>NC_046333.1:1957504-3168234 GCF_000738735.6 Corvus cornix cornix | reverse complement strand
TTTGAGGCATTTCACAAGAAGTATGCCTCAGTCACAGTGGCTTTTGCACCCCATTAGAGATGTTTGGGTCATGATTGCACGGGAGCTGCAAATGGAAGGATAATTATGGTCTGCTATTTATGATTTGTTGGTTTGCTAAATGGAGCTGAGGGTTAGGGCAGGAAAAGATGTTTTAATCTGTGTGGTGGGTTAATAGCCTGGATTTTTTATTTCTATTCATTTGTTGCTCACAATGAGGCACGTGTTGCTACTTTCTGTCCCTGCAAGGGACAGTGCATTGTCCAACCTGATTCTGTGAGGATCCTTAAGAAAAAATTTTGTATTGAAGGGAAATGTGACTGAATCAAGTTGTTTGTTTCTGGGGAGCAGATGTATCATTGGGTCCATCTCTGAGGAGCAGAGGATGTATAAATTCACTCATTGTCAAGAGGAAACTTGTCCCCAAATGATCCCCTGGCTAAACTATTGTTCATTTCCTGTGGAGGGAAGGCTTTCTCACTCAGAAGTGTTTGGCTGCCTGGATGATGCTCATCTACTCTCAGAAAGCATCTGACAACTGAATTCTCACATCCAAGCCAATCACCCTAATTCACGGTATTAGGAGTGAGGAGAGCAGTTCATCCCATCCTGGAGTGGGTCAGATGAATCACCCTGTGGAGGTTCTTGCAGCAGCTGACTCAGATACACATTCACAACCAGCCAGAGGGAGCCTTCCATGGTATCCCAGAGGCATCCCCAGGAAGTGAAATTCCTCTCTTGCTCCCATCTTTCTTTGGAGGGGAAGGCTGGTAATATTTTGCTAGCTCACAAGTAAGTTTTATGAAAAGCCCAAGACTGCTGTGGTGGACCCCACATCTTCCTCATCCACATCTTCCCCTTATTCCATGAAGAGAATTCTCCATGCTGCCACTTGTGCCAGACAATATCCTACCTAATTATCCTTTTTTGGGTTTTGTTTCTTAATTATTCATTGATTTTTTTTAAACCTGATAGGCTTCCTTAGTGTATCAACACTTTCTTCTTCTATCCAGTTACTCAGAGGGATTTGCCAGCTGAAGCTCGGCTGTGGTTTTGTGGACACATCAGCACAGGGACACATCTAGGACAGCGACATGATTTTCTGTGGGCACACACAAGCTGGCTCTGCCCATTCTCCGAGCCAGGCAGGAGCTGTGCAATGCTCCAAATTCATCTGCTCTGCCCTGGATGGGAATGGCTGCACTGGAAGTTGGACGGAGCTGGAGATGAATGCTGACCAGAACTCATTAGCTCAGGGTTGGCACCTTGTGAAATACATTTTGACCAGCTTGGAGCCCTTGTGCTCAGAAGTAGGTGACCTAAAAGCCAGCTTTTTGCCATATATCAACAGCTCAGTGCTTTTTCATTTTAATGCTTTCACCCTCTGTGCTAAGCTAACAAAGTCCACTGATAAATAGATTTAACTACCGCCTTCTTCCTTCACTATGGCCTTTAAAATTATTTACTGAAAACCAAATAATGCAAAGAAATAAAAACATGAATCTCTCAGGACACATTGATATATAGACTGGAGTTAAAGTTGTAGCAGTAAGAATTACATTTCTCCACAGCAGAAATAAATTATATATATTTGGAAAGTGAGTTTAAAATAGCTAAGATATCCTTAACTCCGAATTCCTTTTCCTGGAATGGAAAGACTTTATTAAATCACAATATTTCTGCTTCTGTTCTTAATGTCACATTTTTGAAGTGGATTTAGAGAAGGTGCTTTTTATTTCTAGCAAAAACATAAAATGGCACAGTCATGGTAATAAGTAAAAAGCATTTCCTTTTAAAACAAAATATTTGTAATAATGAAATTTGACATGCATCTGCATTCTTAAATTGATGCAATTAGTACCAAAAGCCAAATATGAGCTTGGGCTTAATTTGTATCTAAGATTTTGGACACACAACAGAACTTTCTCTCTTGGCCTAGAAACAAATTCTATAAAGAAGCCAGCACAAGTGCATTATTTAAAGACCCAAGTTAAAGTTAGTGAAGTTACTCATTTCCTGTGTTTTAGAGAGCTGGATCTTTGGATTCCTTCCAGGAGTTTTGTGCTCTAACTTAAGATGCAGAGGAGATGAGAGAGCATCCAAAATACCGCAGATGCTGGAGCTCTTCATGACTAAGGCTGCGAATGTGTCACAGCTGTCACTGGAGCCTTGCATGGCACAAGCCACACTCATTCATTTGGGTTTCATGGCTTTTGACAGCCTGGATGGGGTTTTTGTGCTGCTGAATGGGTTTGTGAGCCGAGATGATTACGTACAGTGGGCGAACAGCTGGAAGGAACTTCATTAGAGAATAGTTCTTGGTGGCTGCGGGGAGGGAGCAGAGCGGAAAGCCAATATTGGCCATGTGGAAGTTGTTTCTCTGCATCATTCAAGCCTCTGGACGCTGCTCTGTATTCTCCAGCTTTTTGTTCTCTGGCTTGTTGTTTGTTTGCTACACAGCTGGATGTAGCAATGATAGTCATGGAACAGAGCCTTCACAGGCTCCCAAAGTCTGAATTTCATTCAGAAGAGGAGAAGAAAAGCACATTACAGCCTTTTTGTCCCTCCAGCAAGTGTATTCCTGACAGATTTTCACCTCTGGTATTCAACTCTTTCCTCTGTACGGAACTTGCAGGTCCCTTTAGCTAAGGTAATTTTTATGATGCTGACCCAAAATGGGATCCAGCTCACAGATCAAGACACCTCAAGATGG
Source organism: Corvus cornix cornix (assembly GCF_000738735.6). Classification (NCBI taxonomy): domain Eukaryota; kingdom Metazoa; phylum Chordata; class Aves; order Passeriformes; family Corvidae; genus Corvus; species Corvus cornix. Next base: position 3,165,503 of record NC_046333.1, on the reverse strand, counting down.
GTGTGGGTTTTGAAGTGTCTGCCTGTATCTGAGTGCAGAAACTGCTATTACAATAAAAGCAGATTTAGGACATGATTCAGCCACTTCAGCATAGGTGTTAAGTGTCGTTTGAGATCCCCTGGGGTATCCAACCTCCATTAGGGATTTGTCAGCATGGTGTTTATCTACAGCACATCATTTCCCCTCTGTGTGAGGGCAGGTTAAATACGCTGGCGTGTTGGTGCACCGAACACCAGCGTTTCAGCTCCTGATTCTGGCCTTTGGCCAGTGCCCAGTCAATGTGGATAAATACAGTTATCTACTATGGACTGAGCTCTGCAGCTCTTTAGCCTAAAAAGTCTTCAATAAACACCACATAGATGGTTTCATTTGCTGTCTGAGTCCTGTTCTGGCTCTCTGATCCCTCCTGATGGTGTAGAATGAGACTGATCAAATCTTGGTCTCAGTGCTCTTACCAGACACACAAAGAATTGGTTGATTTTCATATACTTTCATGCAGGGCTTAAAAATACCTTTTTGTGTTTCTGTCTTGGGATCACAGTTAAGCTACTGGGGCACAAAAAAGAAAAAAAAAAATAAAGCAGCTACATTGCAGCTGTATCTGTTTAGCTCCAAATAATTCCTGGAATCATTTTTTCATGAGACAACCCCAAGACTGAATTTGACTTTTTCCAGATTCAGCTACCACTGACAGCTCCTGGCTTTTGTTGCCCAGATTGTGCTCTCCTTCTAGGGAGAGAAAGAACTGCTGAATTCTTTGAATGTTTGTGATTCACCATCTCCGGTCTGGAGTTTTTCCTTGCGACTCCTTTTCCCAGCTTCCTTGAGATGTAGGTTCTGTGGAGTTTTGCATTTTTAAAGAGAAAAGACCTTTCTGTCCAGGTTCCAAAGTGCTGTTGGCTTTACTACCTGATTGTTTCAGTTTCTCCAAACTCTCCTGTTTGGAATGAACAATTTCTACTACACACTTTCTTTGGTGAAGGTTTGTGTGGCTTTTGTCTGTTACCGTTTTTCTGGCATGTTCTCTGTCTCCAGAAAACACAGAGGTGGGTCCAAGGTGATTAAAGCAAAACATGGCCTATTTAGAGCAAAACTCTGCACAGCTCCAGCTTTAATATTCTTCTGATACACCCAGCCTCTTCCAGGTCTTCTTGGGAGGTTTATGTGCATCAGTTTGAAAAACCTCTGATGAAACTCTCCCTGAAAGAAAAATGTTCTTTTAACTTCCCAGGATCCATCTGGAAAAATAAGCCTTACATCTTCCTAGCACAAATAAAAATGGTTTCTCCAAACTAAAAGTCTCCCTTTTAACATGGTCTTGATTTAATTTTTTTTTCTCCTGATAGACCATTACGTCGACCTCTTGCTTTCTTTCCCACTGTCCCTACTGAATTAGAACAAGGACATAATTTAGTTACTCTGTTATTCCCAAAGAGCTTCTGAGGCAGACCTCAATAAATAGATTATGCATATTTTCATGTACACTGCATTATGCAGTACTATGGGTGTGACTCTTTGCCAAATCCATTCACAGCCAGAAGAAGTTTAGTGTGTGAAATGTCATGAAAAATATGGGTATGAAACCAACAACATGATAGCTCAACCAGATCACTTAGATAATTTGGAACTCACAGTTATTTTCTAAAAAGGTGAGAAGGAAGTTCACCTGAACATTAACATGCAGTTCATTTCTTCACTGACTGGAGGAACTCTAACCTGATATTCTGCTTAATGAACTGTCAGACTATTCCATAATGAATGTCATTCACCGAAATGTCGAAGTTTAAAAACGCTTTTGTTTAAACCAGGGCTTGTGTGAATTTTCTGGCAATCATATGTAATTTTATATAATTTCCTTTTTGCTTCTTTTATAACTACTTGCTCTAAAATACAACATTTTTCTGTGTGCAGATACACATAGGGCAGAACTAAATGGTGTTTCTTAAATGTTGTCTTTACAACAATGAAACCTGTGGAATCCAGATTTTGATTCTTTTGATCCCAAATTGGTCTCTAAAATTTACTGGATTGGACATCCTTTTTAGCTCCATTAGCTATGGGGGAATACAGGGTAGTGAGTGCTGAGGAAGAGCCAGGTAAGCCAGATACGATGATCTGAAAAAAGGAAAGTTAACAGATCTCCCTATTCCATGTAGCCTGGCCAGACTGGCAGGGATGTGCAGGCATGTCTGAGTGCATGGCCAAGATAATCCATATCAGTCTCTTCAGCAGCATGTTCAAACTGGCATTTTATAAATCAGCTCTGAGAGCTTTAACCCAAAATATTACAGCTTCTGATTCATGGGCTGGTTTCAACATGCCAAATTTTTCTGTACTTGTGCCACGTCCTTGCCATTTCCAAAATGCATCCCTGTAATGTGCTACTGTTTCTGTGTGACTTAAATATCACCACCTTTAGTGCCTCTGTGTTTGCATTTGGCCTGCAACAGGCAGAAGAGCAGACGAAAGCAAGGCCTGTATTCATCATTTTAGTGCATTTTTATCAGGAATGGCAAAGATAAAGAAGACAGGCTTGAGGATGGCTGAGCCTACTGTGTTCCTTCACATCTCTGCAGCTGCCCTCAACATAGAATGAGAGAATCAGAGAATCATAGAATGGTGTGGGCTGGAAGGGACCTTAGAGCCCATCCAGTTCCACCCCGTGCCGTGGGCAGGGACACCTTCCACTACCCCAGGTTGCTCCAAGCCCTGTCCAACCTGGCCTTGGACACTTCCAGAGAAGGGGAATCCACAACTTCTCTGGGCAACCTGTTCCAGTGCCCCACCATCCTCTGAGTAAAGAAGGCAATAATTTCCATTAATTTCTTTACTTATTGAAGAAAGTAATAATTTCCATCTTTCCTCAAAATGCATCTCAAGACTTGGCTTTGCTGCTGGAGCAGCATAGGTCAGGATGTTGTCCCGACATTCTCCTGCCTTTATTTTCAGCAATTCTAAACATTGTGTTAACCTTTGTGGCAATTTTTTCTCCTCTAAGTTGAAGAAGGCTAAGAAAAATGAGTGATGTAAGGGAACATGAAGAAGGAAGAAAAATACTGATGTGCTCTAAATTGGGCAGGTAGTAGTGAGATCATCTGAAGCTGGACTTAGCCTTCAACAAAGTTCTCATCTCTAAGAAAGAGATGTAAAGTCTTCCACTCTCACCAAAAGGAACCACAGTGATTTGCCAGTCCATTTAATGATCAAATGTGCAACATAGTAAAACAATGCACACTCCTCCAAGTGCTTTCCACTGCCCTCTGTGCTATTATCATTCTCTACCCCTTTTTTGCTGTGTTCCCTCTTTGTCCAGTTGCGATTCAGGCTGTTCTTACCATTACTTCAGCCAGCATCACCATCAGCTCCATGGCTGGCAGCTCTGTATTTTCAAGCTTGGTTTTACAAAATGTTCTATACGATCCCACACTTCATTCTTTATTGCCTCTCTCAGCACACTGCTGCCTTCAGTGACCCATGAATTACAACACAAACCAGGAGGAGCACAGCGTGACCTACACTTTTCTTCACCTGTTGTTTTGAGTTTTCCCCTCTGAGTTTCCTGTGAGCAGCTTTGGAAGAGCTCCTACATGGTGTTGTGCAATGAGCTCAGGGAAGGAACCCGTGTTCTTAATGTCAGCAATGTTGAAATATTTGTCAGATATATTTGTCCTGCTTGTTGCAACTTGGCTTTACAACAATACCATGGGATAAATAAGACATGACCCCAAGTTCTTAACATGTCTCGTAGCAAATATTCTACCAACATTCTTTGAATTCTTTCAAAATAAATCATTTAGACAAATCATTCTAAGAAACTTCTTTGTTCATTTGGGGATTTATTCAACGTGTTGCTCCAGTAACAATGAAATTCTATTGCAAAATCACAACACCCGGCACAAGACACCTGGAGAACTACACTTTGAGTAAATTTCTACAATATATCCATGTCATGGAATCGTAGAATAGCCTGGCTTGGAAGGGACCTTGAAAATAATTTCATTCCAACCCAACCCATGAGCAGGGACACCTTCCACTATCCCAGGTTGCCCCAAGCCCCATCCATCCTGGCCTTGAAGACTTCCAGGGATGAAGCATCCACACCTTCTCTGGGAAACCTGTTCCAGCACCTCACCAACTTCAGAGGGAAAAATTTCTTCCTTGATACCCCACATAAACCTTCTGTTGTCCTAGCACTACACATCCTTGTAAATAGACTCTCCATCACATCTACATAGATATAAACTTCAGCGATATATCTAAGGAGCATAAGAATATGAAGTTCAATTAATTTCTTTCTTCCTGAAGCAAAAATTATAGTAAATCAGATGTCTTGTGCCCCATAATAGCTTTTTCCCCCCCTACTGTCCATTACAGGAGTCTGGGATGACTTGGTTATCTATAAACATCCACAAAGTACACGTCTGAAGCTACTGGAAGAAATCCACTTTGATTTGTAAAACCTTCTCTTAGCTTCCCTTATGGATTTACAAAACAAAGGCTTTCCTTGTCAAGGATGGGACATAGGGTTAATAGATTTAAAGCAAAAAAAAAAGATCAAAGTATTTTCTTCATAGGTTTATAGAATTTAAAAGTGTATACTTACTCTTCTCCCAAAGGATTTCTTAAAAGTGTCACTGTCATTATCCTAAATTGGTAGTTAAGGAATTATCTGAGGAAAACTCAAGTCAGAGTTCTCGTGTGCTCAGACAGGCACAGACTCATCGTCAAACATTTTTCAGTTGCTTGGGTTTTGCATTTGTGCCTTTTTATCTGCACGTTGCACAGTGACAGAAATTTCTGTTGTCTTTTGGAGATGAAATGAACCTCCCTAGATGAGGGGAAACTGTTTTCATTAAGATCTCTTCAGCAGAGGTGCGTTTGCTTGACAGCACTGGCATGAATACCAATGAGACTGGAAATGGTGAGGAAGGCAGATAATCGTTTCCAGGCCTCTGATGGGAGGGAAGCAGTAAGAATCTGCAGTAACCTGGGAGAATCTGATACCCAAACTCTCTAGGCAATATCTAAATAAGGTATTTGACAAATGAAGGCAAATGGGAGTTGCAAACATTGTGACCCAGAGAGTTTTCACAGGCAGTTGGGATGAGGCTGTTCTAGTTGGGGGTGAAGCAGTTTGGCAGAGTGATTAAGAGTGATGACAAAGCCATTATTTGACTTCAGGGCCAAGGAAGGTTCCAAACCTGATGTATTTCACGATGTAGTTACAATATTAAAGCCATTTTCTTGCCCTGCTATGAAACCACCACTGCTGGTTGTTGGCTACTCCTCGAGCTCCTTCTTGTTCACAAACAGGTGGCTGAGAAATCACTTCTGATCCAAAGGTGGGGATGAGTTCAACATAAAAGCAAAGGCTCCTTGCTGGCTGCACAGAGAGATTTTTACCCCGGTAGGGCACTGCTCTGTGGTTATTGACTTGTTGCCATTGACAGATGGATTCACTGTGGTCCAGCTGTTTACTTGGACAACAGCTTTGCTTTTAGACCTTTAAAGCATTTTTGGTCTACATAGAAACCTCAGAAAGGAGAGTTACAGAGAGCCAGATCACCCTTTTACACGAGGAGAAGGGAAATAGAAGACTAGAGACTGCAAGAAGATAAGGACATACTAGAAATAAACTCGTCTAAATGACATGTTCTGGTTCTTGGATAAAAGTGCTTTAGTCCTCCAAGGAGCCTTGGGAAGTCAGATCTGACATGGACACCTGTCCATGGTAACCAGAAAATATTTCCAAAGTTCAAGTGCTCTGAAATGATTTTACATTAGTGAAACCTTTGCATCTGTTCTATTTAACTGATTTTCTTTAAGTCTTGGCTTAGTCCCCAGCAATTAAAAAAATAATTCTGTTCTTTAGTTGCTGCCTGTTCTGTGCTGTCTCTTTTCAATTAATTTAGCCACTATATGCTCCTTAGTCTGCAGCAGAACTGCTGACAGGGGATATCTGCTCTGTGTGCTCCTATTTAAATGTATTTCAGCAGAATATGTTATCAAACTTTTTGGGACATAAGGGATTCTACAACTCTGGAAAACATTGGCTGTGCTGTTGCTGGGAAATTAAACACCACTACAGAAGATCCTGAACTCCTGGAATTTGGTCACTAAGCCGTTATTAAATAATTATTAAATGAATGATAAATAATTTGCGTGGCATGTTGAATGGGTTTGCAGGTCAGCTAAGATTCTTCTTTACAATGCCTGGGCTCAAATCAGAGGTGATCCAATCTCATACATCATTCCCAACAAGCAGTGTGCAGATGGCCACTCTGCTTGAAGGGCTGAAGAGGTTAAACCATTTCTACAAACCCGTTTGCCTCAATCCAAACCCAGCACACATCTCAGTCACCGTGTGTGTGTGGGGTGTGTGTGAAGTGTGGCTGAAAAAACACCACAAATGAACAGACAGAAAAAATTCTGCCTTGTGCCTCCCACATTCCCCAGCTCCTGTGCTATTCTAGCTCTTCTGGAAGTGCTGTTGGATTGCAGAAGTATCTTAAGGCAAAATCCCTCAGTTTAGTCATGACTCTGTGCTTTGACATCGCATGTTCTGGCAAGTCTGGATTATGGTTTTTCTGGAGCATCAGAGTTCAAACCCCACATGAAGTGAGGCCTCAGCTGAGACAGGGTAGGAGAGATCTCCCTTGGTGGACAGACCTGATTTGCCAGAGGGTTGGAGGTTTTCTGGAAGAGAGAGGTGGCTGCACATCAAAGAGCCTGTATACTCCACTTGCAGATTCCTGGGAAGTTGTTTCCTTAGTGACAATAACAACAAGAGCAATTTTAGCGCATTTTCTTCATGTCTGTTTTTAGTGCTTTAGAGATATTCAGAAGTCAGAGTACAACTGGCACTTTCCTTCAGAAGAGTTGTTTCTTTACTGGGTTGTCTTTCTTTTCTCTTTTGTAGCTCACGTTGGCATATCAGAATTTTTGTTTATCACAGGGATCTGTCTTAAAACTTGTTGGCATTTTTGAATCCACAGACACCGTGGGAGCTGAAGGAACAGCTCTTGCAGGACTTTTAATGTGTCCAGTAAATGGAAGCAAGTTGGGAGGTTATCCCTGTGACATCAGTGCTGTGGGGCATGGAGGGCAGTCACTCCTTAAAGCCAATCCCACTGCCATGGAAGGGACTCACCAACCCCCAAAACAGGCTTGTAACAGGAAAGGTTGAGGAAGTGAAATGGAAAAAAAAAAAACCAAAAAAGCAACATGAAATCACGCTTCAGAGACAAATCTTGACAAAAGTCGTCGACCACCACATTTGTCACGATTCAGAGTAAATTTTGAAACGAAAATTTGGCACCTGATTTGGGGGGTTGTGGGGGGAAGAAATCACAGAGTCCCAGAATAGTTTGGGTTGAAAGGGACCTTAAAGTTCATCTCATTCCAACCCCCTGCCACGGGCAGGGACATCTTCCACTATCCCAGGGTCCTCCAAGCCCTGTCCAACCTGGCCTTGGACACTTCCAGAGATGGGATGTCCTTGCAAGGGAATGACCTGGAATTAGCTGAAAAATGGGACTGTTGTAGCAGTAAGATCAATTTTTTAGTCTTTTCTGAAGAAACCATGCTGGCTGAACACCCACTCTCCATCCTGGCAATTAAAGACCCTGAGCACACTCACAGGAATTTAGTTTTGATTTCCAAGAAAACAAGGCTGACTGAAACCATCCAGAAAAATACACAATTTGGAAGCTGGGAGGACCTTTAGAGGTCACAATGTGTTGTGAAGCTGAGGTAGAACATGGAAAAAAACCTGCAAACTCTATTACGTCTGAATTAGGAGGGCAGTCAGTACAGGCTTCATCTTTAACCAAAGAGACCAAAGAGTGACTGAAGTCAAAATATGATTCATGCCATGGAGGTGTCAGGCTCTTTTTATTAGCAGCAGAAAGAGATTAAAATATCTCTGCGTATAATTTAAATGCTAATAATTGACTGGGAAGAACTCTTTGTCCAGGAGCAGCACAGTCGATTCACTAACACCACATGATACTTTCTTTGTTCAGGGCATCACTTAATTTGAAATAAAATTCAATGTCATGAGCAACTTTGCTTTCCCTTCCTCAGTCAGGGCATGGGGGCTTAAAACATTGTGTTGTGTGCATTTTCAAATGTGATTTTAATTTCTTTTCAATTCTTAGACAGTAGTTCTTGATTAAAGTATGAATTGCTGAAAACTAAATCTGAATGAACCATATAGTATGGTCCAATATGGAAAAATCAATGAAAAAATAGAAATTAAAATATATATCCACTTAAAATATTCTTGAAATACCTTCCCCAGTTATAAAACAGAATTTCCAAACTGTCTCCCAACTCAGTTATCATCAACCTTTCTTCAGGGTGGGGAAAAAAAAAGCTAAAAATGTAAATGACAAACAGAAATAGCATTTATGATTAAATACTGATGGTCCATTTGCTATTTTAACACTTTAATTTGGATCATTAATTTAAATGGAGATCCCTAATAATGAAGCAGCAAGGTTAATTAAGTTCTAAGTCCTGCTTTGGACAACTTGTGCTGATGTCCACATTTCACACCAGTGCTTTGGAGCCAAATTTCAGTCGCTCTTGTGAACTGTTCCTTGCTGTTATGCAACTACTTTTTTTTCAGTATCTCACCATTATTAAGTGGTTCCAGCCTAGACTTGAATCTTTATCCCTTCGTCAAAAACCTGATCAGGTTTGACTCAGCTCTGCAATGCGTGGATGATAAAATCTAGATCACAAACTGTGCACTGCATGTGTATTTTACATTAAACCACTCGATAGTATCTGAGAAAATGAAAGTGATTTTTCTTAGCTCCAGCCTTCCGGGCTCTTTCATGGGTGAATCTATTAGAGCAGAATACCAAATTAGGAATTAAAAGATTTACTAGGTTAAAGCAGAGAAATCCCACATGGGATGCAAAATGATATGATGGTTATGTACTGGGGAGGGGGGGAAGTAAGGAGGGGTGAAAACAAGTAGCACAACAAGAGTTGAACAAATTAAACTGACAATGCACCATTTACTGAGCATGATGTGAACACATCGATTAAATGGCAAATTAAAGAGCAGGAGAATTTGGTGCATATTTTATTACTGGAAAATGTTTCCAGTCAGAAAATGAGAATATATGTGTTGCTAAGACCCAGCTTCACCTGCTCGGTCAAGAATGGCAAAACGAATTTGCTGTTTGAGAGTTCAAATCATAAACATCAAGAGTAAGAAATAGCACATACAAGAAAAAAGGAGAAAACCCCATAGGGTCATAGGAAGACCTTGGGTCCATGAGTTTTGAAGTGTGAAGTCCATGAAGTTGTTTTGGAGTCCTGCAGCTCTCTGAAGGCTCCAGAGCCTCCAGCCAAATCCACCACCTCATCATCACCTCTTGAATCTCCCCGATGAGCTGCTGAGGAGAGTTCCCTGACCTGATTGTATCACGCTGACCTTGGTTGGCAAAGCTTTATTTTTTCATAGAATCACAAAATCATAGAATCACAGACCATTTTGGGTTGGAAGGGACCTTAAAGATCATCCAGTTCCACCCCCTGCCATGGGCAGGGACACCTTCCACCATCTCAGATTGCTCCAAGCCCCGTCCAGCCTGGCCTTGGACACTTCCAGGGATCCAGGGGCAGCCACAGCTTCTCTGGGCAACTTGTGCCAGGGTCCCACCACCCTTTGAGTAAATAATTTCTTCCTAATATCCAATCTAAATCAACCCAATATTTAACCCAATTCACCTGGAGTAAATTGGGTCAGGCAATGATCCTACAAAGATTTCATTGTGGACAGGAGGCAGTGCAGCACTGCTTGGTGTTTCTAGGCTGACTGGGGGTAATGTCCTTTTCAGCATGTCCAGACCTGGGGACAGGGATATCCACAGCCTCCTTGAGGTGTTTGAAGCACCCCTATGGGATTTGTACCCAGTGGTGAGCACCTCATTCCTACAGAGAGTCAGCAGAAGGAAAGAATTCACATCATCTCACAAATTTCAATCACCTCTCAGCTAATGCAAACAAACACTATTAACTTAAAAAGAGTTGAGAAGAAAAACACTGTGAAAGAGTAAAAAAAGAGAATTTTGTGTTATTCCCTATGCTGGTGATCAGAGAAGGTACAGCTGGTACTCGGGGCTAAATTAATCCTGTGTGTATCTGTAATACTGAGGCTACCTAGATGTGAAGTACTCAATGTCCTCCTTTCTTACTCAAGGCACTCTGCAGAAGTTGCTACTTTTGTCTTCAGAGATGAAGATTGCCTTGAGGAGGCCTCTATGTGTGGGAGCAAACAGAGGCATTTGGTTTGCTTTGGAAAACACATTTAAAAGGCAGGAGAAAAAGAAAAACACATTAATTTCCATTTTAGAGAGATGCTAATTGACAGTGGACACAAAACTACTCTCAGGTCTGCAGTCATATTCCTCTCAGGGGGCACCATTTCATGGTAAACAAAAAACTGACTCTCAGTCCAGAGCTAAAAGGAGGCTGGTCTCACCTAAAGCTGCTTCAGCCCTACTTGCTTTATTACTGGCCCTCATCTGGGGTCTTCTCCTCTCTCTTGTGAGTTACCTGCCAGAGGGCCAGCTGGGCTCTGGCCTTTAGTAGAAACACCTGGTTCAGCACAGCTGTAACTCTTCAAGGTCGAGGCTGCCTGCAGCCCATTCTTCTTCTCCTACAGCTAGTCATGGCTTTTTGGACTGGAGCTGGATGATTATCACTGAATAATTATAAGGTTTTATTCACCTGCTTGTTTATGACCTGTAAGTCCTAATGTCCTGGTTTGGGGTTGATTTATTAGTTTGTTTTCCTTTTTGGAAGGGTGTTTTTTATGTTATCCTACGTTATTTTGTTTAAAAAACTGTCATTATTTTCATTGCTGACTTGAAGATAATAGAGAATATCACCACCTCTTTGTAGAATGTCAGCCAGAATTATTTCTGAAAAAAACTGCGATTATTGTCCATCAAGGAGGATTTAGTGATCAATTATAGTCAAGCAGTGCTGGATGGAATTAAACAATCCAAAAGACATCTAAATCCATGCCACAACTTTTGGTTTCATCTAAGTGGGAGACACACCCAAAATGTGCAAAATATTATTGGAAAAAATATTCTCTGCCTCACACAGTGGTTTCATTTCATGGCTGTTTCTGAATAAAACAATCTTCAATAAAATACCCAATTCTCTGGGCACATCTAATGGCAGCCAAGCTGTGCCCTGGAGAGTCCTCTGTGCACCATCCTATCCAGACTCCAGCACAAAATTTATTCTGCTTGTCCAAAACAGCCTCCCACTGTGCTGACTCCAGGTTATCACACATTTAGTTTGATTTGCTGAGAGGAGATCATTCTCTTCCTTCCCTTTCTGTGTCCCTACCCTGCTCTCCCCAGTGAGTTACATGTTTCAGCAAAACATACAAACTCATCCCATGCCTCATTTACTGCAGCTGGCAACAAGCTCCAGGGACAGAAGTGAACTCTGGGATATGAGGAAGGAAATACCATAAAATGTGGATTCACCTTTTCTACTGCATGTGGAGGATTTGATTGGGGTTTGTCTATTTTGGGGTGGGTTTTTTGTGGGTTTTTTTTTTCATTTGGTTGCTTGGTTGGTTTTGGGGGGGATTTTTTTTGGGTGGTGCCTGCAATGAAAAGCTGGTCTTTGGTGCAGGACACGTTCCCAGGTAAGAACAACAAAAGACTTTTAGATGCCAGTTCACCAGACTGTTGTGAAGATAACTCAGAGTTATTCTGTATCACTAGTACCTAGTTCCTAAGACTGCTTCCGTGTTTCAACACAAGAATGTTTCCAAGGTCAGCCAAAGCACAGACAAACCATTAAAATTTGCCCTAGGTTTTACCAACTGCCTCTCACGTACCATTGATGGTTTCTCCTTTATTTTCTCATCCTGGTCCACCTTTAATCTTCTCTTTAATCCTCTGTTTGGATGAGGAAGCCCAGGAAGGCCACTTGAAGGTAGCACTGTGCCATCTGCAGCCATGAGGGTCATCAATAATGCAGCCTGCAGAAATGAGGGCTTTGGGACAGTGGGATTTCTTGTCTTAATAAATTGCATCCTTTGGAGGCTGCTGGAGTGATCTCCCAGTGCTGGAGATCAATGAAACTTTCTCTTTCTTAGGTTGCTTTTCTTTAGATTGGGTATTAGGAAATGTTCCAATTGTTTCAGAAGTTTTTAGCAAATGCTGACCAGGATGGGCAGATCCTGTGTTTCCATGAGAAACCAGCCTGGGAAGCTGTGCCTGCCCACAGCGGTGCTCTTGTAGTTATTCCAGGAGCTTAGAAGAAACCCTCTCCCCAGAGCATCCAAGGAAATAGGGGAATAATGTAGAACTGTTAAATTATACACTGTGGTGAAATTGTGGAATCTTGAGCCAAAATCCTCTGTCCTAAAGAGTTTCTAAAGGGTCAAAGCTTCATCCCCAACGTGCGTGGAAAGGCACATGATGATGATGGTGTTTTTTCAGTGCCATTTCAGCTGAGCTTAAATTACATATTAAACTCAAGGTGGGTGTGAATGAAGACCTGAACAGAATTTACACTTGATATGATGTGAGGGAAGTAAAGGGAGGAGGTTGGAGCAGCAAGAAAAAAACTGTTGCTAAACACTTCACATTATTTGACCTTACTTTGCTGCCCACTATGAGATGCTACTCATCAGCTGAGTGTAGCTTTGGCAACTTTTAATGTTTGGACTGAATCTTTTAATGCTCTGCCTCAAATCTTTCTCTTTCCCTCCCTTCCTCCTGATAGAAAATATAGAGAAATAGGACCTAATTAATCTGTTGCTTTGAAATACATAATTTAGGATAATCTAACATATGCTGGGAACTCTATGGGATGTGCTGATTATGTCTCAAGGACTATACAAGGAATCTGGGGAAATTATCTCGGGTTTAGAGGTGCACATTTGAATGAGGTAACTCTCACCCAGGGCTCTGAAGGACCCCCCCTGCCATGGGGAGAGAAGCATTTTGTTGTGTCTTTGAGACATGAGTCAACCTATTTCAAGCTGTGCAGTGGGCACGCTGGAGAAGAGGGGATTTCAGCTTGATTGGATTTACGTGTTTATATCCTGGGTTTTACTGGGATGCATGATGATAAAATGACAAAGCTATCCAGTGGAAAGGAATAGCATTTTGATTGTTTTCTGGGCCACAAGAGATATTTCAGTTCCACATGACTCCTAAAGGAAAATGTGAATCATAGAAAGTTGGGTTGCATCTGATGCGATGACCATCCTGTCAATTTATAAACTTCATCATCAAACAGATTAATATCTATGATCAGGATTTCCAGCTTTCTCTTCAACAGACACATCCAAGAGAGGAAAATTACCCATTTTTTTAGTTTCCATTGTCTCCTGTTCACACAGGATCTGTACATAAGTTTGCTGCTGTAGTAGCTTGGAATTTGACAGGAGTAAAAACAATGCTATAATGGATGCAACTGATCTTTCCCAGTTGTGTTTTGATGGGTTTCTTTTGGGGTTTTTTTGACACCTTTAGAATTGATAAAATAAGAGAACACATCATTTATTGGCCAACGAATTCGGCATGTACTTGTATGTCTATGTGTGTGTGTGTTTATATTAAATTGTTTTGGTCCTGCATTTCTCTGGCCTTCCCAGGTATTCTCTTAGGGCCATATTCTGCCACCTTATAGAGCACTGTAGGGCCAGCTCATCTTCTAGAACTCTCATGGAAATCCATGAGTGCAAAATGAAGATGAATATAGAGATAGTCTTAATCACTGGCTGAAAAGATGATTCCATGGGCATGAATCACTTCCGTTCATTTGTATTTGCCTTTTTTTTTTTTTTTTTTGGTTTTTCTAGAAGTGGCAGAGCTACTTTATTCATAATAATAGTGAAGCAGTGGTTTATGAATTAAGCTGAATATTTACATTTTCTAGATTTTGTTAAGCTTAACTGCTGTAAGTCATGTATTCACACCCTTTTAAGGCTCTGGGCACCTGAAATACGACTTCAGCTAAGACATCATCAGTGCTCTGAACCATAGCTTGGGAATTCAGTTTTGTAGTGTGGAATTATTTTGCAAGGCTACAAGTTTTTAGGAGTTCCAGATTTTTCATAAAGGAAACAATCCAGAGATAACTACGAGAAGGGGCTGACAGGGTTGGAATTGTCTGCAACATTCTCAACAATGTCATCTGGTGTGTCCTTGCTTCGTGAGGTTCAAAGACCAAGGCCTTTGAAACCTGCTGAAAGAAAGGAAGAGAAAGAAAGAGAAAGAAAAAAAGAAAGAAAAAGAAAGAAAGATTTTCTCTAGACTTATTTCTCTAGACAATATTTTCTCCAGACTCATTTCTTTCTGTGTCAGACAAAGACTGCCTTTTGTGTGAGTAGGAGCTTTTAGAATCTTTTAGGTTGGAAAAGACCTCCAAGATCATTGAGTCCAACCATTAACTCATTAACATCACCAGGTTCATCACTACACCCTGTCCTGAAGTGCCACATCCATACACCCTTGAAACACCTCCAGGGATGCATTTTTCCTCATCAAAGTGTTCCTCATTGCAGAGACATGAGTTTACTCCATGCTTTAAGGTGAAAGGTGGGATCCAGCTCTGAGTCAGAGGGAACCTGTATCTATTAACACTGCAGTGATCCACGTGTCAGAGAAATTGGTTAACAAAGTACACACATGATATGGAGTCCTCTCAAAATTCTAAGTTTTGTTTTTGTTTTCCTCCTCTCTCTGGAAGGCACTTCCAGGGCTTTATCCTGCTGATGGTCCAAAGCTTTCTTGCAGTTCCCAGCTTAACTTCTTGTCCCAACACTGACTTTAATTTCAATCACTTTTCTTCCTCCTTTTTTTGATACTTCTGCTGTTCTCAGGGCTGTGCCTACTCCACACAGGCTTTCCTGAGCTAATCAAACTGATTTTCTTCTTTATTAGCCCTCTGTTTTCCAAGATGAGTGGCACATTTTCTGGGAGCAAGGCAAAGCCACGTGCTGCTGAGGGGAATTGCTCATCTTCTATTCACTGTGGAGGCAGCTGAGAGAAGCCAGCGTGGATAGAGATGGTTCCCTTTTAGAGAGCCAGATTTATGTGCCTTGGATTCCGTCCCTGGTTGCAAAACCATGTGCTGTGGAAGGTCCTAATAATGTCCAAATGTAATGAGTTTATTAAGCACGATATGGGACACAGCTGGGTGAGCTCAGGCTGTCAGAAATGCAGTAGGAAAGGAGGACAAAAGGAAATGTGGAGGGAAGAAAAATATGCGGTTTCCTGGTGCTCATGCAGTGTCTTAACCTTATCTTTCAGTGTAGTAGACAAGAATGAAACTGTTAAAAGGAAAAAAAAAAAGGAATGGAAGATAGGACTGTAGTCCCAGGCCTGTTCTGGGATACATTTCCTTGACAATGTGCACTTGAGGAATCACAAAAGTAGAGGCATCTTTTCTCTACCCAGTGAGGAGTTGGGAAACACATTATATCTGTGCCTTCTTTATCAAGATGGGCTGGAGTTTGGCCCATGAAAGCTTTCAATAATGTTGATTAGAAGCACAGAGGAGGAGCGTGGATGTTTATCTGGGCCATCACCACAGATTGTCAGCTCAGAGTGCTCAGTGAAGTACAAGCTGTTGCATTCAGAATGCCTCTGACTTTGCACTGGAAAATGACAAGGAATTGTACAAATGAGGCAGAGGAAGATCATTTGATCGTCCTCTCTGAACAACTTGGCAATTTTTCCACACTCCCAACCATCCTTTTCTCAATACCAAGGTTGTATCAGACTGTTTTCTTCACGCCATCTCACATTTATTCCTTTGGCATCAGGCTGATGCTCATTGTATTCACCACCTTCCAAAGCAACAGATTACTCCCTTTCATTCCCTATTTTATTACACAGATTACTCCCTTTCATTGCCTATTTTATTACGCAGATTACTCCCGTTCATTGCCTATTTTATTACTTCTGTTCTCATACGGGAAGGGTAGACTTGTTTCCTGGGGGTGATAAGAGTTTGTTGTGCTGTTGCTGGAGCTCCAAGATTGGGTCCATCACCAGCTACAGGAACACTCCTCTGCAGTCTGCCTGTGCTGAATAAATAGTGGAATGTTTTGTTAAAGATACCCTTGGTATTTCCTCACAGCTGAGAGCACCTTGCATGGAGCCTGGCTCAGGTCTGGGGATGTTTGATCTCAAGATAATCAGCTCAGCGCATCAACAGGGCTAATTGAAGTTGTTACTCTGATAAATAGAATATTTTGAGTTAAGGAATTGGTTTGAAGGTACTGTCCAAGTACTGCACTTGGGAAGATCCTCAGAGACAATGGGAATAAAAGGCTCTGGTCCAGAGCTGCATTTTCTGCTCTTACTCTTTCCTCTGCCTGTGAGAGATGTCTGCTCCACGTGTGCTGAGCAGGTTCAAAGCAGAGCCTGATGGACAGGTTGACAGACAGGTTACAGTGCTTACAACCTCCTACGTCATCATGAAAAACAATATTTACACCTACAACCAGGGAAGGAAATGCAGACCACCAGTCAAGAAAAGCAAATTAATCAAGGGGCTCTTGCAAAGCTTTGAAATACCAGGTAGAGAACTTTTTTTCCTGGTTGTGGAGTAATAATTTTGGAGGCCCTCACCAAGCAGCACTTAAAGCCCTGCTGGAATGGGAGCAGCACATCGTTATCTTTATGATCCCAGTATTAATTTCATATTAGCAATGAAGTATCGCATATACCACAGATGCTTAAAAAGGATAATTGATCTGCTGTGAAAATGGAATCTTCTCACATACTTTTTTTTTGCTTTGCATAATGCTTCCTGAATGTGTGGTAGTTGGCAATTATTTCCCTGCTCTATGGTCTTTAGTTAAGGAATCTTGTCATTTCACCATTTCAATAACATATGGGCACAATAAATCTGATGGATAATGCAATAGGGAAAATAATGCCAATCAAGGCAAGAATTTTATCGGTGATGTTATATGGGAGACCTGCCAAGAAAAGCAATCCTGTGCCCAGGGAGGTAGGAATTGTGTTCCATAGCCTCTGCTATCATGAGTCTCTCATTGCTTTCATTGCAAAGATAAGCTAGAAAATCTTGACCTCTGGGTGAATGATCCACCCATGTCCACCTGAATTTTCAGAGAGCCTGAAGCGGCAGCTCCATCAATGAGACATTCAAAGTCATTACAATGTCAAAATACTCAGTCAGAATTTAGATGTCATTAACCTTCAATGTTTCATCATATCTGTACTGGTGAAGCAGCATAATATGAAGGAGAAGAATCGTTATATTGTGAGAATTTCTTTTATTTATAAAATTCAGGCACTTTAAATGAAGTTTGTTAAAAAAAAAAAAAAATCAAGTCTTGTTTAGTTTTATATACTATGTCCCAGAAAAGCATAAGCTTTCAGATCTCAGGAAGGGCTGGGCTTTATGACCACACCTATGAAGGATGGGTTATAGCAGATTTGGACTTTCAAAGAGATTTTGATATTTTGTAGATAATCAAGAAATTAATCAGATCTTCAGACAGTGTAAATTTGGATGAGTTTCTTGAACTGGCTGAGCAAGACTTACTAAAATCTGTTTTAGAATAGTTTTACATGGGGTTTTTTATATGTTAGGAAAATTCTATAAAACTAGAGGACTAGAAAAAACAAGAGCTGTCTGGTTATACAGAAGTGATAAGGAGTGTACTTTGTAAGGACAAATTATAATGCTCATATCTTCAGGGAAATTCAATTTGATGGAAACCATTCAAAGGAAAAGAATAAAATTTTTAAAAAACCAACACTCCACCAAAATTGTAATCAGGGACAGCTGAAGTAAAACATACATGGAAGTTATTAGGCTGTGTTAATAAAAGGAATAAAGATAGTATTGAAAGTAAGAAAAGGCTGCAACATAGAGAGAAGTCAGGGCTCTGCTTTGCTTACCACTAATCCTTTGGTGTCATAAACTTTGGGAATGGAATTTTCTTTGCCCTCATCAGGCTGAACGAACAGAATTAAAAAAAAGAAAAATAAACTCTTGCAAAGCAGTAATTCACTTTGTCCAAAATTAGGCATAGTGTCATAAAACCATAGAATGGTTTGGGTTGGAAGGGACCTTTTAAAAGGCCTTCAGTCCAACCCCCTGCCATGGCAGGGGCACTTTCCACTAGACCAGGTCCCTCCAATCTCCATCCTTAAGGATGCCTTAAGGCATCAAGCTTTAGGATGTAGAAGTTGCTCCCTGAGGTTACCTACATCTCTGCTGACTGTACAGAGAGCCTGGGTAGGCTGGGCTGAACTATACAGATCTTTCTGATGTGGCAGTGCTGTTTTAATTCTTCACTGATGACCTGGATGATGGGACAGAGTGCACCTGCAGGAAGGTTGAAGGTTACACAAATTTAAGAGGAGTGGTTGATAGACTGAGAGGTTGATTCTGCTGTTGCTTGGAGGGAACCAGACAGGCTGGAGAAATAAGCAGAAAGAAACCTCATCATGCTGCAGAAAGAGACATGCAAAGTCCTGCACTGGGAGAGGAATAATCCCATGCACAAGGACAGGCTGGGGCTCAGCTGCTGGGAGGAAGTTCTACAGAGAAGGACTTAAAGCTCCGGGTGGACACAAAGTGGATCCTGAGCCAGCAGAGTGCCCTTGCAGCGATGAAATCCAAAAGCAGCATCAGCTGCATGAGGAAGAGCCTTGGCAGCAGGTCAAGGGAGGTGATAATTCCTCTTTCTCAGCCCTGGAGTGCTGGGTCCAGTGCTGAGAGCATGAACGCAGTGGGTTCTGTGAGGAGCCACAAAGATTGTTAAGGAATTAGAGCAAGACACTCAGAGACCTATGGCTGTTCAGCCTGGAGGAGGTTTGGGGGGGTCTTATCAGTGTGTAGAAATACCCGATGAGAGGGTGCAAAGGAGATGGACCCAGGCTCTTCTCTGTGCTCACAAAAGGCAACAAGCACAGACAGACATACAGGAAATTCAGCTGTAAGATAACTATTATTGTTAGAACGGTCAAATACTAAAACAGGTTGATCAGGGAAATTGTTGAGACTCAGCTTTTGAGATATTCAGAAATTGAAATGGGTTTTGAATAACCTGCTGTATGTGACCCTGCTCAACATGATAAAGCCAAGCAGCAACAGCAAACAGCATGCAGAAAACAGCTTCTTCTTCTTCTGTATGCTCTATATTAGCAGGGGAGTTGGACCAGACACTCTCCAGAAGTCCTTCCAACCCCCAACTCTGTGAATCCTCTTCAGCAGTTATTCTTCTTGCAAAAGCACGTTGCTTTGATTTATTTCCCACACAAGTCCTCATGGAAGTAAATGAAATCGATAATCCTACTTCATGCAGAAATATTTGGACACCTAAGCTCTCATTTGCGTATGGGAGTCTCAGCATCCGCAGTTTACCATTTCCTACTTTTGTAATCACACCTTTATCTTCGCTTCTAGAAAGGGAGTTCTGGTAAAATTCACAGGTGTTTTCTGAGTTTTATGCAAGGAAAAAAAATGAAAAGCCTGTTCCTCCAGAAAGTAAAAGGATTATTACTGAGTATTGCTAGCAGATTTATATTCATTAACACTGAAAAGCCTAAGCCAGGCAGCAGTTGAATGTATTTCTTTCAACTATTTCCATGCAAAATTGTTCTTAGTGCTGTATCAGCTCCCTTTTAAATTTTGTTTTCTAAAGCAACAATTTTCCTGCACAGTGAAAACACTGGATACCAGCAGTCTGTCTGAATGTATGTCATGAATGGGTATTTTTCAGCCTATGATTCCCACATCAGCTCACGTGTTAGAACAACGGACAGCCTGCATCCATCCTTGTGGACCATCCTGTGAAAAAATTCCACATTGTTTGTTGACAACTCTTTCAGGCAACGGTGTGGGATTTCTGAGGCCCTTGAGACATTCATGTGCAGCTGAAAAGGGTTTTGTCCTTTGTAGCAGTAAATCCTTTCTGAAAATCCACCTCTTGGACCTCCTGATGTAATGACCCTTTGAATCCTGTTTTGTCATTGACAGCAGATTTGGTGAGTGGGAACAAGGGCTTGAGGGACTTTCCCAGTTAAGTACATAAAGGGAGAATAAAAGTCTCCTTGGTTTGTAAAAGAAAGCAGAGTCAGACCCTCAGCTGCTGTGATCTGTGAAGAAACTTTAATTTCAGCAAATTTAGGAAGTAGGTAAACAAAACCAACCCAAAATATTTAAACTTGAAGAAATAATAACTACTCTATTAAAGATAGTGGAAAGATCATGATGTTCTTTTTTTTCTGCCTTAATAGGATTGCTCTTTGTGGAGTACTTTCCATGGAAAACTTTAGAGCCCTTGCTGTCTCATATTCAGTTACATCCTCTTTTAGCTTTCCTGTTGCCTTAAATATATCAGCATCAATTTATTGACATCCTAAACAATCAAATTCCTTCTCAATCCTTTGTGGTAGGTTAGACTTTGCTGGTTTGGGTTTCATATTGCTGATCCATATATTTCAGACTGGAGGTGGGATTATTCTGTCCAAATTTAGATATCCACAATGTAGATGTCAACAAATGAGCTGGCTGTTCAGAATTCCTTTACACTCTGGGAGACAAACTGAAAGTTTAAAGTAGATGGGTAAAATAGGTCAGACAAAACGCTTTCTTCACGTCTGCTTCTCCCTGTTGGTATAAAAAGAGACTTGATGATGAGCTCATGTGAGAGGATGTATCTCCCAGGTTTCTAAAATTAGGAGACGTGTCCTAGGTCACTGAGGGGTTGATTTCCCAACTCTGCTCGTTGCTGGCAAGCAGGAACTTGAGGAAGGGGCACCATGCCCTGTAATATAAATGATGGAGCTGGAATACCACGTTTGGGAACTTACAGGAGGGAGATTATCAAATGCAATGGGTTTTGCACCTTTGTATTGAGAGCCTAAGGACAGAAAAATATCAGGTGTGTAATGAAAGGTGCTCCAGCCCTCAGGAGAGCTACTAAGCTGGTCAGAGGGCAGGAACACCTCTCCTATGAATTCAGGCTGGGAGCTGGGACTGTTCGTCCTGGAGAAGAGAAGGCTCCAGGGAGACCTTAGGGGAACCCTGCAGTGCCTAAAGGGGGATTAAAAGGAGGCTGGAGGGGGACTCTTCATGTAGTGACAGTCTAAGGGAAAATGGCCTTAAATGGAAGGAGGGTAGGTTGAAATTAGATTTTAGGAAGAAATTCTTTACTTTGAGGTTGGTGAGACACTGGAACAGGTTGCCCAGAGAAGCTGTGGACTGACAATCCCTGGAGGTGTCCAAGGTCAGAAATCTGCTCTAGTGGAACGTGTCCCTATCCATGGCTTGGAATGATGATCTTTAAGGTCTCTTCCAACCCAAGCCATTCTAGGATTTTATGATAATTACCTGTTCATATATTTTGCACCCTGTAATTCTCCACCCATGTTTATTCTTCATAGGGAAACGTTCTTCATGTCTCTAAGTGTTGGAATAACTGTGCATGGAGTGGTTGACTTCCCTGAAATGTATTCAGTGTGCAAAAGCTCAATTTCTCCTGCATGTTGTCAGAAGCTTTCAGATTTCCACACTTGTGCAGTAGCTTGGTCATGGGGCAGGAAGAGGATGTGGTGGGAGCCCCTGACTGGACACTGAAGGGAGATGAATTAAGTAATGAATTCCCATTTGATCATCGCTGGTCTAAACCATTGTGGGCCAGCTTTGAAATGTGTTGGTTTCCTTTCAAACCACTGGCACGCGTCCCAGAGGACCACAACAAGGAGCCCAACAGGTCAGGTGGTTTCTTTTGGGTGAGATCTCAGTAAGAGCTCATAACTACCTTGGAAAGCCGCTAAAAATCCTCTTTCATTCATCCAAAAAAAAATTCCTCCATTTCATTCATCCAGTGGGTACATTCTGAGATGTTGTATAACAATTTTACCCATTATTTGATATGGTGACTTTTTATCCTTTTGAGCAGTGATTTATTCCCTTTTTTATGCCTCCCTGGGAGCAGTCCCATTGTACCTGGAAAGGACTCACTGTGTGCTTTTATTCATTCGTGACATCAGATTGTGCACTTGACACTTGTGGGCTTCTCATGGAGGAATTGTCCTCCCCAGCCTCCAGAGTCCCTTTTTTAGGTGGAGAAAGAAATGGGCACTTGCAGCAGAACAAGTTTTGCCAGAGCTTTCCCAACCTGCCCTTGAAGCAACTCAGATACTTTCATAAAGAATCTACTGTGGCACTGACAGTGTTTCCAGTGGACAAATGAATTCACCTTCAGAGGGGATGAATTATTTTCTTAAGTCATTATTTAACCAAAACAAAGTTGTTTGTTTTTATTTTCTTCTTCTTCCTGTATTTCAGCCATGCTTGAAATAACCCCCTGAAACCCATTCTATATTAGGAACAATCAGCTGAGTTTCAGATTCCCAGACACTTCAACAGCCCTTCTGTTTCACCAGAGATAATTGAAGATTATTTTGAGGAACTGTTTAACCATAACTGAAAGGTGCAACCCCTCTGTTATTGGCTATTCTGACTTCACTAATTTTAATTACAGTGGCAGATGCAGATAAAACAACAACATGAAGCATCAGTAATGAAATTACAGGATTTATCTACCAGTGGTATCAGAAGAAAATATGACCATTCAAGCTTCCCTTCCAAATGCAATACTGATATATTATTTATTTTTCTCAGTACTGAGTGGTCATGCTTTATCAGCATTGCCTATATTTTTTCTAAAAGTTTATTTTTCTAGTATAATATGGTTGATAGTACTTATCTGGGAGATAGCTGGGCTTTAATTGGTAATAGAGATAACTACCCTTTAACTGATAATAAAGATAAGTAGCTTTTAGTAATAGGTGGACTCTGAATATATGTCTAACTTACCTGCCAGGAACAGCTAAACAATATAAAAGGTTCTGCTGCAGGTCCAGGGCAGAAGTTCTGGGAGCTGTTATTCCCTAATAAACACTCCAGTCTCTGTGGATGACATGAAGGCCTCAGCCCAGTATTTGGTGCAGGTTTCCATGACTACTTTGAAGGGAAAAAAATTAAGTAGATGCTTTTATTTTCCCTGCAATATGTGGAAGAAAAGCCATGAAATGGTTTGCAGAGGTTCTTGTCTCTTTAGAAGCTCCTTTGAATCTCAAGACGAGACAGAAAACACCCACCCTCCACTTTTCAAACCTAGGGAATACCAGGTTAAAGTGAAAAGAGGGTCTTGTAAAGGTTACCACTTTCCCCCAGGGTATTTGTATTTACCCATCTTTTAGTCAGGCATCTCCCACCCTTCCCCTGCATTTAATCATTTCCTGATGAATTACAGTGACAGCATGAAAGGATAGAATTCAACTTCCACACCCCTCTCTGGCTTTTCTGGACTGAGCTGCACACAGGAGTGCAAATGATCAGGAAATAATTTCAAATCCAGTGGCTGCTAATGCATCTGTCTGGTTTTGTCGTGCTTCTGTTAATGGCATTCCAAGTCCTCACGGCTGAATGTCACCAGGGATGTTTGCTGTCCTCCTCAGCTGAGATCTTATCAATTGCTCGTTATTTGATAAACCATCAGAAGTACAGTTAAGTAATTAGATTCCATGCCAGAACAGAGCGTGAGTGACTGATCAAGTGAGGATGGAAGAAAACAGATCAGTTTAGAGTGAATTTCATGAATCATTGTTCTCCCAAAATTTAGAGAGGGATTAATTTTCCTGTTTTATTTTTTAATTGAAAGACTCTCCTTTCTAAATGCTGATGTCCTGGCAGCGTGTTGCAGTCAGTATAAAACTTGGGTGTCCTTTGGTTCTAAAAGTTCTTTCACAAAACACTCCTTTACAAATCAAAGTAGGATAATGAGAAATAAATCCAAATCTTAAAACACCTTCCCCCCAGTCCTCAATTCTTTCTGGGCAGAGACCAAGTGGTGTAGGTCACAAATATGAATGACATTGTTGTCCATGTAAGTCAATCCTGATTATGTCCTGGATGAATTCTTTAGCCTGAGACTCAGTTCATTCCTTTGCCCCTCTACTGCCAAGTTCTCAGAAAGGTTCTTAACAAGGTTATTAACAGGTTATTAACAAGTCTGGTAATGGATTTTGTTATCTGGACAAACTATCTTGGGAACCAGACAACCCCTAAAAAGCCCTGGACAGTTTTGCTTTTAAGACACTACTGAAAATCAGGAAAGGCAAACCACAAAAAGCAGAGATGAAGCAGCCAGGTCCTTTTTCTTCACAGTAATCCACCCTTCCTTCTCCCCTGGGTGCAATTTAGGTCTTTGCAGCTACAGAACCTGTTCCAGTATTTCTTTGACACAAGACACTGATCATACAGACAAGTCCTTGGCCTTAAATTAGATGCCCAAGACCATCTTTAAAATCTGCAAAAGCCTGTTTGATCTCTGCTAAGTGCAACTCGCAGTTCAAGTGTTGGATTCCCTGTTTTCTGTCCATTTCTTTTTCATTCTCTCCGTGGTTTCCATATTTATAATAATTTTCCTCTTTTTCTGCAGAGATCTGAGCCTTGATGTGAAGACCTCAACCAAAATATCTGCAGAGAGCCTGTGCTTCAGCCCTAATCACAGTGTTAACGAGCAAAACTTGTGCAAAATTAAGAGAGAAGATGGCCATCAACTGGAAGATCTGCTTCTTCAGCCTCGTATTGCTTCCTATGGTAAGGAAAAATAGGTTTATTTGCATTGCTCTGATATAAATATATGTTCTCAAGGCCAGCACTAGCCAAGAGGGAAGGATCTGCTGCTGACACTGATTCTGGGTTTTTCTGGGTGGTCTCATGGTTTGGGTTAAAGACTTTTCCAGCCTCCTTTGTTAATGAATTAGGACTGTGATCACTGCTCATCCTGAGAAGGGCATGTCCATCCCTTGAGGGAATTCCTTCACTGTTTCTATCCGAAATTCAAAACAAAATGAAGTAATAATTAAAAAAGAAAAAAAAAAAAAAAAAAGGGTCTCCTGTTTCAAATCCATTGGTTTAAGAATATTTTTTTCCAGACAGAGGGGTTAAAATTAGAGATTCACTTCATGCCCCCCTGTGAAACCTAAACCTTGAGATATTCCAGGCAGTGCTTTTGCAGGCCTCCATTTTCAGAGGAGCAATTTTAGGAAACAATACAACTGGGCCCCTAAAGATCCCAAAGGCACTTAAAGTAATTCATCATCTTTCTGAAGATATTCGACTCTTTATGAAGATGACAGGGATTAATTTTCCCCACAAGTCTTTACTTACTAAACAATGTGCTCTCCCATTAATAACTCAGTGTTAGCACATCTGGGGATTGTAGCTCTCCCTCTCCATTGTCCCTGCACACGGTGACTGGATCTCTCCTCACATAACAGCCATAAAACCACTGAACATAGATTTTTTTCTTCTTTCCTTTTGTAGCTGTGAGGAATTGTACACAAGCCCTGCAATAACCTCTTGTTGCGTTTCAGCACAATTCTGTGTTAAACCATTGATCACAAATTTGCTTTTCAGTTCTTCTCCAGGAGCACTGCTCACAGGGAATCAGTTACAAATAGCACCAGGATTTAAATCCTCCAGCTCATTCCCATTAAGAGCCTTCTACTACTTCCATGCAAATGCTTTACATTGCTTAATACATGGATATGTTCATGTTACTACGCTTTAATAGCCAGGTATCTGAAAGAATTCGTGACATTTAGTTGATTTTATTTTTAAATGATAGCTATTTAATGTGCTGGTGGTGTGACCAGAGCATTTTTCAGAAGTTTTTGCAGAGTTTTTTGCTCTTGTGTATCGATTTTGTGGCCTGTCTTCTCCAGTGCGTAGCAGGCAGCACATGGAACTTGTCTTGACTTTGGCACACAAAAATACATTTTCTTTCCCTTTGGCTCTTGTTTAGAGTCCACTTCATTTCACTGCACATCTGAAATGTGGCATAATTCAGCTAAATTCTAAAGCGTTGGGTTGGCACTGGTACCATGCTTGTGTTCATCCAGATAATACAGTCCTTTACATACAAATATCTGGTCTTGGAATTTTTTTCTAGAGCATGGCTCCTGTGAGTATTCCTTAGATTTCCTGGTCAGATAGAAGTGATTACTTAATAAAAACTGTGTTTAATTTTTATAATGTATCTCTAAAATTACTACAGTAAACTTCCTCTAAACTAATGGGGAGGGAGAAAAATCCCCAGACTTAACCTGATTTAGGCTCTGATGTTCATGTGAGATTCCTGACTGTAAAAGGAGTTTAGCTCAAATTCAGATGCTGTTTTTTGTAGACACAGAAGTTCTGGTGACATGGATCTATCCTGCCCTGGGAGAAACTGGAAAGCTGAATTCCTGGCCATGCAAGCATATTTTTCAGATTGCAACCAAAATAATTAAATGAATCAAAAGATAAAAGGCGTTTTTGTTAAATGGCCAACAACCTTCAATATTTCAAGATTTTAGGTGCTCAGCTTGAGACCTTCAAAAGGTGTCTTGTTATTTAGAGGTGAACAGTTTTTAATTAAGGGAAATAAATGAACAAATCCCTTGAGTTCTCAGATGGGTGACCTTCCTGGCAGATGGAGAAGGACAGCAAATTCCCAATTGCTCACGTTTCAGGACATAACTGTGGTTGCTGAGCTGGATAATTAGTGATCAGCTCCAGCTTGTGGAAAGAACAGTTCTTAATGAAATACCAAATAACAAACCAGAGCTAATAAGAAGAAACCTGCTTTTTATTTGCTGCTTCTGCAAAGTTTGTGATCTTTTTTTATGAATATAAGATTTTACTGCAGTCTTTTGCAGGAATCCAGATATTAAAGTTAACCATTTAACACACGTGAATTTGTGTATTTGCACACACAGAGCCCACCACAGAGATTATACAACAATTTCTGTATATTATTCATTTCTTATTAAATCCCTACAGTTCTTCTCACAGGCCAAATTTCAGGAATGATATGATGTTATTCATGGTTCTTCCCTTGCTGCAATTCTTTTGCGGTGCTTGTGGTAACACATTTCTCTCCACTGGGGCACACCCTTTCCCTTCAAACCATCTCTAGTGCGCTGTGCTGGTGACCTCAAATTGGCACTTTCCTGTCATGCAGATTTTCCAATTTTCTAGCAAGGGAGTGGATGTGACTTTAAAAAAAAATAGAGTAATTGAAAGTCATCCTAGACTCCAGAAAGTTCCTGGAAAAACTGGGTTGATAATGCTTTCCCCTAAGCACAGCTGGTGCTGTTCAGGGAATCTCCAGTCACTCCCAAGGAGAGCTCCTGGACTCAGGAGTCAGGATAGATCCCATTTTCCTCAGAGTGCCTGTATGAGCTCCTGGATCTTCACACCTGCTTGGACGTGTAGTTTTTGGCTCTACCAATAGTCAGACCCATTTTAGCCACAAAAGCCCCCAAACTGATGTCCACATCCATGAACAGACCAAGAAAAGGCAAAAAAGAGAACCAAGTATGAATGGGAAATTCCAGCTGGCTTCAAGTATAGGCTCTGACCAGATGACAAGAAGAGAATATGCTAAGAAATAACTAGAAATGAACATTTTAAGCCAGTTCTAACTGTCAGAGTCAAGGGTGATTCAGTTTTTCATGTGTTCAACAGCTGCTCTGCATTGACCTAACCTATGAACCACTTGGGACTGAAGGCACCATGATGCTTGCAAGGCCTTTAGAGGAATTCTTGAGCTTTATTTTTTTCCCCCCATTTTAAGTGCTTTCCTAGATTTAAATGCCTGTGTTGCTCTTTTGGCTGGTTTTAACCCACTTCTTTCAGCTGGCTCACCTCCTCTCAGTCATTCCCATTCTTTGCTTTGGATAAAGCTCTGAACAATCTGGGATAGTGGAAGGAGTCCCTGCCCATGGCAGGGCTTGGAACTGGATGGTCTTTGAGGTCCCTTCCAAACCCAACCATTCTAAAAAGTGAAAAGTGAATTCCCTTTCACTGTCATTTTGATTGACTTCACATTCCATCCATCTGTGATAACGCTGGGTAATGTTTTGGGTTTTTTTAATTGGAAAATATTAACAAAAGTCATCATAAAATTATGGAGGAGAAAGGATCCTAAACCATTGTTCCTTTGTCTGGTTCCAAATGTACTTGAGAAACAATGAGTTTCATGACTCACAAAGTTGGCTTGGTGTATGAACTGAATTCTAAATGTAACTGCAATGCAGGTGTTCTAAGTGTCTGGAATAATTCGATCAGATGTATTTCTTCACCTAATACTTGGAATTTCTTGTGGGTACATATTTAATATTGCTAAGCTTAAATGTTTCCAGTGGGAGAATATTCTGCGCAATGTTCGAGTAGCTGGGAAGAATGTTACTGTCTCCTTTAAAATAAAAATGTGGAAAAGGGAAGGTGTAAGTGAAGCCCCTTGTATAACAACCCTGAAGTGTGATCCCTGAGTGAGAGTCAGATGGGCAAATACAGATTTGGATGTACTGGCAGCACCTCACAGAGCAGAGATTGGATCTGATCTGGATCTGATAATGTTTAAGCAATTCGTGAAGAGGTGAGGATAGAAACTGAAGTGTTTGCTCAGCCCCTGTTTGTTTGCTGAGAGGGTAGTATCTCTCAATCTTCCCAGGGTGTGTAAAGGCTACAGAGCAGAGAACTCTCTGTATCCTCTATTATTCATCCCTGGCTGTCACTTCCAGTGCCAGGCTGCCTTCAAATAGAATCATCTACGTTCCAGCCTCTGTTATTTTTTAAAAGATGAGACACAGTGTATTCAGACACGATATTCTACTAGTTTTCCTCCCAGCCTGCAGTGTTTTTAAGTGCAGCCCAAATGTGAGGCTCCTCAGGCACGAACATAAACGGTTGGGTTGGTCCCTGCTCTTTAAGCAAACTATTCTTTCCATTCCAGGGCTTAATGAGAGAGCTTTTAATGAGCTTACCTGCCTGGTGATTTGTAGCATCTCATAACCCTGTTAGAGAAGTCAAGCTCTCTGTAGGTTTCTCTAGCACAGTGCACAGTTGCACGGGACTTCCCTGTTATTTATGGAATGAAAATATAAATAAGTACAAACACAGCCAGGGAGCTGCTGGGAATGTTCTCCACAGGAGACAAAGACTCAGCTAACCAAGGCATTAATGCTGCTGTAGCTTTTCCCTTTTAATAGGAGTTGTTGGTGCTGGGGGCAAGCAGCAGAAAATAGCAGCCTCTTAAAAGCCTTGTTTAAAATAGAAAAACAAAGTCCTGGGATGTGTAATACTGGGTAGAGCAGTTTCAAAGAGCAGGCTCAGAATTCTGGTATCACAAAAAATCATCTGAGAAGAGCAGTTTGGTAAAAGCACAGAGGCCTTGATACCAACCGACTTCAAGCACCTTTCTGAGGCACAAAAATTAGGATTTCAAGTTCCAGATGTTCATTATCCCGTCACTTAGGTGGGATAGGGACTTACAGAGAGTGCCAGAGTGAGAGTTCTCTCAGGGTGATGTCTCCACCTGAGATTTCTCTAAGTCTCTGGGGTTATTTTCTGAGAAAACTCAATGTGTTTACGCTCCTGAAGGTGGTGGGAGCCCTGGATATTGCGTTGGTTGCTCTGTCTGGTGCACTGGCTCTTGTAACCTCACCTGGGCACTTCAGGTGCCAGTACGAGTTATTGCAGAAGCTAAAGAAAGACATCTGATTAAAACATTTTTCATAGAATTATAGAATGATTTTGGACCTTAAAGGTCAGGTAATGTCAACCCCCCCTTCCCTGAGCAGGGACCCCTCCCACTAGACCAGGATTTTCAGGGCCCAGTTCAACCTGGTCTTGAAGCTTTTTAAGCTTATTAAGCTGATTTTCACAAAAGATAAATGACAGGGGAGAAAAAAAAGTCTAAAAATACACATATTCTACCAAAATGTGGTTCACAACACTGTGAGAAAACACAGGTATCTACCACAACTTTCCTTTAGACAGACAAGAAATCCCAGTCTTAGAAATGCAAGGCAGCAGGTAACAAAGCAAAAAGTAGTTGCCGTATATTACATTAATGTCTTCACTTTTTTGCCCTCTGGAAGTAGCAATAATTTCTGTGACAGGCAAATAAAATGATGACAACACTGATATAAGGACATTCATGTGATTTTTTTTCCCTGCTGGTTTTGAGTTCATGAGCTTGCAGGAGAGTGGGATGAGCAGTCAAACAACAAACTGGGCGTTAGGAGGAGTTCTTAAAAAGGAGCCTGTAAATAAATAAAAAAAATGTAAAATCAGAATCAGTGGTTTTTCTTGTTGCTCAGCTGTTATTATCCAGCTCCTGGAGGGATATTTTTCAAGTCTCTAGCAAGAATGTTGCTTGCCTGCAACTTGGGTTTGCTGAGTGTGCAGCCCAGGAGGATTTCCTGTGCAGGCAGCTTGAGGGGAGAGCTGTGATGCAGAACCAAAGCTGCATGGAGAGGAGGGGGAAATGGAAGCAAGAGAGCAGGAAGAAAGGACAAAACTATGAAAAAATCACATTTACAGCACTATTCCTCTATTAGGGATTTGGTCTCTTGTATTCCCACCTGCCCCTCTCAGCAGGGCTTGCAATAAAGGGTTTTTTCCCAATGTGTGAAATGAGCTCTGCTGCTTCTCAGAGTGGATGTGTGTCCTGTGGCAGGACTGAGCCCTGCCTGGGGATCAGGGAGTGCTGCTCAAAGCTTTTCTGGGGGAGCAGATGGGGTGAAACTCTCCAGACCAAACTTCCAGAGGTGTCCTGAGCACAGCTGTGGGGTCGGGAAGTTGATGTAAGGCAAAGCCTGCCGGGCTTGAGGGGGTTTCCAGGGCTTCTTTTCCAAAGCCATGACAATGTGGCTGTTTAACCAAAATCTGTGAGGCCTGTTAGAAAGAACTGCCAGCCCTAAAGCCCAAGTGTTGCTGTCACTGCAAGGGCACAGAACCAGCTGCACAAACCCCTCTCTGTTTCCCTGGGCAAGGGGTGAATTGCTCACTCCAGAGTGACTTATGCTCCTGAAAAGGAAGTTGTGTTCCTCTCAGGTCTATTTTCCCCATGAAAATGACTTGGAAGTGCAGATTTTGAAGATATGGATCCTGTCTCTACTAAAATCTGATGATCTCTGTGATACATTTATTTCATGCCAGTTTTTCCTTAAAGGACAACATGAATGCATCAGTGCTGCTTCTGTACTTCCCTGTGCATGTTAGAGCTGAGTTCTGCACCTAAATAAGTCAGGAAATTTACTTAGAGCAGTAATTAGCCACCTAAATGCTGGATGTCTGGATTAGAATCAGAGAATCATTGAATGATTTAGGCTGGAAGGGACCTTAAAGACCATCCAGTCCCACCCTCTGCCATGGCAGGGACACCTTCCACTATCCCAGATTTCTCCAAGCCCTGTCCAACCTGGCCTTGGACACTTCCAGGGATCCAGGGCAGCCACAGCTTCTCTGGGCACCCTGGGCCAGGGCCTCAGATTAAGATATTTATCTATATTAATATATAATCATAATTCTTCTCTACCCAGTGTCAAGGGACAAACACCTTTAGATACTGGTATAACCCATCCTAAAATCCCCCTAATGCTCTCTTTACTGCAGGGCCCTCAAAAACTACCTTAGACTAGACTTTGGTTTCTTTAGTTTTTTGAAACCTCATTTTTATTGAGCATTTATAAATGTTATGTGCATCATGAATAGATGACAGAAACTCACCCTTGCCCAACTGATTGTCTTATATTTTCAGTATCTTGTGACTCATCTTGGTAGGGTGGTTTGTAAGGTTATCCCAAATGCTGTTTACCACTGCTGCTTCCTGGAACACATTTTAAAAATTGAATACTAAATGTGTGTTCTTGTATGGGTGAGGGCAAATGCCATTGGATCTTTGTGTCTGGAGTAAAGAAAAATGGCAAATGCATCCATTAAATAATTTGGATTATAAAATTAAATACTTCATTATAAAAAACACCCCAAATTCAAAGAAGATCTATTTTAAACAGAACAGGGAAAATATTTTCCCCACAGAACAGTATTTTAAAAATATTTTGTAGTGCTTTCATAGAATTATTATTTCCAGTAGAGTTCAAAGAATCCAGTCTCAATTTCAACCACTTATTCTCCCTTTTTTTTCTGAATCCACTTTTTCTTCAGACAAGAAACAATATGGAAATGAACACTTTTTAAAACTCCTCAGCTCTTTTCAAAAGAAACAAATGCCAGTTGCTTGTGGATTTTTTTTTTTTTTGGCTATCAATATGGTTTAGACTGTAAATCCAATCAACGTGTTGAGGGAAAATAGTCTCAAGGAACATCTTTTGGCCAGATTTAATGTGTGCTGGGGAGTTTGATGCTTTCCCAACCTTTGTACGTGTTCAGTGCCTGACCTCACTGTTCCAGCCTCCTTTATATCTGGATTTCTATTGAGGATTTCAAAGTGATAAAGGATTTCACTGTTCCTGCCCTTCCCAATAACACATTTCTGCCGTGCTCTTTTCTTGCTCAGTGGGCTTCTTTTGGAGTGCAAACTTCTCTAAGAGAGTATTAATTCCCTAAGAGCTGTAGACAGAACAAAACACTTTATCTGCTGTGTCCTCTTTTCCAATGATTTTGGCCCCACAGGCTCTCTCCAGCTCAGAATCTGTGACCAAAATGTGTCATTCAGGGGTTATTTAGGCTAAATCCAGGCTTTGCTTTGGTTTGAAGACAGCTGAAATAGTTTGTCAACAATTTCACCTACTGATATTTGCACATTTGGGAAGGGGCAGTCCAAGGATTTTAATTTGGTTTTAATTATTCTTCCCTGACAGCCACATCTGAACATGTTTGCTATTTGCCATAAAACTATTTCAGACCTTCACTTTCTGCTTTCTTCTTTGCTGAGGGCCTTCAAGATAACAGATAATGCAAAATGTAGATTGGAATAGGATTAGAGATCTGCTAAAGCTCAAGGGTAGAATGTTGTTTTCGCTTCCTCAGAGATATTAAAATGTTCTTTTTCCTGCTGCCCTCTGGCTGAGCTGGTTTTAGTTATTAGATCTCTGTTAGCCAGTTATGATAATTTGCTCCATTATTTAAAAAACATACAACAAATGGCAAATTTGCCATTTCTGCAATAGAAATTAAATTCTCGTGTAGTTTCAATCTAAGTCCATTTTAGTAGCTCTTCCAGCAACACAGATATGCAAAATCTAAACCTTTTGGGCATCATATGGTTTATTGTGTCTGAACTAATGCAGGTGAACAAACTGCATCTCATTTAAAATGACTATCGACTCTCACTGTGTATTTTCAGTTTAAAACGTTTGCCCCCCAAAATGATGAATTTACTGTTCATCCCATAAGTGGCTGTAGCTGTAGGCATTCCCAGGAACACTTCGTTTGCAGAGCAGCTGTGGGAGAGCCAGGAATTTTGTACAGACAGGCAGCATCGGTGGGAATGGATTGAAGGATGCTGAAGGGCTTTTAAAACCCTAAGGAAAGCAGAGTAATATGATCACATATATGCATATATATTTATCTTCCCATTCCTCCATGTCATCCCCGTACCCTTAAAACCTGAATGCTGTTGGTTGATTCAACTAAATTTGACAGAACCACATTCTCAGAAAAATCAATTTTCTAACAGTTTCGTGCAGATGTTTAGGCAGGGACTTTTTTCTTAATTTCAAACAGAAAGATAAATTTCACAATAAACTTAATAAACTTGTTAGACAGAAGAGTATCCAAACTGGAGCTCATCTTAGGACTGGGGTTAATGGCTTTAAACTGAAAGAGGAGAGATTTAGATGGGATATTGGGAGGAAATTGTTCCCTGTGAGGGTGGGCAGGCCCTGGCACAGGGTGCCCAGAGAAGCTGTGGCTGCCCCTGGATCCCTGGAAGTGTCCAAGGCCAGGCTGGACAGGGCTTGGAGCAACCTGGGATAATGGAAGGTGTCGGGGTTGGAACTGGATGGTCTTTAAGGTCCCTTCCAACCCAAACCATTCTGGGATTCTGTGATCTGGGAGACACTGCTCCATGTGACCAATGGCTCATGACTTGTGCTGCTGTTCAAAGAACACAACAAATTTATTTAAATTTTTTAAATCTAACAGCTAATTCAGGCGTCTGGCACTTCAGGATGACTGGCAATTAGAGCAGTAACCCAAACCATGAGAGCTTGAGGGTCAATGTTCTTATTGACCCTTTTGGTGCTTGATTTGAGCAATTCTGCAGCTTCTTGCTACTCAGTTCCCTGTGTCAGAGACCAGCAGCACTGCCCTGTCCCTGAAAGGTGTGGAAAGAGGAATCCATTGGATGCCAAGGTGTGCTTAAGCCTTAGTGGAGGTGCCAAGGGTAGATGTGTGACATACAAGGAGTTTGATCTCTCAGCACTGTGGAGAAGCATATCCTGCCTGGAGATCTGTGCAGGGGTGAGGAGCTCTGGCTGACACTTGGCTTTCAGACATTCTGAGCTTTATATCTTCAGCTATCCTGAAATAAAAATAAAAGGACTGTTGTGTTGTATATTCCATCTCTTTTGCAGCTCAGACCATTAAAAATTTTCATCACTTGGATCTGAGTGAAACACAACCTCAGGTCATTAATTCATTGCACTGAAGTGATGATCAAACATCTCTATTTTTCTGCCTTTCCCCTCACACTTCTTTGTACCTCGGCTGGTATCTAAATTATTTTCACCCCCAAAATCCATATCCATGGATAGCACATGGCAGAGCAGCTGGGGACACCCTGGGTGCTGTTGCAAAGCAGTGCCTTCATTTTGCATTGATTTACATTTCCCTTCTCCACAGCAGTTTATTTATTAGATTAATCCAACTATTTGCTGGTTCTATTTTAATATTCAAGGGATTTTTTTTTCTGTGAATTAAAGCAGTAGATGGGGACAAAAAATAATAAAGTTTATTTTCCATTGGTTTTCACACTGTAACCTACTGGTTGCAACATTAATTGTGCAGCTATTGAATTTAGGGACTACAAAGATAGAGATTAAACTTCTTTTCCCTTTTGTATCCCTGGATTTTTCCCACAGCTCTGTTAACAAAATCCAAAATGCCACCTTGTGAATGACAAGCAGTATTTTAGGGGTGGCTCATCTTGTACTGAGGTCAGCTCCCACTGCACGGTGCTGCTGCAGAGGGCAGCTCTGGGATGTTGAGCAACGTGCAGTGGCAATTCTCCAGCTGTGCTCATGGATCTGGGAAAAAAACCAAACACCAAGCAGCTGCAGAAGCTGGCAGAAGCCGTTGCAAAATAACTCTTAAAACTGGGGAAGAATTAAATCCTATTTAACGTATTGCAAGGAAGAAAAAAGGGGAGTTTGACAGGCATGTGTATGAATAACATTAATCTAGAGAATTCTCAGTACTGCTTTTTGGCATTTTGGGACATTGTTTTTATTATTCAGAGCTTTGTGATTTTTTTCCACGTGTGAAAACGTGAAATATTTATCTCTTATCAAAGGTGTAATGTAGAAATTCTGAACTCAGTAATCTTGAGGATCAAATAAATGAGTTAACATACTGGAATCACCCAGAATAATCCGTGAGGGACAATATAAAAGAGGTTTCACCAGTTTTGCTTTCACATCTTTGTTTAGCTGAAGTATGACAGTAATTTGCTCTCCTGGCAGAGGAATCCCTGCTCTATTTCTCTCTTCAGCATGTATTATACAGAGAATTTTTACATGTGTTAATGTTTGCTTCTGAGAGCAGGGAAATCAAAGCAGCCAAAATAGCTGCTCCCATTTCTGATCCTGTCATTCTCCCTGGAACACTAAACTTTTTTCTTTCTGTTAACTTCAATCTGAATAAATTAGAACATTACCACAATTTAACATTACCATTTCAAGGGCTTTGGAACTATATTCCTTTTTTTTTTTTTTAATGAGTGGAGAAAAAATGCTCTGCTTGTCTTTATTCCATTGTACATGTCTGGCTCTAGATGGACAATAGTCAGAGAATCACAGAATCATGGAATGATTTGGGTTGGAAGGGACCTTAAAGCCCATCCAGTGCCACCCCCTGCCATGGGCAGGGACACCTTCCACTATCCCAGGCTGCTCCAAGCCCTGTCCAACCTGGCCTTGGACACTTCCAGGGATCCAGGGGCAGCCACAGCTTCTCTGGGCACCCTGTGCCAGGGCCTCCCCATCCTCCCAGGGAGCAATTTCTTCCCAATATCCCATCCATCCCTGCCCTCTTTCAGCTTAAAACCATTCCTGCATCCCTCCATCCCTTGTTCCAAGTCCCTCTCCAGCTCTCCTGGAGCCCCTTTAGGCACTGGAAAGGGCTCAAATATCTCCTTGAAGCCTTCTCCAGGTGAACACCCCCAGCTCTCTCAGCCTGTGCCTAGACTCCCTGGGAAGTAAAATTAAAGTACATGGTGGAACTGAGTTTTTTTTGTAACTAGAAATTCACCAGCACAAGAGAAATTAGCACCTGGACATGAGCAGGAAGGTGAAAATGAAACTGTTAAAGGTCAATAACTGAGAAATTCTGGGCACTTCAGGTCCTGGGCAGGCATTTATTGGGGATATCCAGCTGAAACTGAGCAGCAACCTCTTCTGAGGTTTTGGTGTACTAAGAAAAAGACACAGGTATGAACTCATGGCTGCCCTGCCAGCCAGGGAAGGTATTCTGAGGTTGGGTTGCAATTTTTGTGTGGCTTTCAGCAGCCACCACTGAGAAAGAGGCAAAATTTGGCTTGTGCTGCTGGGGTGGATAAAACATCAAGACACATCAAAGCATGTGGACATCAGGGATGGCTGAGGATTGCAGAACCACCGTCAGTGAGGTTATGATGTGGTTGGGTGTCAGGAAAAGTTTCTTCTACCTGAGGTTTGTCTGGCACTGGAACAGGTTTCCCAGGGAAGTGGTCATGGCACCAAGCCTGACAGAGCTCAATGAACACTTGGACAATTCTCTCTCACCTGGTGGGATTTTTGGGGCGTCCTGTGCAGGTCCTCAATGGTCCTTGCAAGCCCCTTGCAACTGAGCATGTTCTGTAATTCCATGTCACAGATGAAGTAGTATCCAGCATTTTCAAGCTCAAATACATAAGATTGGGCTCTCTTAGTCAACAGTCAAGGACCCCATTAATATGACATGCACGAAAACCCCAGCAGAACTCTCACCTCTTTCTCCAGGGTGCCAAGTTATTGACACTTTTACTACACCTTTAGCACATTAAATTGGGGAAGAGATGCTTGAATGTATCAGCCAGCACTTCTTATCTGTAAAGTAGAGCTGTAACCATTTATACTTCGGCTCTAAAGCCTTTTTTTTTTCTTTTTCCCTTTCCTGAAAAAGAAAAATTCTCTCTTGTTTAAGTATGGAAAAGGATCTGAGTCTCAAAGCCTGGGCATTGCAGTCAGCTGCAAACAGCACAGCTGAGGCATCTGCTACCCTGGGAGAGAGCCCCTGTGCCAGCAGTTCTGCATCCACAATGTCCCTGTACATGCCAACACTTCAGAAATGCCTTTTTATGAACTTTTTATTAAATGCAGATTAACTGCTGCGCCTTGTTGGAGCTGAGGACAACAGGACTTGCACTGCCAGGTTAATAAAACCCACCCCGAATCTGTCCTTATTTAGTGATGTGTCCCTTTGAGGAAATTTCTGTGTAGCACAAAAGGCAGAACATGTTGGAGCAGAATCTGGGTCATGACAAGGCTCTGACAGTGAGACCTGTGGCTTATCTGTCAGGGTTTGAAATGCATCCAAGCCCTGCTGGTTTGTTTGGAATGAAGTCACCCTTTAAGGGGGAGATCTGTTGGTAACAGAAGACCATCTCAGTCCCTGCATGTCGTCCCTCCTTAAATCAAACCCTACCCCACAGTGAAATAAGAGTAAAATAGAGATTTGAGGGCGGGTATGCAATCTGGCACTGGGTTTTGTTGGTTTAAGTTGGTTTTCTAGTAATTCTGCAGTGATATTTCGTAAGACATTTCTGAACTTTTCGAAACCTCCTAGAGGTTAGGCTCAGGAAATGTTGCGTGATCACTGGTAGGATTTTCTAAGAAGGTCTCATGAGCAGTGCATGTATGATAAATTCATTTTTGCACGCATTTTATGCTCCTATCCTGATGCCACATGAAGCAAAGCCTTTGGATAAGGACTCACACACGGATAGGAAATGCGCTTCTTGCAGGATTAAGTAGTAAGTTGCCTTTTTACATCATGGTTCATAAGCACTTTAAGTTAGAGTTTACAATGGCAGAGTATTCTTGATACACAATAATAAATAATGATACTGATACATAAAATGTTAGGAAAGGGAAAAAAAACCAGGAAAAAATTTGGAAAGGAGAACGAGGAAGCTGGATGTGTAACACACCTGCAGCAAGACCTGCTCTCAACTATGTTGTTCCATTCTAGTCCAAATTTTTACCTTTCCAAAATCTCAACTTTTGGGGATCCCATTCCCTAGCTATGTGAAAAAAAAAAAAAATTAAAATCATGAGTGTTCAGGGTCAGCTTCAACCAGGGAATGTTTTCTAGGGTGTAGGAAGGCTCCAGATATTAGTAGGAAACATTTCTGGATATTTTGCCCTGAGTGTAATTTGGACCAGCGGTTTCATCTGTTGTTTTTTTTTTTTTCTGGTCATTTCCTGGTTCCATCTCCGCTCTCCTCCTGTATCTGCTCTTCCTAACTCCTCACAAAATGGATTGAGGTGGACGTGTCTGAATTTTTCAGAATGTGTAAAAAGAAAACCCCTCTAATTGTTATACCTTGTCTGAGATGTTCTGGAATTCAGTTCTTGTGATTGAAGAAAGGAGCTGGGTGTGATTGTGTTTCCCTGTCTCTCAAGATCTTGTGAAGATGTCAGTAATTAATTACTGCTTATTTTGGGTTTTTTGTGGCTAATACACAGATCCCTGCTGGCTGTGAGTCTGGGCCTCTCTTTTATGGCATCTCTGAAAGAATTTTGTGGTTTTATTGTTCCTTTGAAACATCAGGCATGGGGACTTGAGGTCCAAAGCTATTTTCCATCACCTGTTCATTGCATGTCCTTGAGAGGGGTACATTTGTGCTGCAACCAGATCAAAAGGCATAATCCTAGTCCAGAGCTGCATGTTCTCAGGCTCTGAAAATATAATATATATAAAATATAAATAATATGACTATAATATATAGGGTTATAGGGTTAAAGACAAAGGCCAAATCTCCAGCTGAAAGTCATTATTTGTTAATCTGCATTAATGGAGAAATTAAAACATTTAATGAGACAAACACTGTAAAACAGGTAATGTGTCTTCCTACATGCAGTGGTGTCCAGGGCATCATTAAATGTCATTAAATTGTCATTTTTAAGCTTACAAATGCCCAAGACAGAGATGCTACGTGTGGTTAAACAACTATGAATTACAAACATACCAAATCCCTCCTGCTGCATCAGTGGGGGAACTGTGTTGGTGGAACTGATCACTCCTCTGGCAGGGATTTATCTACCCAGGGCTTGGTTATTCACTGTCAGGACATCACTGTGTACCACCAGAGATTTTATTTCCTGAGAACTGCATTGAAAAGTTTCTGTTCAAGAGTTGTTTCCAGATATTTGAATGCTGGTGATCAACCATGTACACAGCACTTCTGCTGGCCTGTACAGCCTGGGGTGCTGAAGGTGAACAAATAAGGCACAGATAAGAGTTTCCAAGAAGGAGGATGGGGATGGGGTTCCCCAGTGCTGGATCTGCTGCCACTCGAGTCACCTTGGGATCCCATTTTTGTTGCCAGCAGGAAACAAACACTGACACTGCAAGTCTCTCTTTGTTTTCACCCTGATAACTTAAGACATAAATACTGATCAAAACTGAGTGTCCAAAACATTAACTGGCTGTGAGAGAGGTGTTTTCTGCTGCTCCTCAGCAGCACAGCATTGAGACAGCCCTAAAAGCAGAGATAAGGTGCCCTTCGGTTGGCAGACAGTCATGAAAGTAGGACCTCTGCTTTGCTAGATCACCTAATAAAAGTGGCATTAGTATCATTCTCTCTGGTATAAACCCAGACTGAAGGATCACGGTGGATAAAAACTTCAGAGGGGGAAAATTTGGATTTTTTTATTGTGTGGAAAATTCGGTTTCAATATCTTCTGCCATGCTTCAGTAATATGTTAATATATCTCACCTTTTTTTTTTTTCCCCTTTCTTATTTTTTCGTTTTTTTCTCTTTTTATTTGTATTGTTTTGGTTTTTTTGTTTTGTTTTGTTTTAGGGGTTTTTTTTTTGTTTGGGGTTTTTTTGTTTGTTTGTTTTCTTTTTCAGTTTGGTTTGGTTTGGTTGCTTAAGTTTTGGGGTTTTTTCCCCATGGAGGAGGTTGCATCACCTTTTAAAACTCCAAGTAAATTTTTCCTTACCCCTAAACTGGATTACTTGAAGGACACCTCATGGGGCCTCCAAAAGAGTTGGAGAGGGACTTTTGACAAGGGCATATAGTGATAGAACAAAGGGGAATGGTTTAAAACTGACAGAGGGCAGGTTTAGATAAGATATGAGGGAGAAATTCTTCCCTGTGATGGTGGGGAGGCCCTGGCACAGGTTGCCCAGAGAAGCTGTGGCTGCCCCATCTTTTCCTTTCTGATCCCTTTAGCTGGGCTCCACGCTGGTGCTCTGATACCCCATTCACTCTGCTCCCTTCTTTTCTTCAGGAAAATGTACTTTATTCCCCTCCTTGAGTTTTTACAGCAAAATAGTGATGAAACCTTCCAGAAACAAGAAGGAGAAAGAAAGGTTTGCTGAGAAAACAACTCTAAGTACAGCCTTTTGTGCAAAGATTTGATTTTTTTGGGAACTCAGTGGGGTTTTTTAGTAGTGAGGGAATTTTTTTTTCATCCTCCACTTTAGCACAATACCCAACCCAATGTCTCTGAGCACTGAAAGAAGGAGGAAAATTGAGAATAAGCTTGAGCACTCCCAATTACCACTGCTGTAACAAGCTGTTTGCCTCTGTTCTCCAGTGCTCTCCCCATTCCCGGAGCCCCTTTAGGGAATATTGGAGTAAGATCTGCAGCACGAGGCGCTCACTGGAGCTGCCTGCAGGGAAAAGAGAAAGGGAAGAGCATGTGTGATAGTTGAGGGCAAATAGCTTTAATTTAATTAGCAGATTAATTAAAGCTTCCTCCCCTGGGCAGGGTATGTGCGTGTGTGCGTAGAAAGTTTTTCTGCAGCCTGCTGTAGCTGCTCATCAATGTGTTCCTGTTCCAAGTGTGACTCAGATGGGGCTCCCACTGAACTTGCTGGGAGCCTCTACAAAACAAATTTCCTGTCGGGGACCTTTTCTCTTCAGGGTTTTGTTTAAATGTAATGAAGTATAAATGGGCAAATAGTAACAAGTAGCGACAAGAGCTGGCTTTGCAAATGAATGTGGCATCCAGCAGCACGACAGCTGCAGAGCTCCTGAAAGCTTCTCTGTTTCCCGATGTCCCTGCGGTGAGAGAGGCCTGATGTTAGCACAGATTCCCTCAGAGAACCTCCCCAACAGTTCTATGCAGTGTGATGAACCACACAAGTATTTTTGGGAGCCCTGACTCTGCACACTTTGCATGAGTCCTGAGGAAAGCAGAGAAGGCCAACAGTATCCTGGGCTGAATTAACAAGAACAAAGTCAGTAGATAAAAGGAAATGTTTATTCCCTTCTACTCTGCACTTGATGGATCACTTATAAAATCACAGAATCATGGAATGGTTTGGGTTGGAAGGGACCTTAAAGATCATCCTGTTCCACCCTCTGCCATGGGCAGGGACACCTTCCACTATCCCAGGCTGCTCCAAGCCCTGGCCTTGGACACTTCCAGGGATCCAGGGGCAGCCACAGGTTCTCTGGGCAACCTGTGCCAGGGCCTCACCACCCTCACAAAAGATAATTTCTTCCTAATATCTAATCTAAATCTACTACTTCTGGAATATTACATCCAGTTTAGGCTCCTCAATATATAAAATACATCAGCCAACAACAGCAAGTTCAAAGGAGAGA
This sequence comes from Corvus cornix cornix, assembly GCF_000738735.6. NCBI lineage: Eukaryota > Metazoa > Chordata > Aves > Passeriformes > Corvidae > Corvus > Corvus cornix. The sequence continues at coordinate 3,123,616 of NC_046333.1, read as the reverse complement.
CACCGAGATGGCCTGTGTGGAGAGGATGAGGAAATTTGGCTTTTTTTACTGGTGGAAGGAGAGAAAATTTGGGGGCAACCTTGTAGCAGCCTCATGGTATCTATGAGGAGACCAAGAGGAGGAAAGAGCCGGGGCTCTCATCATGATGTGTGGCAGGAAAATGAACTGTGTGTGTCACCTGAAACAAGGGAGGGTCATACTGGAGAGAATCCTTTTCACCCTGAGGACAGGTAAGCATTGGAGTAAGCTCCACCGAGGTTGTGCAGTCCTCATTCTCAGAGTTTTCCAAAACCTGGGTGGAAAAAGCCCTGAGAAGCTTTACCAATCCTGTTTCTGACCCTGCTCCCAGTGGAAGGTTGAGCTGGAGTCTTTCGGAGGTCCCTTCCAACCTGAATTACCCTATGCTTCCATGATGATTCTCCCTGGAGACACCTGTGATGGATAGTTGCCATCATTCAGAGAAAGCCACCAGAGACAGGGATGTCTGGGTGAAGGCAAAGAGTAGGAGGGACTGAAGCTTTAAACACAAAATCTGTAGACCAGGAAAAGCAGGTTAAAGCTTTAGGTTATCTTTTACATCCTATTGATTTTGGGTTGCTCTGGCAGCTGATACAGAGTTCCAGGGCTGCTTTAAACAGGGGACATTCCTGTATTGCCAGCGCTGCCTCAAGAGTGAAAAAGGTGTACCTTTCCTGAAAATCCTCTGGAGAAAATAGGAGAGGAGAACGTGCCTCTGCGTTGCTGTTGCTGACAGAAAATACAGCTGTAAAAATGATGGTCCGGGACCTTCTTAAGGATCATCTGGACCCCCCTGTTCAGAGTTTATATGGGAATTTCAGGCTTCAGAGTAACCAGTCATTTTGCCAAGGCAGCAGATTGATCTAACAGAGAAAATCTGGGATCTGGGAAAGCAGGATCATGGTCACCTACAGGTTTACCCCTCTGGATCAGCAGTTCCTCAGATTCTATGAACCACGTGTCCCAGATTGCTCAGAAATCCAAGTGTTTCTATTTCAGCTCCCTCATTTCAGGTGTTCAGCTGAATCTGAACATCTCATCCCAGATTTATGTCAATATAAATCCTCATTTCTCAGCTGGGCACGATGTGTTAAAAAACAGGGATCCCACCCTTCAACTTCCTCTCCAGTAATTTTTATTAATTGATCAATCTGAACTTCTGTGTTAAATCTGAAATGGTTACCTGAGGCTGGAGCAGTCTGACCACAGAGGAAAAAAATACTCATTATTTATCCTCCTTTGTCAATCACAAATTCCAGCAATTTACATATGCATGACTTGCCTGTAACCCCCCATCCAGGAAATCTCTTGCTGTGACAGAGACTTGGCCAAACCCTGGATCCCCACTGGGCTGTTCTCTTTGCCAACAGCTCTGCCATGTCCCAGCCTGTGTCAGGAACTGGGAAGTGTCCTTGGAAGTGATTGTCAGTGATATTTGCAAGCCCTGGACCCCTGATCTCCTGCAGTGAGGCCATGCAACCCAATTTTGCTCCACTATTAAAAGCTTTCAAAGTGGTGAGAATCTTCCCATAAAGTTTTGTAAGGGAGTAGACCCCGATTTCTTAAATTCCCTTTCCTTTGAACAATTTGAAAAATAAGTGGGGATTGCCATGCTGGCAGGAGATTATCAGCTTTTCTACCCTGTGTTGGCCTCTGAGGAATGAAGGAAGAATCCGACCTGTCCTACTGGGAGTTGTACTTCAGAATTATATCTTTGGAGAAGAAATTCTCAGGAATTTCTGGAGAAAGCCATTTTTATGAAATAAAATCAGCAATCAGAAGGGCTGTTAAACTCTTATCTCAAGCACATTATGTCTAGCAGGATTTTTAATCACTTTTCCAGTGAGTGGTTCATCCTTGCCAGTACAAGGCTTTGAGAAGCATCACCTGCTGTTAGAGATAGGGATAAGTTGGTTTGATCCAAGATGATACTTCCCATGGAAGTCCTCAGCTCTCCTGGGAATGCTTCACAGTGCTCAAAGAGGGGATTTACAACTGGGGAACCTTCAAGAAAGACGGAGAGAGACTGTTTATGAGAGCCTATGCTGACAGGACAAAGGGACATGGTTTTAAACTGGAAGAGAGTAGGTTCAGATTGGATATTGTGAAGAAATTCTTACCATGAGGGTGCTGAGGCCCTGGCACACATTGCCCAGAGAAGCTGTGGCTGCCCCTGGATCCCTGGAAGTGTCCAAGGCCAGGTTGGACGAGGCTTGGAGCAGCTTGGGATAGTGGAAGGTGTCCCTGTCCATGGCAGGAAAATTGGAAAAAAATTATCTCTAAGGTCCCTCCCAATCCAAGCCATCCCATAATTCTATGATACTACAAAAAGACAGTTCAGGCAAACTCAAAACCAGGTTTACCCCATGTTGTGTAACACATCTTTTGTCGAGCATTCACTTCAGAAGGCATCCACTGAGAGAAGGGAACTGTTGAATGTGCTGCTGCTATTTTTTCATCTGCAGTGGGATGTGCATCTCTCCAGCAGCCATCAGTGTTAGAAGGTGCCCATATCTTAAATTCACAGCAGCCACTCTGAAAGGGATCGATGCCTTTTCTTGGCAGCGGGTTCTGCTGGTGTTTTTTTTTTTTTTTCCCCCTGCACAATTTGCTTAAACCATGGCATCCAAACTCTGCGGCAGATTGCACCATTGTGGCTGGGTTTGAATGAGTTCCCAATGGCTTTACCCCCTCACTCAGTGAGAAGTTTGAAATCACAGCGGTTTGGGTGCCATTTACACAGGAAGACAAAAAATGCAGTCAAGTGACAAACCTCAGACCTTTCTGGGGACAGCAACTTGTTGGACTGCCAAGCCGGTGTTGTGGGGCCCAGCAATGATGCAAATCAGTTCTGGAAGAAAATCCAGACAATCAGAGCTCCTTCCCAAACCCCTCTATTTTTAACACAACATTTTGCAATCCTGGCCCTGGTTTGACCAGCTGAATCATTGCTTGGTGAGAACGGGGACTCAATCTAATGGTGTTGTTTCCATGACAAAGTGAGCTGCTTTTGGCAATGCTCACGGAACAATTTATCATTCTTGAAGCTAACTTTCCAATACTGGAAGTCATAACAATTAGTAAAATGTGTGTAATTCAGCTTGAAGTGAGTGATCTCATGTACCTTGCAGATTAAACTCCTCTCTTGCATTATTTTAGAAACAACACTTAGGCAAAAGTTGAATCACACCCTAATTCATCTTTGTGTTGATGTAAACCCATATCCATGAAGGATTTAATGAAGATTTGCTGTCGTTGTTGTTGTTGATTCTTGCCTGTCCTTCTTTACCTCTCTCATTGTCACAGTGCCTGATATGACATATCCTGAATGGAGTGGAAATGTTCACATTCCTTAAAAAAAAAAAAATTAAAAGTCAGGACTTCAGAGATGCAGCACAAAAATGCAGAAGAGGAAAGAACAGCCAGTGGTACTGAATTACCATATTTGGTCTGGTCTTTATAGAAATGCCAAATGAATTCCCAGCTCACCATCATGTCATTACTAGGACTTCAAAGCAGATTTTCTGACCCTGGAGTTTCTCAGGAATACTGGTGACATCTCACTTCTGCAGATCCAGTGAGTTGACTCGTGCAGGGAAATCAAGTTTTATAGTAGTTGTGATATTCTTATTGAGAATAAAATGGGGAAAATGGTATTTTTTGAATAACTGAATGTAGTCAAAGACAGTTCAGGTTTTGTGGCTGGACTGTTCTGCACTGTTGGTATATATATATATAATTATATAGACCAAATTTATATTCTATAAATATATATAAAAATATAAATATATAGACCAAATTTATTGTACATATGTAAGTTGCAATATAAAAATCTGATATTAATTTTACCATAATGCCAAAGGAAGAGCAAAGAGTTAAGTGCTGGAAATTACACACAGCACATAGCAGTTTATATTTGTGCTGGCCACCTTAATAAAAGCCAAGGAAGGAAAATGAAAGCTCTGAATTTGTTGTACATCTACAATGTCCTGCCAACTTCTTGTGTTCTCTCAGAACTAAACAGATATTGACCCTTTTGCTGTCTTTGTATCTAAATGAATATACACCTTTTCTAAACTGATGTGAGTCAAAATCTTTCACTTCATTGAGAGTAATAAATTTTTCAAAAACCTGTGAATTTCATGCACTGTCGACTTGGATTCTTGGTTTTTCTAGTGCGTGTCAAAACAGACTTTAACTGCACACATCATTGATCTCTTCTGGGAAACTGAAACCAGACTGTCTCTGCTGAACACAGGAAATTGCAAATGTCCTCGGGGCAAAAGAAATGGGATCAGGAGGCCGTGGAGTTCAAGCTTACACTGCCACTTGGGCCTGACTTGGCAGGTTAAAGGCTCTACCACTCCATGGTCAATGGAGAAACATCAAACCCGTGGATCCTTTCAGGAAAATGTGATAACATTAAAGCCTCTCTGCATTCAACAGACAAACCTTTTGTTATTAACAGTCCAAGCCTTTTTGATTTTCCCAGATACGGAATTGCTTGTTAGGATGGATGACAGGCAGCTCATGTTCTCTGACACTGAGGTTGATGCTTCCTCCCTTCCTTTGCTTTCAGTTTCCATGTTCCCCAAAATTATTTTTGTAAAATCTGTTGATGAAGTGCTACAAAATGGCACAGAGTTGGTTATGGGAAGTCACACCAGAATAATCTGGCAGCACTGAAAGCTTGAGCAAAGCTGCAGGGACAGGTGAAGCACGTGGCTCTGGTGCTCTCTCTGTCCCCACCTGAGCCTCCTAAGCCAGACTTACTGAGATACGGTTGACTAAATTTAATCAGTTTAGTCAGAGACATCTGACTAGATGTGCCAGTCTGCAAGGAGAACAGTAAAGTCTGAGCTTTTAACCTTTGGCTTGCTTTATAATCAATCAAGTCCTGGCTTTGATACAGATCTAGCAAAGAAGATACCAAAAAAAAAGTAAGGATAAATCACACTCTTTTGTTTTTTCACTGTGGATTGAATCTAAACCTGCTTGTCAGATGTCTCTGAGGACATGGCCATAGTGGGTTTCTTAGTATTCTAGAATAGAATCACGGAATGGTTTGGGTTGGAAGGGGCCTTAAAGATCATCAGTTCCACCCCCTGCCCTGGGCAGGGACACCTTCCACTATCCCAGATTGCTCCAATCCCCATCCAGCCTGGCCTTGGACACTTCCTTCCAGGGATCCAGGGGCAGCCTGGAATAACCTGTGCTAGTGTTTCCCTAACCTCCATCATTTGATGGACTCTGGATAAATATCTGCATCTGTGTGTAGCATTTAACATCCACAGTCTCAAGCTGAAGCGTTCTGTAAGTTCTGCAAGTTAACAGTAAGTGTGTGAAGAAATATTTCCTTTTGTTCAGTCACATCCTGCTTGCATAGACAATGCATTATTATTATTAGCAGTAGTAGTAATAATAATAACAATATTATTACTAAATGACAGCTTTTCCAACTGGTACCTGGTGAGCTGTACAGAAGCTGCCACATTTGTGTATTGAGACAACCCCTGACCACTCTTTTCACACCTGGGCAACTGTGGAGAGTGAACCTGCACTAGCAGCAGAACTCTGGGTTTCTTTGCTATTTCCCTTTTATCTTTTAAAAATATATTCTAAGAATTTGAATGTCAGCCAATGCAATTTTCTCTGTCTTTGGGGAGGCTTAAGGGATGATGTAGCAAAAGCCCTTATGTTCTTGGGAGATCCTAGAGATCTGTGACAGTTTATCTTTTCCAGGCACTTGGGAGCCCTTAAAACAGAACCATGTTTGTTTTGAAGACAAACAAATCTAATAATGTGGTTGTGCCTGGTGTGTCCCTTGGGGGAAAATAGCTGAAATTTATTACTGGGATCTCGGAGATGATGAAACTGTGCAGCATTATGAGTTCCTACAAATGGTGAGGAAAGCTTTCCAGGAGAGTTCATCAAGCAACCCTCTCTGTCCCTGAAATAGGGGTGGTGGCTTTTTGCAAAGCTGGAAGTGTGCAGATGGTTCAGAGCATCATCACACAAACAAAAGCACAACGCAAGCACCATCAAACTGGATTATTACAGACTCACTGAATGGTGTGGGTTAGAAAGGACCTTAAAGAGAAATTTCATTCCAGACTCCTCCCATGGGACACCTTCCACTATCCCAGGCTGCTCCAAGCCCCTCCAGCCTGGCCTTGGACACTTCCAGGGATCCAGGGGCAGCCACAGCTTCTCTGGGCAATGTGTGCCAGGGCCTGCCCACCCTCACAGGGAAGAATTTCTTCCTGAGTCTTGATCGAAATCTCCCCTCTTTTATTTTAAAACTGTTCCTCCTTGTCCTGTCACTATCTGCCTGTGTAAAAATTTTTCTCCCCCTTTTTTATAAGCCACTTTAGCTGCTGAAAGGATTTCATGTGCCTTGGGATTTGCTGTCAGGGTGTGTTGAGTGCATGATGGTATTTTGGTGCATCCCTGATCCCAACTGTTCACTCCATTCCCTGGGAAGTGAGGGAAGAAAAGCTGAAGTGTGCAGATGGGGCTCCAAAACAAGCTAGAGTAGCTTAAATTTGGGTATTTCTTTCCCTGTTTCCTTGTCCCTACTTAGCAGATAAGGGGAAACGGGTCACGCTCCATTTCCTCTGTGGTTTTCCATTGTCAAGAGTGAAGGAAATGGGATGGGAAATAAGAAATAATGAAATTGCTCCAGTGAACCAGGAGGACCTTGCCCACCTTCAGCCAGGGCACTGATTTTCATGGTGTTTTTCACTGAGTGGGGTTTGAACCTCAGCTGTGCCCCTGTAAAGTGATCTCATGAAACCTGAGGTTTTATTCTCCTTGAATGATATTCCCTGGCCCCTGGCTGCTATAGGAATGAAATCCTGGATTGATTTCCAGAAATGGGTCACATTGTTATTTTGTTGCTGCTTTGGGATTTCCTGGATTGTGTTGCCTGCAGAGTTCCTCTCATAAACAAAATTTTTATTCCCTTCTTTTTTCCCCCTTTACTTTTTTGTTGTAGTGGGGTGTATTAGAGAGTTAAAGATAGAAAAATAGAAAAAGAGAAGGAAAATATTTGGATCAAGCCAGCCTGGTTTAATTGGCATTGTATTCTTTTTGGCAAAAGAATTTGCTGTAAATTCTCTGGGAATAAATAAAGTTAACACTGAGGAATGAACAAGGTGAAAGAATAAGAGAAACAGCTTTTAATTTGGTTTGGATTCCAGAGAGATTTTAATGAATTGTGCAAAGACTCACAAGAAACTGGTGGAGGATCAAACCAAGCCTAAATTGATTCCTGATTCCTCTTTAAATTATTTCTCTATTTAAAAGATATCCTTGTTTCAGCTTTTTATGAAGAAGGAATTAAATAAAAAAAAGCAAACATGTTAGAAATCACATTTTGACAGGAGGAACAATATAAAATCCCCAAATAATTTATGAGAATTTAAATTACTTCATTTGGCCTTAGACCTGCTAGAAGAAGAAGAAAGAAGAGTAAAAGTGAAGGAAAGAAAATGAAGTTTGTTACAGTTTTTGTTCAACTTTGAATGATATTTTTCTTTCTTCTTCCTTCTTTTTTTTTCTTGTAATGGAACCTTAAATCTTCCCGATGCTTCCTGATAACCTCACCATTAATTTTTTAAATGTTTTTGGGGTTTTTTTGTAACTGTAACTATTTTAATTTTGTAACTGGGTTTTTTTTTCCCATTTCCCCCCATATTTCAGGTTTCAGCAACCCATTCCAACTGCATCATTAAAAAGGAGCAAGAGACTTGTCTGGAGAAGATCCGGAGGGCGACGGCCCTGAACCCTCTCAATGACTCTTCTCCAGGTGAGTTTCAGTTCATGCACATTGAGCTGACAATTCAAAGTGTTTTTCACCATTTCCTGTGGTGCCTGGAGGGGTTTTCAGCAGTGTCAAAGCAAACACTTCATGGCAAGAGGAGCATCACTGCTGCTGAATGAGCTCGGGGAAATGTTGAAAGGACAAAAATTCAATCAATGGGAGTGCAAAAGAACCATTCCTGGTTATTATCAGAGGTCAGGAATCTGTTTCTTTACTTTAGGTAATGCAGTTACAAAATGTCTACAAAACCAAAAAAAAAAAAAAAAAAAAGGAAGAAAGAAAATTAAAAAGAAAAGACACCTGGATAATTTTTGCCTGGGTGACAGCAGCTTTGGGGACAGGATGTGACACAAAGTGCTGCTCTGGAGCAGCTCATTTTCCCTCCTCGTCTTGGTAATAATTTGTGCATCTCTCCCATGATCCGAAGCCCTTTACAGGGATTAACACTGGGATCTCTGTAATCTTGATGAAGGATACTTGTGCTATTGCTGAGATAAGAAACTGAGGCAGCGAGTGAAGAAATTTATAGTTTAATATCCTGTCTTATTTCCTCCTGACCGCAGCAGCAGCTGCCTGTGGCCAGCACCAAGGAGAGAAGGGCAAAGAATGGCAAAGGAACTAATTGGAAATCAGGATCCATTTACTGAGTCCTGTCCAAACTGCTTCTGCTGTGACTGGAATTGATAAAACCGCAGAGAAAAGCCGATAAAACACATTGTGTGTGATGAAGGAGGGGAGATTTGCCTCCCCTTTTTCTTGCAGCACATTTTAGTGCAGAAGTAAAGAAGGGCAGAGCGTAGATATCTGTGTTACCAGTGTCCTCTAAAGCAAACAGTTCTGCATTTTAGCTGCTGGGAGTGTTTCCATCAGAGGGGAGTGTTTCCATCAGGGTCCTGCTGTTCATCTCATGCATAAATTCATTTCTATTCTGCTGCCCAGCTCTGGGCAGACAAACTGTGTGCTGTGGTGGAAGTGAGAAAAGCTCCGTGTACTTCAGGCAGTTCATTTCACCCCCAGGGATGTGGTTTTGAGACCCTCTTTGTGCTTTACAGAAGAGCTTCCCAGTTTTTCCCTGGTCCAGAAGTGGCATAAGCAAGGAAAAAAGGGGAAAAAAGCCTGTTTCTCATCCCCTACCCCCAGAATGATGCCAGGAGCTGATCATGAGCCCTACTTCTTATGCAATGGCTATTGTTTGGATTCAGGAATTCATAGAACTCCCCAGGTGAATAGAGACCATTTCACCAGCCAGTTTGTTCTTTATCATCCAAATCCAGAATAACCCTGACAGCTGGGGACTATTCACTCTGAACTCCTCCCCCTGCCTGTTCCAAATTGAAAGGACACAACTCAGAGATAGAGGAAGCCCAGAGCCATTGGAAAGGCTTTTGAATCTCAATGTGATTAAATTTTATCACCCACTCAGGCAGGAAGGGACTGGATCCTTTCAGGCTCTCACTCTGAGCAGAACCCAGCTGCTCCCTGTTCTGCTCCCCCAGTCTTTGCAGGCTGAATCGCTGGGAAGATTTTCCCAGGCTCGCTGAGCATCTTTGAGTTGTTCCCCACATCCTGTGGCAACGACTTCCATACTTTATGTGGCTTTGAGTAAAGAAACCATATCCCCTCCGAGAGATTAATCTTCCAGTGAAGGATTCTGGTGTATTTCTTGTTTGAAAGCCCTTTCATTCCATAGATCCTGCTTGCTGTCCTTTTCCTCTAAGTTTTAAATATTTTAAATTTTTTTCTTAAATTTTTGTAGATATGTTTTAAATTTGTTTCATTTCACCTCTGGGACTACATTTCACTCTAAACTCTTTAAATCCTGACTTCAAAGCTCACTTTTCATTATATGGTGCTTACTTCAAGCCAGATCCTGCCACCCTCCCTCCCAACAAAGCTTTATCTCCTTAGTTAAAGGATGAGATATCAACAAAACTCTTATCACCTCCTTACTGGTTAAATTTTTGCGAGATGTTTCACCACAAAACTCCCTGAAGATGCAGTAACTTTCCAGAAGTTAAGCAGTCATAAGTGCAGGGTGTTGATTCCTCTTGCATTCCTCCTGCTGCACACAAACTGTTTCTTATTTGGGGAAAATGAATATTGCTGAACATACTTTTGTTTGTTCAGCACTAAGACTTACTAATGATGGCAGGTAGTGGAGAAATGTTACCAGTTTGTTTCTTTCAAAGAACGAGAAAGATGGGAAATAACTCCTTTGCTTGTCAGAAACAGCTGAAAGAGGGAAGAAATCCCTCCTGACTGGTGAATAAAATTCTGTTTTTTCACAATTACGTCTTCCCCTCTTTGACTATTCCTGCATGGAAGTTCCCATAGAACAATTCAGTATACACATTTTTTGAGAATATATTTCTCCTCACTGTGGCTGCAAGGTATGAAATGGGATTGTGAGCTTTTAGGAAGTCTGTAGGGGCTTGTGAACTGTTTCTGAGTGACTGTGATGTGAAAGAAAAATCCACCTTTTGTGGCAGGTGACACAAAGAGGGTCACGTACAGAACTTGGATCTGGGACATGAACAGTCTCTGTGTTCTGTATTTCTACAGGACTTAGAACAAGAATATAAAATGTTAGAGTTCATGAGTCCTTCTCCAAGGTGTCCACATGGCACAAAAACAATAATGGCAATACTATTTAAAATTATAAATAACTAATTATATTTATTTATTATCTCTGTTTGGAGGCCTTGTTTTCTGCACTGATAATTCTCTGCATGGGAAACCCTGTCCTTGGGTGGCAAAATAGGAAGAACAACTTATGGGTTCCTCCATTTTGCAGGAACTCAGCTCTGCTGCCTTGGCTTTACCCCCTTGCTGTGTTGGTGAACACAAACATCGACCAAATGGGGTTTCTGATGTTTCCCCCTTTCTCTCCTACTCTGCCTCTCATGCCCAGATGTTCTGCTCATTATTTCTTTATTCTTCACAGCACTGTTTTCTCTCCTTCTGCTGCTGTGCCATGCCTTTAATGCTTCAGAGGCAATGACTGCCTTGAGATTTTCTGTTTGGTTTCTTTTTTTCCATTAGTTTCATGATGGATTCTTCCTCTTAAATGCTTTAAATTCTTTAGGAAACTTTATATGAGAAGAAATAGGGGGCATGTGCTGACCCTATGTGTCCGTCCCCGTTCAGTCATCACTTACAGCCTGAATGAAAAAGAGAATTTGAAGGAAATGAAATCTCAGCAGGACCCAGAATCTGACTCCTTTGCTCTGGAGAAGGAATTAAACTGATAAAGCAGAGTAATGAAAGCCAAAGGCAGACAAGAAAGGAAGGAGAGCAGTGATTACTTCATACTCAACTTCCCCAGGCAGTGGAGCCAGGCTATTTCTTACATCAACGTTTCCAATCTCCTCTGTTTGAGTTTTCATCCCTCTCTTCCTGTGAAGCTGCCCCAGTTTGTGCTGGACCCTTTTCTAGCTCTCACCAACCCTCCAGGTGTTTTCTGCCAGATCAGAATTGATGAATCTCACTGCTGATCCACATGCACCCTTTTTTATTTCTGTTTCTCCTGTCCAGACTCTTCTGACCTGTTCCCAACCCTGGGGCTAGGAAAGACTGACACAGGAGTTACTCAGATATTAATGATAGTTTCCTGGCTTATGTGCATTTAGCAGAAGATTTATCTAATTAAATGTTGATACCTGCAAGTGCATCTGCACTACAAATGAGCAAGTCACCTTCCTCAGTTTGTAGCTCTGGATGTCTACCAAGTAGAGCCTGAGACAGACATTTATTCCCTCCTCAATGCAGATTAGATGATGTATATTTTTTCCCTCTGGACACATATGGAATTAAGGGTGACCATCTCAGCTCTAAATAATCACATTTAAGTGTCTACGTTTGATCAGACAAATCCCACCTTTAGCTTCTGGCTCTGATATATTGAGTAGGTCATGCTGGAGGTCTGGATCACCCCAAAAAAATCTGAATTGTGATGGAAAGAACCCTGCTGATGAAATGGAGAACACCTCCAGCTGTAGATTGGCATGAAAGAATTTTCCCAGCCTGTCCCTGTCTTGCTTTCCACTTTTGGAATGGGGTATTCCAGACTTGTCCCTTGAACGTGGCTCTCTCTCAAATGGTGGGGGAGTTCCTTGAGTGATCTGCAGTTTGTGCCTAAAATTTAATGTTCAAAGTGCTTAAAATGCACTAGCCTGGAATGAGCCAAGGTGTGACAAAAGTGAACTCAGCAGGAGAATTTGAATAGAAAAAGAAGTGATGAGGCCTTATTGGTGATTATGTGGTTCGTGACTCACTGTCAAATCAATCTTTAACTTGAAGCCCTTGTTTTCCAGCCCCACTCCTCCTGTCCTTCCTCTGAAAGATGTTGAAAGGAAGCGACATTCCCAGGCATGTCAAGGAATTGAAAGGAAGTGATGATTCCTACAGGGAATCACATCTAATCCTTGTTAAAAGTTACCCTGTAAATCAACAGGAAAGAAGCTGATAAGGGGTAGGAGATGGTAATCAGAAGGTAGTGTGGTGATGCAAAGAGAGATTTTGAATTATGTTTCCATCACACAAAGATGATGGAGCAGGTTTTTTTTTTCAGTTTCACATTTTTTATTGAGTGTCTCATCAGCCTCTTGTTCTCACAGAGCTTTTGAATTATCTGCTGTTATTTCTCCTGGCACCACTGGGAAGACATTACTTCACTGTGTCTCCCTTATTGAAGCAGCTGTGCCCAAGAACAACAGGACCAGGATTGAATCCAAGCTAATGAATTCCTGGAGTTGGAAGGGTATAGATAAGAAAATCTCTCTACACCTGACAGTTTCCTCTGTGGCTCCTTTTTAAGCAGGATACAGACCTAGATAGCTTTGATCTGCTTGGATACATCTCCCTTTGGTCAAAGATGCTTTTCTTTGCACTGATGGATTTATCCGTGTGACACTGCATAAAGTGTCTTCTGCTAAATTCATATTAGAGATGGTAGGAACAAGAAAGAATTTTGAGGGAGAAGCCAGGGACATGTGATGACAGACACAGGGTCTGTGCTTATTTCTGGCATCCATTCTGTAGAGTCTTTATCTGAACAAATCTCCTGTGCACCCCTGGGGACCCAAGCTGTGATCGAACTTTGCTTTTTCTCAGGCAAATGCAAGAAAAACTGCTTCACTGATCTCTGTTTTCCAAGCATTGATTCGTTCTTCAGCTCGTTGCTGAATTTCTCTGACTTTATCATCATGCTTTTTAGATGTTTTTGGGAAAGGGAGAATGGTTTTAAGTGAAAGGGGGTAGCTTTAGATTAGGTACTGGGAAGAAATTCTGCCCTGTGAGGGTGGGCAGGCCCTGGCACAGGGTGCCCAGAGAAGCTGTGGCTGCCCCTGGATCCCTGGAAGTGTCCAAGGCCAGGTTGGATGGAGCTTGGGGCATCCTGGGATAGTGGAAGGTGTCCCTGCACGTTGCAGGAGGTTGGAATTAAATGAACTTTAAGGTCCCTTCCAACCTAAACCATTCTAGGATTCTCTAAGTTTGTTCATCTGATAGAGTGAATAAATTCATGTCACCTCAAAATGGACTTATAAAATAGAGAGATCTTTATCAGTGATAGATATTGAAACTGAGTTTATAGTAGGTCAAAATCAGAACTCACTGACACTTACAAATACTTACAGAACTTCAATTTGCCCTATTTCTGCTTCCACCTCCTGCTGAGAAGGTTGTGTTACAAATGCCCATTTTTCTCCCTTGCCTATTAACACAACCATTGTGGAGGTCTGAAGTTGGGTTGAATGAATTCTGTTGGTAATAATGACCAAAATCTTCACACTCCAGGCATAAACCAAGCTTCCGGATCCATAAAGAATCTTTTCCTCCAATGCAGCAGCTGAAGCTAAAATGTTGATGCTGACCCACTGTGAATTCAGTCACATCAGTGAGGCTGAAAGCCTGGAAGTGCATTGTCATTGGAAAAGTTCAGGATCAGCTTTGACAGGGGAAAGAAAGGGTGTTGTGTCACAGCCAAACTGCCCTGGAATCATTTAAGGAAAGTTTTTTTGCTAGACACGGCTGCAGACAGGACAAACCTCCAGTGGGTGAACCAGCAGCACATTTCTTGGAAAAGTCTTTAGGATGTTTCTTTCTCATCCCTCTTTAATACACAGCCAAGCTATATTCACCTAAATGCTCTTCCTGGGGAGGCAAACTGTACAACAATAATTTTTCTGGTGAGGAATTCCTGGAAAGAGAGATTCAAATGCCATCCACATTGCACCCTAGACACAAAACTAATGGGAGATGAGCAGGGATATTCCTTTGGCGTTGTAACTCCCAGCTGAGATCATGGTGCTGGGAGCAGAAATAGAGTTTTTGTGATCCTACAGCTTTTGCTTCCAGGCCCAGCTGGATTGCCACTAGACTGGAAATCTCTGGACCATTTTTCATCAGGGATCACAGTGTGGTTGGAATCTTGTGTGTTTCAATTTCAAGAAAATCATTCCTTAATATACTGTCCCCTTGTCTTCAGTGCCACGTGCTATCCATGGGATAGTGCTGAGCCATGTCAAAGGGGTGTGTAGGGCCATGTGGAGAGTGTAGGGCCATGTGGAGTGTGTAGGGCTATGGAGTGTGTAGGGCCATGTGGAGTGTGTAGGGCCATGTGGAGAGTGTAGGGCCATGTGGAGTATGTAGGGCTATGGAGTGTGTAGGGCCATGTGGAGTGTGTAGGGCCATGGAGTGTGTAGGGCCATGGAGTGTGTAGGGCTATGTGGAGTGTGTAGGGCCATGTGGAGTGTGTAGGGCTATGTGGAGTGTGTAGGGCCATGTGGAGTGTGTAGGGCTATGTGGAGTGTGTAGGGCCATGTGGAGTGTGTAGGGCCATGTGGAGTGTGTAGGGCCATGGAGTGTGTAGGGCCATATGGAGAGTGTAGGGCCATGTGGAGTGTGTAGGGCTATGGAGTGTGTAGGGCCGTGTGGAGAGTGTAGGGCCATGTGGAGTGTGTAGGGCCATGTGGAGAGTGTAGGGCTATGGAGTGTGTAGGGCTATGGAGTGTGTAGGGCCATGTGGAGAGTGTAGGGCCATGTGGAGTGTGTAGGGCTATGGAGTGTGTAGGGCCATGTGGAGTGTGTAGGGCCATATGGAGTGTATAGGGCCATGTGGAGTGTGTAGGGCCATGTGGAGTGTGTAGGGCCATGGAGTGTGTAGGGCTATGTGGAGTGTGTAGGGCCATGTGGAGTGTGTAGGGCTATGTGGAGTGTGTAGGGCCATGTGGAGTGTGTAGGGCTATGTGGAGTGTGTAGGGCCATGTGGAGTGTGTAGGGCCATGTGGAGTGTGTAGGGCCATATGGAGAGTGTAGGGCCATGTGGAGTGTGTAGGGCTATGGAGTGTGTAGGGCCGTGTGGAGAGTGTAGGGCCATGTGGAGTGTGTAGGGCCATGTGGAGAGTGTAGGGCTATGGAGTGTGTAGGGCCATGGAGTGTGTAGGGCCATGTGGAGAGTGTAGGGCCATGTGGAGTGTGTAGGGCCATATGGAGTGTATAGGGCCATGTGGAGTGTGTAGGGCTATGGAGTGTGTAGGGCCATGTGGAGAGTGTAGGGCCATGTGGAGTGTGTATGGCCATGTGGAGTGTGTAGGGCCATATGGAGAGTGTAGGGCCATGTGGAGAGTGTAGGGCTATGGAGTGTGTAGGGCCATGTGGAGTGTGTAGGGCCATGTGGAGTGTATAGAGCCATGTGGAGTGTGTAGGGCCATGTGGAGTGTGTAGGGCCATGTGGAGTGTGTAGGGCCACATGGAGTGTGTAGGGCCATGTGGAGTGTGTAGGGCCATGTGGAGTGTGTAGGGCTATGTGGAGTGTGTAGGGCTATGTGGAGAGTGTAGGGCCACAGGTGCGTACTGCATCACCTGGGCACAGCTCTGCCATGGATTTCCCGCATAGGATAGATATGGATTCTTCAGTCTCTGCCATAAGAATCTTAACCTCAAGCCTTACAAGTTCTTATTCACCACTTCATCTCCAGGAACAGAATTTGTCTTTCTGGATTTTAGTGAGTAACACCTCAGTTCTCTGACCTAAACGAAGTCTGAACCCTTTAGAGCCGTGGCTCCTTCCTAAGAGCTATTCCTTTCCAGCTCCTCTGGGTTCCTGACATTTGTGGATAAATTGTTCTCTGGAACAGCCTTTTTCTCTCTCCCCTCACTCAGGAGGGAGGCCAGAGGACGAGTTAAGCCCTGTGGACTCTCTAAGCTGGTTAAAGCTTAGGTGAGGTGATCATCAGCCTGGGGATGGTCAGGGAAGATGACTCAGAGAAAAAGATGTAAAAATTGCTGTAATGGGGCAGAAATTTCTATTATGTCCTTGGGCAGCAGGAACACGCTGTGATGGTTTAAACAAGGACTGCCACCTTTGGAAGCCCTGCTGATAAATCTGAGTTTAATCATCTTCTCAGCATTTGCTGGACTTCCATTCAGGAAAGAAGGGAAGGAAAAGTACTGGAATTTAATATCTACAGCTCTGAAAACACCATTAGCTGTGAAACACATGTATGAGCCACTATTCCCATCCCATAGTATATTCATGTGATAATTCCCACCTGGTTCTTTCAAAACCATTACTTTTGTCATCTCCAGAATTGCCAGGAAGTCCTTCTATAATGGGCAAGGAACATAAGTTAAAAGAAAATGAAATGTGAATTAGAATTTGCCCAGGCAGCTGGGTACAATAATGACTTGGGTAAGATGAGTTTCTGGGAACTAGATTGAATAAAAGTTTAGTCATTGAAAAATGAGGGTTAAGGTTACATTTTAAAATAATTGAGGCTGAAAAACAGCAACCATTAACAAATTTGGGAAATGAAAATATATGGCCATTTCATATTGTTCTGTTCAACAGAACATTGTTTCAGAAGTATTGGTACTTAAACTGAATTAGGGATAAAAGCAAAGAAATGATAAAATTCAAGATAAAAAGCTAAAACTGAAATTTCCTTTCTGCCTGTCCAACTCTCTGTTTTCTTGTCAGACAGAATGAAGGAAAAACTCTGACTTAATTGAAAAGAATGGGATTTTTGTGAGTGTGTGTTTAAAAATAAAATATCCATTATTTACACAGTTCCACCTGTGAGTTCCTTGTTTCTATGGTGACGTCCAGTTCATTAAATCCTCTCTTTTCTTTGGTCCAGACTTAAATATTATGAAGACCACTCTAACCATCTAGTTCATCATGTACATGGTGATCTAGAGCAAAGGGGGCAGTTTCTTTCCAGTATATGCAGAGATTATTAAACTGTGAGGGTTTGCCCCACACATTGTTTACCTTCAGGGGATTTTTGTTTGTGTTTTGTTTATTTTTGCTTGGTTGGTTGGTTGATTTGGGGTTTTTAATGAACATTTTCAAATACACAGCATAGTAGATGCAACCTGGCCTAGTGTAAAGTGTCCCTACCCATGGTGGGGGTGAATGAGGTGATCTTTAAGGTCCCTTCCAACACAAACCATCCCATTATTCCATGATTTTAGATGCCTTTGCAATTGGTTTTACCTGTGGGGCAGAGGTACAATTCTAATTCACGTTGCCCCAAGCAGTTGTGAGCTGCACATGTAGTTGCAATCATGTTCTACCAGGCCACTGCAGTTAAAAAATGAATGATGAGAAGCAGCAAAAGTTACCCAATTAATGAGTGATGGTTTCATCTGTCAGTATCAGCAGAGTCGTGAGCAGCTGGAAGCTGTGACAACACTCACTCATCGAGTTTTTTAGCATCTGTACTACCATAGCTAAAAAAAAATTCCCAAAAAAGCTATTAAGGAGTCATCTGAATTATAAGTGAGCGATAATTGATAAGTGGCGTGTGATGGTGAACTCCTCTGAAACCAGTGCTCCATCCCAGCAGGCAGCAGCTGCACTCTTCTGGAGTGCTGAAACAAAAAAAGTGTTTCCTTGCATGGAGCTTGTGTTTTCATAAAGGTCCTGCAAACGTGTTACGCTTCTGTAAAAATGAGTGAGTCAGGTGTCAGACAACTGGATCTTTCTTTAAAAGGGAATTCAGTGAAAATGCTCTTTTGTTCCTATTCCCATGGCGTGTTCTGTGGCTGGCTGCTGGATGTTTTGACAAAGCAAGGCTTTCTTGCTGCTTCAGACTGTTTGTGTCCCTGAGAAAACACAGCAGTGAGAGAGAGAGCTCGATCCTTGCTGGAGGCAATGGCACAGTTGACTGGTTTCTAGGATCTTTATGTCCAGTGATGAAACATGGAGAAGGCAGCACTGATGGACTTTGGATTTCTCCTCACTGGCAATGATTACATTTCAGAGAAACCCTGGATGAGCCCTAGACTTTGCCTGTAAATTGCTTTCTAGTGTCCAATAAGCTCCTGAAGCAAGAGAAATAGGAAATTACGTTGGAGATTTTTAGGACCAGATGCAGGTGCAGGTGTATTCCTTAGGGTATCAAGACATTCTGTCACGGGGACTAGAGAAGAATCATGTCTACCCAGATTGGAAACTCAATGCCCTGAAGCATCTCAGGTTGCAGTAAAACCTTACCTTTGTTAAAACAAATTAAATCCTCAGAGTCAAAATACCTGACATTGCTTTCTAAAAGCCCCATGTCCGGTCTAAGTCAGTCACCCTGGCTCCCTGAATAACCAGTGATGGAAAACAGAAGACCAGTGCAGATCATTGCCCAGAGACACCTTCATTTTATCCCTGGAATTACTTTCAAAGCTTCAGTAAATACATTGACTTCATGGACTGGAGTGGAATGGGGAGACACTGAAGATGTAGTTGAAGATGTCTCTAACCATTGCAGCAGATTTGATCTAGATGATCTTTCAAGGCCTCTTCCAACCCAAACCATTCCATGATTCTAGGAATCTCAGTGAAAAGAGATAGGCATTTCCAGAGAATCAGTGATGTTTCCTAAGAAAATCCACCAAAAAATAAAAAAATTGAGGAAGTTTTGTTTGCTGGAGGATGTTAACCAAGCTATGAAAAAATGCATTGGTTGTAGACACGCAAAAAACCCACATTCCTTAAGTGAATAATTCTGAGCATTTGTTTGTAACAGAGAAACCGCAGGATTACTGCACACCACATCCAGGAAATTTGGTTGTTTTAGTCAAATTACCCAAAGGCAAGGAGAGAACAGTACAGCAACAATTTATGATCCCTGCTTGAGCTTAAAAAAGCCTAAAAGGATGTAAAAGATACTGGCACGTGTTAATATAGACTAAATACAGATTTTGATCCTTTCCTTAATTCTTCAGCTTTGAGTTTCTGCAGCTGAATAATTAATTAAATATGGCCAGTTAGTATAAGAGGATCTACCAACACAGACTGAAATTAGGACTCTGGGTGGTGTTAAGGGCACGTTTATCCCCCTGGTGTGATGGGAAATCTGCAATATTTGCCCATTCCCGCTGTGCCCTGCAATAGCTCCGCATTTGTAATGATGTTCCCCATTGCTGGTGACAATGACAATCAGGATCCTCCTTCCTTCTGGCTTTGTGTTGGGCAGGAGCCCAAGAAGGAGCAGAGTCACTGCAGCAGAGGCTCAGTGTGTGACACTGGTTTGTCAACAGCTGGCAGGGCTGGGGCTTGGACTCAGTGATCCTTGTGGGTCCCTTCCAACTCAGGATTTTCTGTGATTCTGTGAGTTTTCCTCACAGAACTTGAGGTTTCTGTGCCTTAGGTGTTTTCAGCTTGGCTGTTGTCCCAAAGCTGCCTTCCCAGTCAAAGGAAAAAAGCTGGATTTTTGAGGGAATGATTCATGAGATGCATTTCAAACATCTGCTTTCCAGTGAGAGACACTGTTCTCCAGGATTGCCTGTTCCTGTCTATTCCCACAAAAACTTTGAGGGCCATTCAAATGTAGATATTGGCAGGGGTCAGTTAAATCCCACTCTGGAAAGCAAATTTGCCAGGTGCTGCTTCCTTTGTTCACGAGAAGGTTGCCTGTACTTAAGACAACTGATGGGAGAACAATAAAGGTGATGGGAGCAAGAAAGGGTTGGAAGAAATTCTGATGGCTTTCTGTTGATAACTTTGATTGGAAGACTTTTCTGTACCCACTTAAGAATCACCTTTTCACCAGCACTTGGGTTTCTGGAGGAACATTCTGACATTTTATTTAAAATCACTCCTTTTGCTATTTGCCGGTATTGTAGGATCACTTGGAAAGTTCTAGTCGTGAACAAAATTGTATTAGACACTAGACTCAAGAAAGTCTTCTTAGCCTCTTCTTACCATGAAATGTTTTTTTTTCTTATGAGATTTCTGATATTCTCACAGAGGTGGCCAATGCTTAAAACTGCCCAACTGCACAATTTCATTTCTTGTTGCAGCCTCTTCTGTGCTTCATCCACTACTTCTTAATATACCTCACAAACTTAAGCCAAGATCTTCATTACAGGGAACTGCCTACTCAATAATACATGCAGCTGAATAAGTGTAATAATTTGGACTCCTGACAGGCTTTGCATATTGATTTTTCCTCAGCAAAATAAAACTGAAGCACAGTAAGTAAAATCATCTTCAGATGGACGAGCAAGTTATGGTGCTCCAACAAGTTTTTAACTGCTCTGTCTGCTAAGTGGTAGAAAAGTCTCTGTATTTACTTATCTCAGCATGGCAAAAACAAGATAATTCAGCCCTATTTACCCTCAAAAGCAGCAGCACAAAGTCACTTACATTGATATATTCCATGGCCACAGCAGGGGAATTGAAATTAAATGATCTTTAAGGTCCTTTCCAACCCAAACCATTCCATGTAACACCTTAAATATCAGCTCCCTGAGCCCTTACTGAGCTTTATTTTTTTCCACAAAGTTCTTGGCCTTTTCCACCGCTGGACTAACAAGGCAGGAGGAATTGCAGCTCCAGTCTTCATTGTATTTTTTTTAGTTTCGGTGCAAAGGGGGATGAGGGTGGGGAAGGGAGATCCTTGGCTTTACCCATGAGCTGCTATCCAGCACTGCTGGCTCAGACTGGACATGGTAGTTTGCTGCTGGAAAAAGGGAGGGAATGAAAAATGTGCAATTCCTTCCCCAAATTGCTCACAAGAAAAAGAGGGAACAGGAAAGTACAAAGGGAGAATTCTCTCATGTAACTTTTCCGGCCCTTTGTAACAGAAAAGAAAAAAGAACTCATGTTTTGGTTTGGGGATCATAAAGCTCAATATGTGGCAATAGTTCCTTGCAGAGAGGAGAATTTTGCATTCTGTGCTAGAAAACAAATTAACTTGGCCTGTGCTGTTTTGCTTCCCAGCTTGAGATTTCATTTTCTAATATGAGTTCCACCACAGAAACAAGTTACTCTTTGGTGCAGGAATTCTTTAGCAATGTCACTCTTGAGTTTAAAGGTGAAATTAATCTCCCTTTAGCTGGCTGAAAGCAGAGTATTTGCTTAAAGTGGACGTGTAGGCTCTTCTATGAAAAAAGAAAAATTAAATAAAAAAGAGGAAAAAAGTTGATTTGACCAGCCTATCTTTTATAACTATTTTAAGATAATATATGAATTTAAGGCACTTCAGAAGTAAGATAGAAGACCTTCTGCCCTGTTGATGTGTCATCTGTTTTTCCTTCATTTCCTATCGACAGGAATGTTGAACGTTGGAGTCCATTTTTTTTCCCAGTATAACCATTATTCCTGCAAAACAGTTGGAAAGGAACAGAATCTAGAAAACTTGCCAACAAGATTTCAAATCGATCTGTTCAAATAAATGTTCTTTCCTTCTCTTTGCCTTCCTGAATTTTGCTCCCGGATGCCATGAAGACTCACGATTTTGACGGCTCAATGAATGTATAATGTCTCATAAATTATTTACAGACAAATCAAAGTAATTACCTGTCTCTTGCACAACATTGTAAACATGGAGTTTAGAGGCATTTTTGGTTTTAACTTGAATATTTTTGAGCCTCAAGCCATGTGGAAATACCCCAAAAACCTCACTTCCCAGGTAATAAAATATTTATAGCTACGACCAGCTTGCTTTTTTAAAAGGATTTTTGATGAGACACACTTTTAAAATTTTGATGCTTCTTTAAGCAAGCACATTTTTTACCAAAATAAGAGCAGCCAATCGCCAGCTGGCAGTGGAAGGGTTCTGCTGTCAGCACCAAGAACAGGTGGAATTCTGCTGCTCTCAATCCCATCTCAACTCCCACTGAATCCAACAGGCATTTTTGGCATGTTTTTCAGTGAAGAGAACTGTACTGGGCTCCGTATTTAGGGAAAAAATGCCCCCCTTGGGGAACAATTGCATCACTGGATGTTAGACATCTAAATTATTGGCTAAATTAGCTGGCGAGTCTCCCAAGACTCCTTGTAGAGTTGATAGATACAGAGATTTACATCCAGTTTGCATATTAAAAAAACCTAAATTAAGGTGCCTTAATATGCAAGCTGAGTCCCACTGAAGGCACATCCATAATCTCAGAGAGCTGAGCTGCCTATTTCACTTCCCAGCCCTGGAATTCTTCTTTTTTTCAGTGTTCATAGACATTTTTTTACTTTTCCGGTTGGTGTTTTTGTTGTTGGGTCATTTTGGGTTTTTTTGGTGTTTTTCTTGTTTAGTTTTTTGTTTGGTGGGTTGGGGTTTTTTGGTTTTGTTTTTTGGGTTGTTTTTTTTTGTTGTTGTTGTTTTAGTTTTTGGGTTTTGGTGCATTTTGGTTTGGTTTTTTGCGGGTTTTTTCATTGGTTTAAACCAAATGGGAACCTTACCCAAATAGTTGGACATGGGTTAAACAGCATCGTTTTCACCCTTCAGGAGCAGATAGTTGAGCCTTGTGGACAAGCACCTGCAGATGCTTTTCTTATTGATCCTTTTCCTTGCCTTTCTGATTACCCTAAAAGCCATTTCAGACTTCCATGGCAGCTTCCACTTTTGGTAATCAGGCCATACATCTCCTGCTCTCCCAGCTGCTGGCATCGATTGGTTTGTGTCCTTCTGCAGAAAGACAAATTGAAGGGAGCAGAGTGAAACAACACAAGTACAAATCACAACCCAAACAAAAGGCAAGGCTGGAAGGATCCATCACTGAGTGACCTGGCTGAAGAAATTGCTGGACACAGAAGTCAGTGCACAAGGAAATGCTTTAGAGGAGAAAAAACAATTATTAGAGTGTGTAATGAGTATGCCCAAGCCATATGCCAAGAGCAAAGCCAAACTGAAATAATGAACACAAACAATTAATAAAATGTGCTGAAGGATTGTTGGGCATATTTTAAGAACTTACCTCATCCTTATTCCCAAGACAGGAAAGGACTTGAGTCTGCTCCAGATTTTTGGCCATAAAAAATAATGATTAATGTAATTCCACCCCTTCTCTGCTAACCTGCAAACTGCCCGAACCAGAACCCACTGTTACCATAACTGAATAATCCTGGACAGAATTAAATAGAGTGCTCCCAGTCAGCAGGGCTATTCCGTAATTGTCTTCATGCAGGACACACCAGAATCGCTGATCTGTTTCCCATTATTCCACTGGATTGAGAGCTCATAAAGAGATTTTCCAGTGGTGTGGTTACAGCAGCTGAGCATTCCTGCTCACATGAAGAAGATTTCTCACTTGGGTTATAAACTGAGTGGGTTTTGTGTGCTTCCTAATTTTTCTTCTACCTGCATCTCAGACTGTGGACTATCTGCAGATATCTGTAAATATAAACCTATACTCTCTACCTGCATAAATGCACACCTTCAGCTATAAAAACTTACATCTAACTGGGGTTTACATCAGGATTTAATTTTAAATCTGCTAAATAACATCTGTTCATTCGTAGAATATCAGGAAGGAATTTATCATTGTCTTATTATTATTGTCTGACACTGATGTTATTGCCATCCCTGCAAGTCAGAATTTCTCAAGTGACTGAAACATAAAGAAGTTTCTGGGTCTTTATTACTCAAGCACACAGAATTGTGCCCTGTAATACTTTTCTTTTTTCATGCTTTTTCCAGCTAATAAAAATGTCACAGACAATGGGAACTCCCCAAATTCCTTTTAGATATTTTAGTTATGGTTTATTTTGCCTGGGTGCAAAGAAGGATCTATGTGAACTCCATAGGTCCCTTTAGGTGTATTTTCCATTTCTCCATAATGATTCTACGTTCCAGTAAAGGAATATTGGTTAAAGTTATGCAAATTTTCATTGTTATTTATTACTTCAGATAGGAGGATAATTACCTGCCCGCACATATTGGTGAGAAAAACTACAGAGCAATTTCCATCCTACTTGATCTTTAACTCTTTCTAATAGGAAGAGGGGGAGAAGGAATAATAATATGCTTACCTAATTTTCATTTCTTTTTTAACCCACCTCTAAATTTTCTAAACCACTTAATCTCTGACTTATAGCAGCTTTAGACATGGAGAAACTAATTATCTATTTTGGAATTAACTCCTTATTTACAGGTGAGAATGTGCAGACTTTTTTTTCACAAATATGGTTAAAATCCACATTCTTTCCAAAATACTTCTTCCTTCAGTGATTCCATCAATGGCCTTTGTGGAGGCAGTGACTAGCCCATCAGTGTTGGAGGTTTGATCCATATCTCTGTATGTTCTTGGTGTTACTGGTCCTGTAAATTGATCATAAATTGTCCTCTTGGCAGCCACTTCCATTTCTTCCTGTATCCTGCCAGCCTTTAGACCAAGAAAGCCAGACCCATCACACTCCTTGTGATCCAAAGACAAGCAAAGAAGAATTATCTTGTCTCGAATTATTCAGATTTTGCATTAACACAACTGTAATTTTTGGGTCTTCCTGTGGTTTTCTGGGCATTTTCACCTAAGGCATTTCCCCTACCTAAACATCAGAAATACTTCTCACATCCTTTCCTCTGCTGTTTATTACCATTTCCAGTAATCCCAGTGAGGCTGGATCACATTTAATTTGCAGTGTTATTTTTTTTTTTCCACTCTCTGAATACATTGTGGGCACTCAGAGAAGTTCAATATGGAAGAGGAGACAGCGTTTGTTAAACTCTGACATTGTGTTCCTGTTCAGGAGCGTGAAGTGCAGCACATGAACCTCCCCCCTCACAGGGGATGGATATTGATAACGGATTTATTTCCTTTGTTTCCTCCACTAGACCATAAGGTCCCACGAGCTCTAATAAGGAATTGCTTGACTCACCACTGGAACAATTTCCAGGACAGATTATGGAATTTGCACGCTGGAAGAAATTAAGTTATTTAATTCAGTCATTTCTCATCCTCCGAAGGTTTGAAGGAGTAAACAAGGAACAAATTCCTCTCAGGAGTGTCCCCACTGGCGTCACTCTGCTTACATCAGGAATGAATCTGGCCCAAGATCTGTTCTAAGTTATCTTCTACATTTTCCACTGAGATAATTCTATTTATAAAAACCAGAAAAGCAGAAAATGGGCAGCAGGAGTTGGAATATGAAGGGGCAGCTTGATTTTACAACTTTGGCTCTGGAGAACATTTAGATTTCAGTGTCACCATTTATTGCAGTTTGTTTGGTGTTGTTTTCCAGCTGTAAAAAAGAGCAGAAAATCTTCTGACACCCAGAGCTACCCTGAAACAAAAACAGTAATAATTTGTAAATTCCTTTTGAGGGATCTTAATAGATGTGTACCACAATTTAATATAATTTCTGAAATTATCAATTATATAGACTTGAGGTCGGTTGCTCTTTTCAGTTGTTTATTGCCTGCCTGTTTTCTTTGGTCTGTTTATCCTTTTAGAAACAAGTCAAAATTCCTGACAAATGTTATTGAGTGGGCAATTATTAATCTCAGGCTTTGCCTGAATAATTCCCATTGAAAATCTTGGGATTTTTTAAGGCTCATCCTCAGATACAGTTTCAAGGTTAGTGCCTGATTTTAGTCCCACTCCAGTGCTGTTGTGAGATTAGTTAGAAATGACCAAATCAAAAGAAGATGTTATCATTTTTTTCTTTTGAGACAGAAAAGATTTGAAGCTGTGAATTTATTACTGTGAATCCTCAAGGCTCAAGAGACCTGCTGTTAAATTTTCTCCTCATCTTCTTCCATGCAATTAAATCCTGTCTCCATTTTCAAAGGAATTCAGACTCCAAACTACCAAAAAGACAGTCTGAAAAAATGTCCACTTTCTCTGTCTCCATGGCAACTGTTTATCCCAGAGATCTTTCCAGATGTCTTCTTCACAGGCCCATAAATATCATAATGGGCCAAATATTACTCTGAGGGTAGCAAAAGTGACAATGAACTGTTCAGCTCTCCAGCTTGGGAAGATTTTTTACCTTTTTAGCCGTAGCTGAAAGCCAGGTTCACTGTGAGGCCCATTAATACTTGTGGGAGAAATATATTAAACATATAGAATATTTTATATGTATGTATTTATCTCTATCCAGCTACTTCAACACCACAACCAGTTGCAGGTTTAGGTAATATTAATGAAACTATTCACAAAGACAGGCCACAGCTGATACTGCTCCACCCTGCTGTCCTTAGTCAATCCCTTTTTATGGCCAGGCTGTGGCTAGCCCTTGGGACAGGATGTGATCAAGGGAGGTGAGGCTGTGTGGAAGAGCAACACATCTTTATGGTTATTAATCCATCTTCTCAAACTCTGTCTTAAGTCTGCAGCTTTCAGCCAGGGTTTTTTATGATGCCCTTCCCAGAAATTACTCTGAGCCCATGTAAAGATTAAAACTTGTGGCAGTGTGATGCATGAGAAGCCTGCTAGGCACGGATGGAGCAGCTCCCTTTCCCCATCTGTCTCAGCCTGGAGAATTAATGAAAGACAGAGTTGATAAAGTGCAGGATGTCGTCTCCTTCCCCTCAGAAAGGAGGGAAGTGAGTCAGAACTGGTGCTGAGGGAGAATGATGATGTTTCGGCTGCCCCAAAAATAAAGGAAGAGAGGGGGACCAGGTGGTGCCAGGCAAAGCTGCCTCCAGCAGCTCCCCATGGTCTCCCACATCCCAAGTCCTGAGCAGTGCCGGATTATCTGCAGCTGATGAGCTTGGCACTGCCTCGGCTGCTGGCAGCTTGGAAGTGTCATCCTGTCCTCCAGCAGTGATGGAATAAAACATCTCCCAATTTTTTCAGAAATTTTTTTAGTAATTCACAGAGTCTCCCTGCCTCCAGAACAGCGAAGTGGTGCCTTTCTCACAGAGGAGTAGCCAATCCTTTTCATTATATTTAAATCAGGTTTAAAAAAACCAACGGCCCTGCTCAATTTCCCAGCTTATTGGCTTTTTACTCTCCTGCCTAATTAGACAAAGAAATGTTCCCAAGATTTTGCCAAATTGAAGTTTCCCTTAAAAACTCTTCAAAGCTCACCTAAGGCCAACTGGTTGGCAGCACTTGAAAGGTTCTGGAGATTTTCTTGGATGAGGTTTTGTTGGCAGGTATCAATGCAAGAGCAGCAATAAGTGTGAGCTTAGAAATAAATATCCTGTGGCTGCAAGAACTAAACAGCTTTAAAAGTAGAAAAAGAATTTGCATTTCTCTGATTATAAATAACAGCTCCTGTAATTTAAAAGCTGATCTTTGCCATGTATAAAATCTATAAGGAAAAAAAAGTTATAAAATGCAGCATACTTCATTAGTATAATAAATTTTGAAAAATATTATATATGATGTATAAATTTTTATATAATATATATGATATAATACTTATGTAAACTATTCAATATGTAATTATATAAAATATTTACTTCATATAATTACGATAAGAATATACAACAAATGTGTATTTATAATAACAATATATGCTAAATTTATCATGAAGTCATATTATTTTAATTGTAAAATATTTATTTTATAAAAATAATGTCCTATATAATCCAACATTCCAATCAAAAAACTCAGTGTTTTGGGTGCTTTCCCTTTGAGGTTTTAATGTGATCTATTACTAACTCAGTACGTTAGAAGTGGAATATCTCAAATAACTTTTTCTAATTTTCTCTTTGATTAATTAAGCTGATATTTTTAAGAGTTGTCTGCTAACAGTGCTGCACTTAGATCTCTGAAAATGTCATGAAGAAAACAACTCACTTTAGTGATAATGCTGCTCCAGTAGAAAGTCCTCTGATCGTTTATAAGTCTCCTTACATAAAGAATGGATTCTAAATAATCCTAATATAGTCCTGAGTAACTTTATACTGGGGCAGCAGCTGCCTAAGGAAAGGTGATGGGAAATTTTGGGGTGGGTCAAGTGCTGGTGAGTAGCATCCCAGTTTCTTGTTCTTCATGTACCACTCTGGCAGAGAAACTTGGACTGTGAGTGTGGAATTCCTCCGATTCCTGCTGGTTTAAACCTAAAATTAGGGTTTCTCTCATTGCCTTTTCTAATCAGGGGAAGAAAATACGCATCTCCAGGTGATAATTTATCTTAGGACACGTTGCCCAGAGAAGCTGTGGCTGCCCCTGGATCCTTGGAAGTGTCCAAGGCCAGGTTGGACGGGGCTTGGAGCAGCCTGGGATAGTGGAAGGTGTCCCTGCTCATGGCAGGGGGTTGGAATGAGGTGATCTTGAAGGTCTGTTCCAACCCAAACCAATCGGTGGTTCTGTGATAATTAGAAACCTTCTAGCAGTGCCCTCCACAGTTGTCTGTTTTATTTTGTGCACTGTAAAAGAAATGCAGAACTTCCCTTAGAATTACACATAAAATCTTTATACTGGTGAGGTGAATGAACAGCAGGTTAGACAGCACAAGGTGCATCTCTGGGCAGCAACAGCAATTCTTGGATAGAAAAACTACTTCTTGGTGTAATAACTGGGCCAAATGACCAGATGAAAGAACAAATAGACTTCGTTCTCATAATTCCAAAATTTGTCAGGAACTGGTAGAGGAGGAAAAGACTTTCTCTCTTTTATAACTTACTCTGAAATTTCAGTTGATGTTACATTTCTACTCGGTTATGGTCTGGACTTTCAAAAGAAACTAAAGAATCACAGAACTCCAGAATGGTTTGGGTTGGAAGAGACCTTAAAGCTCAATTTCTTCCACTCCCCTGCCATGGGCAGGGACTCCTTCCACTATCCCAGGCTGCTCCAAGCCCCATCCAACCTGGCCTTGGACACTTCCAGGGATCCAGGGGCAGCCACAGCTTCTCTGGGCACCCTGTGCCAGTGTCCCACAGTAAAGAATTTCTAGCACCTTATCTATCCCCGCCCTCTGGCAGTGGGAAGCCATTCCCTGTGTCCTGTCACCCCATACTTTTTCCTAAGTCCCTCTCCAGCTCTCCTGGAGCCCCTTTAGGCCTTGGAAGGGGCTCTGAAGTCTCCCTGGAGCCTCCTCTTCTCCAGCTGGACACCCCCAGCTGTCCCAGCCTGGCTCCAGAGCAGAGGGGCTCCAGCCCTCGAAGCTTCTCTGTGGCCTCCTCTGGACTCATTCCAACAGCTCCACATCTTTCCTATGCTGGAGGTGGGATCTCACCAGAGCAGAGCAGAGCAGAGCAGAGCTGCAGAATCCCCTCCCTTGTCCTGCTGCCCACCCTGATTTTGGAGCACAGTTGGCTCTCTGGGCTGGGACTGCACAGTTCTGGGTCTGGCAGAGTTCCAGGGTTGGTGCCCAACTCCAAACACCTCCAGAAACACCATTTCTGTGACAGGAACTTCTCCAAGACACCTGCACTTTGAAATGTCAATTACTTTTGAAAACCATATCCCCATACTCAGGCCACGCTCAAGCCCTTATTTATTTTGGTATTTACCTAGATTTATAAAGGAACAGAGAACTCCTATCTCATATTCCCCTCTCTCTGAAAGGCTTTATATGTAGTGTGCCCTTTAGAAGTTATTGTGCACCACATAATTCACTTTAATATGCTGCTTTGTTACATTGCGTTTCCTTTGATATTACTCTCCTGAAGGCAATACGACCTTGAAGGTGATATTTTAAACCAATAAATGAGGAGAGGAACCGAAAATCAAATGCAATGCTGTAGGCCAGAAGGACGGATTTTCATCTCAGGCCTTTATTTCCCTACATGAAAAATACAGAAGTCTAACATTTATGTAATTACATTTTTTCTTGATTTGCCAAGGGAAGAAATTTTATGCAAATTCTTGTCTGTTCCCTCCTGTCTGTGTATGAATCCATAAATTCCATTGCCCATCGCTCTTTTACTCCTTAGTTCAGTCCCCCATGTATGAAAATGGCATGCTGGATACAAGAAAAATATCAAAATAATAATTTTCATAGAGAAGGAGACAGGGAGGAGTTACATGCTTTGTTTAGAGGAGGGAATGAGTAAACAGAAAGTTACTACAGGGGTTTGCTATCCAAAAAAATATCCCTGCTTTGCACCTTCTCTTGCCAAAAAGTTGCCAGGGATGAGAGGAAGCATTTTGCACTGGGGCAGGATAAGGACATTGGAGGATTTTGTGGAAACTGGAAAGAGGATTTTAATATAGAGAGTGTGAGTAGAGAGGAGATTGTGATAGAGGCACCATAAACAGGACATAAATCTGCAAAAACCATAAGAAAATAGGACACAAATCTACCAAAAAGAGGGGTTTCTACACAGTCTTGGTGGCACAATGGCTCTGTGTTGGTGGAAGATAACAGGCTCTGTCCTCAGCTGATTTAAAATAAGGTCCATTCCTTCAACTCTGTGAACTTCACCTATGGGGCTGCCTGAAATCTGGATTTATATCTACCCACTAGCAAACTGTGACTCTCAAGACAGCCCTAGACAGAGGAGAAAAGGAATATAAGCAACTGATGCCTAAATGTCTTAAGCTTTTTCATAGATTTCTAACTTTTTAGATTTTTAACATATGTCTGTAGAATTTCTAGCACTTTCTTGCACTTTAGAACAGTAGTTACCCTTTCTCACACATTATGTCTCCTTCTTGAAATTCTATTTAGTCTTAGGGACACTTTCCACCAGACCAGGTTGCTCCAAGCTCCCACTCTTCCATGGATGGGACATCCATCACTTCTGTGGGCAACCTGTTCTGAGATAAATTATCACCTGGAGATGCTTATTTTTCTTCTCCTGATTAGAAAAAAGCAACGAGAGAAAGCCTAATTTTAGGTTTTCCTTTCAAGAAAAGGATTTCTAACAAGGACACCCTGTTTTGCAGCAGCACGTGGGAGACATAAGATAGAGGGTTAAGAACCTCTTGGAGGGACTCCAGTGGGGCAGGGTGGGTTACCAGGACAACCAGTCTCCTGATGTGGCCACCTAAAAACAGGGACTCGACAGGAATAAGGGAATAAAGGTAGGTATTTATTTGAAGGGCCTTCAAAGGTACCCCTGGGCAG
Source organism: Corvus cornix cornix (assembly GCF_000738735.6). NCBI lineage: Eukaryota > Metazoa > Chordata > Aves > Passeriformes > Corvidae > Corvus > Corvus cornix. The sequence goes on along the minus strand of NC_046333.1, from coordinate 3,092,588 downwards.
GCCAAAGGCAGCACACGAGATGGACCCCAGGGCACGAGTTCTTCACACTTTTATAGGTTGGGTTCGTTTGCACATCAGGGTTAATTCTCCAATTAAAGCTTCAGTTAATGATGTAATTCCCCTCAGCTTGCCCCCCTTAGAGGCTCTTTGGTTTACACATTTGGGCCTAGGACGGTCTGGGTGTCCTTGCAAGCGCAGGCCCAGAGAGGCTTTGTTGTGTCTGCCCAGCACAGAGAGCAGAGGTTAACAGGCTACAAGGAACTTCAGAGTTACACACCAGGCAGTGCAGGATTTGAAAAATATAAAAGTTAAAACCTAAGGCATCAATGGGATGCAATTTCTAGATATCTTAATTAATTAAACTTATAAAAATTGTGAAAATCCAATGCCAGGCATGCTCACAGGGGTATTTTGTGCACCTGAAAGCTTTCATTAAAAGACTGCTCTTTATGTTGTCAATCCTAATATTGTTTGGAGGGTTTTTCTTCCGATTCCAGGCAACAGGACCATGAACAATTTCAGAAGAGCTGTTTATCACTGCTCTCCTGCCAGCATGACTTGCTTTGGGGATTTTTTTGATTTTTTTTTCTCTTGGTGCTTGTCCAGAAATTTCAGGCAAGCAGGAGCCTTTTAGCTGCCAGGAGTAGCAGGTTAGGGAGAGTGTGAAAGGAAGGACGGGAACAAGGCTTGTGAGGACCTCCATGGAGGCAGGACGACTAGAAAGGTATTAGTGCTGGGTATAATTTAAAAAATGCATCAGAAGATTCTGCAAAGATAAATAATTGTAGTTTCCTTGTTAATAGATATGGCCTTTGAAAGAGCTGGTTTTTTTCAGTGTCTGCCAAGTCAGATCCATCCTCAGGTGTGTGAGGCACCTCCCTCAGCTTCAACAGTGTGGAATTTAAACTTGGGTGTCATGGGTTTCACATGAAATTCATAGAAAATCCACAATATAAAATCCACAGTCTCAAATTCACATATAAATTCATATAAATTTCATATAAACAGTGTGCTTCAGCTAAAAGCACTCAGTTTTTTGAAGAAAAGTACAAAGTGGATCCAGTCACAGGGAGCTCACAGTCTATACATTAATTTTATTTCCCTTCTACAAGTAGAAGTTTGAGGCAGAGATATGGGGACTGATCATGAGGGCTTTTAATAGCAGCCACTGTGGCTTGCACTGTGTTCCTCAGGGACATGTCCCAGCCCTCAGCTGGACTCCTTTTCTCAGGATTGGGAAGTCTCTAAGGGACACTGTGGAGCCACTGGTGATCCCTCTGCCCAGAGAACAGAGTTGGCTCATGGCTACCCCAAAAGACCACACAGACCCTTCAGGGAATACAAACTTGTAAAAAACATTTCAAAGGCAGCTGTCTAAGTTAAGCTTTTTCATACCCTCCTTCTACTGAGTATAGTCTGTGAGGAGATGCAAGTTCTCTTTACAGGGTGGTTCACCACCGGTGCCACCTTAAAATGGGATTATTCCTGTCTGGAAAGTCTCCCTCCCGGAGCTACAGAGGAATCTTTGCTTTGCTGAATAGGCCAAAGGGTGAGGCTTGGACATCCAAAGTTGAACTAATCTGGTCTTAACCTATAGTGGCATGACGAGTTTGTGTTTCCTCAGAACTCAGCAGCAAGGAATAAGGGCTCCCAAAGGATCATCCATCCCTCAAAGGAGAGGAGTGAGTAAGTGGAAGCATTTCTCTGCCCATCCTATGAGAAGGACAGAAGCACTTACCCAGATGCCAAGTTTTGCACCACTTCTGTTACCTGGGATGAATCCCACAGTGTTCACCAAGCAGGAATTCCAGCTGCAGGGTGCAGTGCAGACATGGGAAGGGAAGGCAGGATTTGTGCTTTCTGGAAACAGCTTTGAGTTGTGCCAGGGGAGCTCTAGATTAGATATTGGGGGAAATTTCTTCACTGGCAGGGTGGTCAAGCATTGGAACAGGCTGCCCAAGGAAGTGGTGGAATCACCATCCCTGAAAGTGTTTAAAAACATGTGGATGTGGCACTTGGGGACAGGGTTTAGTGATGGACTTGGCAGTGCTGGTTTGATGTCCTGAGGGGGTTTTTCCAACCTTAATGACTCTGTAAATCTGTGATTGTTTTGTTTCCAAAACCATCCATCAGCAAAACCACTTTCTGCAATTTTTTTTTCATTCTGTCCCATGTGAAATCTTACTCTTTAAAACCATTCCTTGTTAATACTGATTCCTAAGGAATGATGAAAATTTAGGAAAATTTGTCCCCTTGAAGCTGCACCTTGCATTGTCTGAGCCACCTCTTTCCAAGCCTGCCTGGGCATCCCTACGTCACTGGGCAGTGGGGACATTGGCCAGTGCCAGAGGAGACCCTGCTGGGCAGTTTCACACTCAAGTCACTTTGATTTCCGTGGGCAGATTTCACCCAGCAGGAATTCCTGGCTGTAGCATGGTTTACAAATGCAGGGAGATTGTGCACGCTGGCCTTTATTCCATTTAATTTTTTTTATTGTTGTTGTCATCCTTTTTTTTGCTCCAGGTTGTTTGTTTCAAATATAGTTTTCCAAGTGGGATCAGACAATGTTCTTATTGATGGGGAAATCTTACAATCTCCATCTCTCCCCTATTTTAAGGTAAATTACTTGACTTGCTGGTTCTCTCTCCCTCTCTCTCAATGTCAGCACACCAATGTTTTCTAACACAATGAACTTGTAATATCGTTTTAAATGGGGCTGGTTTTTATCTCAGCATGGTATTACCAGAAAATCAGCCACCTGCTACAACTGAATTTCATCCACACTGCCATGGGATGTTTATGCTGTGGCTGTTTCTGTTCAGCAGCCTGAGGATTTCCTTGTATTTCTCTGCTTTGCAGTATCCCTTGCTGTCCCAGTGTTTGAAAGACAACAATGTTGAAAAAATATTAAGGAATAAGGAAGTTTTTCCTATTCCTATTCAACCCAGTTAATTCAAGCACGGCCAACAGGTGTTTCTCCAAAGATCTCATTAACCACTGATTATCTCCAGCATCTCTTGTAAGCAAATGTCTCATTAACGTGGATGTTCACACATAATTTACTTTTGTAGACAGTGCCATACTTCAGTGACCTATAAACCTGTTGCTGCACATCCTGAGATGAACATGGAAAATGCAATTCCTACTGCGTGGACAGGCACAAGCTATCAAAGACAATAAAATCTAATAGCACTCAATGTGGTCTTGATTTCCATCTTTAGTACATAAACAGTATCATAAAATCATGGAATCACACAATACCCTGAGCTGGAAGGGACCCACAAGGATCATCTAGTCCAACTCCTGGCCCTGCACAGGACACCCCAATATCCCCACCATGTGCCTGAGAGATTCCAAACCTTTCAAACCCCAGTTTTTGAGACTTTTCGAAATGTTCTAGTGAATTACAGCACTCATGGGAAGAGATCCTCATCTGGCAAAGGAAACAATCTGGGGTAGGAGTGGGAAAAGAGAGGAGAAGAAGCAAGTGTAAAGGATTCCTTTATTTTTAGCCAGCTCCTGTGAAGATTTAATTTTTGCAGTAATTTTGTATTTTGGTGGGTCTGGCGAGGCTGAGGGATTTTATGCAATAGGGTCAGGATTTTACGTGTTTATTAATTTATATTAAGTGATCTGATACAACATCCTTTAGTTTGAAAGAATATTTCCCAACTGCTTGTGCTATGCCATCACTGTGATGTGTAAAATGTTGTTATTACGATGTTGAACATCAAAACAACAACATTGTTTGATGCTGACCTAATTCCTCAAACACCAGCTCACTCAGAACTGCTCTACTCACCACACGTGGTACTCTCAGCCTTGTATTTTTGTGAGAAAACGTAGGACTTGGAAAAAAGGCCCCAATTCCAGTCCTGAGAACATTCCTCCTCCACTGATGGGGATCTGCTGCTATCCCCAGAGCTGATGGAGCCCACACAGCTTTTACAAGTTCATCACCCACATCTCGTTATACTGGACTTGTGCTGGGAGGAAAGGAACACTTGGATGTATTATCTGCTTTTCCTGAAGGTTTTATTTCCCTTGGCATGCAGTCAAAGAGAGAATTTTGACAGACAACCTCATAGAAAGTCATGGAGCTGGAGGGTTTTTTTCAGCTGATAGGATTATTTGCTCAATCTCAACATCAAATGCAAATAAGCAGTGGAAATATTTAGGTTTAGTTCTTTCTTTTCCTGCTGAGGCAGAAGATGATTTCTATTTGAGATTCCTTCACTAAGTCTTTTTCTTTTTTTTTTAACAGCAGGAAATTTGAGAGATTGCTCTGAGTTTTTATGTACACTGGATAAGCCTTCTAGGTTTGTGGTGATTTGCAGAATTACAGGAAGATTTATTCTTCTTAAAAGCCAGTTTTTCACATCTCTGGCACAGAGACCAGAAAGAAGCTGGAGCTGGGTTCTTTTACTGTGTTTACAATAAATTTACAATTAATTTTTCTTACATCCCAAGAGAAGACAACTCCCACCCACAGTCCCATCACCTCCTCTTTCTGCCTTCATGTAGCAGGAAATTGGGATTTTTTACCACTCAGACCCTTACTCCAAAGTTTGTTACCTGAAGCCTCATCTTTGAACTGTTATTAAAGGCCTGAATCCATCCTTAGCTTATGCAAGAAATCGTTAGAGGCCAAAAAAATCCTCTTTTGGCATTGTGAGTTTATATTCTCTAGAGCAACGACTGCAGTAAAAACAATGAATGATGTTAGGACAGTTCTTTGGTAAGGAAGGACATTTTTTTTAGAGAATAAGCAGGATGGAAGAGTTTGTCTCACACATCCACAGAAATGGCTGCAGGATGAAGCAGAAATGAGCAAGTTTCCAAACTTTCACAAGGATTAAAGCCAACAGAAATTCAAAGACTTTAATCAAAGATATGGTCCATAAATCTTTTTTTTTTTTAAATTAACCCAGTATTTCTGAAAGATCACTAAATAGCAGCAGGTTTCATACTCACAAGAAAATTTGTTTCTGGTGTGTTGGAGTGATTTAATTGGGACTAAGGAATGTCATCTTCTGTGGGAGCAGAGGCTGGCCATTACTGTGTGATGCTACTATGGATTTTATGCTATTCCTATGAATGAAAAATATTTTTGTCCCAGGGAAATTGACACTGTTTATTATTCTAAACGAGAACATTTTTATTTCTAGAAGGAAGAACCAACCACAAAGCTCAATAACAGTGTGAGGAAAGGGATGGATTTCCACCACTCACATATTTTATCCCTCCCTCTCTTCCACAGGCTGCCCAGGAATGTGGGACAATATCACATGCTGGAAACCTGCAAGTGTGGGCGAAATTGTCTTTGTCAAGTGTCCTGCACTGTTCAGATTTATCATCTCTGAAGATGGTAAAGTATTTTCTCTTTGTTCTTTGCCTCTGCCTGGTAAAGCCTCATAGCCAGCATGAGTGTAAAACCTCACTTAGATCCTCAGGATAAAGGGAGATCAAAAACTCTGCAGCTGGGCTCTAGTTATAAATAAATTGCAGAAAACCAGGATATTTGTGTGTAGATACGTGTGTGAGCACAGGGTGGGAGGGAAGGTGTGAAAAAAGCCTTCATAGACTACACAACATGAAAATATCACAAATTTTAACTCCTGAAGGGAATCTTCTGCCCTTGGGTCTGACTGAATTCAGTGGGGACCCCAATCTGTGTTTGGGTCTTGGGTAACACAGTTGGGATCTATTTTAGCAAATAATTAAAACTTAGAGCAGCTTCTGCTTGTGCTGAAGGAGAACATAGGCTTGAGATGACCAATGTGAGGAGCTCCCATGCTGGGGGTCAAGGAAAGAGTTAAAGATTTCTGGAGGGAAGCAGATGTTCCATCACACTTTTTTTGTGGGCTGTAGAAATGAGACATAAACATCCTTCAGGCCCTGTGCTGCTAATTAACACTGATTGGTCCATTTGCTCCCAGCACCCACCACGCCCTGCAGATCCCTTAATTAGCACTGTCCTTTGAGGGACAAGTTCATCACTGTCCCCCAGGATCCTTTTTCCCAAAGTTTATGTTACCAATTAATTATTCATTTACAGCCTTGAGTCCAAAATCTGCTTTTTCAGCATCGCCACACACAGAGCACCATTTCTGGGAGAGAGTGTTTCATACTCAGCTCCAGGAACGCTGAAATCCTTCCTTTTAATACATCCATTCCAAGGTGTCCAGGCACAGGCGTCACCTATGTCACCTAACCCATGTCCCACTTTATAAACAAGATTAACTCAATTTGACCTGGTCCATAAATAGAAATATTTTTCATTTATTTAAATTAAATTATTTAAATAAAAATAATTAGGTTTTTTATTGTATTTCTTTATTACACTTATTTAAACCAACATTTTATTTAAATAAAATCAGAAATTTTATTGTATTTATTATATTGACTGCTTCCATTTATTTAAATAAAGATGTTATTTATTTACGTTAAATTATTTAAATAAAAATGATAAAAATTGTTTACTTTAAAAAAGTATTTCTTTAAATAAAAATAATAGAGCCTTTAAAGGAACAATTAAAAAAAAACACATACATACATATATATATATGTAAGCTCTATTTATGTTTTTATTTATTCATAGGCATATTTATTTTACCTATGTCAAATAAAAGGCTGAAATAACATTTTTAGATAATTTTCCCAGGATTTACAGACCTCCTCACACACTGTGCTTCCCACTTGGCCTGTAACAGAGTGACAGTGTGGCCCTAAGGGAGGAATATTCCATCCAGTGGAAACATATGTCCCGTTCCTTTATCTCCTCACGGGATCCCCAATAAAAGTGGCAGCTGTTACCTCGTGTAGGGCTGGGTTTGAGGGGTTTTGGGACATCTGTTCAGTAGGAACAAACCCAAGATTCATAATTCATTAGATAAACAAATAAACATTTAATCTGGAGTAGCTGGAAATCTCGGCAGATGTGGCTGGGATTGCGCTGCTGACCCCAAGGTGGAATTATCAACATCCCAAAGCACTCTCCTGGGTGAATCAGCATCGGCTTTGCCATCATTGCTGCTAATTTTAATTAGCCAAGTGTATTTGTTTCAATGAGGGTTTAATGAAAAAAGTCACATTTTATGATGGTTCCCTAAATAAAGGGTTATTAGCGAACTAGAATGTTTCTAAGACACGGATAATCACATTTTAGGGATTGTTAAGGTGTCCTCTGGCTGCTGCTCTGTTTCTAGAATATGGAGCTAGGCTGGACATGAACACTAATATTTATTAATAGTAAAATCAGTCCTAGTACAGCAACGTTTTTATATGACCACAGATCATTTTTACAAACACAGCAATAACTTGAAATTATATTTTTTTAAATCTTGTGCTCTGAAGCATCTGTAGGTACAATGTAATCACAGGGGAATCATGGGATGTGCTAATCTTTAGGAGTGGATAGGAAATACCTTATTTGGCTTTGGATATTTAAATTTATATGTGAAAGTCTGAAGAGATCACATGGATTTCTCGTTCAGTGGATAGAAATCAATGGGCACTTGTAGAGATGCCTTCTCTGACCCCTCTCAAATGCTTCTCTTGAGGTGAACGAAGTCACTGCAGAGGCTGCTCATTTTATGAATTTCTGAAAGGAATCTGACTGCCTTTACTTGGATGTCTGATTTCCATATGGAGTAAAATGGGAAAAAAATAAAAGAGACTACAAAAGAAAAATTAACTAACTAAGCTGTCATCTGGAGTGATGCTTTTTGGAAAAATTAGCTGTGTATTTGCTAAAAGTACCAGCTGTTGCTGGTTTTTATCTGCTCTGCTTTAACCTTCACTGCAGTGGAACCAAGGAGTAACGTTCGAGCTGCTGTCAACATCATGCAGAAAGTCCAAAGTGAAATTCTGAGTTCTTGGCAACCCTGCCTTCTAAAATTCCATTTCACCTCTCTGATCACCAGAATTTTTCATTCCTTTCAGATGCAGACTGTGAACGAAAACGTAATTCTCAAAATCTCTCCCCTGGAGATTCCATTTCTCCAGTGGAAAAAGCTTATTAGTTCCTGAGTCTTTTCTCATCTTGTAAATTAGGGATTGCAGTGGCTTTCCTTCTAGATACTTCCCAAAAATTCACTTGATTTCCTCTTCCACATGGATTTCTTTGATTGATATCCCTCAATCATTATTTCCACCAGGAGCTCTCACTTCCATGACCTCTCTGTTGCATGTTACAATTTCTCCAGTGCCTTCCCAGCACAGGCCCCAGAGACACCCACTCCACAGCAGGATATATTCAAAGCATTCTAAGGCATCTTTGCAGAGGTAAAAAGAAGAAAACCGTGTCAAGCTGTGGTGTTACCTCTCAGTAGGACATAGCAAGACCTGGAGATGGCCCTAACACACTGATCTGCACTCCCAGCTGGAGAATTTTCTCTGTTTTGTTCTTTTTTCCCTTCTTATTTTTTTTCCTGACAGAGGTGACACTGCCTGGCAATGGAAACCTACAGAAGCAAAGTCTGTGCTTTTTTCTGCTTTTCACTGTGGAGCTGAAATATTCTGGAACCTATAAACCCACCCAAATGGACCACGGAATGAAAGTAAATAACGATCAGAAATGAGCGTGTTTTTAGGTCTTTGATTTGCAGTAAAAAAAAATACAAATTGTACTAGACAGTTTCTGGGCATTGGCATATGCTCCGCATTTGGAAAATGCTTTCATTCACAAATCCAAATGATAAATATGAGCAGCTCTTACTGAATCTTCCAGCAATTTCATTTATCTGGTGCTCAGTTCAGGACACTCCCTGCTACATTTACCACAAAATATGGTTTTCCCATGTACAGCAGGGAAAATGCTCCTAATTTTTACCAAAGGCATAAAACTTATCCTACATTGGTACCAGGATTAAGGGTTCCTAATTAAAATCCAATAGAATAAAGAATGTAATCGGGTATTAGAGAGTTTAAGAGGGAATTACATCCTATGCTCACATTTCTGAACCAAGCTCTTTGGCTTGTTGCTTCTCTTGGTTGAACACAATCAGTGCTCAGGCAACGAGCTCTGTTATCCCAAGAAATTGGAAATAGTTGGTCACTGATCCCATTTAAACCACAGGGAAACACTCAAGTACTTTGCTGTACTAATTAATTGATTAATTGATTCTGTAAGAACCCGAAGCCTCATAAGTGCTGCACTAGAGGTGCCACGGGTGGACAGCGGGATTTACGAACACAGGGTTAATTGGATTTGGGAAGCAGTCTGTGCCCGAGGTTAGATGTTATCCCTCATCAGTTAGAATAAGATGACAAGAGAAGAGTTAATGAGAGGGGAAGTGATGCTCCATCTTCATTTTGTGTCGTTCTGGAGAGACAGTCCTGGTAAAGCCTTTAAAAACTCCCAAACTGGGAGAAAAGACAAGAAAAGTCCTTGACTTCCCAAAGTGAAAGCTGGTGACAATATTTGCAACTTACAAGTTCTATTAGTTTGGGTTTTGTATTGGTAGTTTTTTATTTAGACAGGAAGAAAAGGTGACTGTTAAAGGTCAGGGCCCTTCTAGACACCAAAATGTCCCTGGAAGATTGTGCGCTTATTTTCTGCTGAGGTAAAAGACTCAGGGTTTTGTTGCTACTACTGAAATTAAGGTCAGCATTGCTGCAGAGTGAAATTGGAAATGGCATTTGCCTGTCAAAACAGCAAAAGGTCAGTGCAAAGGTCCGGATTTCTCTTCAAGGATATCTTGCCTGGATGAGTGTTCCAACATCCTGCTTGAAAACCAAGGGAAGGAAAACCCTGTAAGCAAGGAGCTGTCTCTGGAAAACACATATGACCCGTCCCATAGCAGTCTCATCATGGGAACAATAATGAGCCATTGGAGCTTGTTTATATTTATTTATTGATGTAAGATCCTACATAGCATTCACAAGCAAGTTGAATGCAAAAGTATCTGTTTTATGTATAAACCATAAATGTATGTGCATATATAATGGCACTTGATAGATAACAGGTCATTTCCAGGTGGTTTTCATCCCTGGCCTTTGCAGAGGCAGTAAAGCCATGGGATTGCTCCAGCTTTTTCCAAAGAGAGGAGGACAAGCTATAACTAAGCCTCCTCGGTCACAGCATCACAAAGTCCATCTGCAATGCAGAGAGAAATGGGAGGAAAACACTGTCATCAAAGGATAGCAACTGGATCTACTTTTCTAATCAAGTAGCTGAGGCCTCTCAGATGTTTTCTAGCAGAAAAAAAAAAAAGACATTTTGTGGCCTTTCCCACCAAATTATGGGGACTCTGTGCCTCTGATACTCAAACGGGCAGCATGAGCAAGAGCATTTCAGCTAAAGATCAAGTCCTTGGCTCTCTGCAAGGGGACATCCTGCCGTGGCCAGGGGAAAGCTGTAACACAGCTCAAGACCTTTGTCAATGATCTGAGAGCTAATTTGGCCTTGGGAAAAAAAAAAAAATCATGCACTTTGGGAAGAATGCAAGGGTGGAAGATGCTGAGAGCTGCTGAGTGGTTTGGAGAACACTTGGACTGCAAAAGGATGCAGATTGAATTGTAGGTGCAACATGGGCAGATCCTTCAACCTTTCTTAATTGTCTTTGCTCCTCTTGACCCAAATGATTGGGAAAGGAGTTCCAGGCAATTGCAGGATTGTAGGTGTGGTGGGCACACATTCATTCTTACCTTTAAGCAAGAGATTTAATTTGCTTTCTTCTCGAGAAGTCATTTCAGGACCGATAATCTTTTTTTTTTCTTATTTTTTCCTGGTACTTGTTTGAAAAGCATTTGATTTTCTCTCAAATACGATCCCTGCCCTCTTCAGAGCTAGGAGACTCTCCAAAAGCAATTGCATTGATCCTGCACTCTGATGGATGCTCCTGTGACAGCCAGACTCAGAGGAAGGACTCACATAAGGTTTAGATGATGCTTAGTTGCTATGGTGACCTCAGTCCACTTCTAGTTTCACATCCTTTAACAGGAAAGAGGAAGAAAAGAATAAAGCCATGATTTCCCTTACATGTTATTGATCATATCTGTGCATCAGTCCTACCTTAGCCAGCCCTGTGTGCTCTGGCCTTTCTCTTCTCCATATGGGACCTCACTGGAATTCTCCCATTATTTCCAGGCATGATTCACTGGGTCTTTTTGTCCCTGTGCCCTGAAAGTAAACTGGGATATAGGAAGAAATTAATTATATATCAGTTCTGTCCCTGCCTTTACTGCAATGTCTTGCACAAACCACTGGGTAACAAAGAGTTTGCAGAAGTTCCTCTCATGGTAGGACAGATATCTAAACCCAAGCACCCTCTGCAAGTGCCAGTCTCTCTGCCCTTATGGGAGAAGGCTTCAAAACCAGGTGAACTTATCTTCAGGTAGATAAAGTGGATGGAATGAGTTTGCCCCCCAGGATCAGTTACTCAGATGTCCTCAGGCACCAGTTCCTATTCAAACACACAAATATGAACCCTTGATTATCCTCTGCCCCAGTTTTCTTGTTTTCTAATTTTGTGTGAGCATTATGTTCACAAATCCCTTTGTCAAGGCAAACAGTGATATACAATAAAGGGTAGAATAAGAGAATCCCAGAATGGGTTGGGTTGGAAGGAACCTTAAAAATTTTCTTATTCCAGCTCTACTGCCGTAGACACCTTCCACTATCCCAGGTGGCTCCAAGCCCCGTCCAGCCTGGCCTTGGACACTTCCAGGGATTCAGGGGCAGCCACAGCTTCTCTGGGCACCCTGTGCCAGGGCCTGCCCACCCTCACATGGAAGAATTCTTCCTAATATCCCACCTAACCCTGCCCTCTGGCAGTGGGAAGTCATTCCCCCATGTCCTGTCACCTCCTGCCCCAGTATAATGACTTTTAATCTGTAATTTAAAGTATTGGCTATAGAGCATGAGGCTGGAGACTCCCAACCCCCTGGAAATAGTTGTGGGAAGCACTTAGCACAGGGAAAGGTGTGTGAACCTGTAGGGCCATGTACTCTGTGACCTCGCCTGCCTGCTACGTCCTGCAGATCCTGCTAATGAAACTGCAAAGGCCAAGCAGCTAATCCCGGATTAATCAATCAATTACAGAATCACAGAATGGTTTCAGTTGCAAATGACCTTAAAAATCATTTAGTTCTCACCCCCCTGCCATGGGCAGGGACACCTTCCACTATCCCAGGTTGCTCCAAGCCCCATCCAGCCTGGCCTTGGACACTTCCAGGGATCCAGGGGCAGCCACAGCTGCTCTGGAAAACACAAAGAGCCCTAACAAAGGAACTGGGATGGTTGGACAGTGTGTGTGGGACTGTGTGTGTGCAGGCACAGGATTGGGCAGAGGGCTGATGCCCCTTCTAGGGAAGAAGCAGGCAGGGTATGGAACCAGTACCCGTGTGGGGAGCTCAGAGAGCTGCAGAAAAGCTGCTAAGTAGCCTGCTGCTCCCGACTGTGGCTTTGCCAGCCGGCTGAACAGATTGCTGGAGCAGGAGAGCAGCAGGCAGCCATGGGGAAGGGAGAGAGGAGGCTCAGCGTGGTGGATGCTGCGGAGTCGAGCGTGAGAGCTCGCTGATTTATTTCATATTTAGAAATTAAGTGTTTAAGCTTCTAATCAGTGCTATATAAAACAGGAAAAAAAAGATTTCAATTCCTGCCCAGCCGCATATCTGGACAGCCGGATAACAAGGGGTTGTAAATGTTTTCCACAGCCTCCCCCTGCCATAGTCGCACTTTCTGTAGGGACACAATTAACATGCAATGAAAACAGTGCAGGCTTTGTGCATTGATCTTAATGCTGTCAAAATCCAAAACCTTCTGGAGAATTACCTTTGTGGAGCAGCCCTCCAACCCTCAATACGGAGATGAGAACAACAGGGCTACGGGAGAAGTGTGGGCGAGCCAATTGAGGACAGAACCGCTTTGGAAGCCTTTCATCCCCTCCCACCCCGCCACTAATAAGGGACAAATGCTGGAACAAAAGGGTTAAATGCAAGTTGTGTTCAGATAAACAAAGCCACGGGAGGCCAGGCAGGTGCCGTGCCAGCTGACACCAGGAGCAGCCAGCACAGATTTGGCACCAAGGAGGAGATCTAAAAGGCTCCGAGGCTCGTCGTGCACAGGCTGGTTCTTGGCTTCAGCTTTCCCCGCCCTGTCCACTTTACATCAGGAGCAACAATTGCTTTCATCGAGTTTCTCATCAGTTGTTGCACGGTGAGGGATGAGTTATGTGTTCTGGGTCTCAGTAAATAAAAATCAAGGAGGAAAGTCTGATAAATATGCAAGAAAAGGGCAGGAAAGGTCTGGGTCTCTGCCACCAGCTCCGTGGGGAGCCACTGGCAAATCCTTCCACTTCTTTTTTTCCTCCTTCTTTACCTCTTCAGGCAGAAAAAAACAAAAATAAGGAATATTTTCTGCACTTGGGCTTTGGAACTGAGAATTCAGCATTCTGATAGATCTTCTCTAGGATTTCTAAGCAGTGCTGCAAATAACATCATATTAACAATGTCAATTAAAGCATTAATTGTAGATTTGCTTCCCAAAGAGTGACACTTACTCAAGTCTGGTCAGACAGTGAATAACACAGCCTGACAATACACTGGATAAACCATCCTGTGTCGAGGATAACAGCAGCTTCCTCAGGGCTTTATTGACTGATAAGAGCAATTATTGATTTAATAAGTGATGTTATAAGGCACTGTTTAGTCTCTGCTGTCATGTCCATATTTCCATAGTTTAACTACACGTGAGAAGCACAGATGTCATTCAAATAAATCATAAAATCTGATATTTAAGATGCTGTTATCATAGAATAATAGAAACATGGAATGGCTTGGGTTCAGCAGGAGCTTAAAGCTCATCCAGTGCCACCCCCTGCCACAGGCAGGGACACGTTCCACTATCCCAGGTGGCTCCAAGCCCTGTCCAACCTGGCCTTGGACACTTCCAGGGATCCAGGGGCAGCCCCAGCTTCTCTGGGCACCCTGTGCCAGGGCCTCCCCACCCTCACAGGGAGGAATTTCTTCCTAATCCCCAAACTAAACCAGTCCTCTTTCAGTGTGAAGCTGTTCCTCCTCATCCTATCACTACATGCTCTTCTCAAAAGTCCCTTGTAAATGTAATCCTTGAGTTAAACCCCTGAAAAATGTGTTTCCAGTCAAAATAAAGATGAAAATCATAATTTATTTATTCTTCATTTCTGGAAGAGCAACGCATTTCATTAGCCCATTGTATAATCACATCAGTGGGCTTTCTCTTCTTCATCACTGAAGTCAAATACACCAATTTCTCATTGTTTGTGTCCCGAGAGTAGGACAGCGAGAGGGCTTGTGGGAAGGCCCACGCAGTCCCCAGAGAGGGGTCCTGTAGCCTTGCCCACTCCATCCCTGACAGCAGAGGAAATTTGCTGAGGGCACTCTAGAGTCTTAAAGGCACTGAGGTGAAAAAATAACCCAGAAAAAAAAATCTTTTGAGGTCATATTGTGATAAATGAGAATAACTTCCCCATGTCTGGGATTCTTTACAACCCTTTAAATGCGAGGTCAGGTCTTCTCCCTCTCTATGTAAATCCATCAAATGTTAAGCACATCCATTTGAACTCCATTGCGTTCTCAGATGTGTGAGGAAACATCAACGATGCCATGGGTTTCTGTCGAGTAAATATCCGTATTTTGAGCAGGAAGCATAAATTACATTGTCTGAGAGAAGGGCAGCAGCAGCAGCAGGCAGGAATTCAAAGGCAGGTGGTGGCTGTATGTTCCCTCATTACGCCCTGTTATATGTATAAAAATATATCTGTTGGTATATATATTTATAGATATAAATATATAAAAATATATCTCTTTATATCTATATATAAAAACATCTGCTAATATATACACATGAAAATGTATTAATATATCTGTATATATATGTACATATGCGTGTATATAAATGTATGTACAGAGATATATGATATATCTTTATAAAAATACAGAAATTTAAATAAATACATGGAAATATAAAAACATATTCATACACCCACAAATATATTTGTGTATGTGTGCATTTTATCCCAATGCTCAACAGATGAACTTTGACTTTTTGTTGTAACTCAGGGCATGACATTCAATGTAAATCTAATTAACTTCCCAGTAGCTTAACTTATTAGTGAAAATTGGATTGATGAATCAAGCCTAAAAGCCTGTACAGACGAAGGTTGTACTGGAACTTTCTTCAGTACATTAGTTAGGATTCAGGTATAGAAATATATGTTAATAAAAGGCTTGTTTTCTCCTAAAAATCAGAACATTAACGTTGTTGGAAAAGTGAATCCCTTCATAATGCCCAAACAAAGTGAAATGCAATAATAATTTGGCTATAAATTTTTAAAAAACACAAGCCTTTTCATTTCAGAAAAAACTACATTAGTATGATGTTTTAACTGTTATTACAGATGTCATGAAATTAAAAATGAGCTAAAATCTAATATTTTAACATCAGTGGTACTACCTGCCATCTATATTTACAATGGAATAATGATAATTTTTATTTCATGCTTTTTAGATTGTAGGGGAAAAATAGCTGCATTCAAAACATTTAAATTTAAGAGAAATGTCTTTTTCTGGCCATCACTGTAATATGCAGGATGCCAGGAACATCAGGCATCAATCTACTTAATATTGGCCTGGTCTTTCTCCAGAAAGAATTCTGCACAATTTTAATGTCAAATTACTCCACAAATGATAAAATAAAACTGGATTTTTATGAGTCAAAGTGGTTTTTAGAGATTTTCTTGCAGCTTCTTCTTACCCTGCTTGTGTGGGTCGTTGTAAGATCCAGGCTGCTGAGTGAGGAGAACTCACTTAAGGGACAAGTTCCATCAGAGCTGCTGGTTCGAGTGGCAGATGCTGTGAAAAACACTGTGAAAGAAGTGATAAAGGAGTGGTGGTTTGCTCTTTGATCCTCTCATTGCCTGGTAAACCCACAGATAAAAATTCCCACACCACAACCTGACATCTGTGTTCTGAATTCTGATTTTATCAACACACCCTATTTTAGAAACACATCCCGATTTTGGCAACAAATTCCTAAATCTGAGCTACATCACTGCTAATAAACCCGGGGTTTGGTGGATTTAAGAGGAGAAAAGGTCTCTCCAAACTATTGTGCAGAGCCATCCCTGTTACTCTGCAGCATCGCTGCTTCAGTCCCGTGCAGCAGCTGAACCACCTTGGCTGCAAAATGTTTGCTCAGAGCGCTGGGGACTCCTCTTCTGAATTTAGAGACTTCCCCAACATCTGCAAATACCCAAGAATTAAGGAGTCACAAAATATCCTGAGTTAGAAGGGACCCACCAGGATCATCCAGCCCAGCTCCTGGCCCCGCACAGACACCCCAAAATCCCACCCTGTGCATCCCTGGGAGTGTTGTCCAAACACTCCTGGTGCTCTGGCAGCCTTGGGGCCACTCCCATTCCCTGGGGAATCTGGGCAGTGCCCCAGCACCCTCTGGGGGAAGAACCTTTTCCTAAAATCCAGCCTAAATTCTTACATGGGAAATCCTGTGAGCAGCTGGAGTTGGGAAGAGAAGGATGGAGACCTCAGGTGTTCTCGCAGTGGCTTCCAGTATCAACCCTCCAAAGTCCCCAGCGGGTTGGATGTGCAGGTTTGATGTTTAGTAATCCATCCAAAGTTGCAGCACAGCCTCTCTGATGCTTCAGATGAATTTTCTATACTCCCACCACCATTTTCACATTAAACCCTCTTTTCTCTCTCTTAAAAGCTAAACATTCACATCTGATTTACTTCAGAGGGGACACAGAAATCAACGAATTTCAAATTATGTGAATTATAAAATAAAAAATGTGTTTTATGTTGTGCTGAAAAGCCTCCTGTTATTATTTTATTTCTTTAGATGCTTTCTCCTTTCCCATAGGATCAAAATCAGTCTTTGTTTGGATTTTACTTTTAATAAAAACCTTCTCACACAATTTGGGGAAGGTTTTTCCAATCCCTAATTAACATTTGACCATTGGGGTTAAAAGGGGAACAACCTGAAGCCCTGAGGCTGCCCCAGAGGATGCAGAACTAAACTGATGAGAACATTTAACCTGCTCTAGTGGTCAGTGAAGTGCTGGAAACGTTTTTTCCCTGATTTCTGGGCCACTGTCAGAGCGATTTGCAGCAGCTCCCTGAGGCTCCTCTGTGCACGATGCAGCAGCTCCACTCCCTGGCTCAAGGCAGCTCCTCCTCCTGCATCCCCAACTGAGCCAGGATCCACCCAGGAGTCAGGAGAGTCTGATTTCAGCCCAATTCGGATTAAACATTGAGCACAGCAGGTGGGAGGTTGGTTTGGCATCATTCCAACAATTTATTTTGGAAGAACAAAAGAAAGGGAAAGGAAGATTTCTAATGTAAACCCAAAGTTTTATCATTTCCCACTGTAACAGTTGTATTTTTTAGAAACTACTCAGCATGGGTTTGGGAACAATGTTTTGGAAATGTGTGAGTCTTTCTTCAGAACCTTCCCCTGAAAAATAATTTTTAAAAATCCACAAAAATCCTCCTACATCTGTTTTTCTTATTCTTCCCAGAGTCTGATGAAACTTCATGATAACCAGATACTTAACAAAACAATACAATCATCATCTTCGGAAAACCCTTTTCCATTCATAAATACTCAGGACTAATACAGAAATAAAGATTCAAACTTGCAGTTCTTCTCTGGGCTCTGCTACATCCGTTCCTCTTATGGGAGTCAAGCTTTTATCAAAATTAAATTGCAAACTATGATCAGGACTGAATTAATTGTTTTCATTCTTCTAATTTCAGGTTGGGAAGTGGATAATTTGGGGCAAACCCATGCAGGTAAGAACCAGTTGTGCTGCCTACATCCTCGGTACGTCTGTTCCCAAAAATTGTGTGCACATGATAATACCAGAGTACTGAAAAGTTGTTTGTGTATCAACCATTATGACAATGATACGTGTACTTAACTGCAATACTTGCAGAAAAAGTGAAATTAAAAATCTCATGAATCAAAGTGATTTAACCTAATCTTACTTAAACCAATTAGTTACTGCTCTTTGTCGTTGATGGATGGAAACAATTTTTCATTAATTCTCTGAAAACTGATCGTATTTAAATACCTGTGGATTATAAATGTGAATTCCTAAAGATATAATATTTGACTTCTATAATTTTACAATAAGCTTTGCTCCTGTTTGATTGTATGTGGTTTTAGTTCTAAATTTAGAGGTTCAACTTTGATTTAAACTCTCAAGTAAATCTGTGTTTACTTCCTGAGAAGACAGCACCAAGTATTTATTGCCTTTGGGCCTGATCTAAACAAATAAAAATCAATTGCACTCCATTCACTGATTTCCACAGAGACCAGTTTGGGCCCTAATAGAAAACACAATCAAAACAATTTCATACTCAATTTCCACTTTTCTAGGTGATTATGACCTGCTGGAAAGCACAGCCCAGTCTCTCCTAGGTAAGAAACAGAACCATGGAAATTTTTTTCTCTCTTTTTATTTCTCTCTGTTAAAAAGGAAGCTGAGCTTTTTTCCTGCCGTTTTGCTATTATTTTCTAATCAGTTCTAATTGTTATGACACATTTTCTGCTCTGTTACTTTTAGCAATAACATGAAAATTTATTCCTCCTCTCTTAAGCCTTGCAATCTAGCAAGTATGCTGCTATAAATTATATCTACCTGCTTAACAATAATTGCTAAATAGTGTTAAAGAAAGTCAGCACCATGATTCAGTGCTTTTTTTTTTCCATAGAAAACTAGGGATGAATGTGCAAGAGTAATTTAACAAAATGTGCCAAGTAATGCAATGTTCTTAAATGAACGCTGTGGTTAAAGAGATATATTCTGCTGCATGGGTGGCAAACAGATCCTCTAAAAGAAGGTTAAAAGTAAGGTTATGAGAGACTAAACTGCTCTAAGAATGCAAAGCAGCACAACTTTAATAGCAAACCCAAGCCTTAGAAATTTCCATCTGTTTTGGTCAAGATGCAACTGAAACTCCAAAAAGTGTGATAATTTGATAAATGGAGGCTGTTCCTTTGTGCTGGAGAGGAAGAAGTGCAGCAGCAGCTCAGCCCTAATTTTTTAGGAAGGCCACTGAGCTTTGGGAAGAATAATGGTGCTTCCAAAGAGCCCCCCAGTGGCTGTCCTACCTCAGGCAGCTTTGTAGGAAAATGAATGTCAAGAGACTCTTCCTCTTCTGTTCCCAACTCTGCCTTCCCAGTGTGGTTTTTAAGCCTAAATGTGCCAGTGAAGGCATTTAGGAGCTGGTTCTTATATGAGATTACCCAAAACATTAAGGTACTTAAGCCAATATTTGCATAAAATTAATATTCTAAACCAGGATTGGAACAATGAATAGACAGAGGAATGTGAGAAGCTCTGAATTCACCAGCTGAGGTCACCCTGGGCATCTGGAGATGCAAAGGAACATTTTGCCATGAAGACAGGGATGGGAGAGAGATTCCCATTCCATCTTCGTTTTCTGCAGACCCTTCCCACAAAGTCACGCTCAGATCAGAGCCTGGGCTTGAAGATAAGTGAGTGGGATGTGTGTTCTCTGACTACAGCAGATCAATCCAGCTGCCTGTCCATGGATATGTAATGGCTATTCGAGATATCCCACAGTATCCTGACTGGCTTCCAGCACCTGGACAGAAAAGATCGTGTTAGCCTGGTGTTTTCTCACCAGTCCCATGCATTTGCCTCCGATACAGACCACTAAAAATAGCACAAAGGGCCTGTTTTTAAGCACTGGACTTCCCCTTTAGCCACCTGGAGTGGAGATACCTTCATCAAAGCTGTGCTCCTGGGATGCCTTTTCAAGAGAAATGGACATTTAGCTGAGCCCTGGTTCAGGAACCCACTTGAGAACGAGATTTTTGGTGGCTTGGAGACACTGAATATACTGATTAAATGTTTTTGCTCTCTGGTGACCAACTGTAGTAGTAGCCATCCATAGGCACCTCTTGCAGGACTGGATCATTTAACATGTCATTAAATTTCAAGAATTAAATCCATGGATAGGCAGACAAACAGCGCTTTCAGGAGAACTGTGGGGTTTTCCTTGCACCAAGGGGAGGAAGGGGATGTCTTGGGGTTTTTTCATGGGATGTCACGTTCCCCCCTGTCCTTGGCATAGGGGACATCAGCAGGAACTGCACTGAGGATGGCTGGTCTGAACCTTTCCCTCACTATTATGATGCCTGCGGCTTCGATGAGAACGAAACAGAGTCCGATAACCAGGTGCAAATTAATCTCATAATTAAAAACAAATGAAGGGGTGGGGGGAGCAGCAGGCTGCTTTCTGTCCAGCCTCTGGTCATGTTCTGATGTGACAGCGATTAGAACAAACAATCAGATGTACATGGGCATAAAACTGTGAGAAGTGAGATCTGAATCCTTCCTGGGCCTGTATTGAATATTTATAGGGGATAAGCTTTTAATGTTGATGTAGATTGGAACTTTTAGAATCATGGGCTAACCCCTATTCTCTCCCTGGTGATAAAGGATCTCATAGCCAATTCTTTTTTCTATAAATTCTTACAAAAAATATAGATATCCACTGCTAGCTCACTGATAAATAACCTCATGGTGTGCAGACCCAGACATAGAGCAGAGCTTGATGTACAGTGAGATCTCAGAGGAAAGAACCCAGGCTGTTCAAGACACAGATCCTGCCTCTGGTTCTCCCTGCATATTGGCAGGTGTGTGGCTGTTGATGAACCCTTTAACCCTCTGGTTTTTGCCTCCCAAGGATTACTACTATCTCTCCGTGAAGGCTCTGTACACCGTGGGATACAGCACTTCCCTGGTGTCCCTCACCACTGCCATGGTCATCCTGTGTCGCTTCAGGTGAGTGGGGACACGAGCAGTGAGCTGCTCAGTCCCTGGAGGAAGGAAACTGGAGCTCAGCTGCCCCAAACAGAGTTAAAGCTTTTGTCTCACCTGAGGTAGAATAAGAAGGAGAAAATCCTTTAGCTGGGCTGCTCCCCCAGCTTGGACACACTCCAGAAGTCACATTTCAGCAGGGTATAAATGCAGCAGGAGAAGCTGTGCATCTGGTTTATGAAACTTCATGAGCTGCACTGGACTGGTTCTATTGTCTATTTTATGCTTCTCTGCATCCTTCTACAAGAAAATCCACAAATCCTCCTCTTGCTCAGGTTTAGGGTCAGTACTAACATAGTCCTGGCTTAGATGTTGCTGTTCTTAGCACCAACGTGCTCTGGACGAGTGTGTTCAGGCCCAGTGTGACATTTCCATGAAATAAAACTATTTTCTTCTTTCTTTCTCTTTTCCCCCCTCCCCCCACCTCTTTCCTCTCTAGGAAGCTTCACTGCACTCGGAATTTCATCCACATGAACCTCTTTGTTTCGTTCATCCTCCGTGCAATATCTGTATTCATTAAGGATGGAGTTCTTTATGCTGAGCAGGATGGCAACCACTGTTTTATCTCCACGGTGAGTCAAACTGAAACCAAAGCCTTTTCCTTCATTTTTTTTTCCAAAGTGAGATAACAAAAAGCAGTGGGGCAGGCAGCAGTCTGTGGAGTATCATGAGCTGAGATGTTATTGGGGGAAAGTTGGTGTTTAACCTCCCACCCAGTTCACAGCCGGACTGGGTGTTTCATCTCATGATGTCACCAGCATCCTTCAGAACAAGCCCACAGGTTTTTATTTCCTGACTCTACCCTGTTTGTTTCTCCCTTTCCCAGATCTGCTCAGTGGTAGGTGGGATGAGAGCAGACATGAGCAATTTCCTTCGACTGCAGGTCTGGTTTTTCTCCAGAGCCTCATTTGTTCTGGATGTCAGGCAGAGTCACATGTAAACAGGATGACCATTCAGACGCAGAGAATACATCTGATGGTCACACTTGCAGAAAATCATCAGCACTTCCCCCATCTTTGTCTCTGAAATGTGTAGTTTCATGCAGAGCACTCTTTCACTGATGCATTTAGCTGTATATTATGTGTAAATCCTGATTCCTTTCACATTTAAGGCTAGTATTTGATATGATAAATCAGCTCACTGGGTGTAATTATGGCAGAATTACAAACTGAGCTCTCCTTTATCCATCCAGTTATGAGCTAAATTCCCTGTGAGTCACTTCCACAAGGCAAGTGCAGCTGTGTAGTTTCCTAGTCAGCCTTTTCTTTGTCATTGAAACTAGTTTTTGCTCTTAATTCTTCTCCATGAGAAAGCTGAAGCCATGTAAGGTCTGTAGTTTGTTCATGTTGCTCTTCCAATGGTGGCATCTGCCTCTTTGTTTGGAAACACTTAAAGCATAAAACACGTTAAAATCAGCCATTTTATGGCCAGAGCTTCAGCCCTGGTAGAGCTTCCGTGAAGAAACTCGAGATCTGATGGTTTAAACACCTCGGTTGTAGATTTGGCCCAGAGGATGAAGTCTAAGTGGGAAGCAATCACTGCCTCCAGCAGGAGCTTCCATTTTATACACAAATTCTGCTGGGATTTGTTGGAAACTCCTGCTTTTGTAGGACTAATAGCATCCACCATTGCACCGGGGTGCAGCACTGGAAAGACCAATGTATCCCACTCTCACAGGGTAGAGCTTGGTTTCCACCTTAGGCTTTTGTCACAGAATCACAGAATCGTTTAGGTTGGAAAAACCCTCTAAAATTGAGTCCAACCATTCCCAAGCACCACCACATTCACCACTAAAGCACGTCCCCAAGTGCCACGTTTGCACGTCTTTTAAACACCTCCATGCATGGTAACTCCACCACTGACCTGGAGCCTGTTCCAGTGATTGACAACCCCTCTGTGAAGAAATTTTACCTAATAGCCGATCTCAACCTCCCCTGATGCAATTTAAGACAATTTCCTCTTGTCCTATCGTTTGTTACCTGGGAGAAGAGACTGACCTTGTTACCACCTCCTGTTAGGGAGTTGTAGACAGTGATAATGTCCTCCCTGAGCCTCCTTTTCTCCAGGCTAAACAAACTCCGTTCCTTTTTTAAAAAATTTAATGTTTTATTTTAATTCTATTTCTATTTTTCATTTTTCTTTAGTTTGCTCCTTCCCCCTCCTGTCCATGAATGAAAGCTTCCATCATTTTTTTACAGCTGATCACTCAGCCTCCTTTTTTCTCACACTTACTTCCATTTTCTGTCCTTGAGTGACAACACTGATGATGGATGGCAAGGAAGTGCAATTCCCAGCTGCACACAGGAGGGTTCATCCTTTCAGATCCTGCTCTCAGGGCTTTCCACAATCATCCTGCCATTTCACATCCTTCCCTAAGTTTCTCAGCACACAACTGGATTCTTTTCTTCCCTGCATTTAACCCTGGAAGGAGGCTTAAGTCCAGCAATTGGTGTTCTCTGGGGCTGTGGGCTCTCAGCAATGCAGGACATGCTCAAGCTGCTCTGCAGGTGCTTCTTGACCACTTCCCACTGGTAAAATTGGCTTCTTCCCCATCCAGGCTTTGCTGCCTAAGTGATACCTCACATTCTTCCCATTCTTTAAAACTTACTATTAAAAGTCCATAATACCAGTCCCAGCTTTTTCCACTGAGAGATTTGGAGAGCTTAAAAGCATTTTTTTCTGTTAGATTGAAATAACTTTGTTCTTCTTGCTCCTCTGCAGGTGGAATGCAAAGCAGTGATGGTGTTTTTTCACTACTGTGTCATGTCCAACTACTTCTGGCTGTTCATCGAGGGCTTGTACCTCTTCACTTTGCTGGTAGAAACCTTCTTCCCAGAGAGGAGATATTTCTACTGGTACACAATCATTGGCTGGGGTATGTGGCATTTCTTGTCTCAAATGTGTCTCAAGGGTGCAGGATGACTCCACAAACCATCTGGTATTTCCACATGCAGTTTCAAATTATAATTTTAGTCTTGGTATAAAAGTACCACCACAGCCCAAACTATGTTGTGATTTTTGGTGTGATTAGAGTTGCACTGAAATCTGGAGGACATCGCATCTCTTGCAGAGGTGTAATCCACAACAGAAAATTGCCTTCTACAAGATATGATCTTAATATCAACTTCTTCAGCTTAATCAAATCTGTAAGGCTGAGTCCAGTCCATTTTCTATGACTTCATTTGTGCCTTTCTCCCAGATAATGACTAAATAGAAAATGTATCCAAAAGAGTATTCACGTCTGCTTATCCTACCTGGATGGGAAATAAAAACTTGCAGTGGGAAGGAACAAGATTTGTTTCAGAAAAGCCAGTTAAATGATGATAACCACTGTAATTATTTTTCATTCTGGCCTTCTGGATATAAGTTGATTCCTGTGTTAATTCAAGCACTTCTTTGCTGATGTTTTTGTGCAGAAGTCGGATGGTGAATGCAGAAGAATACATTCATTTAAAATGTTCCCTGAGAAGGTTAAACTTCATTTTAATACATATATACACTTCTGAAATAATTAGAAATGATCCTGTATATTCATGTGTAAAGTTTACACACCAACCCCATGCCTTAAACTATTCTCCTTTGAAAACGCATCCTTATGTAGCCTGAACCTTCAAGAAATCAACAGATGGTCTTGTTTTTTCCCACCTGAAGCAGTTGTACACAAACCAAAATTTTTATCTCCTGGTAAAGACTCCCTACAGTAGGGAGAAGAAAAAAATGTTGGGAGAAGGTATAGAGATAAAGAAGGTATAGAGAGAAAAAAGTGAACAAATCATCATAAATAATCTGTGCCATAAAAAGGCTGTTGGAAATGGATGGTTACTGGAAAAGGCTTTTGGAAAAGGAACAGTTGGAAAAAGTGTTCAAAGTTCCTTTTGTACCATCTGCAGCTGTATAATCACATTATAGCTGAGAGAAAAGTGTGTTTCCATGGAGAAATTGGGGGTTACATACATGAAAATCTGACCATTAGAAAGGAAAGCAATGGAAAATTGCAAATTGTAAAATCTTTATAATCTGAACATAGATCAAAAGTTGAGTCCCTTTAATTAATTTTGCACAATTTTCATATGTGTCGATTTCTCTGAATGTGAGAATACTGAAAACCAGCATATATTAACCGACTTTAATATTTTTTTAATCAGTCCTTGTAATGAATGAACTACCCAGATGGATTCATTCTGCAATGCAACCTTAAAATATTTAGCGTTGAGTCCTGTAAATAATATCTGGCTGTTCAATTTATAGACCTGATGGAATCATGGAATGGTTTGTGTTGAAGAGGACCTTTAAAATTCATCTAATTCCAACCCCCTGCCATGGGCAGGGACACCTTCCACTATCCCAGGTGGCTCCAAGCCCCGTCCAACCTGGCCTTGGACACTTCCACAGGGATCCAGGAGCAGCCACAGCTTCTCTGGGCACCCTGTGCCAGGGCCTGCCCACCCTCACAGGGAGCAATTCGTTCCCCATATCCCATCTATCCCTGCCCTCTGGCAGTGGGAAGCCATTCCCTGGATCCTCTCACTCCAAGCCCTTGTCCTAAGTCCCTCCCCAGCATTCCTGAAGCCCCTTTAGGCCCTGGAAGGGTCTCTGAGGTCTCCTCAGAACCTTTTCTTCTCCAGGTGAACACCCCCAGCTCTTCCAGCTTTTCTCCACAGTAAAGGGGCTCCAGCCCTCGGAGCACCTTCATGGCCTCCTCTGGATTCATGGCAGCAGGTCCATGTCCAGCATATGCTGGGTGTCCCACACCTGGGCACAACACTCAAACCACTTCAGATTCAAAACAGTGTTATTAATGTCCTTTAGTAACTCTCCAGGTGTGGATGGTGTGAGGTTTGTTTCGTTCTTTTAAACACAATTATTTTCTCAGCTCTCGCGTGTTTCAGCTGCACTTGCACTTCCCCTGACCTGGTGGGAGCAATTGGCACTTTGCAAAGCCAACAGAGGCACTTCCAGACTCTGGATTCAATCCCTGGAGGGCAAAAGCAGCCCCTCAGCTCAGGTGGGGAGGGAGCTGCGCTGAAGCAGCACGAAACAAGAGCTCAGCACTTTGCAGCATCTGGATGTTTATCTGTTTCTTCAAATGTGCTGAGATGTCAGTGTCCTCATTTGATTAATGAGAACTGCATATGGCTCTGTTGATCCAGGCAATTTTTCCTTCCTAAATCTGCAATATGCTGGTGAATTCTCTGGATAGACTGCTGTCTTCCTGAGCTCTCTCCTAATGCCTGCTCATAACTCAGGGCAGCAGAAGTCAGCAAGAATAAATCTCAGCCTTCAGGGCTTGCCTGTTTTCTAATGTTCCTCAGAAGCTGAAAAGGAGGTGATGAAGAGATATAAATCTTTTGATGTAAAGAAAAGCAGTGTGAGTATTTGTATATTCATGCAGCAGATGGTTCAAAACTCCAAGCTGATCTGAAACGTGGGGTTTTTAACTGTATTTTTATGAAACATTCAGTTTTAATTCTGCCTTCCTGCACATTTTACAGATTTGGAGCACTATTCAAAGCATCAAAATTTATATAGAGGAAATCAGTGCAAACTAAATAAAACATGAGACCCATGTTTCACAGATTCATAGAATGGTTTGGATTGGAAGAGACCATAAAACTCATCTCATTCCAATCCTCCTGCCATGGACACCTTCCACCATCCCAGGTTGCTCCAAACCTCATCCAACCCAGCCTTGAACACTTCCAGGGATGAGACACCCATAGCTTCTCTGGGCAAATATTTGATATTTCAAGGTTAATTTGATAAAATGAAAATTAAAATTTGATATTTAAAAATTAATTTTAGCTCCTTTAAGGGCACAAAGATCTCAGTGTTTTCTAGGTGTTCACCTGTGAGAAAAGTAGACTTCGACTGAAATTAAATATGCATTTCTTTTCCCCAAAGCCTGTCATTTTATGTCTTTATATAATTTTCCCTTCAATTTTTTCTCTGTGTGGTTGTTTGAAGGGGGAGGACTCCATCAGTCACCCAGGTCTAACAGGGATATTTTTATTTCTGATGGTGGGAATATGATTAGACTGAGACTCGTCTAAGTGGGTTCAAATGGGTTACTAATTAATGTGACATCAACATAGCCTTGCAAAATGTATGAAATATAATTGTTCCTGTCAACTCGCCACAGTCTCGTTCACTGCTGGGAGATGGGGTTATCAAGGTCCTTGTTTTGTTTGCTTTTAAGCACTTTATTTTTCCAGAGGCGCCTGAACAGGTGTCAGTAATTTCTTAGTGAAAGATTTTATTTTCCAGACAGTGGAGATCCAACTTGTCTTGCATAAATGCATTATTTTATAAAAATATTTCCACTGAAAAATCACACTTTTAGTTTTTTTCAGAAAGGAAAATAAATCCAGGTTTTTCAGTGCATTCTTACTGTTTTAATTAAATTTGTATTTTACATGCATTTTTTGAAAGTGAAGAAATGTCTGAAATAGGAATTAAATCCTTACTCCAACATTCTCTTTTTGGAGTCTGTTCTTGTGTTTTGGTATTTTTTTAATGAAAAAAAATTAAATATTCCTGTGAGCTAAGGAAACTTCTTTTCTATGGATTTGTTTTGGTTACATAAGTAAAGCAAAACTGGTTATTTACACAGGAACAGAACAAATGCAACATATGTAAATCATTTACAACAAAACCACAGAAGAATACACAGAATCCAATAATGCCATTCCAGCTCAACATCTGGCACTGCAGTTCTTGCCTGATTCCAGTAGCTCTAGACATGGATGTGGCTGATTCTGTTCTGTCCAGACTTTGTTTGACTCCTCATGCAGCAAGATGTAGCAAAACATTGAGCAGTAATGACCCAGAACAGTGTCTTTCTTTCCTGTTACCAGTTTTCCTTCTGCAATCCCACCCCTGATTGAGATGGATATTTCTAGAGCTCTGAATTAACTCAGTAATTTGCATTATCTCATGCACAAGTGCTGTTAGGAAGCAAAACCTCAGTGGAGAGGTTGCATCAAATGCTCACTGCTGAATATCAAGTGTGTCTGGAATGTTAATGGTGTCACTGTTTTGTCCTGTGCAGGTACCCCAACAATTTGTGTCACTGTCTGGGCAGTGCTGAGGCTTCACTTCGATGACACTGGGTAGGTGCTGCTGTGTGGGAAATGATTTCAGGTGCGTCCAGCACCATGGCAAGGGTGCCACAGGAATGTGATGATCGGAGAGCACAGAATCACAGAGTGAAAGAATCATTTAGGTTGGGAAAGACCTCCAAGGTCATCGAGTCCAAGCTGTGCCCCATCCCCACCACGTCACAGAGCCCAGAGCACTGAGTGCCACATCCAGGTGTTCCTTGGACACCTCCAGGGATGGGGACTCCAAACCTCCCTGGGCAGCCCCTTCCAATGTTCAACAACCCTTTTAGTGAAAAAAATCTTCCTGATGTCTAGCCTGAACCTCCCCTGGCACAGCTTGAGGCCATGTCCTATTTTCTCCTTCTATTTCTGGCATTGATTTGTGTACAAACATAGCTTAGGTGCAGTGTTCAAGTAAATAAACTTTCCTGTTCATAAAGAGCCACAGTTCGATGTCTGTGCCACCCCTGCTCTGGGGAATTCCTAAAAGAAGATTCAGGCATCAAACCTGTAAACCTGCACCCCATTCCCCTTTCCATTAAATTACTGGAGCCCAGGATATGGTTTGTCTCATCTTACAAGAGCTGTGAGTTGAATCCCACATAATTCTCTGCTTCTTTCCCACTGATTGTGGAGGAGGATGAAGGTGATAAACTCAGCTGTAGAAATTATTGGAGACAAATCTAATACAATGAAGGAAATCTGCACAAGGCATTGCTGAGCTTTGACTTACTGTGGCAATTAGGAGTTTAGCTTCCCACTGAGGAGGGTTTTCCATGAATCTTGCAGGGGAGATGAATAGGGGTGAGACAGAAATCCACATTCTGTCTTCTGTGTGGAAAAAAAAAGTTAAACTATTTCAGAAAGAATTCAAAAGGGTAGGTCCTTCCCAAATTGTCTCTTTTGGCGAGGAAAAAAAGCTGCAAATATCCTGTATCCCTTTTCTAAAGGACCAGAAGGAAAAGCTGCTCCCAGAGATGCACCTGCATATTTTGGTAGTCAGGATCTGCTCTGATAGAGCAGCAACTGTGGCATGTAGGAATGGATGTGTATTTACACCCTGAAAAGACAAACTTGGCAAGGCTTTTTCAGGAGAGTTATGTTTGAACTTGGTGAAATGTTAGAAAAAATGAGGCAGACTGAGTAAAATTTCAAAAATCAGTCAGTGGTTCTTTGAAAACACAGAACTGACGGGCAGGCACTTCGTACCCAAATCCCATTTCCAAGTCATTGAGGCTTATGCTTTAATTTTCCCTAATACTGGAGATACCTGGATCCAAAATTGCCACAAAACTCATTGTTCTGTCAGGTTTTATTCATCCTTGTTCTTCCAGACTCTCTCTGGAAAGCACATAAAGCCTTTCCTCCAGTGGGCATGCCAGTGCTTTGACCCAATGTTCTATTTTGACATTAAGACAAATTAAATCATTTATTTCCATGCAAAATAAGCCAGAAACCCCTGTTGTGTTATTATTATGATTACAACACTGGTCCTGAAAGCACTAATTTCTCTTACAAGTCCAAATAGCCCTTGCATTTTGCAGGTAGGAGAATGTCTCATAGAATGAAAAAGAAGAAATAAAAAAACAAACAAAAAGGTTCCTTGTATTTAGAGACGCTATTTAGCATGCAAGACATTCAGACAGGTTCTAGCTGAGAGTCTCAGTGGTTACTTTTTGTAAGTCAGCAAGCATTGTTCTGGGAGTGGGGGAGAAGCCAGCATGAGCCTGAAAACATTGCAGAAATTACTGAACCGGAAAACCACAGTGGCAAAGGCATGGACTGGAATACAGGCTCAGAGCCCAAGTCCCCTCCTGCCTGTCCCTTATAAAACTGGCAGAGCTCCCTCGACTTCAGCTTCTGACTTCCATCACTGTCAGTGACAGGATTGAGGAGATAAATGCAACTGTTGATCCAGAGCTCTGCTCCTGATTTAACAGGAGTTATTCCAGACGTGCACCAGAGATGTAGCAGAGATCAGACTCTGGCCTTTGCAAATGGAAATCACATCCTTTCCCCAGCCCTCTGCATCCCTTCCCTTCATCCATCCTGGAGAAGAGTCTTGCACTGTAGGGAAGCATTTGACAGAAATTAGGGAGCTTGTTTACATAGTACAAAAAATTCCAAGCATTCTGTTGTGCATTCCCACTTGTTTATCTGAGGAGGAGATGGTGGTTCCTTGCCCCACATTTATCCTGTAGGTGTCACAGGGACTGGACAAAAAAAATCCTGGAAAAAAACCTCTCATGAGCTTAATCTGATTCACTGTTGACATCTACAAGGAGGAGGTTGGGAATTGAGCTTACTGGGGACATGTCATGTAACAACAGAGGAGTGGTCTAAACAAAGGAAAAGGTCTAAGAAGAGGAGAAGAAAAAAGCAGAGAGGTCTAAGAATAGGAATTTGTAGGGGATGATGTATCACCCTAGAGTACACATTTCAAACACCTCAGTATGGGGAAGAAAACCCCAAAACGACCACCAAGTGTCTCTTTGTCCCAACCAGATTTTGGGATAATTAACTGGGCTATTGGTGTCTACAATCCAGGTGACTGGAATCAGAGGAGGCAGATTCCTATCCCTGTTGCTCCTCGTTCCTACACAGACAAATTGCCACACATCGGTATCTACTTGTACAGCTAAATTAATATGAGAATTTGCCCAGATTCTTCCAACATTGTTCAGTTCACCAAAAACTTCCATGTCAAATTTAATGTCCTTCATAAGGAGGTTGAGCTCGAAAATAATGGATGTTTTCAGTAGACAACACCTAATTGATAAATACAAAGAATTTGAAAGATAGTGGATGATTTTAGGTCCGTACAATTGTTGATCACTGAAAAAACCCCAGATTTCCAGACTGTGGGTAAGGCAAACCCTCTGAGCATTTATCTTCTTTCAAATATTTTAAGTTGGGCATCCAAAGTAAGGTTACTCGGAAATATTAATTTACAATTGAAAATCTCAGTCATCAGTCCCATAGATTTTGGGTGGTTTCAGGTTTCCATGCTTTGCAAACAGAAGGAAAAATACATCATTTTGTGTAAATTTGACACTCCACCTGTAAATTTTCTCAATTCTCACCAGCTGTGCCACACACATCCTTAGTGTTGGTTTTGAGAATCCAGTAAAATAAATATTCTTCATCTGAAATGAATAAATAAATTGTTCGAGTGAAAAGAATGAATATTGTTTGACTGAAAATAATGAATATTGGTCAATGGAAAATATAAATTTAACTGAAATTTTTAAACCAGCCATCACTCAGCCGTTTGGGATTTCTCTCACACGCACTTTGATGATGGGATTTTAGTTCTGCTTCCTCACTTTTACGCATGTGTATAGTTTTGTGTAAAGATTTTCACTTTTCCCCCAGATGCTACCACGCAACCATTTAAATGACACACAAGTTGCCTTAAACTCTCATGAGACCAGCAGTGTTCTATTCCTGTATGTTCTTCCCAATTGTTTTTTGTCATTTGACAAATGCACCGTGACAGCCTCTGCTGGGACTTTGGCTCTTTTCCCAGTGGGAAGGAAAAACTCCTTTCTCAGAACTGCAGGTACAAAGTAGACAGATTTCTGTGATTTAATATTTTCTAGGGGGAAGAAAGTGGAGACAAATGAAAGAAAATTTTTAGCTGACAAATTCCTGATGACTTAAAAGAGTCATTAAGACATTTCTCAATAATAAAGAGTAGTCAGAGGCTAAGAAATAAGATTCTTTTTGTTATTATTGACCTCCTAGCTCTAAAAATGTATGTTAACATTAAACCCTATTTGTACATGAGTCCTATATTTGAATGTCCAAGTGCACTTACGTGAAATAAACTTCTGCAGAATCCTTTGGTGATTCCAGAGGAAGGGTTTAAATTCTGGGGTAGAAATGTCATTTTATTTATGTCTACTCACCAGCAACAGCTTAACAAATTAGCTGACCCCAACTGTTGGCCAGTATTTGATCCTTCTCAGATGAATCCTGGATAGGACTTCCAACCCAATGACTGGAAAATGATTCCTATATGTGAATACAACCAGGATCCTGGTGTGTAAGAATGCTTGTGTCAGGGTCAGAAGCTCACATTCGTCTCTGTTAACCCTAGAAAAATAAGTGAAACTTCAAATTTTGGAATAACCATCTCTTACTCTTCAATGTATCCCTGAAGTTTTGGTTTTTTTTAAAAGAGGCATCTTCACAATTGTAGACACAGAAACACACTTAAATGGGTTTTCCAAAATACTTAAGCTGTTTAATAAGAAGTTCCATTGAAACTGCCACAAAAGTATTTCTTTTACTTTCAGAAAATTGTGGAAAGGCTGTAAAAGAAAGCTGCAATAAGACAAAGTAAAGAACTATCACTTCAAACTTCAATAAAATAATTTAGCTGCGAAACCAACCTCTCGCATTCTTCCCCCTTAAAAACAGTTTTAAGCTCATTAATTTCTTTGTTATGTCTTGTTTTCTTTCCTTCTCTTCCCCCATCCCATTCTTTCCTTAACGTCTGCAGCTGCTGGGACATGAATGACAACACTGCCTTGTGGTGGGTGATCAAGGGTCCCGTGGTCGGGTCAATCATGGTGAGTAGCACTTGGAGAATGTGAGGAATGACACAACTCTTCGTTCTTAATTAATATAAGTAAGAACAATTTATTAAAACAACAATCAGCAAAAAAATTGCAAGTACAAAAGAATAATAAAGCCAAAAAGAAAAACGGGTCTGCAGTGATTAGAGACCTTGTTGGCCGAATGGGCTCAAAAGTCCCAAAGCAGAGACCTTACAACGCTGGGGGGCTTCAGCTAGCCCAAAGTCAGAGTGGTTAAATTGCCTTTTGAAAGAGGTAGAGGCCTGTGCTCCCAGCGTCAGGCGTCACCAGCAGCCCGTCTGAGGTGAAAATGGCACCTCTGAGCTGGTGTGCAGCAGTTTTATAGAGTCTGGGTCCCGCCCATGAGCGCCCACTGTCCAGCCCCCATGGTCCTGGATGATCGGTGGTGTCTTGAGGTGAGGTCATCTCAGTCTGCCAATGGCTTGTTGTTATTTAGGGGAAAAATGCCATCGGCTCCAAAGGTGGGAGAAGCCCTCATTAAAATTCCAGGTTGCCACGGTGGGCCAGGTTCTAAAAATAGCTCCCTGTCAGTTTGAAGGTCTCCTTTTTGGCAAAGCTCAAAACTCACTTAAAACTTACACAGGTTAAGAACACTTGGTAAAAGGTTTAAAACTGGGCTATAAGTATTTCAGAGAACTCTTAAAAACAGGGTAATTAACTTGGGCACATACAGGAATTAAGACATTGTGGGTTTTTACACTTTTTAGGGACAAAAGAGGGGAACAAACTTGTGGAACTTTATTAACAAGGGATTTTTAACGAGGAATTATGTAAAACACTTAATCAACTAATGAGGGGAATAACTTTGGAACTTAATAACTCTTAACTGGGTTGATGGGTAATTTGAATAAGCGCTAATTAAACAATTAACAATTAAAAGTTGAAAACACTTAATATGCAAAGGCCAACACTCCATTTCAGATATGACAGAGAAGATACTTCCTCAACTCTCCTGAGGACAAATAACCAATTTAAACCTCTTGAAATACTTTACAAACTGTGCGGCATCCCTGTGCTGGACTGGTGGGAAAATTCTCTAAATTTCCACTGTTTTCCACCCACAATGCTGAGGAGTTCCATTATTGAGAAGAATTATTGCAAATTAAATGATGGAGCACTTCCTGCAAGCAAAGACTCTGTAGGAAAGGAGTGGTTCAGTTGCTTAAACACAGACACAAATGCCGTAATTAAGACCCCAGAGCATGTGGAACATTGGTCTGGAGCTGGCAGACCTGTCTTAGGATGTATGGAAATTCTGTGCCTGTTGGGGTGTCAGCTGAAGGCCAAGTGGGACAGCCTGGGGCATCTAAGAAAACATTAAATGTCAGTGGCAAGGAAAATGCGCTCTGTTTGCTGAATGGGATTAATTTCAGAGCTACATTTATCTAATATTAGCTTTAAAATAGTACTTGGTCATAGTGCAAGATGCTGAATTGTCAGCAAGGTGTCTGAGCTCTCTTTAAGTGATGGAAGTCTTGCATTTGGCTCAAATTATATCAGATACCTGCACATGGAGGACTGAGAGGTTCTAAAGTGCCCTGTTTGGGCTTCACAGAATGGATAAAATTGGAAAGGATCACTGGAAGTTATCTAGTCCAACCTCCCTGCTGAAGCAGGATCCCCAAGAACACATTCCTCAGGATTGTATCCAGATGGATTCTGAATATCTGAAGAGAAGGAGAAATTCTGTTGCTCCAAGTAATATGGGAATTTTAAAATGCTGTTATTCTCCTGCAGTTAGGAAAATAAATTGAGCCCCTGGACAATATGGTCAGTGGTGCCTGAAAGTCCATCAGGCTTGCCACATGTGTCTCATTCAGGGCACCCTCAGTTGTTCTCCACACTCCAGGGACAAAATTTAGCAGGTTTTCAGTGACTTTTGTGGGAATTCAGGCATCCAGCTCACAGGTAACCAGTAAAACAGGAGGTTTTATCAGGTTTGGTATTTCTCCTTTAAAGTCTTTGGACAGCTCTGTAGAGTCCAGCAATCTTCGGGTAAATCAAAGATAATTCAGCCAATTTCAGCACCAAAACAGAGATGGTTTAATGATCCAAGGCTTTTGTCCATGTGTGAATTTCCATGTTTTACAGACACCTTCTACTTGGGGAATCAGTTAAACCTGGTTTCTATGGAAGGCATTAAAGAACCAAGCAACCAGCAAGGGATGACTGGGCTTCTCCATCCCTTTGTAGTCCTGTGACCAGATAGAAATTCCTGGAAAAGATGCTCATATCTAGTTCCTGGTCTCCCTATAGGAGTGTAAGATTTTATAATGGCCTGACTTAAATTTCCACTGCTCAGGCTTTAAGAAGCTATGGAGCTGGTGACAGCCAAATCTCAAGCCCAAGCATTGAAATAAACTAATTCTATCATTCTCCAGGTTTTTAAAACCAATGGACACTGCTAAACTGAGAAGTCCTTTGGTTCAGAGAGTGGGAGTTAAAAATGCCTTTACTCTGAGGTCTTTATTTTGTGATTTTTATGTGCAGGGATCTCTCCTTTTACTCTGCACAGGTTGATAATGAAAAATGTTGAAACATTTCCATTTTTGTTTCTCTTGTGCTTGAAACTGCAGAAATTCTGCCTCATTTTAGCTGCAGCAAGGGGGTATTTTTACCTGTAAAAGGGGTGATAAAACCTTTGGGGACTTTCCCCATAACTACTGACCTTATAAAACTTTTAGACTGGTGTTTGGAGAAGAAAAAGGGAATGTAACCAGCAAGTCACGGGGAATGTCTCATTCTCATACTTCGTAAAAGTATGTCATAGTCACAATTTTTTCCTTTTTTTTTCCCCCCTTAGATAAACTTTGTGCTTTTTATTGGCATAATTGTGATACTTGTGCAGAAACTCCAGTCACCTGATATCGGGGGCAATGAATCCAGCATTTACTTGTAAGTACAAATAAAGCAGTAATCAATTTAAATTACTGATATACACATAGGAAAAAAACCACAAAGTGAAAAAAAGACACTTCAGCTGAATTTGGCTGATTTTTGAAAAGAGTTGCAGGGTCTATTAAATTACTTTGGTTGATTTTTACTTGAATTTTTCAATCCACCAGCCGTGAAAGTGCATTTTAGTGCCAGCTTTCACCTTTCTTTAAAAGACCTATAAAAAAAGCATAAATACAAGATTAAAAACAAACCCCAACCAAATCTAGAGTTTTTACAGGTCAGTTATCTAAAAATTAACATATTGTCGAGGTAGAAATATTGTTGTTATATTCATGGGATGGTTTGCTGTGCTTCATAAGTTCCAGGACATGGTTCAAAGTTCACTGAAATCAATGAAATTTGGTGAAAAGGTTAAATTAACTTTAGGCTGAATTATAATTTAGGAAGATCCCCTAGAGCTGCTTATGCCCACGTTTCTTGAAAATTTAAATGCATTCCACTTAAGCCAAACATTTCACACACACACCCCTAAAATTTTTTTAAAATGCACACAAATCCTAAAATTTTCCTCTAGATGTTTGTAGCTTTGTGATTTATATATATTTTTTTAAGCTGGAATCCTTTTTATTAGTTTCCGCCTCATAAGAGGGCAGAGGTTGGCCAGTTGAGGTGGTCGTCTTTATCATTTTGAGTGCATGCAGTCATTTTCCTTATCAAAATTACATAATCCTCTGGAATAAGTAGGATATGTGCCACCACATTTGGTGTTGGCCTAAACTCAACACACATTTGATGTTGCGATTTTTTGGTGAGCTTGAGTGGTTTTTTGTACTCATAAACATAGGTAGGACTATTTAATTTAGTACTAAATTCCTGATGAAAATAGACAAACCATGAGCACCTTAAATAAAACTAAAAGGTGTTGGGGTAAAGTAGGAGGTGCTTATTTTGTAGCAAATACAATTATCCAGTGACTAGTTTCACCCTAAGTGACCGCAATCATAGTATAATGATGTCATCTATCTAAATGACAATTTTCAGGGAAAAATATGTCCTCCAGATGCCTATTTTTCTTCCCCCCTCCCCCCCCCCCCCATTATCTAGTTTAGATTTGCATTAAATAATAATATTTTCTACATTGATTTTCATGTCTGTAGCCAGACATCCACTTACTGAAAGCCCTGCCCTTGCATCTTACTCTAAACCGTGTTTCCTCAGCAAAAAATAATGCTTTAAAATGATTCTTCAGGTGGATTTATCTCAGAAATAAAGCTGAGGATGAGAGTTAGTGACTAGGTTAACTTGTGCATGGTCTGCCTAGGGCTTGCATGAAGGCTTCCCATGGATGTGCTGCTGGGAAGTCCTCCCTGAGTCTTAGATTGGAACTAACACCCAAGATGTGCAGAGCTCGTTCTGAGCCTGAATTTTTAAGTGCATGTTTGGTGTCTGCTGCACATCTCACGTATGAAGCAAAGCATGCCATGGGCTCCAAAGATTTAACTGGATTGTTAATGATCAAACATCCTCATCATCTTGGATCAATATGGTGACTGGGTTTTGCTGGTGTTTTTCCTATGTGTATAGTTAGCCACCAAAACCAAGAGAAAACATCATATTTTCTGTTTCATTCGCTGCCATTATTTTTTTCTCATTTTTTTTGCAACTTTTATAACTGGGTGTGTATAAATCGATCTCGCATTGATGTATGTGTTACAGAGTGGAGTGTTGTTTATCCAAACAGATTTGACAGCAGAAAAGTTCACACAGGAACAATAAAAAGGAGTGAAATTAATAATTCTGTGCAGATATACACCAGACAGCGTCAATATTTGTGCAGATATACCCTGTAAAAAGAGAGCTTGCGAGGAAGGAAAACGGTAGATCATAATCTGGTTCTGTCACCATATTGAAATATCTCACATTTAGACTGTGGCTCATATTAAGCATTTTCCATGTTCTATTTTGCTGTTTCAACCTATTACAGCATCATTCCATCAAATTCCTCATCCAGATCTTTATTCCAGAACATCTTTAAGCACTTTCCCTTTAGTAGATGAGGAACAATGAGGTTGAGGAAGGACTTTCAGCCTGTTTCTGAAGGTAATACCACGTGGATCTGCAGCAGGGATTGAGACTCATTCTAATATCAGTCCTCCATTTTTTTGGAATAACCCTTTAGCCAGCTGGGACTTCCCTTTCAAAAAAGAAAATGAAAGACCCCAAAAACTTGGCTACTGACTTTGAGGAGGATTTCTTTTTTTATATGTTTGGCACATATTTAGGTCCAGGTCCTTTTAATGACTATTTTTGTTAGACAAATCTGCCTCTGCTTCTACTTCATAGACACGGTGGTGGTGGTTCTGCAAAGCACTTAAGCCTGTATTTGATTTTGAAAGCCCTGGGGGTGGGCTTAAATTCAAAGATTAATCATATATTGCTACCACTGTGCATTCATTATTAAACTCTCCCACTGGAGAAGTTAGCTGGGAGCTATGACAGGACCGTGGCAGAAGAGAGCACTGCAGGGGAACTGATGCTTAATTAATGCCGTGTAGCCACTGGAGAATCTAAGATTTGCCTTAAAATAAATCAAACAATCATTTGTATCATTTGCCACGCTTTACAAGCGCTTTACTCCCATAAACAAAATTCTCTCTAATTCTCTCATTGTGTGAAACAATGCCTTTAGGCTGACAAAAACCTGGAACATGTCGCTAATTCCTAAGAATTTTCGGGAGTGGCCAAGTGCTTCCGTGGTTATAAACTTCCATTTCATCAGTTTGTGTGTTCAGTCATTCATTGCCAGTCTCATGCCTACTCAACCTTTCCTCATGCTTTAGCTCCCCTCAGAGCTGCCTGCATGCTGCTGATCCCATCTCAGCCCAAGACCCCAAAAACCCACCAGGTTCTGGGAGAGCAACAACTCCATCTTTCTTTCACTGATGTTTTCGATAGAAACTCCTCTTTAAGGCTGAAAATATTGGGGGCTAGATTCATCAAAATGCCTAAGCAGCTGAGGTAGGAATTCAAAAAGGAACAGAAGACACCCTTTTAATGATCATTTTAATTTTATTATTATTTTGGGTTCTTTTTCTAAGAAACTTTCATGCTTCCTCCCAATAGTCATCCTAACCATTAGTTACTTTTTAGTGTGAGGAGTGCCAGAGGCAGAAGTTTTTTCTTGAAACGTGCCTAGTTTCAGTTAATCTTATGTCAGTCTTGAATAATTCTCCCAAATTAAGCATAGAACAGAAGCAAGATCAGTAATGCAATTTAAATAGATTTTTATCTGAGTGAGAAGTTCTGAGACTCCCAGGTGGTGGGGAAGCATAAAGTGCAATTGATAGTATTCTTAAAGGAATTAAGACAGCTATTAGCATAGTTCAGGGAGGTTCTCACCCCATCTGGTGAATGAGTATCATAAACAGCAGTAATGTGCCACGGTTACAGGCATAAAATGGTTTGGGTTGGAAGGGGCCTTAAAATCATCCAGTGCCACCCCTGCCATGAGCAGGGACACCTTCCACTATCCCAGGAGGCTCCAAGCCCCATCCAGCCTGGCCTTGGACACTTCCAGGGATCCAGGGGCAGCCACAGCTTCTCTGGGCACCCTGTG
The DNA here is from genome assembly GCF_000738735.6 of Corvus cornix cornix. Taxonomy (NCBI): domain Eukaryota; kingdom Metazoa; phylum Chordata; class Aves; order Passeriformes; family Corvidae; genus Corvus; species Corvus cornix. Next base: position 3,053,512 of record NC_046333.1, on the reverse strand, counting down.
CCAGGGCCTCCCCACCCTCACAGTTTAAATTCCATTTAAAGCCATTTCTCCTTGTGACAAGTCCTATTTAATCTCACGGAAAAACTGACCAAGTCTTGAATTAGTATCTATATTTTCCATCCAGCTATAAATTAATTAACGTGATTCCAAACAGAAAGAACCCCCTGATTTTTAGCAATCTCCAATTGCAGTTTGTAGCTATTTTGAAGAAGTAGCAGATTATTTAGGGATAGTTACCCCATGTGCTCAGAGCCAAGGAGCACCACACCAGGAGTCCATGAATTAAATGGGATCTCACAGGCCTGGGGACCACAAACATTTATTCACAACCCTGCAGTGGCTGTTTCAGCACACAGAGCAGCACATCAGGCCCACATTATTTGCATGGATTTATCATCTATCAGTTCTTTCTCTGGACTTTTAGGAAAGGGATAATAAACTAGTCTGGCAAGACTTCACTATTTTTACTGTGAAAAATCCAGCCAACAACGTGTAACCTGGTATGTCAGAATCTGTTTTCGGGCATCCTGGTTTTGGTCAAATTGTTGTAGAGAGAGTACATCACCTTCCCCCAAAAAAAGCCATAGTTCTGCAGAAATGCCTACACAAAGCCTAAATCCACACTGTTATTTTCATGAGCATTGCTGCATTGCTGAAATATTCACTCTAGAGAGAAAATCATCAGCATCACTACCATAAAACACCACAATATTTAGTGGGTGCATGATGTAGATGCATGCTGGAATAACCCATAAGATTAAAAAGACCCACACATTTCCATCAAGTCTTTGCTTCTTCATTCATTTTCAAGGATCAAGCACATATAACTGAAAAAAATCCTCTTTTTATTTTATTCTGATTTCCAGTTTATCATGACTGGTATAATTTGGGAGGGGGAAGCTTGTTTCTGCTTTTGCTTTGACAGATTCTTCATAAATTTTGTATCACATGTTGAAAACTCAATGAAAAGAAAATAAACCCCACATATATATCTAGCTAATTCAGGTCTACGTCATTCCTCCAATCAGCATCTTGCTGGAAAGAAAGGAGAATCATGGCATATATCATAGGTAGGTATGATTTTACCTATGGTGCAACCTAGAGGGTTAGGGCAGCAAAAGCAATGTTGTAACCCAGATGTTTTGGTAAACAACACTCCTCTAAAATTCACCTCCAAAGTCACTGGACACGCAGTGATTCATTCTGCTGCCGCTTTGTCTTGCTGCAAGTGCTCAGACTGCCAGAATTGATGATTACTGACAGGGTGCCTTGGTGCCAAAAGGCTCATTTTTTGACCAGCAAATGGCAGATGTTGGATGGACAGTGTGTTCTCTAGGAAGACACTGCAATTTCTGACCCCCAGGTACTGCCAGTTGGGTGCTGGGATGCCCAACGACCCAGCAACGAAAGGAACTCATGTCCTTGGGTTAATCCGTTTCTACCACAGGAAAACAAACTGGAAAACACAGATGATGGTCATTTGATGTCAGTGCATGATCAGCAAGGACCTAGTGCTCATTTCTAAGGAATGCCAGGGGAGTAGATACTTGCTGCTTTGATCGACACTAATTCTTGATGGATTTATTTAAAGCTCTAGAAAAAATGTGCTCATTCACTACTGTACTTTTCATGTGCCCTGCCCAAGGCAAATTGTTATTTTGGGTGCTGATTTGATTTTTTTGGTTGTTTTTTATTTTGGAATTTTTGGCTGGGGAGGAGGGGGGTGTTCATTTGTGCCAATCTTTTCAGGTAGGGATTGGAAAAAAACTGAGCGTACTCATTAGGAATGTAAGATCATGTAGGCTGTGTACTATAATTAGCAGGAGTATAATTAACAGGGATTTATTTATTTTCAGATAAAATAATCAAAAGCCCAGTTCTGCTTTGATTATCTGTGGTTTCTATTGCTGTAAAATCAAACAGCACAGAATATTTAGTGTGTTTATAATGTTCCTGTGAGCTGTTATTGCTACTGAACAACTGAGGGTAAAATGCACCTAAATCCCTCAGGTGCCTGTGGCAAGGGCAGGAAGATGAATTTATGGTTGTCAAATCTACTTTCCCAACCTTAATGCTGTCCTGTCATCCAGTGCATCCTTTACATTCTTACATAAATGGTGAGATTAGACCTAAAACTATTTCTACCTTGAAAGGGCTTTTGTTATTCCATGGGCCACTTGCCAGAGGGATATTCCACAAGAGCAAATCAATATTTATAAAGGAAATTCCATTCCATTTCCAATGATATACAAGCACCTGACCAGAGCTTTGGTGGGATCTGATTTTGAAATCATGGATCACAAAACTTATTTCTTGTGGTTACAACATCACCTGTGATGAATGCAACATTAAAAAGGGTTCTGCTTCTGCTATTTGGAAACATTTAAAAGGTGGATTTTAGGGTGCAAGGCCTTGGCCTGCACAGGTGGTGTCTGTGTGGTGGAGGCTGACTCCTGTCCTTTTTCCTTTTGCAGTAGTATTGAAAAATAGGATGACTTTGTCTTTAAACACTATTTCTGTGGCTGTAAGGCATTTTTATGGGAAATTTTATGGTTTAAATGGGTATACAGACAGAGAAAAGGACACAACGGTGATTTTTGTTCTTGATGAACCCATGATATTTTGAAATCTGCCTAGGTTTCACATGTAAGAATTCTCTGATGATGACTTAAAATTTCTCCTTGGCTCCATGATCTGTGGCAGCCTTAGAGAACAGTTCTTTGTCCACAATCTGCATCCTAAAAGAGCAAAGCATGGACTTTTTTCCCCCATCTGTCACAAGAGCAAGCCATGAACTGAAAAAGAGCAATTTTGCATCAGAAGAGAAGCCACTAAAAGATGCTCCTTCTCTTGAAAGATCAAGGAGGTGTGCAGGTTAGTGAGGGAGAGAATAATGCCAGGTTTTATCCAACAATGTAATTCTCTTTAGAGAAATGATTTTTCCATTTTTTTTTTCTTAAGAAAACACAGTAAAGCTTGATGCACTCTCAACAGTTCTAACAAGGGCTGGATTAGCCCTAACAGCCCTGTTTCCATAGAGTTTGAGGGGCCAAAAAAGGCTAATAGCTTTTTATGAGTTCCCATTGAAACGTTAGTGGCATATCTCTGCAAATTTCAGATCTAAACACCTTTCAAAGACAGTACCAAAGCCATCATGGCTTGATTGCCATAACTGGTGTGGAACAGAACTCAGAACACCCAAGCCAGAGGGATTTATAGGTAAGTGCTTGTGTCTGTAGGGTGCCTGTGTAAATATAGGATTTTGCCCACACATGTGCTGTCTGAAACACTTTAGATATCTAAAATTGTTCCAGCCTTGCTGTTTAAAAGGTCACAAATACTTTAGCAATGTGCACGATATAAAGCTTCATATTGTAAAGGGAGAGTGGCTGCACTTCACTGAATTTGCTGTAACATTGTAAATTTTGCCACACACTGGAGCTTCCTGATTAGCAAAAATAAGGTAGCTTTTGGAAAGAAAATGTAGAAGGGATCTCAAATGTGCTTCTGAAGTCACTGCACTTGGTCAGAGTGAATAACCTAATTTTGATGTGTATTGATAAGCTTCAGTTGTCATGGAGATCAGCAGGAGAGGGAACGTCCAGTGCCCAAGGCCACTCATCTTTACAAATTACCCATGGATTTGGGTGCAGTATCTTTTACCAGAGTAGCTTCCTTACATCCTGGGAAAGATAATGGCTTTGGAGATTCAGAAAAATTTTCAGAGGATTCAAATTTAGCGTGAGCTAGGGAATACCCAAATTAGAGCATTCTGGCTGTTTGGCCTTTCCCTCATGCATTGCTCATAGCTGAGTTTGCTGTTTGAATGCACTGTTAGACTGAAAGGGGTAGATCTGAATTTTTACTTGTCCCCAAATCAGTTTGCACCTCTGATTCTTTGAATCAGTTGCTTAATGTAAAGTTGAAGGTGGAGCTGAAGCAACTGGTCATGCAGCAGTTGATGTGAGACTGCAGGAAATGGGGAATCATTCTGGCATCTCTGATCCTGAACGTGCTTTCAATTTATACCAAGGCTTGATGCCCACCAGCATCCATGGTCTTCCAGTTAGTTTTTCCCACCATTCACATTTTTGCCTCTATCATTTGAGGACAACAGAAGTTTTACTTTGCCCTCAGTGTCTCTGCTTCTCCTTGCCATTGATTTATTATCTTCAGCAGCTGGCACATTCCACATCCAGTGGGGTTAGTTTTACATCTGGAGAGATTTTAGGATGTACTCCAAGCAATTACACAGCCTGAGGTAAGGAAGGGACAAGAAAGATGGCACTGTCCCAGTGCAGAAGGCATTTTGATCTGGATAGACAAATTTCTTGTGAGGAGCTCATGACTAACACTGTGTGTCAAAGGAACTGTGTGGTGCAGAATCACAGTAATCAGTTTTCCAATAACAAACTCTGCCTTGGAGAGTAAAAGAACATCCTCAAAGGCCACCAGGCTACAGTGGCTTAATACTGAATTAAGTCTCAGTGAAGGTGGTTTAAACAAATGTAAACTACCTCAAGACAGGACCAATCCAAAGCCATGTGTAAAGTTCATATCCCAGTCTTAGTCCCACCTGTATCATTACTGAGAGACTTCCAAACTGTAATTCCTCTTCATATTTCCAATGAAAACACAGGAGTTGTTCAGCTGATTAAACATCTGCAAGCCCAGGCTTTTTTAACAGAGGCAGTGCTCTCTTTTTTCATTAAGGAGAGTTGTAGAGATGGGTTGTACCTTGAATCTGCAGGGATATTGTATAACATGTAAGGCAGGTGAGTCAAAACAATGTAACCGAAGCTTCAGAGCTCAAATTATATAAACTCAGTGTTGTTATACTGAGCTGAGCTCTGCCAGCTGACAGGAACCAAAACCTGTCTGTAAGACTTAAAAATGCACTTCTTGTGTCAGCCTGGGACAATAAACACCTGTGGGCTTTGCTCATTTGCTATCTTTCACAATGAGCTAAATCCCATTCTCAGATATTTATGCCTGGATTTGGAGATGCACATTCTTCATTTGAAACAGTGATGTATTCAAGACCATTTAAGAATCTCATTTGTCATGGTACATTTTTCTATTTGAACATTCTATTGCCTGCTGCACCACAGTTATGTTACTGCACCTCCATCAGAATGATTCCACAGTGCTCGACTTGGATCTGTGCTCTGAAGTCAGAGAGAATAACCCAGCTCGGTAAAACAGGAGCTCCAGAGTTAACACAGGGGAAGGATCAGGACACAGAACCTTGAAGCTCCTGTTCATTTAAAGGCTGTTATTGTTGGAAGAATTCTGCCCTCTGCTGCCAGCTTTATTCTCTAGAGCACCAGCAAATACTAAGCTTAATCTCTTCATTATTTAACTCCAAGTGTAGAAGCGATGTTCTCCTTCTTTTTATGTCCGCTCTGTAGAAGTTAGAAAAGCCAAGAATGAGCACTACAGACATGATTTTTGGCTCTCTTTGGCCATTCTGTTTCACCTTCAAGCCTCAGATCTGCTCAAGGGTCGCATTTACTGGACAAAAATTTCCAGTTCAAATTCATCTTTGTTAAATATTTGGTTTTAACCACAGCATTAACCTGCAAGCACTAATTCAGATTCGGCCTCTTATTTTGGTTGCATTAGCAGGGAAAAGTGAAGCTCTAGCTAACAAGACTAAGAATTTGGGGGTTTTTTTCAGTTAAAGGCTAGAGAAACAGAGTTTCTTTTTTTTTCTCATGAAGACTACAACATTGGTTTTATGTTTAGCCCAACAGCATGGGATCTATCTGATTTAATAAAACAATCCTGCTGTGGGCTCCTTCCACAGTCAGTAGAGACCTACCCAGTCCAGAGAATAGAATCCTTTAGTACAGCTTATTTCTCTTTAAACAACAGGTTTAAAATAGGTCAGGTAAATCTCACTTAATGGCCTGTTTCTCACCAGTGACTGCCAAGGTGGCATGGGGTGACAAGGAAAAAGGCACGCAGCTATTTTGTTAACCTCAAAAAATAGAGGAGATACAACTAAAAAACTTTGCTGAGAAGCACCTGTGCTTATTCTGTGTCAGGATGAGGGGTGAATGACTCTGGCTGCACACAGTGGGTCAGAGCTGCAGCCACTGCAGGGTGATGGAATTGTAGAGTCTGATTGCTGCTCGCAGAACGAGTTCTGATGTCCAAACTGTTTCCATCTGCTCTGTAAGGGCAGGGTGTTTGTAAATGTGGTCGGTGTTTTGGAAGGGAAACAAGTGCAGCTTCAGGGAATCCTCAGCTACTGAGCAGCAAGGAAAAGTCCCCCAGCCTAGAGCAGGATCAGCTGAGGGGAAGTGGGTGTGTGATATAAATAATATACTATACGGATCCACTTTTCAATTTTCTCCTCTCTCTCCCATACAATCTCTCTGCTTCCACTTTGGTTAACTTTCTACTGTATTTTCAATGCTTTACTTCATTGATTTGTTTCTGCATTCCTTCTCCTGCTACTACACAGTTGCCAATCCTACTCGTGGTGAGGTTACATAGAATGAATGGAGCAGGTTGCACAAAGATTCGTCACGAGGCGCAGTTTTAATTTGCATGAATCAAGTTCTACCTTTATTGCGTTTCCCAAAGGATTCCCGTTCAGCACATTCAGAGACAAGGCACAAACTCCATCATTCCCTGAGTGCTGGTAGTGACCTAAATTCAGAACCCTGACCATTTTCATTATGGATATACTTGGCCTGGATAATGCAGCATAACCTCCTTCCCCTGGATCAGCATGCTTGTTTCACTCCTCTTAAGCACCTCTGAGACATCTAGAATTGAGTTGCAACTCCTTTTGCCTCAGACTTGTGTTCTCTCTCATTTGCATTGACTCGCCAGACGTCCAGGTGTTCGGTCTGATGCAGTGTGGCCTTCAGCCACATCATCCATTGCTCATTTCTTCCCGGGAATGTTTAACCTTTTCTTTCCCCTTCCACCCTAGCACCCTCCCTCTTCCTCCCAGATGCAGCTGCAGTCCCTGCCCAGGACACTTGCGGTGAGACTCAGCTTGTTTGCCTTTAGCTGTCTAAAGTCTCGTACTCAATCTGAGCAGTCCAGTCGTCGTCTATGGTCACTCGGGGAGACCAGGGCACCTCCGTCAGACAGAGCATCCCCTATGGCTTAGATGCCTCTGTCACACAGGGCAGCTCAGCCTGGAAGTCCCTGCTCTTTCCATGATTGAGTGAGCTCAAGATGATAGTTCAGTTCGAAATTTGTCTCTGGCACGTAGAGTTAGATGTGACCAATTCCGTTCTCTGTGTGCCTACAGAGGTCTGAGGATCCTGCCCTGATTTGTGTAGTGTTTTCATAGCCATGCTCTCATTCCTATTCATTTTCTTATATTTGTCTATTTTTTCCTCCATTTTTTTTTCTGGTTCCTGCCTCCTCTGTCTCTTCTCTTTTTCTCCCTTTCCTTCCACCAACGTCTGTACTTTGATAATAAATAAATAAATAAGGTTTAAAAAATAAAAGAGGAGGGAGAAAGGAAAGAAAACATCTCTAAATTCTGTACTCTAAAGATTTGGGACATTTTACACCATTCAATATCAGAGAGATGACTCTACCTAAATTAGAAATGGCAGAAAATAAGTGCTAACAGCACTTAAAATATTAAGGTTTTCCTAAAAAGTGCTAGCAATATTTTCCATCCCAAACCTGTGTGTAAGTATCCCCTCAGTGGGTGGGGAGCAGCAGTTAATCCTTAGATAATATTTTCAAAATCAAGTCTGTTTTTTTTCAATAATTCTAGTAAATACCAAGTGCTGTCACATTAGGTCTATTCACCAGGAAAACCTATTAAAAAAATCAATTCCTGTCAAATAAAACAGGGCATAAGCAGTAAAGGAAACATGGATGGGAATTTATTTCTAGGTTGCCATAGCAACATTAAGTATATCATTGAAGACCACAACCCCCTACAACAACCCATGGCTAAGACTTTTAAAAGTGATTATTGATTTTTAGATGTTTCATTTTCAGGTTCTGTACCTTAATATGCCTTGTAAATGCTGCTTTTCAACACAGGCTGAGCAGCCCCCTTGTGGTAAAAATTGGTCTGAGAAATGTGTTTCAGATCAAGTGATCAAAAAAATGAGTGGCACTCAAAATCCGTAGTCACTTCTGAAAGCCTCAGTCAAAGTAAAATGTAACTATCTCTAAAACCTCCTTCCTCATTTCTGTTCAGTCTTAGCTGACAATTAATGCCCAACTCAGCTCTGTGAAAAACAGGTGGTTGAAAAATTTAGCACAGAAATTGTAGTGTAAAAGGAGCAATCACTTTCATATTTACTTCCTCAGCAACATCCGAGAAATGAAATTCATTTTACGAGTTGAAACAAGTTACTATTTCTATTTTCTGGATGTGTGCATGCCACAAGACTGTGTTTTTTCCAGGTCTTATGCTGTAATATTTAAAAACAACGCAGTTATCAGGCTTTAATTATCCAAAAGGAAACAAAACATAACTCCAGTAATGGGGATTGACTTAAAGGAGTTAAAAGTGGGGAGAAATTTAGTAAGCTTTCAATTTATCCTGGTTTACTGTTCAGATTATAAATTCCATGAGTTGTAAACACAGATCTTAGACTGTGTAACAGAAACAGAGTTTGGTTTGTTTGAACAAGCTTAAATATTTGCCTTGAAGGCAATTAATTTAAAAATCAACATATTATCCTTTATAGTTTAATGGAGGTTCAATCAGTGATGTGGGGTGTTCATCCCATCCTAGAGTGGACATCTGAAACAGGTCAGATGTACCCTGGCCAGTAAGTGTGTATTTCTCTCTCAGCTATTTATTCTGGTGATTCTCAGGGTCCATTTTACTTAGACATCCATACTGTAAACATCCAACCTTTCCTGAGGTGAATCCCACCAAAATAACCACATGTTGAAAACAAAACAAAACTTCTCCCCTTGAAAGTCGACAAGAAATCATTATTTTCAATTCTCATGGTTTTCAGCCCCTCGTAACAGATATAAAATCTCTTATAGGATCCCTCCAAATGCCTTTCCGTGTTTCAGATTACCCTTCTTAGTGGCTGATTTAAATCAGCCTCTCCTGGCTGGTTGTAAAGCAGCTATTTTGTTCTCTGTAGCAGCTGTTCCTAGAATCCAACATGCAGGGATCAAGGTCCTGCTCCACAGTGTATGAGCCTGTTGCTTTGATGACCACACTGTCTCAGTGTATGTGACAAAAAATAAGTGGTACCTCCAAAATTACCAGCCAGTCATGCAGATTCCATTCTGAGCTCCCTCCCCATCACCAAGGATGATGGATGAAAAACTGCTTTGGTGTCCTTACTAGAACTCTGCTAAAAAGAAGGGATCCACATTACAATAAAAATCAGGAATACCTGATCCAATTCACCTTAGATTGATCCCCATCCTACAAGTTTATGTTACTCTCTGATTGTTCTCCACGAGCATGCAGTCAACTTTCATTTAATATATTGTTCTGTTACCCTCTGTACAAGGCCAGACTGCACAGGTCGTGTGCATTTTGGATGCATAGCGCTGCCTGCCTGCCTTCAGGGTGTTCGAGTTTTGGTTTGTCTGTGAATCAGCACATCACAACAGCCAGCAACAGCCAATGCATTTTGATTTTAGTTAATTCTTTAATTTCTGCTTCAGTCAAGCAGCTGGTTCGTGCTGTGACTCCATTCTGTCGTGTCCGCTTTCCATCTTTGTGACGTGTCTCATGAAATGTGTTGAAAGTGACCTACCTTGGCCTGTTCACAATATGCTGAAAAAAATGCTAATCTTGTCATATTTAGCAGCTGCGTTCAGAAATGCTACTGTAAGCCTAAGAGGGCTAACCAGCACTCTTGCAAGATGTCAGAACTATCAACCATTACCCTGTAAGTGTACGCACTCCTGTGACATTACTGTGTGTGTGTGACGCATGTTGCAGTTAAATGAATGGATGAGAGCAGAGGGGAAGTAACCAGAGAGCAAAGCATTCATTTAGTTCTTGTTGCATGTAGAATTTTTTTGTTCTTGTTCTGTGCTTTTGCTGATGCACCACAATTGAGGATTTGAAGGTTGTTTTAATTTTTTATTTTTTTTTTTTTTTTTTTTTTTTTTTTTTTTTTTTTGTAATTACGGCTGATGCTATTTATGGTTTTGGGTAGTATCTGTACAGAATTAATAGCTGCTCTTTATTGTACAGCAAAAAGGTGAGAACCTTCATACTGAGAGAAAATGTTTCACCTGAAAGTTTCCTAGAAAAACTGGGTGAGATTGAGTCAATCAGACACTCAGTGGGTATAAAACATCTTCTGTTCATTGCACTGAGTGAAGTTAACTTAATAAACACCCAGGTGTGAGGAAAGGCTAAAGTTGACCTAATATCAAAATGAATTGTGTCTATCAGAAGTTATAGAATCATTGAGGTTGGAAAAGACGTCCATGATCATCACCTTCAGTCCAACATTGTCAAATATCATTGCCAAATATAGAGTGAGGCATCCAGAAGAATGAATAAATGCCATTCAGCCAAGAGTTGTGTGAATTAATCACCATCCCATAGTCCACCTGACTCCTTGCTCCTGGCACAAATAACCCACAGGTTTTCACAGATTCCTGCAGTCATTAGGGATGGAAAAGAGCTTCAAGGTCATCATCTCATTTTGTTTAGATGAGGTGCAATTTCAGATGTTTTCTGATGGTCAGTCTCCTGAATTTCACGGCAGTTTTTTTAAGTGTGAATCAATACTCAGAGATGTCCTCACACACAGACCAAACACTCCAGGATTTTGCTAAAGAATATTTAGTAGTTATCTTTGACACCATTAAGGAAAAAAATATTATTTTATAATTTAACTGCATATATAGTTATGGGTTTTTTTAGTTAGAAAAAACATTAAAGTGAATTTTTTATATGCTTTCATATCTCTTTGAGGTATTTAAGAAATAGACCAATGAAGATGCTGAAAAATATTCACTCAACAGACTGGAACTCTGCAAAAGCAGATAGAAATAGAGGAGAGGAAAACAGCAGCTCCATATTCTACACAGAGAGCAGCTGAAGACTAAGAACAGTTAGGTAAAACTAGGAGTTAGGTTTAGGAGGAAATAGTTTGAAATATAAAGTTTGCTGCTTAGTGGACATCCTGATGCAGCACAGATGTCATGTTGGGCCTTTGCAGAGAACCAAATTTCATATTAAATGCAGCGTTTCTGAAAGATGGGAGACTGATAACTCTCTAAGCTGAAATCCTCTGCCTAGTCAAGGGCAAGAAGAGTTCAGCCTCAACAGGAGGTATTTAAACCTATTTTTTGTGTGTGTTAAAGTATGAAAGTCTTGGTAAGCTTTTCTCTTTTTCAAGTCCTTGCTCTGGAGATGGAAAAATTAAAAACCTGGAATCACTTACTGTGTTCAGGTGTTTCCTCAGGTCTTTTGGAAGTGATCCTACAGGCCTAATTAAATTTTTGGGAAAGACTGGAAAAGATCTGTCAGGGAAATTACTGAGGTTCCTGAAAGTTGTTTTAATATGTTGAGCATTTTGTGATAAAATAGATTCTTCAGTTTATTAAACATGAGCTGTGTTGAGCATTTCGTTCTAATGACATCCTGTGCCTTCATGGTTTGCTCTTTATCCTTCTATTTGAAATCCTGTTATGATTATTTTTTGCACACATTTATCATGGAGATGATGAATATGTACCTTTGGCCAGAGAAACTGGGTTCCTCTAATCTAAACTTCACAAATCAACAGGGCAGCAATTTCTATGACAAACTCAGTCCTGGTTCCTTTTGAGGTCAATTAATAGATTTAGGATGTGATAAGAACTTCCTTAGGGGCAGAGGATTTGTCCTTGTGTGTCAGTGCTTCTTGCTCTTCATAAAGAATAAAGGGAATGTAAGTGTGGATTTAATTTAACTAAAAATAGATGCCATCATTGCAGATATGTCAAAGCATTAAGTTAATCAAAGTATACATTAATAGATGTACTCAGTACCCACAGGGTTTACAACAGGAGTCACCTCTTGTTAAAGAGACATCTGTAGCACACAAGAATTATGTTTTAAAAGTCTAATTTTCTCTGCAGTGACTTTAGAGACATTTTTAAAATAATTTCATTATCAATATCTACACTATGTATGTCCAAACCTTGGTGAGGTGAATGTTGCTTTGCAGGACTAGAGACCTTGATGTCTTCATTGCAGAAGTTTATATTTGATCAAAGTATTTCACTTAAGAGAGCTTTTAAACTGGGCAATTCTCTTATTTTTGAGACGTGGGACTAAATGGCAAAACAACAATATAATCTTACTTCAAAGTCTGTGGTTTGGAGACTTTTGCTTCTTTTTTGATTTTTTTATCTCAACAAGGGTGAGCGGTTGAGACTTAAGCAGTCTCCTTAATAAGTGTGCAATGGAAAAATAAAAGCATGATTCCTTCAAATACTGGTCAAATTAGACAACCTTCCTACTTTGTGTTTCTTTTACCATAAAGTTCTCATTTCATTTTTCAATAGAGGACTGAGGGAAAACAGAGGACTCTGCTATCTGTTTGTTTGTACTAACACTTCATGGAAAATCCACATTCATAGCCATGCTACTGGAGAAAGTCTTATGTTTGAAGTGTTTTTAAGGAAAATAAGAGCTAGAAAACAGAATGTCAGCCTCAACAAAAATTGATATTCAAATAGCTTTTTTTAAAAAAAAACCTAAGACTTTCTTCTCTGTGGGGAAATCTGAACAAGGCTTTCACTAGACCTTTTGGAGAACATTATCTTTCAAACAGCCACTTGAATGATCATTGTCCTCAGAACTTTTAGCTTCACCCCCCAAGTTTCTTCTCTGTCTGAAAGAGTGGGGAAAGAAAAGAGGAGGAATATCTTTGGCTGTAACACTCCTGAGAATTCCATTATGTCATTTAAGATTTTCATTCCCCGCTGCACATAAACTTAGACATCTCACAAAACCTTCTTTAAGTCTTCTCTCTTCCCAGTGTTCTTGAAAAAAAGCAATTCTTCATCATCATCCATGCAGGCATTAATATCTCTCAAGTTTTTTCTTATCATTAAAATCTTCTTTTCCTCTTTATAGATCTTAATAATCTATAAACTTCAGAATGTGTTATTTAATGCATTTTCTGCCTCGTTTTTATGACCATATTGAAGACAACATCTCAACTAAGTTGATGATGGCACTATATTTTAAGTTTCTACAAACTAATTACATGATTACTCAGGTATAAATAATGTCACAAAGCTGAAAGTAAAAAAAGATTTATTCTGCATCTTTCCCTAAATTAATCTCCCAAGAGTGCAGTGGGACAGAACATATTAATACACAATTCTATTCTGACTTTCAGATCAAAACAACATTTATCCTTTTGTTGTTGTCCTTAAGTCTGAATATAAATGATAGAAGATACAGAGAGATGATACTTTTTGGTCCAGTTTATTACCTTTAATTTGATTTTTTTTTTAATTCCATGACTAGTTTAAGACACTTATATTCTTTACATACATTTTTTACAGAGATAACATTACTCTATAATCTCTTCTTCAATGTTTCTGTTCCTTTTTATTAACCTGATTGCATGTCCGTAGAGAAAAAGAACTAGGAAGGACTCCAAAAGCTCTTTTATACTGGCTCACTCCTGTATAGATTACTTTTTTTAGAGATCATCAAAGCTGGGCACTCTTTATGCTCTTCATCACACTGTTCCAAGGTTGTTCCTCCCTTTTCAAATGCTTTTGGCCAATGTGTAATTTTTTAACCCACAAGAACAGTGTTCTCTGGTTTGTGGGGTCTTTCACCAAGACCTGAGGTTTGGTGTCCATCAGACATTTAGGGCAGTCTCCAGGCAAGAGTTGTGATAAATTTATCTCCATTATGGCCCAAAGTCTGACTGAGAGACACCAGCGCTGCCCTGATGTCCCATTCCCAGTTCACTACTGGAGATAACTGTGCTCTCAGAATTCTTGGAGATGAGTTAATTAAATCTTCAATGCTGCTAAAACAAACACATCATTTTGGGTTATCATCGAGCATGTGTTGGCAAATTCAAATCTGTCTGCAAGGTACCAAATAGATAAAAGCAGAGGGGACATTTGAGTTTTAACAAATATGCCGCTCTTCAAAAAATCTTTATGGCTTTTTTCCTTCTTTTGTCCTCCATCTGCCTTCTTCCCTTACCTGAATGTAATCAATTATATCCTTCTCCTCTGAAAATGCCCTGGAGGTTACTTTAGGTGGCTTTGTTTTTAATAAAGCACTTGCTCATTTTCAGATCAACATCTGCTTTCTCTTTGCTCTTTCTTTTGCTGCTCAGTCAGCAAATGACACCAAAACAGGCCTGAGTCTTGGCTGGTCCCTGCTTTGGGGGAATGTCACCAGTTAAGTGCTCACATGTAACACATTCATTTCCAGCCCTTTTGTTTATATCTGCTGGGCTTGATTTCCCTCTGAAACCTCTTTATTCTGAAGCAACTGCAAAGTAGTTAAACAGTGGAATTGCACTCAGGTTTCCAGTAGTATAAATGAGACCAAAATCAAACCTTCAGGAATAATTGTGAGTATAAGAACAAGAACATGCAGGGGGGGTTAGCTTTTATTTGTATGGCTGTTGTTTTTTTAGCTTTATTTGTGTGGTTGTTTTGGAATTTTTTTGCTGTTCAGAAACATATTCACACACACACACAAAATCAACAAAAAACCCAAGTGATTTCAAATGCTCCACTGGGATTAAGCAAGAGGGTGAGAGGTTTATAATTGTACCATGGTAGCAGTCTGAATCCTTTAGCAAGATTCCCCTCCTCATTTTTTGGCACGGTAGGAGGAAATTCCAGGTTATAATAATGCAAATTAAAATAGCAGCAGAGAGCATTAAGCATTATTAATGTGCCATTACTGTAGCAGTGTGAAGAAGGGGGAGCAAACTGCAGTGTGTGTGCCATCAGTCTTTGGGAGCAAACAGGAATGTTGCGTATTTGTTTGTATAATTATGCAGTGTATGTATTTCCCCAAAGTCAGTCAGCAAAATATTTTCTGTGTTTTCTTCTTTAATTAAAGCGCAGGTTGCTAATTGCAAGGCTGCATTAAAGTTCTCTCCCTCTGTTGTGACAGGAGACTGGCTCGCTCCACCCTGCTGCTGATCCCCTTGTTTGGAATTCACTACACGGTGTTTGCCTTTTCTCCTGAGAATGTCAGTAAGCGGGAGAGACTGGTGTTTGAGTTGGGACTGGGATCCTTCCAGGTGATTATGCACTGAATTCTGCCTTCCTTAGAACCAAATCTCTATTCTTCATAACTGCTTTGCATGCACAGCTCTCAGAGTGTGTCTCTGCTCATTTATGTGTATGTTTTGTATACCAGGATTTTGGTTTTATTTGTTTGCTTGGTTGTTTTCCTTTTTTTAAAATCCTGCTATTTTCTGGCATTCCTTCAGGATTTGAATTACTTTTTTGTTTTCTCTCCCATTTCCCTAGGGTTTTGTTGTTGCTGTTCTCTACTGCTTCTTGAATGGGGAGGTAAGACTTTTAATATTTAGCGTCCCTCACCTATCATCCACATCCCATTTTCTTGTGGGAGTAACTGCTGTTCTAACTGTCCATTCTAACTCACCATCTACCATAATCCCTGATACCTTAGGCTGAATCTCACAATTCTCAGAAAAAAAAATAAATAAAAGAGGATTTGTAATGTCTTTTTTAAACCAAAACACTGGCCTTTCCAGAGATGATGGCTCAGATTAAGGCTCCCTAATAGGGGTAGGATATGGACTGGTCTCTTTTGAAATGTCATCCCAGGTGCAGAATTTTGCAGTGGTTTTGTTGAACTTTGCCCTGTTCTTGCCAGCCCACTCTCCCAGCCAGTTCAGCTCTCTCCAAGAGGTCTGACATGTCCATTTCACCACCCAGTTTGGTGCCATCAGCCAAATTGGTGAGGGTGCTTTCAATCCCTTCACTGGGATTGTGATGAAGATGGTGAGGCCCTGGCGCAGGGTGCCCAGAGAAGCTGTGGCTGCCCCTGGATCCCTGGAAGTGTCCAAGGCCAGGTTGGACAGGGCTTGGAGATCCTGGGATAGTGGAAGGTGTCCCTGTGGGAGGGGGTTGGGACTGGATGGTCTTTAGGGTCTCTTCCAACCCAAACCATTCTATGCTCTGTGTAGAACAGTGTGGGGTCCAATATCAATACCTGGAGGACCCGACTAGTGATAAGGTGCCAGCCTGAGTAAAAACCATTGTTCACCACCCTCTCAGTGTGGTCTCTTTCCCACCATGCAGATCACCCACTCACTCCTTATCTTGCCAGCTTTCCTAGGAGAAGGGCTGGGGGAAACTGCCAAACCCTTCACTGAAGTCCAAGTTTTCATGGGTCCTGGGCCTCTTTTTCTGGCACCGCCCAACTGGTGCCAGCTTCTCTCCTGAGCCCTGCCACTTTCATCCCTACACACAAACAGCCCAAGGGTGTCAGATACCCAGAACCATCCCCCACACACCACCTGGGTGCCTTGCAAGCCTCACACCTCTCAACACATGGCAACTGCTGCTGCTGCTGGCATCAGTTTCCCACATTTGTGGGGTATTTTCTGATTCACTTGTGTCAATCTGCATTTCCCTGCCTTTGTTTATCTGGCTGAATATCTGAGGTAGTGGTTTTCTGAACTGATGGAAGAGGGTTCCCTGCTCAAGGTTGCCTTAAGAGGAACATCTAGAGTTCATCCATTCTCTCCTCCACTGCTACACATCTCTTGTGCACCCCAACAGCTGGAGTCTTTTCCTAAAATCACCTTCTTTTCTTCTTTTCAAGGGGGCTGAGTGCAGGTATAGCCTGACATTGCTGATCTCTGGTACAAAAGGTCTCAAACTCCTCAATCCAAGTGATTCCTTCTCAGATAAACCATAGCAATCTCTAAGCTCATCAAACAAACTCAGAGGTCATCTTTGCTCATGGGTATAGTCAAGATCTCCTGAAAGCCCTTGGAGAGAGTGGGGGGTGGTTCTTAGCCAAACCAACAAAACCAGGTTAATTAAAGCCATTTTCCCTCTCAAGATATCAGAGAATGGTGATGAAAGAACGTCTTGGGCCTCCACTAAATTTCCTACAGCAAGAAAGGGTTGGGAATATCACACTGTCCCAGATGCAAGCACTATTCCCATTTTACAGAGATAATATAACTCCATGCTCTATCTAATTTGTAAATATCTATACTTTAACCAAAATAGGAATTTGGAGGTCCTAGAAGGAGAATGTAAGTTTTCCAGTTGGATTTTTCCTCCCTATAGTTTTTGTCCATACGGTTGAAGCCCTTGTTTAGCATTTCAACTTACGCTGATCCATTTTGACAATATTAATCCAGGAAAATCTAGAAACTACTGTTACAGACAAGAAAAACATCTTTGTCACAGAAGCTCACTGGAGACTGGAAAAATATATTGGGAAAACATCTCTGCATAGTTCCTTGTTCGTCCTCTATTTAATTCAGAAATATGATACAGGAATGAGTAATAGACCAAGTAAATGTTGGTCTGAACTACTGTGATCTTTCTCATATTAAATCTTTACTATTTTATATATTTATACATATGTGCACACCCTAGCAGTGTTGCCAGGAAACTGGTGATGAGTGAAAAGAAGAAAAGCTGTGGACTTATTGTCTAATTGAATTTCTGAGCATGGATTGTTTTACTCTTAGTGATTTACTGGGGGTGCCCATTAAGAAAAAAAAAAAAACTTTCAAGAAAAAAAGGGTGTCACAGATGAACATTAATCCCAGAGCTGGTCTGCTTGGAGAGAATCTGAAAGCAGGAGGCAAAGTTTTCAGTAAACATCCATCCATTAATGGCAGGTGAGAGCAGCTGCCTGTGTGGACAGGGTGTTTCAGTATTTTCCAGTACTTTTTGATTGCTCATTTCTTTGGCTCCTTATTATGTCTCTGGTAGTGGCCTTTGATGAAAACAGGCTATTTTTTCCTCCAGGTAGTGTTGATCAGGTCTTCCATGCACCTCTGGGCTGATCCCAAATTATCTGAAGTCAGACACAGAACATGGGCTGGGCTGTAGTTCCCACTGCATGCCCAGACCTGTTCCAGCCATGGAGAAGTAACTTCAGATTTTGCTGAAAATCTGAGTTTAATAACAACCTTAAAAATAGTTCTGTGGAATTGTGGGGTTTTTTCTAATCTTGATAATTTGTCAGCATGTCCTCGAGCGGCTAAGTACATAAAAAATGACCTTTTGAAGTTTCTCCCTAAAGGTGCAATCAGAAATAAAGAGAAAATGGAGGAGCTGGAAAGTCAACCGGTATTTTGCTGTGGATTTCAAACATCGCCATCCTTCTCTAGCGAGCAGCGGAGTGAACGGGGGGACACAACTCTCCATTCTGAGCAAGAGCAGCTCTCAGATTCGGATGTCCAGCATAAATGCGGAGAACCTGGCGACATGAGCAGCTGAGGAGAACATAGCAACCAACAAGCAAACCAAAAACCATCCCTCGAAAAAGAAAAAAATGAAATAATAGTTTTGGTGGTGGTGCAGGTCTCTCCTTCCCTTTTTCCTTTCCTTTCCTTTCCTTTCCTTTCCTTTCCTTTCCTTTCCTTTCCTTTCCTTTCCTTTCCTTTCCTTTCCTTTCCTTTCCTTTCCTTTCCTTTCCTTTCCTTTCCTTTCCTTTCCTTTCCTTTCCTTTCCTTTCCTTTCCTTTCCTTCCTTTCCTTTCCTTTCCTTTCCTTTCCTTTCCTTTCCTTCCTTCCTTTCCTTTCCTTTCCTTTCCTTTCCTTTCCTTTCCTTTCCTTTCCTTTCCTTTCCTTTCCTTTCCTTTCCTTTCCTTCCTTTCCTTTCCTTTCCTTCCTTTCCTCTTTCCTTCTCCTCTCCTCTCCTCTCCTCTCCTCTCCTCTCCTCTCCTCTCCTCTCCTCTCCTCTCCTCTCCTCTCCTCTCCTCTCCTCTCCTCTCCTCTCCTCTCCTCTCCTCTCCTCTCCTCTCCTCTCCTCTCCTCTCCTCTCCTCTCCTCTCCTCTCCTCTCCTCTCCTCTCCTCTCCTCTCCTCTCCTCTCCTCTCCTCTCCTCTCCTCTCCTCTCCTCTCCTCTCCTCTCCTCTCCTCTCCTCTGAAAAAGCAAAGGAAATGTGTAAATATCTCTTTTTAACAGTCACTGTAAATACCCAGCTGTACTCAAGACCATTAATGGAGAATGTTTAAAAGACAAACAAGAGGCCAAACCCACCCACTCAACTATTGCCATTGCAGGGCATCTGCGAGTAATCCGTTGTCCGTCCAAAGTAACAAGTGATTGCTGTGCAGTTGTGATCCTTGGTTGCCAAACTGATCCTAGTCTGTGAATGGACATGACCTTTGTCATTTTTCCACTTGGTTTCCATTTTGGGTTGGATTTGCCTATTTTTGTTCCCCTAGTCCAACATGTCTTAGCCTGTCCCTGTCTTTTGGCACGTGAACTTCTGCAGTGTTTCTCTTTGGAGTCTTAGGATGGAGCTAACATGCTTGGGTGGATCAATCCAGCTGATTCAGGAGGATCTCCAGAAAATTAAGTTCATGGCTGGATTTAGTCAGACATTCCCGATGGATTTAAAGGAACAGCTGTGACAATGTGAATCTGCACATCAGTGCAGGAACTTCAGGCGAGAGCAGTGGGATCCGCTGTGCTTTTCCGTACCCAGGGACACTTCCAGGAATTCTTTCTGTCCTAGCTAAGCTGTGAATTTTCTAAAAGGGCCGTGCAGTTGAGATATAGCTCTATTTTTGGCATCAATTGATAGATTGATCATTTGGACTCTTTGAATAACACAAATAATTGTCCCTTCCCTCCCACTTTAAGAGCAAGAGTCAGTTCCAGGGTGGCCTTTCTGTCCAGATGACCTTGAACCCTCTGCATCAGTGGCCAGAAGTGGCATTGGTGGCTTGGGGCAGTGCTGTCACAGAGTGCCGTGCCTTTGCAATCTGGTTGACTTCCATGTGCTGACTCTTCTCTGCCAGAGCAAAGAGGCACGAGGAGGACCTGGCAGGATCACTCTGGAAGGTAAAAAATCACCTGCATTTGGTGTGAAAAAAATGACTAAACTGAACACTAAGATGGCACAGAAGGAAAGGATAAGGACTTTGGATGACTTCTCACACCTGGCAGTTCTCTCTCTCTCGGGATATTCGGTTTGTTTCACCACCAATGGTCTTACTGCTTTTCTTGGAGAGGAACTGGAATGTTCTTTCAACCTTTGCCTTGTAGTTAAAGCCACGACTGCTACAAATCTACTTCAACCCAATGTCGATGATGTCAATTCTTAAGAGTCTTTATACAGCGCAAAAAAGGCTTCGAGGGCCGTCCTAGCGCTCCCTTCATCTTGGATTTATGGATTTATGAACTGAGAAATATATATATATATATCTCAAATATATATATATGTGCGTGTATGTGTATGCATATATTACAAACAAAGACGAAAATGGCATTTTAAATGTGAAGTTTTGAACTGAAACTAATAGTAACCAGGAAATTCAAAATTCAGGCTTGTTCTTCGGTGTTAGTTGACATGATCATAAACTAAAAACAACAAAAAAAGAAGTGAAATACTCGGAATTTTAGTGTCAGCTGAGTGTGAGCTTTTAATTTCACTGGTTTTTGTTAGTTTAAGTAAAAGAGAAAAAAGAGTTTTAATGTCATTTTAAGCAAAGATTTTTAAAGATAATCCTAGTTTACTTATTTTTAAAAGGAGAAAAAATAAGGTCTCAGAAAGTTGTGAAAGACATATTAATTATAATAATACTTAACACTTGTATAGTCCTTTATGGGAAATAATCTGATCTTGGCTGGAGCCATCTAAATGTATGTAAATTTAATTCAAAACAGACAGAAATGTTGTTTGAGGTCATATTGGTACAGGATCATGCTCTTAAGAGATGGGGACAGCCCTGTCATGTGAAATCTACCCTGGCACAGAGGACCAGCAAAACAGTTGAAACCACTTCCATTTTACTCCAGGTTCATAAGTGGGATTATTATGATCCAAACACCTTTTTTTTCCCAAGCCTACAGCACTGATTTGCTGCTCTGAGAGCAGATTTTATTCCCCTCCTCCCAGCTCTCTGCAAAAGTCACTGAAGTGTTTTTAACTGATAGATCAGCCCTTCCTCTCTCTTTAGATGCTTCTAAAAGCTGTTTTAGAAAGTTTCCCAGGGAACCAGGTACTTTGCTGTCCAGAAAGAGTTAAGGAAAGGCAGATTTATCAGGTAAATGCATATTTGGACAATTTTCTGTAGGATGGAATTTCACAAGGATTATATATTGACAACACTGTAAATGTATTATTTTAAAAAAATCCAAAGCTATTTTTTGCATGAATGGCTACTAGCCAGTTTTCAATCATCAATA
Organism: Corvus cornix cornix; assembly: GCF_000738735.6. Lineage (NCBI taxonomy): Eukaryota > Metazoa > Chordata > Aves > Passeriformes > Corvidae > Corvus > Corvus cornix. The sequence goes on along the minus strand of NC_046333.1, from coordinate 3,032,173 downwards.
AAATAGAATTGTTGAGAAAAAGATATCAAATAACTGCCTCTAGCTGGAGACCTTTTTCTTGTTTCAGTCCAGAACTAGAAGGTGTTTGGATCTTTTCTTTTAATTTATTTTTATTGCTGTTGTTGAAATACTTCTGAGCTTACTTCTGGGTTCTGTTGTTTTCCTGGCCATCCTACAGTGCTCTGCAATTTGAGTTGGTGGATCTCAGTCCAGTGCCTTGTGGGCAAATGTCCACATCACCAAAACCACCCTCCAACCCTGCACACTGGAGACCAGGTCCTCAGCTAAATTAAATCCAGTACAGAAAACCGCTGTTATTGTTGTTTGAATAAACCCACTTCACCTGGAATTGGGATTTGGCCTCAGCACATTGCTATTACCATTAACTTCTGGTGGTCCCAGCTAGAGAGTCCAAGGATGGAAAGTTGTGAAAATTTGCTACTTCCTCGAGCCAATGCTCAGGAGTTTGGAGAGCAGTGGAGGGGAAATTTCTGCTGTTGCAGACATTGTGTTTCTTGTTCAGTAGAAAAATTGAATCTGTTCACTGATTTACCAGAAGAAATGGGATCTCTCAACATATTAACTATAAAATATATAATACAAGAAAAACCCCAAACCAACCCTTTTATAATGATATTATTTCTCTGAATAAAAGTGCTGATGCACTGGCAGATGGGGCTTTTCCTGAGTCACTGGAACTTTCCCAGTGTCCCTGGAAAGGTCACACTCGAGGTGTTCACAGTTATGGAATCCAGACTCTGATGCCATCGCACAAACGAGCTCTCCACAAATCTCTCTGTTGAATGTAAGCTGCAGGTTCTGGCCAGGCATGGCCACCCCACAGTGGCTGTTTTCCCATTTGTTTCGGGAAGGAAGGATCCAACAGGCAGTTTGCTTCTATGTGTGTGTAAATATCAACTGAGTGTACCAGTGCTTTGTTTGATTTTTCACTGTGAAATATATTTTGGAGCTAGAAAGGCTGTGTTATTAAAAACAGTACACAATTAAAACAAAACCCAAGTGTGCAGTGCTCCTTGAGCCATTTTTTCTACCATGTCCATGATGTATTTCCTGTCTAAATTTTCTTATTTTGCTTTTATAAATGTACAAAACTTTTTGTGCTGCAGGTTTTGTGACTATTTACTGTATCTAACCACTGTTTGATTATTGACTTGTCAGTGTGGAGTGCTGGTACTGCAGGACAATTCACATCCCAAAAATGAAAACTACAACCTAGATAGGAAAGGACAAGGCTGTTTTGTTGCTGCATGGGGATGTCACCTCCTTTTACCTTCACTTTTAGTATTTCTGGAACTCAGAGCCCAGGGAAAGAACCTGCAATGCTTAGTTCTGGGAAGCTTTCTATCCTAGAGGAAAAATACCCAAGTTCCTCTGCATCATTTAAGCATTTGCATTTGAAAACCAGGTGTTAAAATGGAGTGGTGGTAGATGGGATGAAGGTAGGTGAGTCCAGTGGAAAATGTAGTTTGGAAGTTAAATCCAGACACTTTATTGGGTGTTTGGCTCCTCCTCCTCAGCATCTGTCTCTCATTGTGCCTAGACACTGCCCTGCAGCTGCAAAGCTAAACAACAACCAGAAGTGGGCATGAACTGATAATTTGAGATTACCTTTGCAAAGGATTACCTTTGTGCTGATAATTTGAGATTACCTTTGCAAAGATGACTCTCCCTGGACTCTCTCCATCATCACAGCAAGTGTGAGATACCTTCCAGAAGGGAATGCAGAGCAGTTCATAGAATCCACAGCCAAGGCTGGAGGTGACCTCAAATGGCCCATCTGGTCCAACCTTCCATGAGAAAGGGAGACCAGATGAGTTTATCCAACATCCTGTCCAGTCACATCTTGAAGATTTCCACTGATGGGGACCACGCCACATCTCTGGGGAGGTTGTTCCCAGGAATGGCTGTTCTCACTCTAAAAAAATTTCTTTCTTATATCAAGATGATCCCTCTCCTGGTGCAGCTTGTCACCCTTGCATTCTCCATGTGGATCCTTGTGAAAAAAGAACCTTCATCGTCTTTCTCACCACTCAGTACCGGAATAGTTTGATGAGGTCCCCACTGAGGTTTCTTTTCTCCAGAAATTAGTTCAGTTTTTCTTCTCTGCCCACATTGTCCATCCCTTTAATGATCTTCATGGTCCTCCTTTTGACCCTCTCCAGTCTGGCCACGTCTTTCTTGGATTTTGAGGACCAGAATGGGACACAAGATAGAGTTTCTTGGACTCCTGCTGAAAACCTGACCATGAAACTCTGATCCTCCTCAGCAGTGATAGAAGGATTAGAAGCCATCATTTGCCTCGCCCATGTAATGTAAAATTGTGGCTTTTCATAATATTTTCGTAGCAAAGGTGAATGAAATTCTGCTTCTGAATAGCAGAATAGATCGAGTGCTTGGATATGAAGGAACCTCTCGTCAGCTCAAAAATTCAGGTTTTTTTTCAAAAGTCCCATGGACAAAAGAAACCAGTAACTAAAAATAGGCAAAGCCACAAGGATCAAGACCAAAACATATTCACTCAATATGAAGGAAACTCTGTAACTGCCATTATTTTTGTACTATTTTGCTCCCACTCCTAAACTGATCACCTCTCCCTTCAAAATTCAGCACCTTTTGTTCACCTTCTCTTCCCACTGGAAAGTTATTGTAAAACTTTTCTGGCAGTGAGAAACCTTTATCTGAACTTGGAGTTGAAATAACTCCTGGCTCACTTGGATTCCTTGTCATATTAATCTTGCCTCCAGTTTTCTTCTCTTTTCCTGAGATATAAACAGCTTTATTTCAGATGAGGTCTACAGTTTGTCTTTGATCATGCAGCTGAAAGATAAGACTAAAAATAATCCTGTTATTAAGATGCATTTCTTTCAGCTCTAATCCAAATTTGGGCAGCAAAACCAATGCAAAGAATCAAATACAGACAGGCATGGATCCATTAAGAACAGCAGGAAAATTACCTGGAAGCAGCAGCCAAGCATCCTGAGGGGAAAAAAAAAAAAAAAGGAAAGAAATAAAAAAGAAACAATAAAAATTAAGAGAAAGATTTCCAGTTCTTGAAAGTGCATAAATGAGATTTGGGGGTTGAACAATTTTCACTCAGCCAAACGCAAAAGGAAAAGAATTCCAATATTTTGCTTTTCTGTTTTCAGTTATAATTTTGCAAGGGAAGCTTTTCCTGTCAAATGGATGGGACACTCAGTCAAAAAACTGCAGGAAATCATCATTCAAATAGGTTAAAATACACTGATGGTGTCAGTTTGGGAGGTTTCAGTGCTTTTGTCTGACACTGTTACTAAATCTCTACTAAATCTGGCCTGTGAACCATACAAATATCCAACTTTACATTATTTTTTCCAGCCCAGCCCTGACAGAAACTAGAAATTTCCGATTTATAGCAAAAAAGTCTATGTCCAGGGTGACTTTAGCAAACAGTAGCAACAAAAGCAATGCAAACCCCATTAATTTAATTGGCTTGTTTGCCTTGGCATTTAAACTTGGGTTTCAGTAGTGTTTCAGGAACAATTGCCCATGTCAGAAGTTTTCAACCTGTAGCTTGTGGAGGCTTCAGAGCCCAGAGATTGTTTCTGAAGTGTCCATGGAAGATTATTAAGGAAAATAAGTTCATTCTTTGTATAACAATAGATTCTTTAAGGCTCCTGAAGAGCTTTAGTCTTACTTGTATTTTATGCAAAGGCTCCCACAGATCAAAAACTGAGAAAGTTCAATAAATTAAGATTTTTCCCCGTAAGATTATGTGATTCCATGATACCACACTCTCCCTTTAGTTCTGAGATCTCTCTCATGTGGGCAAGGCTTCAAGAGCAAGGTGTGCTTGTATTATTAATATTGTGCTTCTCCTCCTGTGCTCTGTGGCACTGCAGGACAGTGATTCTGACCTCGGCAGAGCTGTCAGAGCGTGGAAGGTCTAAAGGGAAGCAAGATCTGTGGTAAGAACAGGATATATGGATGCCACATGGGATCCTGCTTGGCATCCAGCTGCCAGGCAGGATTAGTGTCTCCTTAGTCATATCTATGGATATCTAGGAAACAGATAAACTCACGGAGTGGGATTCAGTCCAAACTCAGACTTTATAATCTCAGTGAGGGCAGTGTTCCTTGGGCTCCCGTTTCTGCAGCTGTAAAAACGTACATAATGCAAAAAAACAACCATATATCTGTTTTTAACTATTTTTCTTCCTTAGGGGTTAAATATCAAGGGCTGTGTTAGAGATGTGTCCCTTTGAACATCTGGCACTTCTGGCATTAGGTATTAAACCTCTGGAAGAGATCTTGTGTTCCTGAGGAGACAGCTAAGAGCACACCCACATCACTTAGACACCAAAAGTGAAGATTTCTTCCTTTAATCTGTTTTCTCCACTTTGCCTTTTTGGTCACAAGAGAGAAGTGAGCAATTTCAGAGTACAAGCATCACACATATTTTTGATGTCTACTCCAGGGCCAGGTGATTCACACTTTGCCAGTGGCTGTTTCTCTCCACCAGGACATCTCCCTGACCAGACTGGAGACAGATGCTGACCCTGGGGAGGCCTAGATATAAATGAATTTTCCCTGTTAACTTTGCCCAGTCACTATTGCTCTGTCTCATGCATGCTGAGAAATGATGGTCTTGAAAAGCTTTGGGCTGGATCCTGTTGGGTGCTACCAAGCAGATCTGGGAGAGGTGGATGCCTGGTAAAGAGTTAGGAGCTCTCATGAAGAGTTTTCAGGATGCTTTGTTCTCCCTGTCAGATTGTGTCCACGCTACCAGCACTTCTGTGTCCAGGAGCAAACCATAGTATATAGTGCACATGCAGTGAGAAAAAGAAAAAACCCAGGATTTTACCCTCTGATTTTAGCAGTCAGGCACATGCAACCAGTTCAGAATTGCATTTAAGAACAAATTAGGAAGATAAGGAGGATGCAGTAGCAGCTAAGGATGCTCCGATGTTAATGATGCTCCGTGTATATCTGTACTAAAGAGCTAAGTTCAGCTAAATACACATTGTACTTTGTGTATGGAAACACACCAGCAGAGCTTGAACAATGTTTTGAACCTCATGGTCTTTCACCTTCTTATGATTCAAATTGCAATTTCCCATTGGCTTTCTTTTGGGGAATTCATCCATGTGAAGAATTACTGTGTGATATGACACTGTGTGATATGACACTCTTCAGTGTCTGAAATTACTTAGGCTTCTGCATATGCCTTTCCCAATGGACTTTGTGCTTGCAGAGAAGTCTCAAGAGGCCTTTGTGTATCAGTATAATCTGTAAAATACAAGTATTTGGTGTGTTCATTCTCTTTCCCTTCTACTTGTCAATTTAGTGGCAATGCAACCTGCTGTAGCTCTGAGAAGAACCAAGTTATCGGATGGAAAGCTGTATTTTGGCTTTTGACTGTGTCAAGGTACAAAGGTACTGGCCTGGTGGGTCTAATACTGACCTTTTTTGGTCAAAATTGGTTTAATTGGTAACAGGATCTGGGGTTATTAAGCTTTGTTATGAGGTGGAAACACAGATATCAACTGCTGCTTTCTAACCTTTTTTGTGTTTTGAGAAATTGTTTTTAACATGTATACTGCTGTAGATGACACAATAAATGTATTATCATTTTGTAAAAGTCTGTTCTGATATAAAATTGCACCAAAGAGAACTTTTTGTCTGTGAACTTACAGGGCAGTGTATTCTTCTTTGGGCTAAAAGGGTTCTCTGGCTTCTTCATGGGAAGGAGACCCTGGATTCTGCTGGACAAAGTCAGTCCTGAACCAACCAGGGGTGAACTCTCTGCCATGCACAGTGTTCCTTCTCCAAAAACCAGTGTTTATGTCCCTGCGTCAGTATCAGACAGGCCTGTGGGCTAAAATCACCAAATCAAATGTAACACACTCTCTAAAAACCCCTGTGGCTCTGGGTTTGATCCACAGGTCCTCTGGGGACTAAATACTATTGCTGCAGGGTATAAACAGTAGAAGAAACTCTGTTGTCCTCAAACAAAGACGTTGCCAGCTGGCAAAGGTGGGAAAAGATTGGTCTCTGTAACACCTGATGTGTTTCAAGGCTTTGTTTCTTTCATAGTCAAAGCAAACCTGAAGAGTTTTATCATCAGGGTAATTCTTAAAGTATCAAGTACATTCACACTACTGAAACAGAGGATTCCACAGAAGATGAATTATTTCTGATGTTTTTCCCCCTCTTTATCCTTTGTTTCAGCTACCATAAGTCTTTGCCTGTCCCTCGTGGATCTATGAATCCTCCAAACAGGCTGCATCTTTTGAATGTTACCCTCCCTCATTGTTAAGCCAAAGTTCAGGTGTTTGGAGCCCTGTCGTTTGATGGAAAAGTGGACACACATTTAGTGAAAGTGAGGTCAGAGATGTGTCAGGGAGCAGCAGGGCTGGGGGCTGGAGATCCCCGTCCCACAGCATTGCTGAGGCAGCACCTGGGATCAAAGGGGACCATGGGCAGATGGGGAATTGGGAGGGACAGGGCAGATCTATATATTTTCACTTTTTGCTGCATTTCAAGTCACCATAAATACCCTTCACATGGATTTCCACGTGACCTGAGGCAGCCTCAGCCCTTTTTTTTGAGGGCTGGTTGATGGGGCACAGGATGTCCCCTTCCCACCATGTGCAGAATGGCTGCACCAGTCAGTGTCTCCCTAATCATGGAGATCAGCAAATGTAGAACAGGGAATCTGCAGAAAGCCTAATTTCTTAAGGTTACATCTAGCCTAAGTGATTTTTTAGGCTCCTTTTATAGCTAAGAGGCAGAGAAAGAAAAGGTACCTCCAAAAGTATTTCAGCCACTCTAAAAGCCCTACATAAATATCTGCTATTTTAAAGACAAAATACCACACTAGAGCACATTTGCTCCAAATCCCAGACACCTGATTTAAATGAGGAAAACCTCATTAATAGGTCTGTCAACACACCAAGGAACAACGACCTTGAACTCAGTTGTATTTTCTGCAACTGGACAAATCTTACTCAGATGCTCAAATAATTCTTGCTCTGGATGAATCAGGCAGCCTCAGGGAAGTTTTGAATGTGCAAATCTGCCTGCTGGAAAGATTTATTTTAATTTGGAGCCCAATCAATCAAATTTTCTGAAAAAAAACATGCTGACATTGTCGGAGTTAGAAATCTACTCTCTGCTCTAGAAATTTCAGTTACCTCGACAACCTGTCTTTGCTGCAACGCCACAAAAAAAAAGCTGAAAAAGTAGGTTTTGATCTTGCCAGGGTGTCACGTAGTTTGTAAAGGGATTTTAAAACAATTCTTGGAGAGTTAAACTCTGCAAAAGACGCGAGGGGATCAGAGGAGAAAGCAGCCATGGCCTTTAAAGATCTGTTGCAGCTGCCCTTTGAGAGTCGTTTAAAACTCTCTCATAATTCCAGGAGAGGTTTGGGAGCCCTGCCTGGCTTTGTGGGCTGCACACATCCAGCTCCAGGAGGTGGCAGTGGCTCCACACGGAGCACACAGCACTCAACGCGGTTTAGGATGACGTTCTTCTGTCTTCCCCCGCCTTCTGGGAAGCAAAACATCCCTGCCTGAAGCGCTCCCGACTCATAAACACACCCACACGAACTCAGGTGGGTCACCAAAACAGGGATCAGGATTCTTTTCACAGCCCAAATCAAATCTTTATCCAAGAAATTTTTGCACTCCTCAGGATTAGTAACCTTTTATTTTATAAAGTCTCAAATGAAATATCCAAACGGACACAAACTAAATGTGCAAACTCAAATGAAATATCCAAACTGACATAAACTAAATGTACAAACTCACAGCAGCTGTAATTTCCACTTGCATTTTATGAATGGACATCATACATTTTGTATCCAAATTCTCATTACTATGCTCAGCAACAGAACACAGGAACAGAGGTTACTTTTACAAACAATGCTGATAAAAAAGTCAGAATAGACAAAATTACTCCTTATAATGAACATATGAGATTGTGGGCAGATGGGTTAAATGCCTAATTAGTAAAGAACTTATTTGAATTGAATTTATAGAACCTGGACTGTTCATCTCTGCTCTAATAGAACTAGAGATGAAGCACCTAAATCAGCAAAGAGGTTTCCAGGAGTCAAATGTCTGTTGACCTAAATAATTAACCAAGAGCAGAGCAAACTGAGGGACTGGAGTACTGGGGGTTTTAGCTAAATTGACACTGGAGCTCAGAGTGTGAGTGAATGGCTGTGGTCTCCAGCAGTGCTTCCAAGCCTGATGCAGGTTCTCCTGGGAATGCTTGACCCATCTTGTGTACCTTGAGTGCCTTTTCTTTGCTTCTGGAAAGGCTGAGGTCGAGTCCAGCTCAGTCCTGAAGAAAGAGGAAGGTCACCCAAAGAATGGTGCAAGCATGGCTCTGGTTCACTCTGCTTCACCAGACCAGATTTTGCTTCACCAGACGTCACTGCCGGGCTGTGCATCCTGATCCCTGAAACTGCACTGAGTGCAGTGATAATGAGCTGAGAAACGCTGGGCGGGACTGAGACTTTAGTTCTTAAAGGCAGGTCCTCAAAAAAGCACAAAAATACAGTTTAATTGGGTGTTTCACTGATTGATCTTCAAGGTTTTGAACGTCTGTCCCACACAAACCGACATCTGGGCGCTAAGAGTAGGTCTGTAAGTCATTCTGAGCACAAGGCACCCCAGCTAGCACCTGGCATTGGGTTTGCTCTAATTTATTCCTTCACACATCATCTGCCTAATATTCCTCTGCTCCATATTTTCCTTTGGACAAGAAAGGGTTTGGGATCCTCTGGCCTAATTTAGTCTCTGTTCAACAGGCTTAGAAGGAAAAAAAAAATCAAGCAGATATTTTGTGTCACTTGTTTGTGTCACTGAAGACATATTGAGATTCCTTTTAAAGCAGATTGCTTTGCTGTAGGTAAGTGCTTGGCAGGTTTCTGTGCCTCATCTCCATTAAATTGTCTCAAGACACCTCAAAACAAGTCGTAAAACACCAGAAATCATTATGGCAAAGCCTGGCCACCAAATAACCCTTTCAAATGATGGTTAGGAATCATGGTCTTGAAAACTGGAAATTTTGGGAAATGCTAACAAAGATATGACAAACATGCTGGGCCTGGGAGGAGTTAATGTAGGGGGGGGTTGTATGCTAACCTGTTGATTCACTCCAGCTCAAAGTCTGGCTTTTCACAGCAAAACAAAGGGGATTTTATGCTTCAGGACAGAAAGAATCAGAGTTGTGATGCAGATCTGTACCAGGTGAGAAAAGCAACTCCTGTTCAGGACAAGGAATTTACAGGAGGCTCCTGACACTATGGAAAGCCACAAAGGATCCAGTTGGCCACCTCGGGATAGCACATCACAATATCACAATGTCACAGCAATTTGCCCTGCTCAGACAGTGGTGACACCGTCCTGGGACACAGAGGTTCTCCGTTTGGGGCTGATTTTGTCCAGCAGGGATAACTGAGTGACGTGGTTGACTGGGCTGGTTTCTCTGGACAAGGTCCCGTGTTTGTGGGTGAAGGTCAGGTATTCCTGGTACTGCCACTTGCACAGTTGTTTCTTCAGCTCAGTCTGAACCTGTAGGAAGTTACAAACAAAGAAAAATTTGCTGAACACTGAAGGTAAAATATGCCCAAAAGTCTACCTGAGTACTTAGCCCAGATAAGTCAGGATTAAACCTTAACACATTTTTAGAAGAATTTGAACTCTGTCCTTATTCATTTTGAAAATAAATCAATTTAATTTCAAAAATTCAGAGGATGGCATGCAGAAGTACATTTGGACATCAGGGAAAGTCACTGGCAATATTTATCATTTTGGTGGCTCCTACTCTGCCTTAATTTTCCCTGTTCACCACACAGACACACAGACAGCCCCTGTGTACAACTTCATGGATGGGTCTCTGGATCTTCCAAGAATCTAAAAAATAAAAGAGAGATTTCCTCCACCAATTCAGTGTTCCCGCACTATCCCAGCAAACTCAAGGCCCTCCAGCACTCCTCAGTTTCATCCATACTGATAACACCTTGCCTGGAAGCAGCACAGTCTCTCACATTGTCACAGATACTCAAAAACTGTGAAAAAACACACACACACACACACACAGAAAATAATAATTAATTTTTATGATTGCAGGGAGCCACAACAGATGCACTGCCAAGTGGTAATGAGTGGCCAAGCTGCTCCAGGAGCAGTTATTCCTAAGAAACATGGACAGAAGCCAGCCCAGCTTCGTTTTGGGGCCAAAGATCAGGCTCTGCCTGTCCTGCTTTCAACACCTACTGGATTTCTGTGCTGTGAGGTACATTGTGCAAGCTATTAAAAGGCTGCTGAAGCAATTAAAAGGCTGCTGGCAAGGAGTCTGTGATACAGAAGGCAGGTTGGAAGTAGCACATTCTGTATTTACAGCTGAGTCTTGAAGGCACTCTCTCGGAATGGCCAATATCAATTGTTTTCCTAAGTAACAAACATATTTTAGGAATTATTCGTCGTTGGGTAGGATTGCTTGCACCTCCATTTAGCCTTTCCTGTGAGGTGCTGGAGTGTGTCCAGTGAAGGGCAATGGAGCTGGTGAAGGGATTGGAGAGTAAATCCTGTGAGGAGCAGCTGAGGGAGCTGGGAAAGGGGCTCAGGCTGGAGCAAAGGAGGCTCAGGGGGGACCTTGTGGCTCTGCACAAGTCCCTGACAGGAGGGGGCAGCCGGGGGGGTCGGGCTCTGCTCCCAGGGAACAGGGACAGGAGAGAGGGAACGGCCTCAGGCTGGGCCAAGGGAGGCTCGGGGTGGACAGCAGGAGGAATTTCCTCATGGGAAGGGTTGTCAAACATTGGCAGGGGCTGCCCAGGGAGGTTTGGAGTCCCCATCTCTGGAGGTGTCCAAGGAAGGGCTGGATGTGGCACTCAGTGCTCTGGGCTGGTGACAAGGTGGGGTTTGGGCACAGCTTGGACTCGACGGTCTTGGAGGGCTTTTCCAACATTAATAGTTCCTTGTTCTATGAGAATTGTCCAAGTTTAAGCCACTGCAGAGACTGAGGCACCATTAATGTGTAATTCTCAACTAACACACTCACTTTTCTGAGGTTGAGATGTGGTTCTGCATTTTCTCATCAGTTTTTATTTGTTCTGCTCTTTTGGAGAAAGCGCCAGCAAATTTAGTGAGGTTTTTGAATGATAAGCTCACTACACTCTACTGCAGGGAATTTATCCAAATTCTACCGGTGTTATAAAACCAGGGAAGAAAGGGTTTGAACAAAACTCCTGATTGTACAAGATGCCCTGGAAAAGGGAAAGGGAAAACAAAAGGGAAAAGGGGAGGGGAAAGAAGAAACAGAAAAGGGGAAAGAGGAAAGGAAAAGGGGAAAGGGAAAGGAGAAAAAGTAAATGGGGAAAGAGGAAAGGAGAAAGGAAAGGGGAAAGGGAAAAAGAATGGGAAGTGGGAAATGAAGAAAATCACTAGGAGAAAATAAACATAGAGAAAGTGAAGAGCTCTACAAGATTTCCATTGACTTATCATCATGATAGCTATCAAAAATAAACCAGGAGAGAAGTCCCCTGAGAGGAAATTCAGCAACCATTTTTAAAGGGTCATTGCTTCAACGTTTATTTTGTATCCTCCTGTCAGAACTGCATGAATACAAATAAAGTCAACAAAGGTAACAAGGGACAAAAAAGATATGGGGATGTCATGGTTTCAGGAGCAGATCAAAGACAGATCTGTTCTGAAAATAGGAAAAGAAATTAAAAAACAAGAGGGAACTGTTGAGTTTTAAACTCAACAGATTGATAATCTCACGTACTTGCTACTCACCTCTGCATTTGAGAAGCAATATAGGAGAGCAACAACAAAACCCTAGGGCAGGAGGATAGGGGGTAGAGGGAGAAAAACCATAAGGATTTAAAATACAGAATCAATGACAGACATCAGGTTTCAGTCACAGTTTGTGTAAGACAAAGAATGCATATTTTCCATTTTTCTATTGGAGTTCAGGCAATGTGACACTATTTATTGAGTTTTCATAATAGAATTAAATTCCTCAGTGGACTGGTGACATTTTATGTTTATTACTGCCTTTGTACAGAGACAACAAGGATTAATTTGCTGTTTATTTTATCCCACAAACTAATTCTCCCTCAGATAAGGTAAGCATGGAAGAGGGGTCATTTGCAACACATGTCAATGTGGACAAGTTGTGGTGGGGTACAGAGGAAAGGGAAGGGAAAAGATCTCAGCTGTTCAGTACAAAATGTACTATACACTGGTCCTGACCATCTCAAATTCATGATGTTGTTCTGAGTAGTGATACAGCAAAATAAACAATGAAATACTGACATGGTTCACTACCCCTGAAGGGTGAGGGCAGAGCAGGTTGTTATAAACTCTTATTTACCATCCCTCTTATCATTATTACATGTGAAATCATTTTCAATCAGTTCACCTTAATCCACAGACCGGTCTTCATGGCATTCTGTCATTTTTATTCAATAAAGGTAGATATTATACTTATTTGGTGATTATTAATATGAAGCCTGACTCAGAGATTTCAAATAATAAAAGAGCAAGCAACAGAAGAGCTTGTGAAGGAGTGAGATGGGACGTGTGCATTGAAATTGGACACATTAATAAATCCTACTCTAACAACCAGCCTGAAGTGTGGTGTTACAGACCAGACATCCCAGGGCTGTTAAATATTTTGTCCGTCTTACCTGAAATGAGCCCAGGCCCAGCTCGATATAAAGCCGAGCTTCCAGACCAGTGCTCTCTGGGAAAAATGCAAACACAATGTAGTGCACCCCAAAGAGGGGGATCAAAAGCAATGTGGATTTTGCAAGTCGCCTGGGAAAGCAGGAATTAAAGAACAATGTTAGAGATATGGAGTGAGTGTCAGCAATTATATGGTGCAACTTTTTTTCATTCAGAGAACTGTCGCTGTTATCCCCAGAGAGACGGCGAAAATCACGACTTAAGTCCAGGTCAGATTCGTGTGGCTGAAGCGACCTCATTTAATCACCCATACCATTTATAGCATGGTTCCCAAAAGAGAAATTACATGATTGGCTTATTGACCCACCACCTCTCAAGGTGATAGGTTGAGCAGTAAGACACCCAGTTCCAAATATTACTCTTCAAGAAGGAAAATAATTTTCCCAGTTCTCACAACAACCTGCAGGTATAAAAATGGTTTACATTCTCTCAAACTGTTGTCCGTCCAGTTCGCATGAGAACGAAAGCTTTCAAAGAGAAGCTGTGAGAAGCTGCATTTCTCTAACTGCCCTCTCATGAGAAAGAGAAGTTTCACAGGAAAATTCCTCTGCCAGCCCTTCCTAGCATCCACAGAGAACAGCTTCAAATGGAGGCAGCTGCATCCAGAGAAGTTATGGAAAGGTCCTCTGACTGCACTGGTGGGATCCCCAACGGCTGCGAAGGGGTTTTTAAGCAGCCAGGACTAGGTTTGGTTACAGATTGTATCCTGTTACTGCAAAGAATTTAAAGGAAATTATCTGCATCTTTCTCTGTGTGGCCATTTGTGCAGAAAGGATTGGGAGTGAGACGGATGCATCACCTGGCATTTAGTTTTTACACTTTCAAGCTTTTGAAGTTTCATGCTTTATATTTTACTTTGCTCTTTGTCCCCAACATATGGACCCCACCCTTTTTGCCCTGAAGAAAAAGCAAGATGTGATATTTGGGATGAAAAAGAACGTTCGTGTTGTCATTTCTTCTCTTTCTATTAGAGGAGGAGTAGAACTTTCTGTTCTCCTACCCATAAAAAATGTCTTCTAGGAGATAGAACAGGTGAATACCAAGAGACACAGAAATACTTACACAAAGTGGCTTGAATGTCTCCCTCCTCCCTCTTGGGATTTCAATTTATGGACTAGAATCCTGATCACATTAATGAATATAATAAAGTTAATCTGTGAAGACAAGACAAAATCTGTAAATTTACTACAAACCAGGACTTACCTTCAGTTGATACAAATAACTGAAAATCCCCACTTTTAGGAATTGCACTGCTGTAAACCAGTGCTCATCTGTTCTCAGCTCGAATCAATAGCTTCAGAAATAATAATCATCTTTCCCACCAATATATAGTTGCATAAAATATGATGAAAGTTCTGTTTAATTAATGTAGACCTACATATCTTAATATCATTTGATGTCTTACATTAATGCCTTGTACTTCTGGTTAGAACTTTGCAGATTTTAAATGGTCTAAAAAGTGCCTCCTGTTCTCTTCATTGTTTATGACAGGGATTATACAAGATACAGACCTAAAAACCAGACTGCTCCCTCCCTAAATTCAGGTGGTATAAATTCCTGGATAAGGGAGATTTTTTTGCCTTATGATCATAAGAACTCATTTTAAAAGCACACTAGATAAAAATATCTGTACTCAGAAACTGAAGGGGAAACTAAAATACTCACTAATACAGTTAGCAGGATGGGGCCTTTGATGATCCATAACACCACTCCATTTTCATCATCATCCCAACATCTGAAACAACAAATAAAACCAGTTTTTTATCTGTCCCATGAGAGCTTCCCACAACACACAAAAGCACTTCTGCCACAGGAAAGGAAAGTGGTGGACACTAAGTTTTAAATCGCTGTCTAAATGTCCCTGGTTTCTGTATAGTCCAATCTAAAGAAAATTTAATCAGCAAGAAGCACAGATTGAAGAAGCAAAACAAAGTCAAGAAATACACATTTGTGTTTTCAGGCTTCTTTCCTGCTCTTCTTACCATTCTCAACTCAACTTCTTTCTCAACTCTCCTGAGTTCTGAGCAGGTAGGTATAAAATAGTGCCTTTTCCAGCTGATGTGAAATGATCTGAAAGCCTACAGGACAGCTTTTGTATCTGAATCTCACTTAAAAAGATTAAAATAAAATAAAATCAAATAATTGAGTGCAAACAAAAGAAGAAACTACCTAAGACTTAATGCTGGTTGTTTGGGAAGTTCTTATTTGAAGAGATTAGGGTTAGTAATTTATGGTTGACTTTATACAGAAGCAGCAATTTTCTTGAAATATAATTATTTCAAGGACTGGGCATTAGGGAACTAAAATGAAATTTCAATAGTTTATGTGATATTTCCAGGGTTTATTAACCCATGTATGGACATAAAAATCACAAGACTTAAAGTATTTTCTCCCTTACTTATGTACAAGCTGTAAAAATTACAGTGCAACTTTGGAGCATGAGGGGTTTTTCCTTTCTTTCTTTTCTATACATCTTTTTTCCCCCCTCAGAAAAACAGAACACCATAAAAAATGGGATGCTCTTGTCTTCCTTATCCAAGCTCTGACTTACCCAGTGTTTTGTTGGTGGATTCGTGTGAGGACCCAAGCAAACATCACAGCAGTGGGAGCTCCTGAGCAAATCAACGGGAACACAATAGCTGGTTTGAATATCATGTCCCATGGAATCTTTATTCCAATAGGTTCACAGTTGGATTAAAGGTCAAATTATGGGTCAGACAATTTTCAATAACTTTATGAAAGAATTTAATTTGCAGTTCAGGGAAAGGAAAAAAGAAAGGAATAAAAGGACAGGAGAATGAAATCATAACAAAGGAGAACAGGGGATGCTGTGAAACTACATTTTCAGAAATAAAAAGCTAAGAATTACTTGAAGGTTTGGATAGGAATTGAAAGCACTTGTAAAGCTGGAGTAAGCGTTTATTTAGCTGGGGCTCTTTCATCTTATGAATTGTGGCCAACAAACTCTCTTTGTACAGCAGCTGGAAGAGTGCACATTTTTGTCCTAAGGACTCTACTAATCACCCTAGACCAACCAGTGGATAAGAATTCCATGAAAATTTAACTGAATCCAGGGTCCAGTGATTTCCAGCCTCATTTTATCACTGCTTATCGTTCTATCCTTCTACATTCATGTGTTTTTTTAAGAAGGTCCATAAACTAGAAATTGCTTTTGCTCTCCTCCTGTGGAATTGAATCTCCAAAGACTGAGTGACTTTCAAAGCTGCCACAAAAGGCACTCTAATCTGAAACAGGTGACATTTTCACTGAGGAATCTATAGAAATATAGGTAATTTCTTTCTAAGTATCATTTGAGTTCTGTAGGAAGGGTGCAGAATTTGTCCTTCCAAATTTTAGCCCTTTGCTCAAGTCCTTTAAGGTGGGACCATGTTAAATTCAAGTTGGCTTTTTAATTAATGAAAAGAAATATTTACCTCCACATCACCTGAGATCTGAGTTACCCCTGAGGTGTCTCTCACCTTCCATTGATTACAAAAGGAGATGAGGATTATCACATTATTAATTGAGTTGTTTGCCTTCTTATCTCAAGTTGTCCATGATTAATCAAGGGCTGAGAGTCTACTTTCAGACAATCCTATTTGGAATAGCTCCAAAAAAATTTAATTACATTAAATAAAGTCTAAAAATCTGAAGGTGAAGGATAAATTAATATTTATTCAGGATAATTTGGATTTCACTTCTAAGTCAAAAAATGTCATTGTAACTGCTCAGTTTGGGTGCCTGTGTTTTAGACCAGCCAAGATGAGATGGGGGAGTATCTGAGAGTCACAATAATTCTGAACAGTGAAAGAAATCTTGTGGGTTTCACATTCCCATTATGAAGAGATGTAATTTTATTAGAGATAATTTAGATTGCTGTGTAACATCAAAAGATTCCTTAAAACCCGGAGATCTCTTGAAAATAAAAGAAAAATAGAATTGCTTGATTCCTAGGCTTGGACTCACATGATTTAAGATTAATCTGTCAAATTCTGCCAACTTAATCATCCAAACTTCTTTAGTCAGTGGAGGAATTAAACATATTTCTAGGATATTATCTGGCCATATCACTCATCCTCTTGAGGCCTGGATAAATCACCACCATGGTGTAAATAACTAAAATATAAAAGGCAATAAATTGGTGTGGCTTTGATGTAGCATTACTGGATGAACGGGCAACTTCCCTCAGAAAAGTGGCACCTTTGAAGGCTCCTTTTACCTCAAAACACAGATTTGATCCAGTTCTGCAAGCAACCAAAAATACTGAATGGCACAAAGAGGAAGGGAGTACTAACCCCAGCCAGTAAATATGAACCACCACACAAACTTCTTGTTGGAAACAAAGGTCAGCAGCAGCAGGGTTTGCAGGTAGATCCCTTCGATAAGAAGCCAGAAGAAATTGGCTAAAATACTGAATTGGAAGAATGCCACAGCAGCCTTACAAGCAACCTGGAAGTGCAGAGGAAGAAAAACCTTTTAGGTCTACTCTCGTTATGTCTGGTTTCTTTAGACATGTATGCAAAATTCAATGTTACCATGCAAGAATGAAGAAATAACAAAATTTCTGTAGGTTTGGGGTTCCATAATTTGAATTGACTTCAGATTTTTGAAAGGGAAATATTGGGTTTTTCTTACAGATTGAATTCTTTTACTGGTAGAAATCGTTAGAGTTTCATTAGAGTCAACAGACCTTAAATATCAAAGCTGAGTTCAGCCTTAGCACTTGGTCTTTGGGTTTACATCATGTAGTTTGTTTAAAGATTTCTGTTTTAGCAGTAGGAGAAATAGGATGAAAAGATCTCCATGTTGCCTTCAGGTAAAGAATTAAATGTTCAGCCAAGGGTGAGAGAGAGGGGAAGTTCAGTACCGTTGACATGAGACAGTGGTCCATAGTTTCATCTGCAAACAAAACAGCATCTTTGGTGAAAACAGCAACTGCTCTCAGGATGAAGGAGACAAACAGGTGCATGTGGATGTAATTCCGTGTACAGTGGAATTTTCTGGCATGGAAAGAGAAAATAAAAATAGTTCTTTGAGAAAAATTTCTCATGGTCTTATGAAAAGTCAAGCAGGAGCACACGAGACTGGAGATACCTTGCAAAGCAATAAATGATCTGTCACTGTTTGAGAGGCAGTGAGACAGCAGGGAGCAGAGCAGTTGTACCTGTTTAAGCTAAAAAAAGCTCAGGGATAATTGTCCTTGGATCACCACACATTTAAAGGAGATGCCAGAAGCAGAGAGTAACTGTGGGACTCTTGGGCTGGATTATGAAAATACCTTTTAATTATTTTAAATAACTTTTTTTTTAAAGTTGAACAAGCTTGCAACAGGCTTTTCAGCCCCTTTTGGGTCACAGAGAGATTGAATTGGTGTCAGTCACATGTTATGAGATGGCTGCCAGAGCAGTTACCCTAAAGTGCATTAATCTGATGAGGAGCAGCTGAGGGAGCTGGGGAAGGGGCTCAGCCTGGAGCAAAGGAGGCTCAGGGGGGACCTTGTGGCTCTGCACAAATCCCTGACAGGAGGGAGCAGCTGGATGGAGCTGGACTCTTCCCCCACGTAACAAGGACAGGACAAGAGGAAAAGGCCCCAGGTTGTGCCAGAGGAGGTTTACATTGGATATTAGGGAAAATTTCTTTAAGGAAAGGGCTGTCAAGTACTGGCCCAGGCTGCCCAGGGAAGTGGTTGAGTCCCCATCCCTGTGGGTATTTAAAACACACCTAGCTGTGGTGCTTGGGGTTGTGGGTTAGTGATGGACTTGGCAGTGCTGGGTTAAGGGCTGGTTGGACTTGATGATCTTAAATGTCTTTTCCAGCCCAACATTTCTATGAGTCCCTTTCTCTAGGCTGCCCTGTGCACATTCTACCTTGAACTGAAGGAATCTCCCTCAAGGTTTGGACACATCAGCCTCGTGCTCCTGGGTCCCTCTGTAAGGGCCATGACCTTTGTGACTGCCAACCCACTCCAAGTAGGGAGCTGTCCTCTGCTCTGCTCCAATCAAACCCCAGATCCACTTCTTAATACCCAACATCATCAAAGGAGGCATTTAAATTTAATCAAATCTCTTCTAATAGCTCTCAGTTATGGAATCAATGGCCTTTCACAGAGGGAATGGACCGTTTAGGAAGCTGTGGTTTAGGGGCATGGGACACATCTGCAGAGTCTGTCCTGCGAAAAGAGTTCACATTTTTGTGGAGGAATAATTATGTTAATAATGATATAGGGTCAGGGTATTTCCTCTTGATGGTGTCATTGAGGACATTAAAACAGACGGCCCAGCTTGATTGTTTTAACATCTGCAGGGAAACACCATGGCACGAGTAGAGAAGGACTCATCGCCATCAAAGATGTTATGTCTTAGAATGATTAGAAAATAACCATAAAAAATCCCACAAAACAAAACCACAGAGGATCTGAGAGAAAATGTCTTAAAACATCCTGAGAAAGGGCCCATTTATATTTACCTGAAGGCAGCAAAGACAATTAAAGCTGTAATGAGCGAAGTCACGGATGCTGCATAGCCGGCGGTGTAGACACGCCAAAATGCAGAATAATAGGATTTCTGCGGGGAAAGGAGACACAGCCCAATGCAGGTGGTTCTGCAGGATGCACCCTGGGGTGCTCATTCCACAGGGACACATTTCCCTCACTGGTCAGTCCCACAATCTCAGTGCTGCTTGCATGCTCGAGATCTGCTTCAGGATTTCCCCTCCACCGCTAACAAAGGTTTTCCTTTGAATCCCATTTAACCCTGCACAGAAGTTTCACAACCCACAGGCTCTCTGATCCCTCTGAGCACGTTCAGAAGGAAACTATTAACTTTGATATGTAACTACCTTTTCTCATGTCAGTACATAAAAACTCTGGAGCACTGAAACCTTCTGGTGGGAGATTTGTGAATCTGTCACTTTAGGCCCAGGCCAGATTTGATAATTATTGATTTTCATAAACAGCTATAGCTGAAAGAGAAATAAAACTCTCAATTTGTAGGTGAGGATGCTGAAACATTGACAAAGACTTACATCATGTTGTGGAGGTTAAAGTAAAAGCCAAGAAAATCACCTCACAGTCCTTAATTCTCTGGACAAAGAGTTCATTCCTTGCTGTATATTGTAGCACTGTAAATTCTTTATAATTCATTTGTTTTCAATTTAGACCTATATCCTTAGAAATCCTAATCCTATGTCCTAAGAAAAATAAAGCTTTTTTTCTTGGCTTTAACTATGCAAATTTTATTCTGGTTCACTACAAGATCACCTAATTATTTAAAATCCCAAGAAACTAAATTCTCTGAACCTAGGCAAATTTCCTCCTTATAAACCCAGTGGACACTTTGTTCTCTAATTGATCCCAAATCTGTTTATCCAAGAGGCTGCAATTCTAGGTTAAGGCAGCAGATTAGCAATTTTAAGTAGATCCATAAATAGATCTTGTAACCCTGACATTATAGGAATCATCGTGGTGTTTCTGAAAGAGTCCTGATCTTTTGTACAGTGTTTTCCAAACACAGATGAAAATTAGGAAACAGGTTATTTAACTGAATAATGGAGTGTTTCAGTTCATTTTATCTGTTTTTGTAGGAGAGGTGAAAAAACTAAATACAGAAGGCATCACTGGTGCTCACTGCCCATACAAAGTACACAGCAAGTGGTTCTGTTAGGACACAATTGGGACTTTTTCTCATTTCCCTGTGTTTGCAGGGCAGCAGAGATTGCTGATTTATCTTCCTTTTGTAGTCCAACCTTGTGGATTTGACTGGAATGACAAACTAAACACAGCCAGAGCACAGACAGCAGCTCTGTGCTGAAATCTGCTATCGTTGTGAAATATAAATATAGCTTCTTGCTTGATTTTATCCTAGGCCAGCCTGAAATTAGGCCTGGTTTAGCATAATCCAGGGAGTGCTTGGAGAAAGCCACCTGGAGAGTGAGCTTAGCCCTGTGGGAGAACTGCATGGGGGCTGGAGAACGGTACTCCAGAATACACATCCTTTTATGAATCTTGCATCCCTCCTGAACTGTTCAGATCATTTCCAGCCTCTTTCCAGAAGGCTTTTTAACAGCTGTTTAAGTTTTCTAAGCATTTATTTAAGCTTTTTAAGCATTTATCTTTCTAGCTTCCCCAAAGTGCAAAGTACAAATATACTTATTTATAGGAGGTGGATTGAGCTCCAAATATGAACTCCAGTGTAATGAGGAGGAACGTGGAAATTTAAACCATATCAAGATGTGGATGTGACAGAAATGCTGCTGGAGCTTAATTGAGCACCAATGATGATCATCAGATAAGAAAAATATTCACTTCCTGCTCCACTGAACACCTGAGATAAAGTGTGGAAATACTAAATGGCATCCAAAAGTTCCCTCCCAAGGATGTGTGTTGACCACCAGGCTTTAAAATTAAGAAATATTTTTCTATGACTCAAAGAAAATCTGGAAAAAAAAAAATCAATAGGAGGGATCCAAAGGAATTCTCCCTGAAAAAATCCCTGAGGACAGGTGGGTGGGGCTTCCCTGAGAGATGGGTGCGTGATGAGGATTCACATCACCTCTGTCAGAGAACCAAAGTCTTTGTTAGTTTGGACAAGTGAACTAATCATGAGTTTAACACCAAGAGGAGATATTTGGATGGAGATGAAAATGCTGACTGCTGCTCACTTGCTTTATGTTAAGCCTAATTTGTTAAACGAGCTCTAAATATACCTAAAAGTTTTGAGTTTAGCGCTGAAAGTTGGTAATTACTGGGTCCTGACAGGACTCAGATGTGTGGAGCATCCAGCTAGTCAGGAGAGGATGCTCTGGAGATGTTCAGAAGCAGGAAATCAAGCACCCACCTGATCCTCAGGTCCTTTGCTGGAACCTTCGTCAAACCCACAGGCAATGGTGTATGGTGGGAATGGCTCTGACCAATATTCCTCCTGTGTACAGTTCCTCTGAAGGAAACCTTCAAAGGTGAGACACAGCACAGAATTGATTATGGGAGGGTGGTGCTGCTGTTCTTTAAGTTTTGATGAGTAGCAATAATTTTTTATTACCCCTTTGATTCCTAAGTTAGAGACTCACAGCTTAAGTCATGTTCAGCAAGATTAGCTAAAAGAATTACAATATTCTATATATCAATCCTTTAAAAAATTGAGGGAGATGTTCCCAATCATTTCGAGATGCAGTGGGACTTGCACATTTCATAGGGGAAATCAACTCTGCAAATTCAATCCGTCCACGGAGGAAATCAAATTATACATTTGCAACACATTTGGGGATTGTGGGCAAAGCCCTGAGCTGCCTGTTCCAGACTGGAAGCTCCACACAAGTTTGGATCTTGGTCCTGCTCTGACTGGAGGATTGGACTGGATGACCTCAGGAGGTTCTTTGTAATATTAGTTAATGTACATTTTTATAAATCTGTGGTTCTATGACATATTCCTTTATAAATTTAGCAGCATGGTGTGCTTGTCCATCATATTTAGATCAGCAAAGGGATTAAACAATTCAGTACAGCTTAACACCAAAAAAAAAGAGTGCCAACATTGACCCCAAGCTATTATCTGGATAATTACTGAATGCTGACTGACATAACAGCATTGTGAATCAGGAAAATGTGAAGGAATCCTCAACTACTAGAATTCATTTAAAATAAAAAAAAATAATATGGAGAAAAAGAATAGGAAAAACATCTTGCCATGGGTACTGGTGAATTCTTCAAAAAATCGTGGACAGGGAATTTTAACCACTTCTCCAAAAGTGGCTCTAGGCCAACAGGTTAAACCATCCCAATCTCTGGCACATCCTGCAAAAAAAGAAAAGTGCATCTAAATAGAGAAAAACACAGAGAACATCGCAGATTTGATCTTCCGTAATGAGATTGTCTGTGGCTTTCCCACTCGTGCACATGCAAGAGACGCAGCAGTTCTGCAAATGAAGAAGTGGAATGGTTTCCTTTTCTCCTTGCATGCATCCTTGCTCAGACTTGGTATTCCAGCTGGACCTTCCCCCTCCTTATCTCATGAGAGAAGGTACCTGAAATTCAAGCAGACACAATCCAAAAGTCAAATCGATTGGAGATCTTTTCTATTGTCAAAACAAAAGCCACCAAAATAAAAATATTGAATAACGATCAGCACTTGAGATTTCTCATTACTCCTTTCTCATTACTTGAGATTCCTCATTACAGTCTAATGAAATACATCAGACTTTAAATTCAGCCTTAACCTCTTTATTTCATGTTTGAAAATCTACCAATTTCATCTGGCTTAAGGGAAAGAAGGGCTGAAGTCCCCGTTTTAGGCAATCAATGGCATTTTTCCAATGGATTTCCAAAGGGATTAGATTCATCCCTGACTAGGAGAAGATCTCAGCATTATAAAAATGACCATCACTGGAAGTGGTTGCAACTCATGAGGTTCCCTAAAGCAGAGTGCTGGCTGATGACATGGGGTATGCTACTGGCTCTGAGTCCCCCAAAAAGAGTTTTCAGCAGTTTCAGTGAATCACAGCTTTGTCACAGCTGCATCACACTGAGACTTCAAGCTGCTGGCAAGAGGGTGTGGGGGCAGCACAGAAAAATTGCCAGCATGTAAATATGCCTGAAACAATAAAAAAAAGCATCATGCTGTAACCAGAACTAAACTCTAGGGAGTCATAAGGCAGGTATAAAGCACAGGTTTGGGTTGGGAGATGTTATTTTCTTTCATGATTCTTTTCTACTGCCTCTGTGATGAATGAGAAGGCAAAACTAAAGTTGTCAAGAGCTGAAATGTGGAAGCAATACTTGCCGGCAGCTGAGCAAAGTTACTCTTTGGCTTTTAAAATGATAGCCCTGAGAATCTCCCACAGCATTATCCTCACCCCACCCTTGTGAGGATGAAATTCCTGGCATACCCAATTTTCCAGGGAAAAATAGAGGCCCTGATTCATTAGCTGTAATTTTAATTGTCTCAAATATTTCAGCTAATCTTAGCTACGTTCCCTTTGTGATCAGCAGGAAGAAACAGTGACTTCCAGTGCTGATTCATCCCAAATATTGGCGGCTTCCTCCTGAGGACAGGATGAATCACACCCTGCAAATATCTGGCTCTCACTGATGGTTACAGCCTAAACTCGGCCGCTAATTGTCAAATTAAGAAAGACAGGTAATTCGAGTCCCCCTTGGACATGCAGTGGCCCCCACACTTACACTTAGCAACTGAAATGGTCCTTCTTAGAGAGGCTGTAGTAGATTTGAGGAGCTGGGTCTAAAATCCTATTTTATTTGGCAATGTGGAGTTAAAAATGATGTTTGTGTGACCTTGTGTAGGAACAGAACCTGTATGTCTCAAGTCTTAGATGTGGTTTATTTCCAGTGACTTCTACAATTTATATTAAAGAAATTCCTGAGGGCAGAGGCTGAAAAGGGAATTTTTCATGCCAAGGTTTTCAAGAGACTGGTGGTGTCCAAGTCACCTAAGGTTCCATAAAGACAACTGCAGTAGTTGTATCTATGAATACTGACACCATAGATATTTAAGTCTTGTTCAGTAATCCAGGAATTTTTAGACAGTGAAGAAAAAAAAAATAGGGTTTAGAACTTGATTCATTTGACCTATTTTATACATCTGCTCCAAAATGAGAGGAATTGCACCTGGGCTCTGCTGGTGACACTCACTGGACACTGCTCTGTACAACAAGAATAATGTGGAGCTACTTTGGATTAAGAACTGTGACACAGATTGATTCCAACACAGATTCTCTGTGACTGCTGAGGTTTAACTCTACAAATTGTGGTCCTTCTCTTTGTCTCATTGAGTTCCTGGAAACTGAAACACAAGCAATGGTCTTTTACCTGTCTTAGTCTAATTTTATCCTCCAGATAAAATATTTGGGATAAATTTCCTGATCTAATGTTTGATTTCAAAATATATTGAGAAAGGCTGTAAATACTAAAACAGACTTTCATTAAAGTCCTTCCATATCTAGAGAATAAAAGGTGGAAAGGGGAGCTTTGAGAAGCCCAAAGTTGACAAGGTTGTAGTTTTTACAATAGTTTAACAGAACTCTCAGGGATTTTTACTTCTTTTGCTACAATGAGCATGCTAAAACCATGTAATTATTTTTGTGTTGAAGAGGAAGATTCCTGGAATGACATCCTGTAATGCAGGTGACAAATCATTTTTGAAAATGCCTGATTTATACCAGAACTTTTTTGGGGTGGGTTACTGTGTGTTCTAAGTGAAAAATGTGTCCCAGAGATATTTTGGATTTCGTTAAAGTGTGTGTGAGGGAATAGCACCAAAATAAAATAGGAAACTGGAAGAGGAATATGAAACACTAGAGTGATTGGGAATACTGCAGAAAAGTATAAAAGACAGAGGAAATATTTTGGGGATTAGACTCTGATTTTCACCAGGCTGCTAAAGGCAAAATTCCAAATGGTCTAAATAATTTTATGCCAACCAAATGCATGAGGTGTCTTTGTCTCATAATTCCTCCGCAGAAAATAAACATCTTAAAATTCACGGCACTGAAAAATCTCACTGAGGTGGATTCAAATTTTTCTAAGCAAAGTTGACCAGCAAAAAAAATGACTGATTTTATTAAGGAGTTTGAGCATTTTGAAATTTTCTGTTGAGTTATTTCTAAGCATATTTCCACAATGCCAAAACCCCAGGAGGGAACACCCTACACAGCATTCTAAATATATTTTACAGGCTTTGTTCCACATTCAGTTTAGTTTTCAAAATTTATACCTGAGCATGTAATAGACTTCCAAAAACCACTGCAATAAATCTTTAAAAGCAAACAAATAATGTCTTAAATTGTAAAAATGTAATATTTGTAAGAACTTGGGATTTTCTTTAATTTTTATTTCCCCCCAAATAACATTTCCACCAGATTGGAATGATTCCCAACATGATATAATCTCAACAGGGTCTTCAGTGCTTTCTGAGGGAGTTTCTTTGGAGTTTTGGATATAAATCAAGACCACACCAAACACTTCAGTAACGTGAGACATTCCAGGCCAGGGAATGACCATCAGGACCATTACCTTTAAGATCAGGTGAGGCAGATTCATTGTGTTCCAAGCAGAGAGCCTCCTCTTTGACCACCTGCTGGAATATTTTGCATTCTGGATGGATGCCCGTAACCTTGGTGAGAGAAAGACAAAAAAGAACCCCAAGAACTTCTGTGATTATCAGAATGTGAAAAGTCAGTTTGTACCTCGTGAGTTGTACTCTGAGGTCTGAAAATGTGAAAACTCCAGCTAAAATAGTGGGGGGTTTTTTTCCCCTTGCAAATAGAACATGGGAATGGCAGGAGGAGTCTGTGATCCCAAACAATTATTAATTTGTATACATTTCTGGGTGTACATTCCGGATGGATTCCTCAGTGTACCACAATAGTCAGCTCATGCAGCACCTCTCCTCCAATCTGGGCATTCTTATTCCCTTTCCTTTGCAGTTATGATTTACAGAAAACTTAAATGACATTCACAGCTTTTTGGATTTTCACATATTTACCAATTATGTGGCCAAAATTGGATGAATCCACCAGCTATGGGGATATCCACATCAAATTCTCCAAACTTACGTACAGTCTGACCGCATAAATATTTCTTCTCCATAAACCAACTAAAAATAAATAAATTTATTTAAAGAATTATAGTCTTGGCCATAGTTTAATCCAAATGATCGAAAAATTCTATGAATATATTATCTGAGGATGTTGCACACACCTTAGGCAGAGGAGCTGCTTCCATTTTAACAGCTGAAGAAAAGAGAAAAAATTCATTACTTGATTGGGAAGCTTAAGGAATTTATTTATCTCACAGATTAAGGTACATTTAAACAGCTAAATGGATTTCTAGGCAGCAGTTGTTGAATAGGGTCTGAATTCATTCTCTTAGCTACAGCTATTTAGTCCCATTTATTGTCATGTATTTTGCTTGACCTTCATCTCCCACTCCAGAAAGTTTCATGTCCCCTGTAGTCCTGCATCCTCCACAATCCCAAAATTATTTCCTCTGCAAAGGCAAATAAATTCTGAGAAAGAAACAACAATGTCAGTGCCTACACATGATTTTGTTGTCTCAGCCTCTTTTGCATCCCTTGGGAATTTCAAGGAGGTCTCAGTCACCCAGAAATGGTTGGTGCTGTTTGGGATGTTGAAAGGTATCTCAGCCCTCCTGTGTAGTCTCTGCATTAATTTTGTCAGCCCCATCTGGCAGTCTCAAAAGCATTATTTGAAGTCTCAGATGAATTATTTGATGTCTTAAATCTTCTCCACACCCATCTTTAGGAAACTGAATTAAGCTCATATTCAAGTTAAGAAAGCCACTGAAGTGTATTCAGAGAGCTGGGTACTGGACCAAAGCCTCTTTTGGGATATTGGGATCTTCAAGACAGAGGGAGTCTTGTCTGGAATAGAGCAGAGTTTTTGCTTCTCTCTAACCTATGCTATTCAAGACAAAGCCAGGGGCTCAGTTAGCAGCGATTTTAATGGAAAATGATGGATTGAAGACTTTCCAAGACGTTTTTGAGGAAGACTGTAGGCCATTTTAACCTTTTCTGACTTTGAAAAGTCAGTGCAGATGTAAACATCGCTTCTATACTGCCTTTTCAATCTCAGAAAAATGATTTATTGGCCCTCAAAATGTTTTCAGTGAGCAGAGCAACCAGGATTTCTTTTAGCCTCCACAGAAACTCTACTGGAAGTTATGCAGTCTATTCCATCTTAGCAATAATATCTGCTAAGGGGCAAAAATTAGAGCACAACTTTAAAAACCTTTAAAAATTCTGCCAACATTTGGGTTTTAAAGTAGCATAGACAGACTTGTCTTAATTATGAGGCCCCAGAGAGGGTTCATCCATGCTAATATTAGAACAGAAGGAGGATTAGGGGCACTGTTTGAAAAGAAAGTTAAGACATGGTGCTTTTCCATGCATTTTATTACTCCAGTGGGTAATTCAAACTACATTTTATAAATCAGAATGAATTACTCTGAAGATAGTATTTTTTGCTCTTCAACTATAGTAACTCAATTCTGAAATGAAAATTTTCAGGTATTAATAGAATCCCTGCTCATCACTTTACATTTAACCAGACATTTCACTTTGCAGTTTGCCCACATAACAAATGAATTCTCTGAGTAGAAGTAACAAAATAATTGCTCCATAAATCTCTCACTATTTCAGTTCATAAAAGTGGATTCAGCTGGACAGAGAAAAAGCCATCCCTCTACTTTCTGGAATTCCTGGGTTCTGTTACAGCTGATAATTTTGTGTTTGGAATATTCTTAGGCTTGATGTTTAAAAGTCATGACAATTTGAGATGATGCTCTACCATCTACACTGAGTCCTCTGCTGAAAGACTTGAAAGCAGCAGCCACTCATAACCCAAAACACAAACAAACCACGAAATTTGAAATGTCTTAGAAAAAAAGCACTGAGGAGAAGTGGGTTAAATTAACTCCCACCTCATGGCAGAAAAGTTGGGAATCCTAGAAACACACAGAATTAGTTCTGAAAAATTTCAGAGGAGGAAGAGTTATCTTTTCTCCAGAAATTCATCTGAGAGACACATGGAGCTGATACAGGTGGAATGAGGGGCACTGAGTGTGCCAGACTCCTGCTGCTCAAAGTAGGCTGCATCTCCTGTCTTCTCTCCTTTGGTAAATCCACACCTGCTGAACCAGACCCTCAATCACCATTATTCATCAGAGTTGCTGGAAAAATGGGGGGGTTCTTCATTTACAATGGCTGGGGAAGCTCATACCCTACCCCTGGGGAGGTGGTACTGCCTTGGTTTCACACACAACAGAGGAATTGCTGAAACAGGTCCATGTAGTCCTGCCTCCTGCCTCTGAAAATGGTGATAACTCACCAGAAAACATGATTTGATAATTTCTTTTGGAAATCCTGATCAACGGGTAGTGATACTCAGAGGGTGGGGAGGCCCTGGCACAGGGTTGCCCAGAGAAGCCATGGCTGCCCCTGGATCCCTGGAAGTGTCCCAGGCCAGGTTGGAGCACCCTGGGATAGTGGAAGGTGTCGAGGTTGGAACTGGATGATCTTTAAGGTCCCTTCCAACCCAGCCCATTCTGTGGTTCTTTGATACCCATGGTGGTACTGCAGTCGATCCCACTGGCACTCAGAGCTAGAGCAATTAACCAGTGGCTCACAGTTTGTTTCCTTCTGGGTTACTGGGTTTGGGGTGGGCAGGGCTACAACCACAGGACCCAGACATTTTATTATGGGCCAGTACAGATATTAAATATCACTGACACTTCAGTGTTTGAAAATCAACATCAAGTCCTATTTCAGATGTAGCCTACAGACTATCCCATCAGAAGAAAAAACGAGGCTGGTGTTATTAATTTATAATCATGCAGCCTCACTCAAAGTAATCCTACTGTTGGACAAAAAAATAAGGAAAAAATGACACATATACAAGAAATTGAGAGTAGTGACAATGCTTCAATTCGATGGCTCTCCTCAGGCATTAAGAAAAAGGAAAGCATTAAACTATTGCATAAAGAAAAGCCTTGTGGGCAGAGCATTACTTGTGATTTGTTGTCCATGGCTTATTTTCTGCTATTAGACTCACAGTGCCTTGAGTGAAAAGTTTTTGCTCTGATCTGCCTACGAGGGTTGGGTGATGGGGCCTTCTAGAAAGCAGGAGCTCTGCATTCAGTGTAGGGACATTTTGTGGCAATTTGGGAGGTATCTGCTCAAAAGATGGTTTTTGTAGGGAAAGAGTAGCTCCTGCTCAACATAAAAAAGGAAAGCAGAGCAGAGCTTTCTGAGGCAGGCATGTCCAATCTGGCAGAGTGTTCCCTGCCGCAGTGAGAAGAGTAAGAGGCTGATTTAAAACGTCATTCCTTGGATCAATATTTCCCAGTACCTCGGCGGTAACCTGGCCTGACTCTCACTGGAAATCACAGTGGGATGCCTCCACCACAAGATTTACACATAAAACTTAGAGGTTTCAGGAAGTGTTGTAGACAGTCCTCAAGGAACTGAGCTTTGCATTCCTGAGCACCATAACAAAAAGATCTTTTTACTGCACTGAGTGTTATTGATCAGCCAAAATTCACAGGGGTGTTTCGACTCCTAGTCCCTACCACTAAAACAATCTTGCCTGGAACACAGCGAACACTAAAAAATTGCCTATGACAACCATGAGCATGCTAAAAACCTGGGCTTGCACTGACTTTAAGACTTCATTTTCTTCACATCTGTAAGGTTATTGCACAAAAACCTTAAGTGGCTTATTCACTGAGAGTAAGTATAGCATTGTTTTCTATTTCCTCTGTTTCCTGATAGTTTATTTATTTCCCCAAATCTGAACAGAAAAATCAAAGTAATGGCACTTTGGGCTTTGATTTACTTATGTCGGACAACGTGGAATTTAGCAAGCACTGGGAGGAGTATTTCTAGTGACATCCTCACATTATGCTTAGTGCAATTTAATTTAAAGCAATCTTTCTTAGGGTCCACCCAAAAATGGTGCCCCCAAGGTGCTGTGGGGGTAGAAAAACTGTAATTTAGATGTCACACAGAAGGCAGATCTTCACTCATTAAGATGTCCATTAGCACACTTGGGGAAAAGCAGGGACATTTTCTATGCTCTCTGCAAACAAGGGAAGTGCTTCAAAGCTGGGCACTGAATATATTATTCACCTTTGAAAGAGCAATTCCACGGGATCAAAGAGTCAGCAGTAACACTCAGTCTTTTTTGAAAATTAATCAAAGCTCGAAGAATTGGCTGAATTCATTGACAAGATGAGAAGGCTTCAAGAACTGGAAGGCTCTTTCCAGTGATCTGTTTTAGCTTCCAGTGCCCTGCAATCCTAAAGCCTCACAAACAGGTTTTGCGTCAAGTACATAAATCATTGACTGAGAATATTCATCACTGTTCTTTTTGCCTCTGTCTCCTCAGCTCACATTCATGTCTCAGATCCCAACTCAGATATGCTCTGAAATCAATCCTGTACTCCCAGTTCCCACTGTCTGTGCTTCCCCTGCTCTTCTGATATGACTCTGACACCTGAATATTTTAGCTGTCCCTCACACAAAGTCGTCTGCCATTCATGTCACACACTGACTCCCACCTTGGAGGATTAAAACTCACCTGGTATTTTAGAATACAGAAAAGCACAGCAGGGACTTCTCCTGCATCCCATTTAAACGTGGAATGAAGTGTTCATTTAGTCCTAAAAGTTTGCCAGGGATGCCGAAGGCACGGGGCAGAGAATCAGGATATGTTTTGAAATAGACTCATTTTTTCAAGTGAAATTTTGATGTTCAGGAAAGGCTTTTAGGATGGAGGAAGGCTCATGGAAAAAATAAAAAGTTGAAGACAGGTTGAATAACAGAAAAAGAACACCTCAGCCTTTTTCATAAACTTTCCAGTCTGTTGAATATCTCTCATCAAAACCTCCCATCTGCTTAAGTCCTTCCCAAAAAGCAAAGTGCTAATTAAAAATCTTTGAGATTGGGGAGTGCACGACACTGAAGCCAATTTTCTCATGTGTTAGGAGGGATCTGGAGCCCACCCCAAGCTCCAGGAGCTCCTGTCCATTTCATAGCTACATTCCCAGTCCCTGCAGTAAAAAACCTTCCTGTCCAAGCCCTGGCCTAGAAGTAATTCTGGGATATTTATAAGGTAATATGTGTAGAACTGTGTTCTGTCAGAAAACGACAAGAAACTATAAAAAATAAAGATTTCTTGTGCAGTAAAAAAAGTCAGCTCAAATCTTATAAACTCAGTTGCATCCATTTAGGTTTTTTCCACCATCCCCAAGCTATGTTTATCACTCTGGACTCTGAAAAGCACCAGGTCACCCCAGTGGTGACAGAACTCCAGTCCCCAGCCGTGCATTCAGCTCTCACACAAAGTCCTGCCCTTGGCTTCCAGCTCTGACACAGTCCTGATCCCAGAAGCTTCCAACCCCAAAGCTAAAGCCTCATTTCCAATCTTTCTCTTTAGTCAGTTAAATAGATTATTTCAGGAGTCTTTTTGGCTGGAAATGACTACCTAGAGGATATTTTCCATGTATGTTTTCTCTCTCTATCTCGATTACCTATGGAAGAGGGGAAGCTGAGACACTGATTGCCTCACAGTCATTTAGAGGAACATATTTTCAATATTGTTTTCAAGACATTGAATGCTCCTCTGTGGATTGGACTGTATTTATACGACTGTGTTTAACTGCATGACCTTATACAGAACAGCCCTTGCCATACATATTTATCCATGTATATCATTATATTTATCCACTCATAGGTATTCTTTATGAGACAACACAGCCATACTAATTTATTTTGTTTATAAACCCTGTGTAATTAGTATTACCTTGGGAAAAATTAATTTATCAGCGCTATGCTAAACTGGGTAGAGCATTTAATTATTACTAATGCTTGATGAATAACAGAACACTAATAACTGAGGATCCCCATTTTCTGCTATTGCAAGTATTCCTGTAAACTAAAGAGAAATTTCTCTCTTTCTGTATCATTTTTTGCCTACAGGTGGGATTCATGTCAGCTCATCCCAAAGTCCTGAAACCTGGAAGTCGAAGTCCTTCAGCAAGTTTATTTAATTGATCTGTATTCTTGGAGTGTTTCCGTCTCTTCCCAGTAATACTGAAGGAGGCTCAAGGAGTAGCTTTAGACCAGATTCCTAATTTTAGACAGTTAATTGTAGATGATTAATCTAAATTTGCCCATCAAGCCTCCCTTAATGATCAGTGAAAGCAGACAAGCAGTTCCAGGGAAGGATTCCTCCTACTTTGCTCGGACACCTGCTTGAGGACAGTGACTGCCTGTACAGGAGCCTGTCTCCCTCCATTAACTCCCTCCAGGCTAAAGAAACACCCAAAACCAGATTATTCCACACATCCAGATCCCTATGGAGAGGAATTACAGTCTGCAGGGACCAGCTTGGTAGAAGAAGCACAAATTAGCCAATATTAGCTAAACACGGAAATTTAGACGCCCAGCTTTGTTTTAGTGGGAGCTCAGCACCTTGCCATAGGTTTGGATCCACATGTCCATTACCACAAGAAATGCTTTGCTGAAGGGAATGTACAGCCCAGTGATGACCCATCTGAGTGGCCATTCTCACCTCCGTTCATCAGATCAGACTGAAGCCCTTCTCAGAAATGGGAAATGCAGGTGTTCGGAGAGGAAAGCAGTTTAGCACAGCAGGGAGAGCAGTGAAAGCAGAGTCTTTTCTGCTCCTTGTCCTCTGCTTCCTGAGACTCTGAACTCTTTAAGACAGGAAAAGTCATTTTTAGGCATTTCAGCCTCCGCTGCTCTCTGTTCCTTGTCAATTACTAGTGAAGGGTATTTTTTTTTAGTGTCAAGGACTCTATTCTGCAAGGCACAAATTGTATCCTGCAACATCCCTGTGGAGCTGACAGGAGGTAACAGTACCCAGTTCCACAGAAGAAGTGTTCAGGATTAGCCCTCTAGTTTATTTTCATATTGATTAATGACTTATTTGCAGAATTCATACAGGAATTATTTCTCTGCTCAGACATGATCCTTTGAAACAGGAAAGGATTATTTCCTCTGTACATCCTATGGGTCTCAGGCCTTCCCTGCCTGTTTACCTGAGCATGCAAAGAGACCTAGATTGAGACACTTTAAACCCCACTGACATTCAGAGCATTGCCTCTCACCAGACATGCAGTTGATGTTCACATTTGAGCAGCAATTTGAGGCCAAAATCTGTGTAGATCACACAGTTGATAGAATTTCTTTGATTATGGGCACAGCCTGCTGCAATATGCTGCAATATTAACATGATGTATGGCAGCCCACGGATGTGCACGATACATCACTTTGGATCGGCTCCACTCTGCTAACAGCTGCAAGAATGAGCTGTGCCTCTATTAGGTGTAAAAAGGCTGGCCCAGATGCCAAAATCACTTTACCTGTAGCAATCTAACCCTTAGGCTGACTGGTTTTGTCTGAAAGGACAGTATTACACATGAGAAAAACTACACTGGCGAGGTTTGCATGGCAAGGACCCACAACCTATCCCTTGTACATAGATTTGTGTAAATACGGAGGAAACTGCGAGATCCAGAGGTCGTGCAGGTGTGAAAACTTACATCCCATCTCTCACCTTCTCAAAATGAAAGGTCAAGACCAGTCTGCAGCCATTGAAGCTCTCACAATTATCAACAGGAGAAAGCAGGCCCTAGAGAAGCACCCACTCCATTTGGCTTTCTCAGGACAAGATGGAATATTTCCCGGGAAGGTGATTCTCTCCCTCTTGACTACAGCAGGAGCCTGAATGCCTGCCCACACTGAACATTTCACTGGGAAAGGGCAAAAGTTTGCATTAATGAGTCCTTGGTAATCACACCCCGAGGAAGGGTTCCAAGCACTTCCCGAGGCTGAGGATTGAGGGCAAAGAAGAGAAATGACTGTGCTTGGATTTGCACTAGCTTTTGTTAAGCAGCCCAGGCAATGCCAGTGGTGGAGCATGGAGATCAGGGAGGGATGGCCGTGCCTGGATTGTGTTCCTGTGCTCATCCATCTTCCCTGATGTCCAGCGGCACAACCTCACCTGCTGCCCTCAGTGCACAGCAGATATGAGACAGTTCATGCTCCTGCTTGGTGATATCCTAAACCTTCAGCTCTGAACACATCTGTGCCCTCTCAAAGAGGTAAATGTCCCCCATCCATCAGGAGGAACTATTCCTTTCTAGTCCTCCTCCTTCTGCAAAGTTGCCTTTCTCAGGACAGCTGGGACAGCAACCGGTCCCCTTCTGTCCCTCTAAAGCCCTGCTACAGCCATTTTGATTTAGGGGTGCTCTTCTGTCCTTTGGAGACTGCAGTTCTAACAGGTCGAAATGAAAAGACATTTATTAACAGCATCTTGAGGCTGGAAAATTTTAATGAAAGGAGCTAGGTCAACACACTAACTCAGGGATATTTTTTTCTTTCCTCCCCTCTAATGTCTCTGTCTCATTTTATATTTTTCTTCTTAATCTTTTCCTTGTTTTTCCTTCTTTCTCCCTGCTCCCTGTCAGGAGAAAAGTTAAGCAGCTTCTGCCTACTTTCCCCCACCCCGGCTGCAGTGGGGCAGCTGCAGAGCCATCCAGCTGTGGCGGGCAGTGTCGGGAGCCAGATGTGCGGTCCCCCCGCCCCAGCGGTTCCCCCGCAGGCACTCACTCACCAGCGGGAGCAGCAGCCAGCAGAAAGTTTCGCATCCTCCGCAGCAGCCGCCGGGTCCTGCTGCTGCCTCTGCCTGCTGTGATGCTGCCAAAAGCCGAGGCTCTGCCCGCCCCCACCTGCCCAAGACCCGCCCCGAGAGCCTCGAACCTCCCGGAGACCCCCGGCATCCCCCCGCAGGATGGGAGAAGATGGACAGAGATTCTCCAGGATCGCCCGGGGATATTGGATTCACCTCCATGCACCTGTCTGGTCGCCCACCTGCAAAACAGGGAGCTGGGACACCAACGTGTGCTTTAGGGTGTTTTTGGAAGCAGAAATTCTCTGTGCAAGCAGAGAGGCTGCGTTCACTCCTCCTGCTGATGGGGCCAGGAGCGTGGCTGCAGGTTTTCCAGGGATCTGGGGTCTGAGTGGGTCTGACAGCGTGGGATTCCCTTTGGGACTCTTAGAGATGGAGTTTCTGAGTTTCAGCATCCCCCTCCTCTCAGATGGAAAATGTTGTGCAATCACAGAATTCCCTCCACGGCTTGAACAAGATCTTTTTGGCCCTTGTGTCACAAAGATGTCTTGAGCTCAGGTTTATTTCTTGGTGCTGAGAAAGTTAAAGCTTTTCTTGCCTACAGCTTAGACTTTTGAGAGAAGAAAAAATGAAGAAAAAAAATTTTTTTAGTGTCAGGGTTCATAGGACCTGGGCAGCAGCTCTGGCTTTTGCCCCATTAAAGATTGCACTGAGCTATTTTCAGGACCTGGGAGAACCAAAACTATGGACATGACAAAAGCATTTTCCCTTGATAAGACTGAAGTCCTGTTTCCTCTCCTGTTTATCATTCATTATTTCCCAGTGGTGTTAAGCACAGAAGTTCTGCACAGAGGAGATTCAAGGCTTGCTTAAGTTATCCCAAAATAGGCATCCAATGCCATTAGAAAAAATATTTATTTATGCAGCTTCGTCCATAAGCATGCATCTCTCCTACAAGTCCTGTGTCTGGTTTTCCAGCTCCACCCAAATATTTCAGATATACAGTAGATAACATTTGTAACCAAATTCTCACTTAACCTTCTCTTTTCTATACTATTGTCTTTCATTTGTGCAAAATGGCGCTTGAACCCTGACCTGCATAGGTAAGCCTCAAATGCTGCTCCAAGAATCAAATTTGTGAGAAAATAAAGAGATTAAATTTTTTTAAAATAATTTGAAGTCTGATTTTGACTTTTTTTCCCCATCTGCAATGGATAAGTTAAAGCTGTGGCCACTTTCACTAGTCAGCAAGGTGGTTTCTGTCACACTGGAATAATTTTTAGGATCCCTCTACAAGGCAGGCTCCACATGGTATCAGGCACTTCCTACTTCTAATGCAAAGAGAAATGCAAAGTAGAGACCTATCAAACATCCCAAGTGCCTCAAAAGTCGCTTAAATGAAGTTTTTTAGGTCGTCACAACCAGTTTGGAGCAAAACCAAGTGTGAACCACTTTTTTGGGTAGTTTTTTGCGTAGTTTTTTGACATGAGTATTTGTAAGCAGTTTTTAGGAGAAGGTGTTGCTTCATGGAGCAGACCTGGTCTCTCATTATTTGCTTTCTCATACATTTTCTTTTCTCCATCTGCTTTTCCTGTCTCATGTCCAGCTGATCAAAACAGCAGGCCACATTCCCATCCTTGAGATTTAAATCAATTAGCTGGAAACTCCTCTTGCAAGACCATTTTTCCATCCTAATAAGGAAATCAAGCCTGTTTTTATTGGGTTTTTGTAACTTCTTGCTGAGGTTAGTGTTATAAACCTCACCTATATTAAAGTCTCTGAGTTCCTCAGTCTTCTTACATCCCTTCACTGCTTTAAACAGATACTTTTATAGGCTAAAACCTTAGTTAGTCTAAAAACTAATTTCTGTTCATCGTATTAATTTGCTTGATTCATTTTACTCTTTGCTGTTTCTCTGTATGTACCCAAAGAAGATCCAATAATGAAATAATGCAGGAAAGAAATCATACTTCTTTCTCAAAATATTTTTGTCCACTCTGATGCATTTTGCTACTTTTTGTCACAAAATAGATCCTTGCCTGATAAGCTGCCTATAACTAAGGCTTATTTTTTTTTTTTCTCCAAGAATTACAGGAAAATTAATCAAAGGTAAGAGCAACCTTTGCTTTCCTGCTGCTCCACAACATCACCCTGGGCTCAGAATACAGCAGATGTGCATAAAAACATCCTCTTGTTAGCAACAACCAGCCATTGTGTTGGTATGAAACTTAATCAATGAGGCAACAGACCTGAGATTCCTCCTAATCCCCCTCATGGATATTCTGAATCAATTGGTGCCATTTCATGAAAATTACTTGACATTTGCTGAGCTGCTGAGCACCTTTGTGGAAGCTGGAGAATGGAGTTTCAATACCATATGTTACCTGAAAGTGGCTTTTTCATAACAAAAATCTTCCTGAAGGGCACCTGCATTTTCTCTGAGTGCCCCCACCAGCACTCACTCAGGTTGGAAAATAGGGAATTCCCCAGCCCCACACTGCAGGACGAGCCATCAGCAGAGCATAAAGGTGAATTTATTGACATTTCTAAACAACCTTTTGATAAATCTGACTAAAGATGCAAAACAAAAAGCCCTGGGATTATGGGAAGGAGGCTGCAATTAAGGAAAGTACATAATTCAGTGCTCAGGCAGAACATGATGTTACTGAGAAACATATTGTGACTGTAATTAACAGCAAAACTTCACAGTATTTAAAAGATGAGGGTATAAAAAAAGGCTGGAGGTTTTATTCCTGAGGGTGATCTCTGTGGGGTGTTTGAGCCCGAGGGGTGAGAGCAGGAAAATAAAACACCTGGAGGCAATAGGCTGGGTTTGAGATACTAAACAGGGAAGGCACTAAATATCAGACAAGTGCTTGGAGCTGCATAAAGATAATTTGTCCAGTTCATGTTCTCTGTAAACCCTCCCTGTGTTATCTCCTCACTGTTTTTCTTGGATAAAATTGACTCCTGCTCTGTCCTGGGGCTCTGACTCCATATGTGCCCATATTCTGTTACTGTTCCGTGGCCTGACTCCAGGGACACCTCCGAAAGAAAGGCAGAAATCACAGACCCTTGGATTATGTGGATTCTGTCCTACCTGTTTTAATCTGTAAACTTGATTCCACCCAAGTATCTAAGATGCTGTGTGAATTTGAAAAACTTATCTGACTTGTACTCATCTTCCACAAACATATTATTTAACTCTTTTAAAAATAAACTCCTTTAATCTTTTCAGCATTTCTACTTAAAAAAACCCAAACCAACAGATCTGCCAACGATCCCTTCTCTACTTCCATTGTATTTTATTCAAGTTTTTTTCCAGCCTAAGGGAAGTTACTTTTCCCAGTGACACACAATGAAATCTTCATTCCTATTAATAGTCTCTAAAGAGTTGACAGACCAGCTGTTCCTGTCCTCAGAAATAGTTTTATGCATTGTATTATTCATTGTTTTGCTTGCTGTCCTCTGGCCATTTCAACTCAATTTCAAGTCTGTTTCATTTTCAAGGGGAGGAGAACAACCCTGATTTTTATTCAGTAAAATGCATGTTTAAGACTAAGCTTGTTGTCTTTATAAGGGCCAAGAAAAGATTCATGTTTCTCCCAAGTATAGATTGAGCCTATAAAACAGAATTTGGGTAAACAGGAATAACCTTTTTTTAACAACACAGAACTTTAGTTACTGGTGTATACTGGTCTTTCCTTCTTTTATGTTTAAAAGGGAGAATCACGGAATTCCAGAATGGTTTGGTTTGGAAAGCACCTTAAAGCCCATCCAGTGCCACCCCCTGCCAGGGCAGGGACACCTTCCACTATCCCAGGATGCTGCAAGTCCCGTCCAACCTGGCCTTGGACACTTCCAGGCATCCAGGGGTAGCCTGAGCAGGGGCACCCTGAGCCAGGGCCTCATCACCAAAAGGGCATCTTTTTTCCAGACTTTTCCCTTTGATTATCCCAATTTCTCCCCTGACTGCAGAGGGAGCTCAGCCAGCGGCTCACCTCACCCTCCTACAGCAGTACTCGTCTCACCTAATTTCAGACATTAAGAATGTAAACGTGAACTGATTATTCCAGGTTATTTTCACAGTCACAGGCACCGCTGAATGCAATCTGCCTGACATAATTTGGATGTCTACAGAGGACAAGATAATCATTTCCTCAAGGCGTGCTCCTCTCCACCACCATCTCTGAACGGAGGGACGGATGAGAGCTCAGCTATGGATGTTTGGTTGGGGGGTGAAATTCCGCACACTTCACACATTAGGTTATGAATACCCAATGCAGGCTGGGTAAGATGGAAAAGTGAGCTCCCACTGTGGTTAATTGCCAGCCTGAACTAATTAGCCAGTTTACTCTTACAGTTCCTCCTTCGTGCTGTGTTGTGGTAGGTGGCCCTGAGTCCCAAGCCATCCTGTCTCTTTTAGTGACTTCAAAGGCAGGTGTGAGTCATGCCTTAGGTTTTAACTTTTATATTTTTCAAATCCTGCACTGCC
The DNA here is from genome assembly GCF_000738735.6 of Corvus cornix cornix. NCBI lineage: Eukaryota > Metazoa > Chordata > Aves > Passeriformes > Corvidae > Corvus > Corvus cornix. The sequence continues at coordinate 2,992,735 of NC_046333.1, read as the reverse complement.
TGGTGTGTGACTCTGAAGTTCCTTGTAGCCTGTTAACCTCTGCTCTCTGTGCTGGGCAGACACAACAAAGCCTCTCTGGGCCTGCTCTGCAAGGACACCCAGACCGTCCTAGGCCCAAAATGTGTAAACCAAAGAGCCTCTAAGGGGGGCAAGCTGAGGGGAATTACATCATTAACTGAAGCTTTAATTGGAGAATTAACCCTGATGTGCAAATGAACCCAACCTATAAAAGTGTGAAGAACTCGTGCCCTGGGGTCCACCTTGGGGTCCATCTGGGCAGTGGCCTCTGGCCCCCAGGGGTACCTTTGAAGGCCTTTCAAATAAACACCTGCCTTATTCCTTCGATGCCATGAAGATTTTTTGCCTTTTCTTTTATACCCCTGTTATACCTTTTTACAACTTCTGTATTCTTAGTGCTTTTTGCCTGCATTCTTGGCCTTGTTTGTTCAGCTAGGGGACTCAACATTTTAGAAGCTTTGTAGGTGGAGGAAAGTGTGCCCCAGACCCCAAGGTCCTCTCCAGAACACATTCTGTAACCTGAGATAGAACCATCCAGGGGAAGGTTCCTTGGGGAGGGGGGCTCATTCAAGCCTCTAATTGGGGAATTTTTGATAGATCTGCTAATTAGTAACACCTATAATGTTATACCAGGTCTTTTGGGGGTGTATGCATTGCAGGGTGCATTGCGGTGCATTCGACCTGGACGTGTGCACCTAAGGATCCTTAAAATAAATACCAAGGTAAAATCCCTTTTTCCCTTCTAACCGTGTTTGACTCTTGATTTTAAGACCAGGAAAAGGCATCACCTTACTCCTGTCTCGTCTGTTTTTAGGTGGCCTCTCAAGACATCATGAGGTGGAGTTTGTTAAAGACATTGGGAAATTCAGATACCAACATGTCAGTGTCCAGATGCAAATAGGATGTTTCAGCTTCCTTTGGGGTCGATAATCACCTAAAATGGAACCTTTTAGTCTGTTTAGTCCATTGAATGGTTCTTTAGAGTCCATTGACTGTATTGGCCAAGATCCTGCATAAATTCACACACTTCAAGGCTCAGTTGTGTTTCCCAATAAAAGGTGATCAGAGCCAACTGAGATGTCATATAACATAACATAATATAATATAATACAATGTAACACATAATATAATATAATATAATATAATATAATAATAATATAAATATCTTATCAGTGTTTTTAAGTGTCTGCAGGGAGGGCTCAGAAGTTGGATCAGGCTCTGTTCTGTGGGCCCCAGCAACGGGACAAGAGGAATGGGCAGGAACTGATGCCCAAGAAGTTCCACCTGGACATGAGGAAGAACTTCTTCTCTATGCAGTGACCAAGCACTGGATTGTCCAGAGAGGGTGTGGAGTGTCCCTCACTGGAGATATTCAAAAGCAATCTGGACACAATCCTTAGTCATGTGCTCTGGGGGCCCTGCTGGAGCAGGAGATTGGACCAGACACCTCCAGTCTCCCTTCCAACCTTCCCCAGTCTGTGATTCTCTGGTTTAACATTCCCAGGAGCAGCCAGCTATGACACAGGAACACTGAAGCCGTGGCAGGTCGAGGCTGCCTGGCCAAAGGGAACCAGATTCCTTTGTGTGGAGAAATGAATCAAGCCCTGAAATCAAATAAGATAAATCCCAGCCAGACCAGATACCTGATTTTGGTTGACTTTTCACATTCATCTTCGGTAAGAGGAATCCCTCGCCAGGTGTTTCTCAAAGATGAACTGAATTACAAAGCCTGGCTTCCTTTATCAGAACCTATTTTCCTTTTTTCCCTAAACTCCTTACATAAACCTATTGTCCACACCATCCCAGACTGGTTTTCCTCAGGGCACTGAGCTTCTTGCACGGCTATATCATGTGGTGGAAGATTTCCCTTCCTCTATTTAAAGTAAATCTTTAGTTTCACATTAAAAAAAAATGGTTTTTTTCTGAGGGGAGATTCTCATAAGATTTTTGTTTCTTGCTTGCTGTATTTCTGCCTATTACAATGAACCACACAACTAAATCTTGCATTATTTACGGTTGGACTCACAATAAGAAAGGATTTATGTCCGTGACTTTACAAGCACATTGTGACTCCCTCATTAAAGAGCTCAGAACACGTAAAGAGTCACAAAGTTTATCCTTGAGCTTTCTGGGTGTGATAAAATACCCACTACTCAGAGAATGCCGTTTCTGTGGTTATTTTAAAGATGGATGCTGATACAAGCACGATTTGAAACACATCTGGGAGGGAAGGTAATAAAAGAGCAGGTTTGTGACAAGAGCTGTTTCAGGAGATCTGTGGGATCTACAGAACTTCCCTGATGGTGGGAAACCAGAGTGCTGTGCTGGCAAAAATTATGGGAGATCAGTTGTTTCTGTGCCTTCCTGTGTAACTCTTCACCTTAAACTTAAGGAAATGTGCTCTGCTCTGTTATTGATGAGACAAACCTTTCTCTGAACAATCAACTGAAGACTCTTTCCACCACCATTTTCTCTAAAAAACAACAACAAAGTTCTTGGTGTGTTCCAGTTCTTCCTGTCATTCAACAAAACCTCGTTAGCATTTCTCCCCAGTCTCTCAGCTTTGTGGAAGTATCACACTTGGCTCAGTTTAACCCAAAACCCAAACTGCTGGGAAGGGCCAATTTCTTAATAGTCATGGGAGAGTGTAAAAAGAGCCTTCTAAGAGGACATTTAGCTAAGAATTGATTGCCTTTTGATTAGCTAAAGATTGCACACAGAGCAAGATGGAAGAATGTAAACACACAGATTTATTTAAATTACCAGTTATTTAAAATGCAATGCAAAATATGTAAATAGAAGTAAATACAAAGACACAAGTCTGATATATATTCAACCACTGTTCCTCATTGGTTCATTCATTTATTCATTCACCCCTGGTCCCAGAAAAAATGAGGTCCTTCTCTCCTTCTTCAAGTTTTTATGTTGTATATATGTACAGCTGAGCTTCTCAAGCCATACTTTTATTTATAATGAAAGAAGAAAAGAGGACACACTTAAGCATTTCTTTGTCATGAAAATTTTTGCATTTTTATGTTACCATTTACCAACTTTTATTTTACCATTAGGCCACCCAGATCCTTTGTGCAACTGACTCTACTTATAAAAGGAATCCAACACATAAATCCTTTATGTGATCTGCCCACTGGAGACTCATTATTCTGAGTGCTGGCACTTTGTAAAAGGAGAATCACAGAAAAAGGAAATCATAACAGGAACCAAAATCTTTCCCATGAGGGAAACTTTGTGAGCTCAAGGCTAAGCACTGCAAGTTATATGTAGGGAAAAAAGAGCTGATTCAACTTCTGAGAGGGCAAAATTCTGTAACTAAAGATTTCTGAGTCAGAACCCTCAAATGAGACAGAATCTGGTCTTACAGGGATGAAACTTTCTTTTTTTTTTGAGTCTTCCAGCTCAAGCAGTGATCATCAGAGCACTGGTATTTGCCCAGAAATGTAATTACCTCAGGAGAACAGACGGTCCATCAGTCTCTGGGATTAAAATCAAAACCAAAATCAGGTAATTCAACCACAAAGTGGTTTTGGGGGTTTTTTAGACAACAGTGCAATAGTGAATATATTGCACAATTATAATCAGATAATTAGACTCTTTCCTACAGTGCAACACAATATTGTGTTGAATAATGTGAGAAAATTCTTATTGCAAAACCCCATGAGAAACAGCTGGGTGAAAACCATGTCAGCTTTAGGATTGATCTATACTGAAAAACTCATGAGCAGAATGTACATAAAAACTAACTCAGTGTTACAACTGATTTACACCCAGGAGAGCAGGAATAAATAAATGTTCTATGAAGCACCGACAGGGGAAACTTTGAGGTTTAGAGCCTTAGCCTATTCGAAGATCCTATTGGGTTAAAACCCTTTATTTGTCAAAAATTCCTTTTATTTTAAAGACAGTTTTGTTTGCCTTGCTCTTCTTTCTCTACCACTATTTCAAAAACTGTAAGAAAAATTCTGGAGTTATGGTAGTCAGGCCAGAAAGCATAAACCCGTAAATTTCCTCTTGAAAAGGGATAATTCCATTTATATTTTTAACAGAGTTTTCTGTACTGAGCAGTTCATCATTTCTAAACATTCACTGATCTCCTTTTCCTGGTACTTAATTTTTCAGAAAGAGATTTTAATTCTCCCAGATGAATTATTTGAAAAATTGGAGAGTAATTCTTGCATACTGACAAAATAATTGTGACTTGAAGCTTCAGGCACGTGGTACCTTTACACACTCTGATGACAGCAACTTTGCTTCTGTTTTTGTTTTCCTGGTGAAAAAATTATAGTCATTATTTCAATATTTGTGGGGGTTTTGTGTGTAGTGAGATCATGAAAGTGGTTATTTGCCTGAATTTTCTTCTCTCCCAGGAAAAATAGTTGTGAAATATAAGTCAGAAAACACTTCCTTCACAAAATCCCTACAATGGTGGTGGTGAAAAAATCCTCAAATCTGTGAGGAGAGTCATGATTTATACACAGGCCAACAGAAATATTAGAAAATGAGGATGATGATGATGCAAACAGATGAAAAAACCTGAAATCAGACCCCATCCTTAACAAATACCTCCTTTTAGCAGCAGTCAGTCTCAGTTTCTAGGGCCAAATGGGCCAACAGGCACCCAAATGTGACCAGTTGAACTTAAACCATTGTGCTGAAAGGGACTGACTAATGGAAAAGGTCATGAAAGCACTCCCAGATTTGTCCCAGAATACTTTTCAGGAGCTGCAGAGATGCAGATTTGCTGGAAATCAGCCAGGCATTCTTGGAAGAATCACTGCATGACTGTTGTGCCCTTTTACCTTTTTTTTTACCTTTTTGCTATAGCCACTGTCAGAGCGGTTTTCATGTTCTAAAGCTTTAAAAAGAAGGAAACAAATAAAAAGCCCACAACCATCAACCAAAAAACCAATGTCTTTCCTCCTTTAAAACATTTCAGGACTGGAAGGTTGATTCTGCTATTTAAATAAAAGCTCTTGGAGCAATAATATTTTATTGTAATGTTTGCCATTAAGAGACCCTGAATTTTTCTCCGAGATATGATTAAGGGAATAACAACAAAACAGTGCTCCTTTTTACACTTGCTGCTGAATCTAATTCTGGCTGGAAATATTACCAGCAAATCAAATTACACAGAGGTAGAAGCTGGGCAAGGATGAATGAAGAAAGCAAAGTGGAGTTTTCCACATTGGTGGTTTATTCCTGGAATTGCTTTTGGGGCAGGGAGATGAATCCTGAAAAGACCCATGATTACATCCTTGGCCTGAGCACACATCCTCAGAGCTCTTCCTGGAAGTTCAGCTCCTCAATTCAGGTTGAAACGAGGTGATTAGTGGGTTATTTCTGCAGCTCCTATTACAAGAGGTATAAACTATCAGCTGCAAATATAATTCTCTTCCAAGAGGGACAAAAACAGCTCCCGTGGCCTCTGCTAATTAATAGATGGCAGCGAGCTTGGCATGGAGGGCTTAAATGTTTCCTCCTAATGCAGGGCTTGTTGTTATTATTGTTTCTCCTCCTGAGAGGGGAGCGCTTATTATAGAGGAAAAGTTACTGAGGTAGAATCACCATAATTAAAAAGACATTTCATGGAACACGAGGCAGCAAGAGTGAGATTGTCTTTTTGTGTGCTGACTGAATGTGAAAATACTTCATGGTCTGAGGTTCTTCATTCTAGAAGTGAGACAGTGTTGTTGGTTGGGAATAAAGAGGAAAAGAGTGTGGAAATCCAGGCACTACAGACCTCAGATTTTTGAAGCGGAGGAGCAGGAACAATTGATTTTCCATCTTGCTGTTATTTCTTATAAATGGAAAAGATATTCAGGCTGGCCTGGTTTCTTCCCTTCCAACACACCACTGAACCAAAAAACCCCAAACCTCAAACAGGTAGGAATAGTGTGCTTAGGTTTTATGAAATCTCTATTTTTTAAGTAAAGTTCATGGAAAATCCCAAAATGCCGAAGATAACATGGTAAATATCCACACTGTAAAAGAGCAACCATCCCAAAACCCTCTGTGATATTTTTGTCACCTAAGTTTATCTCCTTCTCTCTCTGCAAAGTTAAAACAAGAAAGGAAGGGCCAAATATTGAAAAGTGTTAGAACACAAATGCTACATTTATGTGAAAACAGAGGCAAGGCAAGCCCTTGGAAAGATGTTTTGAGCTAAGAAAGGGGCAAGAAAATCGAGTGTTTATTTGAGTGCAGGTGCTAAGAGAAATCAGATGGACAGATTTTAAATCTTCATTTAAATCTTCACCTTCATTATGGAACCCATACAGAAATGTGGGTAAAACAAGAAATGTCTGTGTAATGCACATTTATAAACTTGGTAAATGTTTGTACAAAGCCAACTCTTTTAAAGGGCTGCTGGTGCATAAATTTTAATGAGAATCCCATGACAAAGGAAAAAAGAACAGACAAAATGAAGTCAGGAATAAAAGAATTCTAAATAATGTTTGGGTTTTGTTGGTTGCAGTTTTTCTTCTTGTTCAGGCTTTTTTTTTTTTTATTTTGGGTTGGGTTTTTTTTGAGCAGAACCAATTAACCTAATAACAAAAATTATAATCAGGTTTTATTGTTGTCTGGGCTTCTGAGAAAGGGTAGAACATCCACAAAAAATGTTCAGTCACACTTTGAATCCAACATTTACAACCAGACCATCAAGGTGATAGCTGGGGAGACACTCTGTGATCTCTGCATTGCTCAGAACTGTCCCTCAAAGCATTAATGTGATTCCCATGGAATATCCAAACCTAGACTTGAAGGCAATGGAAATTGGTAATTTCCTCATGGAATCCCGAATCCTGGAAGCAGAATGCCACCCGATGAAGGCAGTCTGTAATTAGCCTATAAATTGTCTTTTCATTCTCACCCCGCTTCCAAAACAACCCTAACCTGTGCTTTAAAATTAGCTCGGAAATTTTCCAAGTAGTTGCAACTTTTTTTTTTTTCCCCAAAATACCATGATTTTATGTGTGCGATTTTTATGAGGGTTTTTTTCTCACAAAAAGTTTAAATGTTTTACTGAAACCTTCCAAGTCAAAACAAAAAAGGAAATATTCCTACAGTGAATCTGATAAAATAATCTTTTCTTCTTTTCCCCAGGCAGCTACTTAAAGAATAATTCAAGTGCCTAAGGATGGACATCTGGTCTCATTTGAGATTTTTGGGGATATTCTGCCTGGTCTCCAGCTGCTGCTCCAGGAAGACAAAATCCATGAGCAAAATACAGTGCTACAAATAGTGGTATGAAGCATCTGAAAATGAAATCCTTCTGTGAACACTTCAGTGGTTTCATGGAGGATGAAATGTGTGATTTCTATATACCTGTGTGGTCCCAGTGGTTTTCCCAAAAAAATCTTTGAAATCCAATATCCCACTTCAGTCACTCTTGAGAAAATGACAGTCTGGACAAAAGAATGGAAATAAGGTATTATAGAGTGGAGCATGAACATTTCATCACTTTTTATTGTGCGTGAGCAGTGCATGAGACCAACATTTAGAAACCACAGAAATCACGATTGTTCAAATTTTCTGACCCATTTTCATTAAAAAAAAGAAAAAAAATTCTTCACTGTTTCCACTAATCATGTTATTCAGGATCTAAAAGATCTGAACACTGAGTTAAAGGTGATTTTTATGTCCTGCTGGCACAGAAAAAGATCACATAGCACTGTCGTATATGCCAGTAAATAAAACTTTTTCTGTAAACAGTAATTTATTTGGTGCTCAATTTTTTTTTTACTTTTTCCTTGAAATACAATTCTGTGGAACATCCATAAAACTCTTCTGCCCTGGGGAGGGGAACTCAAGTACTCAGCCTTGCTCCCATTGACTTCTCATGTTATTTCCACCAAAGGACAGAGCTCCTCTGAGCAACAGGGTATCTCCAGCCCTTGGAGACATCAATTATCAGGACTTGGACCCACTGGAGCAGGTCCAGAAGAAGTCACAAGGAGAACTGGAGCCCTTCTGCTCTGAGCCAGGCTGGGAGAGCTGGGGGTGCTCAGCCTGGAGAGGAGAAGGCTCCAGGGAGAGCTCAGAGCCCCTTCCAGGGCCTAAAGAGGACCTATTAGAAAGATGGGAACAAAGTTTTCAGCAGGGCCTGTAGTGACAGGAAAAGGGGGAATGGCTTTAAAGAGAAAGAAAGTTGATTTAGATGATGTGTAAGGATGAAGTTTTTTACAATGGAGGTGGGCAGGCCCTGGCACAGGGTGCCCAGAGAAGCTGTGGCTGCCTCTGGATCCCTGGAAGTGTCTGTCCAAGGCCAGGTTGGACGGGGCTTGGAGCAACCTGGGACAGTGGAAGGTGTCCCTGCCCGTGACAGGGAGGGATGAACTACATGATCTTTAAGGTTCATTCCAACTCCAACAATTTCATGATTCCTATGAGTATCTCTAGTTCTTGGAGATATCAATAATCCCTTTGAAAAGTCTGGAAAAAAAACCCCACATGTAGCTGCAATGTGCTGACAAACAACCCTTCCCCAAAGACCAAACCCTTTTCTACCCTTGCTAACACGGGCTTCGCATCCCGAAGATTTGCCTTGCAGTATTTCCAGCTCTCCCCTCTCTCCCCGCCTGTGTGGCACTAGATGGAGCTGCGGACCTGCTGAAGGCTCCGTGCTCCTTCCCTCTCCTCCTGCCCGCAGAGGGACCCCGAGCTCTTCTCCTCTCCCACCAGCCCATCCAAGACAAGGTTTAGTCCAGGATTTGGAGGCGTGGGACAGGCAGCGGGTTTGATTCAGCCCCTCTGATTTATTATTGTCTCAAGGGGGAACTTTTTTTTTAACTGGGTTTTGAGCAATGCGAATTTTTGGAAGTAGGTAGAGATGGGACAGTCAAAGGCGTACAGCAAAGAATTTGGGAATGTTTCTGTATCATGGTTTAACCAAGCAGGCAAATAAGGACCAGGCAGGTGCTCACTCCCTCCCTCCCCAGAGATGGGGAAGAAGAATCAGGAGAGTACAAGAGAGAAAATTTATGGGTATAAAAAAGGATGGTTTAAAAACAGGAAAAGCAAAACACACAAGCAAAGCAAAACAAGGAATTCATTCACTGCTCCCCATGGGCAGGCAGGTGTTCAGCCACTCCCAGGAAAGCAGGGATCCATCCGGTGTAACAGTGACTTGAAAACAAGCACTCCAAATTCCCTTCCTCCTTCTCCCCAGGTCTATATGCTGAGCATGTTATAAGGTGTGGATATCCCTGGAGTTCATTTGGATCAGCTGTCCCAGCTGTGTCCCCTCCCAACCCCTTGTGCACCCCCAGCCTCCTCACCGGGTCAGAGAGAAGCAGGAAAGGCCTTGATGCTGTACAAGCACAACTTAGCCACCACAAAAACATCCCTGTGCTACCAGCCCTGTTTCCAGCACAGATGCAAAACACAGCCCTGTAGGAGTTACTGTGAAGGAAGATGAAATCCGTATCAGCCAGACCCAGCACCCTGTGCTAAGCTTGGCTTTGGGATGCTTTCCCGAGGTTAGGAACGCCGGATGGGACAGCAAAGACAGGATTGCTGAAGCTGGAGGTTGAGAAGCTGCATCGTTGCAGAAGCACAGGAGCCAGATGGATCCCTCCTCATTGCTTCCCACCACCACCAGTGTGGCTGTGGGGACAGCCCTGAGATGCCAACCCAACGCCTCTGATATTCCATTCTCTCTTTTTCCTCACTTTTCAGCAAATTACAGGCCCAACTCATGTGGCCTAACGCTCGCCCTCAGCTCCCTCACCTGGGCACACGGTCTCCTGAAATTCCAGATGCTCTCCCAGCCAAATACTGAACCATCCAGAACTGTCCCATTTCAAAACAAAATATGTTTAGCTGATCGTGGCTGCTCATCATTTCTAGATTTCCTGTCATGTAGTTAAGGGAACTTGATGGGAGATGGAGCAGCTTCAACAAGGGAACCATAAGATGACCAAAGCTGCCACGTACTGTACTAAAGGCATCCTGCATGGTGACAAAAACATCCAAAATGGGGATTCTACAGCAATTTTAAAAGCAGATTTCCCATTTCCAAAGCAAATGAGGCAGATGCTCTTTCTCCTGATCAGATGACAAAAGCATGTGATCAGATTTAATGCCCCTAGCAAGCCATGCACCTTGTGTAAATCATTATCTAGAATGTAAGCTGTATAAAATATCTGTGTGCCTTTATCCAATTTTATACACACATTTATTCATATTTGCCTTCCCTTGAAGATAAACTCTGCCATGTTTACTGCCTATTCAGTCACTAATTAGTTAAGAGAATTAACTGACTGTACTGTTCTGTCTATCACACTCAGAAAGCCAGACAAATATGATGGCTCTTGGGGGAAACCTGGTTTTTCTTTTGATCTTTATTTTGCATGATTTCAATTTAATTTTTGGATTAATGTGTAGGAATCCTCTTTTTGTAGTGCTCAGGCCATTTTTTTTCCCACTGAGTTCATCTGCAACAGGTGCCTGACTTAATGAGATCCAGGAGGTCTGGCTTTGAAAAGGGCAGATTTGTGAGCAACATGTCCATGGTCTGCATTGTGGCTGATGGCAACATGAAAACCTGACCTTGTCCAGCAGCAGGATTGCTTCCAGCTTTAATGAAGCAAAGCCTGGAATGATGCCTTTTCCTGGTCTTAAAATCAAGAGTCAAACACGGTTAGAAGGGAAAAAGGGATTTTACCTTGGGATTTATTTTAAGGATCCTTAGGTGCACAAGTCCAGGTCGAATGCACTGAAATTCACCCCGCAATGCACCCACCCCCAAAAGATGTGGTATAACATTCTAGGTGTTACTAATTAGCAGATCTATCAAAAATTCCCCAATGAAAGGCTTGAATGAGCCCCCCTCCCCAAGGAACCTTCCCCTGGATGGTTCTATCTGAGTTTACAGGATGTGTTCTGGAGAGGACCTTGGGGTCTGGGGCACACTGATCCCTACCTACAAAGCTTCTAAAATGTTGAGTCTCCAAGCTGAACAAACAAGGCCAAGAATGTAGGGAAAAAGCACTAAGAATACAGAAGTTGTAAAAAGGTATAACAGGGGTATAAAAGAAAAGGCAAAAAATCTTCATGGCATCAGGAAAGGGACCAGGAAAAAGCAAAGCCCACTCCATTCTTCAAGTCTGAAAAATCAGAAGCCACAATGTTCCACCTAAACTGAGCTTGGGGACAACTATTCCATGTTTAATTTGTGCTGATTGGCCACAGCATAAATAAAAGAGACCTTGGGAAAAGGGGAAAATCATTATTCAGTGTGCAAATATTTCTTTATTCACTTGTTGATTAATTAATTTTATTTCCCCCAAAAAACCTTTATTTTTGCTATCCCTTTGGGACAGATGATGTCATTAATCCCAATCCAAGTGGAATTTACCTTCCTGGGATGTAAAGTCCTTTGGACAAGGAAGTAACGAGTCCTAGAAACAAAGTTTCTGTAGGAAAAGGGGGAAGGGAAGGGAAGGGAAGGAAGGGAAGGGAAGGGAAGGGAAGGGAAGGGAAGGGAAGGGGAAGGGAAGGGAAGGGAAGGGAAGGGAAGGGAAGGGAAGGAAGGGAAGGGAAGGGAAGGGAAGGGAAGGGAAGGGAAGGGAAGGGAAGGGAAGGGAAGGGAAGGGAAGGGAAGGGAAGGGAAGGGAAGGGAAGGGAAGGGGACTCCTTTTTGTGGGTTTTTTTCTGTTTGTGTGGATGAGGATGTTGTCTCTTTGGGACCCTTCACCAAAGCCTTTAACCTAATAATCTTGGCTAATATTTGGAGGTTCTTTGATCTGCCTTAAACATCAGGGAACTTTATTTCCTCATGAGCAGCATTTTTCTTGGAACTGTCTGAACATGAAACAGCAAACCCTCAACTCTGAGCAGCCAGTCCAGCAGCGAGTTCATTTTATCAGGCTAATTAAAGGAACAATTTAATAAGCTTACCCAGGACACGCTCAGAATACAAGGCTGCTGCAGTCTGTGGAGAGAAGGGTCCATCAAAAGTGTTCTGCATCAGGGAATACGTCTTGGTTTGTTGTAACTCTGATGGCACATTGCTGCCCTGAGTGCTGTGTGAGCCGACTCTCTCCTTTAAACCTTCCTTCAGAACCTTTGAATATCCTTCATTTAGCTGCTCACTGCTGAAGTAGGAAAATATCCTGTGTTAGGAGCCTTTCCTCGCATTAAAAAGTGATTTTTGCTTTAATCCAGGGTGACCGCTGATGGCAGGGGGAGCAGAATTCAGGCCCTAATTACAAGCTGTGACATGCTGTGGTTTTCCTTGCAAGCAGGTCCCTGGGATAGCAGGGATGTTTGCAGTCCTGTGGGGAGGGAGGGGGGCTGGCACAGGATGGTGCTGAGACAGAGCTCAAGCTGATGAGCTGAATCCATAAAACAGCACAGCTGATTAAAAGCAGGCTTTAAGTCTCGATTTTTTCTTTCCTTTTAATTTTGTAGAACTTGCTATGAGATGTTTCTGTTCACCCATTATCATTTTAATGCCACTTTTTCCTAAGTGAAAGCAATTTTGAAAATTTGTTGGGTTTTTTATCTCCTTTCACATCTCCCTCATGTTTTCAGAAAGTTGATATTTTTATGGAGATATAACATTTTTTAAATGTGTATCATAGAATCACAGAATTCTATGGGTTGAAGGGACCTTAAAGCTCATCTTGTTCCACCCCATGGGCAGGGACACCTTCCACTATCCCAGGTTGCTCATAATTAGGGATTGTTTGTAATTTTTTTCCAAAATAATCCTAAATACACTTTGATTTTGAGAAGTAGAATGGAAAGGCAGAATTAATGTATGTGTCAGCCCTTACTGACAGAGAAGGAGGCTGATGTCCTCCTCCGCCCCAGGCAGTGTGTTTGTCTTTCTCAGTGCTTTGATGCTTCTTTCACAGGTGCTGACAATTCTTTATCTCCAGCCAGACACAGGGCAGATGTTGACAGACCTTGAGTCCATCACGTGAAGCGGCCACCAAGCAGCTCTTTGCTGCCATTACGAAACAAGGTATGAATTTCTTCAGTCCTGGAGAATAAATCTCACTGAAAGACAGAAAGCAACATCAATTGTGTTTTTAAAACAACACAGATGTGCCCTACACGTTAAACTGGGCAGCTTAAAATCGTTCCCCTTTGTCCTGTCATTACCGGCCCATGTAAAAAGTCATTCCTGCTGTTTGTAAGCCATTTTTATGTCCTGGAAGGCCAAAATGAGCTCTCCCTGGATCCTTCTCTTCTCCAGCCTGAGCAGTGCCAGCTCTCTCTGTCTCCACAGGAGAGATTCTTATTGCTCTTGCCCTGACAATAAATAGCCTACACTGTTTCTGTTTAGTACAGTGTTGTTCTCCTAAACATCTGTTGCTTTAAAACCAACATAAGTCAACTACAGATTTTTCTCTGCCATCCCCACTCGTTAAGAAACATTAGAGCTGCTGACGATGGCTCTGCCCTTTTGTTTTGCTCTCATTCAGAGAATTCGGGCTCCTCTGCCTTTTGCTTTGTGACCCAGATAAGGCTTTCTCCCCGCCTTTTCTCATTTCTACCTCCTTTGGATAAAACACCCACTTTTGTTAAGGGCATTGTATCTATCCTGCACCAAGAGCAGGCTTTCGCTGAGAGCTGCAGGAACTTCCCAGGATTAGCCACAACTTTTTTTCCCCAAACGAAATCCTGGGGAATTTTCAGAATGATCATTTCATCCCTGGAATTGTCCAAGGCCAGGTTGGATGGGGCTTGGAGCAGCCTGGAATGGCGGAAGGTGACCCTGCCCGCGGCATGGGGTGGAACAAAATGATCTTTAAAGTCCTTTCCAACTCAAGCCATTCTATAATTCTGTGATATTAAGGAATTATTAGGCCTGGTAGCTGGTGCCTGTCTCCCAGTGGGGCTGAGGGAGGGACAGCAGTGATTTCCATCCCACCACTGCAGCGTGGACACTCAGTTTAACGCAGTGGATTGAAACCGAGCAGCCTTCAGCAAACATCCACCACTTTATTGCTGAATCTCAGCCCCCACATCCAACTCTGACATTTAGATCCCTTAGCTTGTTCATTTACCTAAGGAAATGGTCTTTGCTCTCCAGGGGCATTAAGATCTGCTATTTTCTTTCTTTTTCTTAAATTTTAATATTTTTTTTTAATTAACTTGCTCCATTTCCAGCTCTTCATGAGTGTTTTTTTCCCCCTCGAGTTGCATTTACATCTCTGACTCAGGGATCTCCCACTTGCAGCCCTCCTCAAACATTTATATTCTGCCTTAGCCAGAGGTTGTGCTTGTTTCCTTCAAGGTTTGGATAAGGTTCATAGATAATTAGCATGTTGCAGTCCCAATAATGAATTAATTGTTCTATTTTCCCCTTTACCTCCTGAACAAAGGTACTCCTTTACAGGCAGACCTTTGCTGCAGTCAGGTTTTTCAGTGTTTGCTTAGTTATTCTTTGCCTTTCCACCCCCCAGAGTATCTGCTACAATGAACACTGGATATGAGAGCAAAACCCTGCATGAATCTCAGGAAGATCCCTAAGGATACAGAGGACTCTGACCTTAGACAGGTAGAATTTAGAGGAACCAATCTGGGGCTTGTTCTTGACTTTGACATCTCTCTTAAAGGATTTTTCTCAGCCCAGGCCCCTGATAAGATTGCAGCACATTGTTAACTTGTTTTTTTCCATTATTTTGTGTCTTCTTGGAGAAAAACACTTATTTTTCTGGGAAAAAAAAAACCAACAAAAAAAGGTAACTGCAGGATTTAAAATGTTGATGATGAAAACTCCTGCAGCTGAATTGTTCCAGCCACAGGGTCACAGGGCACACAGAAAAAAGACTGAGCAACGTGCTGTTTTCATCAAATGGTGCTTTACTGTCAGCTTCTGTGGAGAAACCAAGCCTGAAGGAAGCTTTTCTGTGGCTGAGAACAATTAATAAGGGATATAGAGCTGGCATTAAATTCCCTGGAATGATAGGCACATTTCCCATTAAATTGGCACGTTAAATATCCTTCCTTGCTCTTGGGCCCCACGTGAGGGTCTCACTTGGCCTGGAAGTCCTTGTGGCTTGCCTCTAAAACAATCCTTTAAATTTTATTGAATTTTTTTCTTTGAATTTCCGCCATTTCCTGTTTATCTGAATTTTCTTCTACACTTTTGTTTCCACTGCTGAGCTACTTGGGAAAGGGCTCACAAGTCTCTGTTCAGCATTTTTTTGGGTTTTCTTCCAATTTGCTGTCCTTTCAAATTGATTGTAATTAGTGAATTTGAGCCAGCCTGCAATCTGCTTGACTTCTTCTGCAGCCTTTAGGAATAGTTTGGGATTTTCACAGGTGGACCACAGGTTGAAAATTATTTTTAAATATCCTTGTAGCTTTCTGGGCTGTTTCTCTACACCGAAACGCAAATGTTGGCAGAAAATCCCCTAATCACTGATCTTCAATATTAATATTGGTCTAGTGGGAGGTTCCTTGCCTGTGGCAGGGGGGTTGGAATGAGATGATCTAGAAGGTCCCTTCCAACCCAAACCATTCCGTGATTTTATAAGTTTGATGATAAAACTGAGCACTTTTTCTGTGATAACATCCCAAGATGTAAATTGTGAGCAAGTGGAAGGGCAGAGTTCCTCATCCCTGCCTGTTGCATGGAAGAAAAGAGAAAGGAGATGAAGAAAGCTCAGCACACTCATTATAACACAGAACTTCTCCTTCTTTGTCCTTCTCCTGTGGTTTTCACTTAAGGAAATTAAAGTGATTTGACACTTTAAGGGGAAGTGGCTTCCAGTTCCACCAGAAGAGGTTTAGATTAGATATTAGAAAGAATTTCTTCATTGTAAGAGTGATCAAGTGTTGGAAGAGGCTGCCCAGGAAGGGGTGGAATCACTCTCTTTGCAAGTGTTCAAAAAACAAGCAGATGTGGCACTTCATTATATGTTTTATCATGGAGGTATCACCTGAAGGTTGGACTTGATGACCTTGGAAGTCTTTTCCAACCTTAAAGATTCTATGAATTGTGCCCTGTGTTTCATCAGTATCTGTGATTCGGTGAGCAGCTTCAAAATCACGTTATTAATGAACAGAATAAATGGAAAACATGCTTAGAAATCATAGTGGCAACATCTCGTAGCTGTGGTGTTTTAGAGAGAGGAACAATAGAAGGTTTGTATGTAGAGGGTTTATTTTAGGTAGGATGTTTATTGGTCTGAATAGTATAAAACTGAGAAGGTCTTCAGGAATCAGGATGCTTTGCTCTGATTAAAAAAAAAAGCTTTCTGAATAAACTCTTCTTGCACTAGAAGTCATTGTTTCTGCCTCTTCGCCTTAATCATGATATTATTCCCTTCCCTTCCCTTCCCTTCCCTTCCCTTCCCTTCCCTTCCCTTCCCTTCCCTTCCCTTCCCTTCCCTTCCCTTCCTTCCCTTCCCTTCCCTTCCCTTCCCTTCCCTTCCCTTCCCTTCCCTTCCCTTCCCTTCCCTTCCCTTCCCTTCCCTTCCCTTCCCTTCCCTTCCCTTCCCTTCCCTTCCCCTTCCCTTCCCTTCCCTTCCCTTCCGTCTTCTCTTCTCTTCCATTCCATTCCATTCCATTCCATTCCATTCCATTCCATTCCATTCCATTCCACTCCACTCCAATTATCCAACTTGTACTATCAAAGACAGACTGGGACATCTGCACAGTTACAGCCGGGGAAGCATTTTATGCATCAACTTATGAGCAGGGACACTGAGGATCATTTTTGCCCCCACACTGATGTGCTGTGACCCAGAAGACCCCTGGAGTCTCCATGAGCTCAGGAATTTTGCATGAGGTCTCTCTTCTCCCCCTGAATCCAAGTAGGAAGGTTTGTAAGGGTTATGCAGCAGGAACAGTGACTCTGAATTTGATCCAAGTCCTCGTTGCCTCATCGATTTCATTATTTCATTAGAAATATTTATTAACTGTCCCATTTCTTATGTTGGTGAAGGCACAAAGATGGGATTCAAACATGGTCAGGCAAACTGGGCCTGAAAAGTGAAGCAAGAGGAAGAAAAACCTTACTTGTGTGAGAGAATGTGTGGTATGAGCAATTAGCAGGCCTTTGGATCTGTCTGCCTCGAAGCAGCTGTCTGAGTCTCTAAGACAATTCTAGTCCCTCTGGTGATTTATCTCCAGTCAACCATCCCTAATTAGTGCTTCCTGAAAAACACCAGGACCCCCCTGCAGATGTGCAGTTTTCCTGCCTCTGTCAGGAGGGAGGTGGCCAAAAACTGAGCATCTCAGCCAGGGAGCCAGTTCAGGCCCTGACTGATGCAAATCAAAGACAACAGGATTGATTGATAACTCTAAATATCAAAGGGCCTTTCGGAAACTTGTGCTGCCTGCCTCAAAAAAATCCAATAGCGCCATCCCAGCCGCATTCACAGGGGGAACATTACACCATATAATGGCAGGAGAGGTTTGGATGGAGAGTTACTGGGTTTTATCAGATCATCTGAGATATTTGGAGAGTACAGATGAGGGGTTTGGACACTCCTGTGTTTCTCTGGGTCTGAGGCACAGCAAATTTCAAAGAGCAATTCCTCAAGTAAAAAATCAGTGGGTTGATTAAGAACTGAGAGTAGCTTTCAGTTTTGAAAGAACGTGGTTGATATCTGAGGGACTGAGGGATGTCACCCAAGGGAGATTTAGAAGGAAAGAAATAGTGAAATAAATAAACTAATCCTCATCTCCATTAAAAAGTTGCTGAGCATTTTCTTCTATGAGAGGTATGAAAAGCCGCTTTGATCCTGACAGAAATCAAGTGGAATATAAACCATTGGTGGGCATGAGGAGAGAGCCATGATTAATTTCAGGGGTGTGATGTGGGAGGAGTACTAATGTTGCCCAGAGAAGCTGTGGCTGTCCCATCCCTGGAAGTGTCTAAGGCCAGGTTGGACGGGGCTTGGAGCAACCTGGGATAGTGGAAGGGGAAGCAGGGGGTTGGAATGAGATGGTCTTTAAAATCCCTTCCAACCCAAACCCAGACCTTCAGGCCTGGCTTTTTTTAAAACTTTGTTGTTTTTTCTCCTTTAGTTCTTGACACAATCCGTGCCTTAATTGAGTCTCCCCTGATGGGGGAGGCTTTTTAGAGTCTGTGCCAGGAGTCAGAGACGAACGGGACTTTCAGCCTTCTCTTTCTTCTGTAGTTGTTCATTAAATCTTATCTAGAAAGTATAGGCCACTGACGTGACCCAGACATAGCATGAAGCAGAGAATGCAGGAAAAGCCAAATTATCAAGATTGCGCAGCCCTTTTAAAGGTAAATCACCCAATGAAAACCTAAAACACGAGATATTTTCACTTTTCTACCAATGTCTAATAAATTATCTAATCACACAGGCAGGAACTGTAGAATTCTTTATCCAATCATCCCAGACCACTTCTACCGCAGAATATGGAGTAGATGAAGAAGAAGAAGGTCTGGAGAACAACAACAATCCTCCATTTTGATGTTTCTTGCTTTTATCTATTTACTATATTAATAAACCCACAACCTCTATATTTTTCACCCTGTGACAATCTTACATATTATTCTATCACCTAATTCACACCAGTGTAGATTCTAATTCTTCCCAGAGGCCAGGCAATTTTCCCCATGGATGAAGGTCAAAACCAGTGTTGTCCAGAGGGGCAGAACCCTTCAGAACAGGCAGAGGAGTGTTCTCTGTAGTCTGGGTTCCCACAGTTCTAACTTTTTAATGTTACAGGTCAGAAGCTGCACGTGCTTTCCTATTCTACTTTGTCTTTCTTTTTAATATTGCTACGGATACTGGCATTCATTCAATTAACCCAAACTCAGTTTGATCTTACTCGATTGATTTTTCTGTTAAGTGCATGTAACACTAGGAAAATATTTGTCTAGCTGAGATAAATCTATGGGGACTTGCTGGAATACCCATACAGTCTTCATGTAGTTTATCAGCACTGTCAGTTCTTCTTATCTAATTCTGACACATACATGACCTCATTATTGAGAGATCTGAGCACTTCAGTCTTTTTTTCTTTTTTCTTGACAGCTTCTTTAAGAGATCAGGACATAATGTTATCTCTCTTTTACAGTTGGCTGAAACCCATGAGATCAAGTCCGGATTTATTAATTTCTTTTAAGGACTGTTGAACCATACTGTGTTGCTCTGACTCAGCTATTTAGGGACCACAGGGCAATTAAGAAGCAGATTCATAGAGGTAGTGAAACACATGGCATTTGTTGGAAATAAGATTATAATCCTAGGGTTTTTGAAAAAGTATATTGTGGAAATGGGGTTTAATCCTTTTGACTACACTCAGGTTTTATAGTACTACGTAAGGAAGCACTGCATATTCTCTTGGAATCGAGTCCTAACTAATTTCCACAGAATAATATCTGTAATTACTTGAAAACTTCAACTTCTGCTCCACAAAAATTAAACAAAATGAGCAGAACACCTGAAATAATTATTAGGCTGCTTCCAACAAATTAAGGAAAAAAAAAAGGCATCTACCTTGACTCGTTCTCCTAAACTGTCATTTTGTGGAAAGCAGCAACGAGGTGACACACATGGATGAGAAGGAGGCTTTCATTACAATTTCTGTTTTGAAATGTGGACATCAAACCCTCCCCTCCGTGCCTGTTTCACCCAGGTGCAGCTGTGGCTGTTCAGTCCTTGACGAAACAGAAGCAGGGCTTACAGCGGTGCCTGCCTCACCAGAGCAGTGGTTTTTTAACTATTTAGATCTGTTTATTGCTGACCCTATCATGGTCAGCACTCTTTTTCTCTAATATCTCACCCCAATTACTGTTTTTTAGCCTGCAAATTCCTATTTCTTGCTGTGTCTTTGCAGTAGCTGCAGAATGGATCACAAATGAAGTTTGAATGCCTCCTGCAAATCATCGGCATTTTGGGGTTAATGGTGGAGCTTTAATCGGGTCTTTTATTCCTAATAAGAAACTTTTCTACACATTACTCTTTTTCACTCTGTTACAAAAATTGCTTAGGGGGAACCTTATAATTTTGAGAAAATTGAGCCTCTGCAGCTGCTGGAGCTGACAGTGTCTGACAAATCCTTTTCCTCTGGGGTTGTGTCAGTTATGTTGTTACAGAACATGCTGAGCCTGGATTCATCCCGGCTTCTTTTGCTTTTTTTGACACGTCTCTAGGAGTTGTCATTTGCAATGATGGATGAAACAGTCACATTTCTCTAGAAAGTTGTGCTTTTTGGAGAAAAACCAGTGTTTAATTGCAGTTTGGAACCGTTGTAGCTTTTTTTATTAAGCAACATAATGGGATAAAGAGGCCTCTTAACATCTCTAACTCTTGGGGTTGCTGCATTAAATAAAGTTTCAGAAAGCTGTAATGTTCTTTTTTTTTTTTTCCCCACTCTGAACAGACTTAGTTCTTTTGGTTTTGTGCTTCTTTTGTTTTTCATTTATTTAATTTTTCTTAATTTTTTTTCTAACAAACTTTTGTGTTTTCCCATTTGGATTTCTGTAGCCGATAATATTCCAGCTAAATGTATTCTGTGTAATACTCTGAGTATTCTGTGTAAGTGCACAGGGCTTAATCCAATCAATACCTTTAATTTCATTGGGCTTCCTTTGTGTTTTTGGGGAGTTTTTGTGGGGGGAAGGAGAGTCTGGGATCAGAAATAGCCATCAGTTTTTAAATCACATGTCACAGTTTCAGCCTAGCAAACTCTTCAGCACCGGGGCAGATTTGATTACCCAAGCAGGTGAATTATTACATTTTTAACATAGTTCTGGCCATGTATTCGAATCAATTTCTGGATTTGTTCTCATCAATTAGCACAAGCCATTGGTGATTTTCAAGAACCAGTTTGGATGAATCCCTGAAGGGAGGGATGGATTTATCCCAATGCCTATGGAGAGACTGGTCCCTGCCCTATTTTAGGCACAGTACAGATGGAGACACAAAGTCTGAAATGCAGCAGCTCAACACAGACTCCAGAGACATCAAGAGAAGAGAAGAAATTTTAGGATTGATGATTTCTCTCTCCTGCCTTCAGACTGTCACAGGTGTCTCCACCAAGGCTGCTTGTGTTGACTTCACAGTCAATGAATGGAGAGAAAAGGGCACTTTTTCCATCCTTTGCTGACTTGTTTTGAACTTCTACAGTAGGATGAGAGAAAAAAACATGTGAAAAGTTCTATAGCTCAGAAAAGAGTTGGAAGGGACCCATCAGAGGTGCTGCAGAGAAGTCTCACACTTCCCACCAAGGGTCTGTAGTTGTTTGTGTGACACAATTACACCCAGAAAGTTTGATTCTCAGCACCATTTGGGAAGTACAGGGAACTTTGGGAATTGTGACTGTTCCTGGTGCTGCCTATTGCTTGGAATTGAAACTGGTGTGTTTTAGAAAGGTATTTCTTCAAAAGCTGCTCCGTTCAAATAATCAATTAATTTGGATTTGGAAGAAGTAAGCCCACCCACCTTTGTTAAAGGGAATCTCTGAGGCTCTGCATTAAGTTTAGAAACAGTCTAAGATATTTTATTCCTTCTGCAGCTCTAATTGTTATAAAACATACACAGAACTCGGCCCCAGGCCACCAGAGTGAAGATAATTCTTCAACAAATCCTCAGGAAAGCAAATAAAAATTCTTGCAAAATGTGCTGTTGTTGGATACAACACTGCAGTTATTCATCATCTCTCCATGCAATTGCACTTTTCCTGTGCCCTTTTCAGTTCACTGAGAACTAAAATTTCCTTACGTTGCTCCCTTTGAAATTCTTGTTATGTGCAGAAATATTAAATCCAAAATCCAATTTCTTAACATCTTTTCTAACCACTGCTGTGAGAGCTCTGCAACTTCTCATGATGCTTCCAATTGTACAATTTCTCATCTCCACCAGGTACCTCCTCTTTGCTTTTACACCTGCTTTGTGACTCCATGACAGCATTTAAACCTACTCAAAACATTAAAGGTGTTAAAGGAGAACAGCTTTGCTTTGATATTGGTTTGGAAATGTTAGAGTGGTTCCTGATATAAAAAAATCAGTGATTTTTACATAAAGAATTTTCCCTCCTTGGTCCAAAAAAAAGCACAAAATGAAGTGCTCCTACTTGCAGTTAATATTTGGAGCGATAAAGCATGATAAATCTGTGAGAAAGCTGAATATCACACTCATCTTAAATTCTGTCAATCAAACAAAAAGCCAGATGCTTCTAAAAAGCAACATTTGTTGGTCCTCTTTCTGTGAATAAAGAAACTTCCATCCTAAAAGTAACAGTCCAGGACTCTTGAGATATTTCATATGACTTTTTCTTGGCTTACAGCAATTTTTCCTGTGACATTTGCCATATTGCCAGCCTTGGTGGGCCTGATTTGCTGTTTTCCTTCTGGTTTTAAACCTTCTTCATCAGGAAAGGCTCTTAACACAAAGACCACTTCAGCTCCTCTGTCACCTTACCAAGGACACCATCTGCACAAAAAATTATCCTGCAAACTTTATAAAGGTCCCATCCTGCTGTGGATTGGGATAAAAAGCTGGCAAAGTTTAATTAAGGCAGAAGAAGACGTGTCTTTAATCATATAAGCACACGCACTTCTGATCTCTGGGGACACCCATAAAGGGAGGATGTTTGGGCTGGATTATCCACTAAATCCCAAAATCAGTGATGCACATCCTCTCTCCTGATGCTCATGCACAGGCTTCTGTTGGAGTTCTGGAAGACAAGACATCACAAAGAAAGAATGAGAAGAAACAAAGTAAAAAGGATTTTTTTTTCCCCACAGACATATTTATTACAGAGGAGATAAACAGATCTGGGTTGTCCAATATTTTCCACAAACCTGCATCCACAGAAAACTGGACCCCGCAGGGAAATCATTTCATTTTACCAATTTATCTGACAATGTTTGCAGATCATAAATGCACAATTCAAATAACATAGTCACTGATATAAGATAGGAAATTGCACATGACTTGAATGGGCCAAAAAGGACCATTTCAAGTAAAACTGGGTAATTTATAGCCCACCTCTCTGGCACAGGTAGTTTATAAATCTGTGTTGGCAATTGGCTCATGGTAACCCTGTTTGCTTCCTAGGATCCATCAGTGCAAGATAATTCCAGGTGTGGGTGAGGAAAGCTCTGTTTTTCTCCAAGTTCACTCTAGGTGGAGTTAGAATTAAGGTTCTCCCTTCTCCTTGGGACAGATTTTTCTCAGTAAATCCCAGTAAAAGTTCACGAACTCCTTGATTCCTGCTGGCAACCTTAGTCTTCAAGATCTGTGCATTTTAGGGCGTGATAGTTGGAGACTGTAACGTGCTCTATAAATGCTCATCATTTGTAGATCTAGTGAGGAAAGCTCTTTGATGAAGTAAATTTGATTTAAATGTTGCTGGTGAGATTCCTCTCATTTGGCTTTAGGGATCTGCAGTTGGTAGCTCAGCTGTTCCCCCTGGGAAACTCAGGGAAAAAAATGAGCACTTCCAGGGTGATTCATGGTGGCCTCCTGGATGTTCTGTTCAAGTGAATTGTGCCAGAGACTTCACTGATGGTGCTGATTCGATCTCCCATGAAGGGAGCACAGGGTCAAAAATTAACTTTATTTGCATTTAGTCAAAAGCTTTTACCTTTTAATTCTTCATGTCTATGAAAAAATGTAGGCAAGGATGATGCTGCTGTATCCATGTTCATGGACATGATGATTCAACCCCCTCGGATTTCAGGGAACACAATTTCAGCCCTTTTCACTCAGAATTTGACTTCAGTTTTGCTTCCCAAGTGAAAGCTATGATTATTAGGCTGGAAGCAATTCTCTAGGGTGAGCTTTTGAGAAGAAAATTCAGCCTGCATCTTGAAAACTCTATTTCTTTGGTGTGAAAATAGTTTTGTATCATTCTGCCTTTACCAAAAGAGATGTCTGGGAAGGGCATGGGGGACCCTGGTTGTCTTACACAGTAATTGCTTTTATAAAGCTCCAGTAGAGATATTCTGAGTATTTATCTATGCATTAGCCTGGTGTATTTTTGGAACCCGTAGGGAAAAGAGTTCCATAGTTGTTCCATTCAAGAGTTTTATTTTGCTTCAGTGCTGGAAGTTTCTCAGACTCTGGGCTGTCAGGCAGCTGATGTTTACTGTTTTATAGTACAGAAATAATGAATGAGCAATAGAACCCCCCGAGTTACCACTGCTGGTATTTGTTTGGCTGATATTTGCTCTGTAGGAAATTTAGAGCCTTGAGTAACCATGAATTGGTCTTTCTCCATTTAATTCCTAATTCTCTTTGCAAATTGACATGACCATTTAGCCTGTTAATTGATTCTTTCCTACATCAGTTACTGCTTAAACCAATGTTTATGTAGCAACACTGAGTCAGCCAGGCTTCATTGAGAGCTGAATGTTTGTTTAATTGAAGGTTTTTCTATGGGTTTTTTATTTAATAGTTGTATTTTACGTATTTAAAGAAATGATGAAAGGTCCATGTGGCCTCTTCTCCATCACTTATTTCGTGCACCTAAATTTGCCTGAAAAAAGTTCCTCACTGAGGAGATGTTTCCCTATAAAGCCAAATTAATGTCTACAAATGTGACAGATGGTGATGCAAAAATCCATTCCTTAAGAACCTTTGGAAATATTGCTTGGAATCAGACTGTGATGATCCTTGTGGGTCCCTACCAATCATATCCTGGGGTTCCTATTTCTCAGGCAATGACGGGCCAATTAACAAACTAAAACCCCAAATTAATCCCTGTGATTAGCAAGTAGATGTTGCATAATCAAAAAAAAAAAATCTGATTGGCAATAATTCAGCATTTTGGAAAAGAAAGACAAGGGGGGAGAGGATATAAGACATTTCTTATTCCTTATCAAGCTTGCAGCCTAATTTTACTGATCAGAGAAAGATGTTGCAAATCATCTGATTGCAGTTGCTGCTCTTAAATGAGTACAAGACATTAGAAACTTAATAATGATGTATTTCTGAGTACCTGGGACTAGAAAGTTTCCACAGAAGTTGTGATAACAGCAGAAAAGAAATGTGCAGAAAGAAAATCTGATAGGTTTTGTGCCTCGCTGATGGTATCAAGAATAGAACAGGGGTTCTGGAAATCTAAAAAACTTAACACAGCTGTTTATAAGGAATATGTGTGCTCTAACCCTGACAGGCAGCTGGGTTTAGTGGTTGTCACTCCACGGCCCAGATGAAAAAGGAAATCAGATGTCACAAAACAGCCCAGGGAATCCAGCCCTCTGCCTAAGCCAGCGTGGCCGAATGGCTGTGAGCTGTAATTAATGGCTGTGAGCTGTAATTAACTCCGGCTCCCAGAAATCCTCCCAGAGCCTGAGGCAATAAAACACCTCATCCCTGGGAATCCCAGGCAGTGGTTATTTTCCTCTCTAACTGAAGTTTTGTCCCATGGCCACTCCACTCACCTGCCCATTGGAGGGAAAAGTGGTTTAAGAACCCCTCTGAGAGGATGTCAGGGCTCTGGGCTCCTTGGGCCGTGTGCCTGCAGTGTGTCCAGTGAGCCATTTCCATTCTTCTGCACAATCAACCTGCAGAGGAAAAACACCTGTTAGGGAAAAGCCACATCCTGATGTCTCCCAGCTGCCCCATGATGGAAACAAACTTGGAAATTGCTTGGCATTAAATCCAGATTGCCAGAGTGGGTGATGTCAGGGAACAGACAGCATCACTTCCTCAACAATGAATCCCCCTCTCCTACGGGGTGTGGGAATGAAGCTGTGGGGCCGATTTAATCCTTGCAGAGCTCTGATTTTATCAGCCTACACATTATTATCCCTTTCACTGCTGGCTAGAGCCTGCATTATGGGCTTGTCACTCCAGCAAGGACCTGGAGGGATTTTATTTAATCTTGGGCTGCTGCCAGGCTTCCCACTGAGCTGGGAAACCACAGCCAGGTTGGGTTTTCAGTTTCCCTTCCTTCTGCAGATGCAAAGGCAGGCTCTGAGGGAGCTGAAGGCGCTGCCCTTGTCCAGTGGTCCCAGATGGGTCCTTTTTGTTAGGGATTGGATTCCAATTTGAAATACAGCTTCTAATCCCCACATTTTGAACTCAGAAAATTGTTTTCTATTTGCAGCAACTTGTTGAATGTTAAGAACTTACGTTGTGGAGCTCTCTTGCTGTTACTAGTTTCCATCAGCTTTTCCTGCTGGAAAACACCTCCTTCAGCTGTTCTTGTTGGCCATGCCCTCACTTACCTCTATTTCCTGCCATTTCCTTTTTCTGCTCTGCACCTCTTAGATGAACCCCACTCTGTGGCTGTCACGGTACTCTAAATTCAGAAACTTTGCTAATCATTAATTTTTCAGGTAATAGAAGAAGATTTAAATTATCTCTCAGCTCACAGAACACTCTTAAACCACTTTTTCCTGTCCTACTTATCTTGAGAAATATTCTCGCACATATACATGTTTTCATTCTATATTTTATAAACTTTGATTCTAGCCTTTACGACAGAGTCATTTAAGCCTGAGATCAAGTCCAACTTTTGACTGATCCCCACCTTGTCACCCAGACCAGAGCACCGAGTGCCATGTCCAGTCGATTCTTGAACACCTCCAGGGATGGGGACTCCACCACCTCCCTGGCAGCCCATTCCAAGGTGTAACAACCCTTTCCATGAAGAAATTCCTCCTGATGCACAAAATTTCTCCTAATTTCTGGCCATTATGCCTTACAAGACACCGGCAAATTGTCACCTCAAGCACCTGTAGATGAGGATAACTGCTTTGAATTTCTAAATGTTATTGTAAAAAGCTCATTTCAACAGAAATACCTCTCAAAACCCTGAAAGAATTTTACTTCTGGCCAAGGTTTTCCTTCACTTGGAGCTCATTCATTGCACCAGATAAGAGAATGCCCCTCTTGTAAACTCCCCACTTGTAAAGCCCCATCCTTGATGTGAATTATGTCCCCACTTCAGTGTTATTTTTAAATAGCTTGTTGGGACTGAAGTGTGGTGCAAGGATTGTTACAGATGGACTATTATTTTAAAAAAAAGGTTGGTTTAGCAGCCTGATTAAGGTTTTGGTTTTTTTTTTAAATAAACTTTTAGCACTGGATCACACAACTTCAGTTGATTTTGTAGAGGTTCTATGGATTGTTGGGAGTGTGTGAACCAAGTTATGCAGAGCACAGGGGAGTGGTGCAGGTGAAGATTCCTGCTCTGACAACCCCAGCTGCGACAAGTGTTTAATGTTGCATGAAAGTGATCCAAATTACTTTTATTTGTACAGTTAGGGAAAAAAAAAAACCTTTGTTTTTTGCATCTTCAGATGGACAGAACGTATCCCTTTTACTGGAATATTATTTTATTCCATACTTGCTCTCATTTCCAAACAGGAATTGCAGTTCCCTCGTGATATAAATCAAGAGTCACTCCCTCAAATCCACTCCAGAAATGTCAGTTAAGGACACAGCTTTTCCTCTGAGCTTTTACATTTCTATCCCCTCCTCACACCAATCCAAACCAGTGCCAGTCTATCAGTGTTGATGGGGTTGTGCCTGATTTATAATGTTGTGCCACCAAAATCAAACTGGAAACCCATAAAACTTGTAATTAATCATTTGAATACGCAGTAATCAACGTAACCCACTTTTGTGCAAGTTATTTTACTTAGAGAAGCAGATCAGCGTGAATTTATCTTGTATTTCTTCAAGATAAAAATGGCTGCAAGCTCTTTGCTGTGTGCTCATGGCACTGAAGGGCTCTGCAACATTTCTGCACGTTCCCCAACCTTGTTTTTATTCTGATTTTTCTACTTTTTTGCAATCCACACTAATTCATTTAAAATGTCACCAAGCTGAGTAATTCAAACATGCAATTCCAGCTTCCTTGGCATTGACCTTTCAGCCTCCCTCTCCTATTTTTGGCATCCTCTCTGAGACAACAGAGACATCTGATTGACTGCAAATGTTTGAACAGAAAAATAAGATTTGGGATCAAATACAGCAGGACAGAAAAATTGTGCTTGAGTTTTGTTCTTCGGCCTTGATAACCTTTTTTGTCAGACAAGCTCCATCCGAGTCATGGAAGCACCAAATCCCCATTTCTTCTTTCCTTTCCTTTTTCCTTTCCTTTTTCCTTTCCTTTTTCCTTTCCTTTTTCCTTTCCTTTTTCCTTTCCTTTTTCCTTTCCTTTTCCCTTCCCTTCCCTTCCCTTCCCTTCCCTTCCCTTCCCTTCCCTTCCCTTCCCTTCCCTTCCCTTCCCTTCCCTTTCCCTTACCCTTTCCCCTTCCCTTTCCCCTTCCCTTTCCCTTTCCCTTTCCCTTTCCCTTTCCCTTTCCCTTTCCCTTTCCCTTCCCTTTTCCCTTTCCCAATGCACTCAGCCTAGGCCAGCTTAACCACTGGCAGAAACTATCAAGAACAGAGAAGATAAAAGCTCAAGGCCTTTTTAGTGTTTTCAGACAGACAGATTTAGGACACGCTCGTGTTACTTCTGATGGCTGCAGGGTTTTCTGCAAAACAGGAGGTGTTTGGTTGTGGAAAAGGAAAAAAAAAAAAAGATTTCCACAAATGCAGGAGGGCCCAAATAACCTGAGCAGATAAATGAGCCTCAGATGCTCCCAGGGCTGTGCCAGGAGAACCCTGACCTTAACCCTGAATAACTAAACTTTGGAACCTTGATTTGAGGGTGAAACATCACCATGAGTTAATGGGACAGGGCATGGAAGGCTTGACAGACTGAAAAGGGTTTGAGGTACAGGAAGGGTTGTAGGGGAAAAACATCCTGGGATGGTAAAAAATCCACTATGAGATGGTTAGGAGAAGGAACAAAGGCAGGGAAGTGGAATTATGGAGGAGGATAGGGGAGGAACAAGAATGGGAAAGTAGAGAGAGAAGGGGAAATGAGCACCTGTAAACAGGGGATAGTCAAAGTGCTTGTCTGGCCACATCCTGCCCCTGATTGGTGCAGTCTGTCCTATCCCCTCATTAATCTCCATTTTTAATCATTTTCCTGGGTGAGGAGCTCCCTATCCTGAGTGCACATCCATCTGTGCAGCAAACAAAATCACAGTGTGGCTTGGAGAGTTTCTGATGGTGGCGCTCAGAGAAACCCGCGGATGTGGAGGGATCTGTGTGTGAACACTGCTGAACGTCAAACCAGAGCAGCCAGGGAGGAAGGAACGTGGCTTGGGAGCCAGGAATTAGGATGAAGTCTTGGAGAGATGCAAGCCTGTGGAGTTGGGTCCTGCAGGGATGAGGTGTTGTATTTCTGGAGTGATCCACAAGAGTCTGTGCCTTATAATAGTAAGGGATAACAGGCAGAAAAAAGTTTTAAACTGGATTAGAATATTAAGTTTGAGAATACAGATACTGGAAGATTAAAATAAAGCCTTAATATACTCTTTTACCCTTCTTCTGTGCCACCTGGTACTTTTTTTTTCTTTTTTCTTGAGGAGACACTCATAAAATGAATGTTCCAATAAACAGCAAAAGGTCACTTCATAATTATTAGGAACATTTTCATTAAACTGCCCCCATCACAACAACCCTGGTGTGACTGCTCCAAAATGAGTTACCTTTTCTAAATTAGTTCTGCCAAAAGCTAAGTACGCCCCTATAAAAATTGGAATGAAAATTGGTCTTAGATGGGATCCTTGTATGATTTGAATACTGTTGTGATGAGTAATTTTGGGACAATGTGTCCCGTTTGGATCTGCAATATAATTGTAAATGCAGGTTGCGCTAACAAAGGTAAACAACTGGCAGTGCAGGGAAGCAATTCTCAATCAACTCCTCAAATCCACCCCTTAATTTCATGTATTGCTGGTCTGCATTAATTGGCACTTCACCGAGAGAGGGGGAGGAAAAGCCACACAAGTGGCAAACTCCTACGTAAGAATATTTCTGTACAATTCAACAAAATTCAGATGCTGCAGAAAGCAAGAGTAAGTAAATCTACAAATCCTGTGGGAACTCAGGACCAGGAATCAGGATGAGAGCCCTGTTATTACTTTTATTATTACTTTCTTGAGCATTAAGTGCACAGGCACTTACAACTTGAGCTAGAGGAAACATTTACAGGCTTAAGTGCAGTAAATGTGGCTTGTTCCCTGTGTTTCAGGAGTAATTTTCCTGCACACATGCACTCCTTTGAAGTGTATATTGTATAAATTGCATGTATCTATTGCTTTAAGGTGAATAATGCAGTTAGCAGCAGGTGGATGGAGACACAGAAACCTCGTCTAGACATTCCCAAACTGCATTTCCACTACTGAATTCAGCAAATAACATGTGAATTTGACTCAATTAGGTTAAAAAGTAATGTCTGAGTAGAGCAAATCTGGGACTATCAAAAGACCCTAAATAAACAAAGAATGCAATTTCTTTGGTGTTTCAGTGGGACTTGGAGAGGCTGAAACTCCCAGAACCTATAAACGAGCAAAAATATGTTCCCCACACCTTCACCAACCATTGGAATCATCTGGTTTGCTGTTTAATGTTGAGAAATGTACTAACAGTGCTGCCTTTGCCTGCAAAATTATCCACTACACCATGGGTATTTTGGTTGAGAAAATTCTCTCCCTGGTTTATTTGTTTTAAGCTGTAGATGATGAGGCTTCTGTCTATGCCTAAATAAAGGAAGATGAGCTGTCTGGCAGTTCAATTCTATTAGATATTCATGTAGGCAGGTAAATTTTGAGTCCTGGGAGTCTTCAATTTTTGAAAGAGGTTTTCCAGCTCTGGAGCTGTGAAAGAGTGAAGCCTGTTAAAGCAGAGCATGTTTGATAACAATGTTTAATTACCTCAAAGATGAACACTTTGTATTCTACAGTTTCATGCACATTATAGGTTCTTGTTTGCTTTGATTCTGTAGAATCCACGGCTTAAAATACCAAAGTTTGATGAGCATAAAATTATATAGAGTTCCTAATATCTGTGTTGTCAAATCTCTTTCTTTTCAAAGACATCTCTTCAAAACTCTTTTCAGCTGAAGTGCTTGATTGGAGGAGGATTAATTCCTCCCCAGGTCTAATCAGTTTCTAACAAATCACATAAAGCCAGTTAGGGATGTGTGAATTTATGGGAGGATTTCTTTTCTAGAGACACTCCGTGGCAGCAGGATCTCATTGGAATCCCACACCACAGCAGAGAAGGAATTGAAATATTAATAAAGCCTGGAATTTTTATTGCATTGTTCACTTCCCAAGCACTTAGCAGACCTTGCAGATAATTGAATTCCTGATTCTGCTGGGGAGTCAGAGGGTGAAGGTTGTTGTGCTGGGGACATGTGAGGGGATAGGAATGCAAGATTTAGGGAATCTTGCTTTTGATTCAGGAGCCCCAAGCCTGAACTTGCAGCACTAACATGTCCCTCTTTGTCCCAAAGGTTGATCAGGAAGAAGAGCTGGAACAGAGGACGTTTCCTTTCCCTCTTTATTCTGCCACTGGCTTGCTGGACAGTTTGGGTAGGACATGGGGTGTGTTTCTCTCCCTGTCCACCTCGCCTGTCTTCCACACTTCATCCATAAAGGCATGCAAAGGTGTCCCTTGGATCTCCATGGAAAACACATATCCAACAAAAAACTCCAACAACCCCCCCCCCCCCCCAAAACCCCAAAAACCCAAAACCAAAACAAAAAAACAAAAAAAACCCCAACCACCAAAAACACAACACAAAAAAAAAAAATCCCCAAACCAAAACCAAACGAACAAAAAACCAAACCAAACCAAAAAAACCCCAAACCAACCAACCAACCAAAAAAAAAAAGAAAAAACCAAAACCAAAAACCCCAAACTGAACAAAAAAAATCCCCAACCAAAACCAAACAACCCCGTGCTGATTCATTCCAAGGAAACAATAACCCAATCCAATTTATTCTAAGTTTTATCCTTTGATGTGGAAATGTGGGAATGCCCTTGGATACTAAGAGCCACCTATCCTGAGATGTCTGCAGAGAGCAGGAGACGCCCTTGCTCATTTGTTTGGAGAATTAATGACTGAGTTACCACAATTTATTGGGCTGGGTCCAGAAAACTGAGGAATTTCCTCAGATTCTTTTGCAGTGTTTGAATCGTGTGACAGCTGCTGCAGCAAGGTGCTTTCCTGACTCATCCTTTGTACCCTTCCCTTTTAAATATTAAAAATTTAAAAAATGAAAAAGAAGGGAAATTTTAGTGTCTTGGAGATTGTGACCTCAGACTCTTTCAGATTTGGGAGAAAGATTGTTTTGTTGCTGAATCAAAGCTAAAAGCAGAGGCACATCACATCTTCTTACATTCCCTTTTGGACTCTGTTGCCCTGTTTTATGTGCTCAAACCCAGTCCATCAAGCTGAATAATTTGAGCTTTTTGATTGACAGACTTTTCAACATCAGGTTTTATTTCTGTTCATAGTTTCATGTTTGGCAGTATTATCACGCTGCCAGGAGAGAAAGAATTTCACTTTTAGCCACGCTTCAATGCTGCTGAATCAGAACAGCCAAAAAATACCTTCAAGCCCATCCGTCCAAGGAGAAAAAGAATCAATTGGAAGGTTATTTGTGCACAAACTGTAAATCACTGAGTTATAGAAAGCCAAGTATCAGCTTCAGAAACATTACTTCATTATCAGCAGCTTCCATTTTTTTCAGTCACAACCACTAAAGATGTAGCAATTTAAAGAAGAATAGGTTTGGGGGAGCTTTTGTAAATAGGCTGTGGGATTTTTGTTCTTAATACTCCCTTGTTAACGCTTGAGGTTTTTATTACACTCCAATACTTAGTAAGTTTGTCTCTACAATAGCAAAAGTCAGGTTTTGTTGTTGGGTTCTTTGGGTGCTTTTTTTTCCCCTGAAAACTTACTGTTTCATTTCATTTCATTATTTCAGAAACTGATCCTTTAAGAAACACAAAGCTCTCGAGCCCTGAGGAAATCTTTTGATTTCATCCCAAAAGCAGGAGCAAGTCAGGCTCTGGTTTGATCTCTTGTGGTGTCTTCAGTTTCACAGTTCCAGAATCACAGACTTTGCTTCCCAACCCTCGGAAAAAGAGCCAAAACCCCTCAAATGAAGGGAGTGGGAGATGTCAGTGAGGCAAAGCTCAGTCCAGGGGTCAGAGTGTGGCTTTGCAGCAAAGAAGTGATTCAGGGGTGGCCTGGGGACTTCTCTTGACGTCACCCTCCATGATATCAGCTCGTGTTCACCCAGCACAACAATTCCCAGTTTACCTCATCTTCAGGCAGGAGCCACACAGCAAATCCAGTTCTTTAAATTCTTCCCCAGTTGAGTTTCAAGCCTCATTAATCTCTGCATTAAAGCAGGACGCTGTGGAAACCTTCCTTTACTCCACTGCAGGGGAAGCTCAGAGCCCTCTGCAAAATACTTTTCCAGCTTCATAAAATATCCCACTGAAATAACAGAGAAATAAATTATGCAAACCTGGCAGCCAAACCTGGGTGTATTTTCACGAGAGATTCTTTACTAAATAGAGTTTATAAACCTTAAAAAAAAATGGTTTATTGAAATGAACTTACACTGTGTAAAATTTAAATCAATTTTAAAGCACACTATTCCCAAGGTGTAGCTGACTTGGAGACTCATCTCCATGGCTCCAGTGAGTAGGAGGAGGGGAAAGCTGCAGTCTGGGAACCTTCTTACATATTTAAGAAACACAACTGCTGTCACATTAAGCCTTTAAACAGTTCAGGGTTGATTTTCCAAGCATTCCGTATCTTCCTTTACCAGGTATTTATGTACCTGGGAGAAGCAAACGAAAGTTTCAGACCTGCGATGCAGTGAAATGTATCTATGCTCATTACTGTTGCTATATATCATTGGAAAAAAACCACAAAAAAGCCTTGACAGAAAGATTTGCATTGCCAGAAGAAGCCTGGTGGATACTAATGACACCATATTTTAGGTACAGAGGAAAAGAAACTTCCAAACTGGAGAAATGACTGTATATTGTTTTTACAATTGAGTTTACCTCTACTTTTTCATAACTCAGTAAAGGATGCAGTGAGCTTAAAATATTTAAATAGAATTTTTGGTGTTTGAAAAATTATAGTTTGCTATTTTATTTATTCAGATTAATGAATCAACATGACCAACTCCACCACGTACACTTTCAATAGCTGTGTGAAGACATTTCATTTGAAAATAATACTGGGTGCTGTGTGCTTTTTCAGCCTGCTCATTGACATTAACAAAACTCCTCCAGGCCATGCTGAATTATGTTTTATATGCCGTGGTGTAAGGAGCCAAAAATAGTCTTGATAAGCAAATAGCAGAAGTGAAATACAGAGTATTTAAAAGGTAACAACAAACCTTTGGCACTGTGGATTATAAATGGCCATGGAGCCCAAATGGATTTCTCCACCAACTCTTCCACTCCTTCTCCAAATACTAATTTTTTAAAATTTCATATAGATGGATTTTATCTGCCCACGTGTGGCTTGTATTGTGTCTTGGTCTGTGGAGTAGTAATGTAGAGGAAGAAATGTAGAGGTAGAAATAGGTACTAGGACTACCATCCCCTTCTTTCTTTCCACTCTAAAGAATGGACTCTTCAGAGAAACTCTTTTCATTCTGAAATAGAAGTTTTGCACAGATGCTCAAAGGCTTAATATTTGTTAAAATGAAAACAAAACTAGGTTTTTTAGGGTCTTGTTATATGACAATGTTCATGTGTGAAATCAAATGTCTCAAACTGCACTATTGGCTTTGGTCACAGGGGGCTCTTTCGAAAGAGAACTTCAGCTAAAGCTCGTGAGCCTTCCCAAACTCTTCAGTTCACATTTGACAATCCAGCTGCTCCATGGTCCCATGTGAACACTCCATCAGATCTACAATCCAACTTTATCAATAATATTAATCACATGCAAAAACCCTTCTAAATCTCTCAGCCACCGCTACAAGACTGTAGACTTGTAAGACTACATGAATATCTCTGCATCCACTGGAAAGTCTGCATTTTTTGTTTGCAGACATCTCTGCACACTTCAAGAACTTCAGCATAAAGGATTGCCTGGAAATCCCTGAGTCACTTGTTCCAGGGTGTTATCAGCACGTTTAACTGCACAAATTGGCCTGGACTGAACAGGATATGTCTGGGGGAATCTCCAGAGCTGTTTGAAATCCCCACCTGGGGAGCTCCTGGGAAACACTCAGCTAAAAGGCTGATTGTTCAGTCAGTCCATTAGTTACAGTTTTGTGCAATATCTCCAACCAGACAGCAAATCCTTTATCTCATCTGTGCAGACAAGAAGCTGCACAGTCCTGGAACAGCCAGGGAATTCATGGCTTAAATGCAAGAACAGGCACGATCCTGATACAGCTGCACCACAGTTGTGACTAAAGAATACATTTTATTTTCACAGCTCCAATCATTTACAGCTGAACTCCCAGAGGTCTTGAATCCAGAAAATGCTTCTTTCTCACCACATATTCTAGAGAGTCCAGAATCACTGCTGAGCTGCAGAGAAATCCACTGGGTACATTTCCACTGAGCCCGAGTCCCAGACACTGTGACACTGGGGAATGACTCAATGCTGTCTCCTGACAACTCTGAACCATATGCCAATGTCAGCTGGAAATTAAGATGGAAGTGGGAAATTTTTAAACAAACAAGGAAGGAAATTGCTGGAACAGCTTTCTGATCAGAGCAGTGCAAGCTAAAGAAGTTGACTGATTTTGCATTCTTACTTTGTGATGAACTCATTTTCATTTTTAAGGTAGGGTTGCCCATGTAATAAGGGTCAGAAATGAAATATGATTACATTGCCCCGAGTAAAACTGTTGTGAGGTCCTCAGACATGACTATTCTTGGTAAGTCTTCTTCCTGGACCAAACAGCACCCTCAAACAATTCCCAGGCTCAAGAATCAGTGTCTAAATCTCTGTTAGTGAGGTGCTCAGATCAGTGGAAGTGGTTATGGAAACAGAAATAATTGTGATGAGAATTCAACAAACAAACTCTGCACCATGGGAGTGGCATCAAATTAAATCCAGGCTAGTCCCAGGGATGAGACCTTATGCTAGGAGCACATTAATTTCACTTTTGGAGTCACTGAATCATGGAATACTTTGGGTAGGAAGAGTCTTCAAGATCCATCCCGTTCCAACCCATGGGCAGGGACACCTTCCACTATCCCAGGCTGCTCCAAGCCCCATCCAACCTGGCTTTGGACACTTCCAGGGATCCAGGCGCAGCCACAGCTTCTCTGGGCACCCTGTTCCTGTGTCAGCTTTATAGGGGCTCAAAGTAAGCTAGATTTCTGGTTCAAATACATGCTCCATTTTGTCTTATTTTGCTAATCAGTTCTCTGGCAGGAAGCCAAAACAGTGAGTTTTTGTATGTTCTACATTTGAGAAGACAGAATACCTCAGGAAGTACCAGACTGGGGAATTCTCGGTAAAGGAGAAGGAAGAAAAAGGGAAACAAAGTCTTTAATAATCTTATTTGTTCTTCAGATTTGTTCTTCACTACAAGAAGGCAAGATACAAAAGCACTTGGAATACTTGGAGACAAAGAAATAGCAAGGAACAAGACATAGGCATGAGTGAAGGTTTAAAATTCAGTATTTAGAACAAGTTCAGTAGTTCAAGACTGAAAAACTCACTGAGTTATCCCCTTTGGTTCTCTACAGGGCAAGTAATGTTTTAGCAAAAGGGTTCTGATGTTCTCAGGAAACAGCTTTAACATGAGAAATGTGTTCTGCCCCTGATCCTGTCCTTCCATCCCCAAGAGACAGCAATGATAAATAATTTTCTACAATGTAGTGGAAGGAAAGCTCTTTCTCACTCTCCAGTTTTTCTCTCCCTCGTCACTCCTGTACTGCCTGACATCCAAGAAAAGATCTGCTGTATTACTGCTTCTTGTCCCTTTTTTTAAACATTATTTTCTTTTATTGTTTTGCCCCAAGGTTCCAAAGGAAAAGCAGAAGTATAGGAGAAGATGAAAATGCATCAGAAGTTTGACAAAGACAAAGGACACATAAAAGCACTGATGAAACAAAGTCCAATCTTAGTTCTTGATGGAGTCAATGAAAAACTAAAAGGATCTTGTTCTCTCTGGGGTTACATTTATCACTTTAATTCATGTCAGGGGAAGAAATATTAAGATGTTTTGTGTCTGGGTCGGCCGTTTCAGGTCATCAAGTGGCTAAGCCCCAAAGCCAATACTTTTCTGAGACCAACAGAGTCAGTCCTTGGCGTGAGCCAAGAAACTTTAGATGAATATTTGAGTCATATTTTGTGCAAGTATTTCATATCTACCAGATTTGCATGTCCTGGTTTGAACTTCTGAAGATTATCTCATTTCTGGTTCCAACAGGAAAGAATTCTTAGGGTTCTCATTGTATTTTTAAAGGAAAAAAATACAAAAATAACCCTAATTTTTCTTCCAAGATTACTTTTAAAAATCCTTTATGAACACAAATACATATTGAAATTTACAATTTAGCCCTTATAACACATAGCTGGACAAAGACTACGGGGAAAGAAGGATGACTGGGATCTCTTCAAGGCTCCAAAAACAAGTGCAAAGCACCTAAAATGAGATTCTTGCAACTTTTTAGTTCTCTAACCTCACAAGGGTCTCCAAGTGTATCAGAGAAGAATTTGTGCCTCTCAATAACAGAAATACAGTAACAGTCACCTCAGAGGCAATTTACATGATTTAGAAGCAACACTTCCAAATCAGAAATGCAGGCTCAAGTAGAAGTCATAAAGAACACACAGCCAAATAGGCTGGATTTAGGTTTGGATTTTCAGTACAACATTAGCTGCAGGTGGTTTGTTGGTGTACACACTCTTTACCTGACATTAAGTGTGATTTTCTTTTCCTCTTGGTCAAAAAGACAGAAGTTACCTTCCAGCAACGATCAGGGATATTATTTCTTCAGCAAATGTTTCCTTTTTGCAGGTGTCAAGGTGTGCTCTCATTTTCCCCTCAACTTTTACTTCAGCATTAAATTTATATTCTCTATATTTCAGTAAATCAAAAAGGTTTTACTATTTTTGTTATAGCTGAAAAAAATCTTGCCTTCCTGAGCTCTTTATTGTTCATTTTATTTATTCAGGACTGTGTTTCAAACAAGTTTATTTTTGTCACACTGAACTGTGTATGCATTCAAGCTTTAAAAAGGAGTAATTACAGCTCAACTTCAAGTCTCAAAAAAGTTTTGATTCAGACATTGCACAGTTCTGAAAGCTGAATTTTCTCTCTGCAAAATGCCACTCACATTAATGACTGATTTTGCTCATTTTTCTGTCTTTAATACATTTGTCGTTCTTACCAATCATCTCTATTTTCTTTCATTAGAGACCAGCCTCCAAAAGTGCTGATAATTCCACTAATGTTTACATTGGAAATGTGGGGAGTAAAGAGAAAAAGATGATCTTTTAGTGAAGGCATTGGCAGAATGGGAACAGAAAACTGCTATTAAAATTGATATTACTTAATGTGATACAACTGGGATTTGCTAAAACTATTTGTTCAGGAAGAAAAAATAAGGAAAATAATAAGAAAAAGCATTATTCAATGCCCAGTAATCTCCCTGAGGTGTGTTGTAATGGAAAAGAGAGAAGTTTTTTTTAATGTCTGCATGAATTTGATTTCTGTCCTGCAGGCCTCCAAAATCCAAGTTGGACCACATACCTAAAATTTCATCTTGCTAGAAATTCAAGCAGTGTTCAGGGTCCTGTATGATGAGAAAACACCCTGAAATAAATCTTTGAAATGCACCCAGGATGTTTTCATTCTCCTTTCCAATGCTACTTAATCCAGGCCCAAATAATACCCAGATTGGAGACTATCCCAGCATCCCAAACACTATAGATACAGCACAAGGAATTCTATCAGTTAATTCAGCTGGGATAGTGAGAGGAGTCCCTGCCCAGGGCAGGGGATTAGAACAAGCTGAGATTTAAGGTCCCTTCCAACCAAATCATTCTGTGATTCTGTGATTTATGAGCTGGAAAACAGCAGTTGAGGAAGTTAAATCATTGTAAAAACAATTTTGTTTTGTCATCGTAATTCAAGGAATAAAAATACTCAAAATGTTTATGTAAAAAAAGCTCCGTTTTGGTCCCTATTAAAATCAGTCAATAGTGAAGCATTTGTATCAATTAATCTCATTCTAAAACAGTGGGTAAAACTCTCCTGAAACCATCCTGGAAAAGAATGGGTTTGTCATTAATTACAAACAGATACCTGAGCCACCAGGTGTGCAGATTGAGATTCTTCAGCACTAGATGCAAAAGATGTCCCACCAAATTTACCAATGAAATTATTTACTATGGAACTCCACCTTAATTCTCCCTGTGCCCAGAGTAGCCTGACTGACAGTAATTTCTGCAGCCACAGCTGTCAAATACAAAATTAAACATTTTAAGCTTTTTTACCAATTCATTGCCAGCTCAGTATTAACCCTCTTCACTTCTGGGTGCCAGATAGTGTCGGAGAATTTAAAACATAAAAAATAATGTATGTTATAAAGAGTGTGTTACACCTTTTATTTGTATACACTGCTGGACCTGGCAGTACTAAGTTTATGGTTGGACTCAATAACCTAAATAATCTATTCCAGCCCAAATGATTCTATGTTTTTTTTACCTCAGGGTTATAAATCCTATAATTTTTACAATTTCAGAATGGGTAGACCATTCTGTATTGCCCAGCATTGGAACTCTAACATGTCATCTCAAAATAATATTTTTTCCTGACATACTGGTAATATTTTTAGCTCATGAGAGATAAACAGAGGTTTTCTGCCTGACTTTTTCTTTCTTCCTCTTTTTTCTTCTGTTTCCTTTAATCCATGAACACTGGATTACACACCACGTTTCCTACTCAGACCTAAGCCTGTTGTGAAGAGCAGGAAATATGTTCTTTATGGTCCCTTCCAACCCAACCCATGCTATGAGTCTGTGATTATTTCAGTACATTAGGTGTTGAAGTTTTGCTATTTTTTGGCTTTTTCTTGGTTTTTTGTGTTTTAATGAAGGTGTTTTCCAGGCTCCACATGCAGTTCTAGAGGCCAACAGCAAAATGTTTTCCCAATATCATCTTAATAGAAAGATTCAGTTGTGTGCCTGAATCAGAAATCTCTTAGCACATGCCAGTAGCACATTTGCAATAATAAACATGTCTCTTGGAATTACTCTGGATATCCAGAAGAAAAGCAGGATAAATTTGAGTTGCAGCATCCCTGAATGCCTTGGCACCTGAGAACGCCAGCTCATGTTCCTGGATCCAAGGCATGAACAAATTATGGTGAAGGATCTCTGGGTTTGGCAACATTTTCTGCGTTTTCCCTCATTAAAACCCTTTTATATCAAGACTGGGCCTGGCATAACTTCACCAAATGATTTAATGAGAAAAAAACATATAATGGTAAATGTTTTTAGCAATCTTTAATCTTCACCACACATCAGGCCCAGGCTCAATCCCCAAGTCTAATCCAGTGCTCTTATCCCAATATTCCCGTGACAATAAAAAGTAAACTCACCATTCAGAGCTAAAATCAGACTGAAATATAACCATTGCCATGAAATTCCAGTAATCAGGGATCTTCACCTGCTCTTCTGGAATTTTCTACTGGGCCTGAAAGGCCAAGCTGGGAAAACAGAGATGTCCAGGTTGGCCAGAGGAATGAGAAACTCTTCGGGAGTCAGAGAATGTTTCCAGCCTTGAAAAATGAATACTGAGAGGGAACAGGCTGGGTGAAAGCAGATGGAGAGAGATTTAAATGAAAAGTCACTGAGAGTCAGGATAAAACAGGTAGAAACAGAGTACGAATGCATATAGAGTGGAAATTACAGGATTTATGGTTTTCAGGGCTTTGTAACAGCCTCTCAAGAAGAGGAGGGAAACAAAGGCCAGCTACATTCAAAGCAGGGCACAATAAATTTTTGAAGAGAATTGTGAAGTATCAAGGTTCTGAAGTATCAAGGATTGTTGAGAAGTCCCCTATTTTTATCTTTCTACCCCTCCAAATCAGAGAACACCAGAATTAATTCATTGGGAATAAGCAGCTGATTTTTGGGGAGAGATATATATATATTTATGGAGTTTGCCAACTTACATCTTGTCAAAAAAACACTAAACTGGGAGGTGTCCAAACTTCAATGGGAATTTAAACTGCTGCCCAACCCTGTCCTATGGAAAAGGAGATGGATTTTCTATGAGGGCATGCAGTGATAGCACAAAGGGGAAAGGCCTTAAAA
This sequence comes from Corvus cornix cornix, assembly GCF_000738735.6. Lineage (NCBI taxonomy): Eukaryota > Metazoa > Chordata > Aves > Passeriformes > Corvidae > Corvus > Corvus cornix. The sequence goes on along the minus strand of NC_046333.1, from coordinate 2,951,620 downwards.
TGAAAGTGTAGGTTTAAATTAAATATTGGGAAGAAATATTAAGTAATTTCTTCCTGATTTCACTGAAATGTCTGGTGAAATATCAGCTGTGTGCTGTATAATGTTTGACAACCGTGATTATGGTATTTTGACATAACACCCCTCATCCCACAACTGAAGAACTTTTACAGACAATTAATTTGGATTGACTACAAATCCTAAAAGGGGAAATATTTCTGCCTTCCTTTTGAAACGTGGGATTTCATCTGGATGCCCCCACACTGTGTAGGTGTGAGCTGAGTCACAAAAATAATGAGACAGATCAACCCCAGTCCCGTTACTGAGCCCAGGTTTAACCCCAGAGCAGCTCAAATGTCACTGATGCAAAACCCAGAGTGAAACTTTGCCCAGCAGAGCACAGTTCATACCTCACAAATGAGCAGCAGGAAAACAGGGAGAGCTGGCTTTCCACAGCCAAACTGCAGGGAAAATACAATTATCAGAAACATCCTGCTGTTTACAGAAAACCAGAAATATTTTAGTGTCAAAAAGTGCCTGCCAGGGATTGTTGTGGCCCCATTCCTCTTGCTAGTTTAAACTGAACCCTTTTCCCAAAAGTCCTCAGTCTTGGAGAGGCCATGATCCAGGGAAAGTCTTGTCAGTCAAGATGCACTAAGGGCAAAAAAAAAAAGATGAAAATAATAAGTTTTAGTGGAAAAAGAGGTCTTGAGGTGATAAAGCTAAACCTTCTAAATTTGCCATAATTTTTTAATGGCCTTAAAACTGTGTTTTCTTGCTGTTTCTGAGGAGAAGACTCTTCTAAACACAAGGGAAAGAGGCTTAAATACATTTTTTTTTCCAATACCAGTTCTTGTTACATTTTCATCTTTCCCAATATAAATTAAGGGTTGTCACAGTAAATGTGCTCCATCTAAAAACAGCTCAGAGCAAATCTGGGTCGCTGATTTATGGAAAGATCTGCTCTCTGTCTGCAGGGCTTTTTTTGATATTTTTATAAATAACTATGGCTACGGTATTGAAAAATGTACATTTCAAGCTAATGGATGAAAGCTTCAGGAATTAGGAGTAGCCAGATGAAGGAAAACAGGAACAATTTCAATAGAAGATCAATGTTATAGGTAGAAATGAGATCTAATTCAGATAAATGTAAAATATACTCAGCTGTGGAGCAAACACTGACAAAGAGCATATATTAAATTGAAGGAGATGAGGAAAAAAATAAGAGTGCTATAGATGACAAATAAAGTAGAACAAAACAAAATAAGACACTATGTGGATGATTGAGGAGAAAGGAGAAACTAAATAAACTTTTGTATAGGAAGAAAAATGAACTGGAAAAGGATAGAATTTATTAAACCCCAGATCTTTCAAACTCAAGGTCAAACCTACTGTTGATCAGGCCAAGAATGAGCTGTAAAAACCTCTGGCTATTTATGAACAATAAATGGATAGTAATATCAAGAGGAGTTTTAATGGGAGAGGGGGGACTTGCGTGGGAGGATCTATTTTAATTAAAGTCAGTATCAATCACCTTTGCAAGCAAATATTCCACTGCCAGCCCTGACTCCCAACTATTTTTGTTTAGCCTAAAAATATCACTGTAAACCAATATTCATTATATCTCTGATCCGTGGAGTTTGAGGTTGTCAAACATTTGTTCTCCCTCCCTTAAACCTCCAAAGTCGCTCTGAATCCAGGAGAGGGAGGTGGCACAGCAGACACCTGCACACACACGTGGCGTTTGGGTTTTTGCTTCCATTCCCCTCTTCAACCTTAAATACCCCATTTAAAACTTAAAATGCAACATCCTCTGCCCCGCTGTGTCAAAGCAAGGACATTCAGAGACAGGGTTTTGTTCAGAGGCTCATCACCCTCTTGCTCACATATTTTTGTGGCCACATTGCAAATAAAGGTTGTGATTCAAGTGAGTTTATCAAAGAGATAAAACAGAGAATTTGGGAACTGTCCCTTTCACTGTCAAAAACATTATCTTGTTGTGCAGTGCCTTTTTATAACTCTGTGATGGGTTTTTTTCCCAATTTGACACAGTGCTTCACACACAGCAGAGAAATGAATAGTGCACTCCTCATTTTGCACCTGGATAAAATGACCAGAGCCCGATTAGACAATTTGTCCATTTTTCGCTCAGGAAAAGGTGAGGAACTTAAAAATGCTCCCTCCCTTGGGTTTATGCACCTCCCATGGCTGCACCCTTCCAATCCAGGTCCTGGTGCTCATCAGCTCATCACCTCCAGTCCCTCTCCCTTCTCATAAGAAGGTAAAATAGATACAAAGACCAGCAGAAAATCATGGGATGCCAGAATCATGATGGCAGAAGAGCAAATCCAGTTCCTGGAGGTTTTCCCTTTTTATTTCACACTTTATCACTACATTCCCTTCCTTTCATACCAGGAATTGCGCAGAGAGAAGATCAAATTTTTGGTAGCAAAATTTTGCTTCCTACCTGAGACCCAAACAGCACAAATCTGCCAGCTTTTTACCCCATTTGCATTACAGACGGAAATGGGAGTTACTTTAGTTCAAGGGGGTCAGGAACTGCCAAGAACTCTGGAAAAGTAAACCAGGTTATTCCCTTCTGTGCACAAGAACCAAGAGCCTTCCTAAAGCAAGACCCTGTTCTGACAGGGATCAAGAAGAGATGCTTAATAAATGAATTAAGGCATCTTGGATCAAAATAAATTGAGAGGGGAAGCTAAACGGGGGTTTCTCTCCTAATTTGTTTCCACCATCTCCTGCAGAAAGAAAACTTCCTTTTTCCGTTCTGTGCTCCTTTGTCTGTACTCGCAGAGATGCTGACATGGAGCCACTGGTGCCAGGGGACACATTTCATAGAACTAAGGACTGCAGACAGGAGTGTAGAATATATTCTGACATTTTCAAGAGTTCATTTAGGGGAGTATTTTATTGGTGATTTCTAACAAGGCCTTAAAAGCTGGGTCTCTTTTGATTTTAGCCACTATTTTGATTCCAGTCGTATCAGGTAAATGTGGTGGCATCATAAAAATCTGGTTTAGCTTGGATCCTACACAAGAAGAATTCAGGCTGGTTTTAACACCAGGCTGGGGTTTTAATAAAGCCCATTTCAATAGCCAGGCTGAGGGAGCTGGCATTATTCAGGGAGAGGAGAAGGCTCTGGGGACATCTTAGAGCCCCTTCCAGTACCTAAAGGGGGCTATGGAAAAGGAGGGAGAGCGACTTTTACACAGGTAAGCATAAATGGGAAAGGTCTTAAACTAAAAAGGGAGATATTTAAATTAGATATGAGGGAAAAATTCTTGGCTGTGAGGGTGATAAAGCACCAGAACAAGTTACCCAGAGACACTGTGGCTGCCCCATCCCTGGCAGTGTCCAAGGCCAGGTTGGACAGGGCTTGGAGCAACCTGGGATAGTGGAAGATGTAAAACAAGATGATCTTTAAGGTCTCTCCCTATCCAAACCATTCTGGGATTCTGGGATAATACCAAAAGGCTTGCTGGAATAACAGACTGTAGGTGCAAACTGAGAAATTGGTCTGAACCATCTGTGTTGTCTCGTGGTGATGAAAACCATGACAAAGCACGCACGTGTTCAACAACAGGATCACAGAATTTACTTCTCTGAGGGAAGCTTTACTAGGAAAGGCAAGAAAATTTCCATCTGGAGCCTGTAGCACTGTCCTCTTCTCCCCTTCCTCTCCCATTGTCTCTGCCCAGTCAAGTGCAGGGATGTCCTGCACTTTGGGGGACAGACACATTACTCATTTTGATGGAAACAGCAGAACCTTATCACCAGCAGAGCACCATCCTAGGAATGCCTGCCACGAGTTACTGCCTGGATTTACACCTTTTATGTTCCTGTCTTGGCTTCAGGCCATAAACATACACTGATTTATATTTAAAGGGACCTCTGAAGTTCATTTGGTGCAAAACCACACTCAAAAGAGTCACACCCCAGTGCAGCTCCTTCCAGGGCACAGGATGAAGATTGCCTACAAAAAGGAGGAGAAAACAGTAATAATAAATTGACCTGCTAGATAAAGAGCAATCTAGCCTAAAATGTGAGAAGAAAGCTTCTTTGCACACTCCTAGGTGAGACAGGGGAATGGCATCACCCCACAAAAGGGTGAACAACATCAGATACAACATTTGATGGTAGCTAAAGGCCACAGGATGGAAAACACAGACTCTGCCAAATGGGAGAATGAGTCCCAAAGCGTGCCAGATAAAGGGTCTGTCCTTCAATCTACTCCAAGCCTTTCAAGCCATCTCTCTGCCCAAATCCTGTCCAGCAGGATAGGCTCTTGCCCAGATAAAAATTTTGATCTTTCACAGATCAAAATATCTCTGTCTCTGCTCTCTGGGAGCAGGACATCTTCCACAGAGAGTTCCTTTGGTTTCTGTGGGATTGCTCAAGGAGAAAGTTTCACTCAGTTTGCCAAAGGCATCAAATGTTGGCTCAGACCCCACAAAGAAAGCACCTGAAAAGAGGGAGAACATTTACCTGTTGTTCTCCATCCCAGTCTTGTGCAACACTTTCTACTTCTAAGCAATTTTGGTGTGAGATGTGCTGTTAGGAACAATGCTCTGGTTCTCATTGAGAAGGTCTCAAAGTTCCTGCTGGAGGTGAGACTCAGTCAGGTGTGAAGAACAAACTAAAGGGGTGAGGCTCTGCACTCTGAAAAGCAAAATGACTTAAGCACACATCCGTTCATATGGAACAAAGGGTTCTGATCAGAAAACTGCCCTGGAAATAGAATTGTTCCTTCTGCTCAATGCACTGAGGAGATTTGTAATTTCCCATAAGCTTAGGCCACTTTTCAAATGTTGCATTATATAACAAAGGCTGTGGGAGGGGGAGTCAGACCAGCAGAGCTTCATGTCCCTCCTTAGATTTTAATTCAGTGATGATCCATCCAATTTGCAGACTGGAACAATTTTCTTCAAAGATTAAGGGAGCAAACAGCAGCATCAAAAGTCATGCTGAGGTTATTTAAAATGAACTGGATCAGGATGCTCTGAAGACTCAGGTGATTCTGAGAAACAGAAAAAGGGATAATATGCTTGCTGTGGGAAGGATCAATGATTGGGTTCTTTTACCTTCATACATATTCTCTATGATTTTTAGCAGACTGATTAATTCCAGCCCTTGAAAGGTGTATAAGCACTTGCTTCCTGTTGGAATACATTAAAGCCAAGAGGAATTAGATGCAGGTACATTGCCATGAGAGTGATTCATGTAGCAGCATCTTAATATTTCAGTGTTAAGTCTAAGTGAGTTTTATATTCCATTTTAATTCTTGAAGGTGAATAACTCCATGCAGAAGAATGGACCGGGGGCCAACAGGCTGGAAAGCAGCTTGGCAGAAAAGTCCCTTGGAGTCCTCAGGGATGATGCGTTGACCATGAGCCTGAAATGTGTCCGTGTGGCAAAAAAAGGGCCATCAGTATCTTGGGCTGCACTGGGAGAATCATGGCCAGGAGGTCAAGGGGGATGATCCTTCACTGACTCCCAGAATGGTCAGGGTTGGAATGGACCTGAAAGATCATCTCAATCCAGTACCCTGCCATGGGACACTTTCCACTATCCCACATTGCTCCAAGCCCTGTCCAGCCTGGCCTGGAACAATTCCAGGGATGAGTTATCCACAGTTTTTCTGGGCTATCTCCCCTCAGCTCAGCTCTGGTGAGACATTTGGACTGCTGGGTCCAGTGCCAAGCACCAGTAGAGGAGAGACTGGGACATACTGGAGTGAGCCTAGTGAAGGACCATAAAGACGGTAAAGGGATGGAAATATCTGACCCATGTGTGCAGGCTGAGAGCTGGAACAGCTCATCCGGGAGAAGAGAAGGCTCAGGGGATCTCCCAATGGGTGTAAACACCTGATGGAGAAGACAGAGCAAGTGTCTTCTCAGTGACAGGAAAAGAGCTAAAAGGCAGAAACTAAAATACCAGAAATTCAGTTTAAGCATAGCAAAACTCTTCAGTGTGAGGGTGGCTGAAGAGGAACAAGTTGCCTCAGGATGTTGTGGAGTCTCCATCCTTGGAGAGGTTCAAAAGCAATCTGGACATGGTCCTGCACTATTTGGGGCTCTGTTCAAAGCAGAGCAGTGGGCCAGGACTAAATGATCACCAGAAATCCCTGCCACACTCAGCAATGCTGTCTGATTCTGTTACAAATTATACTTGGAATCACCACTCTGTGTTGGAGTGCTAGGTTTAGCTTAGCAAGCTGCAGCTTTCTCTGAGAGCTCAGCGGAGTTGCTCAGAGCAGTGCGGCCATTTCACCCTCCTGTAGGCCATTTTGGACGGCTCCGCGGTTTTACTCTGGCAGCCAGCAGTGCCACAACACAGTGACAGAGAAGGAGGCGAGAAGGGTCTCCCCATGAGGGTTTCAGAGGACCTTTTATGGTTACATCTTGTCCTGGTGACCCCCAGAGGCAGAGAGACCTCCTTATCTGGGAACAGGGAGGTTTTGTCAGGGGCTCAGGGGCGGTACATGGGCGAAGTTGGGGTACAGGAACCAATAGGGAGAGCCCGAGGGAGCGGCCAGGGCTAAGGGCAAGGAGCAGGGAAGCAACAATGTGGGATAGGAAAAGCAATGGGTAAACAGATCGCCGCAAGTCTGGAAAAGCCAAACTTTCCAACACCCACAGACTTGCAGGTCTCTGTAGCTAAGCAAGATGAACCCCAGTCAACAGCGAGAGGAAAACCCTTCAACAAGATTTTTTTTTTTTTCTAAACAAAGGGTAAAAAATGCTGCATGACAATAAAAAGAAAATTAATAGTGAGAAAGACATGTCCAGTTTGGGAAGCAGTGCTTATCACATGCCAAATTTTCAACTATTTTAAGTATTTTTTCAGTCCCCTGTGACTGTATTCCAGCAGTGATTAACAGCGTTCTTTAAAACAAGCAAAAAAAAAGCATAAGCAGATATTTGTTTTTATTATATTACAGCAAACTTGTGTCATCCTGTCCCTGTGGAAAAAGGTTCAAAACATGTTTGGTTATTCACTTTAATATTCTCAGCCAATAATGCAATCAAAAGAAAAAAATAAAGACTGAGGAAAGCTTAAAATTAAACAAAATATATTGAGAAAATATTGAGTTTGACGTCCAGTAAAGATGATTCTTGTTGACAGTGTTGACTTCTTTAAATTTCTGTTCTAATTTTGCAGATCTGTAAGTGATTAATAAAAATTCAAGCTCTGGATGTGATTTTGATCCATTTCCACTCAAGTAAACATGAAAGGATGAAATGAAGTTCCTTTAACATAAATTTATTTAAAAATCTTACAGATTGCCCAAATCAAAGTTGCTGTAAATCCACAGACCAGGTTTCTCCAAGCCCCATCCAACCTGGCTTTGGACACATCCAGGGATCCAGGGGCAGCCACAGCTCCTCTGGGCACCCTGTGCCAGCGGCTCCCCAACTTCACAGGAAATAATTTTTTCCCAATATCCAACCTAAATTCCCCTAAATTTCTTTTAATTTGTATCCATTATTCCTTGTCCTGTCACTGCACAATGGATTTTGCCATTTGACAAATGATGAAAGCCACTCCCTTTTTACTCTCCCATAGTAGACACTTTTGGTATAGGAAACACACGGGAAATAGTGAAATAAATCATACTGGGAACTTCAGTAATCCAAAATAAAACTGAAAGTTTAAAAAATGAGGTGCTGTTCTCTACATTCCCCTTGGCTGGCTGACAACACCACCATACCGTATTTCATACATTATATTGGTCACAATGTGTTACTTTCCTGAAAAAATTAAGCTCAATAATGGAAGAAAAAATTTGTCACATCTTAAAAAAGAAAAGAAAAAAAAAAAAAAAAAAGAGGAAATACTTTAAAAAAACCACCTGAAAACACAAAGCAAAGAAAAAAATGTAAAAAATCCCTTTCCCCAGCAGAAAACCCAACCCACAACCAATATTGAAATTAGCATGCATGAAGCAGAAGAAATGCTTAGAAAATTGACTTAAATTGATTTTACCTAAACTCGGTCAACTCAAAATTAAATGCTCTGGCCATTTTAAATCCCTTCTCTTCCTGTGTAGTCAGAGAAAAGGAAGAAACACCCCTTGAAAAGCCGAGGTTGTCCATTTTGAGGGATTAAACACTTTCTGTTACATTTTTAGCCATTTTGTTTGTTATTAAAATTTTCTAATCAATAACTCACAAAATTCAGCTTCTGGAATTTGAGTAAATATAAAAAAAAAAGCTCTGAATCTGTAATTTTCTGATTTAGTCTGAAAAATTGTGATGTGTTGTACAGAGCGTCTAAAGAAAGGAAGCAAGAAGGTAGAACTTTCTCCAGACACACACCTGAATAAATAAGTACTCAACCAGAGGACAATCTTTACTTTTTTCCATCAGGTGCTGATATCCATGGAAATGATCCAGTAAAACACTTTTCCTAAAAAACAAAAAATTGGCTCAAGGTCAAACATTTCATGGAGCTACACAGACTTGAGAAGTGAAAGGCAAGAAGAAAATGCTGAAGGCGAGGTAAATTTTGGATCAAGGGTTCCTCCAGTGTCAAAATATTTATGTTTCATTCTAACTGTTACCTTTTGGTCCTCTTTTAAAAGATACATGCTGTATATATTCTATACACATTGTGTATTATTTTATGCCTGATATGAAATAAATAATGTCTTGAACATTGCAATAATTGAAAATGTCGTAGTTTTTGTTGTACTTAAAACCCAAAATTACATTCTTTTTCTTGCTCAAAAGCCATTTTTTCTCCTAGAAGTTCCAAAGAAAGGAGGTTTCTGTTTCCACCTAATAAAATCTCCACTATGACTTAAGTGTGTGAAGTACAGAGCACTTTAAAACACAGACAAAAATGGCTTTTCATTCCACCCCTGCTTGAGCGCTCTTTATTTTTAGCAGCTACAGAGACATTTCCATATCCCCAACAAGCTCTAAAAGCAGCTGTGATAGAAGACAGGCTGAAGACAATTTAACCTGAAATTATGTGTAGCTGTCTCCCAGTCTTACCTTTGTTTCTCTAAGATACGTTTCTTTTGAATTCTTAAAGAAGAAATGACTTGTAGAGCTGAAAAAAAAAAAAGTAGAGACTTCTTTTTGAAAAACATTACCCCAAAGCCCTTATTTTTGTTTTCTAATTAGAATTTAAATCAATCTATTAAAGAAAAAAAAAAAAACCTAAAATATTTCCTGTGTTATTATTTCAACACCTACACTTCCCTTTCTTTTTAAATTTGGCAGTTCCAACTCTTTCTTATTTAATATAAATTTTTAAATGCTTTCTATACTAGAATGCAGTTCTGGAAGGAAGTTTCAACTACATTTTTTCAGCAGTTGATGAAGAACAAAGAGAAAAACCAAAAAATTTTAGTCTCCATAAAACACAGCTCGCATTTAGACATGGCCTTTTAAATTCCATTATTGCATCTTCCAGGGTAAATGCACAAAGTTTGCTTTATTAGTATTGCTGCCACAAAGCAGGGAATCCATCTCAGACAAATTGTTCTTCTCACTTTTGGTTTTCTACACAAAAATTTGAAAGATTTTGGTAGCACAAGAAGGAATTTGTCGATTCTGAACTTCATTTTGTGCAGAACCTGACAGGAGGGTGGAGCCAGGGGTGGGGTCAGGCTCTGCTCCCAGGGAACAAGGGACAGGATGAGAGGAAACCACCTCGAACTGTGCCCAGGGGAGGCTCAGGTTGGACACCAGGAGGAATTTTTTCATGGAAAGGTGGTCAGACATTGGAAGGGGCTGCCCAGGGTGGTTTGGAGTCCCCATCCCTGGAGGTGTCCAAGGAAGGCCTGGACGTGGCACTCAGTGCTCTGGGCTGGGTGACACAGTGGAGATGGGTCAAATGTTGGCCTCGATGGTCTTGGAGGTCTTGATTCCGTATTTGAGTGAGGAATGAAGGTGGGGAGAGGTAGAGATGGTTTGGAGACATCCTGAAATGGATTTACTGGAGGTTTTTTTTGCAGGTGTTTTGTTCATGTGTTGTAACACCCCATAGCTCTGTTTTTACAGGATGGCAATAAGGGCACATTTCATTCCTTGATTCACGTGATAATAGGTGGGAAAAAAAACCTATTGGAATGCACAAATCTTTTTGGGATAGCACTGAAGATGAAGGGCACCAGGATTAGACACAGTTCACATCCGTAACCGCTTGGAGCCAACTGTCTGGAGCCAAGTTTATCTTGCCAACAGCTTCTGGATGCTTTCCTGAAGGGGGACTTGCTGGTTTGTTTGGGCAGGGAGCCCAGGAGCCTGTGTAGATGTGCCTGTGACTCAGATCCACAAAGAAGCAAGGAAAAGGAGAGTGTCAACCATTCCAGACAATCTCCTGTAGGTCCCCTAAAATCAATCCTGAAAAGAGAATTGAATGGGAAGGCTGCAGGATGTATGATGACATAATAAGCACCGAAAAGCCTTGTTATTTACTGTAGGTGTCTGAAATGATCCTAAATCACAGCTCTAATCATGGCACATAGAAAAGATTTACTGCACTGGGACAGTGTCTCTATTAAGTCACTGCAAGAGGATCCTAACTCCTCTTGGATTCTATTTACAGGGCACAGAACTTAAAATTTATTAGCAACTTACAACTTTCCAGTTTACTGACCTTCCTGGAAATTCAGGACACTGAACAGCCCCCAGAAATGCCTTTGGGACTGTACTGGAGATGCTGGATTTTTGAAAGTCCTGGTAGTATTTTTATGGAAAAGGAATGTTCCTGTGAATGACTGTGGCTCCCTGGGAACTAGTAAGGAATTCGGTCCCAGGAAGTAAATCAAATCTAACCTAATGTTGTGAATAATATATTTCTGTAGCTGCTATTTATTGTGGTGAATTCTGTGAAAAAAAATCCATGAGGTCAGGAGGAATTTTTGCAATGACACAGGGGAAAAAAGCATACAAAATTCAGGAATCCCTGTTAATATAACCCTGTTATGATGGTAGCCAACTTCTGTTCTTGTCTGTCCCAATGGAGATGTTAAGGAATTAAGTCTTCTAAGGAATTAAGACTTCTAGGGAACAAGATACCCTTCCTCTCCCCTTCACAGTGAAAACCCCATGTGCTGATTTTTTTTTTTTTTTTGGAGCAGTATTAATTTTTTTCATGGTTGATAATATGGGTTTAAATTTTGGAAATGTTCTGAAAACAGAGTTTATAATTCAGGAATATCTTAGTTATTTCTAAGCAGCACCTGCACAGAGTCAAGGCCTTTTCTCTTCTGATTCCAACTGTCCCAAGGGATATTCCAGACCCTATGGAGTCATACTCAGCATACAAACTAGTAGGAAATTTGGCCTGGGATGGCTGCTTGGGAACTGGATGGGCATTGCTTGGTTGGTGGTGAATGTTTTTCATTTCCATCATTTGTTTTTCTGCAGGTTTATTGCTCTCTCTCTCTGTTTTAAAAAATTATTTCCCTTTTCATTATATTATATTATATTATATTAAGGTTATGATTATTGTTATTGTTTTTGTGGTTATTGTTATTCTTCCTGCTGGTTTTGTCACTATTATTATTTTATTTCAATTATTAAACTGGTCTTACCTCAACTCACAAGTTTTCTCACTTTTACCTTCCGATTTATTTTCCCTACATCCTGCTGGGAGCAGAGGGTGAGTGAGCAGCTGTGTGGTGTTGAGTTCCTGGCTGGGTTTAAACCACAAGATCTAGATAATTCCAGAGAACTGAAAGCCCACTCAACAAATCAGAATTCCAAGCAAAAATGCTCGAGATATTCCTTGAGATAAAAATAAAGTAAGTTTAGGAGTGAACAAGAGAGCCAACGCCTCAACTGTGGAAGCAGTTACTGGGTAAAAATCCCACACTCAGTGTCAGCAGTGCTGCAGAACTGACTGTCACAAGAATTAACTGAAAGGCATGGTGGAAGGAAGTGAGAAAGAAGAGAAAAAACTTTGCTGGAGTTTCTAGGACTGGATTCTTCATGTTTTGGGGGAAGACAAATGAGCAGGTAAACACATCACCATAAGAAACCCTGGAGTTGTGAAGGAAACATGGACAAGAGACAAGGCTTTTCTTTCTGTAGAAGTCAAGGTTTGAAGTGCATCATCAAATCTGAAGAACACTCAGAATACAGTGAAATTCTGGACTTTGAAGCCATCACTAAAATTTAGTTTGACTTTAATAGAAGAGAGTCTCCTTCCAGCATTTTTTTCAGGGCTTATTCAAGGATTTTGAGTGCCAAGAGTCATCAATCTACCAACACTATAATCCAATTTTATTTAAAAAATTCCAGTAATTGTAATTTTGTTCTCTCACTGCAAACAAAGGCAATAAAGAAATGGAATGTTAGAACATCAATGGATACTCGACTCTTGACCTCTAATTTCTTTTTTTTATTAACTATGTGAAAAATTATTTTACTTTCTGAAGAATATGAATACTCAAGAGACTGCCCTGAAGACATATTACCTTCCCAGAGCAGAGTATTGTTTGTTGCTTTCCATAAAGACAAATGAAGAACGCAAACTAAGAAGTAAATAAACAAACTTGGGATCTTTTGGAACAAAAAAAAGATGGTGAAGGGTGTGAGAAGTCACGTGTGAGATACCTGTTTCACCATGGTGGGTGCACCTTGTGTTCATAAACCGAGATGAATTTCAGAGGAACAAGGTGAGCCTAACGAGCTCCAAAATGAAAGCTCCTGAGTGGAAAGACTATTTCATGCCTTTGGATGGACAACAACTATTCCTGATTTTGAGTTCAGGGGAGATGATAGTGCTGTTCCATATGCTGATGGGAATTTGAAAGGCTTTTTGGTGTTTATGGGATGGCAACCCAGGAAAGCTAAAAGGTAGGATGGGATTCAGAGAAAAGGATTTGCGGGGAGATCAGCCCCAACAGGCTCAGTGAAATGAGCTGAGAGGTCAGTGGGGTTAAGGGGAGAGAGAAAGGAAAATAATATTGGAGCGACTAGAAGATAATCTGTTATCCTACAGATTTTGAGGTGAGGGAAATGAGGATACAAATATGAAAGAAAAATAAAAGGAAGACTTAGGAAGAAGGGTTGGAGACCTGCTGAGGAATGTTCCCATAAAGACCATTCCCATCTGGTATGGAAAATTTGGATTTTGAGGTGGGGAGAAGCACATGGTGGTAGGTTTGGTTACAATTCCCCTATCTTGTGTTTGCTCCTGCAGAGCTGGTTGTCAGTCTGGATTTGAGAACCGACCGATTTATCCCAACATCCAATCCATGCTTCCATCACTTCCTTTGCATCAATCCATCTTCAGCAAGACTGACGCCTCTTCCAGCCCTGTTTGGGGGAAAATCCTGGGGCATTTCAGTCAAACTGGAGCTTGTGATCCCCGCAAGGAGGACCCTGAGCAGAATTAGCTCATCTTCAGATAATCAGAGCCAGCTGAGAATCTGGAATTCTTCCCCTCATGGCACTACCTTCAGTCCAAACCACATTTGCTTATGTTGTGGTAGCACTCTAATGTTCCAGCCTGATGAAATGCAAATAGGTGTGTGCAGCTGAATTATTGTCTGTGCCCGAAGGCAGCTCCTCACAGATTTAATTTTCCATTTGTATTCTCGCTATTTAGCAAGTTGTATTTGCCTCGTTATAATTGCAGAGCCTCAGTAAATAAGCAGAAAGCAGCAGCCTTTGCTAAGTCCCTCTTCTTAAGAGACTATGAAGGGGAACTAATTTATTTCTAACATGGAGGCGTCCAGACAATTTCACCGTGTCTTGTTCCAATTATGAAAGCAAAATGAGAACTAAAGACACATTTACTCACAAACTGGAGATATCCACTCTAATTTTGGTTAATTCTGTCAAGTGCCTTTTGACAGCTGGAGAAATTACTGCAGTTTGTTTGCTTTCTCTCTGGATGACTTTCAGCTCTTTATAAAAATGTTGTTGTGCTGTCTATTTGGATGAAATTCTCAATTTGTTTGGATATGGAGAAGTTCTTAGCTCTTCATGCTGGGCCATGGCACAGGATCAAGACCCAGGTGGGATGATCCAAACCATCTACTTGTTTTTACGCTCCTTGGAATGATTTATCTGCTGTGCCCACCAATATCCCACAGTAAAGGAGAGTTGGATAGCACCATCCTCTTCCCAGTAAGAGGGAGGGAAGGGGAGGGGAATATTTAGTAGGAAAAAAGAAATGAGCTGGAACCTACAGACAATTTGTGTTTTCTTTTATCCTCCCAGATTTCCCAGACACCTGAATCCTTTTCCTGGGAAAGTGCATCTGGGATGTCCCCTTGTAGAAACCAAAGAATTTATTTTCTCTCTGAGATCAAGAGATAGGGAATAGAATATTGGTCCAATATATTTTGGCCATGTTAATAGAAAAATGAAAGATTAGTAAGCAAATGTCATTAAGTTTGATCTTTCATAAGAGGCAATGTAGTCGATATGTTTAGCACATTTAATTTTGTAAATTAATTTCTGTGTCTCATGAGGGTATTTGTTCATTGATTATTGTTGCAACACCTACAGTTTGTTCTACCTTTTTTAATCAAGAAGAGAACATTTACTAAAAAACCTCTTACTGCCATCATTCAAACTTCTTTGGGTGGCAAAGAGATGTTAAAAATAAATAAATAAATAAGGGGTTACAACTGAGAGAAGTCCTGCAGGATATTCTATGATCCTATGAGAAGTTTTTCCCACATCAAACAGGATAATGAAACCACAGGTAACCGAGAAGTGACTGCAGAATAATTTGGCTGAAATTGCAGGGCTTGTGGTCATAAACTTGTATTAATGTCCCTCTAATCAAGGGCATGGTGTTCTTTTTAAAAAAAGAAATAAAACAAAATTAGAGTCTGGTTGTCATCTTGAGTAAGATATAAATATTAAAAATGAATGATGATAATTCCTAGTTTATTTTGCTTTATTTGGATATGTGCTTGCCTTTGGGTGGATCAAAGTTGAAATATATCATGAAGCACAAAGAAAAAAATCTGGTTTATGTAGAATGAGAGAAATATCTTTGAGGAAGAAGAGTTTGTAGCTGGCAGTTAATTCAACTTAGTTAAACTTGCTGATGCTGCAATCTTCATCCATCTAAGTTCTGGGGGGGAAAAAAAAGGACAGATCAATGATCTTTACAAGTGCTTTGTTTTGTTTAGAAGTGACAACATTCATTACTGCTCCCCTTATAAATCACTTCACACATTACCAGAGCACGACCAAATTGCTTCTCATTCTCTCCAGGAATCATTAGTAACTCTCCAAATCTCGGATAATTACATCTTAGTGTATTTAAACAACACCTGTGTCGCTGTTAAAGCTTTATAGAAACTGGGTTTAAAAAAAAAATTTAAAAGACAAATTTTCAAGTCTCATTTGCATATAATCCCCATAAAATTTTTCCCCAAGAATCCAATTGAAATACTAAAAGAAAATGCCTTAAATTGCAAAGTTTTATTGGCACTCTTCTTCCAATCCTTGGAGTAATAACACTATCTACATTCCTGAATACTAAAGATTTCTTCCAGCCTTCCTGCTTTTTGTTTTAAGTTTTGCAGTGGAAAGACATTTTTCTGCCTTAGAGCTCTCTTGGCTTTTATAATGCTCCCCCTAAATCTGGCTTCTGTTTTTAAAAAGGTGGGAAAATCCCTTTGGATACTGAGCTCCTGAGCTCAAACAACAGAATATAAATGTATAACTAATTCACAAACTATGCCAATCACATGAGATCACCCAAATTTCAGGTTGGTTTTGATTGACTGAATTTTTATTTGCATTGTACATTGTACTCGTAGGTTACTCTGGAGAGTACCTCCACACCAGCAGTGTAAAGTATTTGTATTATGTTCAACTCTCCACATCCAAAAGGAATCTGGTTGGAAAAGCTATCTCGTGGAAAACAGGAATGTCATGGCATCAGCTGGAATAAAACTGGATAAGGAACAATCTGCACGAGCAGTGGAAAGGGCAAAAAGCTTTGGCCACAGGGTCTGAGTAAGTGCTGGAATCAGGATGAGGAAAGAACATGAGCAAGTTTCATCATATCTGATTTCAGCATCATTTAATCTTCTGCTATTCCAAGGGTCCATGAAGTAAACTTTAAATAAATATGAGTGCTACCCCCATAATTCTGTTTCAAAGACATGACAGAAAAGGGTTAATTCTGAATCCAGGAACTTTTTTTATGGATTTCTCACCAAACACCCCTTTAAACACACATATAAGCATAACCCCCCCCCCATTATTACAAAAATAATTGGACTCTTTTATTTTGACTTCCCTTTCTCAGCTGTTAGAAACAAACAACAGAAAGCATTCTTTCCATTCTAGTGGCTTTTCACCTCTTACATGGTGATGGGAAATTCGTACTGACATGCTTGACCTATAAAAAATCCCTCAGAAAGTCTTGATCAATATCTGGAAGATGTTTTGAAACACTGGATGAAAGGCACAATAAAATTAGAAGTGTTTTCCTTACTTGTACTCTGACACTAATATTTACCTTTGAGCTTGGGCCCTTGGCAGGGTTTTCAATCTCTGTTCCCATTTAAGGAAAGCAATTCTGCACAACTTCCAAGGGGGGAAGAAATAGAGGGAGTGTTCTCCATTTCCTGTCCTTGTGAGGTGGACATTGTTCCCTATTAACATCTTAACCTTCTCAAGAGGCTCAAAGAGAAATAATGCATCAGAAGAAAATTTGGTATGGCACCATATCATTAAACTCATTGAAATGGGGACTAAATAATAACTAATAATTTAGAGAGAAAAAGCAGGTGTCTAAATGGTCTGAAGAACCTGTCACTAAATATTTCTTTTCCCTTTCAGTCCCCCCACAATGAAAAAACAGTGTTTTACAGACAGACACAATGAACAAAGTGCAACTAAAACCTGGAATATTTTACAATCTCAGTTCACTCTTGAGAATAAGAAATGGGTGTAGTGGAGACAACAAATAGTTCAGCAAGGCTTTCTGATTTCTGCCAGTGCTTTCTTAGGAATTATTTCACTGCTCTGTGCTCTGCCTTTTCTGTCTCAACAGCAGAGAAATCAGTCTTCAGCCTCCTGGAAATGGTTTTAGGAGGCTGATTTAGCCTGTATACCGGGAGGTTTTTCACACAAAATATGTATTTTTTTTCCTGGCTCATTTTTTCAGTGCATTTTAATGTTTCCCCTTTGAATGCTGTGTTTTAACTGGAATAACCTTGCATCAGTTTGCAATTCAATATGGGTTTAGCTACGCTGGGTTTCAATCTGTTTGAAGTATGCACATGGGCTTTTCAGGATTCACAATTCATCTGAGGGAGATGGGCTGAACTCCTTGGTGGTTTAGGATGACTGTCACAGTCAAATATAATCTGGTCTAAGCCCTCCTGGTTTTGTCCTCAACTTTGTCACACACTCTCTGAAGATCAACCTCTTCCCCACTAATCTGCCATTTCACAGGGACACTTTGCCAAATCCAGTTGCTCTCCCACACCACAAAAATCTCTAAATTCCATCCAACTGACATCTCCACCTAAGCCCAGATGTAGATTCTTGCTGTCCCTCATCACTGCTGTTTCCAGCCTTAATAATCTTTAATTTCCTCAGCTCTCATAGCCCTTTCATAGGACTTTACTCCTGATAAAACATTGCAGCATCATTTCTCACTGTCTGATTTAACAAGCCAGAGCTAATCAAACCCCACTGTGATGGGTTGGATTTCATTCAAGCTTCCTTCTTTCACCTTTGGTTTTGAATTCAAATCACACCACCTGACCCCCCTCACCTTTTCTCTGACTCCATTCCCACTATTTCTCCTTTTTCTCGCTCTTTTTGCCCACAGGATCTCAAGTCCTGGAGTTAAATGGATCTGTGGGGGAAAAGAGAAGTGGTGAGGAAGGGGCTTGGAGCTACAACCCCAGGGTATGAGTGTGCTGCACAAGAAATAATGTCAATGCCCTTAAATCCACTGTTGGAATCATGAACCACAGAATCAGAGAATCCTGGGATGGGCTGGGTTGGAAGAGAAATTAAAAATCATCTAGTTCTAATCCCCCTGCCATGGGCAGAGACACCTTCCATTATCCCAGGCTGCTCCAAGCCCCATCCAACCTGGCCTTGGACACTTCCAGGGATCCAGGGGCAGCCACAGCTTCTCTGGGCACCCTGTGCCAGGGCCTCAGCACCCTCACAGGGAAGAATTTCTTCCTAAAGTCTAATATAAATTTCCCCTCTTTCAGTTTTAACCATGATTTTTCCCAGGTAACTACATTTCCCTCATTAAACCCACAACTAATAGACAAAAAGCCCCAAGGAAATCCATATACTTCTCCCTGTTTATCAGCCAGCCTCTCTTTGGGGCTTTTAGCTGGCCCCAAACAAACACTGCCCACTTCTGAATCACTTTATCTTCTCTGCCCAGAAAAGGAAAGGAAATGGAGTTTTACATGCAGCAAAGGAAGGCAGAGAGGGGAAGTTTGAGTCCTGGCTGCAAGGAACTGATAAAGCAGTCATAAAAAAATGCAGTGTAGTAATCTGGCTCTATAGACATGAGGAATAGCAGAGGAATTGGACTGATGTGGTCCATGGCAAAGAGGTCAGACAAGCTGAATGTTCTGCCTCTTGGATGTCTCCCACAGCAGTAAAAGTTTTTCAAAACTCCAAAGTGTACAAGCAAACATGATTTTTCTTCTCTGACTGGAACCTGGGAGTCAGGGATATAGTAATGGGGATGATCAGAGCAATTGCTTCTCTGGGGAAAACTTCTGAGGGATGGTGAACACATTTTTAGATTTTTAGGACATAACAATGCAGAGGGAGCATCTCTCTAAGCAGATGAAGAGAGATATCTCTCTTCTGGCAGTCACTTTGTTGGGGAGAGGTGTTGAGGAAGAGTTGGCTTCCCGTGAGAAACTCAAAATCATGAATGCAAAACTGCTCCTGCTCTTGTTGCCAACAATTTCCCTCTGCCACATTTATTCTGTGGGTTATATGAGAGGCCCCTCATGATGCTGGCAAAAGCCACAGGCCAGGGACATTGTAATTTTATTTGCTTCTGTTTGTGGTCTCAAAAGTCTGAGGCAAATGAGTTGTTCCACCATTCCCTGTCACACAAATCCAGTCTTTAGTCCATGCATCAAAGCAGGGCCAAGTTTCTTGGTCACATACGGCAAATATCCAGAAAACCCTCAGAGTTCTGAAGGCCAGGCACCCCACAGCTTGAACTGAAGCTAATAAATTCAGAGGAAAGGCAACTAAAATGTGTTGAGGTTTATCATCATGGCACTGATCTTGGGATAACAAATCCCTCACCACTGAATGTGACACTGTAACCAAGGGAGGAAATAATAAAACAGGCCAGGGAGCCTTATCTGGTCTTTTTAAAAGTAAGATATTGCTACGATATAGAGGGCCGAATTCAGTTCATCCTCCCAAATGAACGTGGTCACTTCATCCATTCAGCTCCAGGACTGGGCTGCTCCTTCGGTCGTGAGTGGATATTCCTCAGGACTGAGGTGTTTTGGATGGGACAGAGCCCTCCCAGGAAGAGGGATGAGGCATTAATACCTTTGGCTCTCATTGGCTTTGCTCAGGCCAAACCCTGGAGCCAAACTCTAACATTTAATGTCATTCAGTTTGCAGGTTTAGCATGAGTAAAACAAATAACTAAATTTCCCCTCTGTCCATGGGCAAATATGATCAGCCCAGTCCTTCCCAGTGTGTCACACAGATGTTTCTGCTTTGCCTCCATCAGTCATGTTACTTCAAATTGATTCCCTAATTAGTCTATGCCAGCTCACAAATGCTTTTGTGCTGCATTTCCCAGTCATATTGGTTTTCACATGAAAGAGGAGATTAACTGTGCTCACCCCATCAGTCACTGCACAAAACATTTCACTTTGGGCTCAGTGTTTAGACCACATGATAAAAATGGTCCCTCATGGGAACAGTAGGGAAAAAAGTCATGACATATTCCTCTAAATGACCTTGCAGCTCCGTTTATTTTTCAGGGTAAATTTCTTTTATAATTATGTATTTACAATATGGTATTTGTGAAGAACACCAGTGAATATGTCCTTGAGTTAAATGGACACTTGATTCTTGTCACCCAAGATGTTTTCTTTTGACACATTAGGATGTGGAACAGAATGATTTATGGCACATCAATAAATAGATTACCTCAACCTGGAAGAATAAGAAGAAAAAATTAAGAAGTGCATGCAATGTTTTGCAGTATAATAAGAACCAGTATTTAAATACCTGGGTATAATCAGGCACAAGCTCTCCTGGTTTCAGATGAACAATGTGTTCTTTCCTGTGGAGTGTAAAAAAATAAAGTAGTAAAAGAAAACCTCTCACTGTCAAGATTTCTGGATGACTTCTGGTCTGTGCTATATTAAGAGCTAAACTGAGCTACTTTATTTAAAAAGCAATGTAAGTACAAAACTAAAATTGTCAAATAACTATGGTCATGTTAATATGAACACTTTTTTTTTTTCTTTAAGACTCTACAAATGAGAACTTGGAAAATGCCACTTTTTGGATCAGATTTGTGTTGAGAAAAATGTGTGTAGTTGTATATCTAAAATTTACAACTATTATTCAGAAGGAAAGCTGTTTTCCATAGAATTAAACTTAAGAATACTTCACTTTGTAGATGTAACAGACACAGCACATCACTGTAGAACCAGTCATGCAGAGAGTTTTCCACTCAGCCTCTCTTGGATAGCCCTTTTTGTGTAACATAAATTACACCTTGGAGGTGCCTTATCCTCTCCTTAAACAACACAGGATAGCTGGGGTGACATGAAAAGCTGGACAAGTCATTTCAATCATCTGCGTTATCAATCCAACAAAGTAAAATGTGGCCAACTACACAGAGTTGTGAATTAATTTCTCTTCCTTCATTTTGTGCAGGATATTGTTGATGATGTGGTAGGAAAATAATATGTGGGGGGGGAAAGTCTCTCATTCCAACATTTTTCTGCAATTGAGATGCATCTGTCAGCTCAAACTCACCTGGAAAAAGCAGATTTCCGTGTTTTCCTTTGCAGATTTAAAACTAAGCCACAATCAAACACTAAAAGTTGCTGGAAGAAGCAGCTGAGATCTGTGGCGTGCACTGTCAGTAGATGATTTGAAGGCCAAGACAATCCATTTCAAAGTCAGCACTAGGACAGCTCTGTTACATAAGACACAAAATGCCTGAAATAGCACTGCCACGAGGACTCTGTGAGACTGGTGTATAGAAAATGCTATATAAAGACAAGGCATTATTTATTCACTGTGTTGATTCCGCTTGATTTTGCCTCAATTCCTTTCCAAAATTAGGACAAGAAGGTGAGTGCACGAACAAAGCAATCCAAGCCATCCACTCTGAAGCCTTTCAGAGCAAGCTGTTTTGCTCTCTTGCCAGGAGCAATGATTTGTGTTCATTCTTCATTCCATGGACAATTTTAAGGAGACAGGACATAACTCAGAGGAGTTATGCTGAGATGGGTGTAGGTTTATTGAATGTCCTTGCAGGGTTATAATTTCCACTAAAAATCACAGATATTCTGCTAATAACAAGCTGAAGATGAGCTAAAATATTAAACCTAATGAAAGTCTAATAAAAATTTGCCCTGAATGGGTCTGATCTGCAATACAAGCCCAGGATATCTGCACAGGGAATACCAAGCAGGAGCATCACACCCAGAAATACCACAACAACTTACCAAGCTCAGTAATATTAACCAACATTTCCACAGGGAAGTGACCCCCTTTTTCCCCTCACTAAGGATTTGCCACTTAAAGAACCTTATGCTCACTTTTTCTTTTATTTCTGCTGTCCTTTCTTATGCTCTCCTTACTCTTCCTCTTATTGTATTTTGGGCATCATCACGAATCCATGCTCATGATCAGTGCACCTGTGAAAACCTCTCATCTTTAAGAACTAGGCCGAGGCAGTTTGAGATAAAAGACATGGCAATCACAGCAGGATATTTCATAATACCTCGAAAGAGAAGAGAGCTGCATTTCCCCTCTCAGCTACAAACACTCCCATTCAGTCTGATTGAAATCCCTGATTCCTCAGCCTCCTCTGCCTCAGCTGTGTAAGACCCATGAGAAAACCATCCCAAACACAAAACCATCCCACAAAAATGGGATGTAGTTACAGGGCTCCAGAATCTATGTTGTCTTTGAAGAAAGCCAATTTAGCCTTCATTTCTGCACAGCTCCTGGAGCGGTCAATGAAAAGTAGAAAATTATGTGGATAAATTATTCTTAGTATCTTTCCAGCAGAGCCCAGGAGAGTCCCAGCAGAGTGCAGGAGAAATAGCACAAAATCAAGGTCTGTGCCTGTGAATCACAAGATTCAAAGCAAGGGAAAGGTAGCAAATTTTAAAACAAGATAAAAAATAAGAAGACAGGCCTGGCCAAACAGAGAGTTTTGTGTGGAACTCAGAAATAAAAGGAGAGTTCATGAGCTTTGGGATAAGGAGCAGGGAACTCCAATGCAAGGATGTCATGAGGTTATACAGGGAGAAAATTAGTAGGGTCGAAACCCAGACAGAACTTAAGGTGGCTACTGCAACAAAACAATAAAAAAAAAGTCTCTGTAAATACATCAGCAGCAAAAAGAGGGCTGAAGAGAATGTCCATCCTTTACTGGATGTGGGGCTGAACATGAGCCCAGGAGTGCCCAGGTGGCCAAGAAGGCCACTGGCACCTGGCCTGTGCCAGCAGCAGTGTGGCCAGCAGGACTAGAGCAGCGATTGTCCCTCTGTGCTGGGCACTGCTGAGGCCACTCCTCAAACCCTGGGGTCAGTTCTGGGCCCTCACAACAAGGGAGACATTGAGAAAGAAAACTGCACTGATACCGAGAGCAAGAGTTCAAGGAAACTGATAGGAATTGTGCTCCAAAGCCCAGACATTACTGGTTTTGTGCCTTCCTCCATGAAAAAGGGAAAGAGTTGATGGGTATTTAAGGTTTCTCCAGCCAAAAAATCTCGACTTCAGGGGCACTCAAATTTGATGCAGACACTGAAGCAAAACACAACATTAATTGGAAGCTGAATTTCCATGGACATCACCCAAAGCTGGGGTTATGTTTTCTTTCCCATTTAGCTCGTTTTTAGCCACTCACTGTTGCCCTCTTGATGAGCTCATTTTGCTGAGCTGAGACCTCCCATGTCTATTCCTCACATTTTGCTGCTGCATCAGCCTGGCAGCACAGGAATTCGTGAGGGTGAACAATGACTTCGACCTTCCTGTGGTAATGGAAAATATGTCAAATGTATTGATCCAGCTGCTTTCCTATTATAGTTCAGGGGGACGAGCCAACACTGGCAAGTGTTTTTAGCTGCGCTAATTGACAGTACAGTGTGTTCTAGCACCAGACAAGAGCTTTACCTGAGGTGATGCTTGAACACCCATCCTGTGCAATCCATAGTGGACTCCTTGGAGTTTTAGCAGAGTCCACAGAGTTTGTAGCATGCTCTGGGTGGTTTCAAACCATGAGTTAACAAAGCCACAAAGCCCTCAAAGGGGAAGCGTGTGATGGGAATGACCCTTGGAAAAAATCAGGGGCAAGGAGCATGAAATCATAGAATAGTTTGGGTTGGAAGGGACATTAAAACTCATCCAGTTCCATCCCTTTCATGGGCAGAGACACCTTCCACTATTCCAGGTTGCTCCAAGTCCTTGGACACTTCCAGGGATGGGGCAGCCACAGCTTCTTTGGGAAGCTGTTCCAGTGCCTCACTACCCTCACAGTGTAGAATTTCTCCCTAATTTCTATCCTAAAGCTCGTCTCTTTAAAGCCACTGCCCCTTGTCCTAGCACCACATTTAAGCATTTAAAATCCTAATTCTAAAATTTGATCTAAAAGTTACACCAGCATTTGACATTTACACATCAAAATGGAAAGAAGAAGAGGATCTTGGAAGAATTAAATGACAGATAGAAACATCTTGTTAAGCTGCAGCGGAGTCAGAAAGGAATGAAAATGCAGAAGGAGCATATCAGTGAAACAGATTGCTTAACCTGGGAGAGACTCCTTAACATCATAATAAAATATCACATATATTCTCCTTCAATTGACTTTAATTCTTGGGATTTCAGGGGTACCATTAAAACAAGTTTTACAGTAATACTTCTGGTGCTACTGTAAAATAAATTAAGAAATAGAGGAAAGAGAAATATATATTGCTTCTTTGCTGTCAAGAATTAAGAGCTGTATCAGACCATCTGTCAAGAAGAAAAAAAAGGACAGAAGCAAGGCCTACAGTAATGTTATGTGGGAGACAAAACAGCAGATGAAAAGGTCAAAACTCCTCCTCAGCAGTGTTTGTTCAGAGCAGGCCAGTTCCAGCAGCCAGCAGGGCTCTCGGGGAGGGAGGCAGAGCTCGTGTTACCCCCAGCCCCCTCTGCCCCTTGAGCAAGAATCCCCTCCTGGCCTGGGTGACTGAAGCAGCCTTCGCCATAAATCAGTGATTCAAACTCGGCTACCTCTGGCATGGTCAGACAGTTCAGTCATTAGTGCCTCACTTTCCATGTCATTTTGAAAGGCAGGAATATTTTTTTACCTCATTATGAGGCAGATAAGAGCTCTCGTGTGGAGATCAGCTGTCCCCCATGGGAGGGACCCCACAACGGGCCAGGGGAAGGACTCTGGCTCCTCTGTGGCAGGAACAATCTGTGATGAACTGACCACAGCACCCCATTTCTATCTCCCTGCCCCCCTGGTGATGAGGAGATAGAGCTGAGGAGAGATGGATGGGAGGAAGGTGTTCATAAGATTTATTTTACTTCTCACTATCCTGCTCTGGGTTTGTTGATAACAGATTCAGTTAATATCTCTGACTCTGAGTCTGCTTTGCCTGGGAGTGCATTTGGTGCCTGGTTTGTCTCTGTCCTTATCCCAACTCATGAACTTTTTCTCTCCCCCGTCCACTTGAAGAGGGGAGTCACAGAGTGGCTTTGGTGCCCATCCAACCCACCCCAGTATTAACAATGAAGAATTAATGTAATAATAACAACAAACTACATGCTTCAAGGCTCAGACTTCTGCAGAAGCATCAAAAGTCCTATTTGTGGGGTTCTCCAAAAGATCTCGTGCAAGGGGTACAACATCCCCCAGGGCTGCTTGCCTTGTACAAGGAATGAGCCAGGATGTATTTGCTGCCATGGGAGGCACTGACAGGGTCTCAGGCACCACTTCTCCTTCCTGCAGCAATCCCAAATGTCCTTCTGCTGCAATCCCAAATGTCCTTCTGCAGCAAAGGTGGCAGGGCAAGTGTAGGACGTTGCCTTTTCCTCCTGCACATCTTTCTTCAGGGTTTGTATCTGCAAATGGGAAATCGATGCCAGCTCTTAGCAGGGGGATGTACACTCAGATCCTTTTCAGCAGGGAATTCCTGCTTTTTCTGCCACTCCTCACCAGCAATTCCTTGGAGAAACTAGAGGAAAAATAACTTATTAAAGTAATATTCAAAATCAGAAGACCTTGAAGTGTTAATATACAAATTACAATGTCAGTTATAATCTGATATGTCAACTCCAAGCAAGATGAATATTCTGAAGAAAAAAACCCTCAAAACCCCCCTTCCAAAACTCAGAACTTACTGTAGATGTTACAGCAGCAAGAACCTAGTGAGAGGTGTGAGAGGATTGCGTGGTCTGAGGTCATTTTCTCCAGTCTTTATCAGCTTGAAAATATTTTAATTCTTCCTGACGCTGACAGAAAGAGCTGAATCATGTCACCGAGGTTGAATTTCACAGCATGAGTAGCAGGGAGCATGTCACACTCAGAGACCTCTCTCCTTCACAGGAAATAAATATATATATACATATGCATATACATATGTATATGTGTGTGTATATATATATATATATAAATAAAAGGCTTGCAAGTTATTCTATATTTCATTTGAAAGGACGCCACTCAGTACCTCTCTTGAAGTGATCTCAAGGAAGCACAAATTGCTTCTACACCAAAGTTAGGGCCTCTTTAGTCAGACAAAGTGTCATCCCAAACCTCTTTGTGCCTGAGAACCTTTCTCCTGGGCTGCAAATCCCTCTCCTCCTTTGCCTTGGGACTTTAATCACAGACCTTACAGCCCAGCAGGGATGGGGGAATCATCAAGAAGCCCGGTTCCTCCGAGGGTTGAATATCAGCATCATGATGAGGACCAGGCTTTAGTGGAGACAAGAGACTTCACTGTGGAAGTTTAAGTGGGAGAGTTGGACCTGAAGCCTCAAAAACACGAGCTGCCTCTTCACAGACTGAGTTTGGATGTCTTTGGGTATGTGGCAAATGTTTTGCCCCAAATATCTGAAATTTTTCAAACTAAAGATGAATGGAATTCTCACCACACCATTCTGTGGCTGATTTTATCTGCTTTTCTTTTGCTAGATGATGTTCATGTCTGTCCAAACAAAACACAGTCACTTCTTTCTCCCAAAATCCATCACATTCCTCAGGAACAGAAGGTGACATTTTATTTTGGATGAAAACACATATTTGTGTAAGCTCAGAGACTGCTGTTACAAAGCAGAACTTAAATCATTGCTTAAAAATACCTTAAATAAATAAACTTCCAACAGTAACAAAAGCAATGGCATTTTCCTCATTATTTCACTGATTAATAACTTCTTTGTCTACTTTTAAAGCAACTTTTCAGTGCTGGCACTGAGATCCCAAGGGATTCACCTTATTTATTTAAGAAAATGAGAATGGGTTGCATCGAAAGTCCACGAAAATCAATGAAATGTTCTCAGCTTTTAGTCAAAAATAGTATGGCCAGCAGGAGCAGATAAGTGATTGTCCCTGGTGAGGCCACACCTCCAATCCTGAGGTCATTTTTGGGCGCCTTGACACAAGAAGGAGATTGAGGGGCTGGAGCGTGTCCAAAGAGAATGGAGCTGGGAATGGGGCTGGAGCACCACTCTGATGAGGCTGAGGGAACTCCCCAAGCAGGAATTCTTTACCCACCACCTCAGGAAAGCATAAAAGAGAAATCCTTTGTCACTTCTGCACTGTTGTCACCTCAGACTGCATCACTCCAGTGCTGCACCTTCCAGCCAAACCCCAAAGCCAGCTTTTCCATAGGGAATTTTCTCAGCCCTGATTTCCTGCATGCCTGGCTATTCCTTCTCTAGGAGCTGAATGGAAAGGCAGATTAAATAACCAGCCTCACCAGGTGTAGTTCTTTCCCCACGGAAGTGCTCTCCCCTTTCCAATTTGTCTTGGATCAGTTCTGCCCCAAGATAATATTTTCCATAAGGAAAATAAGGAAATATTTTCTACTCAACGTGCTTCATTTTATTCCTCACTTGAGGAGTACAGACATTTACAGGAAACACCATATGGATATTTTTTGTGGGTCTGGGCTCCCTCCTACTAATTTTTACTGATGTGTGTGCAGGAATCACACCCTTCACTCTTGGGTTTAGGAGGTGTAAGAAATAAAAGATCCTATTTTTCCCTCTTCATTCATGTTGTTAAACCTTGGCAGGTTTACAAATTGTGTCACAAAACCCACCCTATTCCTCTGGAAACATGTGACCTGTGTCATGGCAAAACTAAATAAATTTGGTCAAGAAAGGAGTAATTAGTGCTTTCAACAAGCAATTGTCAGTTAGCAGTAGTCCGTGATGTCACAGTGTAATCCACAGTGAGTGACCTTCCATTAAAATCAGCATAATAACCAACAAAACACAATTTGATCAAACATTTATAATAACATTCAAAACATAGCAAAAAATGGACCTACAAGAGCAGTTAAAAAATGGAAGTCATTTTAAGTGACCAGAGAGTTCTTTAATGTGTTTATTTAAAACCAAAATGATGACAAATCAACAACTCTTCTTCTCTCTTGGTTGTGCAAAAATTACCTTGATTGGCAATTATTTAATCAGAATAAGACTGGAGGTTATAACTAAAAGAATATCAAGGCTAAAGCAGCAATAGAACATAATTTTGCTCTAAAGTTACCTTTGGAAGTCCATATTTTTGGATGAAAATGTCTTTCTTGAACAATGTGGATCTAGCTACCATTTGAAACTACTCATTTTGGGATATGAGGGACTTCAGGCATACAAAAAAATTTGACTTCTGGGGTACTTTTAATTAATTTGGATTTTTTTTCCCCCTCATAAACAAGTACTAATTCAACAGAAGTTAATTTAGGAAACACCAATATGCACAAAATTAGACTAGATGACTTCCACTTTTTCTTTTTTTAATTTAATAATCTGTGAAAAAGATTGTGCTACACACACACAGAGTGTTTGAAATGGCCAAGCACATGAGATAGCTGCAATTCAGTTCAAAGGACCATTCCAGCACTTCCTGAGGCTGGGGAATGAGAGCTCACACTAACATATGTTATCTGTCTGATGTGTCAGATTCCTACAGCCAGCACAAGATCCAGCATGTGTGTGCTCGGGAGCAGAGGAAAAATTCTGGTGTGACAGGGATTTACAAGCTGCTCCTCTTCCTCAGCTGCATCCCTGGTGATTCAAAGCACTGGGAAGGCAGTGGGAAATTGAGTTATTGGCCAATTCTGCTCAGATGGATACTAAGAGGAATGTTAGGAAGAGACCCACCCTCCAGACCCTGCAATCAAACACAAAAATAAGCATAAAAACCTTGGTTGGATTAATTGTGCCTTCCCTAGAAAGCAGCTGAGCACTCTCACCTGTTTTTATCACTGCAGAAAAGAGGATCTCCACATTTCCACAGCCCCTACATGTGCTACCAAAATATCCTGTGAAATCCATCAGGATAGCCTGCTTCTTACCCAGCATGTCTGGAGAAGACACTGGCCTTGCCCATCCTGCTCAATCATCCATCAGAACTTTCCCTCCAGTGGGAGGTGTCCCCACCCATGACAGGAGTTGGAACGAGAGGATCTTTAAGGTCCCTTCCGACCCAAACCATTCTGGAATTCTGTGATTTCTACGAAAAGTGACAGGGAAATTCTTTGTGCCCAGCCTGAATTTCTCTCATTCCTGCTCTGAAGGGTTGATACCTTCTGCTGCACCAAAACCTTTTCCTCTGGGACTGAGTCCAGCTGGAGCCCTGGTTGCATTCCCACCCTACCTTTGTTTGCCAAGTGGCAGTGCCTTGTTTCTCTTGGTTTATAATTACGCCAGATCCTGGCAAAGCCCATCTGTGCCAGGGCTTTGCCCCTTTGTTCTGCTGCATCAGCTGAAGCTCTCCCAAAGCTCAGAGCTCTTCCGCTCCCATCAGCACCCTGAGCACTCTCAAGCACAGACAAATCCTGCTGATGGCAAATTGTCCCTGATCTAAGTTGGAAAAACCATGGAAATGTGCAGTATTTCTTAGTTAAGCTGCTCCAGGCCCAGAACCCACTCCTCCTTAGCACAATTGATTTAAAGCCAGTTTTTGATTTAAAGCCAGTTTAGATATTGGCTTTAAATCACATAAAATGACAGACTTCAGCACAGCCAGGTTATGTCCAAACTGAAACCATCCAGATCTATTTTCCTGGGTTTTCAGCCCCTGTTTGCTCAGCATGAGGCAATGCCAGGGTATTTAATTCTCTGATAAAAAGCCTGCCACACGGACTGGCAATAACAATTAGGGTGGAGGCCTAGCAGGGCTCACAGCAAGTTCCTATGTGCATGTTCTCTGTCAATATTTGTCCATGTGTGGAGTCATACTATAGCCTATTATCCCAGTTCTGGGAAAGTTTTAAGGTCATTAGGGTGATTTTAAGAAAAATTAAATCATTCAAAGGTCAAGGGAAAAATAAGAGGAAATTGAACATTTCACAGAAACTGGAAATTTCATGCCTCCCGGTTGCTACTCAAGAGATATTTTTCCTTTTGAATCCCTAATGGGTCCCTTGTGTCCAGGGATGAATGTTACCAGGATGGGGAATGCTAACACCACCAATTCCAGCAGTTAATCCTCAAAATTGACTCTTCCTGTTTGTGCTCCAAGTGTTCAGTCCTTGACCTTTCTGTACAAAGCAAATAAGAGCCATTATTTTCAAATTTATCAGTGTTGCCATAGTTACTAAACTGTGTATGTGCCAGCTAATATTTTAAAGATATGAATAACAAATATATATTGCATGTTTTGCAGAGTTTGCCATTATCATGACAATAAATTCACATGCCAGAGTGAATAGTCATGCTGCAAGTTGTAGATAGGAATGATTTTAATTCATGGTTATTTTATCCTTTTGGGTGGGGAGCAGCACTGGCTGAGGTGAAGCAGCACTTTGTAGGTGTTTTCTGCAGTCAGGGCTGAGAGATGAACATCTCCAGGAAGTGGTTCACAGAACCTGAACTGCTAACTGGGGAGAGAGGGACAAGGGGGGTTATCCTCCTAAATTAAGGGTGAAAGCAGAGTAAAAAGAGGTGATAGAAATAATCCCCACACCCAGGAGTTACACATGTGGATATAGGGGATTGGAAACCTAAGGGAAACTGCTTGAAAAACCTAAGTGGACACTAAGAGTCACACGGGAGACCCTTTGAGAAACCTGGGTGGACAAAAGAAAAAGGGATTTTCCACGTGGTGAAAATACAGACCCTTCAACTTTCCAAACGGGTGGGAAGGGGGGGACTTGCCTGTTTTTCTGAACTACGTCCTACCTCCTATTTCACAGTATCTCCCACTTGCACGGGCTCTCTCTGTATACATATGGATGGATATATCTCTCTGCAGAACATATTTACCCCCTACATGCACATAAAAAATAAACAAACATCTGTCTCTGCTGGCTCAGACCATCCCATTGTACCTGCCATTTTCTGATGGAGTTCTTTAGAAACTGCACATTTTTCCAGGCTGCATGTTGCATGTTTTAATTTTGGTTTAAAAGAGGCATTTTAACTCCTCATATCCTTGTGATTTCCTCCCAACTTTCTGTCACAGCCATCTCCACTTCTCCCAGGTAGTGTGCTGGGCGTTCCTCACACTCCAGCTGCTCTCTGGATGTTAAAGCATTGCTGATTTCTTCAAAATGCTGGCAAGGAGAACTCCATGGACTGTAACTCCATCATTTTCCAATAGTTCATCAAAGGAGTATTTATTGTGTTGATTTTCTATAACAGCACTTATGACTTGTGCAAACTGTGTGGAACAAAGTGTGTGTTGGCTCTTTGGCAGCTGAGGCATGGTAAGATAAAATTCGATTCTGTCGCTGGCTGGAGCTGTTCCTGTTCCACAAAATGTATTTTGGGACTGAGTGAACTAAGAGATAACAACTTTTGATGACAAAAAAATCACAGTCATTGTGTGTGCATGTATGTAATTTTAATTGTATAATATTGCATATACACACTATTGCATTATTATTTTGGTGATTTTTTTTTTAATAGTGTTTAAACTAAAGGATAATGGCTAATATTTCTCTATTAGGGATTGAAATGACATCATAGTGCAGTTTTAGATGTTGGTAGAGGTAATGGGAAGGCTGACAGAAATTCCCTGCTCCATTTCCATGCCATACACCCAATCCATTCTGTAGAACATGGGACATAACTTTCAGTGAAGGATAAGCAGTCCTGAAAGCTGAATTTCTCCTGGCACAGAGGCACTTGAAGCTGCCACCACCAGCATCCCCTGCCAGGTGATTTGGGGACGACTGAAGATGTGCTTCATCATGACCATGAGGGTCAAGGGCAGAAGGGAGATGTATTCCAAAATTACTTTCCTGCTTGAGCAGGTACCATAACGAGATCAGAGCAGCAGAGAAATAATTTATTCCATTTATAAACAGAGAAAAACACTCAGAGCTCCCCCAGTTAGAGCAAAATCACTCCAGTCCCACATAGCCAAGCCCACAGCAGCCTGTACGCAAAAGGCTGGGTGAAGAAAAGCTGAGAGAGAATCTCAGTGAAAAGAAGGATTTTGTGCTCTGTAAAAGTTGCCACGTCATGGTTTCAGAATTTACACTTTATTGATCAGCAGTCAGGAATTCGTTTGTTCCTTCCTCCCACATCTCACAGAGCTTCTGCACAGAGGAACATTAAATGTGGTGTTTAATAGAGTTAAAGCCAAAGCAAGGCCTCTACACAGAGCTCCTCGTGGTTGGTTATTCACCCAGAGCATCAACAATCCAAGCAGATCAAGGACAGCCCTCATAGGGAAATAAGGGCAGGGGGGTAGCCTTCAAAAGGAGATTTAATTTCTGTGCTTAATTATTAAAGTGGATTAAAGTTAAAATTTGAAGAAATGGGATCTGATTCCACACACATTTCGGTGTAGCTCTTCTAGTTCTCAGATATATTTGCTATTTGGCTTCGGAAAAATTGCAAAGAGGCTGGGACTAATCATAACTGACTTCAGAAATCTTCAGTGATGACATTTACAGCTGAACTTGTCACACTGAGTTCCTCTTACAGACTTACCATTAAGGTGCAAATCACCTAATGTGCATTTGCCATCTACATTTCTGTGAGAGGAACTCTGCTCTCCAAGCTCCTTTTGCTCTCTGCTCACAGAGAGGTGACCCAAGTGATAACCCCACAGGAGCTGTTACATCAAAATCCTGTGAAACTTTGCAGACTTCTTCATTTGGTCAGATGAATCCTTTTCCTTTCTCTTTAAATTATACCTCACCAAATGAGGTTTAATAAATATAACCACAATTAATTGATCATTCTGTCCACTCTTTTTTTTTTTCTATCCTGCCACATCTTTCTCTTAACTGCTTATAATTTTATATGAATTTAAAAGGTCACAGACATTTCCCTTTCAGTTGCTCTTTCTGGTATTTTCCTCTCAGGAAATCAAAAAAATGAGGCTTTAAATGTGTAAAATATTTTACCATAAATGTAGCACAAATTGCCACCTTCTAGAGGGACCATCAAAGTTTATCACATTTCTGTGTAAGAGAATCTCGAGGATATTATATTTATATTTATATTTATATTTATATTTATATTTATATTTATACTTATATTTATATTTATATTCATTGCCAAGAATGTGAACAATTTTCCACACCTTGTTGCAGGCAAAGTCCTGATCCTGCTGCTGGTTACACCTATGTTTAACTGCACAGGTCTGTGCAGTCCAACAGCCAACAACCTGGGTCATGTGTTGTGCTTCCAATTCCCTCTTCTAGCACACAGAACACAACCATACCCTGGCCATTTTTAAATTGGCAAGAGTTTTCCATTACTATCAAAAATCCGATATATTTTAGAGTGTCATGTGCTGGATGAACACAAGCAGAATTTCTGAGCACCCCACAACTGACTCAGGACAGGCCTGCAGGAGGCTCAGGAAACCAGAAGAGTTTAACAGACATCCAATTTCTCCCAAAACAGGATACTGAGATGGGAAAAAGAGAAATAATCCACATTTTTAATGAAATAAAAACACATGAGATACCAATCATGTGCCCCCATGTATTTATGTTATGTGCATCACCTCTACACTGAGCTGCCCATGGCCCAGAGAGGGAGGTCAGAGGGTTTCAGAGGGAGTTTCCCAGTTTCAGAGGGACCATCAACAACACCCTTCTGCCCTGTAGGCTTAATTTCCCCCAAGATCAGATGTCTATGGTTTAGAGCAAATAACCTTATGCAGTTTTCCCAGTCATTGCAGAGACACAGATCTCTTAAAATGTGAGTCATCTGCCTTGTTCTGCTTTAGGATGAGAGGATTTTAATCCTGGACTCTCAAATATATTAAGTAGAAATTGAGAAAAGATAAATTAATATTACACTGATGAGCTCAGGTGTAGTTCAGGCAGGCAGGAGGTGCCTCCTACACACAGAATCCTCCCTCCAAGACCTGATTCAGTTTTCTCTTCCCACTTTTTACTTCTTCCTTGTGCTGAAGATAAAGATGAGGGGTGTGGGAATGGTGATACATAAAGGTAGCGTGCTGCTTTTAAATAACTCCATAGATAATGTAAGTGCATGCAGTAACACATTATCCTCTTGGCTGAGTAAAGATGATTGCAACATTAAAACTTAATGAAATGCAACTTCTTGTAGCAAAGAGAGGGTCAGTGGCAGATCTGCTGTGACACAGATTCTCTTTCTCCCTCTTGAAGCGCACAAGCAGCTCCAGTAAATCTAGACAAGCAGTGAGTTTTTAATATGTGTTTTTATACATATTCTTTACATGCTCTTTTTGTTGAATATTGATTACAGGCATAACCATTTTATTGCTTGTTTCTAACTGTTGTGAAGTAGCTTTACAAGGATGAAAGTTGGGAAAAACACAGTTTATTCAATTTTGTTTGCTCACAACAGAAGATGCTTAGCCTGGAAAGACTTGCAAGAGGACAATGATAAGAATATTATATCCTTAAATACTCATTTCTCATTTTATCAGGATGTTAACAGCAGAATGTAGGGGTGAGATGATTTTTAGAAGTTCGTCCTCTGGACTATCAGCTAGAAATGCTCTCTCCTGAATTCTTCTCCTGCAATTCTTCACCCACTCCATCATTCTGTCCCTCTGTGCTTTAAGTAACAAACAGCACCTCTGGATGTGTTTAAGTTCCCTCTCACTTGTGATGTTGAGGTTCTGCTCTCTGCCCTCTGCTCCCATCACACCACAGAGACACGAGATATTTGATGATGATTTTCATCCAGCTTGCTACAAATGCTACAAACTGTGCAGTCCTGATAGGAGCTGAAATGTGGAGGGGATGGGTTACACCAGCTACAGAAACTTCAGGACGAAGGAGGGGTGGTAACGTCCCTGTAGGACCCCATGAAGGAGTTGTGGGTGCACATGGTGACAAAGGAACACATTGAGGACTCTTTACTGCCCTTTGCTCAATATATTGAACTTCTTTAGCATTCAAATTTCTCCTTTCCACATGATCACAGAATCCTTAGGGTTGGAATGGACCTCTGGAGATCATCCAGTCCAAGCCCTTGCCAAGGCAGGGCCATCCAGAGCAGGTGGCACAGGAATGCATCCAGGTGGGTTTGGAATGTCTCCAGAGGGGGAGGCTCCCTGAAATCCCTGCACAGCCTGTACAGACTCTCCAGCTCGAGAACAAAGCTCTGCTTGTATAGGTTGGCTATTCCTTTGTATAATTGGAATTGGGTGAAGAGTAATACCAATGTCACTTATGGATTTAACTTTGCCCTGGTGGGAAAGGATCAGGCTGCTGAAGGGGAAACCTCTGGATGAAACAGAAGAGTGGGGCACCCAGCACCCTCGAATCTGCACAGAGCGTTCTTTGCTGTTAGAAGGACCTTGCCAAAGTCCTGGGAAGTTTCTTTAGGTTGAACTCATTTTGCCACTGCAAGCTGTAAAGATGAGGATGTGAAATGGAAAACTGGAAGCACTCAAGCACTGAGAAGATAATTTTGGCCAGTGTTTAGTCTAAGCAAGGGACAAGAGTTCATATTTTCCCAGCAGAAGGAGCATTAAAGGAATAGCTGCTGCTTGCACTTACACCATCCATCTACCCTGGAATACCACAACTTTCCTTTTAAAACCCACCCTGGAATATAAACTGTCTCCAAAGACAGTAAGAACTGCAGTGATGAAGAGAAGCAGTCGTTTATGCAAGGACTGGGCTTTTAAGCTGCATCAAAAGACCACCTAAGCAAAGGTTTAACAGCAGGGATTCCACTCATCCCTTTCCTATTCATCAAATCCGTTCCACTTAAGCCTTGTTAACCACGAAGCCATGCCTGGAATGGTTTGGATCCACTTGGACTTTAGGGATAAGGACCCTTCTGACTGCCCAAAAAGGGCACTGCCTATGTACCACAATCCTTTTAAAATTCATGGGAGCTTCAGGAAGGCAAGGAATGCTAAAAGAAGCACCAAAGCATCCTTGTGTTCACTGGTAATTGTCTGCGTGAAGGAAAGAATAAGGGAAATATGGCAAAAAAACCACATGGCTGTGTAACAGTTAAAAAAAAGACAAGAAACTGATTTTAAGAAGATTGGATTTGGATCAACTTGTAAAAGTAGTGGGGGTTATTTTTGTTCTTTTTTTTTTTTTTTTTAAGTAACTTCTAAATATTCCAGATCTTCTTGGAATCCCGTGGGCAGTGTAAGCAGTGGATAAGCATGTGTTTGGGAAAGCAAATCACCAATTTTCTGACAACTTTAAGACTTTTAAGAGAGGTGTTCCTGGAACTATTAAATGATTAAATGAACTTTTTAAATGATTTTGTTACTGAAGGACATTTATTAGTCCTGAACTTTATAATGCCAGGGCTCTAGACGCTGAGAATGGGACATTAGTATGATTTCTCAGAACAATAATACTTTGTCATTCTCCATTAATTCAAAAGGATGCTGGTCCTTGTCAGAAGTAGTTCTAACAGGATATTAGAGCTTTTATTTTTTTTCCACTGGAATGTTTCCTTTTTTTTCCCCTCTGTCAGTGATGCAGGTCTGTCCTGTTCGAGCACTCTGATTCTGGTGTTCAAGACCTATAAATCTTCAATTGTGCTCTGTTTTCTTGTATTTAAATCAAAGGGCAGGGTAACCTGAACCACTTTCTCTAATTATGAACTAAATATTTGGAGTTCCCAAACGGCCTCCCTGACAGCAGTGTGCTCCTATGTGATCCTGCTCTTCCCTCAAGTCTGCCACTGGAATTCTGCCTGTTCCCTGATCGACTCAAGCAAAATTCTGGTCTTTCCTGAATCATCTTTTCTTGGTTGAAACAGGTTAAGGAGCGCTCAGAGAACCAGAGCTGCTAAAAGAGTTGGGGGTAGGAAAAGCTCCAAAAGCGATGCCTGACATCCACTGCTGATAGAGGGGTCATGGGGACCCGAATTCAGCTGTGAAAATTGGGTGTGGGGAGAAGAAATGATGGGAAAAAACATCAACCCATGACATCTACATCACTACTGTATTTCCAAACACATCCATTCCCACATTATTTTGTGTATAAATTATTCATGAGCATTCCGAAATACAGAGTGCATTTCCTTCCTTCACTTCCTTCCGAGTCTTGAGCTTTGCTCTATTTTCCAGTTTCTTCATCCTTTTAGCCAGAAAGGTCTCCAGAAAATTGGTTCTGGAGAAAAATGCCAGACAGGGACTGCTGCAATTCCCAGAATTTTTTGTCTCGTGGCTTGTAATTA
Organism: Corvus cornix cornix; assembly: GCF_000738735.6. NCBI lineage: Eukaryota > Metazoa > Chordata > Aves > Passeriformes > Corvidae > Corvus > Corvus cornix. The sequence continues at coordinate 2,914,613 of NC_046333.1, read as the reverse complement.
CTTTTGGTGCATTGATTGTAGTCCCTGGAATTGCTGGTGTACATCTACAACCATTTTATAGCCAACACATTTTTTTTTGCCTTTATGCAGCCTCTAAAACCAGGAGTTGAGGATTTCACTACACAGGTCTTGGATAATTAAATAGGTGATTAAATAGGGAGCAGCCACTGTAGATGCATTGAAAATGCTTCCACTGTTTTCTTTGTGAAAATATTCCTGGAAAAGTTGCATTAAAACCTCATTTTCTTAAAACACTGCTTACTCTGCACTCTGAAACTTCTGATTGAGAACAACATTGGGTATTTATATTTGCCAGTATCAGTCTTGTTAATCATCCAACTCATCCTCATCACCCAATCAGGTTTATTTAGAGTACATCCATCTTTTGTTCTCCCAAAAATCAGAATCTGCACTGCCATTTCTGTCACATGGCTTTGATTCTCTAAGGAACAATTTAAATTCAGCTGTTTTCTGTAATTTGTAAACTTATTGGGCAATGCAGAAAAGGATGAACTCTTGTAGCAACGGACCAGTTCCTTATTCCCAGAAAATAAATTAGGATATTTGGCCAACAGAGAAGGAAAGAAAAACAGACTGGACCTCAATCTACCACTGATTTGTTGGCACAAAGTAGAGAAAGGATTTTTCAGATTTACTAAAGATTCAAAGAAAGATTTTTGGGCTCTTCTTTGTTACTGATTATTGTCTCTGTTAGGCTGATGGGCTGCAGACATTCTGTTCTATCTGATACAGCTAGAAATGGGCACGAGCTTCTTTGGCAGAGAGTAACATGACTGCAAAATGTATTTGGAAGAGGGGTGACACTCAGTTTTCCTAATTGTCTAAAAAAAATGAAGTGTGAAATACTTATTACAAGTCAGATACTAACTTTGACATTTTGAGAGCAAAATAATTCTCTTGTTTTAAAACCTTGATTTATTTAGAAACATATTGTTAATGAAAAAGGGGTTAAATGCTGCCTTTTAAACATTCCATTTTAAGCTGAGTGTTTCATTCTGGATTAACTCCAGCTGCTAGTCCAGGGCTTTATTTATATTTTGTTTGTTTCACAACAAAGCATAAAATAAGGCTGTTCCTTCTCTGCTCTGCAGACAAGACATTAATGGCTGGGAAAAAAAGTACTGCAATAATTTGGAAGAGATTTAGGAGCTGGAGCAGTGAACTGGACAAACTGAGAGGTGCCTGACTATTTATAACATCCACAGTGGGGGTGTTTACTGAAATAGTCACCCTGCTCTGCCTTTGCAGCCAGCAGAGGTCAAATCATTACAATTAATAATGTGTTCCAGAGAGTTGGATGTCTCTCATGGGATCATTCTCCCAGTGACTTGAAAGGGAAGTGAGAAGAATGCTGAGGCTGGAGAATGGTTTATTACCCTAATTTGAAGGTGGGATGTTGCTTCTACACTTCCCTCCAGTTGCCCAAGAAGCAGGGACAAATTTAAAGAGGAATGAGCAGCTGGTGAGGATCCCAGTCAGCAGCTGTAGGGTAGTTAGTTTTTGTAAGGGTACAGAAATCAGGACCAAAATGAGATATAAGTTCATAGACAGGCTGGGAGAGCTGGGGGTGTTCACCTGGAGAAGATCCAGGGAGACCTCAGAGCCCCTTCCAATGTCTAAAGGGGCTCCAGGAGAGCTGGAGAGGGACTTGGGACAAGGGGTGGAGGGACAGGACACAGGGAATGGCTTCTCAGTGCCAGAGGGCAGGGCTGGACGGGAGATTGGGAAGAAGTTCCTCCCTGTGAGGGTGGGCAGGCCCTGGCACAGGGTGTCCAGAGAAGCTGTGGCTGCCCCTGGATCCCTGGAAGTGTCCAAGGCCAGGCTGGATGGGGCTTGGAGCAAGCTGGGATAGTGGGAGGTGTCCCTGCCCATGGCAGGGGGTGGAAACAGATGATTTTTCATGTCCCTTCCAACCCAAGTCATTCCACGATCCTGTGAAAGTCTGCATTGGGCATTGCACAGTCAGAAGGAGGAAAACAACTCACTGGAAACTCAAAAGCAGTGCTGAGAGACAAGTTTTGCTTTTTAAGTGCTCTGCTGTCTGATTCCCTCAACTGCCTTGAAAATGTTATGGGAATCTGGCTCTGTGAGGTAGAAATGATTCATTCAGGAAAAGACAAATCCCTGTAATTAATGGGGAAATAAATTTTACAAGAAATCTTCCATCTTCTCTTGTGGAAGAGTCTGTAATGGTCAACTGATGGGCTTTTATAAGACAAGTGTTATAGTTCATGGTGAGTTTAAAGACAGGACTTTGATTCCCAGGGACATAAATGCATTTTCAAGAACAGTTTGAATGCTGATATTTTATGGGCTAAATACATCAGAATGAGTCACTCTGAAGATATTAGTTTGGGCAGACAGTGACTCAGAAATATTTGGTATTTTTTAATTTCTCTTGCAAGTTGGGCCTTAAACATCACCAATGTGGAAATGTTTAATAATTGATAGCAAGTTCTAATAATTAAATATTAATTCCATTCTGTTTCTGAGCAGTATGCACATTATTGGACACTATACATATTTATGTTAAAGTTATAAAATGGATTTACTTCCCTTTTTTTATACTCCTTCAGTGTATTGCTCAGGAATCTATTCAATATTGTAATGACATGAGAAATTAATACATTCCTGTGCTAAAGTGTATTTCATACGAGAACTTACTCAAAAGAAAGGAAGCCCCTGGATGAGATTTCCAGGTTACTTCATCACATCTACAGATATTTTTTCCACCATGGCTACAATTCAAAGTTGTCTGGCCCAACCACAAATTCATCTCCCACTGAAAACCAACAGAGCTGATGTCACCTCACCTTTAATGGAACACTCATTAATATTTAACCTTAAATCTGCTATTCTCCTGCTTTTATATCCCTCTACTTAATAATAACTTAATTTCCTTTGTTACACCGAATCTGCGTATACCTATTTTTCAGGTAATGCCCTTCCACAAGAAATCCCCCTGGATTTCTACTGGATGCTTAATAAAGTTCATCTTTTGCATCCACTGTTACACGAATAGCAGTGAGAGGTCTGAGTGCTGTATGGGTCAGCAAAGCTTCATTTGTTTCAAGATAATACATGCTTCAATTTGAATCATTCCATAAAATGAACTGGATCACCTTTTCCCAGAATTCTGTGTATTCAAATGCATTTTTACTATTTTTGGCATTCTGAAATGCCTTCCAGAAAAGAAATCTGCAATTTTTTGGAGGGCCAGAGTGTTTGTTTTCTGTTTGTGCATTTTGAATGTCTTTTACCCAGCAACAGTTGCACACCTCCAGTTCTGAAGCCATTCTCCTGATCTTCCTTCCACTCACAGCAAATAAAAATAAGCTGAAGTGTTTTACCACTGCATGTGGTATCTGTAGATAAAAGTGTTCTCAGGAAAAAGGAACTATCTGCAGGACTATCTGCATTCTCTTCTTTGAGAATTAAAAAATAAAATTATACTGAACAGAAGTAAATGCAACAGTTTGTCAGAGTGAGATTCTGAGTCCCAGAATTCTCCAAACATCATAAATGACAGACACACATCAGCAATTTTCCTCTCAAACCCAAAGACTCACATATCTAAAAGTTAAGCATTTATTCATATCTGCTTTTCAAAATTCCCCATGTAATCAATAGAGCATTACTAATATTTTCAGGCAGAAATTTATCATCCACAACTGCCAAAAATAGCCTTCTGGAGATGCCTCTCTTTCTTATCTCTGCAGGAAACCTAACACAGATAATTTTAATGAACCACCTGGCTTTTACATGACTTTCTTCTCTAGGGCTCAGACATTCATACAAAACTCTTGGCAAATCTGAAATTCAGAACATTTCCAGCGTCCATAATAGATCTCTTTTGCAACATTCTCTAGACCTCTGGACACGCTGTGTTGTCACCCACTAACCACAGTTTATACAATATCTGTTTAAAACTTCAACGGTTCGTAAAATACTGAACAATTATTGCTGGATGGTCGAGTTATTATTTTACTTGGAAGTTTATTCTGACAGACAAACTCTTGGATAATTAAACTTTAAAATGAGAGAGTGGTTATTAAGACTGCTTAATCACTTAAATGAATTACTGCATGGTGGGTTTTGTTTCTCTTTGAGATTTATGCCTCCCTACATTGAAATTTTATGACTGTGGAAATTATGTTGTAGCTTCTTTCGTGTCAGCTGGCCAAAAAGAAGAGAAATTGGTGGAATATCCTGGTTTATGTTATCAAAAGGACTAAACAAGACATTTTAGTGGCTTTCTCTAATTTCTCATGTGGTGAGTCCACAAGGCAGAGAGGAATGAATGAATGAAAACTCCTGAATGACAACTCCTCTGCTTGAATGGCCACATAGGAGGGTAAAAACAGGACAGACTAAAAATGTTCTGGGAGAGAGGGATTGCCTGAGGAATCCAGAAGATAAGAGATATTTCCTCAAGGGACACTAGGTGGGACAAATTAATTTTTCAACGTTTCCACTCCATCCAGATAGAAACACAACCTGAGGTTAAACAGTGAGACTTTGCCCCTGAGTGATCCACCACAAAGTCACTGATCTCCATTTCCAGCCCTTCTTCTCCCACATGCACCAAAGTCAATAGGATTGATTTTTGTTCCTGAGCTAGATCTGCGTTATAGATTTTGAAATCATGTTTGTTATGCTGCTCCCTTTGGTTTCGCAGAGATAGACGTTTCCAGGAATTCTTTTCAGTTCTCTGCCACAATCTACCTTCTTGGGCAGGAGCTGAGAAAGTCAATTATTTTTCCCCAGAATTCTTATATTTACTCTCTTAGCCTGGATATTTCTGATTCTTGTCTTGTGTTGCACGCTTATCATGATACCCAGATCTGACCATGCAATCACCTTTGGCTAGTTTGGTTTGTTTGGTTTCAAGGACAGGAATTGCAATTGTAATTCTTGGATTTGGATGAGAGTTCAAATGCTAGAATCACTTATTTAATTTTAAATGATTGCTGGTGGTTTGGTATTTTTAACCAAGAAACTTCTGAGCATATAGTTACAGATTGTGACATCAGGCTGGTCACATAAATGGGGCAAAACTTTATCTAAAATACTTACAAATATTTAAACATAGCCAGAACACTGCTGACACAGATAATAGCTCTCCTGACAGATCAAGGTGCAGCATCAGGTGAAAAAAACTGAGAAAGGTGAAAAAAAAAGAGAAAGGTGAAAAAACAGTTAAATCTCAGTGGCACAGCCTGTTCCTTGGTCATCCCACTCCATCCATGAGCAACACCTTGAGTGAGGCCACTGGAAGAGATTAAATGTGTGTTAAATGAAGCGGGCAAGAAGAGGAAATAACGTGGCTTTGAGCAACCTCCCATCCCACCAGTACCTGGATCAGGGATATCTAACATCAAGCATGGACCAGGCTCAGGAGCAAGAATGCACCACCAACCATTCCCAAGAGGAGAAGGCACAGGGATTGGAGGCACACTGACAACACCATTCCTGTGTTACTTAGGAAATGGAGCAATCAATACCTGAGCCAGGGCCTGGAGAACACTTCCCAGTCCTAAGAAAACTCCTGGTGATGCTCTAGGCTGGCTCTCTGACAGGACAGAGCTGTTTCACAAACCTCGGCCAGCACTGGAGCTGTTGGAGAAGAAGCTGGAAGGAGCCTTGGCGTTGGCTCCCGTGGAACTGCTGTGAGGCAGGAGAGACACAGATGGGGAAAGAAGGGGTCATATTTAGTCCAGCACTTGGGGTTGGCCTTTAAAGACCAACCAAAACAAGGTGAGGCAAATCCCTTCTTCAAGAGTGTGCAGATATCCTGTGCAAACCATCCCGTAACACCTTGTGGATCCCAGGACCTACATATTTATTTAAGGAAAGAAGAGTAAAAGATGCCATATGTGATTCAGGTGGTTTCAGCCAAGCCAAAATTCACCTCACCACAGCTACCTAATGATCAGGCTTTTTTTTTTCTTCTATGCTCAAGTATTTATGCTGACCCTATGACTGCTGTGGAAATAGAAGCATTTCCTAAAAGGGAATCATTCCAACATAGGCAGATGCTGGAAACGCACAGATTGTCATGGCTGATGCTAAAATCTGGACAGTTTAAGTTAAATATAGAGAATTTCACTTTTATGATTTCATCCTTGCCCATTGCACACTCTTTGCTCTGAGTGTAACTTCTTGTGTGCTGAAGATCTCAGCTTTGTTTTGCTTTATGACTCCACCGATGCATTTGGTGTTTGTTCTGTTTGTCTTTCTAGGTTTTTAATTGAATTTCTCTGTATTTTCTTGTTTTTATTCTTTCTGCAAGGAAAATAATAGATTTCTTCCTGACATGGAGAATAATCGCAGGAAAAAGTAGACGAAAATGCCAGCTGCAAAGCCCCAGGTCTCCAACAGTTGTGCAGTCTGTGCAGCCTTTCTATTATTCCTCAAATGGAAGGAGATAACATTTGGAAAAGAGATAACATAGTACCTGCAGGCAGGATTCCTTAGCCAGGACCCAAAAAAAAAAACTTTTAAAGGTGAAATGTCAAAAAAAAGGAAGCCTTTTTAAAACATGTTTTTATTAAAAGTGTGACAAATATTGCTTTTTTTCAGCTTGGTAGCCATAGGGCTCAAGCCAAATATTCACTGTCAACATGAGACCAGCTGAGCAAACAGCATGGTAGCTCTGGTTTTCTTTTTCCTTTTTCCTTTCTTCTACAGAATTTAATTCAAAGAAATGACTGTACATGTGTGAATCTGTGCATGTGTGAGGGGCTTTACCCTGGTCCTACAGCCTGAGCTTTTCCAGCAGTTTAAACAACTTACAGGAACACTGCTATTTTTAGTTCAGTATTTTGAAATATTTGACCATCTTGAAAATTAACTCTTGGTGGAGCTGATGAGGAGAATTTTGTTTTTCACTTTTGCGTTATTATCACATGTAGGCATGGTCACAGTGTTCATGGTTACAACTGCCCAATATTTTTACTTCTATAAGGCCATATTTCATAGCTTATAGCTTTGCAAAATTAACAAGTGTGGGCTGAAATGGTCTAGTTCCCACTTCTGCCTCATGATGATTTCTGCCTTTTAAATTAATTTTTAAAAACTAAAAATAAATCCATCTCTGAGAACAACAATGAGAGAAAATCAGTTGCCTTGTTCATGTTAAATAAATTAATGTCTTTCACCTCTTTTTCTCCTGTGCCTCTGGAGGAAAAGATGGTATTGAAAACTCAAGGGGATGAAAGGAGAAAACCACCAATTTTTCTATCAGATCTGGCTTTTTGTGTTTCTTCTGAATAATGGCTCAGTTTGAGAAAGACAAAAACCTCTGAAACATCACTATCTGCACATAGACAGAAGAAACAACTCAGAAATCTGCCTGGATGCCTCAAACTCTACAGCAAAAGATCAAAGGACCCTAAATTCAGGGGGACATGTCAGTGGATGCTCACCCAAACTGATTTAGAGTCCAAAGCACTCCAGACACCAAAGAGGAAGTTTTCATTTGTCTTGAGTTTTTCTACTTTTTGTGCCCTCAAGAAGAGGCCAACCTCCATATTTGGGGTTCAAATGGACATCCAAGGAGCAGAATTCAGGGTTCCAATGGACATCCAAGGAGCAGAAGTCAGGGGCATCAGTGGGTAAGTCCATGGCCCAGCCCTGCTGAGCAGAGCTGATTTTCCACAAGCAAATCAAGGGTCTGAAGAGAGCATCCAGGAATGGAAATCGCTCAAAGCTGTGTCAGAGGAGTTTTGTGTTGGATATCAGGACAAGGTTCTTCCCCCAGAGGATGGTCAGGCACAGAACAGGCTCCCCAGGGAACGGGCACGGCCCCAAGGCTGTCAGAACTCCAGAAGTGCTTGGACAGTGCTCCCAGGCACAGGGTGGGATTGTTGGGGTGTCTGTGCAGGGCCAGGAGCTGGACTGGATGCCTTGGAGAAGAGACCCGAGGGTCATGAGAGACGCAGGATGAGGTCATGCTCACCCTGGATTTTGGGTGCAAGGCTGGACTCCCTACATTGGATCTGGAAGGAGCAAACACTTTATGGCATTGATTCAGAGCAAAATAAACCCTCAAGTTCCGTGAGCTCTCTTCTGGATGGGCCTGTAATGCCTCTTTAATTAACAAGATGTCCCTATCAGTTGGTTGCCCAAAGTAGAACAATAAGAACATCCTTCAGCTTCCCTCCACCATGGCCCCAGGGTGGATTAGCCCCGTGCCCAGGGCAGGGTGTTGGACCGGGCTGTTCCACACCGGAATGCTGCGGACAATCCTCTTTTGTCCTGTTGCTTCTAAATCCTTTGAGCAACACATTGTGAACTCCCTTTTCCAACACAGGTGTGTTCCCTTTTTCACTGCCAGTTCCTGACCTGACCCGGGTGAGCTTATGAAAGCTGAAAACTCTTCTTTTGTGTGTCTTCTTGAAGTGAGAACGAGTTTGTTTTGGAAGCAGAACACGTTTTTCTCTCAGTTTTTGGGCAGGAGTCCATCTGACACCGAACTACCTGGAAAATATCTCAGGTGGCAGAGCTCATGTGCTGCAGCTCCAGAGTATTGCTGCAGCTCAAGAGTATTTCACTGCAGGTTAAAGAGAAAAGTTTTCATTTTTTTCACTGCCAGAAAAAAAAAAAAAAAAAGCATAAGTTTGGACTTTTCTGGAAAAACTTTTATTTTTCACGATTATAATCTTATTATATCTCAAGCTGAAAGTTTATAGAGGGCTTATTACACGTTATTGGAAACAAAGCATCTGCCTTCCTACTTCTCAAGGTTCTTTTGAGAGGTTCTGCTTATTCTATTATTATAATGATCCATATGTATGACAAGCAGTATTTTGATGCTGTTTGATACGAAATTCAAAAGAACATATTGCAAAAAAAGAAAAAAAAAAGAAAAAAGTAAAAAAGAAAAAAGGAAAAATAAATCAGAACATGCTTAAATTTTTATACACCTTCTCATGCAGGAAAAAATAGGATGGTCTTGTGGCAATTTGGGACATTGGATTAAATAATTGAAAAAATTTATGCCATTTTCTAATACAGCAAAATTTATACTCATTCCATAAGTTTTCACAATCTGAAACATCAGGGTTAAACATAGATTTTTTTTCTCCTGGTCTCCTTAGTGAACAGAAACAGAGGCTCCTCCAGGGGAGCCAGGGTCAGATGAGGTGGCTCTTCTCATTTGATCTCTGATGGAGCTTCTCTTTTCCCAGGCAGTTTTGCCACCTGCCTTGGGCTGCTGATACAGCCAGGATGAATCTTCCCAGCTGCCACTCCACAGGAAAACCAGATTATTGTATAGGAAAAATAAAAAATCATGAAGTGCTGAAGGCATGGAAGAGGATGGAACACAAACTGCAAACCCAGGGACACTGGATGGGCTTCAGCACCCAAACTGGAACCATTTAAAATGATCAGGTTTGTGTAAGATGGAAGTCCAGGTACAGCCAGCAAGGACAGGTGGCATCTCCAAAGGAGGAGAGATGATTTCCCTGTTAGAGAGATTGAAAATCTGTAAGGAAGGGCACTGCTTCATTCCACAGGCCCGCCCTGAACAGCTGTTGTGAAGATGGCAATAAAAACCCAATACAAATCTAAATTTCTGCAAGACCCAGGACTAATCATCAGCCCACATTGCAGATTCTTGTCTGTTTCCCTACAGGGATTGTGCCTTGACAGCAATGCCAAGAAGCAATAAATTACATTAAAATTACTTTCTAATTGTCAATAATTAATCAAAGTAACAACTATTGTTCCAGGCTCCACTGGACAAATAATTAATCCCTATTGGCCTCATTTCTCCTCTTTAAACTGGAAGTAGAAAAGTTGTTTTTGACAGTTTATTTTGCCTCTAATTTCTATGAATGGTCAATTTTCAGGGAACAGAACAGGATATGGCACCTGACAGGAGTGTTTTCAAATTGCTGCTGCAGTAAACATAAAGAAACAAGACTAATAATGGTTATTTTAGAAGTGATAGCCCTGCAATCCTGGATTGCACATCTCCAGAGGAGGCAGATTTACTCCATTTGCCTCCCTGATTTCTTAAACTTTGTGTCAGGAATGCAAATAATAATTTGCTTTATGATTTAGCATAACTAACAAGCTAATAATATATGTCAAATAAATTTAACATACAGAATTCTTTACCAACACCCACATTTAAGACCCTTGGCAGGGAATTTGTGGCTTAAATACACTCTGGTTACATAAATACCCCAAACCCCAGAAAGCAGAGTTGTCTGCTTACACCTCTTAGATATTTTATAGCTACATTTGTCCAGTTAAATCAAGGGATTTTCTGGTCTTTAGGCCAAATACATGCAGAGACTCTCATCTTTACAATTAAAGAATAAAACCAGTAAAAAGAGCACTAAAACCAACAATTCCAAACACAAACTGCCTGTTTGGAACAGCTCCTGCAGCAGTGGGAGTTCTGAACCATGGCCAGGAGGTGTTTTGGGGGTGTTGCTGGAGTCTGCTGGCCCAGAAGGGCTGCTCCTCACTCTGGGGACAATCTTAAAACTTTACAAAAAAACCAATAAATTTATAGTTCCCTGCAAAATTCCTTGCCTCTGTTCAAGTCACTAATATATAAATAACTCCACAAGAAGATGTTTCTTGCAATAGAATAACCAAAATTCTGTTACTCAATACATGGGAGAAGTATTACAGCTCCCAGGTGTTTTGATCCATTGAAATATAATTTGGAGAATTCTTGATTTTTTTTTATCAGAAGAAAAAAAGAGAAAAAACAAAAAGCTTTTTAAAAATTAAGATAAACTTAATGACCAATGCTTTGCAGGCACGTGCTGGTTGACACACCCAAGTGTTGAGCTATAGCAGCTGAGGGCTTTGAGGAAGAGCAGAATTCCCAGCAGCACCAGACTGGTGCTGGCTTTTATTATTTTATTATTCCAAGCAAAGGCAAAAGTGCAAAGCTTGCACTTCCCACTGTTTGAAAGAACACACAACATATAAACTTAGAGGCAGAAATAGAGAGGAAGGAGTAAAACTGAGGATTCCTGCACTGCTTGCCATATTTCAAATAGGCTCAGGTTACTCTTTAAAAATATAAACTCCACTTCAGCCCTAAGTGAGTGCTCTCTGCTCTGGATCAAAACTGAGGGTTGTGATGATCTTTCTGCGCCTTAACGTCAACAAACCCTTTAAATAAATGTGCATTTCCATGCAGAGCTCTGCTTCCCTCTGTGTATACAGCAGCTGGTCAGAGGTGGAGCCATGGAATGGCCGTTCCAGGCACTGAATTTCCTCTGGACATGTTCAAAATCAAAAAATTAAACACACTGCACTGCACTACTACTTTATTTACCTTACAGTCACTCTGTTTCTCCTCTGACCACAATTCCTCGGTTATACTGGGTTGAAAGAACCTGCTCTTGTCTCATTTTGGAAGATGAACCGTCCTAAAATGTATCTTGGTCCTTCATAAAATCTCCAGGGGAAGCCAAAGGCTCGAGGAGCAGAGCTGTGTCTGAGCAGGAAGGGGGGATTCATCTCACCCAACCTTTACATATCTAAACCAGAACCAAAATCCCAAACAAAACCTCAGAAATTGTCTGAATTCGAAGAGTGCATTTTAAAACTGCTAAAATGAGAAACAGTGAGAAGAAGGAAAGGAGAGCACTGGTCTGTGACTGGTCTCTAAACAAAATCCTTCTTCCCTTTTGCCTGGCTTTACCCTTTATTCTCAGTGTTTCTATTTTCCAAATGATTTCAATTTTTTTTTTCTGTTCTGATCCAAACCCTAACTCTGACACCTGACAAAAGAGGAAGAAACACAAATATTCTACTTTATGAGACTTTTTTTTTTCTGAAGAACTTCAGCTCAGATCAATATACTTAGCACAAAATATTTCTCTTCTTTTGTCCTGTCTCCAATACTTCATCTTCCCACCATTTGAATACAAGTTCCTTTTAGGCATGAACACCTCTTCAATGGGTTTCTTTGAATTCCAAACACTATCCAGGGAGATGATGGAATCTTTTATAGGACCACAAAGGCTGTGAAGGAAAAAGAGTAAATTCATCTTTCCATGTGTCTTAGAAGTAAATACAAGGTATTATTTTTATTTCCTAGTGAAGACTAATGATCAGGAATATCTAGAATTGTTGAAGATGTTGCCACAAGATTCTAACTTTGGGAGAGGAGGGAAGGGAAGGGAAGGGAAGGGAAGGGAAGGGAAGGGAAGGGAAGGGAAGGGAAGGGAAGGGAAGGGAAGGGAAGGGAAGGGAAGGGAAGGGAAGGGAAGGGAAGGGAAGGGAAGGGAAGGGAAGGGCTTCAGGAGAAACACAGGAGCTTGTAGAATCCTTGACTTGAGTAAACTTGCAACTCAATGCCGACCCAAGACAAACAACTGTATCATTGTTACTGAATTTTGTTTGGAGGCTGAGACCATTCAAACCCAAATGCTCCAAGGTATATCACAGACAACTACAAAAAAAAAAAAAAAGAAACTTCTGAGGCGAACCCAAATATTCTGTGGTTATTGTCAGGTTTGAGAAGGACTGTGGCCCAGAAGGTTACAGGCAAGAGATGCTGATGGAATAAAAGCACCAGATGTGGCACTGCTGCGATATTTTATTGTATGTAATTTAGCAAGGGGGTGGGGAACAAAGGCAGGCGTGAGATCTGTGCTTTGCCTCCAGTGGAAATGTGAGGCTGTCCCCCAAAGAGAGAAACTAATAGGCTTAATTAAGATATAATTGAGCCTTTTAATGAATTTGAAAGAAATAATCTTTCCCTCCTTCCCCCAGAAGAGTCAGGGCCCACAAGCAGCTGATGCTGTCATTACTTATGCTGAGAGGCAGCTGCTTTCTCAGGGTGGCATTTTTATTGCATTTTTCATGCTATTAAGCACACAAAGGGCTGTGTAGTTTAAATGATTAAGAAATGATATTTAGAAGTTAGCACATTTATTTTTAAAATAGAAGTGAGATCTTTCCATGTCAACTTGTCAGCAGCCTTTACTACCTTGATACAGCATGGGAAAGCATTCTTACCCTGTAGTAGCTTCTAATTGCATTTCTTTTGAGTCTAAAACTCCTCAAATCATGCTTGTGATTAACCATGTCAGGCCTGTCAAAATACATGAAGGTTTGATGGGATTAAATCCAAAGCAGCATTGCACAGAAGAAAGTGTCACTGCTAGGAATTTATTTCTGCCTTGCCACCTCTTTTTGTGGTGGCACTCTGCATATAAAGTTCACTCAAAACATTACTATGGCCAGCAATGTTCAAGATGTTAATTTATTTTTTTACTAAAAATCATTTCAATATTATAAATATTGTTGGAGACATCTCCTGCGATTCTGTTGTGGTTCGTTTATGATATCATGGAAATCACTCTGAAAATAAAATAAAATAAAATTTAAAAATCTGTTAACAGAAAGAAATTGGAGATTGAGAATTCCAGAAGACACAAGAAATGTTCATCCCTAGGTCTGAAGTAGAGAGGTGGAAAAGATTAATTGAATTATGCATTTCACTTCTCTAGAAAGTGTAAATAGGGTAATGCAAAGATGGAGGAATAGGGTTATTTGATTAAAAAATAAATAAATAAAACACAAGTAAAGATACTTTATAAAAATCAGGTTAATCAAGCAAAATATTTTCAAGATTGGGAAACTTCACAAGGATCAACAGCTGAGAGATGGAGCCTTTGAAGGAATTCAGATATTTAAATGCACATGTCTGCAGGTGAGTCTGGTCTGTAATCCCCATTGCACACAGTGGAGGTCTAAATGATGTTACCAGCTAGAGCTAAAAAAAAATCAGCTCGATCTAAAGCAAAAACTTAAAATTTAGTCAGGCGTTAATTCTCTCCTTGACCGCCAACAGTGGCCACTTGGCCACTGAGCTGAAACACAGGAATTTATCAAAATCACATCTTTAAGTGACTGAATCTGGGTCCAGGTGACCTTGTTTCACTTCATCTTTCAACCTCACCTTGTTTCCCCTTGTCCACCTGCACTAAAATATTCCGAGGGCAGCCTTGGCCATGCTGTGTTTGTGGAAGGTCTTGTTTGGGGCCAAGTTCACCCAGGCTACTCAGGTGTTACCAGATATTAAAAATTTCTTAATCTGATTATTTCAGAAAACTCATTAATTTCTTGGAAATAAAATTCACAAAATGTGGGATTTTTTTTGAAATTGAACCCAAATTAGGAAAAAGAAAATGTCTTGCAAAGATGAGTCCCACTGTAATGGGGAGGAACTTGTAGGAAATGGAGAGGCTTGAGAGATTGGAACAGGCTGCCCAGGGAAGTGGTGGAATCACCATCCTTGGGAGTGTTTGAAAAACTGGATGTGGCCCTGGGGACATGATTTAGTGGTGACCAGGGTGGTGCTGGGTGAAGGGTTGGACTCAATGATCTTAGAGGTCTTTTCCAACCTTGACAATTCTGTGATTATTTGCAAGAACTTCTCATCTGGTTCTTAACAGTGGATCCTTTATTAATAAAGCTGACAACTAAAGTTCCTTCATCTCTTCATCACACAGAGAACCTCAGCACAGGGATGGAATGTGGGTAAGGAATGAGTTTTCACTTCAGATGCCTCAAGGACAGAGACTCCTTCATCCCACCTCCCATGGAAAGCTCAGGTTGACATCAACAGCCTTTATTTTGTTCCTAATGTGAAGGGCAGACTCCTGCACGTTTGTTCTGAACTCTTTTATGGGAACAGCCCCAAAATATCTCCTGATCCCCTCCCAGATTAGAAAGCTGGGGACAATTATCTTTTTTCATCCACATTCTGTCACCTCAGAGCCAATGTGCATTTTCCCTGTTGGAGGCTCCATCCCATTATTATTTATCAGCTGTGCTGCAGAAACACCTTGAAGCTCCAGGCTGAAGTTACTTGTGCTAAGTGCTGCACAACCATAAATTATGGCACAGGTCTGGTCCCAAAGAACAAATTGTCTGAAATCTTGATGTTCCGAGAAAAAAACATGTAAAGATGTAGGGCCACAGGGTAACTCAATTCTTTTCCTCAAGAGGATTGAGCCAGAAAAAAAGCAAAGCCAGGGACGAAACAGACATGTCTCCATCTCTGAGACAGTTCTAGACCTGTATCTAATAAAATATTTAGTATTTTAAACCTTAGGGTCAAATCACTTGAGATTTTCATGGGTTTTGTGCATAATTAATAACTAAAAAACAACTATGAATCATCATCATAACTATTATCATAATTTTAACATTATTATCATCACCATAAATATTGTCATCATTATTGACATTATCATTATTATTACTATTTTCTTCTCTAATATCAGAAGAAATGGTCCTCATACCAAAATGAAATCATTAAAAAGCCCAACCACCCTTCTCAGCCATGCGTCCTGAAATAAAATAACATCAGATAAAGAATTTCATAATAATGCAAATAAATAATAGTAAAAAAAAGGCCAATGAAATAGCACTTAATTTACGGATTACATTGTCCCTTTATTTCGTAATAATAAATGAAATAAATTGAAAATTTTGGAAATCAAGAACAAACTTGTTTGAAAAACAAATTATTCATATTTCTATGCAATTGCATGAATAACTGATATATAAGGAGAGAACTGTTTATCAATATATAGTTATAATTAATATAAGAGTATAGTATTGTATAGTATAATAGATATATTACAAAACTTAATGCACAGGAATATAAAAAAGAGAGAAAAGAGAAAAAATAAACCTCAAAATTGGAGTTTTTTTCTTTTTCTTGCAAGAGGTTTTTTTTACATTTTTGATAGTTTTGTGGTTTTCATTTTAGAAGAAATTATCAAATTTCAATTAAAATGCTCAGCCAAAATGATAATAATGGTAATAATGTTAATAATGATGACAATAATTATGGTGATGATAATAATAATAATGTTAAAATTATGACAATAATTATGATGATTATTCATAGATTTTTTACTTATTAATTATGCACAAAGCCCATGCAAATCTCAAGTGATTTGACCCTAAAGTTTAAAATAATAACTATTTTATTAGATACAGGTCTAGAACTGTCCCAGAGATTGAGACATGTCTGTTTTGTCCCTGGCTTTGCTTTTTTTCTGGCTCAATTTTTCTCTTCTATTTAGCTTTTTTCCCCTACTTCCTTGTTGCAAACCAGATGAAAAAGGAGCTTTCTCGACCATGGATTTACAGCTGTAATTTTAACTCGAAATGTGGAGCAACAGGCTGGATTTGGGTTTGGATTTGGCTGGTGGCACTTTTCAGAAGGCTTTTGAATGTTTTCAATCTAATCATGTCCAACGAGGACACAAAGAGGCATGAAACGGCCTTTGAGGATTTAACAATAGCAACAGTGCTCGGGTTTTCCAGTTTTGGTATTTTACTATCAAATCCACACCATTCTCCAATGTAAACAACACTGCAGAAGCCAAATGATCACAAAGCCTTTTACGAGCAGAACTAAAAACGTTCAGGATTATGCTCTGCGAGTCTCGTTTAAAAATTGAGTTTGCCCCTGCATTTTTCAATAGTTATTTTTAATTAGACTATAACATCTAATCAATCACCACACCAGCCCAGATGTGAGGACATAAAAATTCTGAGGGTTGAGTTATAGCCCTGAAGCCTTTAAACCAATTTTCTTTTTATTGGTGAAAGGGAAAAATCAAGATTTCCTTCACTGGGTCAGTGAGTTACAACGAGTGGATTTGAAGCAAAATATAAGCAGGTACATAAAATCAATCAAGCAGAATAAAGAGCCAACCTCTGGCTCAACTTACTCCTCTTCTATCCAGTTCATTTAAAATGGGATAACAGTGATATAATAAGGTTAGGAGAAGTATGATCATTAGGGTAGGGAAAATATTGACTCTTCTGAAGTGTTCTCTTCCTGGTTGGGAAGAAGGCAATTTAGAGGTAATGTAATTCCTAAAGTTAACTAATGAAGCCCCAAATGCTTTGTAGTGTAACGACAACAAATTTTTGAGCTTTAAAAAAATGGATTCTCATTTTATTTGTCTTTCCCAGTAGAAAGGGTAAATCAGAAAGACAGAGTTTATTGCAAAATAAATCCGAAAAGTAAAGAGAAGCTTAATCAGGCAAACACACCAAGAGCACCGTGGTCATATTCCTTCCAGGCTGCCCTTGGATTTCTGAAGAAAGAAACATCAAAAATGTTGGCACTGATGCCTTTTCCTTAAAATCAAGAATCAAACACGGTTAGAAGGAAAAAGGGATTTTACCTTGGGATTTATTTTAAGGATCTTGAGGTGCACCACGCCCAGGTGTAATGCACACCTACATTAGATTGGGTTAAACCTTACAGGTGTTACTAATTAGCAGATCTATCAAAAATTCCCCAATGAGAGGCTCAAGTGAACCCCCTTCCCCAAGGAACCTTCCCCTGGATGGTTCTATCTGAGTTTACAGAATGTGTTCTGGAGAGGACCTTGGGGTCTGGGGCATTCTGATCCCTAACTAAGAAGCTTCTAAAATGTTTAGTCTCTTAGCTTAACAAACAAGTCCAAGAATGTAGGGAAAAAGCACTAAGAATGCAGAATTTGTAAAAAGGTATAACAGGGGTATAAAAGAAAAGGCAAAAAACCATCATGGCATCAGCACAAGGCAAGATTTAATTCATTGCTGCAACTGCATGGAGTAACAAAGTCCACGTTCCACTTGCTCTCCATGTCAGATCAATATTTAGGGGAAAAAACTTTGTGTCATCACATCAGACAGCAAAGTCCACGTTAGTCAGAGGTTGGATGTAGAATTAGTCACTGAGACACCACGAACTGAAACACCTTTTCCAGAAGGCTGGATGTAACAGAACCAAAGCTATATGAAAATCTAATGGTTTTCTTTATTGCTTATCTCTTTTTTTATTATGTCTTCTAAAGGAACTTGCGCAAGGTTAGTTAGAAAAAACATGACTTTTCAAAAAAGTTTCCTCTTCATCTTATTTTTCATTATTTTTCTTCATTTTTTAATGGTACTTTAGCTGGAAAAAAAATTACTCTGGAAATTGATTAAATATTTCAAATAAAGTTAGGGCCTTTCTCATGACCAGCAATATAGAAAGGCAGCTTTCTGAGATTAATGGAAAATATGTGAAAATTTTCTCCAAAAGCCTCTCTGTCAGACTGATTTGGACACATGTACAAGGCTGACATCTGAAAAGTTGGCTTCCCCTTCTGAGCTGGTTTTTTCCTCTCTATGTTCAGTATTTAGTCTGGTTAGAATATTCCATCTGCCTTCTCTGGGTTTTGGCTGAGCATTTTAATTGAAAACGTACAGGTTTAATTATTTGCTCTGAATCCTCAAAGAAAAAGGCAATTTAATGTTCAGAATCCGCTGTAGAGAGTTGGTGCATCCAGGAAAATTGATAAAACCTAATCAGCAAGAAGTGTCCTGCAGATAATTGGTTGGTTTTATGGATTATATTTGTAATATCTCTGCAAAATGTACAAATAATGGGCTGCTTTATTATGCCCTGATTTGGCAGGCAGTGTTCAAATGGGAAAACTTTTAGTTTTCATTGCTCAGTTCAACACAGACAAAGACAGAGGTAAAAGAGATTTATCTTCTTTTGGGTGTGAAATCAGTCAGGAGTTCAATTCTTCACCAGCTGGACTTGACATTCTGTAAATATTATGTAAATTTTGCAGGTGGAAGACATGAAAATTGAAATTTCTCTCCCAATAAAATACTGCATTTCTTTATCTGTTGATTATTTTCTTAACAATTGTTTATTTTTCTAAAATGGATATTTTCCTGAAAGAAAATTCTGATCATTATTAAACTCCATTAGCTAACGGGATTTTTTTTCACTCTCTTTCTTTAAACAAGCTACTCATGGTGTGTTTCTTTGCTTCTGAAATTTCATAAGGTCCCAGTGGTAATCTCCAGTTCACTTCTGACCTCATTCAAAATGGATCAGACAGGCACCTCCAGGCACTGATTCCTCCTGGGCATCTATTTTGAAGAAGGATGGATCGTTAGGGATTGATTAGAGAGAGAACTGTCAAAGGTTTAAGATCAGCTGACAGTGCCCACAGATCAGATAAGCCAGTTACAATCAGGGTTTTCACAGAAAAAGTGCTGCCATCAAGATTTCAAAGCAGCCTATTGGCATTTTTAATAATCTCAGACTTTCCCCAAACAGCCGTTTTTGGAACAGAAATTGCTTCCACATGGTATCTGTCTGAAAGGAAAGCAACTTTCTTTTTTCTCTGCAGCAAAATTCCCTCAAACAAATTATGACAAACATACAAGTTTGCTACTCTGATGTTAAAAAAAAGCAGAGAATCCTCTCCCGGGATTCTGGAGCAGTGACTGGATCTGTGCTTTGTGACACTAAATTTTAACCATTTTTTAAGTTGGTTTTTGAGATCCCCCTGCCAGGAGAAAAGTCCAGCAGCCTGAAGAGGATGCTCCAACTCACCAGGTGACACAGCTCACACCCTCCCCTCTAAATGGAGGAGTGTCCCAAACTTCTTCCCAACTTTCTGGTGTCCACAGTTTTCTGAGGTGAATCCCATCCTGTGGGTGTGAGATTCAATATCTGGCCTTGCCTGTGCTTGATTAAAGTTTGGGGAAAGCAAGGGGCTGAGAGAAGGAACATCAGGACACAAATTTCCTTGGATGTGGGAGAAATGCATTGGATTCACATCTACTCCTTGCCTTTGTGGAAAACCCCTTGTGCAGGAACAGCAATTTTCTGAAGTTCACAGCTACAAATGAGATCCAAATAACACAGAAATGGAAATTCTATAAGGATTTATGGCTAATAAATACCAGGCTGCTAAAAATATGATAGATAAATAAATAATAATAAATGTAGAATAAGCAAACCCAAAATAGCAAATAATTGTACTATGGGATCGAAAAAGAGCATGCAAATAAACGTAATATTCAAAGTTCACTGCCTCTGTTCCCTTCTCTCTCTTTTTTTTTCTTGGCAAAGAAAAGCACTAAATATATTCTTTTCAAAGCCTCGAATTATTTTATGAAGTTTTCAATTTACTCTGGCATCTTGCTTAGGAAGCTGTAATCTTCCTCCAAAAGTCATTTTATCTATAGGAGCAAGGGAAAACTCATTATTAAATCAGTACAGGGGAACTGGCAGGTGTTGCATCCTTGTTCTTTTTGGAAAAAACCTTAATTCTTGCCTAATCTAATCTTGGTTGTTCCCACAATCGGTTGCAAGTTATTTCTTTCTGAGAGATGCAAAACTTTGCAGTAGAGCTGCTCTCCACACTCACAGAATGCTGACATGTCTTGGTGCTCTAATAAATCCACTTTGCAAAGTCGGAGTATCGCCCAGGTCAGCTCACTGATTTGTCTCCCTGTCTTTCTAACCTATTATTTGTTTCAAAACTAAATTTTTCTCTTCATTTTTTCCCCCATTAGACCATTCCATCTAGGGACTGGTAAAACAGAGATTTTGTTAATCCAGGGAAAGATACTCTATTTCTCTTTCCCCCTCTCCATTTTCCCTGGAGCAGATAAATGCACAGGAAAATAAAGAATCCCTGAGAAGGGTGTTCATATAACCAGTTCCCTTGACTGCTGTCACCATTTCTCAGTTGCCCTGACTCAGTTCTCACTTTGAAAGGTCTCATATGTCAGCCCTTCCAACTGATGTGTTTAGTGTTCATTAAATGAAAAGACTCAGGAAAGGAAAGATGTGAACAGGCCCAAAAGTGCATCACCTACTCTCAGGGCAGAGAGAGAAAAGAGTGGGAAATGGCTATTTGGAAATGCTCTGCTTTCCTCCCTTCAGTCTGTATTTCTTTCACTTGTGTTGCCCAGATGTGATCCAGACATATCCATACCCTGTGGAGAGATCCAGGAAGTATTTTAAGGAATGTGCAGGTCTATATATACAGAATTTGCTTCTGGGATCAACATGGCTATGGACACAAGTGTGAAGGATATGAAAGGAGAATTGGGAGAAAGGGTAGCTGAGTTAAGTAACAACATTAACCACTGCAGAATCATGGAATATCCTGAGCTGGGAGGATCGTCAAGTCCAACTCCCACCCCTGCACAGGACAACCCCAAAAATCCCACCCTGTGCCTGAGAGTGTCGTCCAAACACTTCTGGAACTCTGTCCCCCTTCCCTGGGGATCCTGTTTAGTGCCCCACCACCTTCTGGGGGAAGAATCTTTCCCTGATATCCCAACCTAAACCTCCCCTGACACAGCTCCAGCCATTCCCTGGGTCCTGTCACTGTCACAGAGAGCAGAATTCACTGCCTGACCTTCCTCTTCCCCTCAGGAGGAAGCCGCAGACTGAGATTAGGTCTTCCCTCGGTCTCCTCTCACCTGGATGACAAGATTTTCCATATTATTTGTCTGGAGACAAAAGTTTCCATGGATCAGGTCTGGCACATGTGACCTACACCTGTTGTACAGCTGAGACTGCGTGTAGGGCTGGGAACCCACCCAGAGTGGGGCTGCTCCTGGCCCTGGTGGCATCACCTGGCTCTGAAGATCAGCACACATTTCCCAGGTGAACACACATTTCCCAGGTGTGAGCTCGAGAATCCCCATTGAATATTCATAGTTCAATCTTCTCCTCCAGCTGGTTGCTGTCCCCTTCTGGGGGAAGAGCCATTGCCCTGGAATGAGCTGTAGGACTGATTTCTCCATGGAATGTGAATCTTGCCCCACAGGAGATTGAAGCCGTCTATTACACAACATGCCATGTACTTGGATACTAGAGGTGCCAGGGCAAGTGTCCCCAAAAATAAATAGAAACAAATGTCTTATTATTTTCCATGAGTGATCCCCCATTTTTGAGCTGTACAGCTGTAGAGAACACATCAGGGCTGTAATAAAACAATATTTCTTTTCAAGTCCCTCAGGATAAGAACTGATTGAATCTCATTTGTCTGAAGCAAAAAGAAAAAAGACCTCAATACTGGATGAATCATGGATGAATCTGTAGACCAGACTGGATAAATTGAACATTAAACTTCAAATTTAGGCACTGATGTTAAGAGCCTTGCAGTATTTTACTGACCCCCAAGACAGGAACTCCAATGAATTTGGAGACATGAGCAGCTCTCTCTTTCATCTCTCATTCTTTCCTCCACCTCCATTTCTCTCCCTCAAGCTCTCCAGCTCCAAATCCTTGCTGTAACATAATTAGAGACGTTACTGAGTTTGAAATACTAAGGCAGAATCCATCATCCTTAGAAAAAGGGGAAAAAAAGCAGTATCAGGAAATATTTTATTTTCTTTTTTTCCCTAGGAGTTAAAATTCTCTTTAGATCTTTGTTTATAACCATCCGTGTCAAACAGCAAATAAGAAGGCAGAAAGTGGAAAAACAAAAGATATTCGTGTTTGTTGTTTGACATGGTTTTAGACTTTTAGAAGAGGCACAAAATAATCAATTTAGGTGCATTTCTTAAAGAAAAACAGGGCTATGTGATACAAGCTCAGATCTCTGAAATTAAGTACACTGAGAAATTTTAAAAAGCTGAAGGAGTAAAAAAAATTGACAGGTTGGTTTGGGGGTTTGGGTTCTGTTTTAGTCTGGGGGGGTTGTTTTGGGTTTTTTAAATTAGCATTTGTTAACATCACATCCTACAAACAAGTGCATAGGATTTCTGGTCAGTTCTGTATTAAGCCAACTTTTGGGGTTGGGATTTGATTTTTGCCATTCCTATGGACCCCAGAACACCATATTTGTGAGGTATTTTCTCATACTTCTTTTCAGTTATAAAAAGCCAACTGAACTCAAGTCTTCCTCCTCATGACTGCAGCTCCATTGTTTCCCCCCTAACACGATCACTGCCCAGAAAAGAATTTGTTCTGATACTTCTGCTGGGTTTGGTGGCCTGGTTTTGGTAGTGGGCGGGTTACAGGGGTGGTTTCTATGACAAGGTCCCAGAAGATTCCCTCATGTCCAATGGAGCCAATTCCAGGCAGCTCCAGGATGGACCCAGTGCTGGCCAAGGTTGAGACCATCATGGCATTGGCAACACCTTTGGAATAACAGAGTTAAGAAGGGGAATTTGCTGTGCAGGAGCAATTGCAGCCAGAGAAAAGAAGAGTGAGGATATGTGAGAGGAACAGCCCCGCAGACACCAAGTTCATGGAGAAAGAGGTGCAGGAGCTGTTCCAGGAGCTGGAGCTGAGATTGGCCTTCAGGGCAGCCCATGGAGAGGCAGCTGTGCCCTGCAGTCCATGGAAGTCCATGGAGGAGCAGAAATAAACTTGCAGCAGGGGAGAAGCCCATGCTGGAGCAGGAGGATGCCCAAAATAAGGTTGCGACCCCATGGAAAGCCCCTGCTGGAGCATCTCCTGCCAGGACCTGGGACCCTGTGAAGAGAAGAGCCCACGCTGGAGCAGGTTTATGGCAGGATTTGTGACCCCACGGGGGACCCACGTTGGAGCAGAGGGTTCCTGAAGGACTGACCCCATGGGAGGGACCCATGGAAGAATTAGTGAAGAACTTCAGCCCATGGGAAGAACTCAAGTTGGAAAAGTGCCTGAAGGACTCTCCCATGGGAGGGATCCTACACCAGAGCAGGGGGAGACCATGAGGAGTCTTCCCTCCAAGGAGGAAGAAGCAGCAGAAACAACCTGTGGTGAACTGACCACATCCCCCATTTCTCATCTCCCTGCAACACTTGGGAAGGAGGAAAATGGAAGAAGGAAGGAGTGGTGGGAAGGTGTTTCAAAATTTGGTTTGATTTCTCATTGTCCCACTCTGCTTTATCTGGAATAAACTGAATTAATTTCCCCAGGTTAAACCTGTTTTGCCCATGATGGCAATTGCTGAGTGACCTCTCCCTGCCCTTACGTTGATCCATGAGCTTTTTGTTGCAGTCTCTCTCTGTCCAGCTGAGTGGGGAAGTGTCAGAGAGACTTTGGTGGAGAACTGGCATCAGGCTGGATCAATCAGCTGCAATCAATATGTTAATATTCACATACAAAGGAAAAATGCTTGGATTTTACTCATTTCAAAAGCTTGAAATTTTTATTCCCACATCTTCTTACAAATGCAAGAGAAGACAAAATTTCAGTAAATTTCAGAGAGTCATAATAAAATATTACTGAATTAATTTCCTGTCCACAGCTGACCAGAGAAACCAGCTCTGATTTGCCTGCAGGGGTGATGTGAGTTGATTGTTTTGCCCATAAACTACCTCAGAAAAGTGACATATTTATCTTCACAGCATCATCACAAGAGTAAGGAAATTACACTAATGCAATGCATTTTTCATTCTTTGACATTTAACAGGGAATAGCATTAAGGTGGATCATCAGCATTTGCATACTGTAATTGTTTTTGCATAGGTTTGGGAGGGCTGACTTAACAAGGACCTGTCAGTTATATTAGATTTTTAATTACTTTATTTCACTACTGTTCTCGAGTGCCTAAGCAAGAGAACTTTAAAATAACTTCAGAGCATATTTGTGCCTTAAACTAAAATATAACGTGCAATAGGCTAAGGAGGAAATTGGAAGAAGGAAGGAGTGGTGGGAAGGGTTTCAAGATTTGATTTTATTCCTCCTTGTCCCACTCTGATTTACTTGGAATAAATTAAATTAATTTCCCTAAGTTAAGTCTGACAGCACTTTTCCTCTCTCCTTAGCAGTTCAGATATCAGATTAACTGAGATTTATGAAAGTAGGCTGGTTCATATTCATTCAGATAAATGTGAACATGGGCTACTGAGGAGGAATTAGTCTTTATGGACTGAAATCCATTAAAATTTTAGGCATAAAACTCAGACCAGACATCTAAAATTACTCACTTCCCTCTGAAAATGGAAGATCAGTGACAAGGCAGTTGGATTAGATGGTCGCTGTAGGTCCGACCCAACTGAGCTATTCATTAAATCATAGAATGATATGAATATTTAGGCTGGGAAAAACCTCTGAGATCATTGAATCCAACCTTAAACAGAACATTTCCAAGTCCACCTCTAAAGCACGTCCCCATCAGGGTGCACGTTTCAGATCTCTAATCAGATGTATCCCACTCTAAACTGATAATTGGAGGAAGGGTGGAAGAGAGAGAGATAAACAAGTATGATTTATAACATGCATTTCATATCTCTTTTTTGGGTGCAGAATGACCTTTTGGAAGGACCCATATCTATCACTGACTGTGGAGAAACTCAGCAATGAATTTATGTCAAACTCCAGCTCTTAGACCAGACAGCACCTGAGATGAACCCCAGCTTCTGATCAGAGGATTTGTGGCCCAGCATTGGAATATTCTTCCAACTTCCCTAAAAGGCTGCCCTTGAGGGATGACTCTGAGCAACAGTGCTGGTCATGGGGAGCACTTTAAGGATATTTAGATGGAAAATGAAGAAAAAATATTTATCATGCTTGGGTTTGAGATATTAACAGTGCTATGAAATGTTTTATCTTAAAAAATTATAAAGATAAAGAGACAAAAAATTAAATAAAGAGGTAATCTATCAAATATTAGAAAGAGAGGGATTATCAGAAAAAGACTGGACTTAGAGCTGGTATTGCTTAAAGCCCCCAGGAATGGGGGTACTTGCACCCAAGAAGATGGGAAGCAAACCAGTGTATCCTTATTGTTATCCTTACTGTTGTGACTCTGTGTTCCATGAGGAGAAGCCCAATATCCCCATGTCCATCCTGCCTTTCTCCCAAAGCCATCAGAGAGGAAGGCAGAGCTGTTCTTTCAGCCACCAGAGTTCATAGACCAGCTCATAAACAGGAATCCAAATCATGGATCCCATCCTCCTGCCTCCACCCTGGGAACAAAACCTGCTGCAGGTTTTGAATCACGTCAGGATGAGCCTTGTGATTCTGTAAGCTGAGGCTTCCTCCTCGGTTTACAGAATCCTATTCTGGGACTCCATAAACTCAGGCCAGGCTTCTCAGGAAGGACTCAGCAGACAGCAAGGACCATGCCCAGCAAATCTCATGCTTTCATAAAACAAAACAGGCTTTGCATAATTAAATGCTGAATGGTTTCCTCAGTGCAAAATTCTTCCACAATGAGCAGAGGGGAAAATTCACTTATCAGTTGAAGGCCTGAATCCAGTTGCCATAAGGTTTATAAGACTTCTCCCCATTAACTCATGAAAATCCTTAATAGGGACAGATTGCCTGGTGGAATTATGGAAAATAATTCCTCTTACCTTAGTGGTAACAGGAAGATAAACACGGGATTATCCCAGGTGCACCCCTCAGGTGCATATGTTATATTCAAGCACTGCTTTAAGCCAGAAAACAAGAGCTGTCCTTGTGGGAAGATGGAAATATGTGTGGTGGCAAGACACCAGTTTCTCTGCAAGAGCAGCAAATTAATTTAGTCCACTTGATATTCAGGGCTCTGTCCTTTGTATGCCAGAGTTTTGCTGTTCTGCTTTTATCATTTAACATTTTTTTATGCCTGCAACACAGGCAGACAGCTCTGTGCAGCTCTGCCTGAATATTCCCAACTTTAGACAATCTCTAGAAGATGCAGTCCTTAATTGCTTGTCTGAGACTATCCTCCTTTCCCCAGACCACTCCACAAGATGAATTGAAATTAATTTGGCATCTGTAGGAAACCCTGAATATTGTGAAGAGTTCAGAAGACAGATTTTTGTAAATGGGAGGGAATTTTGCAATGTTGAATTGTTTGCTTCCCAGAAAGGTGTCACTACCAATTTTCATTGTCTGATGACTTTCCAAACAATTCTCTTATTTCCTGCTTATGACCTGCTCTTCCAGAAGAGCCCGAAAACAAAACTCTTAATTTCAACTCTGCCCTTAAAACTATTTTCCACTAAATACCTGGTTTTCAGAGGGCTGAATTTAAATTTGAGGGGTTCTGCTGCTAAACCACTAAACCATGCTGCTTTGTAACAGAACTACTATTCCGTGATTCATGCCTCAATTATGTGCCTTCTCTTTCTTTTTCTGCCAGACCCATAAGAATATCACCATGGAAGATTAAGTTTAAACTATTTAATGTCCCAGCAAGAATGCTTAATTAGACTTTTTCCAGTTCACATCTGTAAAGTTAAATCACTTCAATCTGCTTGATGTCCCCGATCATGTAACAATCAATTCAAAGCAAGGCTGCCAGCGTGGTTTTTATTCTTCAGTGGGCACAATAGAAATATTGAAAGCACAAATAACTCCAGGTGTTTCCTCTTGCCCCTTTTTGAGAGGAGCCCAGCAGATGTGTGATGTGCTCCATCTGTAACACTTCAAATAAAAAGTGGAAAAATTTGGAGGGCTTGAAGAAGTTTTCTTTTTCTCTGAGCCAAATTTAATTTAAATAAGGATGAGGTTCTTGAGTTTATTCCTCTCATTAAGGATTTTTATTTGTTTATTCATTCTTTCTTTTCACTTCACCTTTAAGGAATATGAAACCTGGCATATAGGGAAGGCTGGCTGCAGGGCAAAGGAAAATGCCAAGATAATGATAAAATTTGAGTGGGAACATGGGGGTGGGGGTTGGAAGGGGACAGAAAACAAGGAGAGAAAAATAAAAAAAGAAATGAGACTAAATTAAAGGTGAGAGGCAAAAAATTCTCCATTTCCCTTTAATTTTATCATATCTGGCTTTTAATTTTGAATTTGCACAAGAAAACCTTTATAGTTCCCTACAGAACAACAGAACAGATACTCAGGGTTGTGCAGGGAAAGCCCCCTTAGACAGGGAAAAATCTGCAGATAGTGGGCCAAGGTACCTTTTTTTGGATCTAAATTTCAAATTAAAATCATGTTTAATTGCTAGAACTGAGCACTGAAGCCAGGTTCTTCAAAATAAAGAAGCTGAATTAAAATTGAGGATATTTTGGAACAGGAGTATTTTAATCTATTTTCTCTCCTTCCAGTGTTCAGGACTCAGTGTGCCCCTGCTGCCTTTTTTGCTGTGACCAAACAGAGACAGGAGACAACAAGGACTTTATTTAGACAAAAACAAGTGAGTGACACCACACGATGAGATTTTCATGTGCTTGTGTGATTTAAAAAGCTGCAGATCCTTGCAAGGCTGGCATTAAACCATAAGAGTTGAAAGGCCTTCATGTCTTCAAAGTTTTTGCCTTTGAGTGATGGATGAGGTTTTAATTCTGCCTCATTCAGAAGACAGGTGGCAGGAATGAAAGCTGATATTGCCAGGACTAGAAAGGGAATTGTTAAGGAACATTTTCCTAGAAAGTGACTCTCCTGTAAGCCTGTCCATTTTATTTATCAACTTGAGACGTGATGGGGGTGATTGTTTGGCTTGCTGTGAGTGGCTGCAGGGTGATGGGTGATTAACTGCAGGGCACCAGGGCTCTGAGCACATCAGGCTCTTGCTGCAGCTGATTGAGCTGCAATAATCGGCTCCACTTATCATTTTCAAGAGAAATTCATTACCCCTCATGAAATAAGGTCAAGATTCCTTTCACGGCAACATCAACCTCTGAGCTTATCAATTGCGATATGAAAAACTCCACAAATTAATTCCTGCTATTATTATAAGCAATCTAAATGGGGGTTTTTTTCTCATTTTCAGTATTGGGTTTCATAACCAGGCCACAGGTTCTCCTTTTTGGCAGAAGCTGCCAATGCTAAGACAGGATAAAACAAAGCCTGAAATTATTTCTTTTAAAATCACCAAACAAAAGCAGCTCAAGGCTGGTAAGGGAGGATGGCTTCAAACTGAGAGTAAGCTTAGATTAAATGTTGGGAATAAATTCTTTACTATGCGGTTGTGAGGCACTAGGAAATGTTGCCCATGGAAATTATGGATGTCCCATCCCTGAAGTGTTTAAGGCCTGGTTACACGAAGCTCAGAGCAACGTGGACTAGTGGAAAGTGTCCTTGGCAGGAGTGGAACTTTTAAAGTCCTTTCCAACCTAAACCACTCTGGGATTTTGTAAACTCAGGCCAGGTTTCTCAGGAAGGACTCAGCAGACAGCAAGGACCATGCCCAGCAAATCTCATGCTTTCATAAAACAAAACATTGGCTTTGCATAATTAAATGCTGAATGGTTTCCTCAGTGCAAAATTCTTCCACAATGAGCAGAGGGGAAAATTCACTTATCAGTTGAAGGCCTGAATCCAGTTGCCATAAGGTTTATATGATTTTCCCCCAATTAATTCATGAAAATCCTTAATAGATACATATTGCCTGGTGGATTTATGGGGAATAATTCCTCTTACCTTAGTGGTAACAGGAAGATAAACATGGGATTGTCCCAGGAATCAACTATTCCAGCAGACTTTTTAAAAAGGGAAATAAGAAAGAAACATATGCCTTATTAATTTCTGCATTAAAATTTGCTTGCACTGAGGCCTGAAGGGATGTTCAGCAGGAAAATAACACCCTGCAAAGAAGCAGACTTTTGCATTTCTTTAAGGACACTCAGGATATTCCCTTCCAGCACACATAAATAATGGATTGCCTAAACTTTATTGCTTTTTGAGATGATTTGTCCTTCTATTGGGTTTGCAGCTCTTAAAATCACATTAGCAGTTGTGCTGTTTTCCACGGTGCTGCTGCTGCTTCCCTCCTCCCAGCAGCTGGGATTTGCCTATAATGATGTTCCTATTTCCTCCTGCTCCCTGCAGCCTAATGAATGCTCCCTGACATGATCACGGGCTCACCAATTCCCACCCAGCTCTTGTTCCATGGATCAGTGCTCGCCCTGGGCTGACTCAGCAGGCACTTCCCCACTCCTAAAAAACCTGGGTTTGGAGACTTGTTTCAATGCAGAGCAGCGTTTCAGAGAGGCTGCTGCGCTGCTGAGGCAGCACACGTGGGGAGATACCCAAATCTATCGAAAAGGAGCTCATGAAAACAGGAAAACAAACCAAAAAGAAAGAGGTAAATTGAAAAACCATCAGGAATGCTGCAAGGGAAAAGGGATGGTGGTGCTACAACCATTTCAGCAACCCTGAAAAACTTAATGGATAAGAATATTGATGGGGCTGGTTTATCCTGAAGAAAAGGAGGCTCAGGGGGGACCCTGTGGCTCTGCACAAGTCCCTGACAGGAGGGGGCAGCCGGGGGGTCGGGCTCTGCTCCCAGGGAACAGGGACAGGAGGAGCAAATGGCCTCAGGTTGCTCCAGGGGAAGTTTAGGCTGGAGATTTGGAAAAGTTTTCTTCACTGAAAGGATGGTCAAGCATTAGAACAGGCTGCCCAGGGCAGTGGTGGAGTCACCATGCCTGGAAGTGCAAAAAATTGTGGATGTGGCCATTTTGGACGTGGTTTAGCAGGAACATGGTGATGATGCCAAGTTGAAGGTTGGACTTAATGATCTTAAAGGTCTTTTCCAGCCATACAATGACAGATTCTGGCATTACTCTGTTACGGCCCCATCTTCCTCTCAGCCACCTCTGTGAAACCAAATGCCTTTCTTGCAGCTTTAGCCATTTTGAGGAGGAATTTACCTCCTTGGCAAGACTTATAAACGGTCCTCATCATGGTCTGTCTTCCTCCCTGTTGCATATTTACCTCTTTCAGAACCCCCCGAGTGATCCCACCTGTGAATCCCTCCCAGAAGAAATGTAAATGCAAACTCAAATTAATGCAAACTCAGGCAAGACAAAGTCTAGACTTGGCTGCAGGCTTCCACTACCTAATTTTAGTTCTGATTATAAAATCTAATGAGGTATATAAACCAGGAATATTTTATTTACTCATGCTGATGTTAAGTAAATTCACCTCCCCCATTTTTGTTTTCCTTGCACAAACACAATCAATCACCAAGACACAGAAAATTGCCCCTGGATTTTATTGGTCACAGGTTATGTGTTCTTTCAATTAGATATAATTAAGAAATTACAAGTCTTTATTTGACTTTGCTTACTGAAAAGAACATATTTTTCTTTTCACTACAGCCCATATATAAATTAATCCTTTTCTGGATTATAATTAATTGCTGGAGGTCAGTAATTAATCTCTTTGTTCTACAAGATAGACTGCACTTAACTGCACTGAGACAGAGTAGCAGAGTGGATTTTCCCTGGCACTGTGTGCAGAAGGAATTTTCAATGTATGACTGGTACCAAGCTGCTGATGAGACCCAACTCCCTCATTTAAATAGGCTCCTCTGCAAACCTTATTTTCACAAACTCCCACCAGCCATGAAAAGATGTTTTTTTTTTCTTGAGTAGGAATTTTGGGAGCAGGTCAGAATTCACAGCCTTGGTTGTACCATTGTCCTTCTGTGTCTTCAGGTGGTGCCAGCCCATATGGTCCAAACATTTTTCTGCACTTCTGGATAATTTCTAATCGCTGGTGTGGGGGATTAACACACCCAACCAGAGTGAAATGGGAATTCACTCTCTCAGAGAAAAAAAGAAAAGGTATTCTATGATGTGAATCTGACTCTGGAAATAATATCTTCTTGAAACACCTGTATCTGTACAATGGAAGCAAATATTAACAGCTTCCAGATTTCCAAGAACAAAACGTTTCAGTGATTTGCAGGAATAAGGACAGAAATCAAAGGACTCTGATTTGACTCCAAAATATATGGCTATAAATTGCCTTTCTAAATCCCTGATTTTTCTTTCAAGCTGATACAGTTTTTTATACTTTTTCTCTGAAATAATTTGGATACTTACAGCATTCTCCACAAGAAAACGAAAAGCTTTTGCCTACAGTAGCTGTTGCCTATTTCTAGTGACTGAATGTCCAATAATTTAACTCCAAACATCACCCCCAAATGTTGCCACCCCTTTAGCTTGGCGGTGTAAATTTAAATGCCTGTTTTGGGGCTATAGAAGTTTCTGGTTTGCAAGGTGTGCTCTGGAATGCCAAAAAAACCAAAAGGCACCACACACTGCACCACCCCTGCAAACACTGCAAGAGATGTGGATTAAGCAATGCCTTTTGTTTAGGAAAAGGAAGCCAATGAAAATATGCATTGTAGGGCTGCCAAAAAAAAAGATATTAAAATGGATGTTGACAATGCAAACAGAGCAGAACTCAGCATAAGCAGCAGCTCATAACCACACCTCTCAGCCTGTGAGGGTTCATTCCTCTCAGGACAGGGCTGAATTAGACCTTTTGACCTCATACAGTGATAAAAAAAGCCTCCTTACTCCCTAGGGCACTCTGAGTATCCATGGAAAGTAATTAAGAGTGTGAAGTTTTCAGGCCCATCCACCAGGAATCTCCTTGGAATTGCACCTCAAAGCCTTTCCAGAGCAGAGCTGGATAAACACAGGCTCAGATATTCCAGTACAAGCAGGGAAGGAAATCAAATCGTGAATGGCAAGTGTGAGTCAAGTTTACTCTATGAGTAATCAGCTTGTAAAAACACACACCTGAGTAACCAGCCAGTGCAACAGGCGATTGTGGGCTCTTCTCTCCTGCTGTGCCTCAGCTGCTATTAGGGAAAAAAATTCATGTGGGCTCCTGTTTCCTTTCTCTTTGGGGTTTTCTCCCCTTTTTTCCCCTTTTTAAGCTCCCAGTTATGCTGTGAATAACCAAATAGACCCCAACAAAGTCATCCTTCCTCTGCTTTTCTCTCACTCTTCCAAGCAATTGCATTTCCTAAACAAATACTCTTTATGATTTTAAGCACAGAGAGATAAATAAAATTACTCCCCATTACAAACAGGATTGTTTTGCCATAAAGGGAATGGGAAGAAAAAATCTCCAAGGAAATATTCCTCAAGCAAATATTTCTGATGTCTGAAACCTGTCACTGCCATAATTCATTCCGTGTTCAGGGTAATACACATGACTGTACTAGAAATGAGCATTTAATTAGTGCTTAATACAAATACCAACCACCCCCTGTGCTAATAACTAACGTTGGGGGTTGTAAATGTTTATCAGGTAAATATCATGGAATCCTGAGGCTCCATCTGACCTCGGGCATGGAAAGTGGGTGTGATGAATTTGCTGGCTCCATCACCCAGTGAGAGATCAATTGATGGCACCACACAGCACTGGCAGAAGATACCAGAGGTCAAGGAAAGGCCATAAACGGGTTCAGAGGGAAAAGAGCCTCAGGCTCGGCAGTGACAAAGCTCAGCAGCTATTTTTAGGCAGTTAAAAGTCACAAGAAAAGGGTTTCACATAACCACAGAGTGAATTTTATTTGGAATATTCTGGTGGCTTGCTTCTATGAAATAGTCAGTGCTTTCCACAGCCTCTGGAGATTTGTCTTCCCAGAGGGGCTCAGGGCAGTGCTTCCGGAATCATCAGCTTGTACGTGTGGTGTGGACGCAGGCAGGACCCTGTGCAGGCAGGAATGTGAGCCAGGATCCCAGGGACACACTGAGGAAGGCAGAGCTTGGTTCTGCACTGAGCACTAACAAAGAGAGCAGCTCTGGAGTAGAATAAATTTGTATTTGTTTTCAAATGGAATTTTAGTAGGCACTAAAAATAAATTGCTGGAGCTAAGTCTCCCCATTCCTGGGGAGAGACATAACCTGAGTTCAGTAGCCAGAAGGTTGCTATACCACTGGTGTTAATGAATTTACACAATTATTTTTATATATACACCGATTTTTATACAAAGAGCTCAAATAAGCTTAAGCAGAGGCTTGAGCCTGAATTTACACACCGTTTTCACAGTGCTTCCATAGACTCCAGCACTGCCCAACCTCCTCAGCAATCCCCCAGTTCCCTGTGCCTGACTCCCAGTGCTTCTGCAACTCTCCATCCATGTCAGCTGCTCACTGACAGAGGCACACTGGGGAGGACAGACAGGGCAGACACCCAGGTGATGTTCCTCACCACCATGGGATTGGCTCTCTGAAGTAAATCTAAATATTGCTGTAAACCCAGCTTAAGGCCAGCAAATATAAAAAGCTGATTTTTGCTTCTTGAGACATCCTTTCATTATGTCTTAAAATACATCAGCACCTACTTGTAGGAACATCTGTCCTTTCTGATGCCCTTGTTGGTTAGCTGAACCACTCAAATAACTGAGTAGTGTGGACCCCAACAGGAAACAGAGAAATTTATTCCCAGGAAAGCTGTGTGAATTTGGGTAATTTATGCTGATCATATTCACCAGCTCTAAAACCAGGAACAGAATTAGCAGGAAAGACAAGACTAAATCCCCCTGACTGCAGAGGGAACACTTCAACCACTGCAACGAGACCCTGCCCTGCCTGAATCTCTCTAAGATCTGAGCTACGTTTTCCTATAATGCAGCCCAGATTTGCTGCTGGACATGGAAACTCCATCTATAATGACAGGGAAAATTTGCCACCTCAGAATGGAGACCAAAATGGCTTTGAGTATGCTGAATAAAAAAGTATTAATGAAGTCAAAAAATATGGTGGAATTTTAGTTTTTTAGATAGCAAAGAAAAACAAGATTGCACAGACAAATTCTTCCAGTGTTTCCAGACTTCTGAATAATTTTAATTGTAACTTCAGCGTTACTTTAATTGTTTTTCTTCACATGCAACCTGCACAATGGTATGTTTGGCTTTATATATTCCAAAAGTGTCTGTGTTACCAGATGAAAAACAGATTCAGTTGCTACATTGAAGATTAGGAAAACTGTTTTCTGATTTCGAGTTAGAACACAAAATTTCGCCATAATCAATGAATCAGAAATTGTGAAAAACAGCCCTGTTTCAGTATTCAAGTATGCAGCTGAAACTCCATCTTCTCAAAAAATAATAACTAAAATTAGCTCTCTAGAAATTTGGGGGGGGGGGGGAATACTTATATCTCTAGTTAATTAAAAAATAAAATTTATAATTAGACATTTTTATTCCTTAAAAACAAATGCTGAAAAAAGCCAAATACCTGTTCACTGATGTTTATCTTCATTCAATAATGAGTTGATGAGTTCAGGCTTTTTCATCTCCCTTTGAAGGTAGTGGAATAATAATTTCTGATTTAACTTGTATTATAATTTATCCCAACATGTTTGGGACACCTGTAACCAGGTAGGCTTTGTGTCATATTATTAAAACCTTTTTGTTGACTGAGCATATACCATTGTACTTACACTACAAAAAAATATACAGGATGCAGTGAAAGTACAGCAGAATCAGGAGATAAAACTCATGTATGGTGATTTTGAGCCCAATCTGCCACACTGAGTCTTGGCAGGAACGCTCAGAAGTTTATCAGGTTCCGTGCTCTTGGTGTACAGAGAAGAAACACATTTATTGCATTAAATATTTATTCTGAGAGGTGCTGCTTGGTCAAAGCAAGACCCAGATTGTGCTGGGTGGTGGTGGATGGCTGTGATGACACGTGGCAGATACGTCCTTCCCTGGCAGTTCCTGGGAAGCAATCCCAGCCTGCAGCCAGCTCAGCCCAGCTGAAGTTCTTCCCTGGCAGGGTGGGAAGGCCCTGGCACAGGGTGCCCAGAGAAGCTGTGGCTGCCCCTGGATCCCTGGAAGCGTCCAAGGCCAGGCTGGACGGGGCTTGGAGCAGCCTGGGACAGTGGGAGGTGTCGGGGTTGGAACTGGATGATGTTTAAGGTCCTTTCCATCCCAAACCATTCTGGGATTCTGTGAGTCTGTGATCTCAGTGACTGGTGACAGCAGTAACTTGGACATCAGGCATCTCAGGATGCTCATGGATATGCAGCTCCAGGACACCTCCTGCCAGGTTCTTTGCTTCCCTGGGAGATCTTTCCCCCTCAGGAATACAGGAAATGTGTCCTTTATCACAGAGCCACTCTACACAATAGTTGACAGTACAGATTATCCTTCCTGTTTCTCTACCTGTGACATGGAAGGAATGTTTATTTTTATGGGATACATGAGGTGCCCTCTGGCCTTGCTTGTGATAATTATGTTGGGTGAGAGAAATTATCCCTGTTACTAATTAGCCAGCCAGCATTGAAGGAAAGTTTTGCTTCATTAAAACCAGGTTGTGGGATTGGGTTTGTTTCCCTCCATCTCCACACACGGTGATCTGTCACTTCAACAGGCTCCTCATGGTAGACTGGACCTAGTTGAGAGGTTTGATAATTAAAAAAAAAAAAAAACAAAAAAGAGAGAGAAAGCAGACCTTTAATCAGAAACAATCCCTGAGGAATATCCACTCCTCAACTTATTGTTTCAAAATAGGAAGGTTCTTACTTAGATTTTAAATTACTCTTTGTTTTTCTAGATTAGGAAGAGGGACACAGGCTGCTCATGGCTTTTGACTGAGGACAGGACTGTCCAGTTTGATTGATCTGTCATTCCCAGTAGCAAGAAGTTGCCATGGGTATATATTTTTATCATGTTGTGCAGTATTAATTTCTTTTCAGGATCATAACAGCACGTGCATTTGACAGCTTCTTGTGAACTTCAGTCACAGAGCCTCAGCTTATAACAATATTCTCTGCAAAACTCTTTTCCCTGTAAACTTGATCTGTCTGAGCAAAGCTAAACTTTCTTATTGCCTCTGTGTGATCACAGAGGCACAGAACGGTTTGGGTTGGAAGCGACCTTAAAGATCACCCAGTTCCAACCCCTGCCATGGGCAGGGACACCTCCCACTACCCCAGGTTGCTCCAAGCTCCATCCCACATGAGGCACAAGAGTTAATCACACAAACCAAAGTTCAAGAAAAAATAAGTGTTTCAACCTGTCTGCTATCCAAGCTTGTCAAAGTCTGGTTTTCCCCTACACTAAACAGACAGAAATAGAGGTTTTACCCAGGTAATCTATTCAGAGAAAATATTGATTCATCTCTAATTAGTTAAAGCATCCTGATTACATGGTTAGATCCAACTCATGTATCATTCACCAGCTGTAACAGACATGTACCCAGGGAACAGTCACCCCAACTCCCCTGTGGCCACTCAGGGGAAAGGAACACAAACCTCTAGGACACAGCTCTTTGGGCCTGTTTTGGATGCCACTTTTAGGATGGGATGAATTGTGCTCCAGACCTCATTCACAGGTCTGGAAAGCCCAGAGACACAGCTGAGATATCACACCTCTATCACAGTTACTTCTGTTTTCTCACTGAGTTATACCCCAGGTGTTTCCATCATTCACCCCTCTCTTAATTTCACACATCCCTGCAGAACCTGGTTTTATTTGGCACAACAGCCTCGTGTCCATTGGTTCACCCAGTGAATGTCCTTACCCTGTGATCTCCTGCCTCATCCCTACTCTCCATTCCAGCAGCTGGATTATACAAACACCAGTCCAAGACATCCAGCTTGATCTGCAACTTCAAAATAGAAACCTCCCCGTGGAAAACTCTTATCTGTGACATTACATGGAAGGTTATTTCCCATCCTGGTGTCTGCTGGTGCATTAAAGCCTTCCCTGAGAAGAGGACCAGAGCAAGAGCAATTTTTAATTGCCCTGGACAGAGGGAAGTGAGAAGCACAGCAAAATGCAGTGAGGCTTTATTTTATTTCATTTTATTTAATTATATTTTTATATTTTATATTTTATATTTTATATTTTATATTTTATATTTTATATTTTATATTTTATATTTTATTTTATTTCCTTTACAAGCACTAGGATTGTGCTGAACACAAACAAGGTCTCCTGTTCTGGTCATTGCAGTAATAGCACTGAGCTCCAACCAGGATTAATTGTGTGTTATTCCCCTCTCATTTCACTATTTTGTTAAGGGAACCATTGCCTGCCACGTTGTTATTGCCCACTCTTTAATGCTTTAATTTTTTGTGGCTTTGAGGCAATTCAGTGGTTTGACTTTTGATGGGGACAGAGTGAGGACAAGGGGGGACATCCCCAAAGGGGGACAAGAGAAGTGGCACCTGCCTGGGGAGCAGTCCTCCCACACACCTCCCCTTTTTCCTACGCATTTACAACCCACACAAAGCTCCTCAAAATCTCAGGGTGGATTGGGGATTTGTGGTTGTGCTGGCAGGAAGTACCATTATCCTATTTTTTTCTGATTTTATGGATTAACATTAACACCGCAGTGAAAGCCTGGGGCAAACGTGCTCTTAACTAGTGAAAAATGGAGAGCAGAAATTGTGAGGATGAGGCAAAGCAGAGGGGTTTTGCCCCAAATGGGGGAAGGATGATGCACGTGCAAAAGTAGCAGATGATAGTTTACACGTAAAATTATAAAATATAAGGTTTTGCCACAAAAAAAACCCAGCATTTTTTGAAAAATTGATCTTCTTCTGTTCCTTCCTTCTTCTCTCCAAGGAGTCATTACAAGGACATAATGAAAACCAAGGTGTGGGTTTGATTGTGCCTAAAGATCTTTGAAAACATGGGACACCTTCATGTCAGGTGCTGTGCAAAGTCACATCTCCAAAACAGTTCCAACAATTAATCTTTAAGAGCGTTTTCCAGTGAGCCAGGATGTTGAATAAACAAGAATTAAATGTTGAGTCTCAACCTCAAGCCCTAAATCCACGACCAACAGCAGCTGAACTCCCTGTAGAATATGCACAAATCATTTCATCCCAGGTAGATTTTTACCTATAAGGAAAGGAACAGTCAATAATATTAAGAGGTGTGAGAAGGTATAAGAACAGAAATTCTTTTTTTTCCTGGTGATTTCATGTTTCAAATAAGAGGATTTGGAAATAACCCAAGACATGAAGAGTACAGACTTTCCATGAAAAAAAAAACCTTTCTCTCCACTGTCTTCTTAAAGTTTTCCCATACTTCAGCCCTTCCTGAACACCTTAATCTCTCTTTTTATGTGTGTCACTCAAAGGGGGAGCATAAAAATACCTGGTTATTATAAATCTGCAATAGTTTTCCTGCTGAAACTGTTTTAAATACAGATATTTAAAAAACCCACAGTGGTTACCTTTTATTGGAGCATGTTTTGATAGCAGAGCAGTGGGAACAAACTGTGTGACAGCGTGAAAAAAATGTGATAATTTGTGTAATACTCTCCCCTGTACCACCTAAAGGGCAAATTTTTATGCAATGCAGATGTGGAAAAATGATGTGCCAGCTTCTTCTGCTCCTTCCTTTCCCCTTAATCTTGTCTGACCAACATTTCAGACCAAAAGAAGTCATCAATGAAAAGAGCAAAACATGGGAAAAGG
This sequence comes from Corvus cornix cornix, assembly GCF_000738735.6. Classification (NCBI taxonomy): domain Eukaryota; kingdom Metazoa; phylum Chordata; class Aves; order Passeriformes; family Corvidae; genus Corvus; species Corvus cornix. Next base: position 2,875,708 of record NC_046333.1, on the reverse strand, counting down.
AAAAGATTTAAAAGTAGAAGTAAAGCAAGAAAAGGGAAAATTACATCAGAGAAAAATGCCATTTTTCCTGCCCAGCAGGGACTTGAAGCACAACATTAACCTCAAAATTTCACTTTACTGGAAGGAATAGTTTTAGAGAGATGCAGAGGATTTGGGGTTTGTTTTGGGTTTTTTTTTTTTTCCTCTCTCTGAAAACATCTTCCAAAGACAAGACTCAAAACACAGAGGTCAGGGTCAGACTTTCTGAGATTTGATATCACTTCAGCCAAGGATTTCTACCATAATCAGATTTAAGCATTGGTAGTTATCAGGGTAAAATCTCTATCACAAACCAATTCCAATTTTTAGAAGGTGTAAGAGAGAGAGCAAAGTCATTCCCTACATGGGCAGTAAGGTGATACCAGGTGCATCAAAGCAGATTTTATGATTGAATAAAGGGCTTTTTTTCTCTAGGTCTTAGCTCATATTGCAGCCTTTCAATCAAAAAGGAGAATGACTCAAACTGCCATTAAAACTTTGGGTATGTCATGATACAAGCTTCGATGTCAGGGCTACCCAAAATGAAATTTCTGGCTAGACAGGCTTCTTTAAATCTCAGTGATTGCTAGGACAGGCTTCAAACACGAAAACACAAAACACTTTTTTTTTACCAAATGAAATACAAATGCTAAATAAAAAAAGAATCTCAGTCTGTCTTGTCTGGAATTAGGGAATGTAGAAAACTGGGATGGATTGTGTCAGCCACCACATGTAATATATGTCATCTCTGGGTAACTTCCATGCAATAAATGATTTTCTTGGATAAACGTACACAGCTTGAAGACGCCTTATTACAAAGCCCAACAAAGCTTTCAGAAGATTTCTCACTGACCAAATCCATCCCCTCCTGATCTTGGCCACATCTCGTGCCTTGGCCCCCCTTAGAATCATGGAATCATTCAGGCTGGAGAACTGTATCTGAACTGCTCATTTTGCAGTTCTGTTCTGGTAGAGCCAAGATGCAAATGTCTGAGAGGTGGTATTCCATTTTTGACCTTCTACCTTGAGAAACCTTCATGGATTTACTGAGAAATCCAAGAGGATCTTGACAAAAGAAAAAAGACTTGTAATCTATTCATTTTATTTAGCAGCTCTGATCCTGCCTGTTGTGATTACTCCTCTGCATATAGGTTCATGTTGTAATATGAGTTTTAGGGGAAAATCTAGTAACAAACCATCTATTAATCTCAGTGTTGATAAGGCACATTCGTCAGGGTTATTTCATTGTCTTCCATTGACTGATAAGGATTTTTTAGCCTTAATTGATTATTTTTTCATCTCAGTGTATCCAATTTAATGCTTGCTCAAGTAAATGTTGTGACTCTGAGAACACCAGCCTTTACAGGTCCCTTCAATAAGGGATATGGAAAAAAAAATCATCATTCCAGAAGCTGGTGTCCATCCCTTGAGATCCTCTGGGTGCTCAAACCAGCTTAGTTTTGGCTGGGTCCAGAATTATTGGATGAACGTCACACTCAATTTATGTGGGATAAGCATCCAGGAACTCTGGAATACGAGTGTTGTTTGTGCCTCTGCTGCACTCAACCAGATTTAGCAAATCTTGCTACAGGTCCATGTGTCTGTTTTTCACCATCTGATTGATTTAAGGATGTGGGGGCCCACCCACAGCTTCAAATTACTTTGGGGTTTAGAGAAATGGTAGATGTGAAAATCTAATTAAACCAAATCAATTTTTGATGAAGTGAGTGGTACTGCACACACATGCTAATTACTGCCTTCTAATGTAAGACTAATTAAGAAAGCTCTTAAAATTCACTAATAGTAACCTGACATCTGAATTGTTTTGATTTTCAACAAAAGACAGTTAATTTGGGGGTTTTTGTGTCTCTCCTTCAGTTCCCCTTCCCCATCTCTTTCAGGGGTAATAAGCAAAGGAGAAAGAGAAAGGGCTACTGAGCTCTCCCAAGATGTAGCTCAGGTCTCTTCTCCCAGACAACAAGTGATAGAACCAGAGGAAATGGCCTCAAGTTGCACCAGGGAACATTTAGATTGGATATTGGAGGAAATTTCTTCACTGGAAGGGTGGTCAGACACTGGAACAAGCTGTTCAGGGTAGTGGTGGCATCACCATCCCTGGAAGTGTTGAAAAAACACGTGGATGTGGAGGATTTTTCTACAAGAACAGTGGCAGACCCCTTTGGGAGCTTGCTGAGAAATATGTCCACGATTTTCCCCATTACACCTCTTGGCATAAACACCCAAGTCCTAATGCCTGGGTCTGACTCACCACAGTGCCAAGGAAATCGTGTTGATGGATTTCTCTTTTCACAAAATCTCAGGAAGGAAATGTCCTCAGCTTTCTGGACATGCAAGGTCCAACAAAACACTGATTTTGGCATTGAGGCCACCAGGCCCACCTCCAGTAATTTAAACCATGATGACACTGATAGATCAGAGCTGGGTTCCATTTGAAATCTTCTCTAAGCCCCTTAGGGTATCCCTTTCCTCAGAATTTTTGAAATCTATGTCTTCACTTTTAAAGCTTTCAGAACCATTTAGGTTGGAAAAGATCTCTGAGATCAAGTCCAAGCTGTGACCAACCCCCACCTTGTGACCCAGCCCAGAGTGCTGAGTGCCACATCCAGTCCTTCCTTGGATGCCTCCAGGAACGGGGACCCCACCACTTCCCTGGGCAGCCCCTTCCAATGCTTGCTCACCTTTTCTGGGAACAAATTCCTACTGAAAGGAGGACAATGGGGATAAATGTGTGATTCAATATTCACCCCAATGGCACGGAGGAAGCACTTTATTCTTCTCTCACATCTCAAATTTTCATGATTAGCTTGTTCACATGAAGGTGTCCCCTAACTTAATGACATGTTAATGATGTCACTTCATGTAGAAATGATATCTATTAATTTTTTAGCAGGTTTAAAACAACCTTACACTTTTTTTTCTGTAACAGTAGCTGGGGAGCAGCTAAATTCAATACGTGGTTAATATCCTGCATCAACCTTTTAAATCCTTATCAATAGTTGGATCAATTCTTGTTAGCAAACTTTGTAGGGCAGGTCTCACTGGCAATGGAGTTCAATCAGAAGATTAGCATCTAAAATTCACAGAGAGCCCTTGGTTTACTCAGTAAATTGAACAATCCATCACATTGCTGAACTCAGGCCCAGTGGGCATTAGAGAGACCCCGTGGCAATTTGCACAAAGCCTAATGACACAGATCTACATTGTCTCTAAATAAATGAAATTTATTTAGCTTGCAATTAAATATTTCACAGGCTTGCCTGTGATCATCCTACCCTTTGTTGCTCATTTGCCCCTGTTGTTTCTAAGCCTTTTATCCTTTGCTATGGGCTGTGGTCTCCACATCGCTTCCAGTGTCACCCAGGAGCTTTCTGTTTCCTGTTCTACACTTGAACACTTGAAATGGGGTAATTAAATTCTGTTTTGTTCAAGGCACAGGTAGAAGTGGTTTGGGTTGGAAGGCAAATTCAAGACCATCTAATCTGAGCCCCCTGCCATGGGCAGGGACACCTGCCACTATCCCAGGCTGCTCCAAGCCACATCCAACCTGGCCTTGGACACTTCCAGGGATCCAGGGGCAGCCACAGCTTCTCTGGGCACCCTGTGCCAGGGCCTCACCTCCCTCACAGGGAAAAATTTCTTCCTTATAGCTCATCTAAATCTACCTCTATCTGTTTGAAGCCATTCACCCCAGTCCTGTCACTTCATGCCTGTGCAAAAAGTCTCTGTGGGATCTTGAAGATTCCATTGCTCACAGTGTTTTTCACTTATGTTTATTTCCAATTAAAAGTATAAGATGAAGAAGGACACTTTAAAGGGTTTTTTTCTCCTTTCTATTCCCATCTTTCAGTGGTCTTTTACTGTCAGACTGCTTAACTAAAGGCCCCACTGCTGCTCTGTTTCTCTCTTTGGAGAACTGCACATTTCTTTCTTTCTGAAATTGCTTTGCAAGGCAAGACCATGAAATCTCTTTTAGGAGCATCTTAATGGACAAACATTGCTCCCATTCAAAATAATGTGAGAATTTTAATAAATCAGGTTTTTGATATATGGGCACCAAGATTATTAACGAGTATTTTGAGACCATGGGAGATTGTTTTCTGGGATAAATACATGGATACACCTTGCAAGGTTCCTGCCTCTGGTAGCAAATGGCCACCAGCTACTGGCACAGCTCATGAACAGAAATGTAGCCAAGACCAGAAGGAGATTCAGCAGGAAAACTGGATTAATGAAGGAGAAGCATTTGATCTCATCAGTGTTTTCGGAACATTTTACAGACCATAAAGCAACACTAAATGTCAAAAAGCTCCCAACAGTGACTCACCTGCTCTTTTTCCTGCATCCTACACAGCTGCCATGTCTCTGGGGTGACCTGGGAACTGCCCTTTGGGGACTTATCTTTGATACTGCTCTCAATACACGTTTCTGAAGTGTTCAGTCAAAGAGAATCATAGGAAGGACCGAATCAAAAATCTATTAGCAAGCAAAACATAATGTTCTAGGCTTGCCCTCCACGAGCAGCTTCTCAGATGTCACAGCTTCCACATCTATCCAGCCACCAGGAGTTACTGCCCAGGCAGCTCTCAGCATGGGCCCAGGATCTGAGAGGATTCAGCTCTTTTCAAGGATATCAAACAGCTCTGGAAACAGGAAACAAGAAAGGGAGTTAACAGTTTTCTTTCCCTTTCTTATCTCCCAGGAGATCTGTTGATAACCTCTTAAACAAGCTACAGGTAGAATGGCTCCTTTCAGAACTCCAGGGTTCTCCTTGGGCCTCAAGATGGTTGCAGTACCTCACCCGGGCTTGGGATCCCCTTTTTCAACTCCTCCTGAAGCCTCTGAGATCCATACCAGTGCTGCTTCTCACTCTTTCCAGTACAGCACAGGGTTCAGAAACCTTTTGACTGTCAGTGTCACCAGACTTGATTTGGGCATGGGGACAATTCCATGGTTAAAAGACATATGTGCAGAGCTATTTCCATGTGGCTGAATATTGATCAGCTGCAGGAGACAAGAGAGTGCAAAATGACCTAAGAGAAGCCCAGGCACTTCTGGAGGCCAAGCAGGACATGTTCTTTGGGACAACACTTTTCCTGTCCATCCACTCTGCTGCTGCTGCTGCCACAGCTGGTGCATCTCACAGCTTCAGCACAGCATCCCTTCCCTGCCAGCTCCAAACAGTGTGTTCTGAGTCACTGTGCTCCTCTCCTGCTCTAATTGCACTTTCCTCTAGGGAATTTTTCCAAGGCTTATTGCAATGAGAAATGTCAGTGCTGAGGTACAGGGCCTTCTGTGCTAAATATGGCTTGAACAGAGAACCAAAGACAAATGCTCAGTTTGGAAACCTAACCCTTCCCTGGGATTCAAGACAAAGAGAGATAGAAAAGAAACAAATGATTCCATAATGAGGAGCAGAGTTCTTAGACCTCTTTTTACATTGCTTTTTGGAGACATCTAAGAGAAGGACAACTGCTGAGCAGGATTCAGATCTATCAGGAGGGTCAGAAGAATGGAGAGCTTTTACAGAGGACTTTTCGCCATGTTCTGGAATAAAACCTTTAGTTTTATGTTCCACTTTGTACAGTCAACACAAACCCTGATGCCAATCAGTGATGAGATCAACTACCTATCAAATACCAAGTATGTCCCAAAAATCACCTCACTCCAGGCTCACTAATTCTTTCATGGATAATTTATTTCTCCTGCTGCCAGCCAAAAACCTGCTTGTTCCAAGAGATCTCTGTCCTGTGAGCACTGCAGAGCTCAGTGTTCCTATTCTCTGATTGTGACCAATACATATTCCATGACTTTCCAAGGAAACAAAGGTGAGGTGTAAGAGCAATCAGTTTGTTTAGCCTCTCCCATGCCAACTCCAACAATTCTTTTGGCATCAGATGTTTGGATTAGATGGAATTTCATACAACATAGGCTTAACAATGTTTTAGGAGGATTCTAATAGTGCAGAGTTTGCAATAGAGGCTGACTTGATGCCCCACTCAGGTCCATCACATCAAATAACTTCTGGGAAAGCCGAGCAAATGAAACATTGAAAAGCCAACTAAGCTCAAAAAAAGGCAGGAAACTGTCTTGGATTAGAAGCACCCCAACAATATAAATGCATGGAGTGCTGGGTGCATCAAAGAAACCACACTTTAGTCTGGAATCCCCCAATTATATTGGATTTTTGACAGGAAAAGGAAGGGGAAGAGAAGAACAACTGACAGAACAAGCAACTCTTATCTCTAGCAGTGTTCATCTCTCCCAGACAGTGGAACTATTGATTTCTTTGTCCCATATTATTGTCTCCACATTTGTTTTCCAGGGCTCACCACTGGTGTTTTACAGAATGCATACAGAATTTTTAATATAAATAGCTACCAACACAATCACTGTAATAATATCATTGTTGTAATAAACAAACCCCTATTTATTTTATTTCTGATAATTTTTCAAAGTTTTGCTTTTACTTACTCTAGCAGAGGCCAGAATAAATACCAATATGACACATATTTCAACATGAGCTCCCTCAGATAAAGCCAGAATGATTCACTGAATCATTCACTGAATCAAGTTTTTTAGTGATTTAAAGTGATGGTTCATTCATTACTTATTTAGTATTTTGAAACATTCTGAGCAACTTTCCTGGAGTATTTTGGAAACAAAAGCCAGTGTTTCTCTGGAGTGAAGCCATGGTGAGTTGCAGTTGATGGCTACACAGTGAAGAAGCTCCAAAATAGACCCATGAAATAATTTGGAAGTTGTTCAAAGAAAGCAAAGGGTTAAAATAATTTATTTCCCAGCAGAAAAAGACTTTGCCTGCAAGCAGGAGTGGAGGAGCAGATTCCCTTGATTCCCAGCAAACATTTTTACTCATCCCAATCCTACCTGTGGTCATGGTTTAACCTCACCTGGCAGCTCAGCCCCACTCAGCCTCTTCCCCAAACCCCTTCAGAGATGTATGGAGGGAGAGAATTGGAAAGGTAGAAGTGAGAAAATTCATTTGTTGAAATGAAGACTGTTAAATAGGTGAGGGAGAAGCCACACACACAACAAAACAAAGCAAGGAATTAATTCATGGCTTCCCATGGATAGGCCCGTGTTCAGCCCTTCCCAGGAAAGCAGGGATCCATCAGGCATGATGGTTACCCGGGAAGAAAAATGCCATCACTCCAAAATCCCCCTTTCCTTCTTCTCCAGCTTTTATGAGCATGATGCCATGGGGTCTGTGACACTTTACCGTGCCGTAAATCAAGTCTCTCCTAATGGGAGAGAATCTGCTGAAAGTCCTTGCAAGGAGTTTAAAGGATAAAGTGAGACGTCTTCTGTAGTTTCAATGCTTCCAGATAGTTGTTTATTAAGTCTCATCAGAGGAACTGAGCCACTAGCATGACCCAGGTACAGCATGGAAGGAGGAAAAGTAGGAGTGAGGGCGATTATCAAGATTTACACAGCCTTTTAAAGATATTTTAACCAATAGCTACTAAAAACATACATTATTTTCACTTTCCTACCAATTATTCAGTAACATGACCAGGAACTGCGGAATTCTCTATCCAATCATTCCAAACTACTTTTACTGCAGAACATGGAGTAGTAGAGGAAGGAGAAGAAGGTTTAGAGAACAACAGCAATCCTCCATTTTGATATTTTTTACTCTTATCTATTTACTACAAAGAGAAGCCTAAAACCTCTACATTTTTCACCCTGTGACAATCTTACATAGTAGTCTATCACCTAATTCACACCACTGTATTTTCTAGTTGTTGTCTGACTGTTGGTAATTTTTTCCAAGGTTTGAAGCCAAAACAGTGTTGTTCAGGGGGGTAAGAACCCTTAAAAACAGGCAGAGAAATATTCTCGGCACTCTGGGTTCCTACAGGTCTGGGATGCTACAGGGCTGGAGGTGACCCTGAGTATTCAAGACAAGCAGGTGGGATATAGGGAAGACCTAAATCCTCCTTGAATGGAACATAGAGGCCAGGAAAAGTATTACAGGGCACATCAACTAAGCTGTTACTACCAGTTTTACCCAGCATGGATCTGGATCTCTTCTCCCAGCTGAAAAACCAGGTTGTTCTGAACAGAAATATTCACAAGATAGAGACCTACAAAAGCAAAGGCTTAATATTTTTTAACAATATTCAGCGTTGTTTGAATTTCTCCTATCAAACAAATAAAAAGCCTTGGAGTAGAAAATTACGTCTAAGAAAAATTCGCATTACATTGCAGAAGTGGCAGTCACCAGAATAACCAGTCAATTTCTGCCCCTGATTCAGACTCAATCCAAAATTTCTTTGTTGCTTTCTATTTCTCTGTGTTCATTTATTTGCTTCATTTAAGCTTGGGCAAAATTAAGCCTTTTCCTTTCTTTTGTCTGCCCTTGTGGAGCCCAGAAAACAAACTCAAATCATGCTCGTTGTGTTCTTTTGGAGACTGAAATTCTGACAGGAGGAGATGCTGGGAGATAAATGTTCTGGTTGAGGAATAGCTGTGGTCAAACAGATCCCTTTTCAAAAGGAAACTGATTTTGAGTTGATTAAACCAGGTGGTTTTGATGTTTTCATGCTGTTTGCAATCACTTGGGGGTTGTGGGGGGTTATTTGCAGAACAGTCTAATTCAGGGTTATAAAGAGGCTGCTTGAAATTGCTGTGGAGGAGCCTCCAGCCCTGCCTGCCCCTGTAATCCCAGAGCACACACCTGAAGAAAATACATCTCATCCCTGGAAGTGTCCAGGGTTGGACAGGGCTTGGAGCAACCTGGGATAGTGGAAGGTGTCCCTGCCCATGGCAGGAGGTGGTACTGGATGATGTGTAAGGTGCCTCCCAACCCAAACCATTCTATCATTTTAGGAAAAGGGTTTGGTGCACAAAAGTAAATTCATTGCGTATCAAAGCCATCCTCAGAGCAGCTCTCCTGGGCTGTTTGTAGAGAGTTACAGGTGGTAGGTGAAGGAATTTGCATCCCGCAGTTTCTTGTAAGTTCACAGGTTGCATGGAACCCCCCTGTAAGGTGGGATTGTGCCCCAACCTTTTCTTCATTCACAGAAGCAGTGGACAGCAATTGGTCACATGGAAAGGAATCCAGAGAGAAACCTCATCCATGCAACCTGAGAGGCGCAGAGAATTCCTGTTCTTTCGGGAGGATGAAAAGGAAGTTTAGCAATTGCCAATTGCATCCATTCCAAGTGTGAATAGCTGTGTTCCCATGGAGGTTTTGGTGTGAGTGTCCTTGATCTTTGAAAAGCTGAGGCAACCTGCATCCAGCTCATTTCAGAGCTTGGGAAAGGGTAAGTTCAGACCCAACGTGTTGGACTGTGCTTTAGTTGCTGTCTCTCCATGGAGATCCAGCTCCCCAGCTCTCCTGTCCGCACAAGGTTTTCCAAGTATCATGATTTAAGAAGCTTTAATGATTGAAACATTTTTACTTGAATTTTAGGCACAGGGAAACTATATTTTCTGAGCACTGACCTTGTGAGCTGTTCAGTGTGTGGGCTGCAGGATTTAGCATCCTTCCCATCCATCTCAGCTCCTCCTAATCCTCCCAGAGTGCACTCTCCTCATTTGTACCCAGCTGTGGGCAGGAGGCACGGCTGCAGAATGGGAAACGCACCACGCGGCTGACTCTGCTCCAAACCACAGAATTTACTCTCTGAGAAAATTGATTTGTACTATTTGAGTATTCCCTAAAGAGGATAAACCTTGGGAGACTGGTCCTAGCTCTCAGTTATGACCATGACTGGAGTTTGTGATTCCCTGGGACAGTGAGAGGGTCAGGACAGGATCAGGTCACTGCAAATGACCACCTGGCAATGGGCATCCAGCTGTGGACACACCAGTTTTAAGGTGAAACCCCTTAAAATGCCATAACCGATTTTTGTAAAGATGCTGAGAAGCATTTATGGGTTGAAAAGCACCTTCAGCCTCATCCTCCAGGGTCACCAACACGTGGTACATTCCTGGGTGGGTTGAAGTGGCAGGAGCAGGGGCTGAATTCCCTTTAAAGGCACAAGTCCAGCTGCTCTCAAGATGCTGAAATGAGGCAGTAAACCTTGTCTGATTAAAGTCTACTTCATGTTTGGCTAAATCATAATGTCCAGGAGCGTTTCTTATCTTGCTTTTATAAACATCACAGGGTGGTAAATACAGCACAGGCTCTCGCAGTTTGTTTAACAACCCTCAGGTGCAATTACTCAGGGGAGTGGTGAGCCTCTGGTTCTGTTACTTTTGTTCTGCTCACAGTCATTTGTTCCTGCTGTGCATATCCCAAATTTTGTAAAAAAGATCTTGGCACTGAGTATCTCCTACCTGTGGAGACAGACAACTTTCATCCCCGGAAGTGTCCAAGGCCAGGTTGGATGGGGAGCATCCTGGGATAGTGGAAGGTGTCCCTGCCCATGACAGGGGTTGGAATGAGATGATCTTTACCATCTTTTCCAAGTCAAACCATTCAATGACTCCATGATCATTCAATGATTCTGTGGTCATCAGAAACATGTGTGTCATGCTGGAGGAGCAAAGCAATTAATTTTTAATAGCTTTCTTTACCCTCTTCCTATTAAATTACACTTTTGGTCCTATTTCTGAAATGTTACTCTGCAGGAGAAATGGTATTTTAGCAATGGAAAGATCAAATAGTAAGTTTTAAGTCCTTCTTTTTGGGTTTCTGCCTCCTTCTACTTTAGCCCATATAATTTCTGTGCTACTGTAAATGAAGCTAAGATAAACCAGGCTTTGTTTCCAAAGTCCTTGACCTTACAGGGCATTTAAGTACTGCTTTCAGTCTTGGGCATGGGGACAAGAATCGTATCACAGAACAGCTGGGGTTGGAAGGGTCCCTAAAGATTGTTTTGTTCCAGTCTTCAGGGAGTGGTACTTAATTCCCAGTCCCTGTTCAAAATATGAGGAAAATTTTTTCCAAGGCTATTGCTAATGTAAAAAATGTGATGAAAGGTTGAACCAAAAAAGGGACTGAAGTGGAAACATCAATTCGTGAAGGCAGCAGGATAAGATACCCATGCAAGGAGTCCTTGTCCTTGAAAACACAAGTGGTTGCCACTAAGAAAGTTCATAATGTTGAATTTCCTTATCGGAAGAGTTTCTTTACTCATTTTAGAGAGACAGAAGAAGAATCCCTAATCCTATGACTCATTCAGTTTTACCAATTAAAAAAAAAAACAAACAAAAAACAGGGAAACCTGTGGTGCTGATTTAAGTATCCAGAGATAAAAGGAGAGGGGGAAAAAAGGAATTTGTTTATCTTGCCTTAAGAGCACCAGCTTGGAATATAATCTGGTGTCTCAATATTCAGCATCAGCACCCACCTTGCAGTGTAATTCAGGGAATCACAGAGTCCTGGAATGATTGGAGTTGGAAGAGATTGCAAAGATCATCTCATTCCAACCCCTGCCATGGGCAGGGACACCTGCCACTATCCCAGGATGCTCCAAGCCACATCCAGCCTGGCCTTGGACACTTCCAAGGATCCAGGGGCAGCCACAGCTTCTCTGGGCACCCTGTGCCAGGGCCTGCCCACCCTCACAGGGAAGGATTTCTTCCCAATATCCCATCTCAATCTATGCTCCATCAGCTTAAGGCCATTCCCCGTTGTCCTGTCACTACCTGTGCTTGGAAAAAGTCCCTCTCCCTCTTCCTTTTATCTCCTTTCTCACATGTCCTCCTCCTTCAAAGCAACACAATTTTTTGAATTTTCCAGACTCCCATATGACTTTTTTCAGGAACTCAGTGTTTTGATGGATATAAATTTTCTTCTCAGTTCCAGCTGATGTCCATGTCTCAGCCTTTACTCCCTCTGGCTGGAACTGTTTATCCTTCCTGGAATTTACCTGGTGATGTTCAGGCCTGCCAGCCTGTCTCCACCTGCCTTCCTCTGCTACAATGAATAACTCATATTTTGCCAAATTTTTTTTTCTAAGTTCTCCCTGATCACATTTTTGAGCTTTTTTTATTGCACTCAGGAGAACTAAAAATTGTTTAAATTTTTTCTTTTCTTTTGCATTCTCTGTCACTCTTCCTGCTCTAAACTGGGAACCATGAAGACAAAAATACGTTGAGCTTTATTCATTTTCAGCAGCTAAAACCCTTTTTTCGAAGCAATCACCAAATTTTAAAAATATGCACCTTCAGCAAAAACCTGGCATAGTTTTAGGGACTGGCTGCGACTTTGAAGAGCTACAGAAAGCAAACAACAAAAATGTATCTTCTTTTCTCTCTTCTATTTGCATTAATAAAATATGATTTTTATATTATTTGCCCGAGTTAAACAAGGCTCATTCTACTCGAATGTGCTGAGTATTCAATTTCCAGGCCTTCAGAGCAGTACAGACAGATAATCACGTCTCAGTCCAAAGTCAACTGAACTCTTTAAGGAAAAAAAAAAGTCAATTCTGTCCAAATTGCAGATTTTTATTTGGTCTTCTTCCCATGAAAGTTGGGTCCTCATTTCTTATAGAGGGTGCATTTTCCCAATAAAAATAGTCATTTTAAGGATTATCATATACAGGCCTTTTTTTCTCATGCAACAAAGCCAATTTTACTGGAACACCAAAACAATGCCAAACTGATATTTGTTTTTAATGAGAGCCAGCCTGTACTGATTACACCACAAGTGAATGATTAATCCAAGTGTGACAAAAACCTTATTATTAAAATCAAAATTTTGCCTGTGTTTCCAAACCTAAATGTGCCTCTCTCACACATTCCTTCACAACTCATAGATATATTGTTAAAGAATTCAGATCAATTTTTTTGCTATCTGGGAAATCTTTATTATAGTGACTTTTACTGCCTTTCTTTATAATTATTGTTTATATTGGCTTCCATGGGGCTCTGTTTTGGACAAGTCATTGTCTTCCCTTTCCTTCTTGATATCGTTTCCATTTTTCTCTTTGTGTTAATTACTTTTTTCCTCCCATGTTTCCCACGATTGAGTTGTTGCATCTGTGGTAAACACTGAAAATTCTGTGCCTAAAGGTAAAAAGACATGTTTGAATTAGCTGACATTAAACAAAAACAAGTGCTGCCTTGTAGTCCTTGTGGCAAAAACAGTAAAACAAGGAAATTACTGGTTGTAAATAAGGCTAAATAAAATTATGGCTCAATCTAACCCCCTGAAAGAGTGATAGGGAAGGGAAGGGAAGGGAAGGGAAGGGAAGGGAAGGGAAGGGAAGGGAAGGGAAGGGAAGGGAAGGGAAGGGAAGGGAAGGGAAGGGCCAAGGAAATTCAAAAGGGAAAAAGGAATGAAATTATGTGAAATCACATTATCAAGCCTTGAGCAGAATTGACGTTTGAGACAGCTTTGAAATGTGTATGTGGGGAAAAGCAAAAAAAAAAAATAGAAAATAAAAAATAGAAAAACAGCAGAAGATATTCAAGAGGATCCTGAGTCCTGTTCTAGTGTGTTTTGGATCTTATTCATTAACAGATATATTTGTTCAAACCTCCTATTTTGTCCACCATAAGAAAAACCTTATTATTAATAGTGAAACTATTTAAATAGTGAAAATACTTATGAACTGTTGGAGTAAGAGAAAGGGATTGTGAGACCAATGACACAGCAACATGAGCCACAAATGTCTCTTGCTTATAAATAAAAAAGAGAAAAGGACATAAACCTCCCCAAAACGCAACCTCCACAAAAGCCCAGCAAACAGAATCAGCAAAAATTGAAGATACAGTTTATGGAGGTTTGTTTAATACTCTATTTTAAGTTGCAACGGCCGTTAGGATCAGTGCTCCTCACCAGCTGTATGGAGAAAGCAGCTGAAAACAGAAACATCTTGAATTGAATGCAGTCAGCTGAGAGATGTAATCGAGCAGCTGCTGAGTCCTTCCCCACAACAGAGGGGTTTCCAGACCTTACCCAGATGTATTTGACGCACTTTCGTTCCTCGGTTGTAAATTGATGTTGAAGTACAAAGCGACCAAGGCTGTGGAGCACAAACAGAGCACCAAAAACCTCCATTTCACCTGCTGTGACAAGTGGTGGCAAGGGTGTTCCCATAAAGATTTCCCAGCTAAGACATCAGAGAGTTCACCCTTGGGCATGACAGATATTGCCTGGACAAGTGACTCCCTCACCCCATAAAAGTGTTAGGAAAGCACATTTGGGGTTGAGGTTTGCCATGGTTTGTACCCTGGTGTGTGGGAGGATGACGCTGTCCTCAGGGTCTCTTTTTGCCAACAGGTGCCATCTCACCCTCTCAGAGGGAAAAGAGAATCAGAGAATTCCATAATTACCTCATTTTAAAAGACTGATGATTTTTAGTATAAATTCTGGGGTGTGCTCACATAATAAATACACTCCAACTTCTAACAGCACTTTCTGTTGTCTTTGGTTACTTTCTGTAACTCGAACAACTCATCTGGTTCTATCTTTCTGGCTTCATAATGGAAAATAAGTGGGAAAAAAAATCTCTCAATAGAAATCCTACAAAAATAGGGAATCTGTAACGGGGTTTCCAAGGCAGCAGCAACAGAAATAATTTTCAGAAATTGCTCAGAGTTTTCAATTTTATTTTTTTTAATCACTTAAAAAAAACAGTTTGAGAACGGTTCAGTCTAAGAGTGGACTGCTTCCACATTTAAGCCTTTTAGAACAACCATCTCTCCCACTCACCTGTTTACGTTTCATTCCATGGATTGGAAAATCTTTATTATTATAAATTCATTACCTGGTTTGACAGGGAGCTGCATGCTAGCTTAAAAGGGGCCCAGAAGTCCAGCCACGGTCCTGTCCACACTACGGCAGTAAAGCAGGGTGACGGAATTGAGCTCCTCACCTGAGGGAGCTTCCTTCTAAGCTAATTAAGTACGTGTGCAGTAGCAGAGGCAAAGAAGAAATAGAGGGGACTCTCTGTACGTGTTCCACACAGCTCTACTCTGCTGAAATAACAAGGACAAAGAGACAAATTGGTAGGAGGGTCCAGGGATTTTTATACTGGGTACGGAATAGACGGGGAAAGGGATCACAGCCAATGGGATAGGGGCAAGTAGGTGGGGTTGACCAATGTAGGTGGGGAACCAATGAGAACAACATCTAGGAGGGACTTAGGGAAGGATCCAATGGGGCGTCGAGGAACAGAGAACTTTCTAGAACTGATACATATTAAAGAAGGGAAATGAATATACATAACATCATACTTAAAACAGGGAGGGGAAAACATTAACCAATGGGGAGAAA
Organism: Corvus cornix cornix; assembly: GCF_000738735.6. NCBI lineage: Eukaryota > Metazoa > Chordata > Aves > Passeriformes > Corvidae > Corvus > Corvus cornix. The sequence continues at coordinate 2,860,470 of NC_046333.1, read as the reverse complement.
ACATGCAAAAGATAGAATAAGGGAATCATGGGTTCGCACCATGACTGAAAGTTACATGCTAAACTTGGGTTGCTGACCGCCACATCTGCTTGTCTGAGGTCTCCTCAGGAGACAGAGTGGCTGGAGCTACACTGGTTCTTCTACCCATTTCTTTTTTCTGTTCATCCACTGTTTAATGGTATGACTTAAATGCAGTTTGCAAAAGTTTTGATGCGTTTGGGCAAAACAGGAGATGCTCTGATGTCAGATAATTACCTGCTTTTAATTACATTGCAACTTTGGACACAGTGCAAAAAAACCATAAAAAAAGAAATAAGAAAGAAAAGAGGTTCCATGTGAGCCAGGCTGCTCAAGGACAGGAAATAGGAATCAAGCTACTCCTATCTGACTGAAATGAACCCTCCCAAGACAGATATTTGAGTGGTCACTCTTAATTGGTTTACATGTCAAAAAAATAATTATTCAGACCTTTCAGAATCTTTAAGACGTCTTAAACAACTCGTCCCAAATATATCTGGAACAATGTGCAAGAATTGACTTGCAAAGCTCCGTCGCCTTCAGTTTTGTTGTGTGGAAGCTGACATAACCCCTGCAGTTCAGAATATGTATCTAAGGATCAAATGATATTTTTGTGGAGTCCGTAATTTCTGTGCCTGCTCTGAGCCAGACTGATTTTCTACCCCATGAGCAGCCAGTTTTAGCTTTACTTGTGGTACTGTAATTTATTTCTCCACCTGGATACATAAGTATGATTTATCTAGAATTGGTCTGTTGCTAAATGACTCTTTTTTCTTCTGCATGACAGCTGCAAAACCTGATTTTCTGGACTCTCCCAAAAGACAAGTTCATGAAAGTGACCGAGTTTGGCTTCTTTTGGGATGTGGAGTTGTAAACGCTGTGTTTTTGACAACAGCTCTACAGGACTGTACCAATCAGGAAAAATATTTCCATCACTTCTTCCAGGAGTTCAAACCTGAGATATTGATGCCCCAGAAGAGCTGGGGTTACTCTCCTTTCTGGCTGTGGGCAGCAGTTGTACATGGGACCCCAAACTGTTCAAGAAAATTCTGTGTCCTCAGCTGGCATTTGCTCCGTTACTTCTTTAGAAATACAAAGGCATAAGTGAATAAATAATTCATGCTTTTCAGTCTTTTTTATCTGTATACCAGGAATATGGTGATGTTTTTCCAGATCAATTCTAAGGAAGAATTTTAGGGGTATTTTTGTAATTCTCAGCTTACAGACACATGCCACTAGCAAAGCCCTTTATAAGATGAGCCTGAGAAGTCAAATCTGACACGGGGACCTATTGCAGTGTGAATTTAAACAATAACCCAGAGCTCAGGTTATTCCATCATCTAAGAATAGAGATCAAGGAAGGTTCCTTGGTGGAGATTCAGCTGGAGATACGGGTGTTTACTTTTAGGCAATAGAGGCAGATATCTCCATGTGAGTGAGGCATTTATACTCTCATGACAGTAATTAAAACCCCAGTCAATATAATTAGTGGAGCTTATGGAGTGATTCAATAAACAAACACGTTGGGACTTTGAGATGAGCTCAGTAACTTCTCAGGATCTATTGGTGCTACTTATCTTCTGTATAGAGCGTTTATTTTATGGTTCATTGGTATCAACATGATTTTGTATAAATATAAATATATAAATCTATAAATAAATCTATAAATATATGCATATATACATAAATGTATATATGTATTCATATCAAGATAACAGTATAAATAAATATATCTTCTTATCAAGATAACCAGAGTTAAAAAGCATAAATGAAGCAATTGCATTTCGTTATCTACAATACAACTTCTGATAGGGTCATTTGAAATTCCATAGGGCTTCTAAAGCATCCAGAAGAGCTGACAGTCATAGCACAGGACCTGCAACCTTTTGGACTGACAGCTGGAGCCAGCTGGGAAGCTCAGGGATGTCTATAATGGCATTGGATGTCTGTGGAGGACAACTCTATCCCAGGTTGCTCCAAGGCCCGTCCAACCTGGCCTTGAACACTTTCAGGGATGGAGCAGCCACAGTTTCCCTGGACAAATCAAAATAATTGGCTTTTCACAACCAAAATTAACTTGTACTTTTCCAGTTAAGATATATTTCCTAATTTTTTGCAGTACCACAGAGTAGAAACACTTTTGTCGGTATCATTTTGCTCCTGCAGGCTTCACAGGAAGACATCAGGGAAAAAAAAGGAAAGAAAGGGGGAATGTGTGAGGAAAAACCCAGCAGTTTTCAGACAAGAAACATCCTTACTATTCAGTGGATAGTTCATGGCCAGATCCTTTCTCGGGAAGTTTACAAATGCTCCCTGCTCTGCAGAAATGACCTTTGCATGCCGTCAGAAAAGAGTTACTGCAAAGAATACACGACACCAAATACATCTCCCAAAAGCAAATGCCACCTCCTCATGTAAATGTCAGCAGGTAAATCCTTTGACAGGAATGCTGATGGGCAAAGTGGAGCCCTGGAGCACCACAGCACAAGACAAGCTCCAGGAGTTCAAGCCATGTACATTTATTTTTCAAAAGACTCCCAAGTATTTCTTTTGTCTTGTTTGGATTTTTCTGGGAGTCTCAATGATTGACAATCCCTAATTAACAAAGGCAACTTTGAAAATAACAAGCTCCACAGGAAAGACAAAGTTTAAAATTTATATTTCAGGGTAAATTAAATAATCTAAAATGACTTTATACTTTTTTCCCTGTCTTATATATATTGCAAATTTATTTTTCTTCAGTTGGTTTAGACTAAGTCTCTGTCTCTAAATTATGAAATATGCCAAGCATGAAGTAGATTTTGCTTCAGAATAAATGGGACTTCTGTAAAAATCAGCTCTGAAAGTTTTTTATTTTCTACAGCGGCTTTTTTTCCCCTTATTACAAGAAATGAGGATGTTCCAATATAATCTCAGCACGTTCCTGTGAGAAAAGAATGGAAAAGAAGAATTTTTAAGATTCCTCAAAACTGATATGAAATGTTATCATCCTTTGCACACACATTTTATTCCTTCCTCATGGACACTAATTACTGCACAGTCTGTAACAAGTTGAAAGGCAGATTCTGTCCCTGGAGCCCTGCTGACCCACATTATCAAATCTCCTTATTCAGAGAGCTACCACAATTTAAATCAGCTGAAAATCTGCTCCCATAAATTGTTCTCTGCAACAAGATATCAGATACATTGCCAGTCCTTCATCTTTAATTAACTTTCTGTTACAGCATTAATGTGGAAGCATCAGAAGAAAGAAAGGACATGGCACTTTCTTCTTGAAATCCTTCTAAGAGGTTTCTTTAAGTACTGTTGAGATGACCACTCAGAAACTGTGTAATTCATAGAAGGAACTACTCCACGTGTGGAATGACAAACATTCAAATAGGAGCTAACAGGATAAAAAAAAGTCATAGTCTCTGAAAGGCTTCCCTTAGAGAAAGGAAAACCAAACCTAAAGTGAAAATTTCAAAGCAGTAGGGAAGATTAGTTCTGCCTTTCATCATCCTGTTATTGGCTTCAGCAGAATAAAAGAAAATCTCAAGGCAAGAAGAAAATCGACTTTGCCAACACACACACTCCAGTCAGACATCTCTTTGTGCTTTCAAGTTGCCCCATTTCTCAGCTGGAGAATCATCAACTGTGTCGGTAATTTTTCCTAATTATTGTGAGAAGACAAGAATGACATTTCTGGCACAAGAACAAATGGATTTAAACTGGTCACCAGTAAAGTTAGGCTATGCTCAGTTAGGTGTTTTTAAGCAGAACAGATTCCTGACCAACCTGTAGCAGGTTGAGGAGACCAACCAGGCTGGTTAATTTTAAGATAGAGTTTGATTAACAAATAAATACAATTGTTTCAGTAGCAGAAGTCTGGAATTGGAATGAGATTCCCTCAATAATCAGTGGAGAGAAATATGTCTGATGTAGGATGGTGTGAATTGGGTGTTCATTTCTGCTACATCATTTCACATGGAGCAGAGAATGCTTCAGCTGGACATTAAAACTGTGGACAGCTAAAAGCTGGGAAGTGACAGCACTGGATATCTAATAGAAATTCCAAAGGGACACTCCCCTGACCCCTTTGCTCTCATCACGGACTTGCTCCATCATGACTGCAGAGTGTGTTTAGGGATTCTGCACAAGCCTGCTTGCTGGTTGCTGCTTTGTTCCCAATTCCAACCTTCCTTTTTGGGGTCTAGAGATACAAAATCAGAAGGGAAGGAAACCCCAAACATCCAACCAATCCCTCCCCCCAAAACAGAAACCAAAGTATAATTTTCCTGGAAGGAGATCAGACCAACTCCTCGATCAGTAGTGAGTAAGACAAATAAGAAAAAAGACCAAATAGCAGCAGTGTCCATAAGTAAGAATCCATTAAAATCTGCATGCTAGATAGACTGCAATCCTGGAAAAAATAGAATCAAGATGTTTTGTACATTTAAACTGAATTTTCTGATCCTTTTATCCAAGGTAATGAAGGAGTGGCCAAATTCCATGTGCCATGCAAGGATCTCTCCCTCCATGCTCAATCCTGTACCCATTCCTCCCTTGGCAGACTTAACTGGGCTGTCAATCAGTGTTGTCATGGCCAATAGAGCAGAAAAATGTGGATAGGACTGGAGTACTGACTCCAAGTGCTGAAATTAAGCAGGAGAGCAGAGCCAAGACATTCCTCAGCTATTAAAATGCCCTAGGGTATATCACCGTGTCCCACAGCCATAGGGAGAAGGAGAGAAGATCCAGCAGGCAGGAATTGTGCAGCAAGATTGATTTATTTAATTATTTTACACACTCTTTTATAGACTTTTTTCTTCATAGTCTAATTGGACAAGGATCAGCCACCCCTTGGGGTGATTGGCTAAAATCCTAAAACATCCATTGTCAAAATATGTCAAAAAACAAGGCTTCTCAAGGTTGCAGGTGTTTGGTTGTTTACATAACTCTGCTGCCTCTTCTGTGAGAGAGAAAAGTCTCTCATGGACTTAGAAAATAGCAAGAAAATCCTTGCTAGCAGCATTTTTGTATCCACACTCAGCCAAGAAGCCAACATGAGACTAGTCTAGGAAAAGGTGCATAGGGCTGTGAGGGCTGACAATTCAACTGGAGTAATATCAGAAAAGATTAAAAGTCAGCTATTTTGGTACCACTTCTCTGGGCTTAAATATTCTTCAGGCTGGCCTGCCATGTTCTCTTGGACATGATAAGGAATTTGGGATGTAGCTGCAGATTCCTACTGTTTATCTGAGAAAGTACAGAGAGAAAACATTTGGGCTTCCTCTTGAAAGTAAGAAGAGTGCAAGTGAGGAGTAAAGGTTTGGGTTGTTCCTACACCACCGTCCCAAGACATGATCATGGCTCCTGTAAACATCTCCAGCGCAATACTGAAGGAGTTTTCTCTCCCACCAGTCTTTCTCATGACGCAGGGTCAAGAGTTATTTTTAAAACTCGAAAAACACTTTTAAAAGTCCTGTATAATACAGATCTTCTCCTGAACTGATACCCCTGGTGTACATATAGATATGTATTTCTATATATATAAAATATGGATGTAGATAGATGATAGATATATATAGATGATATAGACAAATATTAGATAGAGATATATAAATATAGATAGCTATAGATAAATACAGATATTTCTCTTGGGAATATATAGACTCACTTCAAGATCAATTTTCAGTTGCACCACCAACATGAGCTTTAGTCTTGTTTTCCAAAAGAACTGAGCATTTGAAATTATTATTCTATTTAAACTATTAAAACTATTAAAGCCCAGGAAACCAAACAGTGAAAAAGGACCTCTGTGGCTTCACACTATTCAGGGAGTGAAATTTGGAGGATACCAAGGCTTCAAATTGTGCCTAATCCCATATGCTCCCCACATCTTCCCACTCCTGATGTGTGTACAGAATCCATCCACAGGGCACTTTGATCAGGGGGCATTTGTCTCACTGAAAGTCAGAAGGATTTTCATTCTTCAGTGACTGAGCAGCTTTTGAAAATACGTGTGCTCCTCAGGGGCCTGGATCCCTTTGGAATAAAACACGACAGTTAAAGCTCTCTCATTGTGGTTGTAAAAAGATGAGTAACAGGCAAGTGTGATTTGTCAAGCGGAAATCATCTTAACGAAGTCTGATCTTTCTTATGCACTTTGTGAAAAAAGAAAGAAAAACAAATTAATGAGATGTACTGTGGCATTGGTAGGGCTTCTAACACCATTCCTCATGATAGTTTAATGAGAAATTAAGAAAAAGCAATGTTGGTGGAATGATTACACAATGAGGATCATTCCACTCTAGTCATTCTCAACCAGCTGTCAGCAGTGTAATGTCAAAATGCAAAGGGACGGGGCTTGGAGCAGCCTGGGATAGTGGAAGGTGCCCCTGCTCATGGCAAGGATTTGGAACAAAATCATTATTAAGGTCCCTTCCAACCCAAACCATTCTGGCATTCTGTGAAATTGGGAATCACTTGAGTTGTAAGCCCAGAAATGAGAAACTATGAAAATAAATCCTTGATAATTCACAGATTAAGAAAATACCATCCTATTTTCATGTGGCTTTTAATGAGTTAAAATATAATTTGATTTTAATAGTGGTGATCTAACTTCTGCTTTCTTTAAAAAATTTGTACTTTCAGCTTTTCCATAGTTTGCCCATCCTCTGGATTGTTTTTCCACTAAATACGTTTGGAACATAGCATCATCACATCGATATGTTTCATGCAACTTCAAACCCTAATTTTCAAATGCCTAAATCTGAACTGATCAGAATGGATTCCCTTCAGCAACAGTGGAGACAAATCAACACCTCCAGAGGAGAATTCATCTCCATGTATTACAGTAATGGTGACCAAATGAATCAATTTCTGGAGGCAACTTTTTCTATTTTATCTCCATTTTCTATAAACAGAACTTTCCTGAGCTTAGAACAACTTTGAGTCGCATCCTTAACATTTAGACATCAAAAAAAAATGGGGTATGAATCACCACCTGCGCTGCCTAAACCTCACTCCTCTGGTTTTTTTAGGTGCAAGACTGTGCACAAGTGATAAACATTCCATAACCATCTAATAATGGTGTTTTAAAGGTTACATCTCATAAGGGCAATTCCTCCTTAGAAGAAATGTTGTCCTTTTTCTTTCCCCTTCAGCATTCATCAGGCAGGAGGTTCTCAGGCAACAAAGGAGGCAACAAGAAACACCTTCCAGAGACAGTCCATATAAATGATGTTCTTAATGTTCTATCATTACAAGTCACCAACTTCCCCCAGGTGCAATTCATGGTCGTTCTCACACCTGTTTAGTCCTGCTGATTTGTTCTTCTTCCATTATAGAGCTGTTTAACAGAGCCTGTATTTCTAATTTCCTCTTTTATTTTTCCTCATAAATATTCTTTTCACCCTAGGGAGCCATGAAATTTTATCTCTTACTCCAGCACATGAGGTACTGTGGTGGTTACCCTGCTCACATCAGGGATGTTAGTCAGCTTTCAGGTGTCAGCCTGATTCTGAGAGAATTTTTAATTTTTTAAGGAGCATGGAACAATATTTCAGGGGAAAGTCTGAGGATGTTTGCAGTCCACTGCAAAGGGAAATTATCAAATGTACCACGGTTAAAATATTGCCAAAATCTCCCCTCAGTGACATTGAATTTAGATAGGGAAAGCTTTGCATTCAGTCCTTATTTTAGAGAAATAATCCTTATTTTACATGCAAAAAAGGACTTTATTTTAGAGAAAATAAATGGGAACTGAGGAACATAAGCCTGGGAAGGAGCCTGTCTTAGTTATGTACAACCAAGCAACAACCTTTGCGTGGCATTTCAAAGACATTGAAGATTTGCCAGAGACTTTCAAAGAATTAAAGGAGATCAGATTTATCTTCCTTTCTAATAGCTCCCAATTCAGCTAAACTTCCCAGTAATCCAGGGAAGGTTTCTGGGTTGCTTTGTTTTATATTCTCTGGAATAATTATTAAGTTCAAAATTTAGCCAAAGAGCAGCACTGGCTGCCTTTTCCAGTTGAACTGTACATTTAAACCCTGAAACCACTTTCTAATATGGCACATGAGGTGCCCAGCTTCTTTGTTTTAATTAAATTGGGATTTCCAAGTGCTCAGTTTTACCTCGTGTTCTCCATTCCTGTGATCCCACATTTTGATGGATGCACCATAACAGGAATAAATGAGGTGGTTAAACCTGGCTTAAAGCCAACAAAGCCAAGTGAGACAGGCAAAGAAGAGTGCCACAAAGATTTTTGTGATATAAATACATGTATTTAGGAGCAAGGTAGGAATTTTATCATTATTTAGAGGAGCTGGCTGTGCACATTGTCCAGAGCAGGTTAACCTCTTCCCCAAGAGTTGCACCATGTGGAAATGAGGAATCATGGTATGTAGACAAAATACAGATATTTGTCATACAGACAACCAGATCTGAACTATGTCCGCTCAGTCAATGGAAGGAAAAAAGCCCTTTCAGAGGGTCATTCCACCAAAGTCTCTTAGACAATCAAAGCCCAATTTTTTCTCTCCAGTGATTATTCCAAGGATCTGCACTGTGACTTACTCAGCTGCAGACAGCAGTGAAAGCCCAGTGAAATTATGATCACTTTGTAGAACTGATTTTTCTATTCCATTCCCCGCTTGGGAAAACAAATGAGCAATTCTCTCATTCTCCAAACTAACCCAGAATATGGATGTGACTATGGATTTACAGGAACTCAACAGGCAACAGCATCTTGTATCACTGAGTAAGTGATATCCAAGTGGCAGCGAGAGAAGTCAGCCTTGGAGCACGTTTGGATTTAAATGAGGTCTGTAGAACATCAGGCTGTTCTGGAGAAATTTTAGAAATGACCATTTGGTGAACTCCCTCAGCTCCCACTGGAAGTGCCTCAGGATGCAGCCTCGAAAGCCTCAAGCAGTATCTGCACTGCTGAATGAATTCACTGCAGGGAGATTTCCCTGCTCCCAGCCCAAATGGAAACTGCAGCTCGTGTCCATCCTGTTTAAGTTTAACCATCCCTAAGTCACAGTGCTGCATCCACCTGACAGCAGTTCAGCCACAGCTTCTCTGGGCTCTTCAGAGTTCATCCGTGGCCCTCGGAACTAATTACCATTTTAAAAAGCATTCGGATAATTGTCCAACTCAAAGTGTCTGATAAAATGTGAAGGCTGTGTCAGAGCCCACAAGGGAAATGTTTTTGTAGCATGAATTTCTAAGGAAATTAAATGCATGTCTAGAAGTCAGATGGGGGTATGTGATCATTGTAATGACCACTGTGGTGCCTGTGGTTCAGCAGAAATAGATCTTATCCATCCGCTGTTCACTGGGACTTTGTGCCAAGGTGAAATAATAAGAGCAAGAAGGTCTCCTGCAGTAGGAACACCTGAAGTGGGTTCCTTTGTCTTTTCATAGCAAAAACAACGTCGAAATGTTTCTCTTTTGTGCAGGTGGAAAGACAGTAACCTCCTTAGGAAAGCTAATAATTCTTATTTACAGCAAATGAACAAAAAAGTGTCTCATTTACTGTGCAGAGGGTGAGGCACTCTCACAAGTTGCCCAGAGAAGCTGTGGCTGCCCCATCTCTGGAAGTGTCCAAGGCCAGGTTGGACGGGGCTTGGAGCCACCTGGGATAATGGAAGTTGTCCCTGCCCATGACAGGCAGTTGAAATTCGATTGTTTTTAAGGTCCTTTCCAACCCAAATAATTCTGTGATTCTATGATTCTTTGATCAATGTTTGCATTGCTTATGAAGCAGTTCCACGTGCGTTAATCACCTGGAATCTTTGGCAATAATTCCTGCTATCTGTTTTTCAGGGAAGGACACTTCCTGAGATCTCCCTCTAACTTCATTCAAAGAAATAATTGACTTGAAAAACAAAACCCTAGAATAAAAAAAATACACCTGTCTTTGATGATCAGTGAGAGGACATGAGGCCATGGCTTAAAGCAATGCCAGGAGAGGTTTAGGTTGGATACCAGGAAAAGGTTCTTCCCCCAGAGGGTGCTGGGGCACTGCCCAGGCTCCCCAGGGAATGGTCACAGCCCCAAGGCTGCCAGAGCTCCAGGAGTGTTTGGACAATGCTCTCAGGCACAGGGTGGGATTGTCAGGGTGTCTGTGCAGGACCAGGAGTTGGGCTTGATGATCCTTGTGGGTCCCTTCCAACTCAGGATATTCTGTGACTCTTTGATTCCGAGAGTTGCACAAACAGAAGCGAAACATTGAGATTTGGGCAGTGGAATAGTTTTGCAAAAGGCATTTTGTAAGAAGTGTCTTCTACCAGTTATTTAACCACCACTTCTTTTTGGCTGAGACACAGGATGTTAGAAACTAAAAGGCAGAAGCACCAATGCTTGTCAGGGTTGGACACAGCAGGTTTTATTTTTGGCTTCCTGCAAGGCTACAAAGTGCTGCCGTCTCACATGGTTCAATGGCTTCAAACAAACAACCAAGAGTTCACCTCAAATGGGGGCTGGATGTTGAGCAATGTTTGCAAACAGTGAATGCTAAAGGGCACAGTGGAGGCTGAACTTTAGAATTCAGCTTGATGTTTGTCATTTATTTCGTATTTGTTTTGGAGGAGGGATTCAACCAAATGCTAATGATGATTGAAGTTCAGGAATCACAAGTTGAATGAACTCGCAGATGTGTTATACCAGAGACCAAATATAAAACAACATTGCACCAAACACTCAGAAATTCCCCTTTTCAGGGCAATTGTTTGTGGTTTCTGTAGGTGTTTACCAATCCCGTGGTTATGGCTTAACATGCACTCCCTGGAAGTTAGGAATGGGAATCTCTTGGAAACTGTGTGACATGGATGTATTAAATTCAGGGCTCACGTGGCCATCATTGGCTCAAAACAGTAGACAAAAATTTTCCCTTTTACAAGAGTCATAAAAATGTCAACTTACACAATAATTTTAACTCAGAGAATAAATAAAATTAACAAATGGAGCTAAAGATGGGGCTGATCCCAAAACTCCTCTTACTCAAGAGGCACAACAGCACTAAATCTGATGTATTTGACATTCGTCGAGGCAGTTGTTCCCACATGTGCACCGTGCCCTTTGGAGTATTAATCAGTAATGAAAAAACTCATAATTTGGTCATGATCCAGGGATGGTGCTGGCCTAAAGAATGTGGAAGGTTTCATAACTGAGCCAACCCTTCACATGGCTGCTCTTCCCAGCAGTGGTGGTTCTCTGGTGCCTGGCCCATGTCGGGTCCCACTGCCCGGTCCCACCACCGTGTGGGATGCCAAGGGTGGTGTTTACCAGTAGATGTCACTGGTGGAGCACTGGGAGATGAAACACCCATCCCGGGCAGTCTGAAACACGAGCAATAGACCTGGTGATCTTCTGGTTGTGCAAGGAGCACACACAAACACAGGAAAAAAGACCTGGAGAGTCAGGATTTTTCTTTTCTTTCAGTTATTTTTGTTTATTGCCTTGCCAGCAATACTTGGGAGAGAAACTTTTCAGACTGCCCAGAAAATGAGGCAGCAATTTCCTTCTCTGAAACATTTCTGTGGCTGTTCTGGGGAAGGAAGGGATTGCAGAAGAACAGGTTCAGCCTTCTCTGTTCATTTTGCGTTCTGCTTTTCCTGCTGTGAAAGCAAAGTTTACACTTCGGAAATGTGTTCTGGGTGAACGATGCCCAGTGCAAGTTCCTCTCCACTTCCACCTGAATGCCAAGAGGAGTCTCTCCAGCAGAAAATGGCATGTGCTGAAAGATTTATCTACCTGCCAGTCTAAAATACAAGATCCCAGCAACAGCACAAGCTCAGGAACACAGAGCTCAGGACAGGAGTGCATGTGACCTTTAGCTGAAGCTTTCACTGAGACGTTACTGAAAGAAGGCAAGATGAGACTTTACCCTGAATTAACCAATCTGGATCCAAAGAGGCACCACTGCCTCTAAACTCTGCACTCCATGCTCAAAGGTTTTCTATTTTGGTCCAGAAGCCAAAGGTTTGTTTCCACCTCATAACCTATTCAAAAAGAAGAAAAAAAAAAAAAAAAAAAAAAAAAAAAAAAGGGAGAGAATTATGTAACAAGTAGTACCAAATAAAAGAGTACAAAAAAGAGAAGCAGCAACAGCATGGGATTGATCTGCCTAAATATAAATGTGGATTGTCTCCTAGGCTGCCTTTCAGGTAGAGGAAATCTAATCAGGATATTCAGAAGCATACAGGACATTACAGGTCCTAAAATAAGAGTCTAAAATAGACAGAGTGAATTGGGCCATGGAAGGTTGGGGTTTTTCTTCAATCCATTTTTGAGCTCTCCATCCCAGACATGGAGATCTGCACAGGAAGTGTGTAAACTCAGAGGTTTCCCACCAAGAGAAAAGGCTGGGTCTGAAAATCAGGTGCGTGTAAAAAAATATAATTTCCACCATAAATGAACCCCAAAGTTTCTACACTCAAATTCTGCCACAATCTTTTAATACCTGTGGCTAAGGTGAGCATGATCCGTCCCACACACAGCACTAATTCTAGGGCTTTAATCCCAAGCTGAGAGCTTGACAAATCCTCCCAGGAAACAGTTTCATTTCATTGATTACTATTTAATATTCAAATTGGGTATTCCTTTTCACTGTGGCATCAGATATCTAGGTCAGCACTTTTACTTCAATTTTCATTTGCATTCACTTCCGTTTAACTTCTGAGCATGTGTGGGGGGGAAAAGCTTTGGAGAGAGGAATGAAAATATTTCACTGGGCCTGAGCACCTCATGCCAAACACTGTTTACCAGACTTTCTCTTCTGTATAATCAGAAATTCAGTCTAAGTCATTTGTTTCCTTAAAACTTTGCAAGTTATTCCTCTAGAACTAAAAGAAGCCATCTGATTCATCAAGGCTGTTCCATAGATCAAAATAATTGCTTGGAGGTGGAAGAAAGAAACACACTGACTCATCAAGACAGAGGTTTTAGTGAACTATGAGCCAGGATTTTTCCTTCATTTATACTAATAAAGTACTTTTTAAAGTGTCTTGCACGTAGCGGGACACAGAAACGAGTATGAAATGGATCTGATGTCTGCATCCTTAGGAACACTCACAAAAAGAACATTGATTCAAAAATAACAATCCAGGCTCATTTTTCTTCCAGCTCTGGCAGGATATAACCCGTTACTAAAAACCGCTCCGTAACATATTCCCGTGATGTTGGCAATAAATGTACAAGCCTGTAACACGGGAGGACTTTCAACTTCAAAAATTCTGGAAGTAAAATAATTGCAAAATCTACTAAATGTCATTAATCACAATTAATGGAAAGAATTAATGACACTTCCCTAGCTGATCTGAAAACTTCCAAGGGGAGATCCTGAAAGTGATGCTGCATCCATGACTGTACCAGGGCAAGCACCTGGTTATGGAATCCTGGGATTATTAAGCTGGAGGTGCTTTGCCACTGCTCCCACTTCAGATCCCTGTACAACAAGGAGGATTCACAAACCATTGAACCAAGTGGCACCAGCCCACTGGAGAGAGCAAAATTCAGCCCTCACTTAAAGACACCAGTGAACAACCCAACATGGTTTGTTTGGAATCACAGAAACATCAAATTAGGGAAGGGTTTGGCTTGGGAGGGACATTAAAAGGTCACCTAGTCCAACTCCCCTGCCATGAGCAGGGACATCTTCAACTTGATCAGGTTGTTCAGAGCCCCGTCCAACCTGACCTTCAATGTTTCCAGGGATGGAGCATCCACCACCTCTCTGGACAACATTTCAGTGTTTCACCACCTAAAGTAAAAAAACTTCTCCCTTATGCCTAGTCTAAATCGACTGTCCTGCAGTTTAAAGCCATTCTCCCTTGTCCTATCACTCCATGCCCTCGTCCCAGGTCTCCTGGAGCCCCTTTAGGCCCTGGAAGGGGCTCTGAGGTCTCCCCAGAGCCTTCTCTTCTCCAGGTGACACCTCCAGCTCTCCCAGCCTTTCCTCATAGAAGTGTTCCATCCCTCCCACCCCTTTCTCCGTGTCTCCATTTCTGATGGATCCTATCTGCTTTGGGGTTGACAAGGACTTAGATAAGGGTGGGCAAAGGTTTTCTGCGTGGATTTGATCAACCCCAAATTTTGAATGCGATGCGAGGAGGAGAAGGAAGTTTAGATTCATCTGACTCTGCATGCGAGTTCTGCAGCTCGCAAATCCACTGGATAATGCTTCCAATTAGGTCCTTGGATGCCACAACTCTGTAATTTCTAGCATTTGAATCAGGCTCTGCAGTTTACCCTTCAGACAAGTCCCATAAATAAAATATACAGTGGAAATCATTTGCTTTCTTATTACAGCTACAAACAGACTAATAGGCAAATAAATGAGCCCAATCAAACCGAATGTTCTCTTAGTTATTTCATGGGAGGTAAAAACCATCTGCAAACAAAATCAGACATGTTTTGTGAGTTTGAGATACACAAGTATTTTGGAAGGATAAACAAAGTAATGAAACCTGGCTGGTGTGAAACTCATTTTAATTCAGAAGAGGAAAAAAAACAATTTATATGAGAGCTCAATAAAACAGGCAGCAACTCATGGAGAAGTGTGTTGAGAACTGGAGGTGCCACTGTGTACAGAGTCAAGGCTCTTTTCCACCCAAAACTGCTGCCTTATTTGCTTCTCTGTGCTCCTTGGGAAGTGAATCCAAGCTGATAGGAGATGGGAAGAACTGAATATTTCGTGTTTTCTTTCCTAAATATTCTATTTTTGTCATATCTCACACGGAAACTGCATAGAGCTTTGTAATTAGGAGTCTTAACCTAACATATAAGCTAAGAGCTATGGAAGAGGACAGGTCAGGGAACAAAAAAGGCAAAAAGACCTCTATATCTTTAATTTCTGCCTTTCATTTCACCATTGCCCAACTAACAAGGGAAACTGCCTGAATCAGGATGTTCCAGTGGTACTGCATTTCAGTCTGAGCCTTCAAAGGCACCAAAATACTTTGGGATGTTCAGCACTGGGATCTTCAGGCACTGACAGTGGGAGCTGGCAGCTCAGCACAAGGGTCAGGAATGTCAATAACTCCTGAAAAGGGAGTTTGGAACCTAAGAAAACATTACTGAGTTTCTAACAGCTTTTCCCCTTAGAGATCTGGGGAGGAGTAAAGGAAACCCCTGCACACTGGAGTTATTTTGGAGCAGTCCCTGCAAGCAAACATTTTGTTTACAGTAAAAGAGAGTGCAAGGAACCTTTCTTCACTTTTAGAAGAAATAAATCATACAGTCCATAGTCCTCCAAGTGATAACTAAATGAAACACATCCGTCAATCCAGACTGAGAGGATTCTCAAAAGAAAAAAGTGCATTTATCTTGCTGTGCTCAAAGTCTCACACACACAGGAGCTCTAGGCCCCTGTGTATGACCCAGACTCTGAGTCTTCCTGTTGATATGATCCTTTGGAGTTAAAGCCACAAATAAACATTTTAGAGAAAAATTCAACAGGCTCAGCTTGGAGACCTGGAGCCAAACTCTGTCCTTGGGGCTGTGAGTCCCAGTGGGGATGGGTGAGAATGGCAAAGTTTAGTGCTTGGTTTAGTGGGTGACATTCAGTTGGAGGTTGGACTGGATGACCTTGGAGGTTTTTTCACCTTTATTGTTCTATGAGTCTATGATTTTAAGTGTTCACCACCTCCTGCGGTCTACATGGACCTTCATTCACAGATGGCTTCATCCCTTAAAAATCACCAGCTGCACCATCTGTAGTGCTGTGTTAAAAGAAGCCCAAATTTGATGATATTTTCTTCAGAAAGATCTTTATGCAGTAAACACTGAACAGGAAATAAGAAGTGCTCTCCAATCTGCTGCCTCAAGTGGAGCAACATCCTCACATGGATCCAAGGTCACGCACAGGTGCTGTCCTGCAGTGAAAGGATAGAGGCCAACAGAGCTGTTCCAGATTTTGGACTGTAATAGGAAGGAACGTTGCAGAGAGGCTCATGGCAGACTTAAAGGTGTGGGGCTGCCTTGAACGTGCTCGGTGACAGCGTGTTTGCTTCGTTTGCCACTGACTCCACCACTGTGACTGCTTAGTGACTGCATTAAATGTGCTTCTGATTGATTAAACCCTGCAGATTTATATGGCTGGGAGCTGGGACAGGGATTCTGCATCACATAAGGACAAGAAGATTTAAGGGCAGTGGCATTAGTGGTGTCATTCCACACGTGTCACATGTGTAATCATGACAAGGGGAATGAACCCAATCAAAGCAAATGCTGTCAGAGATAACCAGCATCAGGCAAAATTGTCTACAAATAAAACCATGACAGGCCCTCAACTCTGATCCCTGCCTCTGTGTGTTGGGAATAAATAAAGGCCTCGAATCTTGTTAGCATTAAGCAGATTTTCATTCGAAGTGTAAAGGATGGCTCTTCCAGGGAGATGTATCACTGTGAATGTTCCCGTCCCATCCTTCTTCAAGGAAAACCTATGCCAATTTAAAGGAAAATCAAATCAGCTGTGCTAAAAGAGTTTGGCTGGTTTTATTTTCTTTTATTTATTCATTCTTAACCCTATTCTTCTTTCTCATCTCAGCATCTTAATTCTTCATGGAGGAGAACAAGGTCATACCACTTTCCAGGCAGTATCAAGTATTTTCATCACTGAGAAATCAACCTTAGATTTTAAGAAATGTCACTCTGTGCCTGCAATTTATTCCAGAGTGAGATTTCATGCTCACATCTGATCCCTGTGATCAGTTGCAAAGTGTACAGCAGGAAACTGCTGTCATTAATGTAATTTTTCTCTCATTCTTGACACTATACTTTTTAAATGCTTCATCTTGAAAATTCTCTGCCACCATAACTACAGCTGTGTGAGGTGGTTGAAGGATCTCAAGAATGTTCCAAGGTTCTGAGTCCAGCTGCTGCAGAACCACCCATGTGTCACACTGGAGACTCTCAGACACCAGCTCCCTGTGAAACGCTGAGAGTGTTCCTCGTGTCCTGCTCAATTCGTTCATGTTCTGCAAATCCTTTTCAGGACTGAGTAACCAGAACTGTCAAATACATCCAGAAGGACCCAATCTGTACTCGAAGCTGAGTCTCCTGCACAGAGGAAAGAATAAAGTCACAGTTGTTCACAAAACAGGGGTGAACAACAAGGAGACAGATATGGTAACACAGAGCAATCATGAACGGAGACCACCCTTCCTTTACAGACTTGGTTTCTCTGGACTCAGTTTTTCTCCAGCCCTCCTTCAGGGTGCTGTATCAGGAGGTTTGTGTATCTCCACGCAACAGAAACTCTTTTCTGGTTGGAGGTGCCTGGTGTGGCCCCAGGAGGAAGTCTGGTCTTGTGGGAAGAGGTCATTAAGGCAAGGAGATCATCCTGCCCTTAGCCTAGGACTCTCTTGTGGAAATATTGCCACACACTCCCCAGGCTTCCCAAATTCAGGTTTCTAAGCTGATTCAGATATTTTCAAGGGATCACACCCTAGTTACACACACAATATTGCTCCTGACCCTGAAAGGCAGTTCCTTCATGGGCTGGGATCAGTTTTGCTCCAAATGTTACAGGAAGGCAATAAAGCAACACGTGTCTCCCTTGGCTGTGTTTGCCCACATCCCAATATTGACTGAGCTTACCTAGCTCCAACTGATCAGCAGCAATGCAGAGAGATGGAGCTGGACAGAAAAGCACTCCTAGCTGGTTTTTATCCTGACATTCAGCATAACATTTGTGGGCAGAGGGAGTTCTTGTGGAAAGTGTTACTGGGTGGGTAGGACAAGGGGGATGGCTATAAAATGACAGAGGGCAGGGTTACATGGGATATTGGAAGGAATTCTTGGCTGTGACAGTGATAAGGCCCAGAGAAGCTGTGGCTGTCCCTGGATCCCTGGAAGTGTCCAGGGCCAGGTTGGACGGGGCATGGAGCAATCTGGGATGGTGGAAGGTGTCCCTGCCCATGGCAGGGGGTGGAATGAGATGATTTTTAAGTTCCTCTTCAACCCAAACCATCGTATAATTCCAACTCCTTTCATCCTGACCAAATCACCAGAGAAATACAAGTCAATGGCAAAGCCCTGCTATGCTAAATAACTTCACCTGAAGTCTCAGCCATAAATGAGATCCAGCAGGAAGCAAACTCTTCACAAATGCTTGGGGAAGACTCCAAACAGTCTTCTGCAACTTAATTTTGTACTCACTGTATTTTAGTCAGAGAAAGAGAAAAGAAAATTCTGAAAAGACAGCACAGTCTACAGCACTTAGAAAGTGGAAAAGACCAAAATATACTGAGGGGCAACTGGGCCAACAGAAAATGTTTTCTGTACATCCACATATTTTCAGCTAGAAAATCAGGCCACGTTCAGACCGACAGAGCCCTGTGAGCATTTCGTTCCTCACTGCAAGGGGGAAACTGTTGGGATTTTTTTATCACACAGAAAACAGGAAAGACTTAAGGGACACATTCTGCAGGCCATTGATTACTGGATTTGAAGGATGCATCCTTTGGGTCAGTGGGATTAGTTCCAGCATTACTCCTTGACCTGGTGCTGTGTGTCCTTTCTGTAGGCTCTGCATTTTCTGATGCCAGGATATGTTCCACAGGTGAGAAGTCTGAAAGTCTCCTTTCCTTTGCTTTAAAAATAATACTTTCACAAAGACTGAGCTGTAACCCCTCGAACTCAGGTTCTTTGCATCCTCTGAGTTTTAGCTGGGTGGTTTATACTGAAAGTGGGTGAAGGTTGTTCCATTCCTTTTTCTATTCATTGTCTGAGCGTGCTTAGTGCTCAGGAAAGATACCTCTAACCTTCACTTTTGCTGTGACACATGCACTGCAGCATGAAAGGAAGGAACATGGTTTGTGATGTGCTCACAATGTTCATACCACAGCACAAATGCTGAGGTGATCCTGTGAAACATTTCCTTTCAAAAGTTCACAATCCTAAGCAATAAAATTCAGCACGCTGACCCACAGGATGCGTCAGCAAATTAAAATGAGGGAATGATGTGAATGGGGTTTTATGTTACAGTGCACCTGAATTAATGGACTCTGCATGGAAAGTTTTAAATTGAAATATGTGATTTGTTCCGTCATTTTCCTCTTCATTAGGAAAATGAACCCAGCTGAAAGAAAGCTGTGACACAGAGGCAGTGCTTCCTTACAACAGGAGCGAAATAACTCCCACACATTTAAATGCTGAGGATATAAAATGGATTTCAATGCTCTCCTCTCAAACTCTCGAGGTCAAGGACTGCTCAGCTGTGAGAAACCACTACAACACATTCAGGTTCTTCCAAAGAGAGTGAACTTTCCTGGTTTTCTATATTTGTCTGCCATTTAGTCAATGTCAAACTAATATTAGGAGTCAGGAAGTGATGAAGTTCGGGGACAGCACATTGATTAAAGCAGCAAAGTTTAGGGAAAAGTGTAAACTCCTTTCAGCTTGAGCAGCTTAGGAGAGCACTGTGCTTGTGCTGAAGACAGGAGACTGGATCATCCTCTGACCAGGTCTCCACCATTTCCTTCTTTCTCTCCAATCTCTCTGCACAGAAGCACGTTAACTTTTCCTTCAGAATGAGTGCACAGGTTGCTGGATGGATCCCAGTGGCCCTCAGTCAAGGCCAGAGCACCACCAGCCTTGTTCCCATCTACTTGATCAGTTCCTTTCACATTTCCCTTTCTCTCCTGCAGCACTCCTGGGGACACTGCACATTTACTGGGATGTTTTGTTCTCTGAAAGCCTGAACTTCCCTGTATTTCAGTGAGTAAAGTCTGAGTCCTTCACTTATACATGGAAGGGGTCATTTCATCACCTTTGCCAAGGCATTCCCCTTGTGGGCACAGCTCCCACATTTCTCTTTCGTTCCCCACTCAGTGGAACTCCCATGAGAGTTTTGTGTCATTGCAATGACTCCACACCTTAGATTGAGATGTGATTAAAAAGATCACAAATAAATATCTATTTGAGCACATCTAATTGTTCAGAGCAGGATGCAAAGTGGGGGGAAAATGCTGCGAATGACATTAGCACCATTGAAGTGCGGCTCATGTTCACTGCTTTATCTAAGCACAATTTTGGATTATTTAATCAACTTATTAATTTGTTTTATTGGCTATTCTCCTTTTAACCATAAGTGAAGACATCCCAGGGGATTTTTGTCTGTGCTGGTGTAAACATTGCTCTACATTTTATAAAAATTGATTGATACTTGGGCTAAAGTAGCATTTTCTGGAAAGCGATGGACTGACTGAAATGATAAACAGTAGCTGTCACTTTCTGCCTGTTTTTAGGACAGAAAAAATATTGTATGACATCACATTGGTGACCAAGACTTGACTTTATGCCAGGATTTCCTGTAGAATTGAATTTTTACCTCATATTCCATCTCTCAGTCTACCCACGCATACACAAACCTGTATCAGGTCAGTAAATACCAGTCTTTATTTTATGGGTTACTTTGCCAGAGGTCAGGGATAGCCAGGTAGGAATGAGGTATAAAAATAGGCTAGAAGAGAATAGAATAAAAATATTTCACTTTGAATTTACTTACAATGGTCATCTGCTCCTACTGCCTGACCAATCCAAGCCTGACCAAAAGTTAAAGCATGTTATTAAAGGCATTGTCTAAACTTCTTAAACACTTAAATTGCCACTGAAAAATGAAATAAAATACTTTTTCTTTTGTTTTTGCTTACATGAGGTTTTAATTAATTTTAAACTTAGGATCTTTGTGGTTATTAAATGAAAAATAAATATCTCTCTGAATCTGACCCATGGCTGAGTTTGGGATAGATGAGTTTAAACTGTGGAAATATCTTTATTAATTGTAGAAGTTCATCAGAAAAGATATTTCAGGGTGCTGATTCCCTGTGATGTTTTAAAAGATGATTTTACAAGGCTTTCAGTAAGTAATGAAATTACAGGAAACAGGCACCTGAATGATATTTGGTGATGGCTCAGAATGCTGTGCCTGAGTACAGCTTCTCCCACCCCATACTAATTACCCTTCAACCCATTAAATGCAGAAACAGAGTTGTAACTAGATGGGAAGGCAGATTTTTACTGGAATAAGAGATTCGTGTTGAATGTTAATGAGCTGGGTCTTATGTTTGCAAGATTTTCATTTGAGGGTAAGTTACTGAAATTCACTGAATCTCAGCCATACATCAAAGAGACTTTGCAGATCATATTTTCTAAAGCATTTAGGAAACTAATGGTGAAAAGAATGCATTTCCTGAAGAAATCAATGAGCTTCTCTTTAAAACTATTGAAATTGTTGTCATTGATGCAGATCCATTTGCAGAACTTGGTTATCCAGATGAAGATCAACACAATGGGAATCCTGGGTGGAAAATCCAGCTACTTTTCCTGATTTCCAGGAATCCTCTTCACCAGTATCAGATGGAAAAAAGTCCTGCCTGGAAGCCATCTCCTGTCAAGGAATGAATCTCTGTTTGAAATGCAAACTGGCTTGCCTGGGAGGGAAATTTGAAACAGAGAATAATTTGGGCTGAAAGGGACCTCTGGACATAATTTGGGGCAACCCCCTTGAGTTGAGGGGGTCAAGTGTTTCGTGAAAGGAGCTGAGTGGCAGCTCTGACCTCCCAGTTCCCTGAGCTTGTACTTGTTTTACAGAATGATTGCTCTCACTCAAGTTTCATCCAAAGTTGTCAGTCTGATTAAATCCAGTGTGGGTCAAGGCCTCTGAACACAGGGGCTTATCTCCACAAGATATTTGCATCTGGGTGTTTTCCTTTTTTCCTAATTTTTATGTTTTCCACTGCATTTCCTTTTCCACTGCATTTTCTGTCACTCACAGTTGTTAGAATGATGTGCTCAGCAATAAAAGCTTGATGGTGATTATAGCACTTAATGTCTCAAGTGACTGTTGCAGAAGCCCTGCTCTCCAGGAAGAAGCCGGAATCTCCCCAGAGATGGGAATTAGTGAAAAAAAATCCTCTTTCTGCAGTACTTCTGCTTTCCCTAATCAATGATCATTATCTTGATCCCCAATTTGCTCACCTTTCATTTTTCTTATCATCCTGAAGCTTTAGAAACCTAAATTGACAGCTCTGAACTGACAAGGTCAAATCCATGTCACAGAAGAACAAGATTCAGCTGTCTAAAATATCTGAGGCTCCCAAATCAGGATCCCAAACATGATGTGGAACCCACAGAAGACCAGTGCTCTGATGGAACCTCAGCATGGCATTGGATGATGGTTTAGGCAGCAAAATCCCATCCCAGGCTTTTATAATTCCACTTTAAAATGGAGTTCAGACCATCCTTGTGGAAGTACCAGACTTGCTGACAGTTTTTACAGGGAAAACAAGCTCCACAACAGCTGGGCTGTACAGCACTAGAAAATAAAAGCAGAACGAGCCTCATGTGACAGGATGGGGATAATGGGATTTGATATGAAATGTACCCTGCAGTGAGAATAAACAAGACTCTTCATAGTCCCTACTTCTTCTTCCTCCATTTAAAGTGGGGAGCTCTTGATAGAGAGGGGAGATGTGAGAGAAGCAGGGCAATCAGCATTGCTAAACATGTAAACGCGTTGGATTGGTCTTTCTTTAAGAACCAACATGTGAAATTTCCTGGATTTCACTATAGAGAAGCCAGCAGAACAATCTCTTGGTCATAAATATATATAAATATATAGCACTAAACAGTGAATCACCTGATGCCTGCAGCTCCTTCCATATGTGCAAGTTCAGTCACGTAACACAACTCTCTGTTGTCTTAGCAATGTTTTGTACCTGAATTTCTGTTTAGTTTTCCAGTTGTCTCTTTTATTTCTGCTCAGCCTGAAATTCCACACCGGGCTATTTAAGAGGGAACATCATTTTATTGCAGCTCTTAATGGCACCAGAACTCTTTGGGGATGATGTATTAAGAGCAAGGATTGAGCTCAGAATAAATGTTTGCTTCCCAGTATAGAAAGAAAAAAAAAGTCTCTGTCTATAAAGTATTTATTTTTCCAGCTCGTACAATTTTCTACAATGGAAGTTTGCTAAAAACGTCTTTGTGTTCTTCCCCCTGAGTACTGTCTGCATTCCAGATCCAAGAGCTCCTCCAATGCCATTCCTGCAGTTTATGCCTGCACCTGGGAGAAAGGGGGTTCTCATCTCTGTAAAGGTTGTGGCATTCAAAGCTCCTGCCTCACGTGGCTCCAGCTGTTTGCCAAGCACGGCGCTGATGCGTCAGGAGCGTCGCAGTCGGGGAGGCAGAGAGGTTTTCAAAAAGCCACGAGGCACCAGGTGACGTCAAAGAAAATGTTCCTCCTTTGAATCTACCCATGAAACGGCAATAAGGGCACTCCTCAGCAGCCAGCACCCAGCTGAGCCCGGTGGAGATGTGTTTGTGAGGCAGGAAGGGAAGAAAAAGCAAAACACTGAATGGAACAGCAGAGATAAACTGGTCCTGTTCAAACTGGGTACTCTAATACATGCTGCAGGTTATGTACCAGCAAATGACACTGCTAGGAAATGAAAACCCATCCCAGCAACCTATAATTGCTCTTTGAGCAGCTTAAAAGGAGTTAGTATTGAATAAAGCAGTAAACCTTCATCCTGAGTGGGTCTTTATGAATGCTGCTGTTGTAGGGGCTGCTACATCTACTTGTTTATGCAAAAACTGTACAAATCATTAACAAAAACACAGACTGTGCCTCTAACAAGTTTGCTGGTACACACAAAAAGAGAAGCCACGTTCTGGCCCACCCTGTAGAACAAATAATAAACTTAAGTCTGAGGTTCAAGTCAAAGCCCGATTCATTCCTTCCACCCTCTTTAGAGAATGTGGACCAAACCATGGATCCTCTGCTCTGCTGCTCAATGTCACTCTTTAGCATCAGATTTGGGATTGGCTTTTAGAGGAGTGATCTGAGGTGGGCAAAATCTTTGTAGAGCCAGAGCGTTTTTAGAGAGGCAACAAAGAATCCTAAATAGATATATTAAATACATATATACATACATTCATGTATATGCAAGTACATGCATTTAAATTATTTGTACTTACTTTTATTTTTATTTTTATTTTTATACATCCACATATGTAGTCCAAAGCTAGGGTGATAAAGTACAGCATCTGCTTAGCAGCCTGTAAGTTCTCCCTTCCTTCCCCACCTCCTCCCAGATACTCCCATGTCGCTGGGACAAAATGGGATGAAAGATGCAGTGAGAGCACCAGGCAGTTCTGTGTGTTTGCAGCTGGACAGGTGAAAGGCCATTTTATTGTCAGAGATTTTTGAAAGTGTGATGATTTGGGGAATGTATTCCAGCCAACAAGCTGCCTTTCTCACACACTCACTCGGTACAGCCATCCTTACACACAGTGCTGTGTGCCCAAGCTGTAATTCTCCGTTTTGAGCACACCCACAGTGAAAAATGACAGTCTGTGCTCGGGACTTGGGGTTCCTGACTCTTAGGTAGATGGTTGGGGTGTTTCGGCTGTATCTGAAAATTTGTTGGTTGCAATAGTTTGGTTTTGGTGGGGTTTTTTTTTTATGTTTTAATCCTTCTGCTTGTTTTCCCAACTGCAAACTCTTGATGTGAAGTGTGTCTTGTTCTTTTCCTATTACACTGGGCTATATTTCATTGCCCTTTATTACGCAGAGGAAGAAGGGTCCAGCTAAAAAGGTGAATAGTTGAATTTGATGTTCACTGAGTGAATAAGGAGAAGACTGAGATTTATGAAAAAAGGGGTCAAACACTTGAAGTTTACAGCTGGGTTCTAAGCCTGACCCATAACCCCAGTGGTAATTAATGCCACAGCTGCATTATGCAAGGAGACAAAGGTGCTGTTATTAGCAATTAATATCACAGCTGACCTGAGCTCTAGAGGTTCACATGTGGCCTGAAGGGACATTTAACAGCTTTGTGTTAGCAGCTGGAAGTTTTATATATGTCATTGTGTAGAGTCCCAGTTTTGGGAAGACCCTGAGGGTGCTCAGGAACAGGACAATAATATTTGAAGCTGTACCTTGGCATCTCTTAAAAATATGAAGAAAAGTCTCGCATTTTGGAAGGTAGGTAATGGGCAATGCAGTGACAATCTTCTCACTGTTGTGTAAAATAAACCCCAAAAACGAATCAGGTAAAAATGGTACCAAGCTCTGAGCAAGCCTAGTGGAAGGTGTCCTTGCCCAGAGCAGGGGGTTGGAATTAGGGGATCTTTAAGGTCCCTTTCAACCCAGCCCATTCTAGGACTCCATGATTTCCCTCCTGGTCTCCTTTGTCTTGTAACTGCTGTTGGCGTCAAGATACTGAGCTCTCTACACGATCCAAACTGAACTTAAAATGAGAATCCAAACCATGCCAACATCCAAAATAACTCTCTCAGGAGCCATCAAAACCCAAAGACATTTAAATTCCCTCAGCAACATCCCTTTTCCCCTGAAAGATTTCCAGACACCTGCAGAGCCTCTCAGGCCTTCAACTGGACTGACTTGATTAATTAAGACAGGAAATGGGTAATTATACCACAGTGGAGTTGTGGAACAGCAGGTTGAGCCCAATCTGTCAGAGTAGTTCAGAGCCAAAGTCCCCTGGGTAGACCCCTGGCTGGGACCTTGTAACAAGCCCAGGTAATTTCCTTCCTTCTGACCACAGCAGGGGTGCCAGGCCTGGTTTTGATGGGAAATCCTGCTGTTCAGAGCATAGTCTGGGAGTCTGTGAGCCTGCAGCTCCCAACTGACAAGAGACTCTAACAATCAAAGCACAGGTGAGGAAGAAGATGAAGACAATTCGGGGCTGAAGATGCTGTTTTTCCATGACAGTGATCCCACTTTTATGGGGCTAGAAGATGCAGGCACCACCAGATCAACAGCATCCAGCAACCCATGGAGCTGCACCACAAATACTTGGATCTAAATATAAAGGCACCAACCTGCAGCCCCCTGGAACTTCTTATTTGGCACATCTTTTAATTTCTCTGTAGAAAATCTGTGCAGTTACATCAGCTGTATATGGAGATAAACTGATTCACTTGCTCAGGTCATGGGGATTTACAGGCACAATATTTTATTTTGTGCTTGCCAGAGGCTAAAAGGCAATCTCTGGTGACTCATGAAGTCTTGGGAATGTAATCACCTGTGAAAGCAGTCAGAGCAACATCTAAAATTCACCCTTTTTCACTTAAAATGTCAGGAGAAAATGCAAAGGCAATAAACTTCGCAGTAATAAGGAAATTTTATCATCTAGCAGGGCTATGAAACACACATTATCCTAAATAGCCTAAGCTTATTTACACCAGTCACCACTTAATGAAGGTCATTAGCATTGAGAGGAGTGAATTTGTGCATAAAAATCATTGTAAAGACTTTGGGTGTGTTATTACATAAAAAAACCCCCAAACCCCACTGGAGAACTGGAGGCAGGGGACTTGTCCTGGTAATGCTCAGAGGTACAAAAGTACAGCCAAGATTTCCCCTCTTCACAAACAGAAGTGGGCAGACGTCTCCATTTGCTCATCACTGCTTCTAAGCAAAATGCTGTTTCTCTCCTGGAGAAATTAAAGTTGAGCAAATTGATGATTAACAGCATGGGGAGGAAAAATATCTTCATAAAAATCTCAGAGTCAAGACAGGAACAGGCAGTTCTGAAAATGAGCAGGTGACGATGGCATTTTCTCATTTCCCTGTAAATACAAGATGACTCCTGAGGCATTTGCTAATCAAAATAACGAAACAATTCAGCTGGCAGTTGTCAAGTCACCTGAGTTTGCTCATCTGATTAGCTTCGGTCTCCTGTTACGACCTTGTAACTTAATGAAGTGATGATGTGAACAGCAGCCCAAGAATTGCATCAAAATCCTCTTTCCTGACATTGCTCATAACTGAAGAGCAACAAGATAAGGCAAAGATGGTATAACTTACAGGATAAAAGATATGAAAGAACAGTTCTAATTTTCCTGTGTGATACTGAATAATTTTGCCCTATTAAAATTTGTTTTTTGAAATAGGCTGTTTTTGTAAGTCTTTTTTTGTCTTGTGCACAACAGGGATTTTATTGTATTTCCTGCTAAGGAAATGCAGATGTCACAACCACTACTTCTGATTGCCACTCAGATCTTCCAATTTAAAAATGTAGAATAAACGCAATAGACCCATATAGCACCTTCCAACACCTAAAGGAGCTACAAGAAACCTGGAGAGGGACTTTGGACAAGGGCATGGAGTGATAGGACAAGGGGGGATGGTCATAAAATGACAGAGGGCAGGGTCAGATGGGGTATTGGGAAGGAATTCTTGTCTGTGATGGTGATGAGGCCCAGAGCAGCTGTGGCTGCCCCATTTCTGGAAGTGTCCAAGGCCAGCTTGGATGAGGCTTGGAGCACCCTGGGATAGTGGAGGGTGTCCCTGCCCATGGCAGGGGGATGGAACGAGATGATCTTTAAGATCCCTTCCAACCCAAACCATTCTGTGACTCCATAATTCTCTGATCCCTGAAGTCAGGAGCATTTGCTTCTGACCGGGACCTGGGATTTTGGGAACGAAGCAGCTGCCCCTGTCCATGGTGCTGCTTCCTGCCCGAGAGCTGCCCGGCTCCACTCGGCACCTCGGGCTCCTCCTGTCAGAGTTCTGACAAAAAGTCTTCAGCAGATTTCTGATTCTTCTGATTAACATCAGCGCCAAACCAAGTGATTATCGGTTGTGTTTTCTTTGGAAAGTGCTCGGCTCTAAAGAGCTTTTATACATCAACATCCCGGCCATGCCCAGTGTCTGACAGTGTGAGAGTCATGGAAACCACCCCAGGGAGGAGCTTTTCTGACCCGGCCTGAAGGTCTGGCAAGTGATGGCTTTGCAGCCAGTAGAACGTCAGTCGGTAGAATACAGAACAGAATTAATTTGTTGCTAAACTGGATGTCTGAATAGGTCAGACAAATACTGTCTTCAACATAAATGTTTATTTTATTTATAAAACAAGCCGACTTGAAGTGGCCCAGATGTTTTAATAAAGTTATATGAAGGTAATTGCACTCCATTCAAAATCATCCCACACCGAAACAATCCAAATTACAATAATGTCTGTCCATCCAAATGGAATCCATCTTCTGCAATACTGAGAGCAGATACCTGTTCAGACCTGCATTGTTCCAGCTCCTTCTGAGCTCAAGGCAGAGAGATGAACATCTTCACAGGGTAATCCTAAAAGAGCTGCCTTAAACAGGTGAAGAGATCCATCTCCCACACTTACACCAAGGATGAGCTGAGCAATAAGGGCAGCTGCCTCTGGGAGTCTGGCAATTCCTGTCCAAATCTGCCTTCTCTGGATGACTCTGGATGATTTTACCATGGACCCACGTGCCCATGCAGGATATTCATGTGCCAGGCCTGGTCTTGCTTGTGTTTTCTTTTTAAATCTTTATTTGCTTAACTTTTTTTATCTTTGTAGGAGTGCCTCTTGTTGCTCTCTAACAACCCTGAAGCAATTTCCCAGATATTGTGTTGTCATATGCAAATCCCAAAATCATATTGCAACCAGGACTATTTTTTATTTTGGTGTTTTCCTCCTCTGACTCTTGCCAAAATAGACATTTTCCACTCTTACCTCTTTCTTGTCCCACTAACACATACCTGGCTGTGACAAATTCTAGCAAATTCCCCTTAAAAGTAAACAGTTTAATTAAAGGTCTGTTGCATATGCCTCCCCTAAGCCTGTAGGCTGTTAATAAAGAGAGGAAAATCTTATTTCAATAAGCTCTCCTCTAATTAACATTCTTCTCTGCTTTTCCCTGGATGTCTTAGACAAGTAGTGCCACACTGGGACTCAGCTGAATCTTCCTACAGACAGTGAGCAACCCTCCACAATGATATGAAAAGCTGGATAAATAGTAATGTGCAATTTATTATAAAAATTCGCATGGAAAGCTGATGTCAAAAATTCCTCACTCCCTTCCTTTCCTTTCCCTTTGACTCTGGTTGTATTTATGGTCCAGTTGTTTGATCTGATTATTCAGGTGCCTCAGTTCGGGTGCCATTAGTTGTACCAGAGCAGATCATTAGGACCAAATGAGCACAAAATAAGGTA
Source organism: Corvus cornix cornix (assembly GCF_000738735.6). Lineage (NCBI taxonomy): Eukaryota > Metazoa > Chordata > Aves > Passeriformes > Corvidae > Corvus > Corvus cornix. Next base: position 2,831,464 of record NC_046333.1, on the reverse strand, counting down.
AAATAGCCTCACCATTTCCCCTGCTATTTAATAAATGCAACACTGAGCTTATTCAAAACCAGTATTAAACACAACTCAAAGAAGTCTGTGCAAATGCTACATACTTCACAGATCTCACAGGCTGTAATGATGAAATTCCACTTTTTTCACAGACTTATGATGAAAGGAGTCCCAGGTTTCTGAAACTTCAGTAGTAAATAAATTTCTGCATGGTTATTTTAGCTCGTGCCTCTCTGAAAGCACCAAATAGCAGTTCCAGGAAAGGATCCATCTCAGTTCTTGCTGGGGGAGCTCATGTGGTCATCTCAGTCCTGGTGGGGATCTTTTGGTCCAAAATAATTAATTCTTATGTAAGAATTTATCCTGCTAAGTCTGGCAGGTGAGAGTCAGCTCCAAAATAACCAGGTGCATAAAGGATGAGGTGAGTTTGTGACAAATCTTGTAAAGATTGAGAGGTAAAACAGAAATCAAATTTCCCTCATTACAACATAATGATATTTTAGGGGAATCTGTTTATTTGTTTACTTTTGTTAAGATATTTTGATTTGTACCTAAAAAGTGCTGCACTAGTAATGGAATTACTACAATTCAAGATGACCACAGATGGTTTTTTTATTTTATTTCATAGCAAACGTCTCTCCTCACACACAAAAGGAAAAGCACAAGGGAAGAAAAATTAAGGAATATTTAAATAAATCCAATAGTGAGGGGAGCAATACTCTTTCTTCCACATGGTTCTTGGTCACTCCAAATTGTTTAGCTCAAACCACAGTAAAACATTCTGTTTCATCTCACATTTATCTTTTATTGGGTGCAATTTAAACTTCTTTTTTAAAATAAAAACCGCAGCTACTACTTAAATCAGCCACTGCTTCACTATCAGCTATATAAACATAACCATTTTCAGACACTTCTCCCAGTTTAACTTCCTGGTTTTCCCTGCTGTTTCAAGCATTAGAATTTAATATGGTCAAAAAGTTCAAGCTGGAACATTGCCTGAGAGTGACAAGGCGTTGCCTCTGGTTATGGGATAGATATGGATTTGTTAAAATATTAAGGATTCTGAATTTTTTTCCCCCTTTGATTTGATCTCTTGAAAAAAGGAAAACAATTTCATGTCAAAGTCATTGAAAGCTCCTCAGTAATAAATTTACTAGGCTTGTGTGTTACAGCACGTCAGTGCTCAACCCTTGAGGAAATAACCCCAATTATTAGGCTATTTTAGGACATCCCATTAAATTTGAGGGTACAAATGAAACTTCATTAGTCAAATTAATTCAGCTGGCTATGGAAAGATAATATTTTCAAGAGGAGTTCTGAGAAAAGGATTTGGTTTTGTTCCTTTGGAGATTTACAGCCATTTGTGTCGTGGTTTTCTGTGATGTCTCACGTTTCACCCCTGATGAACCTGGCTTTGGCTGGAATTATGCTTTATTTTTCTCCAAACTATTTTTATGCAACTATTTATGCACGGTGTTTATTTATTGGACTAGAAGTTGAAACTGTATCCCAGAGATTGTCTTGTATCTCGAAATGCTATTTCAAACCTCATCAATCCTGATTTTTGCCCTGGACCTGGTGATGTTCTTACAATTCTTTTTTTTTTTTTTCCCCTGCTAAATTTCTGTTCATTTCTCATTAACCCTATGAGCCTCCACTCTGCAAATTACTCTTATAATTCTAGGGTGGGAATGTTTTGTTTTCTATCTTTTGGAGTTCAATTAATTGCATTCTCCTTGTTATACATCTGCTGTAATTCCTGAAAATAATTCCACGTTATTTGTGGGTTTCCCAGCTTCAGTTGAGCATGGGCTCATACTCATGGCTCAATTTCCTTGTAGGTTTTTATATTCACAAGGCTTCCAAAATCAGTAATCAACAGCAATGCTCATTCCGAATTTTAGGAATTATCATGATTTCCTGAATGCACAATCTTTCTGAGAGAAAACCTTGCAGCTTTTGGATGTCACAAATTCTTCCCTGTTCTGCTCCACCTTAGCAGTTGATAGATCCTGCTCAGATCTTTCGTATCTTCTGTCAATGGTGACATCACTGCCATTTTTTTTGTTAAAAAACCCCAAAACTATGCATTAGATTTGCTCTCAATCCCATCAATTTTTTATTATTTTTTATCCTTGAGTTATATGTCAATAATACAGGTTATTTAATTTTTTACAGTTGATTTACTCTCAAATGTTGTATATCTATCTGTTGTAAACTGTCATTATCTTACCATATGAAAAAAAATTAAATTATAGAAATTAACTTCAAACAAAACAATTGAATGATGGTTGTTTTAAGCCTTTCTATCATGCTAAGAAAAAATTCACCAAATGTACTCTCACAGCAATGAAAACCTTGAAAATCCCTTTTTCTTTCTTGATATAGTCTTTACAAAGATTTATGAGTTCCAGAATAATGTAGCTGGGGCACCATGGATATTCAGTAACCCTCAAAGCAGGGCTGACACTTTAATCTTGGCCTGATAGATCATATGAGACCTGTGAATATAAGGTCTGGATAACTCCTCTTAAAGTCATTCCCAGTTTAATTCTCCAGATTGATAATGCTGATTTTTCTTCTCCATTTTCTCTTCTTGTCAGTGTGTCCTGGCATGGCAGAAGCTTTCACAGAGATTTTGATGCCACTGAAGGTTGGTGCCTCTTCACTCCAGTCACTGCCTCAGCCATGCAATGACCAGAGGGCTCCACTTGTCCAGTGGTAGATTTGTGAGTTTTTACCTGTGGGAGTCACTGATTACTCTGGAAACAGCCTAAGATAAATGACCCTGGCTTCACCAAATTTTTCCCCATGATTTTCTATGTTCACCCTTTCTGTGAATGTGTTTCCAGGTGAATTAGAGGTTTCCTGACAGAGCTGGACTTGCGGGTGAAGAGGGATTGTCTAAGTGGAGGTACTGAGGATGTCAAAAGAATCTAAATGATGCCTTAGGTTTTAACTTTTATATTTTTCAAACCCTGCACTGCCTGGTGTGTAGCTCTGAAGTTTCTTGTAGCCTTTTAACTTCTGTTCTCATGCTGGTTAGACATAACAAACCTCTCTAGGTTTGCTCTTCAAGGAGACCAGGCCCCAAAATGTGTAAACTAAAGCCTAGAGAGGGGGAAAACTTGGGATAATTACATCATTAACTGAGGTTATAGTTGGAGAATTAACCCTGATATGCAAATGGACCCAACTTATAAAAGGATGAAGAACCCCTGACCCAGGGTCCATCTTGGGTGCAGCCTTTCACTGCCCAGGGTGTACCTTTGAAGACCCTTCAAATAAATGCCTACCTTTATTCTCTTATTTTTGTCTAGCCTCTGTTTTTAGGTGGCCACCTCAAGGCATCATAAACACCTCCAGTGTTGTGCTCTGACACAGATTCCCCAAAACAGGAAGTTTGTTGTGAAATGAGAAACTGGAGGCAGGTTCCCCTCGTTGCAATCCCAGATTTGAGAAGCCAATCAGTTCCACAGGCCAGTTCCATTCATTTTCTGCAAAGTACCTGAAAAAACATTGTTTTTCTCCCAGTCAGGCTGATGCCTCCTCAGAGAACATATTTGGGTGGGACTCAGTTCACAGAGGGATATCAACACTTTGGAGTGTATCTGTACATATTAAATCCCACTAATAATCCCCTGCAGCTTAATTTTCCATTAATCAGGAGCCATGAAGGGAAGGAACCTGCAACACTTGGCTGTGGATATTATCAGTGTGGTACAATTAACCCCCACAACAAAAATGTGATTATTAAATCTTCTTACTCCAGCTAATCCACCTGATTTAAGCTACAGTGGGTAATGTTTCTGACTTCCTTGAAACCTCAACACATATTTTTTTCCCTCTCTCATCTCTGAAGCTGGCAGACAAGTATTGCTGCTCAAAACTACTGATCTTGCTTCTCAAATCTCATTTATTCTATCTCAGACTCAACACTACAGCCACCAGTGGTGGAGAGATAAAGAGGGGTTATGAATACATTGGTAATGTCCTCACACTAAACTTATCAGATTAAAGGATGGGTTTAATAACTGCAGTGTAATCTCAGATTTGATGGCGTTGCTGGGATAAAGAAAGACTGTTGCTAACATCCTTGACATTGGATGAAATTGATCCTGGCATCATGAAAATCAATGTTTTGCCTCTTCTTCACCTGCCCTATTGACTGAGCCTTTGAAATCTCAGTCCTGCAATCTGTCTGTTCTGCCCCAGTTCCTGAACAAGACATTCCCTGGAATTGTGAACTTCTGTCCCTCTTTTGCTCCATCACCAGGTGCCTGGCAGCTCTGCCAGTGTTCAGCCACCCTTAGCTAATCATTTTCCTCTCTTGTGTGAGCTGAAGTCTTTAGCACCGATTCCCTTTGACCAGATTAATGAATGAGGGAGGTGAAATCGCCACTGCCCTGCAGGAGTCAAAGGCTGCACCACAGTGAGAGCCTCCATCAGCATGGTCTGGGCTTCAGGTCATATTCCCTGTGACCTACTGGAGGCTTTGAAGCCTGTCCATGAGGGCAACCTCCTAAAGCCCACAGATCACGGGACTATCCATCTGTTTAATAAAAACAAATGGACCTGGAAGGAAAAGTACCGAGACCAGGCCATGACTGGAAGTAATCAGCATTCCCCCATTGCCTTCGGTGATGATTTAAGGATATTAATGGACCATCAGCTCAGCAGTGCATTAAATCTGTGTTCCACAGGAGGAAAATAATTCCCCCTACAACATTCCCACTAACCAGGCCCATGGAGCACAGTGTGTGTGGTGCTCAGTTTGTACTGCAGCCCCAATTCTGGTTTAGGTTTGGGTTTTTCCACCCCAGGAGCCTGTGTGTCCAACATTCCAGCCTCTTGCCAACATGCCCATGATTTGGTTTTGGCCTGGTGTTTACCACTGGGCCGTGGATTATGGGATTTAGGGATATAAACAACACTGATTGCATCAGCAGAAATGTAACAACCGCATTGCACAAGGCACGGGCTTGGATTTGTAGCATATGCCAGGATTTTTTGGGTTCAGTTTGGTTTTGCAATTAGGATACGTGTTTAGTTTATGAAATTAAAAACATTGACTTTCCAGAATTTGGGATGAAACACACAACTCCTGGAGTTAAAGTCTGAGCATTTACTGATGGGTTTCATAGTTTCAACCCTTCCATCTGCGTTGCTGCTCCACAGCTGTTTTTGCAAATATGACTGAGCTAACCAGAAACTGGGACACTTCTGAGTCTTCATCCATCCCAGGAACTTGGTAAAAACTCTGGCACCTTGTACCATCAGTCCTCGGCCACCACCCTCAATATCTTCACACGGCTGTCCCTGATGAGATTGTCCCTCATGCCAAATCTGAGACATCAGCAGGGAGGAAAGGAGGAAAAGGAGGAAAAGGAGGAAAAGGAGGAAAAGGAGGAAAAGGGGAAAAAGGGGAAAGGGGAAAAGGGAAAGGGAAAGGGAAAGGGAAAGGGAAAGGGAAAGGAAAAGGAAAGGAAAAGGAAAAGGAAAAGGAAAAGGAAAAGGAAAAGGAAAAGGAAAAGGAAAAGGAAAAGGAAAAGGAAAAGGAAAAGGAAAAGGAAAAGGAAAAGGAAAAGGAGAGAAGAGAAGAGAAGAGAAGAGAAGAGAAGAGAAGAGAAGAGAAGAGAAGAGAAGAGAAGAGAAGAGAAGAGAAGAGAAGAGAAGAGGAGAGAAGAGGAGAAAGAAAGAAAGAAAAAGAAAGAAAGAAAGAAAGAAAGAAAGAAAGAAAGAAAGAAAGAAAGAAAGAAAGAAAGAAAGAAAGAAAAAAGAAAGAAAAAAGAAAGAAAAAGGAAAGAAAAAGGAAAGAAAAGGAGATTTCCACTGAATGTGGAATACTTCTTTTCCTTTCTCATTGCAAGAATTGAAATCCCAGGAAATCAGGATATTTTATCAAAAGATATCCTGATTTTAATGAGCAAATCTATTTGAAATGCTAATGTTCTTCAGCCAACAGTGGATTAAACATAAGAAAAATTAACTTTTATTGACTCTACTGAATACTAGTTTTGTATTTTTTAAGGTGAGTGGGTGAGATGTATAATTTTTATGCTGAAGGTCTATGTATTTTTCTGTTAATTTAAATTATTTTTCCTTTTAAAACCCATGCCAGCCTTTTTCCACCCTCGCCTGATGTAAATCTGGGGGCTCCTGGGACCTGCATTCAAACAAATCCATTCACAGCATCCGGATCTCCTATGAATATAAGGGTTTATTCATCCTGGAGAAGAGAAGGCTCCAAGGAGACCTGAGAGCCCCTTCCAGTGCCTAAAGGGGGTTCAAGAGAGCTGGAGAGGGACTGAACGATGGCAGACTCTGGCACAGCTGCTATCATTGAAAAATGAGTTCTTGGGCCAGCAATTCTCTTAAGGAAATGTCAATTCAGCAGCAGTATCAGTCAAAAATGCAAATGAAATTTGAGATATTCTAGGGAAATAAAGGGGGAATTGGAAGGCATTTTTATGTCTCTATGGGTCATGTCCTCACTTTTTGAAAATTGTGTGTGGTTCTGGTCACGTTATAATAATTCTGTAAAATCTTCGTGGAAGATCCATCACTGAAGGGATGATCCATCATGGATTGATGGCGTTGGAATGAGGAGCAAATGAATAGGTTGCAATCCAGCCTGGCAGTGGGATGATTAAGGAAGGGATGATGGACACCTGTAGAATCCAGAGTGATGTGAGCAGTGGCTGAGATGAAGAAAAGGCAGCAAACGCTGTTCTTGTGTAATAATTGCTCCACAACACATCAAATTAGTGCGTGTCCAGCTCAAAACAAACAAAGGAGGTGCCAGAAAAAGGGATGTGGAACTGCAGAACTCTCCAAAGCAGCTTGGAGAGAAAAATTGTACAAATTCAAAAAACAGTTGGAGATACTGAGAAAAGGAAAATCCATAAACCACACAAACACATCTCAGGATGTTCTCCAAGCCTCCACTCACATCCAAGTCTCATCCTGGGAGAATCTGAGAGACTATACGAAGGAAACCTCTCATATTCCTACATCTGTCCCTGGGAAGGTGCTTTAGACACATTGAGGACAGGATACCAATCTGGGGACAGATCCATAATGATGTTTTCATAGGTTTTACCGCCTCACTTAATATATTTTTAATTTATTGGGGGGGTTTTCTGCACAGAGCAGCACCAGAGGAGGAAGTGAATACACAAATATGTCTGGTAGGTGAAAGAAATGAGATGAAGTGTGGGGACAAACAACTTACCAATATTCCTTGGCTGAGGGTGTGCTGGCAGATCATAAACAGTTTTTGAGGGCAGCACCTAATAACTGTGTCATTCCAAATAAATAATGACAGGGGGAGGGGAAAAAACCCTAATAAATAAATTAATTCTATTAATTGAAAGATATCTGTTTTTCAAGCCACAGATTTAATTATTAGAGAGTGTAAGAGGTCTTAAGGAGGGAGGACAAGCCAGTGGATGGAACACAGGGCTGGAAACCAGTGGAATTCTGTCTTCTCCCTCAAGCTACTGGGAGTTTTCCTCTCAGGTCCCTTGCTGGTTCAATCTCTGTTGTTCACAACCTAATAACTAAATTTTGTTTTCTTTGTAGTGCCTTAAGAATCCCACCAGATATATGGAGAAGAAATTATTTGGGTCACCCCAAAAACTTTAATTTCTTAATGAACTAAAAAAGGGAAAATGATTTTATGGTAACCAATTAATTCATCCTAATTAACCCTTTTATTTTAGCTTTTATGGAGAATAATGTTTTAACAACATCATGTTCAAAATTAATATTTTAAGAGCATTTTAAGAGCAGACTCTCCGAAAATATCAGCTTTTTATTTTTTTAAATCATGAACTGGACAGGAACATGCTCAGTCCTTTAACTGACATATTTTAAAAAAATATTCTTTGTGAAACAGGGTTTGCACAAAAGAAAATTTTTAGCTCTCTTGCAAACAACATAGGCCAGAATTATATCCCATAATGAGTTTGTGCTACACCAAGCATAATTATGTACTTGTAACCAGTGCTGACTTCAGAATAATAATAACCAAAATTTTAAGTGTATTTCTGAATTTTACCTAAACCTTCTAATTACACTGAGATTATCCACAGAACTGAGCTGCTAAATGAGAATCTGATTGAGCAGCTGTCGGGATAAAAATAACTCAAACCTGCCCATGTTGTCTGCTTGTCCCAACAGCTGGTGCCACCCTCAGAAAACACAGAAAATGTAAAAAATGAAGGTGGGTTGGACTAACACCAGCAGAGTATTTTGACCACCTCCATGGTCTGGATTCTGACACGGGTTAAGGCTTTTGCAGCTGAGAGAAGCCAGTCTGAATAAGCTGAGATTTCACAGCTCCCTTTCCAAACTCATTTATTTATATCAGACTTGAGAGCAATCCAGAAACCTGGATCTCGCACCGCAGATGTCATTAAAAACACGATAAAACCTCCAGCGTCTTAACCTCACCCTGCGATCTCTTCACAGAAGATAACCATTAACCAATGCTCCATTTTCCAGGTTTTCGGCCCTCAGAGCACTAAGCCATGTTTTTCCTGCTATCCCAGATTTGTGTTTACATGATTTCTCCATGCCCTGTATATTTTGGGATTGCAAATGTTCTTCAACAAGTAAAATGTGATGGGAAAAGCAGCTGGACTGCAGCAAAGCTTCCACAATGTTCCAATTTTCCCCTCATGGGGCTGATGCCCTCCTCAGATTTCTTTGCAGCAAATGCAGACTTTTCCTAGCTGGGCATGATAATCCAAAAATATCACTTCATAATTAAGGAGCACGTGTGTATTGCATGTTAATGACCATAGTTATGCTTGCTGGACAAAGATCACCAGTGTGAGCTGAAGACAGTTGACAAATCTTCACCCACAGTGTCCAAATGCCCTTTGAGCTTCCTTGTCGTCTCAGCAGATGATTTCTTTCACCCAAGCAGTTTCAGGAGGCAAAAAAAAATTCCCTCTGCCTCTAAATTTGATTCCAGCCTTCTACAGGCTGGCATTAAGGCCTGTTGTGGGTTATGACCAGTGTTCAGTAAAAAAAATACGCAATTGGCTCACGTCCAACATCACTACATTTGAAAATACTAACATTGAAGTGGTTAAAAAAATGTATAGCTTGAAGGACCATCCCAGCCAAAAAAGCTACAGCTCTAAAAAGAGACAACTGAGAGTGTAAAGATGAAACTTCTTACTCTACGTACTTAACATCCTGTTAGAGTTTCACAGAATTTAAGTGGGCCTTCTCTGGCTTCCTAAAACCCAAGAATCTCATCCCAGAAGTTAAGCATTAATATTTTAAGCATTAAGTGATTCATTTTGATGGGAATGGTGGTTTCTACAGCCCTTTAGGACTGGCCTACACATCATCTTTAGATTTTATGAGTCAACCCAGTTGAATTCTTAAAGACCCAGATAACATTCTCAAGAAAGATGCAGGGTTAGGTGGGATATTGGGAAGGAATTCCTCCCTCTGAGGGTTCTGGGGCCCTGGCACAGGGTGCCCAGAGAAGCTGTGGCTGGCCCTGGATCCCTGACCAAGGCCAGGTTGGATGGGGTTTGGAGCAGCCTGGGACAGTGGAAGGTGTCCCTGCCCATGGCATGGGAATGGAAATAGACTCCTTTCAACCCAAGCCATTGTAGGATTCTATCCTAAGGTTGAATGATGATGAATGATCTACCAGGGTGAACCTCAGGGGGTTTAGGTTTTACAGCAAATAGAAAAATAGTTCTCTCCTGTCATGCAGAACCTCTAACCCAGCAGTTCTCAGGCTTTTCTCACCTCTTCTCTCTTCCACTAACATAATATCCCTTCCATTTACACCTCCAGGCTGGCCACTCTTCTTGGGCCTCTGGTTTGGTTAGAGCAGAATGAAATATTTGCTATTTTGGATAAGGATTACAATAATCCTGCCCATCTGCTAAATATCTTCAGCTCAGCCCTGTGCTTCCTCCTCCAGGGCAGCCCTTTCCATGACCAGCTTCCTTATTAAAGCCCACTGATGTTGTGTCCCTGCAATTATGTTGCCTGGGTTTTTTTGGAGGTGGTTCAATTCCCATTCCAGATGAGAAAACCCTGGAGCTAATAAAAAGCTCCCTGCTGGGTATCCTGGTTCCGTTTGCTGCTGTATTATCTACATTTCTCCAAATGTTTATTGTTTTCTCTTTCAACTGGTTGAGAATATGAATTTCTTCTGCTGGTAGTGCCTCCTTCCACCCGTTTTGGAGTCTTTTCTCTCTAAAGATGACACTGATGTGCGTTGTCCTCCTTCTTCCCAAGAGGGCAGCTGGCACAGACTTCAAGCAGCATATCTGACTGACATTAATGTGTGTCTGCAAAACACTCACCAGGTCATCAGCACCAGTAACTCCCACCTTGAGCTTTCCTCTGGAGGAGAGCACAACATTCTTTGCAGATAAGAGGATTATCAGCACCATCCTGCAGATGGGAAAAGCTGAGTTGCCCGTTCGGCCAAGCTCTACCCCGAGCCTCAGGCAGTTGCCAGCCAGACTCCCAGCTCTGTCCCTCCTCTGGGGATTATCCTCCCAGCAGAGCTGGGGGAAGTGAGTGTATGAGCTCTCATAAATCACTCCAGGGTGAAGTTCAGGAGCTGAACTCTCATAAATCACTTCAGGGTGAAGTTCGGCAGCTGAGCCCTCATAAATCATTTTCGGGTGAAGGTCAGGAGCTGATCTTCAACCTTTTCCTGAAAACCTTAGGCATGTGCACACAGACCCTTCTGTGCAGTCCATAAGTGCCGTCAAGGCATCAGGGACAGAGCTGGCTCTGGATGTGGAGTGGACAGGACAGATGGAAGGGCTGCTGCTGGTTCTTTTCACACCTGGAAAACCATAGGGACCCTACGAGGCAACATCCTGCAATTATTGCATCTCTCCTGCAAGTCTTGCATCGATTTTATCCCGGACCTGTCCTGCAACTCCCAGTTCTCTACACCAGGACCTCTCTGTGCAGACACAGCCCTGCACTGCCCACCTTCCAAAACAGCTGAAAACCCCACAGCTCCTTCCAAGGTAAACCCCTCACTCCTGAACTGTTTAACGACGTCTCCCATTCGTTCCTCCCCTGAAAACACCACCGGGATAAATCCCTCCTGCCAGATGAGGGGTGATGCTACCAGAGTGTGACTCAGCTGGCATTTTTCAGGATTAATCCAACCACAGCCTAAGGTGTCCCAAGGGAGGCCAAGTCAGACGTTGGTGTCTGGAGCTACGAATGAATCTCATCCTCACGCTGGCTGTTCCCAAATTTACCTTCACTGCTGGCACCACTGCTGCTGCACCAACCCTCCCATGAGAATTCCTGTTCACATCCAGTGAGTTCATGCATCCACACACCAGCTCTGCAGGGGAGTCAGCTCCTGATGGTCTGGGAGCGTAACTCCCGTATGCTTTGTGCTCCCAACACCTTTATCCCATCTGAACATTTTTCCAAAACCATTAAAACCTCAGCTGTGGGGAGAGCATGCCTAGAGCACATTCCAGGGAGATCATGGAACAGGGAAGAGAGAGATTCAGCTATGGGCATGGGAATTACCAGCTTCATACAAACGCCGTCCAGGAAAAATAGTAAAAAGAGGCATCTCGATAAAGATTTCACTTCTCTCCATAAATCTTTTAGCAATTCCCTTCGGGTAAATTCAGTCCAAAGTTTCTCACTGGAGCCATTGACGTTGGCTGCCAATTAAAACCATCTAAATGGGTACATTTAATTTACCTTTTTGTAGTTCTCAGTGCTAAAAGAGATCTAAGGCAGACAACATCAGAGAGGATTACTCATGTATCCCGAAGAAAATACACTCCTTAAAAAGGAATAAAAAAGTCTCTTTGTGACTACCTTTTGGAAAATTCATGGGGAGTTATTCAAGGGAATCATAAGAGACCAAAACACTGTTACAAATAATCAGAATATGTTCTTTCTTATCTGAGTCAGAGCATATGAGGAATGACACAAGGACATCTGCTGTACTTCTAGGGAAGGGACTGAAGAAGCCCTGTACCTTTTAACCCCTTTCCTCAGTGTCTGAGCCATCAATACTTCTACTTTAGAGCTTCACTACACTTATTGAATTCACCTGGGTCAAACTGGCATCCCAGAATGATGAGGCAAGCGCTGAATTCCCAAGGAATCAGACATCAGCGCCAGGGATCAATTTTCTGCTGGTGTTGTTTCTTTTGTTGTCACTCCACAGGTGAATCCATAAATGAGAACAAGACACTAATGAGGTTGTAGAGCATCATTTTGAAAACGTATCAAGTCCAGAGGCGTAAATGGTCTCTCTTAATGAATCTTCATGTTTCAGTTGTAGTCACTTTAGCGTAATAAATCAATAGTGCATGCTGTGACAGCGGGAGCATCGCTGCTACACACCCAGGCTAAATCAAAATGCCAAGACAAGTGCTCAGGATGCAGCATCACACAAACAAGCCTGGAAGGAACCTCAAAAAGTGATTTAATCTATTCCTTCTCCATGCCCACCAAGTGCAGGCCTGAGAAATGCTCCTTCAACCTGGGCAGAGGTCATCATTCCACACTCTCAGCGTGCTGGATATGACTCAAATAACTCAGCATAACCACACAACCACCAATAACTGATTTGGAATACAACGCCAACCTCTTGCTTTTTTTTCTTTTTTTTTTTGTTCACGGAGGGTGTGTCACTATGACAAAGTCCAAAACTGTGCAGATGTGTGTGGGAAAATCCCATGGATCAGTACAGACTGGGAATTTCCTGGCTGGCAGCTTCCCTGCTGAGCAGGGCCAGGGTGCTGTGTCCCTCAGTTTATTTGCGTGAGACGCGTGCTCTATAGCCCTGATAATTTTGGTCACCCTTTTCCCAATCACTTTTATTTTCTTCTCTTGGGCTAGAAGGGGTAGGGAGAGCAGGAATGTCTCCAGGGTGTCAGGAGTGACCCCAGCAGTGCTGAACAGGGGCAGGATATCAGCCTGGCTTATCTGCAGGCCACACTGACCCTCATGAATGCCGATTAGCTCTCATTCCATATCCAAAAATCAGTTTGGACTGGTGATTAGGGTGAGGGACCAGGATTTAACTACACGATCCTTTACAAACTACTTGGATTATTTCAGACAAATCCTTAAAGGATCTAAGCAGACCACCTCTTACAGGTACTCAACATCTGAGTTACAAATCCCACGGACCTTTGATCGAGAGAGAGAAGGCCATGACTCAGAGTTTAGGGTTTCTATTTCCATTTAACTGTGTAGTCAATGAAGAGGGTTAGAGGTGGTGTCTGAATTAATGTATATCAGGATATGCAGGTATATTCCTTACCTTTTCCATGGCTATTCCCCATTCATGTAATTATTTTCTAGCCCAAAAAAGTGTCATAAAGACATCTTCATTGGCACTGTAACGTGGCAGAGAAGAACAGCAGTTTCACAGCAAGCCCGTCTCAAGCCCTGACCAACACTGCATTTTTTAGAAGCTGCCAGTGAAAGTACAGATCCTTCTACCTTTTTGTTGGTCTGTACCCTGTCATTGTCGTTAGTTTTACTCTGAACAAGAGTTATTTGTTCTGTTTAACACTGCTGCAGATGTATCCTATTATCCACTGGTTTTCAGGGGAACATGGCCATCCCCAAATGCCACCTGCAGATAAGCACTATCCCTCCAAACCATACGCTTGGCTTTGAGTTTATCTCATCAGAATTAATTATTCAGGTTATTTATTGGGTCTGTAATTAAACAAGCTTGCTTTTACTGATTTTAAATTAGTCGTCATTCACTTTTATCAGTCTTTTTGGTTTAGTACCAGGGTGTTTCTGTGTGTTGGGTTTGGGTGGCCCAGTTTTGGTAACAGGGGACTTCAGGGGTGGCTTCTGTGAGAAGCTTCCCCCATGTCCACAGGAGGCAATTCAAGCCAGCTCCAGAAAATTCAGGAGTGAGGTTGATCCCGGGAAGAAGGGAAGGTGTTTCATGATTTGGTTTTCATTTCTCATTATCCTGCTCTGATTTTATTGGTAATACATTAAATTATTCTTTCTTCCTATGTCAAGCCTGCTTTGCCCGTGACAGCAACTGCTGAGTGATCTCCCCTGTGCTCACATCGAGCCAAAAGCCTTTCCTTATATTTTCTCTCTCCTGTCCAGCTGAGGAGGGGAATGATGGAGTGGCTTTGGAGGGAACCTGGTGTCCAGCTGAGGTCAGCCCACCACAGCCTGATTTCTCTGAACAAACCTTTCCTGAACACTCATTTTCTCTTCATCTATCACATCCCTCCACGTCCATCTCCTCCCTTCCTCTGCCCCTTGCAGAAACCGTTCCCTGTCAGCAGTCATTGCTATCACCTAATAATGGAGATCTTTGCTGTTTACTCAGTCTGTTGGGATATGAGGCAGGCAGTAACAGGGAATGGAGATGGATTCACCACAGTGCAAGCTGTGCATCTTCCCTTGAGCTACTTACACAAGGTTCCCTTATAACCAATATCAACCTGGCCAGTCACACCTTTGGAGTTCAGTTTCTGATAACAAGGGTGATAAATCAGTAGCACAAGAAAGAAAATAAGTGGATTCTCTGCTTCTTGACACTTTCAGGCCCAAACTGCCGACATTCCAGGGAGCTGTGCCTCAGCCAAAGATTGGGTAATGAGCTCACTGTGAGAAGGCCACAGCCCCAGTAATTTATACATCCTAGACTCCAATCTGTCACAGGGGAGAGTGAATTACCCTGTGAAAGAAATGATCCTTCTCCATTGACTGCAAAAGGAGCAGAGGGAAAACAGCTCATTTTAGCCCAGGTATTCTATCTCTAACTTCATTCCTTGAATTACTGTGAGGCGAATCCCATCCCACATGCTGTGTAAAAGAACAAGGTGAGTGAGCTAATGATCCCGTCCGGCCCTTAAATCCATGAAAATCACTGAAATATGAGCTGATTCCAGGGACTCCTTTCCCGCACAGCCAAGGTAACCAATCTCTGCAAAAAAATGAAGCCAGCCAAGATTTAAAAAGCACATGCAGAGTTAAATATTATGGTTTAAAAATACTGGAGGGTTTGGGGGGAAGGATTTACATTCTCTGGTCTAAAGATAAAACAACCAAGAAATGGGGATTCAGAAGAAAACACCCATGTGATTAAATTATCCCAGGGCTGACAGCTTCAAGACTCCTGCTGACAACCAAACCAGACCTATCCCATTTTATGCTGGAATCATAGGACATGGTTTTAAAATTTCCTGTGACACTGAAAATCTGACCTGAGACCACATCCATCACATGGCTCATGACATGAAGAACTGTCCCTCTCCATGGGACAGCCCAGTGTGTATCTTCCATCAGTCTTTCCCAACTGGAAAGGTCTGTCACAAGCTTGTCACTATCCCAGGCAGCCCAAGGGACCAGATAGACCATGATTTCATCCAGTACAGTAACATATTATTTCAATTTTACTCAGACAGCTCTAATTGAAACGGAGTCTCTTCACAAGGCAAATTCCCATGTTGGATATATTTTTCAAGTCCACCATCAGAGGAGAATGTTCAACATGATGACTACTAAATTACTCTGAAAAATGAATCCAGGGACGTAGTCTTACATTCCTCCTCTCAAGTGAGCATGTGATTACAGATTCTTTTTGCATTTTAGTAATTTCAGTCAGCTTCGAGCCTTAGGGCTATATTCTGAAGTGGAAGATTGATTTTTATAGGGGTTTTGATAAAAAAGTGGCTATATTTTTGAAATTCATTCCATTTCTGGACTACGTCTGAGCGAGATTCATCCCCCTTATGATTCCAATGGTTTCACTGGGGATTGATGTGAATTAAACATGATTAGTAGTGCCTCATAAATTTCCAGTTACCCATGAAATAAGTGGTTCTGCGCAGTCACAGAACCCATGGCTTTGGATAGATCTACATCCAGAGAGATTGCAGGCTGACAGTTCACTGTTAGAGGACACACCATGGCAGTGGGGGTTTGCAGATGGTAACACAACCCCAACCACAAGGCATTTATCAGAATGTATCGAGAGCAGCCCTGAAGAAATACATCTGTGACTGTTGATGGACATGGCTCAGAAATCTGTGCTCACAGACTGAATTCTGGGCTGCAGCAAAAGAAGAGTGACCAGCAAGCTGGTGGAGGAGATTGTCCCCTCTTCTCTACTGCATCCAGCACTGGGCATTAGGAAGAAATTCCTCCCTGTGAGGGTGGTGAGGCCCTGGCACAAATTACCCCATCCCTGGAAGTGTCCAAGGCCAGGTTGGACAGGGCATGGAGCAGCCTGGGATAGTGGAAGGTGTTCCTGCCCATGGCAGGTTGGAATGAGATGATCTTTAAGGTCTCTTCCATCCCAAACCATTCTAGGATTCTATGCTCACAGCTGGTTTGAAATGGCAAAAAATACACCTCAAACCCAAACAGAGATATCTAAAACACTGGCAGACAAGACATGGTATAAGAAGAAAACTAATCACATCATCGTGGTGATGTGCCCAAGTTAACCTGGCAATTAGTTTATTAATTAATTAACTGCCAGGAGCTGCATGTTTCCTTCACGTTTTCATGCCATTCCGGAGGCCTGATCTACTCACAACCTCCCAAATTCTGGAGACTCTACACAACACTGCCCTTCCAAGGAGAGACACAACTTTGGGGGTGTTTGTCAGCCAAGGAAGATCACGGACTCAGGTGCTCAAATCAAAACAGGCTCATTGTGTTAAAACACCTCCACCTCTGAGGATGCAAATCTGCGTTCCCTAAAGTCTGGCGATTTGGAGAAGATTTGGAGGCTGGGCTCTGCTTTGGATTCCTTTCTCGTGCTGCTGGTGTGAGGTTTCCCTGGTACCTCTACTGCAATCAACCCTTTTGTCTGCTGATGCAGCTCCTGATGTGACACCCTCGTGAATAATCGCCTGGGGATATAAATAGTGAGCTGATTAGAGCCAGCATTGGAATGCTGGCAGTGCCTTCACTATAGCTTAGCTTTCCCTTCAGCTCCAGACAGTCCCTTCCTCAAACCACCTTCTGTGCAAATCCAAAGGATTTGAAGCTTTCCTGCAGTGCTGGAGCCCAGCCTGGCAGGATTCCCTGGCCAGCACACTCCTGGTTTTCCCAGATGTGCTGTATGAACAATTTTTTTTAGCCAGCCCTGAGCAGACACTCCTTGTGACTATGTTGAACAAGACACCTGGAAGTCACTCAGGGATATTCAAAATATTTTGCCACATAGAAGTCAGTAAAACACATGCAGAGGACATGACTGAAAAGCTGCCTCAAGTTCTCCATAGCATATCCATGCAAATGTTATCACTGATATGAGATACATGTGAAAGGGGATCATGGGTACAGAGCATGTAAAGCTTTTATGGCTTAGCCTCTATAAATATTCTTCAGGTTGTCTCCATAATGTGATTGTTAATAGAACCCTGGCTAGGTAGGAAAATGATTTTTTAATCCTTCTAATGAAATTTATGGTTTTTTCCAAAGCTATCTGGCTTTGTTTTGCCCACTTTTTTAACAGTAGATGAATATACAAGTCTTGATAAGCTTTAGAGATGAATGGAATGTAAAGGGTTAAACATTTAGGATAGTTTATAATTTTTAATTCTGTACCAAAATCAAAGCAGCATTGGCTCTCACACTGATAACCATCCTTTCCAGGAGCCCACAGCTCACTGCTCCCCTTTCCAACTCAAAACAGAATTCAGTCCAAGCAAATAACATCAGCTCAGGTTGTTATTGTTTGTATAACCATTGCACTTACAGGTTTTACAGATTGAACAAATAACCCAAAATCCAACCAAACAGAAGGGAAAACGGAAGTGTCAGCTGCTGAAAGAGCTGAAGAACTGCACCAGGTTTGAGTTCAGGGTCCTGGTTCTCAGGTTGTCTCTGAAATTCTCAACAGCACAATGTCTGGGAGCATTCCAGCATCAACATTTCCATTCATTCCATGATTTTAAAGCCTGGAGTGACCTGGAACCTGACCAAACCCAGAGCACAGGGCATGTCTGGGGAGACATCACGAGCCCTGACCGAGCACTCCCAGATCAGAGCATTTCCCAGGAGAAAGGGGCCAGGACAAGCAGGTCCCACAGGCATTTTCTGCTGACCCATCACAGCTGGATACAACGAACCCCTGAACCTCAGTGAAATCTGTCACACAGTTATTTACAGTCTGGGCTTCCACACCTGAACTTGTCAGCCCTGAGTCATGTTGCTGCTGAAGGACAGAAATAAGTTGTTTTAGAAACAGGTTTGTCTGACTTCTTTCCGATCTTTTCATCAGGATTATCTCCATCTTTAAAAGGCTGGAAGTGATTCAGCTCCCAATGACTGTAAAAAGTCTTAGGACACAAATTAACACCTGTAACATGAGGCTCCATAGCTCAAAACTACAACCACAGTTTGAAAGAACACTTTTGACACAGTACCCACATCTTGCCCAGCCTCATCTTCCCACCCTGTAAAGCACAGATGTGTTGCAGATCTTGCAGATCCTGCCCTGTGTTTGCCACACTCACAGGGCTGTGAGGGAGAATCTCAAATAACACTGTCTTTTGCCTGTGTTTAAGCAAACAACTCCCACCCAGAAAGCCCAACAAAGAGGTTGTATAAGGGAGCAGTGCTCTCGTTTTATGTGCAGAAGACACGACGGCTCCAGTGAAGTCAGAAGATTATCTGAAGATGCAAACTGGGTGCACTGTGATAACACTTCACTATTTACAGACTGGCTCCTGAGAGGGAGTGTGTTTGCTTTTGGGGCCACAGCTACAGAAACACATGTAAATACTGGATTTTATTACAGGGCTCTTTTGCTGTCCAGGAATAGAGCAAGCCTTGAACAGCACGAGAGGCATAGGTGCCGCATTGGGCAGTGCTGAGTTTTGTTATCTTCACCACCCCAAAAGATCTCCACTGTGATTAATTTCCCTGGAAATCAATGTGGTGGGTGGCACTGAGATGGTCTTGCAGGGAAACTCATCCTGCTTATTCATAGTGTGGTGGTTGACTCTGGGCCCAACTGGTTGCTCTAATACACAATCCTAATTATCTGCTCTGGAACACTTCTGACCCAGCTCAGGAAAGCCCTGAATTAGTCCCCAGAGAGGAAATAGTTTTGATAGACATTTAGCTTTCAGCACTAACTACAACCTCCACAACTTCAACAGGATTTGACTAAAGTGAAATTTAGATACTTTAATGTCCCCAGCTTCAACAGGATTTGAGTAAACTGAAATCTAGACCAAGTCTATGGTGATTTTCCCCTTGATTGTGGATAATTTCTTAAAGTGAAGCCTTAGCTGATTATAACTCCCAATTCAGAGACTCCTTGTTAGCTTGGCACCATTTAAAATTATTGTTATTGTTTTCTCGCTTGTAAGCAAACTGCAAGACTGAATTTCATCTTGGACTTGATTACAGTCTCATATTTTATAGTCATCCTTGATATTCCCAGTAACAGAGA
This sequence comes from Corvus cornix cornix, assembly GCF_000738735.6. Lineage (NCBI taxonomy): Eukaryota > Metazoa > Chordata > Aves > Passeriformes > Corvidae > Corvus > Corvus cornix. The sequence continues at coordinate 2,812,014 of NC_046333.1, read as the reverse complement.
GCCTTGGTTCAGCCTGGGCATGGAAAAATGGTAAAACCACAACATCTTTAGTTTTGCAAATTGCATCTGTGCATCTGATGCTGTGTCCTGTGGTCTCCACCCTTTCTGCTGGAAAACTTTGATGGGAAGCGTGGAGCCTTGCTGCAGTGAGACTCCAGAGCCACATCATCGATCAGATATGCCTGGGACACACAAATAAACAAATGAAAATTGGGGAAGCTGCAGTTAAACAAGATGGGGATGACTCACTGCAGAGTCCAACCCACTCACCTCCCCAAACACAGGGACACGTGGCACAGCTGCCTGAAATTCCCCCTCAGAGAACTCTTCTCATTAAAGAGGGGGAAGACACTCTCAGTTCTCTAGCCCAGCTGCTCTTGGCAATGTTTTACCATGAGAACACTTCCATCACCCCCAGTTTCTCCTGGGAATCCTGCTGTGAGTGTCTGAAGGTGGCAGGACCTGGGGTCAGCAGAGGTGTTTGCTTTAAAATGTCTCACCTGCCACCAAAAAAATTGGTTGCCTGAGAGCAAAAATCCTCATAAGGACATCCACAAGTGCTTGATGCTGTCCTCAGCGTTGGCACTGGAATATTTTTCCCTTTGCCAGCCGCACACAGCCCAGTTTTCAGGTTATCTCTAACTGGAGATAAACCAGTCCACAGATGCCAGTCCCACCCTGCATGGAGCTGTGGAGCAGGAGTGGCTGCTCTTTGCCATCCCCAGCCAAAGTTCTTGTTTGCTGACCCAAAAGTGCGTGAGGGCAGCAACACAAACAAGAGAAACTGCCCTGTTCTGAAGGGATTGCGAGGCAAGGGGTGAGCACAGGGGAGAAGACACTGTAAAAACACAGAGGGCCGAGTGTAAACAGAGAGATAAGGTAGCGTTCAGGGAGAAGATTAATGTTACAAATGCCAAGGGTCATATTTTCTGTTAAAACAAATAAAGCTTCACTGAGCCTTGGTGAACTTCACTGGGGCCGTGCCAAGCCTTTGATAGGCGAGAAGCGAGTTCAAGGCAGCACCTTGGAGGCAAAATCCAGTCCCAAACTCTCGTGCCCTTCAGAAAGGTCACTCACCTCTCTGTGAAATCCCTTTCAGAGGCACCAGGTAACACAGGAGGCACCAGCACAGAGCCTGACAGGAAAGCTTCATAAATTCAATTATCTTAACTCAAAAGCACTGGAGCCTGATGCTTCACTTCCCTCAATTATTCCCTGTATTATGTCATGTCCTTGGATAATGTTTAGCTCTCCATGGGAAGCATGTCTTTATATGCCTGTTTTTTTCAGGTGACTACAGCAGCACTCAAGGTTTAAAAATCCCTTTTTTCCCTTGAAAAATCCAGCAACAAACTTCCCCGAGAGGGTCACAATTCACAGCTATCAAAGGAATGCCACACACTTCAACTCCTTCACTCATTCACCTCTTGACACAGAAAAAGAGAATGGGGCTTTTTGGGATATCATTATGTCATTGCCATTTGCACTGTCACAAATATATGGGAACCATGGAAAATAAGTTGTTGTCAATCCAGTTAAATCTAACACGATTTAGTGTGGATTAGGAGAGGGTTTCCCTGTTTCATACAGTCAGTCTGGCAGATCGTGGGCATGAAACCGTCTTTTGCCTACAAAGGAAGAAGAGTTGTCAGGGAAAAAAAGAAAAAAAAACCCACACCAAAATTATCTGGAAAATTACATTTATGTGAGACAAATTCTCCCCAGCCAGCGTTAATTCAGGAGAATGTACTGTCATTTCTTATTCCCCCCAAGAAATGGAGTTTTATTTTTCACGTGTGTTGAAAGGACTTAGAACATAACACTTCCCTCCATTAGTGGATGTAATGTTTTGCTGACATATAGTGAGGATGCTTAATTTGCTTGCACAAATATGTCCTGGAGGCAGCAGATATGGAAGGAATGCATCAGGCAAGGGAATCAAATGAGCAGCATAAACCCTGGGATATTCATCAGCTCAACCAGGAGAAATGAACTGCAGCAGCCAAAAAGGCTTCCTTTAAATCTGATTCACAGTAAGGAGGGCTGGAGGAAGAACTCCCAACCCTAATACCTGGTTGGGTTCTTTCTCTCCAAGAGATTAGAGCTGAGTGAAAAGTGAAAAGCAGGGCTGCTCTCATTTCTTTGTGCAAGGAGGATTTTGAAGAGCAGGTTTGAGCTGGAAACAAGGGATATCCCAGCTAAACAAACAGGAGGAAAATCAATAATCTCACAAGGAGTGTTCACTGCCTGCCAAAAGTAAAAGCAGGCAGTGGCAGAAATTAATTCTTTCCAATGACACTGGTTTGCTTGGGGTGTGAGAGACTGAGCTCGCAGGGGAGCCCTCAGACAGGCAGATGCCTTCATACTAACCACACACAGAGTCTCTGAGTTAATTTTTTTCCTTTGGACACAACCAGATTTCAGAGATGTGTGATAGAAAACCAGCAAGCTTCAGGCTCAGGTAGTTTCCTTCCGAGCTCCAAAAAACCACCTCAGTTTGGGGGAAGAGGGCATTTTATTCCTTTCTCCCTGATCTCCATCACCATGTCTGAGCCCTGGCCATGTGATTTTTCTGTTGTTTTCCTGACTGAAGCCTGCAGGAACCTCAGCACTGCTGGGATAATCTGGCATGGTCCAGGCATGGGGCAGGGCTGTCCAGCCCTATGTGAGAGCAACTGGCTTGGACAGAGCTGAACAGACCGAGGCTGTTGATGAAAGATCTCCCTCTTTCCCAGAGAGGAAAGGAGGCAGCCTGAGCTTGCTGTTCATTTGGGAAGAAGAGTGGAAAATAAAAGGGAAAAACTCACAGGAGCTCTTGTGACTGATAAATCCCAAAGAGTGTCCTGGTGTACGTCCAGTGCTTTGGATCTCAGCTGGACCTTTCATTGGGCTTCGAAAAGAGGAAGTAGTAGCTCAGCCCAGCAGGTGTTAAAACGGGATCATGCTCCACAGTGTGGCCAACAATGCCCTGCTGGGCATTGTCTCCAGTACTCCACCCTCTTCCCAGTGTCTGGCTCTGCATCGATCAGAGCCCACTGTCCCCAAGGCTCTTCCCATCCCTCAGGATTCCAGTGTTGCTATGACCCAGCCCACTGCGGGGCTGGGGCAGCGAGATGCCAATCAACCCCGGACCGTCCCGTGGAAGACACAGACTCGGAGGGTGGGTCGAGGAGCAGCTCAGAAGCCTAAGCTGCATCCCCCCTGGGTGGTGCCCAGGTCCAAGCCTCCCCCTGTTCGGGAAATTTCTCTGTTCCTCAGTTGTTCACTGGTTCTCTGTTATAACTCCCACCTCTCGGTTTCCCCCATTGGTTCCTGTTGAATTGTATCCTCCCCCTGGCTTGTAACTCATCGGTTGTTTTCCCCTTTCCCCGCCGTTTTCAAACCCCCTATAAAACTGAGGGAAAGCCTTGTACTAGTTTGAAAACAAACCAGTGGGAGGCACCAAGTCAGAATAACAATTTAATGGAAATTAAAGAAAAGGGGAAAAAAGGTAAAAGAAAACACTGTCAAACTGACAGAGTCAAGGTACAACCTGACACCCTGTTAGGCAGGGTGGTGGTAGCAGTCTGGTAGAATGGTGGCTGCAGTCCTCTGAAGCAGTGATCCTGTAATAAAACAGTCTGCTCTTCTTCAGGAAGTCCAATGGTGGCTGTATAGCTCCTGTCCTCTGGAAATCCAGTGGGAAGCCGGTGTCTCTGGTGTTCAGCCTCAGATTATATCCACGATGGGATGCTTGGTTCCTCCCTCTGGGTGGAGCATCTCACAATGGGGTAATGAGTCATGAGGCCAAGTGTTGATTAGGCTCATTAACAGAAGATAGTCCGGAGGGAGTTATCTCTGAGTCATGCGGCAGGGCAATGATGGGCAATTAACAGAAAGATGGTCTGGGGGGAGGAGGCAAGGAAACACTGCCCCACCTGATTTCAACAGCTGATGGGGATGGTAATAGAATACACTGCAACCCAGGACAAGCCTCTTGGGGGATCCCAGATTAAGATCATTGCCATGTTCTGGTTGCTAAACTTCTGACAATAAACCTGTTGGGAGCCAGACCAGAACCCTCTCTTCCTTCATCTCCGAACTAACGCGAGCCGATACCATCGGCTCCTGCCGTGTTTCTTCTGCAAAGAAGCCAGCGAGCTCAGCCAGCAGCTCTTTTCCTGATGCTGAAATCGCTTCTGCGATGCACAGAAGTAACGCAGCTGGACTGTCTCTGACTGAGGGCACGCCAGAGCTCATGCCGCGAGCACTGAACTGTGTTACTCCAGCACTCACATAAACCAGCTGGATGGATCAGGCAGATCCTCGTTAGCAGCACGAAGGCAATGGACATGCTGCCTTCTGAAATGTTGGCTTTCCTCTTCAATCCTTCCTGAAGTGAATGTGGCAGTTCAGGCTTCTCAAAACTGGTTCCAGTATACTCAGGCACATGCAGTCTCAGAGGTTCTGGAGGTTTTGTCCATGACTGGTGAAGCCAAAGGTGGATAAAAGGATCTTGGATACCATAGAATTATAGAATCATGGAATTTTTTAGCTTGGCAAAGACCTCTAAGATCGAGTCCAACCATTAACCCAGCACTACCGAGTCCACTAACAAACCATGTCCCTGAGTGCCACCAGCAAGTCCAAGCAGACACCTTGGGAAGAGCCCTGAATTCCCTATTCACTGATTCTTGCACTTGTCAGTTTATACCAAGCCTTACAGCATTTATCACAAAAATTAGGGAGATTCTAGAAGTTCCTCTTTTCAGCTGCTGAAAACTGTCTTAAACACAGTTCATTATTTTAACACCAGAGATTCTCATCACCCAGCCAGAAGAAGCTGGGGCTTGTTCTGTGGACACCAGCAGCAAATCCTCCCTGTGCAGAGCAGCTCTGGGCTGCATTTGGCCAGGCTGTGTAAAATGTTCCACTTCCTGCCTCCTCCACAAAAGCATCAGCTGTGTCACATCCTCTAATGATAAGGTGGAGGCTTTATCTCCCTCTCTAGAGCGTGTTTTAGCCCAAGCTTTTATTTAGCTTGCGTAATCTCTGGTGTCAATCACTGTGTTGGTTTCCCTGCTTCTTGTGCCTTCTGCTACCAAAGGACTCTCAGTGAGTCTTAGAGGAGATAAAAATCTCTCAGTAGGGAGGGTAAAATGTTTTTTTGTGGTGCACACAACCTGGGACAGAACCTGCCACCCCTGGGCACTCTTATTTTAAGAAATGTGGCTGTAGCCATGCTGAGAACTGTGCTGAGCAGCTTCCTGCCCTCACAACACTGCCCTGACCACCTCCTCTGTCCTCCTTGGCTCTGCAGAGCCCCAAGGAGAAGGGAGGGAGAGGTCTCCTGTTTCCTCTGTGCCTTTGGCACGTCACGTTCCCTGGAGCAGTTTTATAATGTTCCCAGTGTAAACAGCTCTGGTTTAATAATGCATGGTTTGCTCCTCACCTGAATTCATTCCATCCCTGTTGTCCTGAGTGTGGAGAAAGTTCTTGCTTGTTAGTTTGTTTGCATAGTTTTTTTATTTGGTTTGTTCTTCCTAAGGACAAAGATTTTCTCTTTTTCTGCCCAAACGCAAGCAAGATTATAATTTCTTTTAATTATTTCTAATAATTAAATATTTCTAATATTTAATTATTTCTAATATTTCTAATTATTTTAATTATTTCTACTTTCTATTATTTCTAAAAACTGGTTTATCCAAGCACTTTGTGAGTGGATAATCCCCTGTGGATATGTAATAGTAATTGCAAAGCTTATTTTTTCTGCTCCCAGTGGCTTTGATTGTGTGAAAATAAATGTTGAGTACTATGAAGCAATTAAACCTCAGCTCTCCTGGGAGCTGGATAGGTAATTATTGCTATCTTTAGCTTACAGAGTGAGGTGAGCATCAGGAACTGGATAATTTGCCCTTGCCCCAGAGATCAAGGGCAAGATTTTAGCCTGCTTGGATCAGGTAGATCCTTTTAATTGAAATATCCCACTCCTGCTCTTCAGATGTTTCCTGTTCTGCGCTGCCATATCCACCTCTGCTGCTCTCACAGCTTTAGTCATTAAGCAGGTGGAGATTTCCGGGAGAACTTCACTGGAAAACTTTTGGGAACAGCAGAGGACAGAAAGAGAAGAAAGTCTGAGCTTTCAGCCCTGCTGGATTGTGGTCAGCTTGCTTTAGATTTTCCCTAGGTTTGCACACAAGGCCACCCCATGCTGAATAAGGGGCCTTAAACCACAGGAAAGCACCAATTGTTTATGCTTCGTTTTGCAAATGATGAAGTCCTGTAGGTGGATGGAATTGTCCTGTTTGCCAAACACCACAGCCAGTGTTTGCCTGCCTCTAATCCCCAATGCAAATAATGCACAGAAATTTATTTCCCAGCTTGTTTATGGGATGTGATGCTATTACTGTATTCAAATAAGGTCTCCAAGTGGAAAGCAGAACAGATGCATTGTGTTGGCTTTGGAGAGGAAGCTAAATGGGGAACATAACCCCAAGAGCACAGAACAGCAAATCCAGCCTTCAGCAAACTGCTGCATGAATCAGCCCTCAAATATTGTCCTTCCAGACACCACTGCTGACAGTCTTTGTATTTCTGATTGCCAGGGGCACAGAGGAAAAAAAAACACGGGCAGGAAACAACGGGGTTGCTTTTATTTACCTCTGCCATTAGCATCCACCAAAGTTTCTTACGTTTGTATGACATTTCCCCAAGCACCTCTCAGAGAGAGAAGGCATTTTGTGAAGGATGCCACGGCACAAATGTTAATTACCTTTGAGGAAGAGGGTTAAACAATGGTAATGAGGAAAGGCAGGCACAGAGGTGGTGCTCCAGCCCAAGACGGTGATCACTGAGGTAACTGTGCTGCTAGTGTTGTGAACAGGAATTGGATCACGGCTTTCTTGAACTGTTCATGACTGAGATTAGGGAAAAATCACCTTCTATCCATTTATTAGCTGAGAGCCTGTTCAACACCAAGCAGCTGCCACCTTCCCAGCCTCCCATCACAGTCCTGAAGCTTAGAAAAGACTTTTGCTGGGAGGTGTTGGATGGAATCACAGTGGGGCAAGCACCGAGCTCCCACCAGCACCGCAAAATGGAAGCTGAACTGCAGCACAGGTTAGTGGAAAGTGAAACAAATTCACAAAATCTCCCACAATGTATCTCAATGATTTGCACAGGGACAGGCTCAAAACAGAACCATGCTTTGGAGGAAATACATCTTGGAATGGTAATACGTGAGTAATTCAGTTTAATACCTGGGAATGTGCCTGTTCCCACCCACCCAAGGCAAAAATTAAGGTTTAAACCATGACCAGCACTAGGCCACGCCATAAAACCACTGTGCACCAACATTTTCAATTCTTCAGGCACCCATTTTTGTTTTAAAGAGGATACACAGGGATAAGAAGAGGGCAAAAAAAAAGATGCCAAAGGCATGGCACAGCCTCCAAGCACGGGGCTCCAGAGAGTTTGGGGTTTTTCAGTCTGCTCTGACACAAAGCCTTTAGCCACATGGAGAGGGGAATGTGATTTCACTGATACTGGCAGTGTAAGATTCAGGGACATGGGAGGAAATGAGCAGGAGGTGGGTTCAAATCAAACAAGGTTTCTCCCAATGCTGTGGCGTTCACTTTCTGCCTTGTAAAAACTGATCAGATTTTTTAGAATTGTCTGAATTTGGTGAAGAATTGATGAGGCTGGTTGGGAAAAACATGAGCTGGGCCCTCTCACCTGGGCTGAGCAAGGACTAACAACAGGATGGTGTCTGGAGGGAGGCAGATGTCCCACAGCCTGATGTTGTTTCAGTGAGGCACAGAAGGGTGGAGGAGAACCAAAGTGTTTATTTTACCTGTTGTATCCACGATAAATTCTAACTGAAAGCAGCCAAGCCCCTCATTAATGCTCATTTGCATATTAACTTCCACACCCCTAAGGATGCAAATGAAGACAGAACATGCTTCACATGTAGACTGCAGACAAAGAAACCCCACCTGTAACACGTGATTGTTCCACCCCTTTGGCAAGGCCAAAAATTATTGTATAAAAGGAGTTTGGATAAAATAAAAGATGAAGAAGAAAGATAAACAGAGAAGGGGAAAACAGCTCTGTTTGCTCAGGATCAGTCAGCGGGTTGTGTCTCTCCCCGTTCATTGAATGCAACCAGATTTATGGTGTTGAAACAAACTATTTGTGGATCTGTGGAAGTTCTCGTTGAACAGGACCAGGCTTGAGAGCTGAATTGGTTTTAATCAAGAATTAAACCCAGCTGCACCCAGCCCCTCTGATCTCTGAGGACCAGTGGGATCACAAGGGGCTTTATTTTCTGCCAGATTTCCATACCCTCAACCGAACAAATCCACAGGACACTCGATGAGCTGGACCTTGATCCAGCACAGTCCACAGGGCAAAATGTGTTTCAGACTTTTCCTGTAAAATCACCGTCACCAGACACAAATCCTTCAGATTTGCTCTCTATGAAGAACCAAAAAAAGCAGCAGCTGCCAATACCTTGCTGGCCTTCTCCTTCCCCCTCAAAATCTGTCCTTAACAGGCTACTTGAAAGCATTACTAAATGAAATAGGGAAACCCAGAGTGGCTATAATCAGTGGGGAAATGCAGTGACCAGCTAATCAGCCCTGCCCCTCTCATTTTAGGATCCAAACTGAGCTTTATACAGCTTTGCTGGGTGTTCAAACCCTTGTACAACTAACTGAGATAATTAACATCTTGTCCTGTAGTGGTGCAATGTTTTATTGCATTTTTTGTATGTTCTTTGTACCCCAATGGTTCATTCCTATCTCCCCCACTTTGATTCCCAGTTGGTTTGCCCTAGATCCAAGCCACTCCCCCGGTGCTTCCAATATGGTTATCCCCTCCCTTTGTTCTGGCTCCTTCCCTGCCAATCGCCCAAACCCCTCCCGGAGTTCTGGATTGTTCTGCGTCTGTCACCAAAGCCCTCCCTAATTACCCTTATATGGTCCCTGTCGATCCCCCGAGACCCTGCCCCCTCGGATACTTCCCCTCTTGGAAATCCCCTAAACCTTGAGGCCCCACTGGGGCATGTGACCCCTCTCCTCCTCCCACCAAGACCATTGGACCAGGTGTAGGTCCTCCCCTCTGGTGCCCCTCCCTCCTAATCCTCCGATTGGTCCCTGGTCGAGTTTTTCCCTCTGTTCAACCCCCCTTTGTAAGGTATGGTCACCCTGCAACTGTTGCTTGTTCACCATGGATCCTTTTCAATGAATCTTGGGTTGTATCCAGTGGCAAGCCTCCCTGCTACTTTTAATCTTTCCCTTCATCGGGGGCTGCTGACTGCTACAGTGTCTGGAGCCTGCGCTCCCCAGGGTAGAGCAGAGGCTTCAGAGGAGCAGCTTCAAAGCTCTGTGCCTCTGGCTGCTCCCCACTCCCGCCACACACCGCTGGAGCTAGCCTACGCCGTGGTCAGTAGCGGTCACTGCGACAGCTGGCACCCAATGTGGGGCCTCCCTGAAGGTCCGAGACCCCACGTAGAGGATTATTTTGGGAATCCGTTGGTGCGTCAGCAGCCCCGGTGGGAGCAGATCCATTTTTGCCGGGTGGTGCTCCCGGGGCAGGAGGCAGCAAGCCCTCAGCGCCAGAGGGATCGCATCCAAAGAACCTAGGGAACAGGACTGAGTTCTACCCAAGGCCGCCCTAGAAAAAATTATGGCAGCAGCAGAAAAGGCTTTCCTTTCCCTTCCCACACCCGAAAAAGTTATCTAAGTATTAGGCAAGCCCCCAGCAAGTCATTTATAGTGTTTGTGGACAAGATCCAAGCGCAGGTGGAGAGACAAGTAGAAGACCTGGCCACGCACCCGGCGATCATCCTCGAGGTGGCCAAAGAAAATGCCAACGAGTCATGCAAGAGGGTGATCGCTGGGCTACCTGTCTACCCTGAGCCAACACTCCCTGCACTTGTGGAAGCCTGTATGAAGAAGGCCGCCACAATGGACACCAGACCACCACCTTGATGGCCCATTCCACCAACAGCCATGGCGGTCCATCCACAAGCTCCCTCACAAACAACGGCGTCGCAAAAGTCAAGAGGGGAAATTACCTGTTTTTATTGTCAGGGGGTGGGGCACATTGCCAAGTTCTGCCCCGTAAGGGCGACGGATGCAGCAAGGGAAAGGTGGGGAAGAGCACCAACGCCATCGGCGCCCGGGGCTGTGCCAAAAAAAACCTAGGCGCAGAGTGCGTTCCTGCCTCACGTGAAGATAAAAATGAGGCAGGACCTGCGGGGAATGGGGGGGAATCAAACAAAGTGACACTCACTGGATGTGACCTTTATATCAAATATGCTTATTGTATGGGGCTTCCTTCTACAGCAAAGGAAACCTGGCACCCTCAACCACCACTATCACTGAAGACCATGACAGACCACATTCTGCAATCGGATCAATGGGCGGTAGTTGCAGTGGAACCACTGGAAGGAGGATTGGTGCCTTCAGGGGAAAGCTGTAAGTACATGGCCATCGGAGACACAAAGCACGCACCTCAAGAGCTAGAAGTGTGCCCAGCCATTCTCACAAATGACCTGGCAAGACTTCTGCTGGTGGCATGGTGCATCAACCCACCCTTCTACCTGGCCGAGGGACAAGTTATCGCCCAGGCTATCCCTATACCATCTGGAGTCCCTGTAGACAGCAAGACACCAGATGTCTACTGGGCAGAAGTAGTGGGAGAAAGTAAGCCATTTATATATTGTAATGTCTGGCAAGGCAATGATTCCATCTGTTTGGAGGGCCTGCTGGACACGGGGGCAGATGTCACGATCATTCCCCATGGGGAATGGCTGTCGCATTGGGAATTGCAACCCATGGCAGGAAGAATTCAGGGAATCGGAGGGACAAAATTGGCTCAAATTTCCAAGAGCATTGTACAAATTGAGGGTCCGGATGGAAATTGGCCACTTTACACCCATTCGTGACAGATTACCAGGCACCCCTGTGGGGACGGGACGCCATGTCCCAATGGGGGGTAAGACTTGAGATCCCAAAAACCTCTCGGGATTTTTAGTTGCGGCCACTGTGGAGCGCCCCACTCAAGAACTAGATTGGACAATTGATTCGCCTGTTCGGGTGGATCAGTGGCTGCTAGAAAAAAAAGAAATTGAAGGCACTCACTGAATTCGTTGAGGAGCAGTTGGCGCTAGGAAACATTGAGCCAACATTCAGCCCTTGGTATTCTCCAGTTTTCGTCATCAAAAGGCCCGGGGAAAGACGAGTGGCCCATGAGCTTTGGGAAATCAATAAAGTCATTGTGGACATGGGACCCCTTCAACCAGGGATGCCTTTCCCAGCAGTGCTCCCCCAAAATTGGAATCTGGTGGTTATTGACATCAAAGACTGTTTCTCAAAATTCCTCTTGACCCTGCCGACGCTCCACGGTTTGCCTTCTCGGTTCCCACCACCAACCGAGAAGCCCCAATGAAGCGCTACCACTGGCGAGTTCTTCCCCAGGGGATGAAGAACTCCCCTACCATCTGCCAGTGGTATATCGCCTCATTGCTGTCCCCGATCCGTGCCACCATGAGGGAAGCCATCATCCTACACTATATGGATGATGTGCTAGTGTGCGCCCCCGATGACCATGTGCTTCAAGACACCCTTGACCAAGTCGTCAATGTTTTGACATCCGCTGGATTCACGCTCCAGGAAGACAAAGTTCAAAAGGTGCCCCCTTGGAGATATCTGGGGTTGGAGATCACGAAGAAGACCATTGTTCCTCAAAAATTGGCCATTAAAAGTGATCCCCAAACATTGGCAGACCTCCACTCACTGTGTGGCACTTTAGGATGGATCAGGCCCTGGCTAGGGCTTACCACCGAAGACTTAGGCCCCCTTTTCAATTTGTTGAAAGGGAAGAAGGAGCTGAGTTCTCCTAGGACCTTGACCCCCGAGGCAAGGGCTGCCTTGGAAAAGGTAGAAGTTAAGATGCATGAGAGGCAGGCGCATCGTTGCAAATTGGAACTGCCCTTCAAATTCATTGTGATGGGAAAGTTGCCCCACCTTGATGGGCTCATATTCCAATGGGACTGGGGCCAGAAAGACCCTCTCCTAATCATTGAGTGGGTGTTTCTGAGCAACACGAGGTCAAAAACCATCACTAAAGGCCAGGAACTGATGGCCCAGTTAATTCGGAAAGCTCGGGCGAGGCTTTGGGAACTGGCTGGGTGTGACTTCTCATGCATTCACTTGCCAGTCCGTTTGGAGCAGGACAAATTGTCCTCCACCAAACTGACCAAAGAGATGTTCAAACAGCTATTAACTGAGAATGAGACCCTTCAAATAGCTTTAGATAGCTACACAGGACAGATTTCAGTCCACGCTCCTGCTCACAAATTATTCCAAGAACAGTTTGTTCTGTTCCCAAAAGACATCAGAAGCAGGCAACCTCTAGAAGCTGTGTCAATTTGCGTCTGGAGCATCCCATAGCTCAGTGATCACCTGGAAGGATCCTCAAACTCAGCAGTGGGAGACAGACATTTAGTACATTGAGGGCTCCCCTCAAATTGCTGAGTTGGCCACTGTCGTCAGAGCCTTTGAGAGGTTCCCTGAGCCATTCGATCTGGTAACAGAGTCGGCCTGTGTCGCAGGAGTGGTAGCAAGAGCAGAGAATGCTATTCTGAAGGAGGCTTCAAACGAACATCTCTTCCGGTTGCTCTCGAAGTTAGTATATCTCGTCTCCCACCGAGAGCACCCATTTTTTGTAATGCATGTGAGGTCACACATGACCTGCCAGGCCCGATAGCTGAGGGCAATGAGAGAGCGGATGCCCTCGCCGCCCCCGCAGAGATGGCCAAGATGCCAAAAGTTTTCAAGCAGGCAAAACTGAACCATCAAATGTTCCACCAGAGCATACCCAGGCTGGTCCGTCAGTTCCACCTGACGCATAGCCAGGCAAAGGCCATTGTGGATATGTGCCCACATTGCCAGCAGTCAGCCCTCCCCTCATTAGGCACTGGGGTGAGCCCCAGAGGGTTGGCTAGCTGTGAGGTGTGGCAGACTGATGTCACGCACTTTCCCAAATTTGGCTGACTAAAGTATGTCCGTGTAAGTATAGCTACATTTTCTGGAGCAGTCTATGCCTCTGCCCATGCAGGAGAAAAGGCTGAACACACCAGAAAACACCTTCTGCAGGCGTTTGCAGTCTTGGGGGTCCCCAAGGAAATCAAAACTGATAATGGCCCCGCATAGAGATCCGAGGCCTTCAAGGAGTTCCTGGACGAGTGGGGAGTAAGACATAAAAAGGGCATCCCTTACTCCCCTACTGGCCAAGCGGTGATTGAGCGGGCTCACCAAACGCTCAAAATCACCTTGAGGCACCAATGGGCGAGCAGTAGAGAGCTTTCCCCTCAAGATCGGTTAAGCAAGGCTCTTTTTGTGATCAATTTTTTAAACGGCTCTTTCAACAACATGAACCCCCCAGTGGCACAACACTTCGGACCATGCAGCAACTACCCTCTGCATGAACATCCACCAGTCCTCATAAGAGATCCAGAAAGTGGTAAGGTTGAGGGGCCGTACAAATTGGTCACATGGGGTCTTGGGTACCCCTGTGTATCCACACCCCTAGGAGTAAGGTGGATCCCACAAAAGTGGGTGAAGCCATATACCCCTAAACATCCAGTGAGAGCCCCCAGGCCCCCAGGTAGATGTATGCACCGGGAGGAGGAAGTGGCACCACCATCATTTCCCCAGATCCCTGTTGTTCCTGAGTTCTCATGATTATATCTTGATTTCTTTGCAAATGATTTTTGATGTTGTTTCAGTTAAAGAGTCGCTACCCGGAAAACATGCAAGATGTCCTCCACCTCTTTGTCCTGCTCGCCCTAACCTTCCCAGCGTCGCTATGGATCATCCCGCAACCAAAGACCAACGTCTGGGTGCTCTTAGCAAAGACCCTCGGGCAAGATCACATCTGCCTGAGTATGGCAGCCACGGATGACCCTGTGTCAACCTGCCTGGTGGGGATCCCCCTAAATGTTTCTGAGTACCCTCCCCGTTTGCTTTCTACCCAAGAGGATTGGAACCAGCAGACCCATCGGATAGCCCAGTCCTTCACCATCAGGACCATGAAAACCCCAGTGAGGAACCCCCTGGTCCTCTGGTGGGACTGGGTTGGGGATCTTCTGAAGCTACCCGAGGAGCCTGCTGGGTTTGACATCGTTAGCTCTTCATCCGCCCCATTTTGTGTTCAATTTATGTTTAACCCCCAGACTCAGAAAGAGTCTTATGTTTCAGTTGTCCAGCATGATAAGAAATATCAGGCCGCCCAGTGGTGTAGAGGCATTGCCCATGTCAAAATGGCCTCCACCCTGGATGGAACACCCCGGCAGTTACCAAAGAGGGTGTTCCTTATTTGCGGTGATTGTGCTTGAGCAGGCATCCCCTCTCACCTTCTTGGAGTGCCATGCATATTTGGGCGGCTGCTGCTGTTTACCCCCAACGTGTTTCAAATTAAGAATTGGCAAAACAAAACTGGATTGGCTCATGAAAAGAGAAGGTTTGAAAATTTGGACGAAAGTTGCGACTCCAAAATTTTTCATTGGTCTCACCTAAAGAGATCCGCCATGTCCCTTTTTTTACCTTGTGTAGCCGCGGCGAAGGCTCTAGGGGAATTGGGCACCCTAGAGTGTTGGGTGGCTAAACAAGCCAATTTAACCTCAGCCACCATCAGTGACCTCCTCGAAGATGAGGAAATCACCAGAAAGGCGACACTGCAAAATCAGGCTGCCATTGACTATCTGTTGCTTCTACACCATCATGAATGCACAGAATTTGAGGGTCTTTGCTGCATGAACTTGTCATCGCGAGCCCCAGACGTGTACGTGACACTGAGGAAGGTGCAGGATATGGTCTGGCAAATCAAGCAGGAGTCCAAGGGATGGTTCGAGAGCTGGTTGGACCAGTGGGGACTTTCCGGTTGGGCTTCCTCAATTATCAAAGACTTTCTTTGGAGTATTTTCATTATCCTATTAGTTTTGTTTCTGTTCAGTTTGTTGAAAAAATTGTGCCTTTCTGTTACCACTGCTGCACTTCCCCAAGTCAACCACACGGAACTAACTAAAGAAGCTGAGATGTCTCTACCAGACTGGCTATGTGAACAAGAAAATAATTTTTAAAAATTTTAAACACAAAAAGAGGGAGATGTGGTGGTGCAATGTTTTATTGTATTTTTGTATGTTCTTTGTACCCCAATGCTTCATTCCTATCTCCCTCACTTCGATTCCCAGTTGGTTTGCCCCAGATTCAGGCCGCTCCCCCGGTGCTTCCAATATGGTTATCCCCTCCCTTTGTTCTGGCTCCTTCCCTGCCAATCGCCCAAACCCCTCCCGGAGTTCTGGATTGTTCTGTGTCTGTCACCAAAGCCCTCCCTAATTACCCTTATATGGTCCCTGTCGATCCCCCTCGGATACCTCCCCTCTTGGAAATCCCCTAAACCTTGAGGCCCCACTGGGGCATGTGACCCTCTCCCTCCTCCCACCAAGACCATTGGACCAGGTGTAGGTCCTCCCCTCTGGTGCCCCTCCCTCCTAATCCTCCGATTGGTCCCTGGTCGAGTTTCTCCCTCTGTTCAACCCTCCTTTATAAGGTATGGTCACCCTGCAACTGTTGCTTGTTTACCATGGATCCTTTTCAATGAATCTTGGGTTGTATCCAGTGGCAAGCCTCCCTGCTACTTTTAATCTTTCCCTTCATCGGGGGCTGCTGACTGCTACAGTGTCTGGAGCCTGCGCTCCCCAGGGTAGAGCAGAGGCTTCAGAGGAGCAGCTTCAAAGCTCTGCACCTCTGGCTGCTCCCCACTCCCGCCACACACCGCTGGAGCTAGCCTACGCCGTGGTCAGTAGCGGTCACTGCAACATTGTCCCTCTTTTTACGCTGGCAGTTAGAGGCCACCATCAGGCCTAGGATGAGAAACAACGGATAGGATTGGGATTTTTCATATCAAGTGCAAAAAAAAAAGGGGGGAAAAAGTAGTTTCAATACCAACAAAATTTCAAGTCTTTCCATAAAAATGGCAGAAAAAGACATTAAACTTCTTTTTCTCACTCTTTGCAGGTTGTCTTCAAAAAGTGGATTGTTTAGTGATTTGCTAACAAGAGCTAAAGATTGGATATAACTTTAGATTTTTAACCATTAAGCCCTTTCCCTAAAAATGGCAGATTTGTTGCTTGTGTGAGTAAACTGACCAGCCTGCAATTAGGGAGCTGTCTCCAGGGCCTCCCAAATACGAGGATTTTGTTTTCTTTCCTTGAGGATTTTGTTTTCTTTCTTTGGCAGGTGGTTTATACGACAACAAATCTGTCCATCTGTTGGAGCTTGAAAATCTAGCGGGACTGGGGAGAAAAGAACAGCAAAGAGGGTATTGTTTTTCTTATTTTTACCTTTATCTATAGAGCTTGCTTGGCTTTCTACACTAAAGCAAGCTTAGACCTCGGGTCTCTCTGGAGTTGAAAGGAGCATTGCCCTTAATAGTGAACTAAATGTTGCATGTTGTGCTGGAAAGGGGAAAGATTTTCACATTTTTATTAAAAATGAAGGTCAGCCTGATCTTGAGCTGCTCTTTCAAACTGGGAAATCCAGAAAATCCATGTCGGTGACCTACAGCATGGAGTTGTTCAGCCTTTTTCTGTGGAAGAGGGTAGAGAGAGGGCATAGAGATCACTGAATTGGGTTGGGATTTTTGGTCCATTTAACCACTTCTTACCAAGCAGTTGTTGCAGAGGAAGCCAAATGCCTAAATCAATCATTCCTTTCCTTTCCCAGTAGTGCTGGGTCACATTCCCAAAAGTGGAAAAGGGAGAAATTAAAGAAGGAAGGAGGAAGGAGGAAAGAGGAAAGGAAAGGAGAAAAGGAAAAGGAAGTATAAATAGTGAGAAAGGGGTAAGTAGGGAAAACAGAGAACAAGGGGGAAATGGGGGGGAAAAAAAAGAAAAAAGGGGACAGAAGGGGGGAAAGAAAAAGATGAAAAGGGAAACGAAGTAAAAAAGGGAGAGCAAAGGGGAAAATCGTGAAAATGAAATGTAGGAAATAGGAGAGAAATGGGGAAGAGAGGAGGAAGAGGGGAAAAAGAAGAAATAGATAAAAAGAAAGGAGAGAATGGAAAAAGATAAAGGGGAAAATGAAAAGAGGGGAAGAGGGGAACGAGAAAGGAAATAAAGGAGAAAGGAAGGGTAAAGAAGGGAAAACAGGAGAAAAAAGAGACGGGGGAAAAAAGGGGGAAAGGAAAATGAATAAAGGTCAAAAGAAGCCGAGGAAAAAAGGAAGGGGGAGGAAGGAAATGGTGCAGTACGGGAGAAGGAGGGGGAAGGAGCCGGGGCTCCCGGGCAGCGCTGCTCCCCGCGGGCCCGGCCGTACCTGGGGCGGGCGGGGGCGGTGCCGGGGCCGCCCCGCGCAGGAGGCGGCGGGGGCGGTGCGGGCGCTCGGCGGAGCGGAGCGGGCTTGGAGCTGCTGCCTCCTCCTCCTCCTGCTGCTGCCGCTGCCGTGCCCGCAGCCGCTGGATGCGCCGGGAGCCGAGCGCTGCCCGCGGCTCGGCGCGGCCGGAGCGGCGCGGGGGACGCGCTCGGGGAGGATGCGGGGCTCGGGCAGGATGCGGGGCTCGGTCCTGCGCGTCGCGGTGCCGCTGCTCGGCTGCCTCCTGGCCGCGGTGAGTGACCGCCGGGGACCGCGGGACGCGCTCCGCCTCGGGCAAACTTTGGGCAACTTTGGGAGCGCTGGCGGGTGAAGGCAGGTGGATCTGCTCCTTTCCCTGTCCCGTGATAATCTGGGAAGAAGCGATCGCTTGGTTTGCGTTTTGATTCAGGTGTGCGTTCCCTTCGCGAGTGAGAGGATCCCTTTGAGCTGGAGGAATTCCCTTCGGGATTTTAATCTTTTATTTCGCAACCGGCTCCGGGTTTCGGTGTCATTCACGTTTGCTGGCTTTCGGTTTGCTTTGGTTTCTGTTCAGGAGCTTGATGGGTCCTTGCAATGCTCCCCCCAAACCTGGGTACAACGGGATGAGGTTTCACTCAGCGGCTGGGCAGGGGGCTCTGGGATGGGGTCTCCCTGCAGCTGCCCACGAGAAGTTGGACGAAGCGCTGCTTTGCAACACTGCAGAGCAGGAGCCGGGAGCAGGGGATGTGTCTGGGTGCCGTGTCCCTCCCGGGTGTGATTTCCTCGCGGTCGGGTCCGCGATCGGGGCAGTGCCGCGTCCTCCCCGCCGCGGGTGGCTCGGGGCAGGCTGAGCGAAGGGGCTTTGTGTCTCCTGGCGCTGTGTCAGCCTGTGCACACACACACAGAGTCACACGTGCGAGCAGAGCTGATCCTCCGTGCCCACAGCGCAGGCACAGGGCAGGGCTTCTGCACGCTTATCTGAGCTCCCTGCTCCAGGGGAAGGTGTCCCTGCCCATGGCAGGGGTTGGAACTGGATGATCTTTAAGGTTCCTTCCAACCCAGACCATTCTGGGAGTCTGCGGTTCTCCGGTTTTGCTGAAGCTTTGTTCTTGCAGCTTGTTTCCTTGCAGTGTTTGATTTATAACGAGACTGGGTTTAATTTAGCAGGCTGGGGCTGAGTTTCCCTCTCACTTGTAACCTTGTCCCCCAGCTGTTTTCTCTCTGGAAGGTGAGGCTGCCTCCCCAGCATCCTGTAAGGCTGGGTGAGGTTGCCCACCTGAACTGGGTTGTGCCATCGGTTCTTGGTTGCAAGTCACTTGTGTTTGCTCTGCTGGGCTGGTGACAGTGGCTGTGGTCACAGAATCATCACAGAATTGTAGAACGGTTGGAAAGGACCTTAAATATCATCTGATTCCAAAGCCCTATGGACAGGACAGCTTTCACTAGACCAGTTGCTCAGAGCATCATCCAGCCTGGTCTTAAAGCAAAGTCAGAGCAACCAAGCTGAGCCTCAGAGAGTGGAAGTTAACCCAGATGTGTCACTGCTGTATTCTTCTCCCCTTTCTTCTCTCCTTGTCCCTCAAGAAATGAGACAAATGGATTTAATTGCAATTTTTTTTGCTGTCACCATGAGCCGCCCACCCACCTGCATTGCCAAAGTCTTTCTGTGAGGATGAACAGGTTGGGAAAATGGATTAAAATATTTTTTTTAAATTGCGCAGGCAATCTGTTCTTGGAATTCTACAGAGTTTGCTTTAGGGAAAATCCAAAATAGCCCGTGTGTCCAGGGCTGAAGCAGAGGAAAGGAGAGGGGGACAGCGTTTTCATCAGCTGCTGGAGCTGTTCCAACTCTTGCTTCCACTGAAGCCCGTGGAAAAATTCCCATTTCTTTAAAGATTGTTGGCATGAAGAGTTCCTCTGAGGCCAGATCCTGCAGAGGGTGAGGTCACACAGCTGCCACCCTGCAAAGGGGTGCCAGGATCGGGCCGTGGGTGATGCTCTTGGGTTGCCATCAATAAGCACCAACCCCTAAAATTTTGGGGCAGCACAAGGCACAGACTGGGTGCAATCCTGTGACTGCTTCCTTTCCAAGCCTTTTATTATTCTGTTGTTGTTCATGTTCCTGGGATCTGGATCACGCTGCTGGGTTAAAAAGATTCACATGCTCCTTATCAGCACTGATCTGCAAGGTGACTAATACTGAAGTGGCTCAGTGCTGGAGAAAATCCCTGGTTTGTTTCTCAGCTCAAACCTGGGATTTGGTGCTGATTTTTGAAGCAAAAGTAGCTCTGCAACCATAACCTGGCTCTGGGACCTGTGATGGCTCAGCAGAGTTTGGTTAGTTTGGGTTTCTTTCATATAATTTATTGTGATAGTTTTTACGGGTACGTCCTTGGGAAAAAATTTCTGAACAAGTGGCTGATCAACAAGTTCAGTCCCATAAAACTGTTGCAGCCATGTGGTTTCTAATTGCTGTTATAAACTTTCACCTCTCATCATCCACGCTCTGGAGAAAAGGGAATTGGGCAGATCTCATTTGCTGCAGTTCGTCAGGCCACGCTCACCAAAGTCCTGCCCTCCTGCCAGGGGGCAGCTTTGAAAAGCTGGAAGAGAAGTGTTGAAGTCGGCGCTGGGGACATGGTGTAAATGCACAATAATCCCTTTTAGGTCCTTCTGTGTTGGTTTTAGGGGTGTAATTAAGATAATTTGGCCTGAAGAGCTACAAATTAGACACTTTTTTTTCCCCCAGTGTGTGTCTAGAACATGAGATGCGGATAATTTGAAGCAGTTGGTGGATTCCACGTGCCTTCAGACTACAAGCTCCTTGAATTAGCCAGATCTGCCCAGCTGGTGTAATTTGTGCTTTTCTTCAGAGCTTTGCTCTATTCCAGCCTTGAAGTAGGTTTGTGATGGAAAAGAATAAAAACCCTCAGATCTGATTCTTCGTCAGTATGAGTGCAAATGCTGGAAATGTGATCAGTGTGGAAAATCAGTGAAATCTGAGCTCACAGGACAACTGCTTCAGCTGTGTCTGTACCTCTTTCCTACTGTCATTGATTGAGAAGCTGTGAAGTGAGATAAATATCTTTTAAACCAAACAATCACTGGTTTTGGCCAAAAGACAAGGTACTGGAGTCCTCCAGCCTAGTTCCTGCATCCAGCACAAAGATCCTTCAGTAATAACAACCTGTGTTTAACAAAGGCCTTGCCACAAACCCTCAGTGTAGCACTGGGTGTATGATTTATTCCATTTAAGCTTGTATAAATGCATGACTGATTTTATTCAGGAGAACCAGTTGCCCAACCCTGTGTCTGGGTAGCTCTGAAAGTCTCTCTGCCTCTCTCTAAAGCTGAAAGTTTTCAGAGGACACATAATCAGCAATAATAATATTGTGGAAGCTCTTATTTATGGCATAAAAAGGCAGAGTTTAAAAATAGGGGGGCAAAAACCGTGCTAGGTGGAATATTTAAAGCTGTTTCAAGCTGGTTTTTACTCCAGCTCACCAGCATGTCAGCAGGAGCATTCACACCATCATTATCACATCCTCCCGCAGCCCAAAGGTTTGTCTCCAGCAGGGCAGCTCCGGACAACCAGCCAGGATGGGAATTGTGATGGGCTGTGAGAGCAGACGAGTCCACCAGGGTGTTATTTAAAAAGAGGGATTTTTACCAGACATTCAGCGTCAGGAGGCAGGTGGGACCATGGACAGGGAAAGCCGCCTGGGCTGTGAATTTTGGGTGTGGAAGTGCATTTCACAGCACTTTAGAAACATTCCGGTTCCAAGCCTTCCCTGTTGTGCCAGCAGTGAGAGGTGTGAGAGCCACGGGGCTACTCCACATAGAAACGCAAACTCAGGTGAGCTGCGTTTTGTGCTGGGTCTGTCCTGCGGTGCCTCGTGAGGCTGACAAAACGTTTTGTTGTCGTTCTCAGCGTTTCACAGTGACTTTGCTGAGGGGTTTTTGATCTCCTCACATTTGGCTTTCCAGGGAGGGATCAGGGCGGTCGGGGGATGCTCTGCACGTTTGGCAGATGAGCAACTGGAGCGTGAGTGAGTGGTGGGACTGTGTCAGGAGAGAGGTGTTTCAGCTCCCCAGAGGCACTGGCTGCGAGGCTGCCTCGGAAATGGCAAACATGCAGAGTTTATATTTATTTTCAGGGGGGGAAAAGAAAAAAAAATAGAGCACTTTTTGCCTTTACCAGATGGTCTCCAGCAGAAACAACTGGAGAGACCGGTGACTTGTCAGAATCAATCTTCCACATGGTATGTTGATAGTCTGGGAGGACTGGGAATTTTCTGGTGTTTTTGTCTACATTCTAGCCCAAATTTCTGTTGGAACAGAGGGAAGAGGGACAGGAGGGAGATCTCCCTGTTCAGCAACGAGTGTCCCATTTATTGGCAGCCTGGGGAAGGGCACCAGACGCTGTGGAGATCAATGAGACCCGAGATTTTATGACCTTTTTTAAAGTCAGACCTGAGTGCACTTGGAGGATGTTTGTCACGCCCTGCGTTGCTCAAATTCGGGAAAGGGGTCAGATTATCTGTGCAGGATAAAAACCGTAAGTCAGGTTTTGTGGGCAGCAGGACTCAGCTGGGTTTTAGGAACGCAGGAGATCACGCCCTGTCCTCAGACCAGGTCAGCACCAGCGTGGCAGTGTCACTTCACTGCTCAGATGGGGTCCCTGCTGCATCACTCTGCCTCAGGGGACATGGATATGTGGTTTTCCAGTGCCTGGGAAAGGCTGTGGGATTAAATAATCCCTGTTCTCATCAAGTTCCCCTCTTCTGTGTTGGAAAGAAGAGGAAAGTCCTTTGCAAGAAAATCTAGGAAATTCAGCCAAGAAAAAATCCCAAGTCAGGGGCCAAAACCATGGACAAAATGGGCTGGAGATGACTGGAGAGCTCAGAGCAGGGGGGGCTGGAGTTCTGACCCAGCAGGATGGACAGACACACAGCCTTGCCTGTGCCGTGGCACGGATTTGTCCTCCTGTCCTGTTTCCCTCTGGGAGTGCTGAGTGCAGCTATTCCACTGCTCCCTCCCTTCCAAGCTCCCAGACGTTTTCCAGAAGTCACAAGCTCCCACAGCTTCAGCTGGGTGGGACCTGAGCCAAGAGGGGAGGTGCTTTTGCCTTCAAAAATGAGATCTCACAGGGCTGCAGTGGAAGACAACCCAAAGCTTTATGGTTAGGGTATGAGAGGACCGGGCATGTGATGCCAACCCACAGACTGGCATCCACCCAGAGCTCCCTCAGCTCCTGCCATGGCAGGGAGGTCCTCTGCACGGCTGGAGAAGGCTGTTCACCAGCTGAGCAGCCTTTCTTGTCACCATCCCTTTTGGAGCAGCCCACAGCACGCTTGGCCTCGGTGCCTGAGCACCAGGGGATTCTCGGGGATGATTCACCTCTCTGGGCACAGCCTTCAGCTTTCCCGGGATGCGGGGAGAGTTCGTTCATTAGCGCTCAGGAAGTGCCTGCGGGAAGATTTTGAGGAGGAGGGTTTGGAGGGGAGGATGAGCCCCCCGGAGCCATCGGATGTTCCCCGCGTCGTTATAAAACCCATTTATTTGTTAAAAGGGGCAACACCAGGCTGACTTCCAGTTACTAATAGCGGTGCTACTTCAGCACTGCTAGAAAACCTTAAATCTTCCGGACACGTAAAAAAAAGGCGCAAACTTTCCTTCTCATGAGGGTGTGGTTAATACAGCTCTAATATTTTCCAGCCCAAAACGTCAGCTTTATCAGGAGAACCCCCTTGGCTGCAGCTTTGCCACAAATCACTTCGAACCAGCTCAGCCTCAGGCATAAACCCTAACGAGGGAAGAGTTATAATAGCCAAGCACTCATGTTTAATAATTGCCAATCTGCACAAACCTAAATAACCCCCGTGAACGAGGCCTGACCCGCTGGAAGCAAGCAGGTGAGGTGAAGAGGAGGGAGCAGATGTGAGATTTCCTTGCTCTTCCAGCCCTTGCCTCTGCAATTTTTTGCCCCCGGCGCTGTGGGTGCCAGGCAGACGCGGTGCCCTGAGGTCAGTGCAGCCCTTGTTGGAGGCTGGAGTGGGTGACATCAGCCCTCAGCTGGGTAATTTCGAGCTGGTTGGCTTGAGAAGTGAATTTAGGGACGTTTTTGTGCGCGGGGATGTGCGCTGTGAGCTGCTTAAGGCTGCAGAGCTCGCATTAGTGCTGCTTTCCTGGCACTTTACTGGGGCAGATCTTATCTCCAGCACTGACTGTTATAGATGTAGGATTTTATAGAGAGTATCCAGGATGTAAAGGCTTGTCCCTGTACAGGAATTTTAGAGACCCTGATGTATTTTAAATTAACACTTTTTCAGTCAGCTACAACAGTGGATATTACCAGCCTTAAACTCCTCCTTTGGTCACATTAGGTGGATTTTTCCCCCCCAGGGCAGTCCCTACCTCTCCGTTTCACTGTTTGCATTGCTGGGAGGTGGAGATTTACACTTCTGTAAATCCGCTTGGCATTTAAATTCCAGTGTTAGCACGGAATTGTGATTATTTTCTAATTCAGAGCCAAACTGGGATTATTTTCTGATACATTTCACAAATGAGCTGGACAAACAGGGTGGATGATGTGGTTTTGATAAACTCTGCTGGCTGGCGTGGCTTGGCTCCATTGATTTGCATCAATTTAAAGTGGAGAAGAGGCCAAAGGAATTGAATGCAGAGATCCCAACTCTTGTTTCCTGAGTGACCACCCCCATGGTCCTGTTCTTTTTTTATCAGGGGTGTTCCTACTCCTGTATGAGCTCCACAGCTTTTTTTTCATCCTCATCCCTGTCATCCCCTCAAGACAGATGGCGATAAAAACCCCTATTTAAATATAATTCTTGTCTGGATGGCAAAATATCAATACTTAGTGTCTCCTTTTCAAAGCTGAAATCTATTGTGTGTCTTTTGAAAAGACGTTTCTTTGAGGCTCCAGCCTGGATTCTGTGTTTAACAGATGTTTCAATTAGTACCTGGTGATCTGGAACATCCCAACCAACATCTGAGCAGCGTCTCCAGGGTCCCCACAAATGTCACTGTCTGCCACAGGTGCTCAGCCTGGGAGCTCCTTGTATGTGGGATTCTCCTGGCAGATCAGGACACCCCGGTTTTGGCATTTCTCTCTGGGTGTCTGAGTGACCAGTTGGTCTGAGTTCCCGTGGGGTCAGCAGTGAAGGCAGGGTCAGTGCTGCTGACCACTCAGGCCACTGGAGGGGTAGGAAAATATCCCCACATGATCCCTTTGCAGAGAGTGAAGGCCCTGCAGGTGCTCTGCGGCAGAGGTGCTGGAAGGAGATGATCTTTAAGGTCCCTCTGAACCCAAACCATTGTAGGATTCTGGGACTCTGTGACTGTGGACACCAACAGCAAAGTTCCCTCATTCTGCACCTTCCTGAGCCCTCACAGATACAGTGATGCTTCAGTCCTTAGGCAGACACCTCTCTTTAGAGACCTCAAGCCTCAAACTGGTTTCTTGTGTAGTGTAAGAGTGAAATAAAATGAAGGAAATTTGCCACCTGCTGAGCTTTTCCCTGCAGCCTGCTTTATTCCTTACCCAAAGCAGGTTCTGTTTCATCACTCCCAAGTGGCAGCTCAGACTTTGAGGAACACATCCCCTTGCCAGGCAGGAAGGAAACGAAATCAAATTACAAGTACTGGTTGTGATGACCACCAGCCCCCCCCCCCAAAAAAAAAAATCCATAAAAACTCTGCACATTTGCACCAAAACGAAAAGCAGCCCCAAAGCCGACCCTCAGCAATTTTGTGCACTCAGCTTGGAAACGGCCAGGATCCAAATCCTTCTGGGAATTAGACCTCTGCCACCTTTATTTTGCCATCGCCACATCCACAGCTCATTTTAAATTAATGTGGTGATTATTTTTATAATTTCTTCCCCATCCATTTGTCAGGGGAGAGGGGAACTCGTTCGTCCCGTTCATGGATACGCAGGGCATGTTTACTTGCTTTCCTAAATTATTTTTTTTTACTTTTTAATCACCTTTCAGAGCCCTCAGGAGTTTCCTGAGTGGAGATTAAACCTGTGCCTGGTTTAAAGTGGCTAAAGCCACTTCATCCTCCTCACCCTCAGTGGCTGGGCCCAGTCCTGAGCTGTACCTGGTGTTTCTTGGCTGCTTTTTTCCCATGTAATTTGGGAAAATTCAGCAATGATGTGGCTGCTTTGCTCCCCTTGCTGAGCCCTGCCGTGTGCTGGGAGCTCCATGGAGGGGTGGCTGAGCTTTCCTGAGAATTCATGGGGTTTTCCTGTTGCCCCAGGGTCATTCCAAAATAAGATAAAAGTGCAAAAGAGCCAACACTGAGTCAAGCCCCTTGTTTCCTTCCATGTCTGCATCCATCCATATTTGGCTGTTTTCCACTTCCATCCTGGTTCTTGAGAATATTTAGGCTTTTCCAGCCCGTTTTCACAATAGGAACAGGTTGTCTTTTTGCTTGACATCCTCAGAAGCAGAGAAAAACGCTGCTGCTGAGACAGTTCCCAGCTTTCCAAGGCACCAAGAGTAGGCCAACCACTACGTGAGGAATTCCTGATGTGCTCAAGTGTCGACTGCAAGGCTGAGTGCATTTTTTTGGGGGGAATATGACATTAAACATGGCTGCAGAGCCATGTGGGTCTCAGCCACGCACTCAATTCCAGTGATTCCTCTCAAGGAAATTTTCCACCCTTTTTGCTCTTCTCTACTCCCTGACTCTCCTTGTACAGTTTGGGTTTTTTTCACAGAGTTTCCCTGTGCAAAGCTTTTTTTCCACCTGCCGGAGGTGATGCTTTGTGGTTGGGGCGCAGGA
The DNA here is from genome assembly GCF_000738735.6 of Corvus cornix cornix. Taxonomy (NCBI): domain Eukaryota; kingdom Metazoa; phylum Chordata; class Aves; order Passeriformes; family Corvidae; genus Corvus; species Corvus cornix. The sequence continues at coordinate 2,785,828 of NC_046333.1, read as the reverse complement.
ATTGTTGTCCAGTTTCCATTTTCAGCAGCATCTCCAGCAAAATTAAACTTTGTTCCTCCTTGCCCCTCTCTCTCCTCCCTTTCCTGGGAATTCACACAGCACACGATGTATCAAAGGCTTATCTTTAGGCTGTTTGTGTACCATGCAGATGAGGAAAGGTTTTATCGAGAGAAATAAAGCTTATATCAGAAGGACCGAAATATATATTTACATATATATAGATATATATATATATTTATGCTTATAAAAATGTGTGCTTTCAGATATAGCAATACTTCCTGAGGGATAAAAGAGCTAAAAAAGCTGGGTAGCCTTTGCTGTGGATTTAACCGGAAAATGTTTGGGATAACATGAAATCAAAGAGTGCTGGTTGTGGAGAGTGTCCTGTGGCAAAACCATCGCTCCCATCCTTCCATGCCACAGACCCACAGTGTGTCTGCAGCAGCCGAGCTCCCAAATTAACATTCATGGCTCTTCTGGGCATTAAGCCCCTCCAACTCCGTGGAGACGTGGATTTTTATGCCATGCCACTGTTTCCTTCCCATCTGCTCGCTCCGTGCTGCTGCAGAGGTGATAACTCTTCACATCCCCGCAGCCCCACGAGGGGCTGATGGTCCCACCAGCTCCTCCCTGCCTGAGTGATTTATTCTCTCTGCAGGTGCTAATTGCTCTTTTTTTCTTTTTATTTCTGTAATTAACGAACTTGACAGAACTCAGAACAGTTTTTTCAGACCCATGAAATGCGAAGCTGGAAGTGTCCTCGCTGTGTTCCAGGGGTAAAGAGCTTTAAAAGCTTTTTTTCTGCCTCTAGCTGTGCTAGTCAGCCTAATAAAAAAATACCGTGTCTCATATATCAGCAGTCAATCACGGCTCTAAGGGCACTCAATAAAACTCTGGTTCGAGATGTTGCTTTTACAGATCTATCCACCTTGATCCCTCCTTTTGGAGATGGTTCATTGGTGTCTGCCAGTGGCTGAAGGTGCTCTGGAAGTGTGTGATCTACGTTATTTAAAGAATTAAATTTACACACCGTGAGGAAGGGACTCCTGATGTTGGTGTGCATATTTGTGCCTTCCACCACGGCTGCTGTTTTCGTTTGGATCTTACAAACTTGGGGATTTAAGGCAGGAACAACTTTTCTGTCTCCTTGAGGTGTCTGCCAACACAGGGCTCCTATTGTCACCATACAGTTATTTACCTTCCTTTTCTTAAAATCCACCTCTTTGCTATGCTGGTTTCACTGGAAAGCTGTTCCCAGAGCCAGACACCTCTGGTGGTTAAACTCTCTTAGCCAAGCCCTGATGGTTTTGTAGACAGAAAAGGAAATTAGGAGTTGGAGCTCGCTGCCTTGGGTCTACTTGACCTGAGCCTCAGGAATGCCTTAAGGGACCAAGAAAATATCTGGAAATATTTTTAAAGCCAGCTATAAAGCTGATACTTTGGTTGTCTGTGCAAATTTGTTTGCTGTGTGTTGTTGTTACAGGGAGGTAAAACAAAGGCAGGATTTATTGAGGGGACATCTTCCAAAAACATTAAATTCAGTTGTGGAAGAAGAGGAAAGTAAAGGGCTGAGGAAAGGCTGTGTTTTTCTGAAGGGAAGACCCCTCATGCCCTCAACAGCACTGTCCATACTCTTAGGAAAGAGAGATGGCAAGGGAAAAGAATCCATGGGACTTCTGCAGGCTGTGGTGGAGAGCTCAGGCTCTGGCCAGGACCTGTGATCCCAGCACGGGATTGCCTGGGGATATGGGGATGAGGAACAGGATGGAGGCTGTGGTGAACCATGGGCAAGAGCCCTGAACTCCAGCAGCAGAGGGGTTGGGAAGCACAGCCTTTGGGGACATCCACTGCAGAATGACCACAAATCTGAGCTGAATCCCTCGTGTGGGATGTCCCCTGGCTCTGCTGATCCCACTTGGATCACTGCTGTTCAGAATCCTCCCAGAGCTGTGGCACTCCCAGGGACATTCCCTGTGCTGGGAATGCTGAGGAGCCCAGGTGCACTTCTCTCTCCCCCGTACTGCCTTTTTCCAGTGGAGATCTTTTCTCTGCAAATTGCTGTAATCGTGTATCCCCCTCCTGTTGCTCTCTGCTGCAGATCTGACAGGATTTGTTACTGCACAATGAAGCCATCATCATCATCATCATCATCATCATCCTCCTCCTCATCAAACAGCAACTGTGGCTTTGATTCCTGCTTTCTCCCCCACTATGGCACTGCTGAGGAGTCAAGTCTCCCTTTCCAGAAGGGGAGTTAAAATGCTTGGCAGCTTGATGCCCATCTCCTTTATAAAGATTTCTTGTGTGTGCCAGTTCACCACTCAAACTTCCTGGGCTGTCAGCTCTGAAAACAAGTATTAAATATATATTGCAGCCCTGGGAGGAGAGCCCAAGCAGTCAGAGAGCAATGGACCTAAAAATAAATGCTGATTTCCCTTGCAGAGTAGCCTGGGGAAAAGTGCAGGCAAGGAACAGCATCCACTGGGGCAACCAGCAGGAGGAGGAGATGAACCAAAAAATTCAGCTACAGATGGAGAGTTCAGGATAAAGCTTGGAAGCTCAGCTCACTTCCAGACTCTGAAAATGAACTTTCTGCTGGGGGTGGTCTTGTGGCTGAATGCATAAAACCCAACCTGGAAATGTTTAAACTTAATTTTGCCTTGTTTCTTTTCACTTTTTTTCTAAAGATCTTGTAATTAGTATTTGGCTAGATTAGCATTGCTAGTTTATGTCATGGGGCTGATGTGGTTACCCCCTACACACGTGGAGTCGTGATAACATCAGGGAATGGAAACATCTTTTTCTTAAAGGAAGTGTTAGGAAAAATTTCTTCTCTGAAGGTGTTGTCAAGCTTTGGAACAGGCTGCTCAGGAAAGTGGTGGAATCACCCTCCCTGAATGTGTTCAAAAAATGTGTAAATGTGGTGCTTGGGGACATGGTTTAGTGGTGGATGTGGCAGTGTTGAGTTTATGATTGGACTGGATGATCTCAGAGGTCTTTCCCAACTTTAAGGATTTTATGATTCTGAAATAAAGGGCCAGGACTGGTGCAGGAGTGTTGTACACTGGATGGGATTGGATTTAGCTGGGTGTGGGAAGGTTTGTAGCAGTGAGGGAGGGAAATGTGATCCTGTTCCCAGTGCTGTGCTCACCCTCCTGCTTTTCTGCCAGGAAAAGCTGCCTAAGGCAGAACCACCTTTAGCAGGAGCAAGATGTTAGTGCAGTTATGGATCTACCCAGCAGTGCAGGAATGGGAGCTGTGTAGGGCTTGGACCCATATCTGTGTTTGACTTCCAACCAGGTGAGAGCAGGAGGTGGGAACAGGCCATCCCATAGAGAGGAACATTTCTTCTGGTTTAGAAATTAAAATCCAGTGTGGAAATCCAGTGTGGTTTGTTGAGGGATGGGCAGGATCTCTCAAGGGGTTTGTGTGGTTATCACAGAGCCATGGGAGGGCTTGGGTTGGAAGAGACCTTAAAACCATCTTGTTCCAACCCCTGCCATGGGCAGGGACACCTTCTGCTGTCCCAGGCTGCTCCAAGCCCCATCCAGCCTGGCCTGGGACACTTCCAGGGATCCAGGGGCAGCCACAGCTGCTCTGGGCAGCCTGTGCCAGTGTTTCACCGTTCTCACAGTGGAGAATTTCTTCCGGACATCTAAAAAATCTCTCCTCTTAGTTTAGAACCATTCCCCCTTGTCCTGTCTTTATCTGTCCATTGCTCTCCCTCCTCCTTAAACACTGAGAGTCTGCAATGGGGAGTCCCTGGAGTCCAGTCCCTCCAGTGCTGTGGATTTTCCAGATCCCTGGTGGAAAGGTCCCACTGATGATTCATCTTTCATCAATCTTCCTCTTGGTTCTTTATTTTGGAGTTTGTGTGAGTGTGTGTGGACACGTTGGGGATGTGTCTGTGTGGCAGAAGCTCAAAGCCACGTGGAGAGCTTTGCTGAACACGTGACAGGGCTCACTGCCCTCTGCCAACGTCACACCTTGAGGTGTTGAGGGATCCATCCACAGTGGCTTCAGGCCTTCCTGTGCCAGCCAAGTGTCCTGGGGATCATGGCCATGAAGGGAAAGGAGCGTTTTGTTAGGGAGAAGAGCCAGGGAATGGTTTCCATCAGGATGGCACTGGCCGTGTGCTCAGTGCTCACACAGGGGTTGGGTGACAGACCCAGCACGGTGTTTCACCCAGCAGATGTGATCTGTGTCCTGTAAGAAAATTGGGAGGGAGAGGAGAATTAATATTTTTGATTGTCCTCATACCAGCAATAGGGATTCCCACCCAGGCTCTTCACACTGTGCTAAAATAACAATAGCAAAATTAAAAGTTGTGCTTCCCACCAGGAAAGATGCAGTGACCACCTCCAGCCCCACGGGCACAGGAACATGAGCTGCTTACAAGGGGCGAGAGGGAGAGAAATCTAAAATTGGGTTTGTACCCCGACAGTGAGGTCTGCAGTGGGGACACCATCAAACATCTCCAGAGCTCACCAGTGAGCTGTCCTCTGAGGCTGGGGTGTGTGGGTACTGGGAAATGAGATCTAATTGATCTGAAGGCCAAGATATAAAGGTTGCTGACTGGTCTCTTCACATTAGATCTTGCTGACTCCTTGCCTTCCAAATGTATTTTCCCTAGCAAAAAACCTGACCTTTCCCTTGAGGAATATCCTCAGCAAGGTGGGTTATTTTGTAAAGCTGAGAAGGGGTGAAGGGATTTATTTATCCCCGGGGATTTTCATTCTTGGTTGATAGGGAAGAGAAAACAGAGTAGCTTTCCCCCTTTTCTTCCCATCAAGGAGCTAGAAATGTTCAAAAGTCCTGAGTTATTTTTCTTAACAGAAGGGTGAATAAAGAAAAAAAAAATCTTTGGTTTTAAACTTCCTTTGCAGGCCAGAAAATGGCCAGAATGTGCCATGTCTTTAATTGATGGCAGAGCCGTTTCTGGGAAGGAGGGAAATGCCACTTTCCTGATTCACGGGCTGTCAGTCTGACCCACTGAGAGAAGGGATCATGACCTGTGCCACAGATCAGACAGTGGAAGAGTTTCACTTTTGGAAGTTGTTCTATCACAACTATCAGTTTCAATCATATTCTTGGAGTCTGAGGTTCTCTAACTCCCTTCACCAGTGGCAGATTAGAAATATAATATTGGACTAAGTCTGGAGTTTAAAAGTATTTAAGAATCTAAGAGGTTCTGGCCACTGATACCAAGTGTCTCCTGGGGGGTTTGTCAGTGGGTTATGGTGGCATTTCAGTGGTGTGATGGAAAGCAGCACTCCTGGGTGGCAGGAGAGAGAGGGAAGGAGGAGAGCAAGGGAAAAGCTGCTTTTTCTTCATTATGTGGGAGACACATGGAGATCAACACGTGTGTTTTTGGGTTTGACTGGGAGGTGGTTATTTCAGCCTAAATATGCACCTTGCGGCTGAAATAGTTTTACTGGAGCTAAAAATCATGTCTTTCCCGATGGAAGTAGCATCTGGTCTCCTTTCTGTCTGTAAGGAAAGTGCTGCTGAGTTCTTGTGGCAGTGCTATTCCTCCGGGAATTTCCAAAGGATCACTGCAAACAGCACAAGTTCGAGACCTCAGCTCCAGCATCTGCCTCAGCATCCCTTCCCCTTGCAGGAGCTGGCGCTGGACACAGGGAGAAAAAAGCCCTCAGGAATTCGGTCACATATTCATTGGGCCCTCGGAATTTAACTCATGGCTGTGCTTGGGAAAATCCTGCCCTGCAGCCACCACACTCCCCAGGATAAATCAGCTTAGCTCGGCTGATGTGAGCCACGGAGGGTCCCACTGTGGGATTAATGCTCCTGAAAGTTGAGGCTGAGACCCACATGAGGCACAGGCTGCACAACCCAGTGACCCCAGGGATGTGGGGTGTTCCTCCGGGAACACCTTGACGGGGGTGTTACCTTGTCCATATCCTGAGCTGGGGATTTTGTGGTGCCCATCTGGCAAAGGAAGAGGGCTCTGGCAGCAAGGGTGGGTGATGGTGCTTGGGAAGAAAGGGTTCCTTAACCATTGGAGTGGGGTGAATCTGCCAGGAATGGGCTTAGCCTTTGGCCTCAGGGCCCTTCCAGGACAGAGGGAAACGTTTCCATTGTCTACAAATATGAGTAACAACACAGCCAAGGAGATTAAATTAAATTTATGGAGTTTTTGCTTAGGAAATTCTCAGGATTCAGCAAATTGAACTCCAGCAGATTCAGGGAATGATCTTTTCTCTGTACTTGTATAGAGACTCTGTGTGTCCTACATGACTTTTTCTGAGCTATAAATGGGGTGAGGAGAGCTTAGATGGGGCAGTCTCCAAAGAGGTACCCAGGGTTTAGCACAGGGAGTTTGGGGCACAGCCTGGCTTGGGGAATGGGGAACGGGATGCCAGAGACTGCCACGTTCCCTCTGTAATCAGTTAAGTGCTCTCACTCTGATAAGCAAAGTATGATTTTAATTAAAAAGCCATTCCAGCTGGATTTAGTTCTTACGCCATTGAAGAGGCAAATTGCTTTGTGTATGAGGAGAAAAAAAGTGTGATTGTCTTCTTGTTCCAAAGAGTTTTAATCCACAGTGGCTTGGGTCCCAGGTCAGGGATAATTTCCCTGCTTCTCGGAAGAAATGTGATTTTTTTTCTCTCCCATCTTTAGGCTATCCCTGCTCTGACTCCACGTGTTAAGGAGTTCTTTGTGCCATCCCAGGGGGATGCTGTGCTCTGGGGAGCCAACCTTGATTTTTTTTGCTTTTAAATGAGGGCTTTTCAGAGAAGATCTGCACATTTTGATGTGCTCTGATGCTGAGGAAAGCACTTCCCTCTGTTTCCTATCCTGCATTTAATTTAGTGGAGCAAAGCCTGCAGCTGGTGCTGGGCTAAATCTGGGGGTTTTCTGACCATTCTTAGTAGAAAACGTGTGCTCACCTAGGAGAAAATGAAGACGTTATTTTGCCCTTTATATTGCTCAGGTTTAGCTGTGGCATGAGATGCTGCTGTCAAATACCTCCAGTAACAACTGCCTGATATCAACTCGAGTCACCGAGGAAACGAATGACACAAATCTCCCCCAAAGGCTGATATATGAAAAAGAGCAGAAATACAGCAAGATGATGGCTATAAACTCCATCCAGAACCTTCAAAGGTCTCTCATATTTAATTTTTAAAAAATTTTAATTCACTTTTATTCCATTTATTCACCCACAAGAACATTTCCAGGCTGTATAATCACAGTTATGGTCTGGAGTGTTGCTGCAAATCGGTGGGGTAGGATCACCAAGTCTGATTTTCCTCAAGCTCTTGGCCAGGCTCAGCTCTGGCCGTGCTGGGAGCCGTGGATGGATGGCTCCATGACTGGGTTGGGAACGCTGTGGAAGGAGGAAGTTCCTTGCCTGCCTGCAGCCCTGTGAGCATGGAAAGCACATCCATTACCAGTGACAGTAAGCACAGCTGTAATTACACCAATAACAGGCTTTACATCAGCATACACGCCTCGTAAAAAGGTACTAATGATTTTAGGCTTTTGATTTTAGGCTTTGTTGCTTCTCTTTTCTCACCCTGTGCCGCTGCTGCTGTGCCTTCTGTGTGATTCTTCGAGCCTGGGAATTTAGGAATGAAATTAAGAGGCAAAGCTGCATTTGCACACTTGGAGAAGCCACTTTCTCCCAGAAATACTCACAGCCTGATAAACCTATGAAGGGTGCACAAGGCACAGCCGGATCCTGGTGCCAGTTTGGCTGTGATTTAAAAGTGCCACAAATTCTCATCCACAAAAACTGGTCCTCAATAACGTGTGCCGGGCTGGGAATGGGATGTTCTGGGCAGGAAGCAACCCCTGGAGGCAGGAAACCCATTTAAGGGAAGTTAATGGCAGGAAGCAGATGATGGTGAACACTATGTTCACCTCAGTGGGCAAAGCACAGGCTGTGGAACAGAAAATCCTCATTTTTCACTGGGCTGGCTGGTGGGCTGTGGAGCTGGGGAGAATTTCTGGGGGACTCCTGATCTCAAACAGGATTTTTCTGTTGGCAATAGCCTGAATTTCTTGTCTGGAAGATCTTCCCTTGCTGGAGCAACCTCTGCCATGGTAGTGTGAGCTTGTGCCCCTGAGAGGCATTTTCAGCCCTGAGGATCCTCAGGGAAAACGTTGAACTCTTCCAGAAGAGTAAAACAACTGAGCTGTGAAATCCCAGCCCCAAAGATGCTTTTTAGGTCTCTGTTCCCAGGTTGAGACCCAGATGAGTCTGATAAACCATGGGCAGTGCAATCCTCTTTTATGTGATGGGGCACCTAAAACAGCAAGTGGGTTAGAGTGGGATCCCACAGCACATCTGCAGGCACAGGGATTGCACAATCCACTGGGTTTTGTAACACCCAAATGTTCCTAAGGGGCAGATGCAGCCAGAGTTCACCATGTCCCCAGCCCCAGGCAGGGCTTGTGGGGTCCACCAAGCCCAGAACTGATGGCATGGGTGTTCTTGCTTTGAAGACCAGCAGACAGCAAAATAAAAAAGAGTGGGAGTGGTGTCTCTTCCCTGGAATTGCAGGACAGCTCCTGCACTCAAGATGGATTTCTTTCTTCCACACATGGAATAGAGGGAGATGTTATACAGGGGACAGGGAGACTCCAGACATCCTTCATTTTTAGCAAGAATAGGATCAGGTCCTCCTTTTGTCCTGTAAAAACGTGCCCAGGGTGGGGCTGGATTGCAGATTAAGATGTCAAACTCTTGCTTTTGTGGTCACTGGAGCTTTGAGGTTGGATTTATCTGCCCCCAGGTAGGGCCTGGTGCCAGTTCAGGAAGCCGAGGGCTGCAGAGGGCACAGGTGCCTCAGACACCTTTTCTTGTACCATGGGCTCTCCCAGGTCTCGAGAATTTCACCTGGCACTGGGCACCAAACTTCTGGCAAAGGAATTCTGCCTCAGGATGCAATATCTGTGTCTATTCCTGCAAGCACAGGGACCAGCTCGATGTCACTGATCTGCACTGGTGAAATACCAATAGCAACCCCAAAAACCAGCAAAACCAGCAGAAAAATATCATGAAATTATTCAGAAAAAAAAAAAAATGAATTTCTCATTTATTTATCAGCTGGATTACAGGTACTTGGCATCTTTCTTCTCTGTGCTACCAAGGCGACCTGAGGGCTGCTGCTGCTGCTCCTCTGTTGGCTGGGATCACAGAATCATGGAATGGCTTTGGTGGGAAGGAATCTTAAATTTCATCCCATTCCAACCTCCTGCTCTCAGCAGGGACACCTTCCACCAGACCAGGATGTGCTGACCATGGAAAAAAGGAAGATACTGCAAGTTCCTGATAAAACCTTGGGAACTGACAGCACCTGTGGCTCCAGCAGGATCAATATGACTTTTCTTTGCCTCTTCTTGCCTAATGACATGGATGTTTAGACCTTGACCAGGTTTTTTCCAACCCAAAGGTGTCAATCCAACAGAACTGCCCCTAAAGTGGAGTTGTCAAGGGCTTCTGTGCAGCATTTCCTCCTCTTGCAGTTGAGAATTTCATTGAAACGTCATTATTTAAATGTGTTTTTTTCCCAAACAAGAGCAAGTGGGCTTTCATGAGCAGAAGCCAGCAGCTACTTGGGAAAATCCAAGGAAAATGTAACATCTCAGTGCCTGGGCCAAAATCTGACATCAAAACCCAGGAAGTCTGTGCAGTCGGAGCTATATTAAGATTAGAGTAATCCCTGATGGGAAAGATGGATTATTTTATTTGGCAAGTTATTAAAAGCAGATAATTTTCACCAGTTACCTCCAGTAAGCCCAGTCCAACAACCTGCTCCTGATAAAATGTAACTCGTGCTCTGCTGAACTTTCCTTTTTCAGGAGCTGAGATGGGCAGCCCAACACATTTCCCCTGGCCCTTGCTATTATTGGAGATAATCTGGAGAGGGTTATGGATTTTCATAGGTTTTCAGTTCCTATCCCATTGTGCTTTACTCTGCTAGGTTGAATTTTCTGACAGCAAAGGGCCTCTGAGCACATTCAACACCTGCTTAAGTTGCCTGAACATGCACCCAGGGGCTACTGAGATAACCTGAGGGCATCCAGAAGGATGCAGAGCTCCTCTACTTCCTTTTGTGCTTCCTTTCCACACCCTCCTTCGGTTTTTATTGGCCTCTTAAAATTCTTGACGTGTTGTCACGGGACAGATCTTCCCAATGCTGTGAAAAAAAAGGAGTTTTTTCTTCTTGTCCTTCCTCTCTGCTCAGTTTATCCAGCAAACACTTGTGTTTGCCTTTTCCCAGTGGTGCTCACAGGGAGCTCGTGTGGATTTATTTACCTCTTTTAATCCCCAAATTCTCTGCCACATCACTTCTTTTCCAAAATCCGGGCTGCCATACAGGAGGTCTGTGCTGAGTGTTCTTTCTCTAGTCCAGGTTTTGCATTTGGCTGTGTTCAAACAGATCTTCTCAGCCAGCTTTCACAAATGCTCTTAGGTGCAAGTTATCCAGGCCTGCTAATTTTAAATGTTTATCTCTCCTGGATGCTGTTTAACATCTGCCTTTGTTACTAATGAGCTGGAAAAAAGCTTCTCCATCATCACCAGAGCCATGCATGTTGCCCTGCTGCTTTCCAAATACAGATCAAAATTATTACATGTTGAACTTTCCTCTACTGGCGTGTACAGTCTATACAATTTTGTTTGTTGTAAAGCTTTTGTTAAAAAAAAAATCTAAACCTAAAAATCTCCAAGGAAATCAAACTGAAAACTAATCAAATAATAAAAAAAAACCCCTACAAATATTAATTTCTCATTAATCTCTTATTTTTACCAGCTGTGGAGTTTTCCTGATGCTTTCAGGTTCTCATATAATGCTTCTAAGCTTCATGATACTTTATTTGTATTTCTTCATGTGTATTTGTCTTAGTTTAGTAAACACTGGGTTGTTGGTTCACTTATTTATTTTCACTTCCGATTCCCCCCTTTTAGATTCATGGTTAAACTGGGAAGAAGCTTTTACTCCAAGTTAAACATTTCCTTTGGGAAACCGTGCCTGGCTTGGATCACCATCGTGCCTTTGGTGGCCTGGCCCTTCCTTCCAGGAGAACCATGACCAGTGTGCAGAAAACAACCTGAGATCTGAGCAACCTTGTCTGGTGGAAGGTGTCCCTGCCCATGGCAGGGGCTGCAATGAGATGATTTTAAGGTCCCTTCCAACCATAACCATCCCATGATTCCATGATTTTATAAACAGGACAGCCAGGGGTGGATGGTGAAGGAGGTCCCCCATGCTCAAGCTGGTGCTGGTCATCCGGAGGAGGAAGTTTTTTGTCAGGATGCAGAGATCACAGGAGGAAGATGGGTTTTATTACAGAAGCATCATTTGGAGGACAATAAGGATATTTTAATAGTCTCCTACAACATGCTGGTGTTGCTTTCTGGAAGACAGGGATGGCAATTTGGCAGTGGGAATAGGATAATGTCATCCTAATGGCATCGTTCTGGTCGTGTTCCCTGGAAAGGTGCAGAGCATCAGCAGAGCAGAGCACGGAAGAGCAGTGATCAATTCCCTACAACAGTTGTTTACTCAAAACCCAACTTTAATAAACACTCTAATCAGCGCAGGGAAATTTCCTGAAGTCCACAGAGAGGACCTGAGAGGGGAACCTCATTGATTTCACAGGGGCAGGGTTTTAATGTTATTATGAACAATTTAAGTGCTGGTTGATTAACAGATTTACGCTTGGTACAAGTAATAAAACCAGAGAGGAAAAAGGAAAGTGCTGTATATTAAACTCAGCTTTCAGTCAGTAGAACACAGGCAAAGGGGGATCTCCTGTTTGGTATCAGTGTTTGTGGAGATATCTCTGTGTTTATAGAACATATTCCTCTTCATGGGGTGTGGATGGCAGCTTAGGAACTTGGCCGGGTTTTGTCAGTTAATGTTTTTAGAGGATTCTTGGGCTGTGTTTGTTGCGTGTCCATGCTTGAAATGTTCCTGCAGTGGATGCTTTCTGTGGGAAATCTGAGATTTCCAGGAATGTGTGATGTGGCTGAGGAAACTCTGCTCAAGGTAAAACTCTGGAGGGAAGAGGGACTGGATTTTTTATTTGTTATTATTTTTATTCTTTAATGAAGCACCTTAATCCTTTAGAATGGGTTTTGTGGTTATTTCCTCTAAGACATTTTGTAACTAGAAATTTGACGGCAGCTCAAGCTGTTGCAGAAGGAGTTTAAAAGCAGGTTTTAATCTGCTAGTGCAATTTCACCTCTACATCCACAGAATCATAGAAATGTTTAGATTGGAGAAGACCTCAAAGATCATGGAGTCCAACCCTTAACCCAGCACTGCCAACTCCACCCCTCAACCATGTCCCAGTCCAGAGCATCTTGAAGCCATGAGATTTATCCTTCTTGGATGGGTAAACTCAGCTGGACTCATTGTCAGCCATCCATTGTGTGGCTTAGCAGGTGTCATCTTATTTCCAGTTGCATCCTGAATTAAAATCCCAACAGCCACTGGCTGGGGATTGCAGGAGAAGATCTGACACTGGTTGCTCTTCAAGTACCATGGGGACATGGTTTAGTGGTAGATTTCACAGTGCTGGGTTAATGATTGGACTCAGAGATCTCAGAGGTCTTTTCCAGGTCTTTTCCCTGATTTTAGGATTCTGTGATGTCAAGGTCTCTTGTTTGACTGGCCCTGTCAGCTGTACAAACCCTGGGGAAAAAGTAAAGCCACAGTGGACAGGGAAGGATTTCCCTGCAGAAGAATCTCCCTGATTACCTCCATTCCTTCAATGCCCAGACTTCCTGATGTTTGAAGACAATACAATCCTTGTGATTAACAAGGGAATTCCCAGGAATGCTGTGAAACTGGGTGGTCCTCAGTGAGGTTCACCCATGTGCGTGTGAGCTGCTGGGCCGCGTGAATGGAGAGGAAGTAAAATGAGGAAATGTTGGTGGTTTTTTTTAAGAAATCCTTTTTTTATCATTTGGTGTTGATTTTGCAGGGCAAGGCTGTATTTTCACCCTTCTGTTTCAACATGAATACATATGCAAATCTATTGGAATGTGTGACGTCACTTCAGGGGCTGGAGGCGATGGAGGGGGATGCCCTTTTCTGGGAGTTTTCCTGCTTTTCCTTAGGGATGATGTTGTTCCTTGCAGTTCATCTTCCCTGGTCAGCTGTGGCTCTGCAGCAAAAAGTTCATCTGGTGCACTGATATTTTAATTGCTGAAAGGTGATTATGTCACTAAGACTTAGATAAAGGACCTAGAAAATTACCCTGGATTTCTGCTCCTGACAGAAGGTTTTGTCCTCCCCAAATTTATGCACTTCTCCATCTGCAAAATCAGAATTTCTCAGAGGTTTTTTTGCCTGTTTTAGTTCATTTTCCACAGACATTGGGCTGAGCTCATAGATAACCCCTTTTACATTTGGCTGCTGACTATATTAGGCTGCAAGTAAGATAAACAATAAACTGGAACCAAACTTTTGTTTTGGTCAAAGGAAAAGAAGCAAATAATCCCTGGCAGACTTTTAACTGGAGCACGTGTTTCTGTTCTGGGCTAAAAACACTTGAAGAAGCTGGGGTCCAGGCAGGGCTAGAAAAATGATAAAAGGTCTGAAAAATGCTGTGAAAAAAAAAATTGAAAGAACTGGGGATGTTTATTCTAGAAAATGAAACATTGAGGGACGAATCACAACTTGTCTTTAAGTGCTTGATAAAACTTCCACAAACAAAAAGCAGGAGAAAAAAAATCTCCATAACCAGTCTGGGTAGAACCACAAATTTGGTAGGGTAGAACTACACATCTGAGCCTTAAGTTGCAGTCACTGTAATTTAGTGTTTCAAAACATAGATCAAATCTTTTTGATGGTCAGCAGAGAGAAGCCCAGGAGTGGGTTAGGATCTATAAGGACACTGTTGAGTCTCATCGCTGGGGATACTGATAAAGGATGGGACAAAAGGTTATAGAAACCATTACTGGGACTTCTTACTTATTAAACAGGGATGTCAGACTCATATGGACTGTTCTAATTTTTGTTGGGTTTTTTCTGATAGCTAAAAGAATAATCCCCAAAATTGCACCTTCTCCCTTTACTCTTGGAAAGCTCAACATCATTTTCATGCAGAATTGGGTCAGCTGAATTTGGAAAGTACCTCTGGAGCTCACCTGTTTGACTCCATGAAGTTTAATTTCACCATCTGCATAGCTCCAACCATCAGTTCCTTCCTTGGACCTGCAGTACAAACAGACCCGAATGATTTGGAAGAGACGCTCCTGAAAGGCTCTTCTGGCCAGTCCTGCCAGGCAGAGTTAAATCATCCCCAAGCAGAGCTTTGCTTCTAATCCTCATTTGTCTCATCAGAGAGTTCAGTCTGTGGAATTTAGGCCTTTTTTCCCCACATTAAATAGATGTCCTTGGGAAGAAATCTTACTGTTTAGGCTCTTGCTGTTTGTGATTGATTACACATTTGCTTTCTCTATCCCTAAGTTTAGCTGGGCTTTTTTAAAATTGGCTTTTTTACAATTATTTTTTATCCTAGTGGGTTATCCAGACCTTTAATCATTCCCACATTGCCATTCTCAGCGGTGAGGCAGGCTGTGCATTGTGCCAGCCACCTGGAAATGAGGTGCAATCCTGCCTATTTCCAAGCCACTGGAAATCTCTGTGACTTAATTTTGTCTTCCAATTTACCTTGCAAGAAGGCTGCCAATGCAAATCTTCATGGTTATTATTTGTGAAGGTGTAGATGAACATTCACTGTGTGAAAGGGGGAGATGTGGCTCCTCTTTGACCTCAAGGTTCTACACAAGGGTGTAGTCAGAAGGTGCTTGAAGAGCAGGTACAAATAATGCAGTTTTCTGCACTACAAGGGTTGTGAAACAAAACAAATCACCCAGAAAGATTGTACAATCTCCATGCTTGGAGGTTTTATGGGTAGAGAAATCTGTGGCTGAGCAAGAGTAACATTGGTGTGAGTCCAGCTTCAAGCTGAAGGCTGGACCAGCCTTCCAGAGACCCCTTCCAGCCAACTTTCCTGTTATTCAGTGATTAGATAGCACCAGGTACTGCCTGTGCTGGGGTCACCACGATGCCTCTGTGGCATCCTTTCCTTGGGAGTAATGGGGGTAATCCTGTACCACTAAGATTTGGTTTTGCCATCAAAGCACTCAGTTTCTGTGTCATTTGTGCTCTTTTATATTTTCCCTTACTGCAGGAAAGGTTGTTAAAACAATAATGAGAAGGGATAACTCACGCCTGAGAGACTTTGCTGTTATGTTGGATGAACTTCCAGCCGCTCTCCATGGGGAGAATTGGTTAATCAGGCCATGGTTGTGTTTATGGAGGGACAATGGCAGTGTCACCAATACATTTTGAGCATTCTCTGAGCTCAGCCTCTTGTGTTCAGCTGCCCAGAGCACCTGGCTGCCTCACAACTGTGTTGTCAGAGCCACAGATCATTGCTCAAGACCACTGAGAGAGTGTCAGGAGTTTCCTAGCCATATCAGCAAAGATGACCAGTCTTGTTATAGATTTTGGGCAGGGCTGTGATTTTTTCATGCGTGCACAGAGGCACTGAGTGTCAGTGTGAAACCACCCCACCTCAGAAAGGCATTTGGGTGCTGAAATCCTGGTGATCTCACAGGGACACCTGGGAGCCTCCTCCTCTGTTATCCCATGTCACAGTCAGGGTTTGAAAGGCTCACAAGAAGAGGCATGAATAGGTAGGGCTGATTTCTCCCCAGCAGTTTTGCTTTCCTCCCCTCTCTCACCCTTCTGGAGGCGACTGCTGTGGAACGAGATGTTCCCTGTGCTCCTCACTGATATTCTTGCTGCTCAGCATGCTGCTCCCTGTCTCTCACCTAATTGATTTTGCACACTTGAAGGAGTTTTGGAGAGTCAGCAAAAAATTTTGCCTAAGTTTCATGCTTTCTTCCCCAAAACCAAAGTTGAATTTAGTTGCTTTTTTTTTTGCTTTTTTTTCTTTTTTTTTTCCCCCTTCTCTTTCCAGTCAGGAAATTGTAGCCATGTTACAGGACTGCAGTTTCTGGGGGAGCTCTCAACTGTTATTGCTGTCTTGATTTGATGCAACCAAGGGATGCTGGGGTAGAGCCAGGAAAGATCCAACTCTTGATGGAAAGGTGCCAGGCAGGAGGTGGCTGTAAAGGGCTGATTACTCCAAAGGCACCATCAGCATCCTTTAAATTATCCCTCTCTGTCTCTTTTTAAGGCTGTTTGCCCCATCTTTAGTTGTGGGTAGATCTGGATTAGCCACTTTCAGGTGTCTGTTCACACAAGTGATTAAAAAAAAACACGTTCCACCCCCTGCCATGGGCAGGGACACCTTCCACTATCCCAGGTTGCTCCAAGCCCCATCCAACCTGGCCTGGAACACTTCCAGGAATGAGGAATCCACAGCTTCTCTGGGCAATCTCCTTTAGTTTGCTTTCAGTTTTATTAATCCTTGTATCCATTGTTATGGAAGTCATTCCTTTCAGCATAGAACCAGATTATTTACTGAGGTTAGGAAAGTTTAGATCCACTGACTTTCATCTCCCCCCCCCCTAAAAACCCCAAACCAACCAATTACCTTAAAAAAAACCCTATAGGTTACATAATTTATATATAGGTTACATAATGCCATTATTTACTTTAATAATCCACATTTCCTATTTTGTCTCCACCTCCATTTGCTGCCACTTCCCATCACTCTTTCCTTCAAGTGGTGTTCAAAAGTCTTGAGTATTTAATTCAGATTAACCTGCTGAGAGGTGTCTGGATTTTTTTCCCCCCTCCTTCCTACATATAAAAAAGCTTTACTTTTGTTGACTTTCAGCCAGATGGTGCCAGTCCCACCATCCCGTCCGAGCCCATTTTCCCATCTGAGTGGCTTCCACCTCCCATCACTTTCCATACCCCTGAGCGCCTTCACACCCAGTCCTGTTGTTCTCAGTTATTCAAGCTAAATCATTTTCATGTGCAACTATTCCAGTCTGCATTAGTAAAATTATATTTTCACCTCCAGTTCTTTGGAGAAGCCAGTGAACAGAAGCTGGGGTGGGGCTACATGTGAGTTCTCCTTTTTTGGGTGCTATCTTTAGCTTTCTCTTGAATTTCAGCTCTTTGCATAGTAATCTCACTTGGTTTCTTTTCCTGTTGTTCTCTTTTTAGTCCTGTTGCTCAAAGGCATTTTCTGCTCAGCTGAGCTGATCCTGACAGCCAGGCTGAGACTTCTAGCAATGCTCAGAGATTTTCTGCTCCTTCTGCTGCTCTAAACATTGCTTTCTTTCCAAGATCCTCTTCCCAGGTGTCCTGATCAGTGATGTCCATCTCAGGCTTTACCTTCCTAATTGCCTAATCTGTTGTTTTCCTCATACCCAATATTCCTAAAGCGAGATTTGAAGTCCTTCTCTTGCTCTCATGGAACAAGAGCCAAACTCCTTTCTTTTCCACTCATTTTTCCACACAAATTCTCCCTTTTTCTGCTGGCTCCTTGCTGGCAGACCAGGGTATTTTGAGGAGAGCATTTCAATATTTCATATCTCTGACTGACGTGGACATCAGCGTACACTGGCACATGGAAAGGTCTTTTAGAGACATTCAAATGCTGGCAACAGAGAGTGTGAAGTATCTAGAGGGGGGTTGTTACTACTTTGTCTATTTTTTTCTATAAGGAAGGAGTTTCTGGAGGCAAAGAGACCTACTTGACAGTTTTGTTGTGGATTTTTTGTGAGGTTTTTGTGGGTTGGGCTTTTCTTAAGTTTTTTTGAGGTTGGGGGGTGTTTTGGTTGGTTTTATGCAGGGGTTTTTTTTTTATCTTGGGCTTTCTGCCTTCATTTCTCCATCTGTCAAAAGACATTAGAGATACTACCTTTGTAAATCATTCTGAGATCTACAGCCAGTGGCATCACCTGAGAGAGGTCTGGTGGTCCTGTACCACTAAGATTTGGTTTTGCCATCAAAGCACCCATTTTCTGTGTCATTTGTGCTCTTTTATATTTTCCCTTTTAGCCAGACAAAGCAGAAACATCTTCCCTCTAATCTTTTTCCCCCCCATGTGTGCTGTTAGCAGGTAAGGAATGACAAAAGGAAATGCCCAGGGGAATAAAGTAGAATTAATTATCTGCCTGAACATCTGGTTCACCACAAGCTGGTGCCCAGTTTGAGGATGCTGGAAGCTGACTTTATTCAGGGATGGATGGGAAGCAAAGCTCTCACCCAACAGGCAAGCTGGGGTGGTGAATCCCTGCAGGAAGCAAGAGGGTTTGATCCTTGCTTCCTTAAAGCCATTGGAAAACACTTCCCTGGTCAAGCCTCACTATGGCCCATCCCTGGAAGTGTCCAAGGCCAGGCTGGATGAGACATGGAGCAACCTGGAATAGTGGAAGGTGTCCCTGCCCCTGGCAGGGAGTTGGAATGAGATGGTCTTTAAGGTCCCTTCCAACCCAAACCAACCCAAATATTCCATGGTTATGTGTTTAAAACATGGAAAATGGGTTGTTTGAGTTTGGAATGTGGACTTTTCTATCATCTGACACCTCACTGGGATCATCAGTTCCACCTGGCACTCAGCTGCATGCTCAGAAGTGTCAATGGCTGGGATGCAGCCCTGTCACAGCATCCCTCCATGAGCATCATGATGAGGAGGGTGGTGGGAGCTGACACAAGAATTAGATGTGGCCCTCAGGCTCCTGGGGAGACGTCAGTGCTCTCCTCAGGTGGAAGTGCTGCGTGCATGCCTGGTTTAGACAGCGTGGGCGAGTGCATGTCATGTCCTATTTGTTACCTTTTCCTCTGTGTTTAAGGCTCTTAAGCTCGTGTTACAGCTTGTTCAACCTGGGGCTTTAACTCCCTCTTCAGCCACCAGGATCAGAACCACGTTTTGAACTATTCCCGTGTCTTCACACTGACCCTTCACGCAGGACTGTGCAGGGGGAATGCTGGTAGTTCTGTTTACTGAGTCCAGGAATGTTTGCTCCTCCAGCACTGTTAAATTCCTCCTAAAGTCAGGCTGTTAGGTCCTGATGAGAATGTCCCTCTTCAGCAGCTGCTCAGATGTACAATGTCCTCTATGTCCACTGGCCATTGGGCACAGGAAGGTTATCAAAAATGTCTTAACCCAGAGCTGGCCAACTTAAATGTCATGAGAAGCTTTCCTCTGGGAGATCCCTGGACAATCCGTGTTCTCCAGCATGTTCTGTTCCTCTAAACCAGCTTTATCCATGTGTCCATCCCGTGCTGCCTCAGGTCAGGATCTCTTCACTTGCTCTCTGTGTGGTTTTCCCCATTTTTGTGAATCCCTTTTCTCCAGGGCAGCAATGCTCCCTGTGGTTGTCCTAACCTTGCTGCTTCACACATTTTACAAATGACTTGTCCTTTTGTTTCCTTCCTCCCTCAGCCAGAGGAGGAGAGGTGGCCCTGTTCTGATTTTCGTCAGAGAAGCTCTTGAGCTTGGAGTGGCTCCAAGCTACTGGGGCACTCTTGACTCCCTCATTTTTAGGAACAATGACTTTTTCCTTTGTCCCGAGGTTGGGAGCTCATCCCAGCATGTCCTTCTTCCTGGAAGGCACACCTGGATGCTTCAAACCGTCTGTGAAGAGCCATTCACTAGAGGGCTCTGATAAAAATGCTTTACAAGCCCATGAGTAATATACTCATCCAGAGCCTTGACTGAACCACTTCTGCTCCATTTGAGAGAGGGAACATCCGTTTTTTTCCCGCTGTCTGAATGAACCAAACTCATCTTGTGCCAGCATCTTTGTATTTTTGTGCTCCCCTTTGCAGGGAAGCAGCCCTTGGAGAGTGAATTCTTTGGAACTAGACATGTTTATGGATTGTTCCAGGAACATACCTGGATTTTCACGGAAAGCTCTGAATAGTGGCACAAACAAGCCCTGTTAGGGCCACTTTCTTAGAATGGAAGTGATGTATGAATAGTGAAATCATCCTGGAATTTCACTTAGGTTGGTTTGATAAAAGATGTGGAAGGAATTGATAGCCAAGAAGGTTAAAACTTTATCCCAAACTGTGTTATAGAAGGGCACTGTGGTGACTGCTGGATAACATAATCCCAAAGGAAGGATTATTTTATGCATTCCTTTTTTCTTATTTTCTCTTTCTTGTTTCTTTACCTCCTCCTGGTTGCTCTTTGGGATGTGATACCAACACTAAACCTCCCACTATCCCAGGTTGCTCCAAGCCCTGTCCAACCTGGCCTTGAACACTTCCAGGGATCCAGGGGCAGCCACAAATTCCCTGGGCAACCTGTGCCAGGGCCTCACCAGTGAATAATTTCCTTCCTAATTTCCAATCTGAACCTGCTCTCTTTCAGTTTAAAGCTGTTGTGTAATACTTCTCTTTGCTGTTCTTCCCTGAGCGCATGGAAAAAAAAGCAGTGAGAAGCTGTGGACAGGAATTGCCTCCTCTCCAAACAGCCCCAGAGCTCCAGGTGAAGCTGGTGCTTATTCCAGCTCTGAGGGTTTCCAGCAGAAATGCAGGGTGAGCCTGGTGTCTGTCACTCCAGCCCTTCCTCTCCTGGTAACCCTGGGCTCACACTGGATTTCTAGACACTCTCAGGCCTTTCAGTTCCCCTAAAAGTTAACAGGAGCTGCCCATGTTGGTAACCAAAACTGTTGTTCCTCAAACCAAAGCACCACAGCTTTTCTGAGAACTGGAGAACACCCAGTTTGCTCTTTCCAGCCCCCTGGGTATAAATAACACCCAATATCCAGCCTTGCAGGAGGCCTGCGGGGTCCTGCTTTGAGAAGGTTTTGTGTTTGTGAGGTGTGTACACAAATCCCAGGCGGTGGAGGTCTGGCTCACTTAACTTTAGATATTGGCAGAGTAGGCATCCACCCCTCAGCCAGCTGCCTCAGGGTCCCTGGATGGAGCAGAAGAGCGCAAGTTTCCTTTTGCCTGTTTTAGACAGTTCCTTCAGTTTGGAGTGGCTCGTGCCCTGAAAGTTCCTGCTTCTCTCTTCAGGTGAGGAGGGACAATCAATGTGAAGACAGATGTAGATGTTTACATTACAGACTCATAATTTTTGCCCATGGATCCCCAAATCCTGTTCCTGAGCCCTGGGGGTCAGGCAGGTCGGGATCTGCATTTCCTTTGTATTTCTGCTGTTCCTGTCATTGACTGAGCAGATGCTTTGCAGTTGAATTTCATTCAGAAGGTTTAATAGTTAAGTAGGTAAATTTTGGAACAGTCTTTATTAAAAAGAACAGACTTCCCTCAACCAGGTTTCTTAGACCCGAGGGAAAAGGAAATTAAAAGCAGTCAATGATCAGCAGCTCAGGGAAAACTGCAAGGTACTTTGCTGCCCTCCAATTTCTAGAGAAGTCAGGTAGAGGGGTCCACTTCTTTCCCTCCTTTCCTGTCCCTGTCCCCATTCCTTTTGGGACAATCACCATTGTTCCTCTCTTGTTTTGCCTCAGCCATATGAGGGATATTGTAGCACTTTGCTCTGTATCCTGTAATTGCAGATCTAAGCACCGCTGATCTCAGTGTTGCAGCATGCCTCCATTCCTGCAACAGCCTGGATTCAGATCCTCGGTCTGAGCTTCCTGGAGAGGAAATTCACCCCTGGCTACTCCAGTTGATAATTTAGAGCAAGGATCAGAACATGCTTACCCAGCCATCAGAGCAGTCTGCTACTCACTTGTGAGAATTTACTTAGGTGCTGCCTCTTTTAATTGTTGTGTGTCATGACTCCAATTCCAGGGTGTCGCTTCTTCCTTAAAACCCTAATTCAGCTCTGTTTTGCAGCAGAGACGTTTTCAAGCTTGTCCCTAAGGAGTTAAGGAGCAGCTTAACAGCTGCTCAGCTTCCCTTTCCCTCCGGCTCTCCAAGCCCTTTGCAAAACACTCTTTTTCCTTGATCTCCCAACAGCTCCCACAGAAATGGGACAATCAGACTAAAAGAGGGCTCCGAGCCTCCAAGCTGCTGGATTGATTTGGCCAAGTTGCCTTTGTTTGACAGGGCCTGCTTGGATGAGCTGGGAAAAGACATCTGCTTTCCTTGTCAAATGATGGATCTGTCATTGGCAGGATTCTGTTTGGCAGGAGCAGAAAGTGGAGTGGTTGGAACAGCTAAGTGGGAGTCAGGAGAATTGGGCATTTGCCTGGACCTCTTTTATTTGGAAAAGTCTCCCAAGGACACATGCTGCTACAAGTGATCCCAGAGTCCCTCACTGGTGGTTGGTCGCAGAGAATTTATTCACATCATGAGAGAAGTCACTGGAGAATATAACTTTTCTCTGTTTAAAAATCACTGGGTTTGCAAATCCTCCTGTATTGATCCTACAGAGGGCACACAGGAGGTCTGGGGAGTTTTAAACTCTGATTTATCTTCCATTCTATGTCCATATTATTGGTATTTAAAATTTACATCCCCTCATTGTCACAACGTCTGTAACATAGTTTTGGAATCTTACACAAAGGTCCTTCAGAAGAGCAAATAATTATAGTACTTCATAAATACTCCCTTTTTTATTATTTTTTTCCCCCCAGATCACAAGAGCTTTTGCAGCTTTTGACAGCCTTATTGTTGGAAATTGTGTCACCCATCACAATAGATATAAAACCTGAGCTGGTGTCTTCTTTTGCTGATTCTTGTCTTTTTACACAGTATTTTTTGGCCCACTCAAGAAGGTTTTTAGGAAAAAAGTTGTATTTTCCTGAGGATGTTTAAAAGGAAGAAACAGAAAAGAATCTGAAAATCTAGTTTTAAGACAGAGCTGAATGAAGTTGTGGAAGAAATCAAAGCCAGGGTTGTTGTGCGAGAAGTTCCTTCAGTCCTGTGTTCCTACAAATAATAAATATTACTGAGAGCCAGAGGGAGGTCGTATTTCTGATGCTTGAAATAAGACCTGACTGCTAAAACCTTTCATTTCCTCTGTGGTTCACGTAAGAAAGGGTTGAGAAACTTCATCTCCACCTTGAGCAGTGGCTAAAGTCAAGTTACAGAAGCTCTAGGAAGGCACCTTGCTCTTGTCTTATTGCATCCTTATTTTCACAGAAGCTGTGCGAAGGTGGGGATGGTGAGAAATGGTCACTCAGAGAACCACAAGTGAATCCATGTCCACTTCCACTGAGCTGACCAGAAATGGGTGAGGGATGGGATTTCATCATCTGAAGACTTTGCAGTTCTACTCCTCCTTTGACTCCAAATCCTGTTATCACTGTAGTCACCCCTGTCCCCATCTCTGGAGTCTCCATGCAGTGAGCTCCAGGTGAGCCAGGAACACTCTGGGATCAGGACAAAGGGGCGTTTCGACGCTCACATCCCTCCTTCTGTGCCCTGCTGTGAATCCCACCTGTCTCTGATGAGCTGCCACGTGTCCCATGGATATTCTGGCCCTGCTGATGGCAGACAGCAGAGATGAGACTAAACATTTCTGCAGCTCCTTCAGTCCGTGACAACTCTTGGAATAGTATTTAATTAAAGAGTGTACACAAAGGCTTTATTTGCAGCAGCAGACTGCACAGTAATCCCCTAACAATTCCTGGGATCAGTCAGGAAGGAAAAGTCTCGTTAACAAAGACTTTGGTTACAACTCCTTGTTATGTGAGAGTAGCTGCAGAACTCAGAGCTGCAAGAAATCACATCCAGCAAAACATTCCCTTCATCTTTCTGCTCAGGGATCAGAGTGTGAGTTGGAAAACCCGTGACAAACTCACCACACCTCTACATGGTGTTTTGGGCATGCCAGGAGGGATTAGTGAGGGGCGGTTATCACGTTACAGCTTCACCCATAATGGATATTCCTAAGAAATTGGATTATAGTTTGTTGTCTGATGTTACCATGAGCTAACGAGAGCTTGTCATGCTTTTTGCTTTATATTTACTTTTTGGATGGGAAATGGGAATTCAAGTGCTCCTCAGCCCTTTGTCTGCGTGGCCAGTTGCCCACTGCAGTGGAAGAGGCCAAAGCCCCAAATCTCTGCCTTTTCCATCGAAAAAAACCTGACCAAAACAACAGAACATAGCAAAAGAACCCCTAGAATGGAGAAGCAATAAAGTGAGTTTGTACACAGCTGTCAATAAAATCTCATTCAACTTTTCTAGCAGGAATAGACCAAGGAAAGATAATTATTTAGCCCCTCATCCAGGGAATCTCCCCTTTGACAGGCAGGACTTGCAGCTCTTGAGGGCTCTTTCCAGACATGAACATTTTGTCACCTGGGAGGTGAATTAAGGCATCTGAACTTGTTCCCTTGCTCACCAGATACCCTGTTGAGCCCCCAACACAAGGAAGACACACTTTCTGTTTCCTGGTGATGCCCAAAACTGTGGTATTTTTGGATTATTTGTATTCCACCTGCCTTGTTTAACCTGTATCAGTGACAGCTGCGACATGTGAGGATTATTGCTGTTATCACTGAGGAGGTTGAAGGAGGGCTGCTGTCATCGAGTTGTTTATTTACTTCTTTAGTTAATGTGCAAAATGAGCCACAAACTCAAAGTCCTCCAGTGTGAATCTGTTTGTTGACCTTGATTGAGTGAAAGGTCTGTGGATGTTAAATCCATACATCACTGACCTTCTCCAGCTAAATGCTGGCTGTTTAGGTTTGAACCCATCCAACTACAGGCAGTGAAGTGGGATGAAAACCTTCAGAGCTGGTGTTTGCTTGCTCCCTGTGGACTGGAAGGAATGGCAAAAAATCAGGTCAGACTAAACACAGAGCTCTGACTCAGCTAAAATTGAGGATGATGTGTCCCACTGACAGAGGAGCTGAGATACATCCCACTCCTTGTTTATGGAATCATAAAATCATTAAGGTTGGAAAAGATCTCCAAGGTCATCAAGAGGAGTCATTACTCCAGCACTGCCAAGGCCACCACTAACCCATGTCCCCAAGTGCCACATCTACATGGCTGCTAAGAGCCTCCAGAGGAAGGTGACTCAACCACGGCCCTGGGCAGCCTGTGCCAGTGTTAACCCTTTCCGTGAAGAAATTTTCCTTAATATCCAAACTAAACCTTCACCGGTGCACCTTGAGGCAATTTCCTCTTGTCCTGTCCCTGTTCCCTGGGAGTAGAGCCACACCTGGTGGCCCCCTCCTGTCAGGGACTTGTGCAGAGCCACAAGGTGCCCCCTGAGCCTCCTTTGCTCCAGGCTCAGCCCCTTTCCCAGCTCCCTCAGCTGCTCCTGGGGCTCCAGCCCCTTCCCCAGCTCCGTTCCCTTCTCTGGACACGCTCCAGCTCCTCAATGTCCTTCTGGTAGTGAGGACCCCAAAACTGACACCAGGATTCGAGGTGTGGCCTCACCAGTGCCCAGCACAGGGGACAATCCCCACCCTGGTCCTGCTGGACACCCTGTTCCTGGTCCAGTCCAGGTGCCATCGCCCTTCCTGCCCACCTGGGCATATCTGGGCTCATGTTCAGCTTCCCTCATCAGCACCCTCAAGTCCTTTTCCAACCTCTGTGCCCCCAGCCTGGAACCCTGATTGGGGTTGTTGTGAGCGCCCACCTACCCTAAAAGCTCACAAGAAGTCAGCACCAGCACTACAAAATCCAAGATCACCTGGATTTTGTTATTTTAGTGACTGGACACTCTTTTTTCAGTGTTCTGCCTAACATAGATATATTTCCTCCTAGACTGTATGGGGAAAAAAAAAAGATGAGATTTTAAAAAATTTTATGTATAATCAAGTTTACTTGAGCCTGTCACAAGCCCACTTTTCAAAACAGAGCCTCATTTGTTTTGTTAAGATGAGAAAACCAGTTACTCAAAAGTAAATATTGGGCCATTGAGGTGAATATGCAATCAACCAATTGAGGCATGAGATATTAGTGAAGGGAAGAAGTGGCAGTGAAGTACTTCCTAATGGGCTTGGTATAAAATCTGCTGCCTAAAAAAAATTAAGATTAATAGTAAAAAAAAAAAAAAAATTAATATTGTAGAATACAGAGTACTTTGCCAGCCCTGATCAAAGTTAAAGTCATAGGAATTAATTTATAAAGTGAAAACCAGGGGTATTTATAGATGTGAGATGAATTTGGCAATGGTTTAAGTCCAGAGAGTTAAAACTCCCCTTTGAAAAAGTCAGAATGTTTTGAAAACATTTCAGTCTTTATTTTTCCAGCAAGTGTTCTGCAAATCTCTCACGCTTCCCCTCATGCTTTTTTAAGGTTAAAATAAAATGGCAAGAAGCACTGTAAATCAAAACAAAATGAATCTATGGTATTTCAGATGAGCCAAGATGAAATTTCCAAAGATCTGTTTCCCTTTGGGAAAAAGAAATATTTGAGAACGAAGACAACTCCAAATGAATCCCCTTCTTCTTGTGTTTGTTTTTTTATTTATTTTTAATTTGACAAGAAAACCACACAATTAATTGTTTATACACTGCTAGTCAAGGCCCATTCCCAACCTAAAGGAAATTAAAATCTGAACCAGGCATGGCATGAAACAGGGAAGAGAGCAGGGTAGGTTAATAGGAAATGATGAGATAAATTTAGTGTGCTAAGTTATTTTATAATTTTAACCCAGATTTACATCAAACAATTGTTCCTTCAGAGGATTTCTGGATTTTTTGTCTTAAAACCTTGACTGGCAAATATATGAAGAGAGCAATAACTCACACATTTTGAAACGAGACAGGAAATGATCTTTTTTTTAAAAAAATTATTTTCTCTGCCTATTTCTGATGAATATATATGATTATCCCAAAACTCAGGAGTGAGCAGTGAATCAATCCCTTCTTACAGGCAGAGGTTTCTCCTGTGTGCTCATGATCTGTTCCTGAAGTTAACCCTGCCGATGTTCTCTCCCTCATCACATTTGACAGTGACAGTATAAACTCAAGCCAAAGACTTCTGCTCTCTTTCTCCTCTCTCCACCTCTTTGATGTTGGGTTTCTGAGAAGTTTTCTCCCTGTTGAATGCCCTTTCCAAACCCTTTAAAAGAGATGGGGCTTGGAGCAGCCTCAGTTTCTGGTCATAGCAATGGTCAAGGTGTCACCTCCAAGCTGAGAGCGTGTTGGTGACAAGGGGACACTGAGATAACTGTGAGCTCCCAGTTCCTTTTTTTGGAGTAAAAATCACTATTTCCACGTTTTATGATTGATGCAATTCATGAATTCCACATTATGAGGAGTCCATGATTAATTACCTGAACATTTTGTGGCCACTGTTGTATTACAAACACAATTCGATTAGGCCTGACTGAGGAGAAGCCACTTGAGGAGAAAGTCTTGTCACTGGGAATTTCCTGCTTTTTATCTCCTTGATCTCCTAATCTTCATCAGAGATTCTGTTCTTATTTGATTTGGGGTTTTGTTGTGCTTTGAATTAGCATGAGAGCCAGGAGATGGGGAATAAACCATGAAGCACAGATCCCACAGCTCCTGGCATGAATATTAAAGCTGCCGTCTTCCTGCCCTACATAGCTGGTGCTGTTGGTTAGCCAGGCAGGGTTTCAGGAGCATCAAGCAGCAGAATTGCTCCTGATCATCAGAAAAAAAAATAGGTTGTGGGGTTTTTTTCCTAAGGAAATGGAGGGAAATGCTGATTTTTCAGCAGGCTCTGGGTTTCTCTCCTTTCTCTCGAGGGAACATAAAATAAGGCTGAGTGCACATCTGTGCAGTGGTCCTGGAGAGCTCCATCTCACTCCACGAGGCCATGAAGCCACAGGAATGCCTCTCTGAGGGTGGCCTTTGCTCACTGTCTCCTTCTGTGCCCTCCCTGCAGGCATCCAGCACCCGG
This sequence comes from Corvus cornix cornix, assembly GCF_000738735.6. Taxonomy (NCBI): domain Eukaryota; kingdom Metazoa; phylum Chordata; class Aves; order Passeriformes; family Corvidae; genus Corvus; species Corvus cornix. The sequence continues at coordinate 2,758,154 of NC_046333.1, read as the reverse complement.
CCGGAGTGCAGCATCATGCAGGAGATCGAGGAGGAGCGCAGCCAGTGCTTGGCAGAGCTGACCTGGGACAACCAGACCTCAGGTATGGCAACGCTCAGTCCCTCCCTGGCCAGCAAACCCACAGCTCCCAGCCACATCTGCCTTGTCCTGGCCATTTCCCAGCCCTTTTGCTGCTGGCCAGGGCCTCCTCCAGCTGACGCTCTTCACAAGGGAGAGGAATAGGTGCTTCCAGAGTACAGTTCAGTCAACCAAGAGTTCCAGCAGCTCTCCGGGGTTCCCTTGCAGCCTCCCAGCTGGGAAAGCCTAACTGAGGTGTCTCAGTGGGTTTAAACTCAGTTGTCCACCTCTCTGAAGTGGAATTTTTCCAATTTTTCCCTGGGAACTCAAAGCCTGAAGTTCTCCCAGGGCTTGGATCGCTCCAAGGGAAGTCATTGTGACCATCTCCTTTGACTGAACTGCCCTCCCTTCCCTATGCCAAAATTTCTCCTGTTCTGGTGGTGAAGCAGAGGGTGCTCCAAGGCTGTGAAGTGTCTCTGGAGCTGGGACAGGCAGCCAAGATCCTCTCCTTGTTCATGGAGTGCTCACCACACTGAGAAATCCCCCTGGAAGGAAGTGGCCTTAAGCCACTCCCTCCTTCAATGATCAGGAAAGGAATAAGATTTTGGTGCTGCCCCATCCCATCCCATCCCATCCCATCCCATCCCATCTCACCCTGTCCTGCAGCAGAGCTGCAAAACCCCAAGTAAAAGCATCCAGTTGGATCTCTCGCCCTCCAAATGCCTCTCTCCAGTTACCAGTCCCATCTCTGAAAGTAAAAGGTGTGTAGGGACCCCCATTAGACTGCCAGGACCCAAAAAGAAGGGACCATTTTGCTGGGGAAAGGGATGGGAAAATGCATATCCTGCTTGAGATTTGCACCCCTCCTCCCTAAAGAGGGAGAAGTGGAAGAGAAAAGTCTCCATTGGCAATATTGGAACAGAATCCTGGGACAAGCTGATCCCAGGAGGAGCTTCACTGGATGCCAGGAAGGCTTTTGGCCCCTGCTTTTATCTACTAAGGGATGGTTTTCCTTGATTTGGATGCTGTTTCAAGTGCCCCTGTACAGTTAAACGGAGACGTTTGAAGAAATGTTCTTCTGCAATCCAGCAAGGGGAGAACTCAGGGTTGATAAAAACATTCATCTGAAAGCCAGCTAAATGCTTCATTTTGTTTTCATGGATATTTAAAGAAATTCAATTAAATACAGTATATTACAAGGAGAAGAAGAAATAGTTGAAGTGAAAATAGTTTTCCTGCTTTTCCAAAATTATTTTTCTCATTGGGAAGTTTAATTGAGAACAGCTTTTTCTTCTAACAGCAGAATTAAACCAATGAAAGTATTTTTCCCAATTCTGAAATAAAGACACGCAGCCATGTTGCAAGTCATTAACACTCAAGCATTAGCAAGTATATAGAAATCCTTCAGAGGGTTTTTTCCCTGATGGAATGCTGAAATATTGGGCTGGGATAAATCTACATTTTCACCAGTCACTACTCACAAATTGGACTGATTCAGAAATTGTAGTTTTGAGCACAGGAAAATGGTTTTGTCCATGGAGACAGTAGTGGAACTGGAGTGATAGGACAAGGGGGAATGTCTTCAAACTGAAAGAGAGTGGTTTAGATTGGATATGGGGAAGAAATCCTTCCCTGTGAGGGTGGTGAGGCCCTGGCACAGGGTGCCCAGAGAAGCTGTGGCTGCCCCTGGATCCCTGGAAGTGTCCAAGGCCAGGCTGGATGGGGCTTGGAGCATCCTGGGATAATGGAAGGTGTCCCTGCCCATGGCAGGAGTTGGAAGGAGATGATTTTAAGGTCCCTTCCTTTGTGGAAAGCAGTTGGCATCCATTTACCCCAAAACATCAGCAGGTTTTTAGGAGCTCAATACCTGATTTTATTATCCAGACACTCACTGCCCCTCCCCCGGAACCAACATAAAAACCCGAATCTCTGAATCTCTTAAATGGGTGGCTGTGGGTGGATCAGTGTATGGAGAACTCTGTTTTGAAATTGGTGTGGACAGGTAATTTCCAAGTGCCTACACAGAGTGTGCTTCCCCTTTAGGGGAGTGTTCACAGCATGTGAGCACAAGGAGGTCAAAGAAGATGTTTTTCTGGAGTGGGGCTCCGTAATTCAATAAATAAAGCTGAGCTGTAAAATCAAACTTTGAACTTTGACGGTTGGGGGTGAGGGGGAAGTTTGTGGAGAAATCTCATGAAGGTGATGATATGAAGGTGATGACTGTTTCATCTGAGTGTTGCTGGAAAGAAAAAGCCTAGTAAAACTCTTAGGAAAAATGTAATCTTAACCCAGTTCCATCCCCCCAACAGGAGGGTGAAAAGAAATTGAGTCTCCTTGAGATCTGCAGTGTAAAACTTTGATTTATGGCCAGGTACTTGTGCTGCCTTCTGCACTTTCCACGCCTTTTCAGCAAAAAGAAAATCACTTGAGGTTTAACGAGTGATTCATTATCCTTTCTTATTAAATGAGTGGAAATAAACACAGTGTTTCGGTACATTCTGGAAAGAAAGCTTTTGTTTGGGAGCCATTATCAATTGTATTGATCATAGGGGCTTCATCACAGCTGTAATTTGATGTGTCAGACAGATTAGTCACTTGTTAAGAGCACTTGGTGGTGCTGAGGTTGATCACTGGCTCGGGATAAGCCCGTAGATTTGCACTGATAAACAATGAAGTCCTTCTTAACCCTCTTTTGTCCTCAAACACCCCCCCTTCCTCACAGGGGCTGTACATGCATGAAATCCAAGTTTTCTTTTCAGATCTTCCATCCCTGGAAGTGTCCAAGGCCAGGGTGGGCACAGCATGGAGCAACCTGGGATAGTGGGAGGTGTCCTTGCCCATGGCAGGGGGTTTGAAGGAGAAGATCCATGTGAATCCCTCTATTCCCTGTTAGGAGTGTGATTCAGTACCTGTGGAGTTACGCATATTTGAGGAAATTTGACAGTGGGATTTGACAATTTTAAAGGTCTCTTCCAACCCTGGTGATTCTGTGATTCTACAGCCAAGGGGTCACTAAATATTGCCAACCTCTGATGAGGAGAAGTTCGTTTTCCAGCACAGGAAATACTGCAGAGGATGCAGTGAGGGAGAAACTCACAAGGAAAGCCGTTTAAGCTGGCAGTGTGTACAGAGGAGAACCAAACAGCTGTGAGAGCAAAGTCTGGGCTTTTCAGGGAGTTTATAACCATCAGAGGACACCCAACAGCCTCTCTGCAGGTCTGCAGGAAGGGGAATTTTATGGACTTCGTGGCAGAGCTTGCCCAGTTTCTGGAAGGGTGTGTGGGATGCAGGTGTGTTGCAGCACAGGGCTGGATTTCATGAGCAGGACTGGCCTTGCACTCCTCTGCCCTGGTGTTTTTTAACTCCATGCTGGAATAACTTGCAAAGACATTAAATGACACATGTGATTCAACACAGGAGTGGATTCTTTGCCATTAAAATCAAGGATAGGTAGGCTGAGACCAGTTTTACATGAGCAAATAGCCATGGCATGGGAATGACTTTTGGTGAGGGACTTTCACTTGGTTTTGGGTATCTCTGGTGTGTTCTGGCCAGGTGTAGGCATCTATTTCAGGATGTGATAAATCCCGTTCAGATTGTCTTACCTGATGTCAAAATACTTAAAAGTAGGGGAATCTTAGTGAGCAGCTCAGGTGTGTAGGAAAAACCACATTTCACAGATGATCTCTGTCCTGGTGTTCACTAGCCAGAGGGGACTTGGCCAGATGAGGTGAAATCATGGCGGGGGGGTTGGACAAGATGATCATTAAAGGTCCCTTTCAACCAGACTATTCCATGATTCTGTATTTCAGAAGTGAAGAATGCAATCCCAGCCCCACCAAAAATCAGGATTTAGCTCCAGATGCTTTTCCAGTCAGGACATCTGTATGCAACACAGTGGCTGCTCAGCTGATAATGCACTGAGCAGCAGTAGGGAAGCTCTCCCAAGGGTTGGGATATGGGGGTTTTGCTTCCCAGACTCACAGATGGAGGCAAATCCCTCTCTATGAAGTGTGGCTGAGCTCCTGAAGGCTGCAAGGCAGGAATCACCACTGCACTGCTTCCTGCTGATTTCCTCTTGCGTCTTTTATGTAATGGTCCCAGAGCACAGAGGAGTATTTTTGGGTTTGTTTTCAGGAAAGCTTCTCTTCTCCATGGCTGTAATTTACAAACACTTCAGCTTAAACTGAAGCACAGAAATAAAATGATAATAAATTTAAAAAGTAGCCCTCTCTTTGTTTAAAAGGCAGGAAAATCAATCAGGTCTAGGTTGGCTGGCTCAGCTCATTATCTGTTTATACTATTATTGCTAATTAATTTGCTCTGCAATCAGATACTCTTTCAGAAGCAGGAGAGTCATTTAGGGATGGTAGCTGAATAAGGAGCTGTGACTCGTGTCTGGGTGGGGTGAGTCATGGAATGGTTTGGGTTGGAAGAGACCTTAAAGGTCATCTCATTCCAGTCCCTGCCATGGGCAGGGATACCTTCTACTATCCCAGGCTGCTTCAAGCCCTGTCCAACCTGTCCTGATACATCCAGTCCTTCAGCACTGCACTTTTTATTTGCTCTCTAGCCCTGTCTGTCTTGGAAGCAGAATAAAACCCAATTACAAAGTCTGAAAAGTGGAAAACATGGAAAAAAATAGTGCCATTCCCTCTCCCACTGCTTGTCCACATCTGCTTAACTTGCACATGCCTCACACTTGTTGTGGGCAATAGAGGTGAGTCTTACAACCTCATCATCACCGTGGAAAAAAATCCAGGTGGGAAATGGCTCATGCTGTTTAAACTCTGAATATTTTTCTGTTCCATAGGCTTAGAGTGGAGGCTGGCTTGAAAAGCCAAATTTGGAGCCTGGGGGGGTCTCTATCAGTCCCCCCTGAAGAAGTCAAAACAAGTTTGATGGGAGGAGAAGCAGTGAACATATGGAAATTAAAAATCAAGCTGGAAAAAAACATTGATGAAGTTTAAATTAGGAGCCTGTTTATTCATCACCATCTGTTTATAGTGCAGCAAGATAAGAAATAATTAATAGCTCCTTGCTTGGGAAAGTTCAAGTGAATTCTCACCTCCCAGTTGCATAAGCCCTGCTGGGGCAGACGAGGTGTCAGTGGGATCTGTGGGACAATCCTGTTATCAGCAGCTCTCCAGGTGCTGGAGCAGGCACCACATAGCTGATCCAGCTCAAGAACTCACAGAATCACAGAATCACCAGGTTGGAAGAGACCTCCAAGATCATCGAGTCCAACCCATGCCCTAACACCTCAACTAAACCATGGCACCAAGTGCCACGTCCAATCTTGTTTAAACACATCCAGGAATGGTGATTCCACCACCTCCCTGGGCAGACAATTCCAGTATTTCACCACTCTTTCCACGAAAAAATTTCTCCTGATACCCAACTTATATTTCCCCTGCTGCAGTTTAGGACTGTGTCCTCTTGTTCTGTCAGTTGCTGCCTGGAGAAAGAGACCAAGCCCACCTGACTACAACCACCCTTCAGGGAGCTGTAGAGAGTGATAAGGTCAAGAGAGTGCCCAAAGTAGGGCAGGGAAAAACTGTGGATGTGGCACCTGAGGATGTGGATCAGTGGGGAACGTGGTGGTGTTGGGTTGGTGGTTGGATTTGGTGACCTTAGGGGTCACCAAAGATTCTGTGATTCTGTTATTTCAGAGCGGTGTAGAACTCTCAGAGGTCTTCTACCATCTTCATCAACCTCTTAAAAAATCCTGGGGCATCAAGAATGGCATTAAATGACAACTCCTGTCCAGCTAAATCAAACCCTGAGGATCCAGAAAACACACTCAAAGAAACCTGGAGAACAGTTTAGCTCAGTCTAAAATATGTTTGATCTTGATGGTCTCTCTAAAGGCAAAAGGACCTGCTGGACTTTTTGCCATGTTCTCTTTTATTAATTTTTAATTTACTTTTTTCCTATTACTCTGACCCAGGTGATACAAAGAGCCCCTTAATTTCATTCTTGCTCTGAGCAGCAGCACTGGGGAACTCCCACATATGACATCAGTCCCTGCCATTCCTTGACAGGGTGGTCTCTCCTACAACAGCAGAAGGTTCAGCCATGGGACATTAGGACCTTAAACCCCAGACTCTCTTTTAGGATCAGTACCAAATTCAAGCTTCCTTTTATTTAACAGAAATTTTTCTCCCAGGTCTTTGGCAATGGCCACGATACACAGTAGGACAGGTACTTCCAAATGGTCTTCCTTCACCTTTCCCTCATCTCTCTGGGACTCTTGCCAAACACTTCCATGCTGCAGCTCTTACAGAGGTGGAACCCACTCGCTGGAAGTTCAAAATGAAGAAATCTGCCGTGGATTTCTCAGAGGAGAACCTTTGTGGACTCTGCCACAAAATCTGGCCCCTGAAAGAGGAAGAGGGAACAGTCTTGTCACAGTGGTAAACCCAACCTGAACCCTGAGAACCACCCCCAGGCTTTGGTGTTGGCTGCTTTGATCCAGCCTGAAGCTGATGCTGTTCTTCCAGACCAGGAGTCTCTTTCTGAGGACACAATAATCAGCAAAGTTTTCCCTAAAGATGGTTCTTTTCTGTCCATCCTTGCCCTGTGACCCACTGCCCACCTCTCCAGTGAGCACTGCTGATTCCCATTTGGGTTTCGGGGACACGGTTTAGCCAAGAACATGGTGATGCTGGGTTAACTCTTGGCCTCAATGGCCTTAAAATGTTTTTCCAACCTTACCAATTCCATGTTTCTAACAGTGGTCCCTCAGTTGCTTGTCTGAGCCCATCCAACCCCCTGAAGTGCAGACACCGACCAGCAACAGGATGAAATTCCAACACAGGCCCACACAGCACCTCAGCACTCCTCCCTGTGGAGCTGAGAGCTGATCTGTGCCTTGACCTCACCTCTCCGCAGACATTTAGACATTCCAACATCTGTTTTCTGCCTTAAAACACAACAGGGGTGGAGGCTTTGCTTTGGTTTTGCCCGTTGCTGACTCGTCCTGGCTGGAAGCTCTCTAACAAGCAGCAGTGTTTGTTTGACTCAGGAACAGCTGTCCTGGGGCTTGTCGGGATTAGCAGCCACTTAGTGAACACAAATTTGTGTTGGAAAAGGCATTTTAGTTTGGAGAATGTGTCACACTTTTAAATGCCAGCAGGAGTTTTGGTTCCTTTTTTTTTAAACATGAGATAATAGATAAACGCACACAGCCTTAGATGTGCAAAGGTTACAGAAATAAGGGAAAAGTGACATTGATGCAGTCGAAAATAAATTCAAAGTATTTTGAAAGCTCTGGATAACATCTCAGATTAAATCCATCTATGCAAAGGTTTTGCTTCTGACAGCAGCTTGTGTTTGTCCCTCTCACATCCCGTGAGATTTCTGGTTAAAAAATCTCTCCTTCCTCATCTTTTCTTTTTGTTTTTCTGTTGTTATTGACTGTATCAGAGCACCCTCATGATGGTATCCACCCTTTTTACCTGGGATAAGTACTCTGGGGAATATTGCATACACTGTAAGTTATGTTGGGAAGAGCAGTCCTAGAGATCAAGCCACTATGAATTTCTTTCTGGAGATGCCAGTATGGGAAAAACCATCTAAGAAGTCTGATTCTCTGTAAATCCAGTTGTCTACATCTCCTGGAAGAGAGTTGATTTGAATGAGGAAACCCTGGAATAATCCTTTAAGCATGCTCAGTGTCAGAGCACTGGAGATCTTGTTTAGAGGCTGCTCAGGAGATAAGTCATGTTTTTGGCAACGGCCTTTGTAAATCTTTGTCTTAAATCTTGGATCTTTCAGTTCACATGTTCTGTAGTTAGGCAGAAGGGCTCAGCTCACTGGTTTGATTTATGAAAAGGGTGTTCTGGAGGGAAGAAAAAAGTCAAGCATTTGTTTAGTTTGTTGGTTAAAAAAGGCTGAAAGAGTACAAACTTTTGTTTTTAAAAAATTGTTTCCTAATAGATGTTGATGGTGGAAAATATTGTAGGATTTTCATGCTTAAAAATCATCCTCCAGCAGCAGACACTGGTGATTTTTTTTCACACTGATTAGAATGACTCAGTTTGGGGGTTTTAAGGTGAGATTTCCTTCATACATCTTTGAGTCGAATTCCTGCAAATATTTAGGAAGAAAGTTATTTTTTAATATATTCCCATTGAGTGCTTGAACAGCTTCTACTGGCAGCCACTGCAGAAGTGCAAACCAGGTTTTACAGTAACTAATGGTGCTCTTGTGGTAGAATCATGGAGCTGTTAAGGTTGGAAAAGACCTTTAAGATCATCAAGTCCAGCTTGGACTGAGTGGGAAAAATGAAATCACAGTCTCTCTCTTGACACAGTTATTGAGGCAAAGTCCAAAACAAACTCTTTTCACTTATCCTGAATTTTGGGATCCTTTTGGCTTTCTGTGATGGCCCAGGTCCCTTCTCTGCTGAACTGGAGCTGCAAGTCCCTCAGTGAGCGATGAGCAAAGGAGCATCAGAGCACCAGCAGAGCTCATCAGTGGTGGGAAGGAAATGCCACCGTGTCAGGGGTCACATGCCCTGGCAGGATTGTGGCTTTCCTTCAGCTGGCTGGTTCCTCTGTCACATCCTGCCTGCAGTGCTGCAGTGAGAGCAGGCAGCACAACGGGCAAAAAATATCCAAATTCAGCACAAAGCTGTGGAAAGCTGAAAGGGGAGCTCTGAGGGGATGGGTTTGCTGCAGAGCAGGCTGTCAGTGGTGATACAAATGGAGATGGAGATGGAGCTGGAGGAGGAGAGATGCCCAAGGGATGCTGGAGTGTGAGTGGCACTGAGGACAGGAGGGCACAGCAGTGACTCTTTCAGGGAAGAGAGGGAGGATGCATTTAGTGAAACCTCAGAGCCAAGCTAACCCCAGCCAAATCCAATCTGTTGTGGAAAAACAGGCACAAAATTAATTTCTGTGCATAAAGCAATGATAGGGAATACAAATCATAAAGTCACCCCAAGACAAACCCCTATTCTGCAAGCCCAGGGCACGATGGGGTAGAATTAAACCCACCAAAGATACAAGGGAGAAATGATAGGGAGCTGTTTCCATCCTGGGAGCTACTAAATAGGCTGGGACACTTCAGCTTGAAAAAGAGATGCCCAAGAAGGGACATTAAAGAGGATTTTATGGTTTTTCTCACCAGGAAAAGGGATATTGTGGTTAGGCTGCGAATATTTCTTCTTTGTAAAAGAACTGAGCAATTCCTAGTGAAACCAGCAATGAGCAGGTTCAAAGTGAGTTCAGAAAGGGATATAATTTTTCTGTCAGTGGGCACTTAAACCGTGCAATGCCTTGGCGCAGGAGGTTGTGAGTTCTAAAAATTTTCCCTGGGTTCAGAAGCAAAATCAAATTGCATTTAAGAGATTTATGGGAGAAAAAGAATCTACCTATGGAACTTTTTATTATTTCATACAACTTTTAAATAGAAAATTGTCCCTCGTTTGGGAGGTCTCTGCTCACCAGAGTCTGTGCTGGCAGTAGTGACCCAAGGCTGAAGATGGGTATTCCTCCACTGTGATTAAATCCAAGCTGCCTGGGTGGAACTGAGTTATGGAGAGTTGCAGGCACCAACTTTTGGAGCCTGTTTCCTTCAGTCAGGCTGGAGATCAGTGCTCAGCTGGGACAGGGAGATTGATGCAGTGATAATTGGCTGTAATGAGATGGTTGTAACAAGACCAAGCCGGGCAAGCCACGGGTGAGCACCAAGGTTGGGCTCCTCAGGGGGACAATAAATGTCACCCCATGGCTGTTTACAGTCCTGACTCCTGGGAGCTTGCAAACTGCCTGCTGATATGGAATGGGAGAGAAAATGAGATTTTATTGCAGCACACCAGGCTGTGATGGTGCCCTGGGATAGCTCAGCCCGGCTTAACTAAGCTGCGCCTTTGCCTCGCTGTTATCTCTGTGGGTACTGAGAGCTCCCGAGACACCCCAGGCATCAAATGGGCATCTCTGCATCTGAACAGGGTTTCCAAGAGCAAAATGTGTGGGAATGTCATTCAGAAGAGACCTGGAGTCATCCCATGCCTGAGGGAGAATTTGGTGTGAGGGTTTGGTGGGTGGTGTGCGGTCAAAGGTTGGACTTGATGTTCTTGGAGATCTTTTCCAACCTTAATAATTCCATGGTTCAGTGAAAGACTGATGTGCTGAAAGGGTTTTTTTTCCTGAAGTGGGAGTTCACCTGTGTTCAGAGAGTGCCTGACACCAGCCTGCTGCCATTCATTTCTTTCCTCAGCCAAACTGAGTCCCATCTCAGGGCTGTGCCAAAGCCCTGGAATTCATGTTTATTCATGAGATAAAGTTATTCTCTGCTGCTTCCTAGATAAGCTTTGACCGTGATTTGCTGTAAGTGTAGATATGACTCCAATAAATGGGTTTTTACACTCCAGTCTGCCAGTTCTGCAAACCACTGTGCCTCGTGAGAATTGACCTGTTTTCTGTTTATTAACCTTTTAAAGGGAGAGGAAATGAGGGCCTGAGCTCTGGTGAACTTTTAGCAGAGACAGTGGGAAAGGTGAACATCCTGCAGCTGTGCTGGGGCCTCCTAACTCCCTGCAGCCAGCACTGTGTCACTGGTCTTCAGCTTCTTCTGAGCCAGAACCTCTTAGAGGAGGGCTCTAAGTGAGGCTGATGCAGCCCTTGGCTTGTTTGTGGGGCATTTGACTTGCAAAGAGGAAGGCTGAGCTGCTGGATATCGGGATCTGAGCTCCAGCTTCTTTAGAGGCATGAAGGATTTCTCCCTGCAGCCCTCTGGAAGAAGATATTCAGCTCCAGAGAGCGCTTCATGGTCTGGCAAGGAAGGGCAGGGCAAAGCTGAGTGTGTGGAAGTCACAGTTAAAATAATTAAAATGGAAAAAAAACCTTCTCTTTTTTAAAAAAGAATTCTATTTATTTATTTATTATTTATAATGATCAGAGTTTAAAGAGTGTATCTGGATACCCAGAGATGTGGTAAGTGCTGCTGACTAGGAAAGGCCTCACACTTACTTTTATACAGCTTCTCCAGATTCACCTGTGATCCTTGCCAAGGCAAAGCACCGCCCCTGGCAGTGTGCATCCCGTGGCGTTTTGGCGACAAGCACACGAGCAGAGCAGTTCTTTTGATGGAAACGAAGAGTAGGTGTATTTTTGACTCGTTTGCTGCACTGGGTGAGGGTTGATAGATACCTTTGCATCCTTCCTGCAGAGACTGAGGGCAAGGTAGAAGACAACATTTATAATTAATTAATGGAGAAGCACTTATCAATTCCCAAACATGACGTGATCAGGCCAAAATTGTCATCTTTGCTATATCCAAGTGACACCACAGGGAAGAGACCGATTTCCTTCTTCCAAGGCACATTGCAGCTGTTCCTGCCCTCAAATAGTTTTTTGCCTACCAGCCCCCTGATCCCAGCAGTTTTCCAGGGTAAAGTCTATCAGCTTGGGAGAAAAAAAAAGCATTTTCTGGAAGGTTCCTTGATAAAGATTGTCTGTGTGCTGGGTCAGATGAAAGGGCACAGATTTTTACCTGATGTTGTGATGGGATGACTGCAGCGTTGGACTGTGCATGTGCAGCATCCTGCAGGTATCAATCTTCAGTTGTTCCAATTCTTTAAACTCCAGTTATTCTCTCCACTAAAATTATTCATTTTCCTGAACTGTAGATAATTAGCACAAGAAAGACACAGACCTGTTAGAGGAGCTGTGGCTGCCCCATCCCTGGAATTGTCCAAGGCCAGGTTGGACACGGCTTGGAGCAACCTGGGATAGTGGCAGGGAGATGGAATGAGAGGATCTTTAGGGACCATTCCAACCCAAACCATTCCAAGATTCTCTGATCCTGTGGTGACAGGCACTACCATCCAGAGTTCTGCTTTCCATTGCCTTCTTTTTTTATTGCAGAAATATTTTCAGCATGTCTGGGGCAGCAATGAGGAGGATTGTTGTCATAAGAACTAATGGGCAAGTACAAGGTGTGTTTACAGAGGCAATAATTTGTAAAAATACACTTTATGTGTCTTGCAAAGCCAGTTTCACTTTCTTTTAATCGGAAAAAAAAGCTTTTACTTTCAAAAGTGAACACCTAAAAGCTTTCTATATGCATCACAGCTGGTGCTGAAAAGTATCAACAAAGATACAGATCACCAAAACTCTCCGAGTGCATAATTCAGGGCATTTAAAAAGCCATCTGCTGCTATCACCTTGTATTTTAGTTTCCATTATAACCTATCCTGAGGTAGTGGGTGCACTCTAAATTATTGCAGTCAGTGGAGGAAATGATTGTAGGACGTGAAAAATCCCACCATGGAATCATTTTCCATGGAATCTTTAATATCCTGATACTTTTGGAGCTGCTGGCTGTTTGCTGGGAGATAAGTAAGAGGCTGTGGGAACTGAGCTGGGCACCTGATATAAGGACCCTGAAACCTGAATGTTAATGAACTCTGCAGGAGAGATGCACGAAGGAGATACCATCAGTTATTCCATTTTGCAGGCTCCGATAAACTCAGCTCAGGACTTCATTTGAGTTTGTTCATGAAAGGAGAGGGGGGGAAAAGCCTGTACAATCACTTTGAAAGCGAGGTAAGGGTTCTTTCTCAGCTTCAAAGCCTTTCTGCGTGCTCTCTATTGATCTGAGACAGCTCTGCCTCACTCTGCACGGGCTGGTGATGGCACCAGCCCTCTCCTTAGCTCAAGTAGTAAAAGATGATTTAAAGGAGGAATTTCAGAGCAGGGTGTGATTACCAACAAGTGCAGCCTGACAGGGGTTTCACAGCTCCGTTTGCTGGCACGTGAGAAATATTTCCTCCACATTTCCTCACCACTCTGTTCTTCACATCCCAGTCTCTCTCGTGTGGGGCTGTTGACCTTAACAGCGTGTGAGTCACATTTGGGGGAGCGTTGCCATCTAATGGGGTGTGAAAAATAACGGAGAGCACAGGTGCTGGGAAAAGGGAGCTCAGCTGACAACCCATCCATCTCACCCAGGCAGCAACTGAAATGCCTGTCTGTTGGAAATATAAAGCAGTGGGGGAAAGGTTGTCAAAATTCTTCTCAGAACTCTAAAATTGTAACACATCGATGTAGAAATGTGTTTGATTTTTTTTTTTTTTTTTTTTTTTTTTTTTTTTTTTTTTTTTTTTTTTTTTAATTCAGATCCACCAACTCCTTCTGGCTTCAGGGTTAATGTTACATGATCCAACAGTGCAGCATGCAGGGGTATTATTAATGCCTTTTGAGAAATAAAAGGGCAAAATCAGAACATTACAACTCTGTGGAAAGGACATGCCACTTTTTCTTTCCAAGAAAGCCTTAATTCTACCCAGAAAAACTCCAGCAACGTCTCATTTTGACAAAACCTTGTGTTTTCTGCCTGTGTTGGTTATTCCTTCATTCCTAGCTTGGATAGCTGAGGATGTGCCACCTTCCCCCACCCTTCCATGGGGATCCTGGCCACAGCACTGTCCCTGCTCAGCCTCCAGCAGTGTTTTGTGACTTCTCCCTTTTTAAGAAGCAAAGTCAGCTTCTGGTGAAGGGATTTGGGCCCTGATCCCTTGATTGTCATCCATGTCCCCTTCCTGCTGTGAGAGCTGCACAACCATTGCAATGGGAAGAAAAAGGTGATGACATTTGAGGGAAGCAGAGGAGGAAGGGGAGAGTGTCTCACAGGTTCAGATCAGGTGTTTTAGTGCAACAGCGAGTGACAAGGGCAAGCAAGAGAGATATTTAATTAGGCATTTCTGCCTTTTTAATCCAGGAGAAGGCACTGTTCTTTATCAAGCCTGATTTGCCTGGTTCTTGCACTTATCTGCCATTCTTTCCGTACTGATTTCTGGAAAATTACAGCGCTGAATTTCAGGGACTGGTGGAGCTGAAAACTGCATGTTTAACGAGAATATTTCTGTGGGTTTCATTCCAAAACATGCCTGGGCCGGGGTGAGGGGCTCCACAAAGCTTTGCAGAGCTGCTCTGCTGCACCTAGCAAGTCCCACTCATGAGGGTTCCACCATCTGCTTTTCTCTCTTCCCCAGGCTGCAGGAGGCAGTGGGACAACATCACGTGCTGGCCTGAAGCAGAGGTGGGAGAAGTCGTGGTACGGCCATGTCCCAAGTACTTCAGGTTCCTGACCTCCTTCCTGGGTAAGCAAATCCCAAAACAGCTCCATGGCTTCACTCCCAGGGGTTTCTCATCATTCCACAGGGGGGACATCTCAATAAAGAGGGAGAAACCAGCTCTTAGCCCAAGGTAAAGGAGGTTTCCAAGCCATCTATTAATTCCCAAACATTAAAACATCCTCCCTGCACTTGCAGCACGACTACTGTGGATCACAGGGATGCAAAAATAGCTCCTGGGGAAATCCAATAATATGGATGTTGTGCAGTGAAAATTGAATCAACCTGGGCAATAGTTGTGTTTGTTGTGCAAAACGAGCAGCTTAGCACAATCATTAATTAAGTCTCTGACAGAAAAGAAACAAGCTGGAACTGTACGTAATAAAGTAATTTTTTTTTCTGCTGGAATGACAAATTTGGCCACGGGCTAAAGAATTAACCTGACAAAGAATGGGCAGGAGAGGTTAATGGAGGAAGTAGCTTAACTCACTGGTCGGGGTGTTTTGAGAAGCTTTAGTTTAAAACTCAGGTCTCAAGGGGCCATGCAGCAACAGGGCTGATGGTGTCTCCTGGTAGTTTGTAGTCATTTTTCACCATTTTTATTATAGAAGCCCTGCAGGCCTTCACAGAGAATTAAGGTTTTTTGCACTGCAGATCTTGCATCGAGCTGATCCCCCATTTTTAGAGCCTTGCAGTGCAAACACACAGAACAGATTAGGAATGAGGGGGTAGGGACACAATATCATCCCGGTTCAACAGGCCAGAGCACTGCACTCATTAACTAGCACACGCTGATTACACAACTTGGCCAAGGCCACACCAAAATTCTTTGCAGACACAGAAGGGAAATTCAAAATCCCTGGAGTCCCATCCTAGTGCTGACTTCCCCATTTCCAAAATTCCCTGGTAGCTCATCACTCCTGTGTCAACACCCAGGGAAAAGAGGCAGAAGCTGCTGTGATATCACATCTTGCAGGACAAGACCCCTGTGCATCGGATCAGCCATGTGGAATAATTACCTGCTGTTCCTGCTCTGTGCCCTCTCCCCAGCACAGCATTCACTCACTGGGGTTTATATACCAGCAGAGTTAGTGAAACAGGAAGGAAAATCTCTCAAAAACTCGTTCTAATGCATCATCCCACCAGAGCTGAGCTCACAGCAAGGCGCCCGCAGCACAGACACTGAGAGCTCCATTCATATTTTTAACCATAAACATCTGGTAGGATTTGACAAATTCTGGGCGATCTGAAATCCCTGAGGATTCCTCAGCTGGTGTTAAGATACCTGTATTCAGGAAACCAAATTTCCAATCTGAAATGGCGTTTGTATCAACTGATTTTAGAGTTTTCCCTAAGTAAATCTCTCTCTGAGTTGGTTTTACAGTCAGAGATGAGAAGCAGGTTCCTTAGAGGTTCAGTTCAGCTGGTTTTTAGATTCCCACTCCAGGATGAGTTTAATAGCATCTATAAATCACATATTTCTCCCCATTTGCGATCAAAAGATTGTGGAGTGGCAGACAGGAATGTCTTCCAATAGGGGTGAATCCCACCCCAGCAGAGCACAAACAGAACAACCGATGCCATTCCCAAAGCAGAAGCTGCAGCTTTGATTTTCTCTGAGACAGCCACTTCGTACCACCATTACCAAGCAGGGAAAGCAGAGATGGTCTTAAATTAAGGCAGGGGAAAATTGCCTCCTGTTTTATAGGATTTGTTGCAAAATTAAGGTTGTGAAGCAGCTCCTCCTTTGTAGCAGTGAGTGTCATTGAACAGCTTTCAAGGAGCTCAATCATCTGGTTAATGTTTGTGTCGTAATCTTCGATCCCTTTGCAGAAGCATGAAAGCTTTTATCAAGTTGTCAGCCAGAGAAAATCTTTTTATGTATTTACAGCAGGAAAAGGGTGAAGTACCAGGAGAAAAAGAGTTAATGTGATTTTTATGCCTCATGGAGAATAAGCTCTTCAAATGACTAATATCCCATCTCATGGTTAATAACGGATAAAATATCTCATGGCATTTAAAAACCTTAAAATGCCTAACACCGTCCTGATGTCATTTGACATTAATTTTTTATGGCATTCACAGATCCAGAAAATTTTCATTATTTCATGATGTTCGTCAGTGCCATGTGAGGGAGATGGATGAAAATATTTTTGGCACCTTTCATTATGAAAGTGCATTGCTTTCCACCCCTTGACCAGAGTGTTCCAGCTCTCTTTCGATACGTGGAGGATGACATTTGTAATAGGGACTTATGTCTCACAGTTTCTCTAAAAGCAAATTGTCCACCATGCACAAGTTAAATTAGCACTGACAGTTTTTAAACTTCAGCTGTGAGATTAATTGACCTAAGGGGGTGGGCATAACCAAGCTCTGGAATCCCACTCAGTGATTTGAGATCCATGTGAGTTTTGGGCTTGCCAAACTCCTTTTTTTCCTCAGCTGCTCTAAATTTATTTCCCCTCTCCTTTCCCCTCCTTGATGAACACTTTTTATTCTGCATTGCTTCTGAAACTGGAACAAAAATTGAATAAAACGAGGATAGGGATGAGCAGACAGCAGCAGATAAGGAGAAGGTATCACCACTTCTCTAAAGAACCCCAAAATGAACCATACCCATTGGTTTTTTCTACAATGGTCATTAAAAAATCCCAAGAAGTTGGGTGTGTTTTTTATGGAGGTCTCTTCACTGAGAGCTCTTGACCTGCTCAGGTGCTCTGTTGTCCAAGTGTAACCTTCACATCAAAAAGGCAGAATTACCTGGAAAAAAGGAGGCTCATAGAGGGCATCACCACCCCTGGAAGTGCTCAAAAACATGTGGATGTGGCACTTGGGGTCATGGTTTGATGGTGGCCTTGGCAGTGCAGGGTTAATGGTTGAACTCGATGATCTTAGAGGGTTTTCCAACCTAAACCTTTCTATGATTCCGTGATTTATTTGCACCTGAGGTGTCACAATGCTTGTGCCCCACTCCTCTGAAGGACTGGAGCTACACCTCCACCTCTACCCAGAAATGTGCATCTTTTTCTTGTAAATGTTGCCTGGAATCCTATGATTGTAGGATCAAAAGATCTAGTGAGAAATTTATCCTAAAGTTTGACAGCTCTGCTTTTCGGATGAGAAAACAAGCAGTTTACAAAAGGTGCTTAATCAAGGGGAACATTGTAGTTGTTAAGAAGGGGGGAATTATCTGTATTTATTAAGGATCAGGATCTTCACACTTAGAAATGAAATGTGCAGGAAGGGAAAAGGAAAATAAGGGAAAATTGAGTATTGCCCCACAAATGGGGTGCAGGAAGTTTCAGGGCACTGGACACATGGCAGTAATAACTGCAGGCCAAGTGATGTGAAAAACAAGAAAGGAGGAAAATTAAGTGTGTCTTGCTTGAGGTGCTGACCCAATGCCACAGGTTCTACTATGACACGAAGTTATGAGATACAAAACTGTGAAACAACATGAAACTCTGAGCAGAAGTTGCTCTCTTGTGAGATCATGACTGAGGCAGAGAAAGCAAATTGGGAAAATATCTTGCCCACAAGTTTTTCCCAGGCCTAAGCACTTCAGCACCCAGCCTAGTGCAAGCTGTCTGCAAGTTTCAAGTGTTTCCCATGAACAGTGGGGCAGATCAATAATAAAAATGAAAGTAGAGAGGTGCCAGTGGGCTCAGCAGCATCTCAAGAAGGGTAAATAATAGAAGTGCTACTGTTTTAATAACTTCTGTTTGAAAAAATCGATTTATGTCTGTGGAATATGATGCTAGAGAAGCAGGACTGATTGCTGGGCAGAGCACACCTTCCCTCTGCTTTAGAAGCTATTGCAGAAAAGGGCAAGGGAAGCAAGAGGGGGCAAAAGCCAACACCCCTGAGCCATGGTTGACCTCAAATCTCTTTGTATGAATTCAAACTCCCATTAAAAGCCAGGAAGAGGGTTTTTTCCAAGAAGATCAAAGATGTAAAACCCTACCTGTAACAGGAACTTTCAGACATGTCTCTGAGTTTGAAGGGTGTGTTTGAAACAGATGAGAGGCAGAAAGAAATTAAGAGAAAAAACCTGAAGAACGAGGCATAGACAACAGCTCTGTGCATTTATTCAGTTCATTTGTTCAGTGTTTAACTCCTACCCAGATGAAACACCTCTGATAAAGAAAATGTTCTGGTTTTATCTTTGTTCCACAAACTCCTCCCTCCTCTTCTGCTGTGTCATGAATAAATCATGTCAAAGGGAAGGAAATTCCTCTCAGTGACAACAAGGAGGTCTCGTGGAAAGTTCCCTGCCCATGGCAGGGAGGTTAGAACTGGAATTTAAAGTCCCTTCCAACCCAAACCATTCTATGATGATTCTGTGGTTCTAAATTCTGAGACAAGTTTTGCGTGCTCAGTCTCCATCCTTGAAGGATTCCAAGAATACCCAAAAGGCATCTGATCATGCTTCCATTTTAGGTGACCCTACCTGAGCAGGGGTTTTGGTCCAGATGACCTCCAGAGGTCCCTTCCAACCTGAACCATTCTGGGACTCTGTGAAAGCAGAACACTGAGCTCTTGCAAGACATTATGAGGTTATTGTTATAATAAATGAGAGTTAGTTGTGGCTTTTTCAAGTGAAAATATTTGGGTTTTTTTTTAAGGGAAACCTCATCTCGTTGCTTTTAGGAACAGGCACACCAGTTTGACAGTGGTAACATCGATCAAAATTAAATACAAACCCCACAAAAAAAACCTCGATTAATTCCTGGCTCTAACTAATACCATGTGAAGGAGGGCACTCTGTCCTCACCTCAGCTTCTTCCACAACATAGAGGAGAGCCTGGAGCACAAACCTACTGGCACTGGGATGCTTCCACCTCTCAGTGAATCTCCTCCACTCTACATTGCTAATTACGTGTAACTGAGTAATAAACTCCTGGTCTCCTGTCTCATTAAATCTCCAGGAGTACAACTTGAAAAGTTTTAGCTCCAGTCTGATAGGAAATGGGAAAGTTTGGGAAACCTAGTGAACTTTGAAAGGCTGGAGACAATTTCCAAGTGCAGAAATTTTGTGGTTTCTGATACTGTCACTTAGATTTTCAATGTACTCCATTGGTGCTCATTTTAGGGAAAACTTGTGTTACACAAAAAAGTGAGAAACAGCTCTGGGAAATGGCAAATGCGACTTCTGGTGCTTTGAAAAATTTGCCTTTCCATTGACAAATGATCAGACTTTATTACCAAAGTCTGTGGAAAAACTGAGAGCCAGGAAGACCACGAGAACTGGCTCATTTTCATACGGGCTTGTGGCAGAGCTGGGATTTGACCTTGGAACATAAAAATCTGTGTAATGCTTCGGTCTAACCTGAGCCCGTAAACCTCAGAGGAAGAACTAAGCTTGTGGGGCACTTTCCCAAATTTTATGCTCATTTTCGGTATAGAAATTAATATTTTAAATAGTAGAAAATGTTGTATGGTCTCAGGAGAGATATCATCCATCACTCGAGTCAAAATTGTGGTGTGATAAAATCTTTGTTGTCTAACCTTGCACTTTTTGTACCTCTCAGACATCAGCTGAATATGTGAGTTGTTAGAAAAGTGTCTTGTATCACACCATGTGTGTGAATTTGGACACGAGGAGCAAAGAACCGTAGAAAAACTTCTCTGGGAAGAGAGTTTCCCTAAAATCAGAGTAATTTTCATTATTATTTTTTAATCCCACTGATGCTTTGTCATTGTTCTTCCCTCTACCTTGGTCCCCACATCTGCTAAAGCATTGGGAAAATTTTTGAAAGTATTGAGAGTGGTGAGAATTATAAAATAATCATAAAATTGGGAGGAAGTGCAATTAAAAAGAAGAAATAGGAGAAAATTAAGCTGCAAGAAGCACGCCTTAGCTCACTGAGAATAAGAAACAAAGAATCAAAACCGCAATGAAATCTAAAGCCAGGCCCAAAGAGAGAGGAGGAGTTTTGAGCAGGAAATGGGAAGCAATGAAGTCCAGATAATGGGATCCATTGTAACAAAGAAGAACTAACAGAAATTGCATAACACCTCCAAAAACCTGAAAGCGCTGAGCAGTCATGTCCTTGATTTGTTTGCACAAGATCCCTTATGAACCCTGGTGAACAGAACTGCAAACAGTGGCCATGCAGGGAAAGCCTGGGAGCAGCAGCCCACGGAGCTGTGCTGAACAAAGGCACCTTCGAGAGCCCTCCTGGATTCAGATCTGCTGCAAAGATAGATTAAAGGAGCAAGCTTTAGGGTCGAAAGCCATCTGTCACAGGGATTCAAGAAGTGACTTCAGGCAGGGGATTGTGTGCTGCTGATTCCAGTGCAGAGCAGGCCCGTGGCTGGGAAGGCGTTCAGGTGACTCAGGTGTCAGAAATTGCTGGAGGTGATACTCGAGTATTTTCGTGACTCACAGCTGCGTAACTGATTTGCTCCGGTTTGCCAGAGTTTTCGTGCTCTTGTGTGCAAAGAACTCCATTGTTGGAACGGTTTGCAAAGCTCTTTGAGTTTCACTGGTGTCATTTTTCACCATAAGAAGCGAGGTTTGCCTGCTGTTTCTTCATTCAGGTGTATTGAGCAGTTTTCCAGTTTTGTGCAATGAATGGCACCAGTGGAATGCCCCAGTAATGGGATCTGTGTGAGGTGGGCATGGCAGGGATTTGTGGTCACAGAAGGTGCTGGGGGAATTCACAGTGTGCTGTTGGGTGTATTTCTGCTTCGTTATGCCTTGAAAAACCCATTTCTTGGTCTTTTAGGCCACAAACCTCTTGGGGTAAGGCTTATCCTGAGTGCTGGTGTCTCCTCCTTTTGTTGGATTAAGCCAATGTGGGTTTGAGGTCCAGCTGGGACAGGAAGCAGAGGTATTTTACCAAGTGAGAAGTGCTTTGCACTTACAATCCTGGATGGATCAGGCAGTTCTGAGTACCAAAGAGCCACATACACTTCAGTTTTGACAGCTTTGGCTGAAGGAGGGAGATGTTCTTGGGTTAATTAAAGCTCTTTTTAGCTGGTCAGAGGCCCCAGGCACTCAGCAAGCTGGACAGTCCAGGAAATCTTCTTGCCCTGGAGTATACAAGTTAAAACAGGCAATACAGGTTGTCAGTGTGTGGTTTTTCTCCCTTCACAGCCAAATGTTGAAGTGCTTTATTCTCAAACAAGAGCAGTACATTTCCCAGGAATCACATCTGATCAGGGCTCAGTTGTGGGCAAGGTCTGGGTGTGGAGAACTGGATTTAGTTCCCAGACCTCCAACCTTATCTGCATACTGTGAAAGGAGCATTTTATCTATCCCTGTCCTGGCTGCTCACAGGCAGAGTGAAAAGCATAAATACTTCACTGCTCTGGTCAGGCAAAAATTTTCCAGAACCAAAGGCAATGTGGCAACAAAACACTCAAACTATATTGGTGCAGTGCTAGCAACCAAAAGTCTGCATGCAACTAGTGTTATGGTACCACTAGAAGAGATGTTTTGTGTGCACCTCTGTATTAAAATGTACTTTTTTATTGAAGCCTGGACTTTAAAACACAATGGGTGCCTCCCATTTATGAGTTGTGTGTAATATGAAAAATTAATAACAGGGGAAAAGTCTGAGAGTTTTATTCTAAATGTTACAAGAATTGTGCTCTGGCATTTGTACCCCAAAAGGCAGAAGTTGGTTTAACAGCAAGCTGCAGGTTTCTTTTTAAGTCATCGTTTTCTCTTTTCCTGCAGGGAATGTGACCAGGAATTGTACAAGCCAGGGCTGGTCGGATGTGTACCCTGCACCCTACACCGTAGCTTGTGGATACGATTCCAACAGCACTCCAGGGGAGGAGGTTTGTAAACCTGCATGGGTGAACATCAAGATTTAACAGGGATCAACACCAGAACCATAGCATCTCCCCATGCCCAATTTTTTCCATTTCCACTCTGATTCCTCAAGAGGGAAAAGTCCTCCTGGGGATCCTTGGAAGCAGAGTTCAAATGTTTGGTCAAGGAAACAATCTTCCCTTTGGTGTCACAGATCATAGAATTATGGAATGACTTGGGATGGAGGGGACCTTAAGGATCATCTCATTCCACCTCCTGCCATGGGCAGGGACACCTTCCACTAGACCAGGTTGTTCCAAACCTGGCCTTGAACACTTCCAGGGATGGGACATGCAAAATTTCCAGGATGTCAGGAACTGAGAAGATCAGACCATTGCCTGTGTGATGCCCACACATAACTTCAGGTGTTTGATTTTCCACAGTACACTTTGAAACAAGCCCTCCACATTTATATTTGTCCTTAAGTAGATATGGTGATTCCAGTCTTTCTATGCCAACATAAGCATCAAAAGCTCTAAAGGCATAAAAATTATATGACCTACTTGCCATCAGTGCTGCTCTGCAGATCCCAACCAGCTAAATATCTAGACCACTGTAGGGAACACACATTTTCATGAAATTTTGCTAAATTTTGGAAGGAAATCCGCAAGCTCTCTGGGATTTTGTTTGTGTATAAATTAGCAATCGCTGAGCAATGTATAATTAGCTAATTAGCTTTACAGAGTGTTGTCATTACACAGGAAGGAATCTGTTACTGGTTTGCTGCATGCTGAGATATGAAGGGTAAAGTCTAAAGAGGATGACAAATGTTAGAAGCAAGATTCACCTCACGTAACTCAAAGTTCAGCATCTAATCTAAACTAATCACCTGCAGCAGTCCCACAGTCAACAAGAAAAAGCTTATGCTAGAAAAGAATTTTATTTCACTACAGTCACATGTTGCAGTGCTTATATTTTTATATAATAGGTTGCTGTGTTTATATTAAACCTCTGCCCGTGCTTTTTGTTGTTGCTGTTGTTTAAGACATACATCAGTGTTACTGAAAGTTGGACATTGGAATCTAAATAATGAATCAATATTTATTTCCAGTATTTAGAGGGGGCTTACAAAAAGGCTGGAGAGGGATTTTTCACATGGGCATGGAGTGATGGGACAAGGGAATGGTGTTAAGATGAAGAAGGGCAGGGTTAGATAGGATATTGGAAAGAAATTCCTCCTATGAGGATGGGGAAGCCCTGGCACAGGGTGCCCAGAGCAGCTGTGGCTGCCCTGGATCCCTGGCAGTGTCCAGGCCAGGTTGGATGGGGCTTGGAGCAACCTGGGATAGTGGAAGGTGTCCCTGCCCATGGCAGGGGTTGGAATGAGGTGATCTTTTGGGTCCCTTCCAACTCAATCCATTCTGGGATTCTGTGACTTGATATGCTGAGAGGTCTCTGTGCATGGTCACGCACTGCCAAGGCACTCAGAGAGTTAACAGGGGATCAGAGCAGAACTGAGCCAGCTCTAAGTGTGAAAGAAAACAGAAAATAGCAAAGGGAGAGGGGCACAAAGAATTTCAGGGCTCTGCTGAAGAGAGCCCTAGTCTGCCTTCAAGGTCAGCCAGCACTTCACATCCTCAAGTGTCCATTCCTCAGGCTGAGCTGTGGGGTTGCAAAAGCCATTGTTCCAGCTCTGCTATGGAAGTACCCCCATCCAGAGCTCTGGTTTGTGTTCCTGCTGCACAGGGGATTTGGGAATTCCTGGGACTTGTTCCGGCCACCCAATGGACTGCAGCGTTGCCAGAGTGCCACGTTACCAGGAGAACCTGTATTGTGTTCTTTTAATTCTTTCTTAATTATTTTCCCCTGATTTCCACAGTTTTGTCCTGCTGTTAAAGTCCAATTTGTGTGAAAGGTGGCTGAGGGGGGTGAACATGCAGTAGTAGCCCGTGAAAAAGAAAAGATTTTTGGTTTTTTGTTGTTGAATTGGCTGTGAGTTTGGGGAGCAGGAAGTAAAGGGAATAGAAAAAAACCAGCAGGCTGTATAGGACATGAGGTCCAGGAAAGACTGATAAGCTTCCAGGAGCAAAACACTTCATGAACTTTTGGTCTCAAGTCAGGAACAAGAAGAAAAATATGAAAAATAAATAGAGGCAGTGTGTAAGGTTTTAGTTGTGAATTCTGGCAGTCCCTAAGCAGCTGATGATGCAGGCACCAAAGTGCTGCTCTTGGGATCCATGCAGTGATGATGATCCCTTCTCCAAGCTGACCTTTACAAGTGGTGCATCAGCAAATGGGGAGTGGGGTTATTTTGCTGATCCCCCATCAGATGTGATGCTCTTCTCCCTGGTGTGCTTCCACCTGCTCAGAGGAGCCACCCCAGTGTCTCTGTAGGTTCTGCCTGAAATGGTGAAATAAAGAGACACCTCCAGAGGTCAGTTCAGCCCAGTCTTCTCTCCAAAGGGATCTCTTTTCATTTACTCTCGAGCGAACCCCAATGACTTTGGGCTGGATGACATGAACCCCAAACACATTTGGTTTCTGAAAGACTTTATATCAGTATTTCTCTTCTTTTTCTCTCAAAAATGTAAATGTTTCCCACTGTCAACCAAGACACCAAGGGACAAATGCTGAGGTTACTGAAGAGAAACCAGGGAAAATAAAACTCAGTTAATCTTGGTTTAGCACCTACCTCAAATAATTGTTATTATCACACTCCTGTGAAATTAAGCAGAAGCTTTAAGAAGTCAGAGAGACAATGATGAAATTGCCTGATTTCATCCTGTAAATAAGTCAGGGTCTGCAGTTAGAGTCCAGGCACGCTGGCATGCATTGCCTTCACTTATCTACACCCCTCTCTTTTCTAATAAGAATATTTTATAATCTGGACCCTGAGTGAAATTTCAATTCCATTTATGATCTTGGGTCAAATTCTCTGCTTTGATATCTCTAAAATAGGAACCAATTGTCATTAGCAAGTGCAATGAAGAGTGAGAAGTCATTATGTGCTGTTTCCAGAACAGAGGTGACCCCACATCCTGCATTAAAGCTGAATGCAGAACCCTCTCTCTGTCTACACAAGAAGGATTAGTCACCACAAAATATGGGGGGAAAACACAGGGAATTGGTTGTTGAATAACACCAGGAACTTTCTGTGCATAACTTGCTCCTGGGAATAACTCAAAGAAGCAGAAGACCTGCTTTTCTCTGCTCTCCTAAATAAAGTGTGGGAGAACCTCTTCCTCCCACAGTCCCCTATCACGAGCTCCCTCCTTCTGCTGGCCAGGTCTTTCCTGGAACATTCCTGCTCTGGTGCCATCAAAAATAGAGATAATAGAGAAAGATTAAATCAACATGAGGGAGGTTGACTGCTCTTGTTAGAAAAGTCAGAGCTGCCTTTGGGATCCTCAAACTCCAGGAAAGCCGGAAAGAAGACTTCATCTTGGGGGTGCTGGTGGATTAGAGGCTGGACATGCACTGACCATGTGCACGTGCAGCCCAGAAATCCAATTGTATCTTGGGCTGATCCCATGGCCTGAGCAGCAGGGAAAGGGGGGATTGTGCCCCTCTGCACTCCTCAGGTGAGGCCCCACCTGCAGAGCTGCCCCAGCCCTGGGGCCCAGCATGGGAGGACCTGGAGCTGCTGGAGAGAGCCCAGAGGAGGCATCAGGATGATCTGAGAGATGGAGCAGCTCTGCTGGGAGGAAAGGCTGAGAGAGCTGGGAGTGTTCAGCTTGAAGAAGAGAAGGCTTAGGGGTGACCTCATTGTGGCCTTGCAGGACCTGAAGGGAGCTGACAAGGGAGACAAGGAGGGGCTTTTTACAAGGGTCTGGAGTTGACAGGACAAGGGGAAATAGCTTCAAACTGACAGAGAGTAGATTTAGATGGGATATTAGGAGGAAGTTTTTTACTGTGAGGGTGGGGAGGCCCTGGCACAGGGTGCCCAGAGAAGCTGTGGCTGCCCCTGGATCCCTGGAAATGTCCAAGGCCAGGTTGGATGGGACTTGGAGCAGCCTGGGATAGTGGCAGGTGTCCCTGTCCATGGCAGAGGGTGCCTTCCAACCCAAACCATTCTAGGATTCTATATTTGGTAGTTTTGGGTGGAATCTGCAAGCCTGTGGGGTGGAAAGCAGCAACCTCTCCTGTTCCCTACTGCAGTGCAAGTCCCTCCCTGCCGTGCAGGTGAGCAAGGCTCAGCTGTGACCACACCAAACAGGGTGAGTTCATCACCACAGCAGCCTCCTGGCTTTATCTGGGCAAGACCAGGCAGATAAAATGTCCTGAAACCCTTGAATTATCTATTCAGAGTGACCCAAAGCTCTCAGTCATGTGGGTTCACTGAGTGGGGCTTTAAAGATATGGTGCTTTAAACACCTCTGAGATGTGTGGTTGAAGATATGATCAGTGTTATCTCTGAAAACTCTCTTGTTTTAACACCCCTCCAACCTGCCTTGTGCAAATGCTAAAGGATTGCAGCTCATCCCAGCCTCACTGGTTCTGTAAAGCACCAAATACTTGCCAAAGCCTGTGAAAATAGCACATTAAAATGTCAACTCTCAATGTTATGGAAAAGTATTTCTCCAAACAAGGTTTGTTTTAGATTTTCTGTCTAGCCTGCTCTTTGTGGTTTTGGTTGTTTGGGTTGTTTATAGAAGATGGCGACAAGGAGGGCAGAGGAGGGCCAATCAAGAGCTGGAAAAAAAAATTCCATAAACTGAGTTAGATTCTCATAAAAACTTAGGGTTTTTTTAATTGATTAGATAAATGTCTAAATACTTTTACCTTTTGGTTATTTTGTCCTTTTTTTTTAAAGCTGAAAATCAAAATCTATAGATTTAGAGTGTTGCTAGAGAGCCTTGGAGAGCTTCTTTGCCTGTTTTATTTAGACTAGGATTCCAAGTTGAATCCAAGCCCTGTGGTGCCCCACGCTCAGATTCCCTCTGTGTGCTGTCAAAGAGAAAAACCATGAACCAATATCCAACTCAACACATATTTCTGAGTTAACAGTGAGAAGGTCTCAAGTTTTTACTTGCCTAAACACAGTGTAAAATCCACAAAAGCAAAACAATTTCCCAGACAGTTCTGCCCTCACACCTCCTCAATAAAATGAGTCTCACAGTATTCACCACGTCAGACGCAGTGTCATGCCCTCTTAAGCTGAACACCAGTCACTCCTGTTCCACGAGGCTTTGGGCTGTAGCTGTCTCTGCAGGTGTCAAATCAGCCTCCTTCCAGCAGGACTCTTTCCCCCGAGTAGCTCTAACCTGGGTCTGGAGTGGTCCAAGCTCTGCTGCATCCAGACGCGTCCTCCTCACTCACACCGGCGGTGTCTGAGTCACGTGCGCTACTGGATGGGATTTTAAAGGGTGAAGGAGTTGGAGGTGTTTTAAGAGAACAGAGAAGGATGATTTCCTTGTCCCAGCAGTCAGTAATGCTGTGTTTAGGAGTGCACTTTAGACCTCTTTGAAAGCCCTGTTTTCTTTCTTTCACACCAGCAAACGGCGTTCTACGGAACAGTCAAGACCGGCTACACCATCGGACACACCTTATCCCTCATTGCCCTCACGGCTGCCATGATCATTCTGTGTCTCTTCAGGTAAGACCACAAGCAGAAAAAGGCACAGGGATGACTCAAAGGCTGGTAACTTACAGCCTGTACAGGCCATGAGTGTTACAGAAAGATGCCCAAGATTTCTGTCAATCTGCGTTGGATAGGGAAGTTCCTCCATCTTTCAGTGTCACTGTGCTTTGGTGTGTGATTTGTGGCCTTTGTGTGAGAATTGTAACCCAAATGCAATTATTTAGGTGGATTCATCTCACTAAAGGCAGATTGTTGCATGATGGATCTCTGTTAAAGGCCATTTACCCCATAAACCTGTTACAGTCCAGACAGTCCTAGTCAGAATGGTGTGTATGGATGCCATGGAACTTCTACTTAAAGTAGGCATTCAAAATGGTACCCAAAATTGCATCCAAAAATATCCAGGATCACAAAATCCCAGAATGGTTTGGTTTGGAAGGGACCTTAAAGTCCACCCAGTTCCACCCCACCCACACCTTCTGCTATCCCAGGTTGCTCCAAAACCCATCCAACCTGGATTTGGACACTTCCAGGGACGGGACATCCACAGTTTCTCTGGGCAACCTGTTTCCTCCCAAAGTCTTTTCCAAAAACACTTCCTGCTGCTGCTCTATGGCAAGACAGAGACACCCAGAGCCATTTGAGACTTGCTGGTGTCCTTGAGATGAGCACAAGGGTGGCAGATATGATGCAGAGCCTTCAGGAGACCTAGGCCCTCATGGATGGGTGGGCAGATGCTCTACAGCTCATCAAATGGCATTAGAATCCCAGATTGCAGCACATGGATTAATTTTTGCTCTCTATTGTTTGTAATAGATTCAGGCATCTAAATTTGGGTGCCTCCCATGAAGAAGTCTGCATATGTGCAATCTCATATTATAAATTCATATATGTAAAGGGAGAACAGCAAAAAACAGACCTCTGTGAGATGGAAAAGTCCTTTGGATGTGGTTCCATCTCCTCGTGTAGGGACAGAGCACATTTTCTAGGGTAACTCTCACACCAAGACTGGCCTCACCCTTCAGGAACTTTGCACTTCTCCTCCCACGTGCTCTCTCCACTCCTCTCACAAGGGAGGAATCAATCAGACACACATGCAAGTGACGTCCACAAGGTACAAGGTGCCAGCCAAGCTGGTGAAACCCTTGAGGATCCTGCTCTTCCTTCATGGGAAACAGCTTAACTTGACTTGCCTTTGCCTGCAAGCACAGAGGACTCGGCTCAGCCCCATTATCTTGCCATCATCGGAGGTTAGGAGCGCAACCTCTGCCAGTGCACACTGGCTCGTTAAGAGGTGGTAATTTTATTACGTTGCTGAGTGAGGTCTGGCGTGGTTCTGGTGTCTGTACAAAGTACCCATTTCCAGACTATTAAGCCTTTCACTTTAGCTGATGTAAAGTTTCACTTGGAAAAAAAATCTCCTACTTGATGAGAACTCGTCTTTAAAATATGAGCGGGCAAGGGATAGAAAAACCCTGGTGTAGTTTTCAGTATCATTAACAACCAGTAATTTTTAAGTGAAAATATAGTTCATATTGCTCCAGAAATCCTGTAATATGTGTTAATTCTGGCAACAGGTGCTAAGAAATTTTTTGCCTCCTTGAAGAGACATTTCACTTTGAAAAGAATTATTGCAGCAGAAACATTCTGTAGAAAACAGCCCTTTATCACGAGCACAGTCTGCTCAGTCAAAAACATTTCTTTTCCAGTGGAGAGCAGCAGGATGGACTTGTTTTCTGTCATTCTGTATTTTGCCCTGTTTTTCTGAGGGTTGAAAAAGCAGCAGCACTGCTGCAGATATGTGGATTGCCACATTATGTGGATTTAAAGAGGCTTAAGTGGATTTGTGGCGATGTTCACCAGACCAGAGCCTGTCTCAGGAGTTCTAATGTTTAATTGTGACTCTATATCGTGGCTGAAGAAACGCGTAAATATAAAAATGTTTTTGAGAAGATTTTCTATTCAGAAGTGTTTCATTTCTTCCCAACAGAAAACTACACTGTACTCGAAATTACATTCACATGCATCTCTTCATGTCCTTCATCATGAGAGCCATCGCAGTCTTCATAAAGGATGTCATCCTGTTTGAAAGTGGGGAGTCCGAGCACTGCTTTGTGAGTTCAGTAAGTAGCCTTGCACACTGAAATTTCCACCTCACTTTGTGGCACCTCTTAAGCAATGCACCAAAAATTATCTTGCAAGTGCGTGTGAGACAGTACTTTGGGAGGATTTCAAATCCTTTTCTAGTTTGGAAGGGAAAAAAAATCCATGATTGCTGCCATTTGATTTATATGGAGAAGGAATAATTTGATTATCAGAGTCCAAAATGTGTATATTTATATTTATAGTTATAGTTATATTTTATATCTGGTCCCTTCTGGGGTTGGACTTGATGGTCATACAGGTCTTTTTAAACCTTAAGGGTTTTATCAGGTGAAACTCACAATTCTACATGATTTTGGGGTTCCTCTCAGTCCCGTGTCCATCTCCCAGCCATGTGCTAGTTTCTTGGATATCCTGGTCAAAGGAGACTTGTGTTTAGGGATTCAATAAAACCTTTTCCTTCAGTGAGGACGGGAGTCAGACCCAAATTCACATAACTAATTTTCATTATCTATGGGGTGAATACCCCCAAGAGTTATGTGTGTAAAGTGTGTCCGTAGTCAGTGGGGCTCTGATTAATCTGTTCCCTGGAGTCTGGAGGGCTGTTCAATCCTTTGGGAGAAGGCACCTGCATGTGGGTGACTCTCTGGGCTCCAGTGACCAGATCCCTGCAGGAGTTCAGGCAGCAAAGCCATGTGCAGACATCATCATCCATTTTTCATCTGAATCAGTATCCCACGCTCACTGTCTGCAACTGTGAGATTTCCCTACTGGGATGATAAATAAAGGGAATAAAGGAGTTGGGTTATTTTTTTCCCTTTCAAACTCAGTGTTATCAGCTGGAGCAAACATTAAGGAGGGAGAAGGGCTGTTTATCTAAAGGCCACATTGACGTAAGAGGACACCAGTCATTAATAAATTTAGGCAGGAAATTGAAATCACCAAAATGAAGAGATGTGATCAGAAGTTATCCAGGAAAAAAAAAAAGAAAAACAGGAACCCTCCATAGTAAATTCAGAACATCAGATGAGCTGCTTGTTGATAATAGCAGGGGACTGGGCACAGCACTCCAGCAGATCCCTCTGGACCTGTTTTTTATGTCATACAGCACCAGAAAAAATATTCCCTTTTCCATCCACCCAATTTCTTCCTTGCTTGCTGGCTTTCTTGTATCCTGAGTTCTGTCCCTGCTGTTAAAAGGACCTTTCTGCTTGAGCATTTCCCAGTTGAAACACAGAGCAGCCTACTCTCAGCTTTTCCCAAGAACTGTGTTCAGCATGATCCGTTCCCTTTGGAATGTCCCTGTGTGCTTCTTCCTCTCCCTGATTTACCAGGATCGGTATTCTTGGAATGGGATTTTCTTGTGAAGGTCCATGAATGGGTAGAAAGCCATGGAAACTGGAATGAAAAATTGCCAGCGATAATTGTCAATGCCAGTTGGCAGATGAGCCAAGACAGGACAGGCTGTGGAGTTTGAACCAGCCTCTCATCCCTGTGGGAGTTTGCAGTGGGTCAGGACTGAGGCACAGTTGCAGAGAGCTGAGTGAGAAGTGTTTGCTTCTCATCCATCCAGAAACACTTCTGGGTGTAAATACAGGAGTTTTCCTGCAGAAGCCACAGCTCCCAGAAGCCATCACGCTACATGGCTAAAACATTTAAAACAGTTTCTCCCCGTCAGAAGATTTTTGAGTTAATTGCCAGCTGAGAGTGAATGGCTGGATGATACATAATGGCTATAAAATTATGTGGAACAAATCTGTCTCCAGCACATTACACTGAGCATACCCTTTGCAAAATCTGCACCAGTTTTGAGCCAGCATTTTGGACAACCTTTCAGGTCACAGTCTATAAATAATGACAGAAATGCCTCTCCTAACATTCATCTATTAGGAGAAATTGTTGTAAAATCCGTTGTGTTCCTGTGGCATTGATTGGGTTGGGTGAGCTTGACTTAAGTTAAGATTGTGCTTTGAACTTGCAGGATAAAGCTTGACTTGGGAGACCTGGTACTAATTCATATACTGAGGATTTTATACACAATTCACTGAGGGTTCTGTGTGTAATGGCTGGATGTGGCCTTGAGCTCATTCGGTCTGAGGAGAGATTTGAACAAACAATTTGTTCAATGCTCTCACTGCTGGGCTGGTTTAGATCAGGGCAAACCCAAAGCAATAAAAGTGTTTCATTAGAAGAAAAAATACCACACTTAGTTCCTTTAGGGAATGAAAGGATAAAGACACCCCCCTTCCAGAACACATTTAGGGCTATAAAATCCAAATGAATAGAAACCTCTCCCAGCATTTCTGATGAAGGCACCAAACTCCCCAATTTGATATTACCTGCTGCAGTAAGAAGACTTTAAGTTATGTTTTGTGCTCCAGCCACACAAAAATATGTTAAGCTCTCCACCAACAAATGTGTCAATGCTTCAATCAAGTAGGAACTCCAAGACATGAAGATGTATATGTAATTAAAAAAAAAAAAACAAAACCACTTTTTAATACGCTTTACTGCATTTTTACTTCATTTTACCTAGTTTGGGACACTTCAGGTGTGGTGTTAACTCTGCAGCATTTTATAGTTTTGGATTGCCATTGAGTTCAACTTGAACAAACACCCAGAAAAATTAATTTATTGATTATTTCTATGGGCCACAGTGCCTGAGAATGTGGCTGTAAGCATTTCAGGGCCAGTGCAGCTAAAATATATGTGATGAGCATCACTGAGTCATGGTGTGAGCCAGCACTGGGGATGTTTGCAGAGTGATGTGTGACATCCGTAGCCTCCTTGAGTTCCTTGGTCCTACTTCATGGATAAACTCATTCCTGGGGGAAAAGAAAAGTCTTGTTGCTTGGGGGAAAAAATCAGCCTGTTTTCATTGGGCAGAAACCCCGAGCTGACAAGCAGGGCTTGTTTTTATGGCTAAATGCACCAGGTTTAAATGATCTTTAAACCCAGGACCTGCACAAGGCCCCTTGTCCCACACCAAGGAAACTCAGCACCGGTGGCTTTGCAAATGTCCCTCACTCCCTCTCCTCTTCCCAGGTGTCCAAATCTATCAGACTGGTTTCTGGGCACAATGTGGGTCACTTGGCTCATGGACAATCCTTAGACTGACCTCTTCCAAAAGTGGATTTTTTGTGGGATTTTCCAGTAAAGAAACAAAACACCGCAGGGACCTTGAATTTTCTAGAGGGATACGAACAGCAGAGGGTGGGATGGCCACGCACAGATGCAGCCTATTGCTCAAGGTACCATGAGTAGACCAAATCCACTTTCTCCCTCTCTCTCATAAAGTATTTATGTAGCTTTTTTATTGTAATTATGTGTAACGGAATCATCCTATTGGCTTATATTGATTAAAAACAGGCACCTGCTCGAGTGTGTTTGTCAGTCGGGGCTTTAAGCACTTGGGTGTCGAGATGATCAGGCTCAGAGGGCTCTGTGGAACCACCCACTCAGACTCCTTCAATATCTATTGGGTTTGACTCATTCAGGTTGTGTTCTGCCTCAGTAATCGATCACTTCTGACAGAAAACTCTCTGCACGTGCCTTTGTTACCTCTGCAAATTGTTCATGGTGTGTGAAAAATCGCACCATTTTCCAGCCTGGACTTGCCTTCATTTTTCCTGGTTTGTTTTTGGTTTTTTTTCACTTCCAGACTCAAGAGGCCTCCGTAGGAGTTTTAGTTTTTCACACTGGTTTCCATAGATTTAGTGCCCTTCCCTCTTGGCATTCCCACAATTTTTCTTCCCCTTTCCTTCTCTCCCTGGGGAACACCCTGTAAAAAACAACAGTCAAAACAACAAATGTGGTAGAAGGATTGAACTGAACACTTCAGTTGTCATTTCAATTAATTTTTTTGTGGGTTTATGGATAGGTTTTGATATAGTTTCATTACTGCCATATCTGGATGGCATAATAATGATGAACCACTTACATTTCCAGCCTCGCTGAAGACAAAGACAACAGTTTGCTGTAAACAAAGATCAGGTTCTACAGATTAAATTCAGGCTGGCTTTTTTTCTGAGCTCTTCAAATTTGCCCTTGCTGAAGATTCAGCCAAGGGAGATCACATTTATCTTTTTCCTTTTGTATTATTCCAGTAAGACAAAAAATTCCAACAAAAATTTATTCTTTGCAAAGGAGAGTGGGAGTTCAGCAGTTGAGAATTTACACACATATATCATATTTTCAGAGTGGAAAATTATGGTTTTTTTCACATTAATTCCCTCAGGACAAACTGATAACAGGCGACAGCCCCCTAAAAAACTTTATTTATGGAAGTTAATGACAGATACATTTTCATTTCCAGCAGTGAGGCTGCTCAGATCCGTGTGGGAGCACCACGATACACAGGATGATGGAGAAATGAAAGAGTAGAAGCCTTTTTATGCACTTGTGCTAAAGCAAAACAAATATTAGGGAGTCAGTTGTTTCCTTGGGTGATATCTGATGATCACTGCTACAATCTAAAGTTTACAGAAAAACAGAAGGAAAGGGAAAAAAGCAAAGGAAAAAAAAAGGGAAAAAAACCACAAAACAAGCCCTAGAGAAAGCTCCTGTAAATCACACAAAAGAACAGGAAGAAAGCAGGGGGAAGGAATGGAGGCATCCTGGAAATAACCCAGGAATGAAGGCAGAAAGTCAGACTCTGGCAGAGCTCTGGAGCAGGAATTTTCTTTACTTGAGCGACTCTAGAATCCTGGACACAGCAGTGCCACCATCATGGGCTGGCACCTTAACACACAGCAGTTGCCAAAAAAGAGGGAAAATGGGAAAAGTGTGAGGATGGGCTTTATTAAAACTCCAATCACCTTCTCTTTTTAGTTTCTGCCTTGTGGTTGGCTTGGCTTATCACTGAAGATGTGCTCAGAAGTGCCATTATCCTGTGATTGATGAGCACAAAATAGGCACAGTTTAACCCATTTACCAAGATAATTCTATTTTTAAGTCTAAACTCAACTCTGAGTCATCTGACACGCAGGTTAGACCAGCCAGAGCTAATCAGCATCTCAGAAATACTCCCAGGATGGGTCCCAAAAGTCAAACAAGAATTCCTAAGAGACAAAATAGAAAGGCTGAGTCCTTCAAAGACTGACACGTACATAACCCCTGTTAAAACCAGCAAAGAGAAATTCTTAAATAGCCTTGAGGATCACAGTCATGGGGCTTAAAGTTGCTTCTCGTGTGAGGGAAAGCAGACCTAAGAGTTTCTTCCTGAATCCAACAGGACAGTGCTGGATTTGAGGAAGCCTGCATGGGAAGTGGGCAAGGCATGAAGTGCAGTTATGTGCACCACATTTTTTGTTGGTGTAAATTGGTGCAGCTCCATTTATTTTAATGCAGAATTTAATGGTGCAGCTCCATTTATTTTCATACAAAATTCACTGCTGCAACTCCATTTATTTTAATCAGTGCAGGATCTGCCCCTGCCGTGCTTTGCACATGAAATAGAGGCTGTCTCATATAACCTCCTTGCAAATCCTCACCTCATCCCTGGAAGTGTCCAAGACCAGGTTGGATGGGGCTTGGAGCCACCTGGCATAGTGGAAGGTGTCCCTGCCCATGGCAGGGGGTGGAACTGGGTGAGCTCTAAGGTCCTTTCCAACCCAAACCATTCTGGGATTCTGTTTCAATAAGTGCCTTGTCATTTTCAGCTGGCTTTCAGCTGGCACTGAGGAGGTGAAAGCACAGAGAAAAGCCAGGTTTATCTCTTGGGACTTTGGATTTCATATGGATCGAGCTGTTTCTGCAGAAATAATTCTCTAACCAGGGAAATAATATTCCATCCAGGTTTGTTAATGGCCCAGCCTTGTTGCAGGTGGAAGAGGCACAGGAAAGAGATAGAAATTGATCCAAAAGCTTCTTCCTGATGTGTCCGTTGTTCCACAGTATTGATGGCAGCAGGAAAGACTTACCTGGCTGAGGCACAGTGTGTGTACCTGGGTCAGGCTGCACAGCCCAGCTCATCCATCTGGGAATGGCATTTCTGTTTTATGAAGTGGTAACAAATCGACGAGCCCAGACACAAATCCAGGTTATAGTGGCTTCATAAACTGCCCAGTGACAGCTAGCATGGAGCAAGTATTCCAGGGCATGCTCTTGGGGCAATGAGGGGTGCATGAAAATGTAATGGATTGGGACCTGGAGGAAAGCAGGTTAAGATAAATTGAATTAATTTGCCACTACCAAGGCTTAAGAGTGCACTTGCATAATGTTTCTGGGGTGCTATTGGTGCAGAGCAGGAAGTTAACAGGGAAAATGTGGGTTTGGGACCTCTTCTCCCTGTGCCTGAGACAGACAATGGCCATAAATCCAGTTAAACTGATCTGTCTGTACTTTTAAAAGTATATTCTTAGAGCTGAAGCCTCTGAAGGGTCCATCATCAAGACATAAAATTATTATTCCCATGAAGGTTTTATTTGTCATAAGTCCTGATAGATGAGAAGTTGCTTTAACAGAGACTTTCAAACTGAAGTCTACGTGCTTCCATCATGAGCCACTTCGCTTCTGTCAGGATGGCCTTTTAAGAATTTCTTGAATATTCATAGATATTGTTAAGTCCTTAACATCCTAAATTTCTGTGCATCTTCCAGGAAAACCAGCAGAGCCACCCACTAGTGCAGCAATTTATTGTTTGAAATTTCCTGCTTCTCACACTCCACAATAGGGAGGGAGGGAGGAAAGGAGTCAAAGGCACCCAAGTGATTTAGGAGGAGTTGTCTCGTTTGAGTATTTGAAGACAATTCATTTTCATGATAGCACATAAACTTTGTGGGGCTTTTTTATTGCCCACCTGTTTGAATCTGTGCAACTGCAATTAAACTGAGAGAAGAAAGGAAAGCCATGGCTTTTTGCCAGGCAGTCTGGCTTGTTTGTTTTTAATTTGCTTTTTTGCTGTTGTTACAGAAAAGGTTGAGTGTGCTAAGCCTAAGGTAGCACTTTTTCTTTTCTTTTTCCTTTTATTTCTTTTTCTTTTTTCTCTTTCTCTTTCTTTTTCTCCTTCTCTTTCTCTTTCTCCTTCTCTTTCTCTTTCTCTTTCTCTTTCTCTTTCTCTTTCTCTTTCTCTTTTTCCCTTTCTTTTTCTTTTTCCTTTTTCTTTTTTTTTTCTTTTTTTCCCTTTTCCGTCTCTGTCTTTTCTTCTTTTTCTTCTTTTTTTTCCTTCTTTTTTCTTTTTTTTCCCTTTTTTAAATTATTTTTTTATTCTTTCCCTTCCTACTGTCTTTTCTCCTTTCTTTTTTTTCCTGGCTCAGCAAATTGGTTTGACCCAAGAGCTCATTTTGGGAGGAACAGAGTCACCCACTAGGGAACTCTTCTATTTCTGCCAACAATTTCCTTTGCTATCATGGCAAATTACTACAAATTCAGCCTCCAGCATGAAACTTGAAGTCAGCAGGGGCTTTGTCCTCGGCTTGTGTAGGGTGAAAGTTTGCTCAGGACAATAAAAATCCCTACTTGAGAGGACAAGAAGGACATTGAGGGGCTGGAGTGTGTCCAGGGAAGGGAACGGAGCTGAGGAAGGGGCTGGAGCCCCAGGAGCGGCTGAGGGAGCTGGGAAAGGGGCTCAGGCTGGAGCAAAGGAGGCTCAGGGGGACCTTGTGGCTCTGCACAAGTCCCTGACAGGAGGGGGCAGCCGGGGGGTCGGGCTCTGCTCGCAGGGAACAGGGACAGGAGGAGAGGGAACGGCCTCAAGTTGCACCAGAAGAGGTTTAGATTGGATATAAGGAAAAAAGCTCTTCTCCAAAAGGGTTCTCAAGCATTGGAACAGGCTGCCCAGAGAGATGGTGGAGTCCCCATCCCTGGAGGGATTTAAAAGAGATGCAGATGTGGCACTTGGGGATGTGGTTTAGTGGTGGCCTTGACAGTGCTGGATTTACAGTTGGACTCAATGACAATAAAAGTCTTTTCCAAACCAAATGATTCTGTGATTCTGTGAAATAAAAGTTAAAAGCAGAGAGAAACACCTGGTGAAAACTGAAAACACCTGTTTAGAAACCGAGTCCATCCTGACATCTCCATGCCACATGCACAGAAATTAACGGGCCTTGTTTAGCCATGGCCAGAGCAGTTAGATTACAAAATTATTGGGAATTTGACACTTACCTGAATTCCAGTGCCATGATAGCGAGATGGGGAGTTAATTATGTTGTGTAACCTTACAAGCAGAGAAATTATTAGGTTATTGGATCATCATTACAGATTTCATTATACTTTGGTTAAAGTGGATGTCTCAACAGAAGGGCTGAGGTGGGAACAGCTCAAAACTGATGGATTCCTGAATTTAA
This sequence comes from Corvus cornix cornix, assembly GCF_000738735.6. Taxonomy (NCBI): domain Eukaryota; kingdom Metazoa; phylum Chordata; class Aves; order Passeriformes; family Corvidae; genus Corvus; species Corvus cornix. The sequence goes on along the minus strand of NC_046333.1, from coordinate 2,720,274 downwards.
TTATGATTATGAGTGTCTAAAGTGGAACTATAGTTATGGAGATGTAGGGTTGGGGCAGTCCCTGTGCTGGAAGTCCTTAATTTCGGCATCTCCACAGTAGGCGATGCCTGCCCCGTGCTATCCCATTCTCCAGGTCCTGAGTGGGAGCTACGAAAAGCTTTTAAATAAGATCAAGGAAGCCTCTTTGACCAGGCCTGGGAGAAGATCAGCTATTGCTGTGGGCAAATGCAGCACGAGTCAGCCAGCAGCCCTTCCCACAGCTCGTGTCTTCTGGGCAACATAAAACAAAAGTGCCAGATAAATCTGTCACTGGGAAAATGAGTTTCCATCAGTCTTCTGCAGGAATCTCAGTGTAAATCTCTTCCTCCTGCAGTGCTGGTGGTAGCCCAGGTAACAGCACCACCTTAAAGGGGATTTTGAGGTCTCCAGGTTTCCTGACTGGTTGATTGAGGTAAATCTGAGCCCACGTTTTTGCTGGAGGCACTGTCCCAACTTCATAAATAACGCCAGGAGCTGCATCACTGCCCAGGATTGCATGGGATGTCTTAAATATATCTTTAAGCTGACTTAAGTATGTCTTGGTGCCCTGCCCCAAACCTTCCACCCCACAGGAAGCTGCAGAACTCATGGGTACGAGGGAGGAACACGGGGTCTGCACAGGGGTTATGTCCATGCACAGGACAGGTCATACAGGGGTAGGACCTTTAAAAGGTCCCTTCCAGCTCAAACTATTCCATGATTCTATACAGGGGGAGGGATAGGCCAAGTCTTGTGGTAGGGATTGTTGTGACTCCAGTATTCCCAGTCCAGCTGTGACAGGTGGGATATCAATCACTCAAGGGCCCCTTTGTACTTCTTTTGTCTAAATCCTTCCTGAACCCAAGTCCTAAACCTGTAACACACCATATCCCTACTAAAGAAGGCAAGGGAGACTTGTATTGGCATTTCTGTGGAGCTGACTGACTTTTTTTGTGAAGTTTTATTCCATTCACAGGAATAAATCATGGTTGGGTGTGTGTAAACCTCAAAAACTCAGACCAATTCCTGTCCAACTAAGCCGCTCATACTGAGCTCAAGAAATTCATCAGCTGGTCCAGACTGCCAAACTTTAGGAGTTATGAATGAGCAGAGTTCTTGCCATGGAAGAGAATGATAAATTATATTTAGTGCAGTTCAGGTCTGAGCTAATTACGCCCTCCAGCATCTGAACTGTGTTTTTCTAGGTGGGTTAAAAAATTGATGTAGTAACCAGCTGATCCACCTAAAAAATGAAGAGGAAGGTGTTTTTCTCAGGGCTAACATTACTTGAAAGTACAAACTGCTACTGGGCACAAGGAGAAAGCCTGGCAGGGTTGTTTCTCAGTCTTCTTGTTCCCACCCTTGTGTCCCTTCTCTTTGCCTCTTTCTCTTGAAAGCCCTCGAGCAGGTCTAAGGAATGCCCCATCCTCAAGCAAACTTCTCCAATAATCAAGATTAAATTTTCTTATTGACTACGAGGAATTCAAAGAGAAGCACAAATGTCTTGGGTCAAAGAGTTTGTCAAGAGGGGTCAAGAGTTCAATGCCTCGTTGGCTGGAGGCAGAGTCCTTCCCAGTGTTCAGCCATTGGAAGCACATGTGGAAAGAGAGGGGATCCTTGTGGGAAAAGCAAAAGGCCAATGTCTGATGCAGCTCCAAAGAGAGGAGCCCCTCGGGTAGATGTGCCATCCACAAAGCCAAGGGAAAAACCATCTCATGCCACATCTCAGGTGGACATGAGCAGGGCAAGACCACTGAGGAAAGACAGGGAAATAAGCTGTAAATGAGCCTGTGGAAGAAGAGAGAGTAGAAAAAGCAGTGATGTAATTCAGCTTCTCCTGGTTAAAATGTCTGTCCTAAAAATAGCCTGTGTTAGTCTTTCAACAGTGACACACTGTGAGGTCTGCTCTTTATGAAAAAAATAAATTCTAGAGATGCAATGGCTCATCTCTGCCCCGTGTCTGTCATCTAAAGGATAAGATATCTTACATACATGAGGATTTTGTTCCCCAGCATTGTAACAGCCACTCTGAGGCTGAATTTAATCAATCAGGAAGGTGGAGACCCATTACCAAGTACTGCACGGAATAAGGTATCCCAAAGGCAGGAAGGGCTGTTTTCCAAATGTGCCGCTGAGTTGGTCTTTGAAGAGGATTCAGTGGAATCCTCAACAATCAAACTGCACCTCTCATAGAAATATCTGCTTTAAACTTACCCACTTAGGCAATAGCAGCAAGCCCAGGCAGTGGGAAAATGCCATTATTTAATTTTAAGGACAGGACAGTGCATCCAACTCTGTTCCAGTGCAGAACATCCCCGTGCCACAGGAGATCCCTGGCAGCAAGATGTTACTGCCGTATGCTCAAAATGGTGCACAGAAATGTCCTTTCTCCAGGTAAAACCGAAAATTCCAGGGGTGGGGAACTGCTCAAATAAGCAAATATCCCTCAGCAGGGAGAAAAGAATTGATCTGTTACAGGTCCCTCAGAGAAGAAGTTGCCAAATCCCAGCTGCTGCCCATGTGCATGGAGTAATAAAACCATAGAATCATTAATGTTGAAAAGACCTCAGAAATGATCGGATCCAACTGCTAACCTGATCCACCTCAGCTTTGTGACAAGCCACCACCACCTTAAGGGAGGAATTAGGGCCAGAGGCTGCCACAAAAGCAATGTTTGCCAGCACTGGGAGAAGAAGGGATGGATTTGCATCTGCAGTTTCTGCTGCCACAGCCTGGGTTCAGCACAGCTTTCTCTCTGTACAGCAATAGTCTGCAAAGTCGGGCTGGAAGGCCCTTCCTGAGAGTCTCTGCTGGGCAGAAAGCACGTGCCCTGTTTGTGAGCAGCCTTCCCTTGTCCTGTGAAGCCTTGCAGTCCCTTGTGCTGTGCTCCAGCCTCCTGTCTCTGCCCTAAGTTCAGTGCAGCCACCCAGAAGGGATCCCCTGATGTACAATCTCCAAGGAAATCCTTGTTTTACAGGCAGGTGGTTGAAATGCATCAAATCTTCCCCCTTAAACCTCGTGTCTCACCTGAGAGCTGCTGAATTAGGGCCAAGAGTGAAACCATAAAAGAATTCAGTAGCCCCAGTAGGGCTGAGGACACACACACAGATCCCAGCTGGCTGCAGACACACCAAGCAGGCACTCAGGCTTTGGGGGGAAGGAAGGAGCGGTGGCAATGTCACAGAGCCATGTGCACACAAAATCAGGGAGAGACCAAAGGTGTGATGATGCCATCGGGATGAGGCTGCTGCATCCCCAGCCTTTGCCAGCTCAGCCCTGTGCCACCTTCCCTCCCCAGCAGTCCCTGAAGTCACTCACAGAATATTCTGAGTTGGAAGGAGTTCACTGCCTGCTCTGCCTCCACTTTCCCCCATCACCACCCCTCAGCAAGTCCGTGTTTATGCTCTGCCTCACAGGAGGGAGCTGAGGTGCATGGAAGTTGTTTGTCAGGAGTCCGTGAGCATCCCCAGTGTCACACACTGATGGGTTTAGGGGAGGGCTGAGGGTGGGGAAAGACACTCCCAAAACATGTGGCATTGAAAAAACACTTTCCACACTTCTTCTTTTAACCAGTGTTTCATAGCAACTGTTTTCAGCAGGAGCATGGAGGGAAATGGGGTCTTGTCACTGGTGCAAATTATGGCTCTAAATTCAGCATTCTACATGTGCAGGACGCCAGGGAAGGGCCACTAACCAGGGAGTGAGAGCAAACACTTGCCCCAGAACGTGCAGGGAATCAGCCAGGCAAACTCCCTGAAGGCAACAGGGCAGTTTCTGAGTCAACATCTCAAGGATGTGCAATGACACACTGGGTGCAAAGTGTCAGAAATTTCCATTTTTTATTTATTTCTTTGCTAAGGGAACTGTTGCCATTACCTGTGCTGCAGTGAAATCTCCACACAGCAAGTCACTGTGTTTAATTACTCATTCCCTGAAGGTAAACAATTCACCTTCCCTTTTCAAATCTCTGCCCTTCCAGTGCAATAAAAGCTGTGCATGCTTTTGTGTGCTTACCCTGCTTCTCCTGCCTATCCTTTATTTTAAAAATACGTATCCCAGTCCTTCTTTTCCTAAAGGGGAGCAACTTTTTTTTAGACTTGGCTTTTCACCATAGAGTTGATTCCATAAGGAGTTCAGGTGCTGCACAAAGCAATCCCAAAGATACACCCAGAGCAAGGTTTCCTGGTAATTTGGTCTTTCCTGCGCTTCACCACTGTTCATTTCTTCTCTTCCAGGTAGGCTGCAAGGCCATGATGGTTTTCTTCCAGTACTGTGTCATGGCCAACTTCTTCTGGCTGCTGGTGGAGGGGTTGTACCTTCACACCCTGCTGGTCATCTCTTTCTTCTCAGAGAGGAAGTACTTCTGGTGGTACATCTTAATCGGCTGGGGTACGCATCTCCTCCCCGACGGACGCCAGGAGGGGATCCTGAGTGGCATTTTTAGCAGGAATTTAGCACAGATACCTGAAGGCTCAGGTGGGGCAGAGATGTAGAATACAGCACCCAGCCCCCCTAAATCCTGAGGAGGATTTGAGGGTTGCTGCTGGATGAGAGGTTGGGCATGAGGCCAAAACATACCCAGAAAACCAGCTGTGTCCTGGGTTGCATCAAAAGAAACGTGACCAGCAGGTTGAGGGAGGTGATTCTGTCCCTCTACTCTCCTCATCTGAGACCCCACCTGGAGAGATGCATCCAGCTGCAGGGTCCCCAAAATTGGAAGGATGTGGAGCTGTTGGAGCAACTCCAGAGGAGGTCACGGAGCTGTTCCAAGGGCTGGAGCCCCTCTGCTCTGGAGCCAGGCTGGGAGAACTGGGGGTGTTCACCTGGAGAAGAGAAGGCTCCAGGGGGCCCCAGAGACCCTTGCAGGGCCTAAAGGGGCTCCAGGAGAGCTGGAGAGGGACTTAGGACGAGGGATGGAAGGACTGGACACAGGGAATGGCTTTGAACTGAAAACGAGTAGATTTAGATTAGATATTGGGGAGGAATTCTTCGATCCTGACTGGGATCCCGAAGTTGATATCATGCATTGGCCTTAAATTGTAAGGATGGATCCCAGCAAGGCAGAACTCCTGGACTGAACCAGACACTGAATTCAGGCCAGCAAGCTGCCTTGAGATCCCATCACCTGTGTGCTAATGCTGATAACCTTCTGCTCACTGCATTGATGATTTTTCCAGCTTTAACACAAATCTGGTCTCAAACACATCAAATAAAATAGAAACAAAATCATAAATAAAATAAAATAAAATAAAATAAAATAATATAAAATGTGCAGAACAAAATAAAATAAGAAAAATGGCAAGGAAGAAAGAATTAAGCTCTTCACAAAGTAACTCACAACTGAATTGCTGACTTATGCAAATTAATCCTACCAGATCAACTTCTTTTATTTCTCCAAAAAGGGAACAGAGATCTTTTTCCCTTTTATGCCATTTAGTTGAAGATTTATATTTAACTAAGAAGATAATTTTCTACTGCCTGCTCCTGATAGCAGAAACTGAGAAATAATTAGAGTGGGGAAGAATCTTGAGAAGAAAAGATAAAATAAAATTGTGCCTTGTCCAGGGATCCACCTGGGCTTGGGATTTGATCAGTTACCCATGGAGTAACTTTCATCAAAACTGACAGGAGCTACACTCGGGTTCACACCGCAAAAGAGAGATGATTCTCCGTGCTCTGAGCAGAAGGAGGGATGATGGGAGCAGGTCTTGTTCAGTTAATCAGGTCAGACCTTCGTTAAACTCACCTTGTGCTCTAGATATTCTTTATTTCAGCACTGGAGAGCTGGAAGGTTTTAAAGAAAAATGCACGAAGGTAACAATTTAAATCACAGGAAATTTCTTGCACTCTTAACGTGTCCTGAGGTTGCTTGGGAGCAGGAGGGCAATTCCAGAACACGGCAGGTGGTTGAGGGAATTTTTGGCCTTCCAGTCATCCATCATTTGCAAGGGCATCAGGGATGGATCTGGAATGGATTATGCATGAATTAATAATTTGGATGTGCTAATTACAGTTCTTACTGACTTTAGTAGGGTTGCACTTGGAAATGACTGGTAATAAACTATAGACAATCTGTGAGTAACACAGAGCAAAGAGACGTGTCCTTCCTGGAGTATTTCCAACCTAAATCCAGTCAAAGACAAGAGACAGAGAAAAGAGCCAGCGCAAGGATGGAACAAGACCACCTTAGTCTGGCAGATCATGGAGTGAGGAGCAGAAGCAGCTTCACCTGGCCAACTACAGACAGCTGCGTGTGAACTTGGCACTCCAGGCTCCCTTACAGGGCAAAAGGGTCCAGGGATATTTCATATTTATTGTCCTAAATCAAACATTTAACGTAGCTGGATGACCTGTGTGTGAGAAGCACACAATTCTGCCCCTTGATGCTAAAGAGAGCCTGTGGTGACCTCCTCAGGTACAGGTGTCCGCACTGTAGGACTCTCAAGTGGTCCCTATTCCCTGAATTTCACCACTGGAAGTTTTTTCTAGGCACTGCAACAGGAATATCAACGTGCTGGGATCAGTTACAGGGAGCTGATCTTGCATGGCCAGAGGGAGGGAAAGGCAATGTTACCTGTTTGGGTTGACAACGTGAAGCATTTTCCCACTCCTGAGGGAAGGCATCCCCTCAGTCACTCAGGAGAGATGGAGAGCGAGGGAGAACAGCCCTGAGAAATTAGGCAGAATTTAAATAATCTGGTAATGAAATCAGATAACCGTTTGATCATGATTTCTGACAGCAACACCATCTCTTCTCTGCTCAGGTGCCCCCTCCGTTTTCATCACTGCCTGGACTATTGTCAGGATTTACTTTTTCGATGTTGGGTAAGCCTGTGCCCTCAATTATCTTTCCTTTATAATTCTGCTCACCTTTATGGTCAAGGAAAGCCCTGCAGCCTTAGGAACCCACAACCCAGCAGCAGTGGAACCTCTCCCCTGTCACCAGGAACCAGGAAATGCTCCAAGATCTCCCTGAAATGTCACTTTAAGCCAGCGACACTCTCCCTGTTTTCTTCCCAATGCCTTGGTCAGGATATTTGCAGGGAATTTGTGAGCAGACCTTGATGGTTGCATTTGACCCCCTGCTCAGAGCAGAGCTTTGCACCCTGCAGAATTGACACTAAACATGCTCATGCAGCAAGGAATTGATAAACACACCCAATTCTCTCTCACAGAAAAAGGCTAAAAATTCTGTGGGTTTTTTTTTTTCCTCAGGCAGATTATAGTCTCTACTCTTCATCCTCTTTAACCTAGCAGCAGCCTTTGATATTTTGTATGAGAAGCAGACAGAATGCAGCTAAGAAATCAGGCAGATACCAAAGTTATCCAGGGATATGTGCAAGCAAAGAGGATTTGATCCTGAAATCCTCATTCTTGCTTTTATTCAAGCAGTCAGACTGCAGTAATTGGAATGGGTTTTAAAAGAAAACACTCCAAAGAGATGCAGAATCAAGTGTTTATTCTCTCCTCAGTGTGCATTCCCTTACTTCTTGCATTTGCATCCTGGAGTTAACTCCATTTTCTCCCGTGTGCTCTTCCCCTCCAAATGTGTCCTGAGTTGCCCTTTTTTCAGTACAAGAAGCAGCTCAGATTTCTCATTGCATTTTTGATTTATAGTCACGCCTGCACATTTCCTGAGGGCTACTCACTTCCTTTATGGTTTCACTCTATCTGCATAAAACTGACCTTATTTACTCTGTTAATAAATAGCCTCTACAATGAGACAGAGACAGGAGGATTTAACCATTCTGGACACCAGCATTCCTTACTATATATTCCCACTCAGCTCCAACAATTCTTAATAAAAATACAGACTTCTTTGCGTTTTCTGGGGGCTTTAAAGCCCTACATTTTTGTGCTGAGTAAAACAGAGCCTGAATTTACAGAATATATTAATACCTAACATAGATTTTTTTTTTCATTACCTGCAGAGAAAAAAATAGCAGGAAATTAATCCAGATTAAATAAACCCTAATTATGGAAGATTGGTTAAACAACACTAAGCCTCTATTTAAACATTCTAACTCCAAATGAAAGTGACCTTCATTCAGACTGTCTCAATTTATTTCAAAAATGAAGTGCACTAGACATAATGAGGGCCACTTTAATTCTAAATGAAAGGGCTGCATACACCTAACTGGAAGCATCTGGATGTGAGCAATTTGCTCCATCTCCCTTTAGAGTTAGTGGAGATTTAGTCAGTGTAGTCCACGGAGTGCAATTTTTATCACCCTAAAGTTGGTGCTTAAAATAGGTCTCAGGAACTGTGCCCTAAAAGTGCCTCTCTTCATCTCCTGCTGCCTGCACTGCCAACACTTGGAATTAGAGGAGCTGAATCCGTGTGAAATTGTCTACAGCAGGCTCCCCTAATCTATTCCTAACATGAAAGCTGCCCAATTTCCATGAATGTTTTCCTAAAAATGCACCTTCTCTCACCTGACTCTGCAGATAAACATGTTCCGAGCAGTATCAGTCATTTCCACATCAGTCCTTTCCTCTCATTTCCTCGTTGGCTTTAAAATGCAGTCCCAGGTGAGTGGTGGTGTGTTCAGGCAGTTCTGGCTTCAGGAGGAAATAAATCCCACCCTGGACCCTGTGGACTTTTCTAATTCAATCCATAGCTCAGGTGCAGATCTCTGGATTTAGTGAGGCCAATCCCACCACAGGCTGTTATCTTTTTCAGAAGGACACGATGGATTGTTTTTTTTCTGATGGTGCCAATTTCTCTGTGCTTACCAAACCTCCTCCACCCAGGATGGTGGAGAGTGCTGGAGCCCTGATGAATCTTTTCATAGATTTTGATTGATTTTCATGGTTTTGACAGAATTTCCCTGCAGCAGAGCTCAGTGTAGGAGAAATTAAGAAAATCACCACCTCGCCCACATTCATGCTGCCTAACATCCTCCAGCCCATTCCATGGCCAAGGGGATAATCTTGGCATTACGTCTGGGATATCTGGTACCTACCAGCACTCACAGCCACTGCAAAGCAAGTTTTGGCCATTCCCAGTCCATACACACGAGGTTTAGTCCTCTTTGCACAACCCAGCCTAGCAAAACTTAGCTTTTAGGGAGAGCTGAGAAGGTTACAGACCTGCTTGCTTGCTGTGCTTGATGTTTTAAGTCTGGCTTTGTTTCTTTTCAGGTGCTGGGAGGAAGTAGTGGAATCCCCATTCTGGTGGATCATTAAAACTCCTATTTTGGTGTCTATTTTGGTAAAGTATCAGCACATTCTGCTGGCTGCAAAGCCACCTTTAGTCCTAAGTGGGGAGGGGTGAAGGGGTGTTGAGAAGTGTCCTGTAAATGTCCATGGAAAATGCACTGCCAGGTAAAATCCCACTGTACACTGAACACTTGCCTTAGGATGAGGAAGTTCCTCCTCCAGAAAAACACCTTCACCTGTAGCACCATGGGAGTTTGAGTGACCAGGCCACCAAGGTGGAGCTCCCTTTGAGGTAGCTTTGGCCACCTCCATCTCTTTGGTGGAGTGGCCATGGGAGTGTGCAGCCAGATGAGGTTGAGGAATGTTCCTGAGAGATCCAGGAAAGGCTTGTTTTGCCTAAGGAATCAGTGGATGTCTGAATTCCATCCAGTGACAAGTGCCAGGAGTGGTTTTGTTTCTCTGAGCTGACCAGGAAGACTTGTCCTGTTGTAGATGTCAATACTACAAAGTAACATGAGATGAGTCTACCACCAATTTCTGCTTAGATAAAAAGGGAGTGGATGAATTCCCTCAGGAATCTGCCTCTTGCATCCAGTACAGAGCTGCATTCCAGCTGTGTATTTTTAGTGTAAATTCTAGAGGAGCTTGGCCAATTTCCAGAAAAATCAACATAAGTGTTTGATTTTAATTCTCTGGATATGATCAGTCCTGACCATAGAAACCAGGACACTTCTGAGGAACTCTGGGTCCTTCCATCCTTGTTAAACATTGCTCTGTTGGGCATGGATTCAAACCTTAAAACCAAATGAACTGGAGTTAAACTCAGCTTTGACTTTTCTTAAATGAAGGAAAGGATGTGGGAAGGGAAGCAAAAAAAATGCAACAGAAATCAAATCAAATATATCTATTTTTAAAAGAAATCTTTCCTTAGACATTCTTCTTATTCCTTGTACATTGTGACCTTTAAAAGAAGACTTTTTTTTTTTTTTCTGTAGCATTTGTCATGCAGGGATTCCAAACTGAAAGTTTTAATAATGACATCTTGCTCTGTTTACTTCACTGATAAGAAATACAGTACTTAGATGACATATCTCCAAATATTTATGTCATCCTAGAAAGCTATAGATAGTACTTTCCCTTTCCTGAGATAAGCTTTCAGTCAAAAATACACCCCATTATTCTCCTCGGATCAATGAGTCTGTATTTTCTTTTGACCAATAAATCTTTTCCTCATTGCCCAGCAGAATTTACCCAGCAGTTCCTGATTTTCCTTCAGCAGATACCCTATAAATCTGTCCTAAAGGAAGGGCATGATAACCACCAGCTGATGAACAGCAGGTTTCTCTGGGGGGTAATGCAGCATTTCCTCCAAATCTGTGGAGATACAGCTGATATCTCAGTGTAAGGAAGAAATACATCTACAAGATCTATAAGATCTTTAAGATACACAAGATATATTGTACATTCAAGGTGTTAAGCACTGGGACACATCGAGTACCTTTGATTATACTCTGGGTTGAAAAAATAATCTAAACAACTTCTCCAATATCCTGATTGCTGTATCTTCTACCATGGAATGCCAAGGTTATACTATGCCCATATGTCACATTCCACTCCGTGTTTGCTCTTGACCACTCCAAGCCAACACAGTCAGTATTTAATTGCTCCATTCTTGCCTTCATTGCAGCAGCTTGTGTGTTATCAATGCTCATTAGTGTAATTGATCTAGATAATACTGGTTTGAACTAATAAATTTCACTTGCCACCAAATCAGACACACAAACCATTTTTATGAGGAAATAAGTACAAACAGAAACTATGATAAATGGCTCAGGATAGGTAAAAAGTGATTAAGCAATGCATCACAATCAAGAAATGCAATTAATATCCAATCATTCATAGGCTTTGAAAAAAGAGTGTCTATTTGAGAGATGGGCTTCAGTCTGTTTTATTCACCTTTTGTTGAGATAAATGTAGGAATTGCTGGAAGAAATCTTAAATCTATTTTTTCAGGGAATCAGATTGGCTGGTTTAACACAATCCCTTCCAGCCACTGAGCCTCTAAAAATCAGAATCATTTGCACATTCACTGACCATGAAAGGATAAAGAAAGGAGTTGTGTGCCAAACTAAAACTGAACTAAGTCCCCAGAAATGTCACTGCTTTTCTGCTGTCTGTGTTGCATGAGTAACAGGGTGACTCAATGGATAGGACCTTGAAAGAAGTAGATTTGCATTCAATTCATGCCACCAGGACATTCCCATTCCTAGCTCTACACCTTTGCTATTAAATTGCTTGAGTACTTTGGCAGAGCACTGTGAGATTTCAGGGTTGAAAAGAACCACCTAAAATCTGGGTATCAGCCAGACTGCTCCAGGAGGGAATGTTTCCCGCTACCTTGGTGAGGTCTATCCCTTGCTGCACAAGGTCTCCAGACAGGACATGGCCAGTAGGATTGAGTAGAGGCCTGCTGGAGTGGATTCTGCTTCGTGTTTTGGTTTGCTTTCCCTGGCTCAGCACCTCAGCGTTTGCCACGCTCAGCAGCCGGTCCCATGTCCGGGGATATCCTACAACTTTGCCTCCGCCGCCCCGCCGCGTCCCAAGGCTCTTTCCCCGCCCCGCCGTCGGCACTCCCGCGCGCAGCAGGACATCGTGCGGAGCTGTGCTCTATGGGCTTGACATCATCATACTTGGGATGTATGACACGAAGTCCCAAGCAGGCTGATGTCAGGCCCAAGATGCCATCCTGTGTCGGTTTTCTATGTGCTCCCCCCGAGCGGGGCTCTCTGCTCATGGCTTGTTAAACTGCAGCTCGTTCCATGGCCAAAACATTCCAGTGAAAGGAATTCCCCTCTAGTGACGGGCTCTTCTTCCTGGGGAAAAATGCTGATGGTTTACTCCTCTCTTCCCATCCCGACAGGTGAACTTCATCCTCTTCATCTGCATCATCCGTATCTTGGTCCAGAAGCTGCATTCCCCAGATGTTGGGCACAATGAAACCAGCCAATATTCGTAAGTCCCAGACTTTTGCAGCCCTATCCTGTGGTTTTTGAGAAACCTGCTTGGCTGCTTGATAGTTTGTTATTGCTTCTTAGTTCATGTCTGTCTGCACTGATCAGGATCAGTTAATTTTAATTGCTTAAAACAGATTAGAATTTAGGAAATGGAGCATTTGCTAGAACAGCTGAGCAGGTTTTATATCAGTTTGTGGCAGGTGAGAAAGATTTCTCCTGGGATTAACGATGAAGAAATAAGACTAACGATAATGATCATGAAGCAAAATATACTTTTTTCTTTGAATATTTAATATTTATTGGGTTCTGAAGGCAGAGGGACCCTGATAGAAAACAAAAAGTTGCTGTCCACAGTGTATGGGCTTTTTCTTTCATGACCCACAGTTTCAAAGAAGAAGAGATCTAGAAAATTAGCACACTCAATAGAATCTATGACAAGTTTTCCTTATCCTAAAGCAGACCTCTAAACTAGATTGGATTAATTCAATACATTTCTTGAAGGATCACTGTCTCAGAAGTTTTGCTTGACTTAATGCTTTTATTCCAGGGATATGAGGTTGACCTTAATGGGGCTTTATATAATGAACAACATGCAAGAGAGATCAACATCTCTCTCAGTGGCCTAGGCTGGTCTCAGCTGCAGTATTTTAAGAGTGAAAGAAATGTCTGTGTGAAAGGATTTATTCTGGCTCCAATGCAAATGAAATAAAAGTCCAGACCAGATTATTTTTGACTCTTCCCACTGTTCTGGCTCCGCTTTTCAGCTATCCTGGATAGTTATTAAATGTTTCCTAGAAAATAATTAAGTGCAAAAGTCCAGTGTCTGCATGGTCACTGTTCACAAATCTTTGTCTTCGGAGGGAGTTGCGCTTTTGGGTATCCTGAAAAATCTGAGCTCAGTTCATCTTCCTGCAGGATGGAAAACAGTAACAATATGTTCCTTAAGTCCTGCCCAGCTGCAGCACTGAGCCTTTCTCTCTAGTGATGGTGAATTATTCATTTCATCTGCCTCAAAAGATTCTCAGATTTATGAAAGGAAATGCCAGTTTTTGACCTTAATTTTCCTGGCAGCAGCCAAAGCCAATTTACCTCTTTTTCTGTCATTACAACACACCAACATTACCAGACCCTGTGCTTTCTGTCACCTCCCCTTCTGGATTTCCAGCTGGGAATTTTATCTTTGGACCCCAGGTTTGCAGCAGGTACATAGATTAAATCAGCATATTTAGATATGTTCTAGGATTGGGCAGTGTCCTGGCACTGCTGGCTCCTGTTCACCTCAGCAAAAGTGCTGCCAACATGCATCAGAAGAGTTATGCCCAGATTATCTTGGAGGTCATGCTGGGCTTTGGGTTCAGGACACATTTTCCTGTGAGGTGGGAGCTGCCAGGAAAGCTCTTTTTGCCTTGTAAACAAATGTAGTGCAGCAGTTGGTAAAACACAGTTCCCCTCACTGACCTGCCCAACAGGGGGTTCTGCTGAAGGACAACTGATCCTCACATCTACAGCTCCTCACCTTCCTTCACCACCTGGAAAGGCAGCTCAGTTCCATTAGGGAATGAATCAGTTGCTCACTTCACAGAAATCATGGAATCCCACAAGGTTTTGGGTTGGGAGGGACCTTAAAGCTCATCCGGTTCCAACCCCCTGCCATGGGCAGGGACACCTTCCACTATCCCAGGTTGCTCAGAGCTCCTTCCAAACTGACCTTAAAGTTTTAGGTTTCCAAGCCATACGAGGTGCTTTAGGACACCTCCAATACTTGCTTGGACCTGGCACAGAGGACCCAGGACCTGTGGGAGATTTGTCCCCTTGTACAGTGGCACCTGGCCGCCAGCCATATTCCCTGGGGCGGCTGGAAATCTCTGTTGACTGTGTTGACTGTAGTAGGTACAAGACACCACACTTTCCTGTGGAAACACATATCAATTGCCTGAAACTGAAGGCTGAATCCCACCAAGGTGAGTTCTCAGTGTGGTCCTAAGATTTTTACTTTTAGACAGCAATCTGTGGAGACTTCTGGGGTCCAGAGCCTGGGGTTTGCCAGCAGGACCCAACCGTTCTCAGCAAAAAACTGCTGCTTATGAAATGTTGAGGGAGCAGGGGGTGTTTAGCCTGGAGAAGAGGAGGCTCAGGGTGACTCTATTGCTCTCCACAACTCCCTGAAAGGAGGTTGGAACCGGTGGGGGTCAGGCTCTACTCCCAGGCAACGAGTGACAGGATGAGAGGAAATGGCCTCAAGCTGTGATGGGAGAGGTTCGGGTTGGACTTTGGGAGGAATTTCTTTACTAAAAGGATTGTGAAGCATTGGAATGGGCTGTCCACGGGGGTTTGGAGCTTCCATCCATGGAGGTGTCCAAGGAAGGCCTGAAGGTGGCACTTGGTGCTCTGGGCTGGTGACAAGGTGGGGATCGGGCACAGCTTGGACTCGATGGTCTTGGAGGTCTTTCCCAACCCAAATGACTCTGTGATTCTGTGTGGATTCCACCTGCCAAATCTTAGTCAAAGCTGTTTTAAACTAACAGCATCCTGGATATCTCACTTGCATTTCTCCCTGTTTCTCATGTATATTTTGTACTGTTTATTTTCCACAAACATGGCCTGCTGACTCGCTGACAGCATTGTTCAGTTCCAAAAGGTTTGAGTTTAGCTGCAGGCTGGAAGTTCAGGTGTGCTGCTGACTCCCTCATTAATGCTGCACACAGGGAACTGGGCTTTCAAGTACTGGAAACTGCAAAAATGAGTCTCCCAAAACAGTTTTCTGGAAATGACGGGGACATGTGCAAGAATAGGACACCAATATTCCAGGCAAATAGAATTTGTCTTCTGCAACAGAAAACTTGAGAAAAATTCATCTCTCTCCATTCTGTTCCTGTCCGTGGATCAGTATTGTCATCAAAGTTCTCTGAGTAATTTTCCCACTATGATTTCAAGGAGAGTGATGGAAATGTTGGTTCACTCTTGCCCCTTCCCAAGGACAGGAGCAGGTTCCATGCAGGTTACTGGACATGTGTTTTCCCTAAGTTACCTGTCACCACGTGTATCTGTCAGAGAGGGGAGGTCTAGGATGTGCTGGGAATGAGAGTAACAAGGGTTTTTGAGAATCCATGGCTTCCAGCAGATTTAACCAGCTTTAGACAATCTCCCAGGCAGTTCTGCCTCCTGCATAGCCAGGGTTGAGCTTCCTGGAAGAAATTACGCTGTGACTGGGGAAAATTATTTTCCTTTAGCAGGATTGCAGTGGGGTGGAGTCCTTTAAATATCACAGAGCCCTTGCCTTGATGCCAAAATAAAATCTAAAACTCAACACCTGGTTAAGCTCAGTGTTGGGAGCCAAGGACTGGTGTGAGGAGCTGTGCAAGTCAGAGAACAGGGCTCAAGGTTTGTCATTTTTGTCCTTTTCATTACCACAGGAGGAAAAATATTGTAATTAAGGCCCCAATGCTGTCTGCAATGATAAGACAAAATTTTTCTAATCCACTGGAGGTTGCAAACAGCATTTCTGTGAACGTGGTACACAAAGGTGGCATCACATCTTCTCCTCTAGGCTGATGTTCCTCAGACACTGGGGAGAGAGGAGAGATCTCAGCAAAGCCATCGTTGATATTCACTGAACTGCTTGGAAAATGAGTGACTTTCTCATATGTCAGGAGCTGGGGGAATTAGGGCTTGGTCACACCAGTGTGGCTCCCACTGGCCAGAGCTGCTTCTGAGAGTGAGGAACAGGGAACTTGGATGATCACCAGAGATGGTGACAGTCCCGTGGCAGAGCAAGGCATCCAAGAGAACTCAGATTTTGGATCCCCATGAGCAGGGATGTGCCTGCTAGTGAAGCATGTGGGAAAGGCAAATTCCTGTAAAGTCCCTCAGCTTCCTGCAGGCTCTCATTTTGCCCAGGATGAGCCACAGCCTCCAATCACAGCTTTAATGTCGAGCTGCCTTTGGGCCAGGCCCAGGAAAAGCTGGAAGAGCTCTGCTGGGAGACACAGGGATGTGCCTCTGCACAAAGCTGCAACATCAGCCTCCCCCGTGGGCTTGTGCAGGTGGCAAATAAATGAAGATGGTCTGAGAGGACTGAGCCTGATGAGGCTTTGGAGGTGAAGGGATCGCAGGTGGAAGAATGAATATTTCCAATATCCCAGCCTTAGCTTAATTTTCTCCAGAAGCCTCTGAGAGAGGGGGAGATGCCACAGGATGTGAGTGACCAAGGGAGACAAAACCCCCACAAGCATCCTTAGACCCTTGATTTCATTTTCTTTCTGCCAGCTATTTTTTAATAATGATTATATTTAATACATTATCATCTCTTCCTAATTAGACCCCTGATTACCCAGCATGATGCCATTAAGCACTAATACCGTTCATCCCCCTCCTTTGGAGACATTCATTGTACAGTAGCCTGTCATTATTCTGAGCTAAACATACCATTTCTCTCCCAGAAGCTGCAATTTTCAGAAATCCCAGGCAAACAAAGACATTGCTAGATGATGATTTAGCTTGTGGAGATGAAAAAAAGATCTCTGGTGGGAGGGGAAGAAGAGAGGAGGGAGAGAGAAATACCTCCAGCAGAGCTACTGGGAATAAAGACATCACATTTTATGGTGCCACCACATCTGAAATCACCAGCTATCTGCAGTCTGTGGGACAAGGAGAAATAATAAATGTTTGGGGTTGCACAGGGCTCAGCTGCAAGATTCCTCAGCATCTTACCCTCTTCCCTCTCCCCTCGTGGCTCATGTTTGTCTTTCCTACAGGAGGCTGGCCAAGTCCACTCTGCTGCTGATCCCTCTCTTTGGCATTCACTACATCATGTTTGCTTTCTTCCCTGACAATTTCAAAGCAGAAGTGAAGCTGGTCTTTGAGCTTGTGGTTGGGTCGTTCCAGGTAAGCCACCCTTTGGGCCACCAGATCTGTCACCAGGTCAGTCAGGAGGGAGAAGCACAATGAGTTTGACATGGCAATCAGCAAACATGGTAATGAGCTGGTTTTTCCTGGACATGCCTCATACTGCTCCTGTACCTTTGTGGAAAAGCCACTCACTCCAGCCTGGCCAGGATGGAAGATAAATTTATATTTTGCCCTCTGGAGTCCCAGAAGGAGATTCTCTCTCCTCATTCTAGGAAATGAAAAGAAAATGTTCCTCTGTACATTGGTCTCTCTGGTTTTTTCATACTTAAGAGGGAAAAATGAGCACCTCAGTTCAGTTTATATATTATTGGCATGTCCAAGGCTAGGGTGGATGGGGTTTTGAGCAGCAAGTTTCATTCAGTGGTGAATGATTAACATCCCTGCCTACATCATCATCACTGCACATCTGGCATCTGGAAGTGTTCAAAAAATGTGCAGATGTGGCACTTGGGGACATGGGTTAGGGGTGGGCCTGGCTGTGCTGGGGGAATGGTTGGGCTTGATGACCTTAGAGGTCCTTTCCAAACTGAACAATTCTGTGATTGTGTGATCTCTCCATTGAGAGCTGAATGGATCTACACTCTCTCCTTCTCTGTAGTGCTAAAAGCCTGTTCTCTCCTTTCCCCAGGGATTTGTGGTGGCTGTTCTGTACTGCTTTCTCAATGGAGAGGTAAGACCAGACCACCAGTATCATTTGGGTCCTGTTTGCAGCTAGGACAAAATGAGTGTGTGTGGAGAGTGGATTGAGAAGTGTTCTGATCCTGATCCTGTTGTTACAATACTGGGGGGAAGCGTCCAAATCAAATCTCTCACTCCAGGAAAACAATTCAACTGTTTCCCTGACACTTTTCAGCACAGTTAATAAAAACAATTATTAAACACATCAGGACTCATGTGTGCACTGTAGCATTGCTGCCAATCCCATCCTTTCCTCACGAGACACCATCAGCAGAACTCCTGTGGGAACTTGCACAAACCCTGATCCCAAAGGATCACCTTCAGCAGGGCAGGATAAATCCCTTAGTTTCACACTTAGTGCCTCCAGGAATCCTCCCCAGGATCACACCCACTGCCAAAACCAGCACAGGCATTGGTGTGACTTGTTAGGCACAGAGCAGCAGGTGAACGTATTTCTGGAAGGCATTAATCTTGCCTTTCCCACATTTCTAGTCCTGGGATTCTCATCCTGGGATTGTGCCCTTCCTCATCCCAGAGCCCCTCGGACACAGCTGTTTTATCTAATTCATGCTGTTATCTAAAAATTTGGACGAGAGGGCTGCAGGAGGGGACAAGGACAGCAGCCAAGTTTGTTCAGGATTTGAACTGGGACAGCGTAAACCAGGTTATTTCTGTGAACTCTTTCAGCAGGAACAAGCAGTTTCTGTCCAAAAAAACCAACAAAAAAAGCACAGCTGTATTGACAACTTCACAAACAAGCTGTAGGTAAATCATTTCTATTTGGACCAAAAACATGGCAGTGAAAAAAAAAGCATCTTAATTACACTCACAAAGTGTTGTCATTGAAGTTAAGTAGTCTGGCACCTTGACTGTATCAATAAGAAATTCCTTTCTGATGAAGCTCAGGGATTTCTGCTCTAATAATTTACTGACTGAAGTGTCCCCTTTTGTCCTATGTGGTTAAAAGTTCTGGCCAGGCTGAGTTTAGTGGCCTTTATAAAGTAATTCTTGGCCCCGTGGTGGGTGGGTTGCCCACAGCTGCTCACATCATCAGGTCAGAACACCACCAAGTGATGTTCTGTGCTGCCTTTTGTGTCTTTCCCGTGCCCAGGTCCAGGCTGAGCTCAAGAGGAAGTGGCGGAGGTGGCACCTGGAGCGGTTCCTGGGCTCGGACATGAAGTACCACCACCCTTCCCTGGGCAGCAACGGCACCAACTTCAGCACTCAGATCTCCATGCTGACCAAGTGCTCGCCAAAGACGCACCGCTGCTCCGGGTTCCAGGCCGAGTTCTCTCTGGTGTGATGGGGAGAGGCTCCCCAGGCACTGAGCATCCAAAACTGAGACACAAGGATCCCCGGGAATCAGTGATCCCATGACAAATCCCTGTGAAATGACCTGCTCCACATGAGCCAACAGAGGACACACAACTGGAAAAGCCGCTGGCATCCAGAACGAGATCGGACAAGCCAAGAGGCAGAGGAACACTTTTGCTCTGCCTCTTTTCAGGCCTTTCACTCTTCAGTTTCAAGCCCTTGGGGGTTGATAACTCTGAGGAATGGTCCCAGTTCCTTGAGGACAGCCTGGGAGATGCTGACGTGTCATAAATAATGAAGTACAGGGGGTAAGGGAGGGAGAGCCTCAGTCCTCAGTGGCTTTACCAGAACTGGCATCTCTGAAAAAGATAAATTGCACTTTTAAAAAAAACAAAAATGAGCCAGTAAAGGAGAGACAGGAAGCAGGGAAAAAAAAAAATGCCAAACGTATGGATGTGCCAAAATTCCTGTGGATAAGAGGTGATGATACAGCACCAAAGACGGTGTTGGGGACACGGGGAGAAGGGACAGGAGGAACGTGAGCACAAAGGGAGAGGCCAGCGCATGGCCCCTGCATTTTACACAGGTGGAGATGAAGCTGCAGGACCAGGAAAGCCCCTCAGAGGATGCCCCGGTGTGTTCTGCTAATTCCCCTCCATCCCTGGGGGAGCAGAAGCTTTCCAGACACCCTTGGGGGCCCTCAGGAAGAGCAGATCCCTGAGAAGGACCGGCGTGAGGACGCCCTTCTCTGCACTGTGTTTGTGACATGGTGTTTTGCTTGGTTGTGTTCCATGAACAGGAAACTCGATTTGCATGTATAAAAACCAGGGCCAGATGCCAAAAGCGGAGCACGGCTGTGTTTTTTCATTCTCTCCCTAAGTTCTCCCTTAGATCTCGGTGCATGGATGCACCCAGGATCGTCAGGGACCAGGGGGAAATAATTGGGCTGTAATTCATTTGCACTCGCTTAGCACACACTGCCAGGAAAGGGAGATATAGGGCCCTGTAATCCCTAATTGAATCAGAGCTGCCATAAGGAGCTACTCTCCAGATGAAAAAATTAGCGTCACAGCAGCGGGTAAAATTTCTTTCATCAGAACAAGGTTGTCTCAGCACACAACTGGCACTCCAGGAGGGAGGAAGGAGTGAAGGAGCTATTAAATTGGTTTCTCCTTCAGGTTTTGTGAGGAGCTCTCATCCTACATGAAGGCATTGTTAGATCTTTAGGACATGTGTGCATTTTACCTCTTTTCTGAAGGCCTGCTCGTTTCCTTCTAGGAGCCTACTTGAAGAACGCACATGGATCCCATTAAAAACAAGGAAGTAGGGTTTTTTTTAATTCTTGTTTTCATGGTGGAGAGGCAAAGGAGAGATGTTAAGTCCAGTCCTGCTCATTAGAGGCAACCCCACAGTCCCAAACTCAGTCAGAAGACAGAAAACACACAGATACAGACGCTCATGTTTGTGTCCCACCCAACTGCATCAAGTGGGGTTGAAAACATTTAATGCTGAGGGTGGGAAATCCCAGCCCAGCTCACATGTACCCTCAGTAACTGGGCTGCTGCCATCCTACTAAAACATGTCCTTGTGGAGGAGGTCTGGGTCACCAGCACCAGCACCTGGAGAGGAAGGTGGGCTCCACTTTCAGAGTTCAGAGATCTCAGCTTACCCACTTTTATTTCTCCACAATGAAATGCAGCTCATTGGAGGGGAGCATCTGCAGCCTGGTGGGATTCTGGGGGTTGTTTTTCTCACTTCTTTGCTTGCCTTAAGCACCTGTGATGCCAACAAACCACGTTGAGCCCAGGAGGAGACTTGCAGATCAGGACATCCAGTTCCTTTGAGTCCTGACAGGGCAGTATTCCATGCCATAGCCATTCCCAGAGCCTGTTAGCAGTTGAGCTGGATGCTTCCAAAGGATTTCTCTGGGTGTGGGACTGAGAACAGCGCGGGGGGCTGGAGTCAGAAAGGGGCATGAGAAACTGTGATGCACCAAGGGCAAACTTGCAGTTGTGAGTTTTTAGGGAGCTTGCTCAGGTCTTGTCACAGTGTAGCTGTGGCTACCCAGCCTGTAGGTCCTAAGAGGATAGGAAGATGTGAAAATTCTTGGAATTACAGTGCTGGTGACCCCAGGCTGGCCAGGTGTGAGCCAGCTTTGTTATGGCTACTTTACACTGAGCCCATAACAGCAGTGAGGATCCAACTCTGACATTCCATACGATCATCAAAATGCGGCCCACTGATTCCCAAAATGCAGAGAAAGCAAGAGCGTGTTTGAAATTTCCCTACTTTCCTTGCATTGAATCCCTTATGCCTTGGCACCCCTGAAACAATATCCCACTGAAATCCATGAGGTTCTCAGAGGCAAAAAACCTTTTTTTTCAAGTGGTCATGGCCAGAGTTCCAAGAAGAGTTTGGACAATGCTCTCAGGCACTTGGTGTGATTTTTGGGGTTGTCCTGTGCTGGGCCAGGAGTTGGACTCGATGATCATTGTGGGTCCCTTCTAACTCCAGATATTCTGTGATTGTCTTTGGTGCTTGTGTTGCTCTGCTGAGAATTTTCAGACCTGGATTGGGATTCACCCAGGAAATACTGGAGAAATCCCACCAGTACCACCAGTTCTTCTCCTGTGCCTGGTTCAAAGCAAGGATTTGACCTGGATTTTTCCAGCTGAATGGCTGACTTCAAGGAAGCCCAGAAGCAGCAAGGGAAAACTCTGTCTCAGCTTCTAAGTTGTTCCGCTTGGTGTAAAATGCTTTGTCTCACTGGTTCAGAGTTTGAAGCAGTGTCAGTCTGGGAAAGATTGGATTCATCAGGCTGCAAAGCCACTCCCTCTCTTCATCGGGTAACTATTTATGCCCAGCAAAACTGATGGGCTGCAGAGGAGACCTGCCCAGTCTTGGGAATGCATCCACTGAGGTGCCTCAGGTGTGAACTGGAATTTCAGGTCCCAGACAAGCAGCAGAGAAGCTGGAGCACAGAGCTGTAGAGCAGAAGTGAAGCACCACTGCCAGCAGCCTCCTTTGTGGGATGTGAGGGAATCCCTTCCCATCTGTTCCGGGCAGCCTTGCTGGGGGAAGGCCCATGAGCCATCAGCACTGAGTCACACTGTGCATTTTCCCTCTGGTCTTCACCTTCCTTCCCCTCTCCCTGCACTCCCTTTTCCTCCCCACGTGCAGGACTCTCTGCTGTGTGTTTGCAGCTTCTCTCGTGTCCCAGCCCTGTGCTAACCCGTGCCAGCACCAGCCATATGCCAAGGACAGCCAGGAAAGGTTTGCTTTTTGGAGACGTGACAGGGAAAACCCCAGCTGGTTATTTACCCTCACCACAGGCTCCTCTGCAGCCTGGCAGATTCACCACCAGGCTATTCTGCATGGGAGCCTGAAGATGGGATGTTTCCTAAGCTGAGGGGATCCTTCAAGAAGTGTGGAGTACATCAGCATGCCAGAACTGTGCCCCCAGGCATCCCACTCACAATTATTTCATTACTGAACATCCAGCCACGTCCCCTTTCTGCTGTCAGGGGTGGTTGAGAGATTAAATGAGTGTGCTGGATATACCTGCTGTGACAGGCATGGCAATGTCAGTGATGCAGAGCTGCCAGCCCAGCTGCCTTGGCCTCATGTTCCAGGAAAACAGAGGAGCTGGGGGGTGAAATCAGAGCTTTTCACTCTGGGGGCGTGAGCAACTGAGTGAATGATGACCCTGGGATCAGGCCCTATTTAACTGGCTTAGTGCAGGAACTTGGCTCCATAACTTGGCCTTGTCTACTCTGTTTTTCATCCAACTCATCAATGAAATGGAGTTCAATGACTTCACTGCAGATGACAACGTGGAGCAAGCTGTCCTGGCCCCGTGGCCTGGCCCCATGTCCTGGCCCCACACAGAGCACACAACAGAGCTCAGCACTTTTGCTGCTCCCCCAGCACCAGCCTGACCCCCCTGACCCCAGCATAACACAAGACTGACTCCAGTAGGGCAACTGCATCCATTTGCTGCAAAATAAGATACGAGGTGTACCTCTTAGGAGGTATTAAAACTTCTTCTGCCTCTATTGAAAGGCACAGATGTGTTTGAGGATCATGAATTTGGACTCTGCATAGAAATAGAGCCAAATTCTGATCCTGCTTGCACCAATCAGTTCACTGCAGTGACTCCTGAATTACACCAGCATTTATTTGGGATATGCCTTCAAAATAATTCCTTTTCCTTCATTCTGGAGCTGTTTACTCCCTTTTTCTATCAGTGAGAGAGCAAGCCCCTCCTGTTTAATGCTTCAGTAATTTTATTATTAAAAATTATTAATAAATATGGAACAACTACATTATAAACAACAAATTATTGTCTCAAGGTCTAAGACACAAGGTTCAATGCTAACATTAGACTGTAGATATTTCTGTTCAGCTGGGACCTGTGTTGCTTAGTGACCCTCTCACAAGCAGCAAGAAATGAGAATATGACATGGTTTAGGGTTTAGAAAAGAAATTCAGTTGCAGAATTTTAGGGGCACTAAAATGAACCAAGTTTTTAAAATCAGAGTTGTGTGTGCAGCAGCAGCAGCATTGCTGCAGTTGTGGAATGAAAAAGGGAAAAGCCCGGGAGATGAAGCACCTGAGCATTTTGTTTTATTTTTGGTTTGTTTGGGGTTTTTTGCTAGGAAACAAGTTATATTTTTCTCAAGGAAGGTATCACTGGAGAAAAGATGCTTTGTACATGAACGAATCATCAGATTTCCTTCTTTCTCAATATCCCACTGGGTTCCCACTCATCTCAAAAGCAGTGAGGGTCATGTCTGTGCCACAGGGCTGAGGGATTAAACCCAATTCTCTGCTCCAATCTGATGGAAATGCTTTCAGAGAGAGATGCACCTGCTGATTAATGAAGGATTGTCAGTAATTTTTCAAAAGCAAAATGAAGTTCCAAAGAAAGCTCAGGAGTGAATGAGCATCACTTGGCTCCACAGCAGGGATTAAAGGGGTTTGGTGGGATTGTCTTCGTTCCTTCCAGCTTCACCCCAGGGTTTAAACAAGGGGAAAGGAAATATAGGGAAAGGAAATATGAAATCTTTTCAGACTAAAAGGGAATCTCTCAAACTGGGAAATGCCAATGTGTGTCTTCATGAAGCTTATTTTATTCTGACCACACTGGTACCTCTTGATTTGGTAAACAGCCCGTGGAAATACAGGTGGAGCAGAAGCAATGTCCCTTCCCTGGAAGGTGAATCCAGCTGTAACAGGAAAACATAAAACATTCCTGCTGTGTCCCAGCTCCTGCTTTCGGGTTGGGTATTTGTCTGGGGTGTTGGCACAGCCCAGGTTCCCTCCCAGCCTTGTTCTTCCCTCCACAGCATCTCTGCACCCATGAATGTGCCAAACTCTTGGGGACAGGGATTGCAATCCTGAATTCCTTGGCTCACAATGCAACTTTGCACTTTTCCCACCCCAATGCTGAAGGAGCCAGCACCATAAAGCTGCTTCATTGGAGATGAACCTCAAAGAGCAGGGGGTCACACACACCCACATCCATCCAGAATGACTCTGCTGGCATCACTCAGGCACTAAACTGCTGTAATAAGGGAAAGATTCAAGTCCCAGATTGGCACATGGAGTCAGATGTCCCAAAACGTGGATTTCAACTCATTTCCTTTCAGTCAGTCAACTTTTCACCCTCTCTCCAAACCCAGTATTTGCAGAGCAGTCTGATGAGGTAGCGTTGCAGTGACTGACCTTCTTATTGCCCCTGGAGACTTGTGCAGCCGTAAACCATGGCTTTTAATCAGGAGGTTTTTGGGACCACAGACAATCTTTTCCACCTCTTCCTGAGTGTCCTAACTTGCATGATGTTGTGCTACATCCTGAAGAGCGCTGGGTTCGAAACTCTGGTTATTTCTAGAATACTGTGAAATCCCAGGGGAGAAAACAAACTTTGGGACTGGAGACGACGGGTCTGTAAGGAAAGTAATGCCCACTTGTGTTCTGAGGGCCACACCCTGAGGACACACATGTCGGCAGCACCAGAGCACCAGTGTTTTATACCCAAGTTTTGTGGATATTGTACATTTGTACACAGAGGAAATCTGAAGAGCACATTAAAAATAAAAATTACAAAAAACCACTATACCCCCCCACATTTTTGATACTCAGATGATGATGATGATGATGATGATAAATCAAGTTCGAAATTGCATTTTTGAACTCAAAAGTGCATTTTTCAGAGCGTGTTTCAAACACCTCCAGCTGTGGGTCAGCAGCTGGTGCCAACTGACCCTTTGCACTCAAGCTGTAAACACCTCTGCGCTGCCCTCCTGTAAATAGGCTTTGACAGCAGAGGGTGATGGACACTGGCTGTGAGCAGAGAATCTCTGTCTCTGTGGACTTTTCTGCACCAGGTGCTTGTGATGTCTCCTTCATGCCAGCGAGAACGGGCCTGCTTGCTCAGCACAGGTGAAATCTCTGCCTTGTTCCATGGCCTTTTGCCTGATGTTATTTATTTTTGGTCTGACTCTGTACATCTGCAATGAAGTGGCTATTTTTCTTTTTTTTCCTTTGTATTTGGTTCACCTCCTTGCTTCAGAGGGGGTTCTTCTCTGTGGTTGACACTGCTGAAAACAAGCAATAAAACCATTGTGAAGACATTGTGTCTGAGGTGTTCCACCTGATATTTTAATTTATTCCTCACAGTCCTGGAGGAGACACAGAGAAGGAAAACTAAGAAGGAAGTTGTGAGCTGGGGAGGCTCTTGCTTAGAGCTCAACATAATGACCTCATACTTTGAAAGGTTAACCAGATAGACCAAATCACTCTTAAAGTCAGAGAATCATAGAAATATTTGGCTTGGAAGTGACCTTTAAAGGACATTTAATCCTTGCAGTGAGCAGGGACATCTTCAAGCAGATGGGGGTTCTGAGGAGACCTTCTTTCAGAATATCTGTGCCAGCTGAAGAACCAGTACCAAGTCCAACATAAATGACCCCAAAAACCTCCACCACTGCATGAGCTGGGTGCATGGACGGTCCTTTGGGGGCAGGACTGTGCATGGAGGTGATAACCATGAAATTACAAACAATTCCAAATTACAAAAAATTCCATTGCCTTGGCACAATCAACAGGTCTGAAATGATTCCTGCATTTATAGGAAGGTACAACTCCCCACACAAATACAGATGTGTTGCAAGTGGAGGATTGGGTGATGGAATATCCTCCAACAGAGGTCTTTATTGCTCAGAACAAAGCATGAGCCTTCCTCTGTGCTGGAGAAAAGCCTGGCAGGCAACCACAAGTGAACAAGAATTGTTCATATAAAAGACACATTATTTGATGCACGCGAATATCGGGCAGTGAAAATAGATCTCGACAAGAGGTCAGTTATTACTGAGTCCTCAGCGGCTCCGTGGCTCTCGTGCCTGAGCACACAGACACAGGATGGCTCCGGTAATATCTAGCCAATGGCAAAGAGTTGAGAAGGGTCCTTGCATAGAGTTCCACAGAAAGCAGTTTATTGCTACAACTTGTGAAGGTTTCCAGAGGCAAAGGACCCCAAACAGTGACAGCTCGGGCTTAAGTACAGGGGTGTGGCCAACACCAGGAGCCAACTGGGGAATCAGAACTGGGGAACATTGCCATAACCAAGCACAGCAGCCTGGGAGAGGCTCCTTTCCCTCACCATAACCAATAGGCCTTTGGCACCAAAGACTGTCTTACCAAGAGCCCTCTCTGTCTCTTGTTCCACTGGTCAATCAGCCGCCACAGACAGTGAGCTTTTCCATGTCCATAGGGCCAGTTTGGCCACTCACCCGCTCCTTAAACTGATTTACACCCAGTGTTCACACTGCTGATAAAGGTCACATCTACAACTTGAAATGATGAGTCTTGGCTATATTTGTCCCTCTTTCTGCATGGATTACCTGTTTTCATTTAAAAGCAAAGGGTCTGATGCTCTGGGCCACTCTGAGAAGCAAAGCTGTTTGTACTGACTTCACTGGATCTCTCTGTGGGTTAAACCAGAAATCAGAAAAACAGGTTGTGAGGGCTGGGGAAAGGGAGAAGCAGCCAATTACATTTGTTCTGTGTCTGTAGAGGCAAGGATAATCCCATCCTGCCAAAAAACGCCTTCCACATGAGGAACTCCAATCACTGCCCAGAAATGAATGTAAGTGGGTTTGATGAGGATTGCCTGAGAAGTCTGGAAGAAAAATCAGCCCAACCCTCTTTGATCCCAGCTGTGTGTCCTTCCTGACTGGCAAAGAACAGAGCATGGCTTTCCTTAGGCACACACCACTACTCTGAATTTGATGGAACATGCCATCACATATCTCTGGAAGGTTTTGAGCTTGGCTTTTAGGACTTCTCTGTATAAGTGCAGTTTTCATGACTGCAAAAGCATCTTCCTCTATTAGAAAAAGTCATGCTCAAAGATGGCAAATAACATCCCCTTCCTTTGGTCCCCTGTGGTTTCCATGGCAAAATTCCAGGATGAGGAATTTTGTGATCTCCATGACATTAAAGCAATTTCCCATGTAATGAATCAATCCCAGTGGTTAAATCATCTTCACTCCACAAGAAACCATTTGCATCTACACCCTCACACTGGGGATATCAAGTCTGTGACTCAGTACAATCCACAGAGGGAATGTGGCTGTCCTCAGCTCAGAAAGATGCTGGATTGTCCAAGGATCCCAAGGAAGTGTGGCACAAAGAGCCTAGGCACGGCATCACAGCTGTAACACCATACTTTCTGAAAGCCTAAAAACCTCTTCTGACACTGACAGTGCTCACAGAGAAATCATTCCTACTGTAGAACTCCTTATGCATTTACTCCTTTGTTGGATCATAAGAAAAAAGGCAGGTGAGTGGCAACATCATCTCAAAGAAGCCATTTCCCAGCTGACAGAGTCACAGAATCCCTGAGGTTGGGAAAGCCCTCCAAGACCATTGAGCCCAATCTGTGATTGATCCCCACCTTGTCACCAGCCCAGAGCACTGAGTGCCACACGCAGCCCTTCCTTGGACACCTCCAGGGGTGTGGACTCCACCACCTCCACAGCAATATTCCTGTCAGGCACTGGTACAGGTGTGGAAAGCTCAGAACTAAACTGGCCTTGCATCCAAAGACCAGAGGTACAAAAGTTTCATGTACATGGCAGTAGATCCCTTTTCATGGTGCTCAGTGAGGAACTTTCTCTGAGAGTCCATCCCCACCCATCACTGCTGATCAAACCTCTCTCCTTGGAAACCTCTCCGCTCCTCCCAGTCTAGATCAATACCTCGAATCCTTCCCACACACAGCCTGAGGGTACCAGAGGTAACCTGGAATGCTGAAACCAGCCAACATCACCCCTGCCCTTGGTTTTCAGAGCAAATCTACATAATTATCGGACTATGACTGGGACAGAGGGAGGAAAAGAAAGGAAAACACCTGACTTGTAAGCCTGTGATTTGATGTGCTTGTTGGGGAAGACAGGACACTCTAAAGCACATTTTGTTGTCCAAGCACTAAGAGGAATCATAAAATCACAGAATGGTTTGGGATGGAAGAGACCCCAAAGTTCATTTTGTTCCACCCCCTGCAATGGGCAGGGACACCTTCCATAGACCAAGTTGCTCCAAGCCCCATCCAACCTGGTCTTGAACATTTGCAGGGATGGGACAATTAATTCAACTCAGAACTTCAATGCACTGACAATTAAGTGTCCTGGGTGACAAACAGGAGTCCTGTCCCTTAATATCAGCTCCAAATCAAGGAAGTGGCTTTTAAAGCACAGGGGTGCCAATATTTGATGTGGAATAAAGTAGGGTTGAACCAGCACCCACATATTTTTCTCTTGTGAAAAATGGCTGCACCCTATCGCCACTTTTTACATGAATCCACTTGTGAAACTTATTTTACAAAGGAAGTAAAATACCAGCAGCAACACCCCAACACTGAGTTGGGCACTGCTGCCAAGAATCTGCCTCCCCCAGCTCTTACAGATTTACTGCTCTGGGGTACCTAATCAATGTCTGTTTCTTATCAGCCACTCAACTCTGAGCTCTTTGGCATAAAGCCGTTAGAATCCATAATATTTCATTATGTCCTATCTGCTCCCAGCTAAAAAAATATGGGGATGTGATAGAAATATGACCTCAGTTGGCAGTGATGAATGAATTCATTACGTGTCATAAATTTATGCGTGTAATGTGATTTTTGGGTCGGAATGCGTGCAGGTTTTCACTCCATCCCATCAAGTATTTCCCATCAAGTGGAATCTAGTTTGCCACTAAATTCCATCCCTCTTTGAGCCCTGTTTAGTTCACAGATATGAGTCTAAACAGAGGGTTCCAGGAAGTCTCTGGCTTTTGAGAAAATTCCAAACATGTTGGTCCACAATGGGAGAGGGTCGCTCTTGGCTGAGTCTGAACTCAGCCCTTTCCCAGTTTGTGATGGTCATATTTCCATGGATTTCTTTGCAAATTACCTGACCTGGAAAAGAAGACTGGATGGTTTTATCCACCCCTGCTTCCATTACTGGCCAGGAACCAGCAGTTTCTGAGACAATTACTGTAATTTTGGCCAGAACTGGGCAAGGATAAAGCTTGAAATCAAAATTATAGAGTACAACTCAATTCTGGGCTCTCACCAGCTCCCCCATCTCTGAGGAAAGCTTGGGAATTCGTCAGCTGGATCAGTGATTAGGGTTTGTGTGAACAACTGAATGCATTTGTTTGGCTGCTGGGAAGGGGAAGGGGAAGGGGAAGGGGAAAAGGAAGGGAAAAGGGAAAAAGGAGAAAAAAGGAGAAAAAAGGAGACAAAAGGAGAAAAAAGGAGAAAAAAGCAGAAAAAAGGAGAAAATGGAGAAAAAAGGAAAAAGGGAAGGAAAAGGAAGGAAAAAACCAAACAAAACCAACTGTGCTTTATTTTGAACAAAATGTTAAAATATGGGGGGGTTTTTTTCCCCTGAAAAGAGAAACGTAAAATTACCATTTGAAAAGGAATTTTGCTGTGCTATGAAATGGAACATTTAACTTCAGCCATTTGAAAATACTTAAAAGGAAATAAAAGAAAAGAGAAAAAGTCAATGTAAACTCAAAAGGACTTGCAAAAAAGGACGGCGCTGCCTCCCTTCCACTGACTCAGTCAGAATAACTAAATAAAGTGAGAGTGACAATTCAGATCTTCAAGACTAAGTCCTTGCTTTGGACAACCTGCTCTAGTGGAAGGTGTCCCTGCCCATGACAGGGGGGTGGAACAAGGTGGGCTTTAAGGCCCCTTCCAACCCGAACTATTCTGGGATTCTGGGATTTAATATCCAACTGCATCATGTACCAACTTCTACGTTCATGATGATTTGTTTGTCTGTAGTTATAATACACATCATTCTCGTGGCAGATTGGAAACCCAAGGGTTGCACCTGTGGAGCTAAGGAGTGGCAAGAGCCAATGAGCACCTTTTCTAACATCAACAAAAGATATACAGAATTCAGCAACTCGCATCACTCAAATCCAAACTAATTACAGTGCAAAATGTAAATTAACTCAACATTATTTTAAGAGCTGCTCATATCCATAGTAATATTCCAGCTCTGGAAGTTGCCCAAGCCTTGAACAAGAGCGAAATTCTTCAGATTCAACATCAAGTGCTGTGGTCTATTCACAGGGAAAAAGCATTTTAGGTGTTATTAAGGCAAAGTGTAAAGCAACAAGGGAGAAACTTCCAGGGAGCTTTTGAGATGGGATCCCACACACACAGCTACAACACATCTCTTGTCAGGAGGTAAACAAGTCCTTGAGAAGCCAAGGGCTGGTAAAGTGTTGGAGAAGTGCAGGCTGACACACGGGTTTGAAGCACTTCAGCGATGAAGATAAATGCGAGCCCTCACTGTTGTCTTCTGGCTGCAGAAGCTCATTAAGAAAGTTTTTACTTTTCAGGAACCAAAAGAAAAACAAATTAAAACAGTGTAGCTTGGTGAGGCGGACAATGAAAATTTCCTTTTTTCTGAATTCCTGTTAATTCTGAACCCCCATTTAAAGCTGTTCTGATCTTCTCAGGTGTGAGCACTTCAGTTAAATAGGTTTGCTTTCCTCACACAATCTTAACAGGGTGAGTACAAATTCCTCATATTGCTGATAGATCCCATTCAACCTCAGGCTGAATTCAGACACAGAACATGAGCAAACCTTCCACCCAATGTTTCTCTCCAGAAAAACAATGTGTCTCTACAGAGAGAAGCTGAGAAACTGCATTTCATGGCACTTAGAGCAATGCTGGTTTCCCTCTGCTAAGTGGGACAGGGTGTGAAAAACTATTGTCAGCTTTGTAAACACACAGCAAAGAGAATTGTTATTGTAGTATTGACTTTCTGGGGGAAAATCCTCTCACCTGGTTTGAGGTGTCTGTTAAGCAGCTGTTAATGCCAGAGCCACTCGTTGGAACTCCCTTCTAGAGAGTTCTTGTCAACGTAGTTAATTCAGTTTAGGGGGAAATTCATCTGTCCAGGAGCAGCAGATTAACTGAGGTTCAATTCAAATGTACTCAACCCCGGGTTGTCTGACTTAGGACTTTGGAAACTAAAAGACAGAAGAGACACTGAAATTCCCAATTTTTCCCCTTTGAAAGAGGCAAAATGTGCACCACACAAAGACCTCCTCTCACTGAATGTATTATGTGGAAACTGTAAAGGAGGGATTTAGAGATTTCTGATGGATGTGAACTCCTCTGCAAAGGTCTAAGGTGGTGACTACAGAGGTTCTGCCAAGGAGAACCTGGATATGGATGGATCACCAGCATCAACAGCTGTCCTCAGCCTTCTGAGACACAGCTACTCTGGTTCCTGTCAGATTAGTGAATACAAAAATTGACAAGCTCTTGTGAAGAAAGATGTGTATCATGGGAAACACAACCAGTTAAGAAGGTGTGATGAAGAAGATGTTACACAAACCCATTTCAATTCAAAGCTGGGGGAGGAAAGTGGCAACAATTATAGTTTTGCTTGAAATACACATCTGCACACCTCGACATCCAGTACTCTCTCCTTATACAATTAATTGAGTTTTGCTTCTTCCCTATGTTAATATTAAATACAAATTCTTATCATAAGAGTTTTTTTGTGAGCAACGCACGTGGAAACCTTGAATATTACAGTATTAAAAAATACTTGTCACCAAAAAGGACACTGCTGTTGTTAAGAACATAATTATCTTTACTACATTAGCACTTAGTGAATGTCCCCATTTGTAAGAAAAATATAAATTCAGAGCTTTTAAGAAAAATAGAGAAAACATTTTCTACCTCCAGTAATACACCTAAAACTCATGACCTTGGCTTAGTGACAGTAATAATTTTTTGGGGAAGTGTGGGTTCAGCAGAGAGTGAATTTGGCCATGGCTCCAGCAAAGAGAGATTAACTGGGATAGAATAACCCCCAGATGATCATTAATACAGGTATTTTCCTTGTGGGTCGTAAAAAGTTCTTTCTTCCCCAAAGACAAAATGAGAACAAGCCTGAACTTCAATTTATTCCATTTCTTTACTAATGGTATATTAATTTTTGTTTTTCACGGGGCTGTTTGGGAGGTTTGGGTTTAATATATTGAAATTGCAGCTGCACGTATTTGAATTATTTATGCAGCCAGACATGTAGGCTGTGATTAAGCTTCTTATTTGGTTGTACCACAAGGTTCATTTCTTCTGCTGGTTGATTTAGCATGAGGAAACCTTCCCTGCGGCTCTGCTTCACAATAAATTGCTATTGGCAGATAGAAATGTCAGGTTTACCCTCCAGATGGGAGCAATAACAAATCAGACCTTTGCTTGTTCCATTTATTCTGCTGCACGTGTGACAAGAGATGTGTGTGTTGCTCTCTGCTGACTCTGGCTGTTCTCAAATGCGCGATTATATCGGGGCGTTTTTTCACAGATTCATTTTGTGGCCAGGAAAAACGCAGCTCAGCGTCCACGAAACCGGCTCAGACAAACCTGTCAGGCCAAATTTTCAGCTTTGCCATGAGTCTATTGAAGCTGAAATAATGTTTTCATTTCCTGGGTTGCACTTTCATAGTGAATCTCTTTATAATCACAGAAGACTTTGCCAATACCATGGAATCACAGAATGGTTTGAGTTGGAAGGGACCTCAAAGCTCATCTCATTCCACCCCCTGCCATGGGCAGGGACACCTCCCACTATCCCAGGTTGCTCCAAGTCCCGTCCAACCTGGCCTTGGACACTGCCAGGGATCCAGGGGCAGCCACAGCTGCTCTGGGCACCCTGTGCCAGGGCCTCCCCACCCTCACAGGGAAGAATTTCTTCATGATATCCAATCTAAACCTACTGGCTTTTCAAGCCCCACAGCATCTGCTTTGACTCTTAAATCCTGAGTTTAGGCAGTTGAAAACCTCACCCAAAATACCCATTTCTTTCCTTGCATAAAGGACTCCCTGGGACCGTCTCAGCTGGAGATGTCAGCAGTGGCAGTGTCTGATGCCTAGCCAGGACAATTCACCCACTGTTGCATATTGTGATTTATTTTGACTGTAAGTGCTACAAAACAAGGAGTGTTTCTTTCTTAGGGTACAAAATAGATTGATCTGAATTTTAATTTATTGTTTGGGACAGTTTTGGACAAACCAGTACAGTCCAAGGGCAACACTATGGTTTCCAAGATCCCAAACAGAAAAAAACTTACATCAAACTCTGGATAAAGTGAGAGAAACAGGGATGTAGCTGAAGACAGAGCCAAGATCTGTGGCTTTCAGGATGTTCACACAGCTTCTGCTTTCCTCTACCTTCACTGCCTCCATCTTCCTGGAAATGAAGGTTCTGCTATCATCTTCTTCAAGAAGGTTCAAAACCGTTTTCCTGTCCTTTCTAAATGTCCAGAAAAGTCAACTGCCAGCAATGGAATGGATAACCACTGTCACAGGGAAAGTTTATTAAAGTTATTGCATTTTCAATGTGGTTTTCAGAGTGCCTCATCCCTCCCTGGTAACTTAGGAATGTATTTATTTGATATCTTTGCTTATTTTTATCAAAGCACTTCAGTGACTGAGCAGGAATTACATTTTTCCCATGTTTTATTTCCAGTTCCTTGCTCTCCAGGAGGATGTAAACACTTGTGCAGTTATGTCACTGCCTATGACTGCGAGAGACGGTGCGAGGGGGATGGAAGCGACTGGTCCCAGACAGGGTGACCTTGCAAACACGAGTCATAAAACACCAAGAACTTCATGCAAGAAGAAGGGTTTGTTGCTGGGAGTTTTTCTCCTGGCTCAGTTCCTCACACAGTCTAGGAATATGGTATGCAAAAAGGTCATCCACCCCAATGTCTTTGGATTTAAAAAAATGGCCAGAATCCTCCTTTGCGTTTCCCTGCTCCTCCTCCTCCTCACAGCGGCCTGTGTTGGTGCTGATGATGCTTCTCCAAATTGGCTCCAAAAATACATCACAGTAACTGCAAGTTGTCCACAGAGTTGTAGGATGTCAAAGAGGGAAGCAAAAATGGGGGAAGGTATCGCTAACCCGTGCTCACTGCCAGAGTGTGAGGTGCTGTGATCTTCCAAGAGCGTCTCCAAAGCGAAGCCGCTCAGCAGGATCAGCCACACACAGTCACACACGTGTGCTCGCACAAGCGCACGGATGGCTTCAGTAATTGGGGTCGACGGCAAAGAGGCAGGAAGGGTCCCCGCGTGTGTTACGATCCGGTTTAAACTCAGAAAAGCAAATCAAGCTAAGTCTCTGCGCATAAACCGGAAAGAACTTAGAAGGTTCTAAATATTCCCAGAAACGAGATTAAAACCAAACGAGATTAAATATTGTTGCCAAAAAATGGATGTATTTTATTTAATAGTAGAGAGGCAAAGAGAAGAAAAGAGAAAAGAAAGAAAGAAATAGAAATAGAAGTGTGTGGGGGGGGGGGGGGTGTGGGGAAACAGGGAGAGGTGACAGGGGTTAGGTGGAAGCACATCACCCATCCGATGACCCAACGATGTCTCGTTGCTCCCCTCCATCTGGTCTGCTCGTGGTGAGGGTCCCCCATCACCTCCATGGCTGTGCTGCCACACGCCACCACACGCTGCCACACGCCAAAGAGTACAGAATCCCGTGGATTAATATATGGTGTGGGCCAGGTGGGAACGCCCACGTGCCTCCTTTGCAGGGGCTGGCTTGACACTGTCCCTTGCAACACTGAGGGTCTGCTGCATCACCTCTGGTGCTCTGGTGCAGGGTCTGGGGACCCCTTTGAGGGGGGCCCCTTTGATGGGCCATGTCACCCCCTCCTGCTGTGGATAAGCTTCCCTCTCCTGGTGAGGATCCCTCAGCTGGGCTCCTCTGCACAGTGGAGGGTGGGCGGTCACTGCCCCTCTGACCAGAGGCTTTCCAAGATACCCAGAGCCTCTCCTCCCCCCGCCCTTTGGTTCCAGGGTCTGTTCGAGCCTGGCAGCTGATAGGCCTGGGGATGTGGTCTCCACCTTGGAGGTGTTAAGCCTGTGCTTTGTGAATGTCCCCAGCCCTGAGTTGTTACTTTATCTTATCTTCATCATCGAGCGGTGTAAGGCCTCAGTCAGGGCCCCATTCAGGGTGCAGTAGTCTTTTATTTCAGCTTTTGTAATACAGTTTTAAAAGTCCTTCAAGAAAATGTTTGTCATAAATTACAATATTTCAGTCTCTGACAGCGTGGAGTTCCATGGGAGCTCTTTAATGCAGCTACACCATGAAGGAGACTGGGGCGAAGACCAAGAACAATGGAGAGCTCAGGTTTAAGTACGGGAGCAGAAGGAGCGCCAGAGAGCAACGATCTGAGGGCACGGGGGCGGTGCACAGGCGGGACCAGGGGATGGGAGCCAACGGGAAGCCCTGGTGGAGCGGCGAGGGGCAAAGGCCAATGGGGGCAACCTGGAGTGGAGAAGTTTCTAGTACATGAAACATGTAAGGTAGCAAGGGGGCTGAGCGGCCAACAGCCAGCCATGAACACAGAACTGGGGTAATTACCACAACAGAACAAAGCATTCTGGGAGAGGCTTCTTTTCTCACCGTGACCGAGGCATAAATGTCTGGTACCAAGGACTGTCTTACCAGAGAACTCTTTGTCCCTTGTACCACAGGCTAACTGGCCACCACAGAAAGGTGGTCTTGCTGTGGAAAAAGCTGACTGTGCAACCTCACCAGTGCCCTAAATAGAAGGGTGAAAGACTCATTCTCTCTGCCCCTAACAGGAATGGCCTAGGACAGCTTGTGTCCTTACAGATAAACTTTCTGATTCTGGAGGAAAAAGTTAATTTTCCATATTGGCTTCCAAAAGCGTTTCCACAAACACTTCCTCCCAAAAAGCCAACTGGAAGTCAGACAACTGAGATTTAGTTTCCCAGTCACTGGTGGGATTTAGAGCAACTTCTAGATCACATGGAAATTCGAGGAGAGTTGGCAAAGGCTTGACCCAGTGGTAGGAAGCAGTGGCTGACTCACGGCTGCTGGTAGAGCTAAGCCGGA
The DNA here is from genome assembly GCF_000738735.6 of Corvus cornix cornix. Taxonomy (NCBI): domain Eukaryota; kingdom Metazoa; phylum Chordata; class Aves; order Passeriformes; family Corvidae; genus Corvus; species Corvus cornix. Next base: position 2,683,721 of record NC_046333.1, on the reverse strand, counting down.
AATCCAGTGTAAAAAATAATTACAGGGCATTCCAAGTACAGAGCAAATTTGCAATCAAAGTTAAAAAAGGACAAACATGTTTCACCTCTTTTTGTCCCTGTTCTCACTCATCTCCCTGACCTTGTTCTGGGCTCTTGCTGCAATTATCTCCTTTATCCCAGGGCACCCTCTCACAACATCTTTTGGGAATGTTTGATATTTGTCTACCAAGCTAAAACCACAGAAAAACAAGGATGTTGAAGAGGCATTCACAGATCTCCATTCACCCCTGAAAACAACCACGAGTGGGTCTGTGTTTGAGGCAAAAAGCTATTTTTATTTGTCCTGTTCCAGACACCATCATAGAGGAACATTTCTGCTGGCTGGCCAGACCAGTTTTCTGTGTAAAATCTGAACAAATGAGACCATTTGTCTAAGTCATGGCAGCTTGGTTAATATGATCTCATGTGCAAACATATCAGACAGCTTTTTATTGGGCAGGCTTTGATTTTGTGGATGTTTTTTTTTAGTTTTCCTGAGGTCTGGGGAATAGCTGGTTTACTCTGAGAAACACAGCGCTCTTAGCCCTGGAACAGCCACAAAGGTGCATTTGAAGGCTTCTTTATTAATTAATTTACATCTATTAATAATGAAGCCTTCTGATCCATGGACACTGGGATGATCTCAGCACGTGGAAACAGGCAAAGCCACACTTTTTCAGTTCACTGAAATGAGCTTAATTGACACATTTTGTTGAAATAAAAGCATTCAATAGTGAACTTTTCCTCTGCCTAGAAGGCGAATTAAGGTGGAGAAAGAAGAGCTTGACAAGCAGAGGAGGATCTGTATTGAAGAAATCCTGCCACAGAATCACAGAATTATCCTCCAGAGAATGACTTGTGCTAATTGAGCAAGATGAGAGTTGGAATTAGGGGTGCATCCAAGACAAAATGCCCAAGGAGGACTTTGCAGCACCACAAAGACTGACCAAAATACGCTGAATTACACTGCTGGCCACACAGACTCGTTCTGAGAATCCCAGAATCCCAGAATGGTTTGGGTTGGAAGAGACCTTAAAAATCATCTATTCCACCCCCTGCCATGGGCAGGACACCTTCCACTATCCCAGGTTGTTCCAAACCCTGCCTGGCCTTGAACACTTCCAGGGATGGGGAGTTCTCTGTTAAAACAGCATGTTTGAGAGGAGGAATTTGGCCTTGGATTGAGAGCTCCACATTTCCTTGTGTGGGTCACACCAGGGAGACCTCTCTGCCTGCTGTCACCTCTCCATCCAGACAGGTCTGTGGTTAATACTTTGTGACAAGCTTCCCTGTCGTGACCATTCTTGGATCAAAACCAAGCATGAGGAGCCTGCTGAGAGCTTTCAAGCTTCCACTTGGCCAAAATGTTCTTTTGAGCTGCCAGTGCCATCACTGCCAAGTTCAGCCAGAGCTCCAGTTAGTGCCACCCCTGCAGCTGACCTCAGTGAACTGTCTGTTTTGATTAAAAATCATCAATGATAAGCCAGTTGGAAGGCTTCCAGCAGGGAAATTAAAGAAAAAAGATACTTGGTCCATACCATGCAAGACAGTACTGCCACTGCTACTAAAAGGCCTTAAGTTTTGCCCGGAATTTGCAAGGCCTCAGGAGTGAGGACTCTCAAACTTGCTCCTTCTGAACTTTTCTTGTCCTAAAACAGCTTTGTTTTACTTGGCATAGCTGTGAGAGAAATTCATTAAACTGATGATAGGTTTGTGGCTCATTTATTTTACTTTTGTAACCACATTTTTATACAGGCAACAGCAGCAGCAGCAGAAAAACAAACCCAAGAAACACCAGTTACAACAATTTCACTACACAGGTGATCAGTTGAGTGTCTGGAAATGTTCCCCGGCACTTTGTGGACATAATTTCAGTCTTTCACAGGGCTGTGTACGGGGTTAAATCCAATCTGCAAACCTGATTTATATGGTAGCAGGGTCACAGGGCAGTGCACCAAAGTCATTGTGGTTTTTCATAGAGGCACAGAATGGTTTCAGTTTGGAAAAGACCATAAAGATCAACTAATTCCAACCCCTCCATGGGCAGGAGGTTGGAACTAAATGACCCTTAAGGTCCTTTCCAACCCAAACCATTCTAGGAATCTATGATTCTAGGATGGTCAGGTGGGATTTTGGGATGCTGGAGTAACTGCACACAGTCCTTCTGTGTGTGTGCCTTGGGACTGAAGAATTCTGTCCTCTCCTAAATGAAATTCTCTGCTACAGAAGATTATTTGCTTCTTGGTTAAGCTCATCTTAATCCTGCTTAGCACAAGGACAGGCTGCACAGCCAAATTGTCCATGGCTTTTCCACAGTGAGCTCCTCAGTCGGAATCAGAGAAGGAGCAAAATCCCAAGTGGTGGGATCAAGCCAGGAGTCCCTAGATCTCCCTCTGATTTAATATACAACCTCAGACAACTTTTGCCTTTTACCAAAAGTACTTGTTTACCAAACAGCATGAGCTGAACTCCTGCAGTGACAGCTCAGGTGCCACATCTGTGATGAAGCCATGACTGGTGAGACAGAGGTAAGAACCAGCTGCTTTCATTCCCCTCATGGACCATTTTTCCACTGCAGACGTGGCACCTGGAGGATTTTCTTGCCAGGGAGAAGCAGCAAACACATCCTCTGGTGTGTGCTGTGTGTGCTGCAGCTTTGCACCCTCCTGCAGGCTGTGTTGGAGCCTTTGTGCTCGGGGGATGCACCACAGGGATGCCCTGGGGGTTGCACAGCACGTTGCCCTTTCTGCATCCTAGGAGTTAAAACCACACTGTGAGAGGTGTCTCCTTGCCCAGCCTGGCCGTGTAGGAGCTGTAAGACATTAATATGCAGAGGAGCTGCTCTCTCCTTGCTCAAGAGGTGCAGTGCACTGGCAGGGAGCCCAAGAGGAGGAGGGAGGAGGGCCTGGCAGCTGTTGGAGGCCCTTGAAAAAGAGATCAGAGCACATTAACTCATTGTCCTTCTCCCATTCCCTATTTCCACAGCACGAAGAAAAGACTTTCTTTTTCTTCCCTGTGAACTACACCTCAAGCAGCTGTTCCTCACTGAAGGAATGATCCTTAAGGTTCCTTCCAAGACAAACCACTCTGTAATTCTATGAGTTGCTCTTTCTCTCTGTGCTTTGCCATGATGGACACACAGTACGAGGAGCAGGTTTGGATGTGGCTCAGATGACTTTTTCCATGTCTCTGCACCAGCCTGTTTCCCTCTGTGTAAGAGGAGGGGCTGCATTCCTGCCCTCCCTGTGTGATTTCTGGTCTGGAAGCTCTGCTGCACCCCTGCACTAAACCTGAGGAGCAGCTGAGCATTGCTAGAGAAGAAATAAATAGAAAAACAAGGGTTTTCACCCAAGTCCTGCAGCTAATTCTCCAAAACTTCCTCTGCTATTCTGGCAAAGATTCTCTTTTTGTTCAAGGATAATTTTCTGGACTTTTGTCACATTTACAAGGGGAAATGGCTTTAATTTGAGGGGGTCAGGTTTAGATGAGATATTTGGAAGAAATTCCTCCCTGTGAGGGTGGGGAGGCCCTGGCACAGGGTGCCCAGAGCAGCTGTGGTTGTCCCTGGATCCCTGGAAGTGTCCAAGGCCAGGTTGGATGCAGCTTGGAACCACCTGGGATAGTGGAAGTTGTCCCTGCCCACGGCAGGGGTGGAATGGGATGATCTTTAAGATCTTTTCCAACCCAAACCATTCTGTGACTCCATGAAAGACCCCAATGACGTTGGTGCATTGCCCTATGACCCTGCTACCATAAACTCAGGTTTGCAGATTGGATTTAACCCCCTAGACAGTCCTGTTAACAATTAAAATTATGTCCACGAATGCCAGGAACAATTCCAGACACTCAAATTGATAATCCCTGTAGTGATATTGCTCCAATACCCCTTGGTGTGCCTTGTGCCAGGGATAAATAGCACCTTCCCAAAGAATTTCTGGGAGTGACTCCGGGGCGACTTAGTGTGGGTCATTCCTGATGAACATTTTGGATGGAACATCATATTTTGAAACTCAGAGTTTAATCAAATAGCAGTGGACCTTTCCAGCAGGCCTCAATACCAGAGAAGGATCCCAAACCTATTTCACCTACTGCAATAGCTGTATCCTTAGTGTTTAATCCAAATTTTTTCTGGGTCCCTTTGCAGTGTCAGATCTTACAGGTCATAAGGACATTGCTTGGGCAGTGGGATGGCATGAACAGCATCCCTGAGCTGGCTTTAGGGTGCCTGCAGTGCCACCAAAATCAGTCATGAGGAAGAAACCTGACCTCAGGGCAACCCCTGCTCTCCACGGATTATGATTCTTTTTCCTCTCCCCAAACTTTTCAGAAATGGGCATTAAAATGCATTCATTGTTCCATGTAGGATTGATGAGGTGACCATGGATGTTCTCCTCCTGGTACAGCTTTGAATTTATAGGATATTTCTATTTCTATGTTTTATTTATAAGAAATATATCTATATTTATGCTTATTTTATATTTATATTTAAATGGATGCTTAGATATTTATATTCCTATTATCTACTTTTAGCAGCAAATATTTCACAGGCCCAGTGATCCCAGCTCCATTCAGCCTTGCAGGCAGTGCAGTGACTCATTCCAGTCCTCTGTAATTCCTCTTTTCTGTGAGCCTCTCCTCAAGGCAGGCAAGGCACATAAATGAATTGGTCTGGTTTGTAACTTGTTTATTGGGATTTCACCTCGGGGGCAGCGTGAGCAGGCAGATGTGAGAGTATTTTTCCCTTATCCTTCTCTTTAGGATTGCCCAAGTCCCATTGGTGCTGCCCAACTTTTGCAGGTTTGGCTTTGTGGTTTTTCAAACGTGCTTTTGAAATGCAGCTTCCGTAGGTAATATCCCGTAAAGAGGGGATGGAAAAAGCAGAAACACCATCCCGTGGCATCAATCACCCCTCAGGCTCTTATCCCTCTTCTGCAGCAGGGCTGGAATCCCTCCGAGAAACAGATTGCAGGATTAAGGAAAGGAAAACTGCCCCTGCCATTGGAATTTGTTCAACCATTCCAGAAACGCATTCCCTATAAAAACAGTCCCAAGAGGAAAAATAGGATGGTAAGGCATGTCTAGCCCAAATTGTTCAGTTTGTGTGGAAAACAGGAAAATGAGGTGAGCCTAGTGTAAGTAGCAATATTTTTTTATATTTATTAAAATATTTGGGGCATATTTGTAGGCTTACATTTAAGGCAGCTTTGTGGGGCCAGTTTCTTACCTCCACTCAGGGGAGAAAAAGTGATCCATGCCCAGGCAGTGGTTCAGAACAGGAATAACTTGGGATTTCCACAGCGTTTCCTGGTACTGCCCCTTTTCTGTTCTCAGCCTTTCATGGCCAAAACAATTTTTGGCAGAGGGGAAGAAATGGGATTTTCACTGTGATGGTGAAAGTGGAATACTGGGTGCTTGGGGAAAGAGACTGGGAAGGTTTATTTTCTCCTGTGCTTTAAAACCAGTCAGTTGAGTGTCTTTACTCCAGATAAATCCTCTGTGTTCTGTGAATGGATCTATAAATGAGATTTTTCAGGTGGATTAAGTGCTAATCAATAATGAAGCAGCATTAATCCATAACGAAGCCTCATCCAGTTACTTGTAACTCCAGCAAGTGGTTTTCATGAAACCACACTTCCCTCTTGTATACACCCTAAAAGTTGTGTCAGCACAGCAAGGGCTTCATCCAGCAGTCAGGAAAATAAATGGAAAGACTCGTTTTGAGCTCAGGAGGAGGTGGGGAAAGCTGGATGAGGTGAAGCCTGGCACAAATGGAGACAACACTCACACCAGTGGCACAGGAAATGAGAAGGGTCTTCATGAACTCTCTCTCTGTTCCTTCAGTGCTGGAAAATCCCCTGTTACTCTGACAGAGCACTTCAGAAATCCATGGATTTAACCAAAACCCACTAAACCAGTGCTAGTCACAGCTCTGGACTCTTCTCTAACAGTGACCTTCAGCCTGTCCCAAGGGGATGATTTCTAAGGCACAAGAAGCTTTTCCTTCTCAGGCGTGAGGATCTAGTCCAAAGTCACTGGAGAAAATTTTCTCCTTTTTGCTGTCATTCTCTGGAAGATAATACAGATATCAAGTTTAGCAGTGACATTTCTTGCTCTATTCATGGTTTCATTCATTGAATTAAGGACATTCACTTTTCTTTGAGTGAGTTCTCAGCAGGAGATACCCCAGAAAAGTGCTCGCTCAAAAAAAAAACAAAGTCTAAAACCTCCCCTGATATTTTTTTTCTCCAATATTTATAATAATTAATCAGCTCCCATCGGACTGTCAAGCTCCAAGCCTGGTAGTTAAGTCACACCAGGGCTTTCAGGTTGCTGCCTGCATGTTTTAAACTGGGATCAAGGCTTTAGACTGGGATCAAGATTTTAACCTTATGAGGGCTTTTCCCACAGAAACACTTTCCAGATTCCTTCCTGGCTGTATTTTCACAAGAACCCCAAGCCTGCAGACAGTTTCCCAGCATGGCAAACTTACCAGGCTGGGCAAGGATGGGAGCTAATTGGAAATCTTCATAGAATCACAAAGTTTCGGAAAAGACCTCAAGGATCAAATCCAGAAGATCCGTGTTTGTCTTGTAGGTTGAACACGTTGCCATCAGCAAAACAAATTACTTTACAAAGACCTTCTCCATGCAATTTGGAGCAAGTTTCTATGGCAAATTACTGAGCCCTGCAGGCATCAAAGTAAATTTGGAATGAGGCAGCTAAACCACCTCTGCCTGGAATAGTCTGGGGTTTGATCAGCACCTGACTGTAGCCAGCAGGGGTTAAGCATTAATTTTGAAGACCCCTGTTTCAGGATAAATTAACAAATCTGGTGTGTTGGGGACCAACCCCCAATCATTTCCCAAGAATCTCTTAGCAGTTTTTTATCAGACAGAGGAATTGGAGCCATAAAGAAACAGCACAAGTAGTTAAAGGTTATGCAGATGTCAAAGGTGGGAATAAAATCTGCACCTTTGCCACCCTGGTCCAACCACAGCAGCCACTGGGCTTCCCAGTTGTAAGGCAGGAATGGTCTGGGAAGGACCTGATGAGTCTCTCCATTTGCCTCATTAGGATTTGGATCAAATATAGAGGCTAATTTCCCTCTGTTCCCCTGTGGAGCTGTGCTCTTAAATGATTTATGCAAATGAGGTGCATCTATTACCTTTGCAATGCTGCAGGCACCAATATGCAAGTGCTAGGAACGGTTCTGTATTCAAGAAACCTGAGCAAAACCCTGATTATCCCCAGAAAAAAAAAAAAAAACAAAGAATGCTGAAGGAGCTGGGACAAAGCTGATTCTTTTAAGTACATGTCTAAAGAAAGGCAGAATAATTTCCAATGTATCCCTGCCCTCTATTATTCCCTGGAAAAGGTCTCATCTTTTTTGCCTTTGTAAATATCCTGCTGTCCATGATTATGCATTGTCATGACTCTTTTGTGATGAAATAACCAATCCAGCTGCTCTGGAATTGAGCTGAATTTTGCAAGTGATTTTTTGTTAGAGAAAAAGGTGTAGAACAAACTCTTGCTCCTTGGATTCAGGGAATCAGCGCAATTGGAAATAATCCTCTGAGCTAATCCACTGACGGTTTGACAGCCCAGCCTTCCAAGCCTTTGAAAAACTGGAAGCATTTTAATTCACACCTGATTCTCACCTGCAGGCAGCATCCTCATGGGCATGGCCACCACTTCAGAATCATGGAATCCTTAAGGCTGGAAAAGACCTTATCAAGTCCAACAATCAACCCAGAACCATCACCGTGTTCACCCCTAAATCACATCCCCAAGTTCCACATTTATGAATCTTCAAAATCCCTCCAGGGATGGTGACTGCACGAGTTCCCTCGGCAACCTCTTCTAAAGCCTGGCAACCCTTTCAGTGAAGAATTTTTCTTTAATATCCAATCTAAACCTTCCCAGGCACACCTTGAGGCCGTTTTGTCTTGCCCTGTCCCTTGTTCCCCACAAGGAGAGACTTTTGAGGAACAACTGATTTCAGGTGACCACACAGAAGGTGTCTGTTGTCCTTTGAGAGACTCCCAGGTGCCTCACCAGGCTCCAAATATTGCTCCAGAAGCCCACAGGCTCTCACTGAATCTTCATCATAACTTCCATCCTCTCTTGGGTGTTTTGGATGCCTCCAAATAATTGTTCTGAAGGTCTCAAAGAAGATGGGAAAACAAAACTTCTTGTTTGATTATATTTAATTTACAGAAGAAATGATTACTTATTTAATTTGGTAATTACAATAACTGTACACCCTGAAAAAGGGGTCAACACCAGATGTCTCCAAAACGGGTTCTGTGCTGTCACTAGAAGCAAATCCTTCTCTTCCAAGCTACAAAGACCTCCAGAGCAGGTTGGTGCACTGGAGAAGTCTGACCTGAGAAAAAACAGGGGAAACTCTCCAGAAACATCTTCACCAGCAACCAAACATTGTCACAGGCTCACCCAAACTCTTTAAACCCTCAGAAGGGCTTTTGTTACAGCTTTGGCCCAGAGCAATCTGCCACCAGCATCTTCCCAGTCCTTGTCCAGGTGTCTTTAGAAGCCACCATGGGTCAGGGACCATTTCCTGCTCCCTTAAAGGATGTCGCTTTTGCCCATCTGGAAAATTAAGACCCCCAGCTGCCCAAATTAGGGTTATCGCCATGTTGGCATCATGGCTAAAAAAAAAAAAAACAACATTCCAGACCCAATTAAAAACACACTGATACCAGCAAAATTCCATTTTAAGGTCTAAAGTCCCTTCACCCTGGAAACTCCAGGGAATGCAGAGCCTTAAAAAAGGTTTGCATCTGTCTCTGGCAGGCAAAACCCCTGCCAGACTTGTTTTTCCTCCTAATTTCAGCAGGAGGAAATTCAGTTTTCAGTAAGGAAAAGCAAGTTTATAGTTGCATCTTCAAATAGAAGTTTCTAGCACCTAAAGAAAGATACGCCACTTTCCCATAGAAACGCAGCAGCACATGTGAAAGGAGGGGAAGAAACACCCCTTTCATTTAATAAATATATAGAATAATCTGGAGTTCTACTTATGCAGTAGCTTTTCATCAGCTGCAGCCCACGGCCTCTCACAACACTTATTAATAGAGCTCCAAGAGTTTTGCTTTCTCAGCTTGTGCATAATTCAGACAGAAAAAAATAATTTCAGGATAAAACAAATCCCATTCTTTAAAAAAAAAACAAACCACAAAGTAATAGATGGTGCAAAGCATCATTTGGAGGTAAATAATACTCTCAGTCTCGGCTTCAAATGTTTTCTTTAAGGGATTCTTTAGTAAAGGGCTTTTTGCTCAAATGGCACCATTGAAATTCAAAATTCCATTCAAATCCATGAGGTGAAAGATTTAATTCTGAAAAGCAGGAAAAGGGGCAATACAAGTGCTTTTCAAAATTGCTTGTTTGTCTCATTTCTACACAAATGAATTGACAATACCAGTAATAAACATTCTGGTTTTTTACTAAACCAGAAGAATAAACCTTCTGGCCTCTAAATCTGAATGTCTCCCATGGAGAAAAGAAGTTTTAGCTGTAAAATGTTGCCCAGTTTTTCATTACACTCTTCACTGCCTAGGAATATTTGCACAGACACATTTTGCTAAGCACCCAGCATCCAGAGCTGAAGGAGAAGAGTTTTTCTGAGCAAACTGGATGATTCAGAACTGGAAACGGAGCACAAATGCACTCCACAGAAATAAATCACCAAAATCTTGACATTTCCACGAACAAGTGTTTTCACTATTATCTCTATTTAGCAGTGAGAATTGCCAAACTGCAGCAAATGTTGCAGCAGCCACCAGTCTGTGCCAAGGCTCTCGTGGTCCTTAGTGTAATTTTTTTGAGGGAGAACTCAGTCAAATGCTCATTTTCCTTCTGAGAAGTGGCTTTTTGGTGGCAATGGCTGTTAGAAATCAAAGATGTGTAGTGGTGTCTGCTCTGAGAGGAAGAATTTCTGCTGGTCTATGCTCTGTGCTCTGTGCCTGTCTTTTTTGATCTCTCCAGGGAGGCCACTAGTAACTACCACAACCCCTGCAAATGCAGAACTTCCAGTTCCTCCACTGTGGGTCACCCAAGCTGGACAGAAATCCTGGATTAATCACAGAATCCCAGAGTGGTTTGGGTGGGAAGGGACCTTAAAAATCACCTCATTCCCACCTCCTGCCATGGGCAGGGACACCTTCCACTATCCCAGCTCCAAGCCCCACCAGTGCCGAGTACAAAGGGACAATCCCTGCCCTGGCCCTACTGGCACAGCATTGACATCAACATTATGGGAATTCACAGCTGTTGGCTCTTCCCAGAACTGGTTTCTCAAGCCTGGGGTTAAAATTCATTCCCTCCTTAGTACAAATCAGCTTGACAGTGAGTATTTCCACCACTGTCACTTTTCTGGCCCAGAAAAGGTTAAACAGCTCTCTTCACTGACAGTAAGAGCAGCTCAGTCTAATATGCTACAGATTGATTGTTCTGTTAATTATATCCTGGCAATCCAAGCTTGACAGATTTTCCAGATATATTTGTGTCTTTCCATATGCACACACACGTGTGTGGATAGTTATAGAGACAGATATGTTTTGGGTTTTACAAGTTCAGCACCAAACCGCAGGCAGAAATGACCCTGGCCAGGCTTGAAATTAAAACTACTGCAAGTCCCTGAAATACTTTCTTCAATATGTTCTTCAATATATCCCCCTCTCCCCACCTCCTTCTCACCCCCTCCTTAGGAAGTTACAAAGGAGATACTAATTAGCTCCAGCACCAGCCATGTCTGTGCTCTGTGCTGCTCTCCACTGACAGATCCTGTGCAGAAATTGGGTCACACTCACAGATGCTCAGAATAACCAATGCATTGTGCTTTGCCTGCAGCTCTGGCTATGAGGATTTGTACAAAATCTTCCAATATCTGGCTGGTAGAAAAATAATTTTGCCCTTTTTCCAAGGCTGAAGGATCACAAATAAGTTATTAACTTCATAAAGGTAGCACTGCTCGAGAAGGACTTTTCACAAGGGCGTGGAGTGACAGGACAAGGGAAATGGCTTAAAGCTGAAGGAAGGCAGGTTTGGATTAGATATTAGGAAGAAATTCTTCCCTGAGGCCCTGGACAGGGTGCCCAGAGAAGCTGTGGCTGCCCCTGGATCCTGGAAGTGTCCAAGGCCAGGTTGGACAGGGCTTGGAGCACTCTGGGACAGTGGAAGGTGTCTCGGCAGGGATTTGGAACAAGATTATCTTAAAGGCCCCTTCCAACCCAAACCATCCTGCAATTCCATGATTCTGTGATGTTCCTCTGCCACTGGTGTCCACTCTTCACACCCTTCATCTTCTCCAAAACTGAAACTGGAGCATCTCCTTCAGTGAAAATATGGTGGCATCATTAGGAACCTCACAGGCTGCAGAGCTGTGCTAGTTGAAGCCTTCAGGGGTTTAGGCCTGGATTTTCAGAACTGAAGCATTTTCAGATTGGTATGATGGACATTTCTGTTGGCCATGCTTGAACGTGTGGCTCTTCACACAAAGCTCACGCTTCTCCTTCTTTCCAGATGCAAAGGATCAAAAATCCTTCATGGTGCTGCCCCACAACTACGGGGGTGGCATTGGTACCACAGAACTCCTACAGGATGGGCTGGATGAGTTCTGGGAGGAGAAGGGGATGGTCTGCACCATCAGGAATGAGCAAAGGGCATCCAGGAGATGCTTTTTCCTAATCCAGCTCTATCCGTGGAGCAAGAACAAGTCTACAAAGGGCTCCAGAGAACCAGACATCATTTGAAAGGAGATGTGGAGAAGCAGGTGGCATCTATTCCTGGTAAAACCTCTGCAGAACCTTAAAATTACTCAAACAGGAAGCTTGGCCATTTATCCCACCCCAGGGAGACACCAAAATACCTCATGTAAAAGCCCAGTAATGGGGTTCCCCCTTTTACTCTTCCAGGATAATAATTTTGGTCAGATTCTGCACTTGTCCAGAGGCAAAATTCCATAACACTGGAGGTGCCCACTGTCCTAGGCCTAAACCATCCCATACATCCTGCCACTCGGAATTATCCAGACCTGGGGCAGATCTCTGTGTGGAGTTCTGAAACAGTTGTTCAAGCTGAAGGCCTGGATCCCATGGAGAAGTTCCAGCAATGGGAACGTGATGGTTTGAACATCCCAAGAATATTCGGAATTCTCAAGAGCTCTTGTAGGTAGCCTGGAGGAGAAGGGGAGTACAAAGGATTGAGTCTCTGAAGGGAAAAGGAAAAAGATATAACTATTAATAATTTCCAATAGATGGCTTCCAAAGTCTGGAGGTGATGGGAACAATGAGTACAGGCACCAGATTAGTTCCACAACCAGCAATTCCATCCCGTCAGGGTTAAAGAGTCAGCAACGGGATAACCTCACCCCAGATCCCATGGGTGACAAACAGCACAATGAGGAACACATCCTGCAGGTGTCACACAACACAGCTCTAAGATCCAGCACAGCACCTCTTGAGACCGGATAAATAAACTTTGGGACCAGCAATTTTTAAACTAATATAATGAATATTCATAACAAATGCATTCTAATGGCTTCTTGTCCTCACTGGCAGACGCTGAAAACTCCTTGACTTATGGTGAGCACAGTTTAGCAACAACCAGGAAATAGTGTGATATCAACATCATCCTCATTCTAAATCCAAAACACGGCACTGTACCAGCTGCTAGGGAGAAAATTAACTCTGCCCCAGCCAAAGTCAGGACACAAAATAACAAGCCCCACTTTACCCTTGATTTTTGTGGACTTTCCTTGTCCAACCTCTTCAGTGTCTCTTGTTTCCAGTCAGAGGGATACAGCTTTGTGTCTGGCATGTAACTTAACAGAGGCAGAGAGCTCATTGATCCCAAAGCAAGGATCCTCAGTGCTACAAAGGCCTGACACACCAGGCACACAGATCCCAGCTTCAAAGAGCAGCTTGTTGTTACCTGCACAGCAGCTCGGGCCAGGGCAGCTTTTGAAGATGCCCACCAAAGGCATTCAAGCCCTAACCCAAGATAAATAAACACCCTGCTGAGATGACTTCTCTTTGCTGATCAAAGTCAGAGAGAGTGCTGGGTGTGTTTGGGAAAATCCCAGAGCTGGGCTCACTTCATACGAACTCCAGCTTTTAACAAAGCAGGGGATTCGGGGGGATTTTATCCACAGCTCAGCACAAAGGCAGGCTCCCCTCCAGGACAAAAACCTTCCCTGCACTGGAGAGTGGAAAGGAGCCTTGGGTTAGAACTGCAAAGTTCTTCTGAGAGGGGGCCTCCTAGAGGCACAAAAAGCTTAAAGAACCACAGAAAGAGTCTGGGAGTTGCTCAGGTCGGTTATTTTTCTAATCCCAGAGCAACAAGAGCTCAGACAGAGCTGGTTTCTCAGCAGTGAGTGTGAAACCCTCCTGACTCCTCCCAGTTCCTTCTGACCTGAGATTAGAAGATCCCCACAGCACAGCTCTAACAGGATGAGTCTTTCAAGGGGTGTTTTTGGGATGAAGCACAGGTGGCCATAGAGAGAGCTTGGAGCTGTAAGTACCGTGCACAGTGTTAACCATAACGAATTTAAGCTGAAGAAAGTAGATTTAGATTGGATATGGGGGAGAAATTGTTCTGTGGGAGGGCGGTGAGGCCCTGGCACAGGGTGCCCAGAGAAGCTGGGGTTGTCCCTGGATTCCTAGAAGTGTTCAAGGCCAGGTTGGACGGGGCTTGGAGCAGCCTGGGATAGTGGAAGGTATCCCTGCCCATGGCAGGATGAGCTTTAAGACCCCTTCCATCCCAAATCATTCAATGATTCTATGATTTAGTCCCACTTTCTCAAGCTCCTCTGTGCCCTTCCCAGCACTGCTGGCACCAGGGGCAGCTCAGCTGTGGCTCTCAGGGCCCAGGGACCAGGCTGAGGTGCCACCCTCCCTGAGGGTCAGGGTCGAGCCAGTTCTCATTCCACACGTGAGACTGGACAGACCTGAGAGCAGAAGTGACCAGAAAGCTTTGTCCTTGCAGGAGAAAAGAGGGGAAGCTTGGATTGAATACACCAGCCCTTCTGAGAGACATTCCCAGCTTCCTCCTGCTGGAGCTGTGCCCAGGATGAGGCCAGGCTCTGGATGGACACCTCTTCTATCTGCTTTGCCCCACAGAGCTGATACTATCGGGTCAGGTAGAGCCTCAGGAGGAAGGTCTGATGTCTGGCTGTACCCACTGCAGCTCCCACCACCTCTCCACTCCCCTTCCAGCACTGACCTCCAGCTGCTCAAGTCTGATGGGACCTGCCAGGAATTTGGCACCTTCCCCAGGGAGTCACCTTGAGAAAAACCTGCTATCCAAGCCTCTTATCCTTTTATTCACACATCTGCAAAGACTGCGAGGACCCTCCCCGGAGCTGAACAGATGCTGAGCAATCCCACCCTCGACTCCATAGAAAGCAGGGTTGGGATGAGGCACAGCAAAACCATCGCTCCTCTCTGGTCCAGATTTTCCTGAAGCTGCCAAAAACTAGGGCAACCACAGGCACATCATCTGCATGTATCACTCCTGCTGTCAGTCTGCACAAAAAATATCAGGAAGGCAGCTCCCGATGCTGCAAACTTCCCAGGAAAAGGAGATGGAATTATTCCCCACCCCCCCCCCTTACCACTCTGGGTTTGAAGGCAGTGCCTGTACCCGGCAGCATCTGCAGCACAGGAATTCCCTGTGTGCCACCAGATCCTGCTGCTCCTGCCCGTGAAATCCGGGTGCCTGGAGCTTCCCACTGAAGTCATGTGCAGTTTGCTGGGTTTGGAGAACATGACTCCAGGGAAAAGAGCAGAAGCTGCTGCTTTCTGCATGTTAATGAGCACAAAACATATGCCTGTAATTCTGTGTATCAGACATGCAGCAGCCTCGAACAAACTGGAGCATTTGGAATGGTTTGGAGCTGTTTTCTTACACACGTCACCATTTATTGCTTAACACTGCCAGAGCAGCAGCCCCACTTTCATAAGGACAAGGTACAAGGCAAGTCCCTGAGTTTACAATTGCTTTTACAAAATGTTCTTAAAGCCCAAAATGCCCCAGAGCATCTCCCAGGGCCATTTCCCCCTGATTTGTCAATTGTTCCCTTGATTAAAGGTAGGGGAATAACCCATCAGATATGCAAAATCAAAGGTCAGGTGTGGTATAACAGCACACACAGAAAAATTGGTGTTGCGGGTTCGGTTTGTAACCAGGCAGAAATACCAATTTAGTGTAGTGGTTTGGTCTAATACTCATTACTGTTTACCTTCTGTGAGATAAGAATTAGGAGAAAAGCAAAGCAGGCACCAAACTTGAAAGAATATAAAGAAGTTTATTAACAGACCTAAAAGAGGGAAAAGAAAAAAAATAAAATTATACCACACCTTCAGAACATTTCTCCTCCCCCCACCTTTCTCCCTTCTCCCACTGACAATGTAAAAAGACAACCCTTGAGGTGTTCAGTCTGTTTATCACTTCCATAATAACCTTGTTCAGTCCATTTAGGAAGAGGAGTCTCTGTTGTCCATGCTATGAAAACATTATCACAACGAGCCAGCTGCCCGGGTTGGTTCTCTGCTCGCATCATGTGAGTCCCTTCCCCGACTTGCAGCTTTTCCCACAACTGCTTTGAGGGTCCACTCTTGAATTACTGGGGTACAATTTTAAGGTTGAGCCATTCAGAAACAAAAGTTCTCTTCACCCATCTCTGGGAGCATTTCATCTCTAAGAACAGAGGCCCTCCTCCTTCTCTGGGAGCAAAGGGTCCTCCTCATCTTCATCTTTAGGACTATCTCTGGGAGCATCTCTAGGAACTGAGGTCTTCCCCTTTCCATGTGGAGTAAGAGTCCTCATTGCTTCCATCTCTCCCTGTTCAAACTTCTCATGAAATTACAGCTGCTTCAGCATTTGCCTATCTCAGCACAGGTGCTTTTGCTCACAAGTACAAGTTGAACACTCCACCCCCCCATGCCTTCATGAAATTACAGCCGGTACTCTGATATATCATAGTTTCACACAGAATTTCAGCTTTAAGCATCTCCTCTTTCTCCTCCCTCAGGTTTTCAGCTCTTCACAGCACTAAAAGGGTTAATCTCACCCAGGCCTTGCAGCTGGAATGTCGATTACTGCTGTCGGTCACATGATCTTTGCTGGGCATCGGTGGGCAGCTTTCGGCTGAATCTTGGCCGCAGTGGAGCCGGCTGCACATAGCCGGGCTGTGGGGGGGTTCCGCAGGTGGAACAGGGCCCATCGGCTCCAGGATGGCCGTGGCCCGGCCCAGCCTGGCCCGAGCAGGGGCCGGGCCCACTGGCCCCCGCATGGGGCCCGCAGCCACCTGTCCCAGTGCCGGAAACGAGACAGAGCTGTGGGGGGGGTTGTCTATTCTTAAATGTGCACCACAGAGGCGGTCACAATTTTAAGTGGCTTAAAAAATTGTCCATATTCAAACTGGCCAGCTGATAGGTTCTGTCAGATCATAGAGGAGCTGTAAGAACCCCTTTGCAAGATCACTTCCGGGACTATGCTTTGCTAACCCATGACAACTGGGAAGTAAAAGGGATCTGTGGCAAATTGAGTTCACTTATTTTTGTCTTTTTTTAATCTTCCTTTGTTTTTGTGTGTGCATTTATCAGTTTCTATCAAAAACAAAAAAAAAAAAAAGAGGGAAAAATGGCTTTGGTTTTTTTTTTTTTTCTTAAAAAGAAAATGTCTTCATAGTAACTTCCAGCTAAAACTCTGGAAATCTGCAGGATTTTCTGCACTGGGGACGGCTGGTACAAGCCTTGCAATCCCTGATGAAGTGGTGGGACTGGAAATGCTCCAAGAGCCATCCAGCCTGTGTTCAATCTGAAAGGACATCAATAAAACATGATCTGCTTCCCTTCAGCTGATAGAGACTCATAAATAATAAAAATCCTAAGATGTGGAGTCCAACGTGGACTGAAACAGGAGGAGAAAAACCCTTGAAAATGATGTGGGAGAAGTTAATTTAGGAGCCCCTGTGGTTCGTTCAGCGCTTCCCTTCCCACTGCAGCACAAAGCATCACCTGAGACAGCAGGAACCCCTGGGGAAGAAGACATGGCCCAAATGACACCCACACAATGCCAGGTGTGGATGTCCTGCACAGCCTGAGATATCCCCCTGAGGCCGTGCAGGCTCATGTGGTGTCACAGAACAAATGCCACACGGTTAGAATGGTGTCAGAGCGATTTGTTGTACACAGACTGGAAAGTGCAGGTGTGGGAGAAACCTTCAGGAGTCTCCTCCACGCCTGGGAATCCATGGATAAGAGCACTGCATAGCCCTTGGAGGTCTTCAGTCATAAAATTACAGAATAGAAGAGTTTGGGTTGGAAGAGACCTTAAAGATAATTCAGTTCCAACCTGCAGGGACACCTTCCACTATCCCAGGTTGCTCCAAGCCCCGTCCAACCTGGCCTTGGACACTTCCAGGGATGGAGCAGCCATAACTTCTCTGGGCAACCTGTCCAGGGTCTCACCACCCTC
Organism: Corvus cornix cornix; assembly: GCF_000738735.6. Classification (NCBI taxonomy): domain Eukaryota; kingdom Metazoa; phylum Chordata; class Aves; order Passeriformes; family Corvidae; genus Corvus; species Corvus cornix. The sequence continues at coordinate 2,666,202 of NC_046333.1, read as the reverse complement.
ACAGGGAAGAATTTCCTCTGAATATTTAACCTAAATTTCCGCTCTTTCAGTTCATACCCAATCTCTGTCCCGGACCACAGCACGGCCCCTTTCCAATAACCACAGAATCACCAGGTTGGAAGAGACCTCTAAGATCATCGAGTCCAGCCCATGCCCTAACACCTCAACTAAACCACGGCACCGAGTGCCACGTCCAATCTTGTTTAAACACATCCAGGGATGGTGATTCCACCACCTCCCCAGGCAGACAATTCCAGTATTTCACCACTCTTTCCACGAAAAGCTTTTTCCTAATACCCAACTTATATTTCCCCTGCTGCAGTTTAGGACTGTGTCCTCTTGTTCTGTCAGTTGCTGCCTGGAGAAAGAGACCAAGCCCACCTGACTACAACCACCCTTCAGGGAGCTGTAGAGAGTGATAAGGTCACCCCTGAGTCTCCTTTTCTCCATTAGGATTCTGATTTTCCTCCCAGCAATGAAGGGCAAAAATTTACCTAGAGAAATATACATTGACTTCATGTTGTCTGTGGAGAAGCTCTCACCAAGGCCATGCTCTGCCCCATGACCACCATGGGGTATATTAAGATTGGCAGCATAAATATTAATACACCAGAGCTTCAGAGAGCAACACAGAGAGTGGAGCATAAATAAGAGAAAATAAACACCCCACCTGACTTCAGTAATGTCAGCAGAAAAGGGTCAGCAAGGGGTAAAAGGTTCAGGAGTGAAAACTGAAGCCACAGACTTTCCTTGGTCACAGAGCAGAAAAAAGAATCAAATAAATGATTAACAGCCTGGCTTGTACAAACCGAGATAACTCGGTGCTGTAAAGAGTTATGGGGATCTGCTGCCCAGAGGTGAAGGTTGTGTGGTGCTCCTACAATTGTCTTCAATAGATTCATGCCATTTTCTATTTGGGATAATAAAAGAGGGGCTCTTGTTGTGGCTGTGTCCATGCTTAAGCTCCTACCTGTAAAAATCCCTGCTCTTGGGAAACTGAATTTGATTAAGTTTGGGGAGATTTATTTTCTGCTGATTCCAAAGGATCTTCAAAGAAAGAGTTGAATCTGAATCTCCATTTTTAATCTAAAGTTTTATTTCTTTTGGCATTGATTTCCCTCTATTTTGTGGGGTTTTTTCATCTCTCCTGCTATACACAGAAATATCACCAGTGGCATAACGATGTCAGGCAGGAATTCTTGAGCCTTATTTGAATTACACTTTATTTACTAATTAGGGTATGTCTAGCATTTTAAGCAAACATTCATTTCTTTCCTGTTTGTTTGAGAGCCTTTTTTCTCTGGGGGATTGCTTGAACTCTCTATGGTGCTGTATCAAGTCTGGGGAGTGCAGCAAGACCCAGAAGCCTGAAAAATCCACTGCTGCATCTGCTGCTTCCCTGGTGTTTTCCACAGCAATGGCTGAACTTGGCCTGCAAATCTAAAATGTTTTCAATCACATTTCAGTGCAGTCTGCACACACATCCATTCAGGGAAATCATAGAGCCAGCAAACAGTTTGGGATGGAAGGCACCTTAGAGATCATCCAGTGCCACCCCCTGCCATGGGCAGGGACACCTCCCACTATCCCAGGCTGCTCCAAGCCCCATCCAACCCAGCCTTGGACACTTCCAGGGATGGGGAAACCTGTGCTAGAGCTCCAGCACCCTCACAGGGAACAATTCCTTCCCAAAATCTCACCTAAATCTACCCTACAGCAAATTTCCACGGAGGAGGAAAAGACACCATGTTGGCTCTCTGGTGCCACTTCACACATTCAGTTTTCATCACTACTTTCATTCTTCAGTGCTCCCAAAATCCCAAAACTTGCACTGAGATTTTGATTTCAGCGACTGCTGGAAATGTGGGGAAATTCAGAGGAATTCCAGAGCTGCTAACCTAAACAAAAAGGGGTGGCTGATATGGAAAAAAAGCCCAAACCATGAGATTAGAAGGCTGACCATCCTAGCACTCCAAAACAAGTGGGAAAGAGGATAAGGCAATGCACTCATCCATCGTTGTGACAGCGTCTCTACAGGAACCACTTTCCCTCTGAACAAACTTCGTGCATTTGTCACAGTAACTGTCCCCAGAATCTGCAGAACACTGCTCAGCCTGCTGTCTACACATTCCCCTCGACCCCCTGGGTGAGAAACAGAGATAAAGGCCCTGTTCAAAAGGAGCTGCAGTGCTGGACAGCGAGGGAGGCAGGACACAGCTCTGCAAACAGCAGGTCAGGCCTGGATTAAAACAGATGCAAATGCTTTGGTCCAAGAGGGTGAAGATCATCCATCTGCACCTTGCTGTGTTAGGCCCATGAGCAGGAGGGAGAAGTGATGCCCTGAAGGACAGCACCACTCCTTTCTCCACCATGGGATGCTCCTCAGAGGGTCTTTGTCCTTTTCCTGATGACACCACCAGCTTCACTCACAGCAAGGAGTTCATCCCTGGCCATGGGGACACACACATGGACACCTCCTGAGGCTACCACGTAACTCCCTGTGAATGCTGTGCCAAAAGGATGCTGATCTGACTCCTATCAGCAATAAAATGTGTTGAACCCATCCCAAATGCAAAGGGAGATTATAAAAGAGAGAGAGAGCAACTTAGATGTGCAGATAGTGATAGGACAAGGAATTGTTTTAAATGAAAAGAGGGGAGGTTTAGATGAGCTATTGTAGAAGGGGGTGTTTGGGTTTTCTTTCCCACTCTGAGCAAGCTGAGGAGGAGAATTCATCCCCTGGCTCCCCAGGGATAAGCTGGGAAGAAGAAGATGAGTACTACTGCCTGTTTAAGTTTGGCACAATGACTTGAGCCAGCCCTGATGGACAAGGTTTTTTAGAGTGTTACCAAGTGTAAACAGGCCTGAAGCAGAGCTCTCCAGCCATGAAGATGAGTGGAAGGCAGGAATCACTTGCCAGAGGATGCTCTGGAATTGCACCCAGAGTCCTCAGCACTGAGGCCCCAAAATTTTGAACAGTTTTTGAAATAATTCCTATGCAACTCCAGGCCCTGCTGTCACAGTTTCCCCTTCCAGGTAGTCCCATGCTCAGCAAAGGGGTGGCTCCTCTTTGACTGAACACCGGTGTCCTCCCCTCTCCCCACCTGCCCCCAAACCTTCCTGGTTCCTTGTGCTTTTCAACTTCAGCCCCAAAATCTTCCTGAAATCTCCCCAGAACCATCAGTTTTTCAGCATCTCTCCATCACTGGATACCTCTAGGAATCAACCAGGTTGGTGTGAGCCAGGTGTTTCCTGGGTGAGGAGCTGGCAGCCAGACTCATGCTCCTTTTCCTGGCAGGAACATCACAGCTTTTCCCTGCTGGGTCTCAGCCTCCACGGTACCCTACAGGAGCTTGGTACTTTTCTCTTAGTGGTGCTCAAGCAGCTGCTCCAGGCAGCTCCAGGGAGCTCCAGAGAGCTCCAGAGAGCTGCCCTACTGCAAGGAAGTCTCCTTTCCTCTGTGTAATTTCAGCTCCAATATCGTAACATCTCAATAATGCATCAGAGCTGTGACGTCTCCATCCCTCCAGCTCCCTTTTTGCCCTGACATCTCATCCTGATGCAATCAAAGGAGCAGCCCAGGAGGCTTTCCCAGCTGTCCCAGCTCCTGGGTACCACTGCTGAGGAGTCTCTGATCACTGTTAGTGACGTTGGCTCAGCGAAATTCACCGAATCCTAACACAATTAACAGGGGAGTAACTGAATTGGCTGTATTGCCTCTCCTCTGGGAACACACGAAATTCCCTCAAGGCATGCTGAGGTCGTGTGTAACTCCACAGCTTTAAACACTCTGCCTCATACCCCCAGATCAGAAACTGAGAGAAGTTAAATCACATTTTTCTTCCTAAATTGCAGCTTCCAGGTGACGTTGTGACCTATGGCTGGAAATCTCCTTTCCAAAGGCTCTTGATTTATTTTGATTAAGATGGAGAAGCCCATCCTGTATTCCCAGCAGAGGAGGGCATTTTGGGATTGATATGCATCACTGTGAGCTGAGGTATAATCACAATTTCCAAATGCACTTTGAACAGCAGGCAGGGAAGGACTGGATGGGAACCATTAAAGCCCTTTTCTGATTACAGGTCTCAGGGGGGAGCTGCTTGGAGCTTATTCAGCAGTTTGGGTGTTTAGTTTCCTCTCACTTTTTCCTTTTCCCATTTTATTTCCACTAATGGGAAAACAAGGATAAAAGGAGGACAGGGCAGAAAGAATATGAACCTTGTACCTCCATCCCAGGATGGGTGAGCAACCTTCATTGCTGCATTCATTAGGTTTGGGCTACTTAACTTTTCGTTTTTGTGGATGTAGAATGTGTTTGTACATAGTCAATCATGACAGACTCTCTCAGAGGAGTCCCTCATCTATTCCAGGGGTATATTTTAATTTGCCAAGTTGAAAGCCTGGTGTTGAAAATTCAGGAACCTTTCCACCACGAAATAAAATAAAATAAGATAAAATCCTCTTCACTGCTGCTCATGTAATTTTCAGTATCCCAGAGGAGCAGCAGGGAGCTGAGCTCAGCACAAGCTGTCCCAGTTTGTCTAGACGTGTATTAGCATACAAAAGATTAAAGATGCAGTGGCTATTTTGGATCCTGCAATGTGCTGTGGACCAAATTCCCTGCAATTTTTGCTCTCCTGAAAGCCTGGGGGAAGTGCAGCTCTGATGGCAGCAGGGAAGGTGAGGGTGGGAACCTCCTTCCCAAAATGCAGATATTTAAGCCTGAGATTCTCCCCCCACAGTCTCCTTCTGTAGTCAAGAGAGAGAAATGGTCATGTCCAGAGGGGAATTCACCTCACCCTAAAATAAGAAACTCAGGTCAGTCTGACCAAGACCCTTTGGAAGAGCTTAGTCAGAGCTGTTGGTTAGAAAGGGATCCCAGGAGGAGAAATCCAGGTGCAGGAACTCATCTGACTTTCAGATGCATAAAATGAAGATAAAACCCTCACTCTGAACCAGGTCCCTGTCCCTCCCAACCACATCCCGTGAAGGGACCAGGCCCTCCTCTTCCACATCGCTGTGTCCCCACACCACAGGACTGGGATGAGGGGAAAGGAGCCCTCCTTTTTCATCTCCAAAGGGAACATCAGGCCCTTTCCCACTGCCTGGGACTGAGGGAGAAACCAACATCTGTGTGCTGAGGACGGGTGCTCAGCTACAGCAAGAAAAGCATAAATTGAAGGTTAAGGAGGAGAAAATGATTTTCCTGGGAAATCTGAGCCTGATCACCCCACTGAAGCAACTGGGGCTTCCCACGGCCACTCCACAGCCCTCACTTCCAGAACAGAGGATGGAATCCAGTGTTTCCTGCAGACCTCAGGGGTGCTTTTCCTTCCTGACCTTGGGAACAGGTTTGTAAGATCACCTCAGCTGCATAAGGAGATGATCTTGGCTGAATCACATTCCATCCAAAGAGCTGTTTCCTGCTGCACGATCCCAGCAGCGGCAGCTCTGGGTCCCTCTCCTTTCAGGGGAAGATTTCAGCCTGAGCTGGACTCGTTAAAGTCAGAGCGACTCCCGCACTCCGCACTCGTTTGTGCTCAGAGGCATTCACTGAAAGTTCATCTCTTTTCCCTGTTCCAGGAAAATCACTTCACTTGTCAGTGAGACAGAGGCTTTTGATCAGCCTGAGACAGGGTGTCTCACAGACAAACCCCTCTGCCTGCAGCAAGGTGCAGCCTGCACTCTTTGCCAGGCTTGGTTTCCTTTCTTTTCCACCCTCAGGTTCTTTTTTCACAAAGCAGAGCTGCAAAGTGGGACAGTTCACACTCTGCCAGAGCCCAGCAGGGAACTTTTCAGCCCCTGGGAGTCTGGCCACATTTATTTATTTTTTAATCGCAGAATGGTTTGGGTTGGAAGGGTCGGCAAAGCCCATCCAGTGCCACCCCCTGCCATGGGCAGCATGGGGCGCCTTCCACTATCCCAGGCTGCTCCAAGCCCCGTCCAACCTGGCCTTGGGCACTGCCAGGGATCCAGGGGCAGCCACAGCTTCTCTGGACACCCTGTGCCAGGGCCTCCCCACCCTCACAGGGAGCAATTCCTTCCCAATATCCCATCCATCCCTGCCCTCTGGCAGTGGGGAGCCATTCCTTGTGTCCTGTCCCTCCCTCCCTGCCCCAAGTCCCTCTCCAGCTCTCCTGGAGCCCCTTTAAGCCCTGGAAGGGGCTCTGAGGTCTCCCTGGAGCCTTTTCTTCACCAGGTGAACACCCCCAGCTCTCCCAGCCTGGCTCCAGAAGGGCTGCAGCCCTTGGAACACCTCCATGGCTTCCTCTGGATTCACTCCAGGTCCGTCCTATATTGGAGACCCCAGAGCTGGACACAGCAGAGCAGGTGGGATCTCACCAGAGCAGAGCAAAGGGGCAAATTCCGCCTCTCAAACTCTGCCCACGTGTTTTTGGTGCAGCCCAGGGCACAGCTGGGTCCCAGGGCTGCAAATCCACACGGCCAGGGCTTGTCTAGCTCCTCATCCATGGACACCCCCAATCTCCAGCACCCCCTGATCTTCAGAAAGGAGTGAGAGCCTACAGAGTAATCCTTGCTGTACAACAGCTGGTTTGCTTTTGTCCCTAAAAGTGCTCTGGGGATTTCTGTGGAAATTTCAGCAGTCAGGCCTTGATCTGGGTCACACAGCTGGGAAACAGAGCTGTCCCCATCACCCTGGGATTTGGGACACTCCTTCTCAGGAGAAGAAAAGTGGAGAAGAACAGGTGACACCAGCCTATGACACACCTGTGTTCCTGCGCTGTTCTCCTAAATGAGCAATTTCCAAACAAAAGGAAAAGGAGAATTCTTAAAGAGTTCAGATGTTTTGATGACATTTTTAAAAGAACCTATTTCCACCCACACAAATTGTTCATTTGCAAAATTTCCCTAATTGCTCCTTTGTTATCTTAATTCCCCAACTTTGATCAGAACACTTTGATTCAAATGAAATGTTTTATTCTGAGGGTTGCCAGCAGCTCAAAACACTGCTTTCCCTAATTACCCTGATTGCAGAGTCAGGGCAGTTTGCACAGGAGGTGTCAAATGGCCGAGGCAGAGCTGAGGCACCGAGGTCGCCACGACTTCCCAGGCAGGATAAAAGCAAAATGTGTCTCTGTTTTGGCTGCTCTTGCGACACAGGCAATGGAGATGGGCTTGAAATCCAGGGGTTAATTCCAGCTCTTCCCTTAGGCTTTCCCGGGGGTTTGGATGCCTCTCCCTGAGCTCCTCAGCCCACATGAAATCGGTCAAGGGGACAATTCACCTCATCTTTAAGAGGACATATAAATAGGTCAAACATATTGCTCCCTAAAAGTACCAGCTTCTTCCCTAAACCCATTATCAGAGCCCAGGGATGTAATTTATTTGCCCAAAATCAGGTTTCAAATGTTATTTGGGAGCCATGGGACTCCACTGCATCCTCAGCTGCCACTTCAGTAGATGCTGAGCAGGTTGTACATCCTGCCAGCCCCATAAACATATTGAAAATACCCCAGATCGTGTGAAAAGGTACTAAACACGTGTTTGGAGCTGATCACAAACCTCAAGAGACAGAGGAAACCACAATTCCCTTAAGAGTTTGCTCTAATAAGTGAACTGCTCTCACTTTTCATATTTTTCTCCTGGCTTTGTTGTGTTCTTGTCTAGATTAAAGAGCCCATTTAGCACCCAACCCCTCCCTGGCAGTGATGTCATTTTAAAGACAGCAATCCAGCCCCCTCTGGACAGAGAGTTTGGCAGGTTTTACTGCAAGAACTATTTTCCAGTTGTGAAGTAATGCCCATGGGAGGCAGAAATAGGCAGAGTAGGGCAAAAATAATTGAATGGAAGCTATTTCTTAAAAAGAATTCGATCCCAGGCAAAGCACAGTACTCACAGGACTCGGAATTGTACAAAAAATCTTCTTAAAAGCCAAATTCCGGTTCTTTCCAGCATCCTTTCCAGAAATGAATGTTGCATTTAGGAATGGATGTTATTCCATGCAATGCAGGGAATTTCCTCTTGCCTCACATCTGCTCTTGGCCATCTCAGTCAAGGTGAGCTCACTAATAAAGGAGTTTTTAGTGTCTCTATGCTGGGAAAAACTCAGCACAGGGAAGGGGAGCTCTGCCAAAGCAGCCAAAGAGTTGAAGGGAAAGTAATTTGTTAAGTCACTGATGATTTTTATTACCAAGCTTTAAACCTCTGTGGCTTCCAAGAGGAGGAGCTGGGATTTTATTGCAGGTGCAAGCTAATGCAGGGAAGTAATTATGTTAATGAATGAGGCAAAGAGCTTGGTGAGACAGAGTCAGGGGGATGAACGAGCTCCTGGGACACACCAGGGCACAGGTGGCAAATGTCCCTGTGACCAAGGAATGAGGGATCTGCACCAGCACCTCCGGAACAAAAGTGCCAGGGAAGGGAAGGGAAGGGAAGGGAGAAAACTAAAAATTAAGGATGTAGAGTAACTGGTCAGTGATCTGTAAAATATCCGGTTTATTGGTTGCAATTCTAAATTTTAAGTGAAGGTTATAAATCTACTAATGCATGGTTGAATACCACACAACTGCCTAAAAAACATTGTCAGAAAATGAGCTGGCCTCTGGAAGTTTCTGCTTCTCATGTCTGATGTAGAAAGAGCCCGGGTGACTAATTTGAAATTGTCAGTTATCTGTTAAACGTCTGATATTAGACAAAAACTGCTCTTCCCCTCTTGTTTCAGTAGGTAAAACAGGCTGGGCAGAGGAAATGATGGCCCTGTTGCAGAGGCTGCCTGAGCTTAGGAAGATGAGCACCTCACTGATTTTCTGACTGATTTTGTGTTTGTTTTTGTCTTAATGAAACCTTTTCCATTTGAAGATGTTGCCTGCTCATTGTGAGGGTGTTGGGCTAGATGACCTTTAGAGATCCCTTCCAACCCAAACTCTTCCATGATTCTATGTTTTAGGTTCAGAATCAATGCTCAGAAGCCTTCCCTCACCAGAGGCAGTTCTTCCCTGTGTGTTTGCAAGGCTGATGAAATCACTCTTCTCCAAAGCAAGTGCATTTCAAAAACTGTCTACTTCCTTTTTTGTCAATCAACAAATCATCAATAAAAGGGATCCAAAGGAGGATGAAAATCATCTTTCCCCCAGCCTGACCCTTCCCAGCAAGCACCACATTCACTCCAGCTGCTCCAGCTGCCAATTCCATGTGATGTCCACTCCGTACAAACCCTTGCAGTCACCTCTTGCCATCCCCTGCCACCCTCACAGAGCCAGAGGAGCAGCCCACGATGGCCCTGCTGTTCCAAGGATCCTCAGCATCAGGCTGACAACACCCTCACAACCTGCCTTCCACCCTTGGCACTCCTGGGCTGGAGAGGCTCTCACATCACAGGGTTTTGATGAACAGCTGTCCTGTTCCACTGTAAAAGGGGGAGCCGGGAAGGATTCTTTTGACAGATTTTTCTGACGAAAAATCAAGCACCAACATGGCAATATTATATCTGAGAACCCTTTATTGAAATAAAATAAAATTAAAAAAAAAAAAGAAACCAAGGACAAACAAAAAAAACCCCAACTAAGTGTTCTTATTAAAAAGGGGGGAGGGGGGGCAGGAGGGGGGGGACAGGCAAAAGGAGCAGAGAGAGAGAAACGAGAGAGAGGGCTGTGAAAAATGAGGTTCACTCTCCTGTGAGAATTTAAAAGTTTAATATAAAGACAATAAGAGACACATAAAATAAAGCAAACAGGTAATGGCCAGGTGCCTTGGTGCTCTGCCAAGAGCACACCTGATGCTCGAGGTGAGTCCTTTTTATACCATTTTTACTGTCTGTTCTTTACGCATATTCAAACTTTTCCCAGAGCTGTTCTGCATGGCCACTCCTTGGTTCCACCTTTTTAGAGCATGCGTATTCTTCTGCGTTGCGTTTTTATTTCTTTTGATTCTTGGGCCTGGGCTCGCTAGGTGAGAGTTGATAGTCAAGTGGGCTTCTCAATTTCCCCAGACAGTAAGGGCTGATAGCAGCTTTGGGCCTCTTTGCCCCCCGGGCAGAGTGGTGATAGTAGCTCTTGGGCCCCTTTATTCTCAGGGCAGAGTGTTGATAGCCACTTTGGGCCTCATCCTCTGCTCGCTTGGAGGTTATCTTACTCGCTCACACTTGCTAAACTCTTGCTAAAAAGAAAGAAAACTACATCCACACAGCAAAAGCATTTCTAACATTATACAATATTCACCTTAACACTTGCGAGAAGCCGATATTAAGATATGCGTTTATAACCGGGGGAAAGAACCACAAGACAGGGGACAGCGTTACCACAGAACCCCGACTGTCTGTCGGCATCAGTTTGGCAGACAGAGCGCGCGAGCTGCCAACTGCGGTGCGTTGGCGTAGCCGCAGCGGCAGCCCCGGGCGCAACTTCCAAGCGGCAGTGCCAGCAGCGTCCCTCCGACGACGGCTGCGGACGGCGGCTGGAAGCTGGGTGAGGGCAGATGGCGGCTGGAAGTGATGCCTTTCCCAGGTCTTAAAATCAAGAGTCATACACAGTTAGAAGGGGAAAAGGGATTTTACTTTGGGATTTGTTTTAAGGATCCTTAGGTGCACACGTCCAGGTCATATGCATCGAGATGCACCCCGCCGAGTGTGTGTGTGTGTGTGCGTGTGTGTCCCCCAACATTGGGTATAACATTCTAGGTGTTACTAATTAACATATCTATCAAAGATTCCCCAATGAGAGGCTCAAGTGAGCCCCCCTCCCCAAGGAGCCTTCCCCTGGATGGTTCTATCTTGGTTTACAGAATGTGTTCTGGAGAGGACCTTGGGGTCTGGGGCACACTGATCCCTACCTACAAAGCTTCTAAAATGTTTAGTCTCTTAGCTTGACAAACAAGTCCAAGAATGTAGGCGAAAAGCACTAGGAATACAGAAGTTGTAAAAAGGCATGAAGTAAAGAAATTCAGCCAAATTAAAGTTAATAAAGAAATAGATTTTATTCCATGACCGAAAGATCGGTCACACAGAAAGCCATGATCAAGAAAAGCAGCTCGGAGCCCGGGGTCGGAGCTGGGTGAACACGCACAGATCTGATCTCTATCGCACCAGACCTCCCAAGTTCATGGGTGCTGCTTTGGCTGGTCCCTTCTTATACAGTTTTTGGGCAGAGTCCGAATTAATTCTATTCTTCTCGTTATTTTAGCATATTCATGAAGTTTTCTCGTCCCAGAGTTGGGCTGCACAAAGCCTTTCCTGGGTCCGATGAATTGTCCATCCTGGGTGATGAGTGGGCCATTTCTGGTGATGGAAGGGCCATCTCTGATGATGGATGGGCCATCTCTGGTTCCTGGAACAGTTATTTTTAGTTCCCGGAATGTCCTATTCCTTATCAGATGAGATGTAGATATCAGAAGGTGGTGATCAAGTCATCATGGTGCCGGTGATAAGATCTAACCCCACCTAGGTGGAATCCTCACTTATTGTGAGAGAACTTCTTTTAGTGTTGTGAAATTTTTCTCTCAGCCAGACTGGTGGAGGGATTTTGAAACTGTCTCTACATGGTCTGATTACATTCTAGTTTTATACATAATAGCACGAATTACACATTTATAACAGGTATAACAGGGGTATAAAAGAAAAGGCAAAAATCTTCATGGCATCAGAAGCTGGGTGAGGGCAGCTACGAGCTACGGACGGCGGCTGGAAGCTGGGTGAGGACAGCGGCTACAAGCTACAGATGGCGGCTACGAGCTACGGACGGCGGCTGGACGCTGGGTGAGGGCAGCGGCTACAAGCTACAGATGGCGGCTACGAGCTACGGACGGCGGCTGGAAGCTGGGTGAGGACAGCGGCTACAAGCTACAGATGGCGGCTACGAGCTACGGACGGCAGCTGGACGCTGGGTGAGGGCAGCGGCTGCGGAGCACGAGATCCTCACGCCGACAAGCTAGTTCCCGAAATCGGCACAGCAGGGCAAAGCAGGCACGGGCAGGGAAACAGGGCCACAGGGGAGAGGGCGTGAAGGTGGGACCAGAAGGGCCCAAGCTGACCCTCCAAGCGGCCCAAAGCAAAAAGAACAATAAGACCTCGTGGGGTTGCGGCTAGCTGCTTTTTTGTGCCCCCAAACTCCTCCCCTGACTCGGCTTCGTGTGGGGCTGTTTTTGGCGGGCATTTATCGCGGGCATCCGAGTACTCGCCTTCACCAGCAGGCGTGTGGGGGCAGGGGTGAGGCGGGGTTGGACTGCTCTCAGTCTAATCATGGAAGTTTTCTCTGCCCTGATTGTCTGCCGGGTGAAGCCTCTCTGGGAACAGGGCAACGCAGGTTTTTTAATAGGAATTTTCTTCACCTCATTTGTGACATATGTTGAGGCATGTATACTGGTCCCTCTCAACAGCACATCTTAATTTCATTTTCAGGGATTTTATTGCTTTCAGGGTGTGCCAGACACCTCTGGCGAAATGTTCCATCTGAGGGCATGGAAAAGCCAAGCAAGGGATGTGAGTCACGGTGAAATGTTTTAAATGCATGGAGATTATTTTTTCCTGGGGGACTAAAAGCTGCACACTTGGCCTATTTTTAGTGCTGCTGGCAGTACATCAGCATCAATATAGCTGCAATATTTTAATGGGTGACAAGTTATGGAACAAGCCATCAGTCCCTGCTTAATGGATGTGTTCTTGACTTGGGCCACTGCGAGTTGTTCTTCATCTCTTTCCTTGCCCTACTGTTTCCTCCTGCTGAGAGCTCCCCTATGACAAGTCACCATCACTCAGCTGATCGATGGCAACTTCTCTGTGGGTCCAGGACAAGCGTTGTGCAATGTGCAAGGAAAGCCATTAAATACCCTTAATTAATCCCCTTCCTCCTGCCTGTTCAGGCACAGGAATGCAGCTATGAGCATGTAAAGTAGGTCATTCTTATGAGCCCTAATGATGGCAGCATGACTGAGATGAATCATTTTGAATCCAGGAGTGCAAATCTAAATGTCACTTCTCCATCTCAGGCTGTCGACGGAGGTGTGACATTTTACAAGGGTTTGTGGTGATAGGATGAGGAGGAATGGCTTTAAACTGAGAGAGGATTGATTTAGAGTAGATGTGAGGAAGAAATTCTTCCCTTTGAGGGTGGGGAGGCCCTGGTACAGGGTGCCCAGAGAAGCTGTGGCTGCCCCTGGCAGTGTCCAAGGCCAGGTTGGACAGGGTTTAGATCACCCTGGGATAGTGGAAGGTGTCCCTGCCCATGGCAGCTGGATAATTTTTAAGATCCCTTCCATCCCAAACCATTCTGGGATTCTGTGATTTGACCCATTAACTGAGAAACTCTCAAAAATCGTTCTAAGACACAGGATGCCACTGGACAACCCTGGTTACAGAAACACACAGCTCTTAAGAAGATTGGGATTGCGACAAGTTTTAGACTGATTTCTGTAGAGAAAATAGAACCAATTCTGTTGCTATGATGTGCCCTGGCCGTCACCTGCTCTCCTGCAAGCTGGGTGCTCCTGGGAGCTGAGCTGCCTCAGCCCAGCACTGAGCTTGGTGAGGCACCTGAAAAGCCCCTGGTGCATGGATGAGTTGGTGCTAAACATGAATCCACAGGCAGGGAATGGTTTGGAAACACTGCCAGTATTTCTCCCCTGACTGGGGAGAGCCAAGTTCTCTTTGTGCCACCAATCAGCCTTTGCTTCAGGTGCTATAATTACCATGTTTAGGAGAACACTACCTGCCAACCCAGGTGGTTTTATTGGTGCAAAATGTTATGTGAGGACCTGGTTTAAAGCTCTCATGTCCCAGTGTTCCTGGGTGGAGGAGAAGATTCCCCTCTACAACTCCACATGGTGCTGGGGGAAGGTTTTCTGGGGGCCAGGACAATCTAACCAGACACGGCACAGCCAGGACATCCCCAGCCTTGGGCACAAAGCCTGATGTGAAGGGCACAGGCTCTTTCTCCCTCGTGAGAGAACCGCAGCATGCAGAGGTCCCTGGCCTCCTTTCTCATCAAGGTTTGGGTGCAGGTCCCTGTCACTCCAGAGTCACCCACGAGGACACCCCAATGCTCAGCGTTCACATCTGGTGAAGAAATTGTGCTGCCATTGCCTCAAGGAAAGCCCCCAAGGCAGGAGTGACCTTACACCAGGCAGCAAAGCTTCTCCCTCATGATAAATGCTCCTTGTTCAGCAGGATGGATGGGAGCTCTGGTTTCCTGGGCATGAACAATCGATTGTGCTGAGGTCCTTTAATTCACCAAACGCATTGGGAGGTACATGCTGTCTGGGCAGACACACAGCCAAGCCACTGAACCAAAAAAAGGGGGTTTAGAGCTTGATCATGATGGATTTCAAACATACTCAGAACTGAAGTGAGGGCTCTACTGAGTTCATTCTCCAGAGAATAACAGCGAGGGGTGAATAACTGAGGAGAGCTTTGGGAACACCTTGGTTTTTTGAGTTAAATAAAGAGACAAGACAAATTAAAGGAACTAAAAATTCTGTGCTTCTTGGGGTCATGGATTAGGGCAAGAAGTCGACTGTGGCTGCTACAATTTCAGCCTGAAGGATGTTTTCCTGGAAGTTTCCCCAGCATTACCGGGGATGCTGCTATGCTGGAGTGTGTCCTTTTATCAGGAGGGTGCCACAAAGCCACCAGCTCCTCCTGAAAGCCAGAACTGCTGTGATCCCCCAGGCATTGACATTTGCCTGCAGACTCTGCAGTAGATCAAGGCCTCGCTGCTGCAGGTACAAACTGCACAAAGTAATGGACAATTCCTGCTGCAAAAGTCTCCAAATCCAAATATAAGACAGAAAAATTGAGAGGAACATGTCCTTTTATAGACTGGGAAGTGAGGCACAGATGGAGTGTGCAACTCCCCCAGGATCACTTAGGGAGGCAGAGGCAGGACATGGGGGTAAATCAACATCTCCTGAAATTTGTTGAGCTCCTGAAACCTGGGATAACTCCCTCTTTGCAGTCATGACACAGACAAGAAACACAAGCGGTTGTCCCTGCTTTGAAAATGCATCTGGGTTTCTCTAATATGGTGGGACTTCCCTGGAAGAGCAGGATAGAGAAACTTGTGTGGGATCTCTGCAGTCCAGATGTGGCTTGGAGGACAGGTTTTACATGTTGGGAAGGAGGCTGTAAACAATGAGCTCTTAACCCCGGAAACGACTTTATAGAGGACAAAATGAAACCCATACTAGAGAACCTGGGACATTGCAAGGCCAGGCTTTGGCTGTGACACATAAACGTGAAATAGATCCTAAAGACCACCAATGCTGTTACTTCATGGGTGCAGAGAAAGGATTCAAGTGCCATTGTTTCTGCTTGGCTTGCTCTCGACAACACAATTTTCTCCCAACTCTTGTTAATGCCGGAGTAAGGAGAGGCCAACCACTGACACACACCATCAGTGCTAATAAAAATCACGGGTGCTTGGCTCACAGAGATCCTTCTGAGAGCTCCTAATAACTGGGAAGCTGCTGCTATTACCACTACAGCTCCTGTGAATGTCATCCTTTAAAAGACACAGTAAACTGCAAGGGAGATGTGTCAGCTTTATGGCAGCAATAACATTTTGATTTCTAATCCACCATTATTTTAAATGAGAAACTCTCATTGCTGTAGCTCAGCCTCTCTCATTCCTTTGCCCTTTACTTCATGACAATTTGCAGGTGCTCCCATCACTGGGGTCAGTGATGGTCCATAGGAACTGATCCCTAAAATGACCCAACAAGGGAAATACCCACTTCCCACATCACAGAATCCCAGAATGGTTTGGGTTGGAAGGGACCTTAAAGAGAATCCAGTCCCACTCCCTGCCATGGGCAGGGACACCTGCCACTATCCCAGGCTGCTCCAAGCCCCCTCCAACCTGGTCTTGGACACTTCCAGGGATCCAGGGGCAGCCACAGCTTCTCTGGGCAGTCTGTTCCTGTTCTCTGGATCTGAGGCTGATAAGTTTACATCCAAATAGAAAACATTAATGGCTCTACCCATCCCTCACACAATCACCTTCAGGGACCTCCACCCACAACCCCCACCTTCTCAGCCCCCCTTTTTGTCATTTCCTCCCTGTTGATATAGACCAGCCCTGGTTTTTTGGTCCCTTCTTCTTCCACCAAATCTGAGAGGCAGAATTTAATCCCAAGGGTTGATTGAGGCATTTCTTTCTCACTTCAATATCTTTCCTCAATCTTACAATTTAACTCAGCCTTTTTCCTCTATCTCAGGCAAGCAATGAGCTCTGAGCATCCTATTCCAGTGGGAGGTGTCCCTGCCCATGGCAGGGGGTTGGAACTGGATGATCTTTAGGGTCTCTTCTGACCCAAACCATTCTGTGACTCTGACCCAGCCAGAGACCCACCTTTGCTCAAGGCAGCCTTGTAAGCACTTGGATGCAGGATGAAGGGGAGAGAAAAACCAAAGAGATTTTGTTGAGAAACACCTGCAATTACAGAGCCTGGGGCTGCATCCTTGGCAGAGCTGAGACCTAGTTAGCACAGCTTTGCACTTATTTATGGGATTTGGGATCCACTTCAGCATAAAAGGTGCTACATACATCAGATATTACCAGGAATTATTAAAGATTCAGGTGATGCAAAAATCAGGACTTTCAGTGGCTTTCTGACTTCATCTTTTGTCCCTTTTCCTTTATCACTTCACTCTGTAACAAATTGGGGCTGGGCAGAGTGAGGAAAGGAGCTCAAACCATACCGAGGGGAGTGGTCACATCAACTCAGTTTGTGGAATCCATTAAGCAAAGACAGTGGAAGTATCTTCTCTTTTAAATGGGACTAAGAAAATATTTTAAAATGCCCAAATGAAGGCTGAATATGGGAGCAGAAGGAGCAAACAGCTCCTTTGGGGATGGGTCTGTGCAGGGACAGGAGCTGGACTCGATGATCCTTGTGGATCCCTTCCAACTTGAGATATTCTGTGATTCTGTGATTCTTGGCAAAGCTCTTTATAGAGGTTAAATACAAAGGATATCACCCAAAAACATGGGGCAGAGATATATCAGATCACTGAGGACACAACAAAAGACATTCCTGGCACTGGCCCTACACCCCTGCATCCCTTCATCCCAGGGAAGGAACCTGGCACCAAACCTTTGTGCTGCTCCACCTGTGCTGTGGCTCACAGGGCTTTCCAGAAAGCCAAGAAATGAAGGTTTATCTTTTGGCCACAGCCATTCAATATCATCAGCAGAGCCCTGCAGAGAGCTGTCCCTCAGCCATTTGCTGATCTCTGCATTCCCAACCAGACAAGCCGAAATCCAGGCTTCTCCCCAGGGCTCCAAGCTAAGTGATCCTCCTCCTCCTCAGTGTAGAGCAGTCCACACAGTCTCCAGCAAAGTCTGATAGATAAATTATTTCCAGACCCAAAATTGCTGAGGACAAGTGTTTTTCCCCTGCCAGCAATGAATGCCTCCAAGCCATGGCGCCGTGGACACAATCTATAAGCTCTGGTCAATCAACATGAAGATTTAGACAGCTCCTCCTCCTCTTTCCCCCCTCAGGCTGTGCAGAAGTGACAATTTTGGCTTTGCTGAGGGCAGGCAGGGAGTAAGCCCACACTCAATAACCAGCCAGGCACTCACAGCTCCTATCCAGGCTGGGATTTGATATGATTCCCTTCCATCAGTCACTGTTCATAAATTGTTTGATCTGACAGGTGGCTTTTGCAGAGAAGGCTAACAGCGCAAGGAAAATTGACAGTTGTTCATTTGGAGTACAAATAACTGGATAAGTCACTAGCTTTCTCCTTTTGGGCTGGTTTTGCTCAAGAGAGAAATAAAGACCAGAGGCAGTTAATAGAAAGACCAAGGGGAGCTTCTGAGTTTCCTCCCAAGGAGGAGAAAATGCTGCCAGTCATCATCACAGTGATGAAAGTCAGTGCAGCCCCCAGCAAAGCCAAGACCAGCTCTCCCAAGTCACCAGGAGGAGTGGGTCAGACCTGCAAAGCTGGACACACATTCCTGGAGCTGCATCCCAGCTGATGGGATGAGGAAATGAGCTTGTTTCAGCTCCCAGCACCTTGGCTCTGCCAATTAGTGCCGGATGTTTAAGAGGTCTCACCTCAGACAGGATAATTTCAGTAATCACAGGCACATCCTGGCAATCTGGGCTAATTTGATTTTGCATGAAAGAGGAAAAAACACGACAAACATGCCAATGGAACACAGATCTCCCTAAGAAGTCATTTGCATGGCCTGAAGAACATAATTTGCAGGTAGAGGACAGTGATGCAGCTGGTTTTCAAAAAAAATTCTGGTTTAAAGACAAAAAGAAGCAAAACAGGAGAAGATTCAGAAGATAACCACAAGGGTGATTCACAGATGTGAGAAAATCCCTCACAAGACTTGGACAACCTGATCTTGGTGGTAGCATCCCTGCCCATGGCAAGGGGTTGGTCTCAGGTGATCTTTAAGGTCCCAAACTGTTCCACAAAGAACATTTCACTGTCTTTAAACAGCCCCCCTTAGGTGCAGCAGCTTTGTCCCTGGCCATGGCCAGAGCTGTGTCACCTGTAGTATAACAACAGAAAATAGGGGCTTTAATGGCTTTGGGCTGCCTGAAAATGCCTTTTTCATACTTTTCCTAAGAAGCCAGGTCAATTGTGTTTCATGCTGCGGAGATTCCCTACAAGACAGGAAAGGAAAAAATAAAAAGAATGAGGTGGTGAATTTACTCAGTGCAGTGATGCTGGCCTGACTGAGCTGTTTTCTTGTGTCCTTCCCCTGGGGAAAAGCACCACAAACTGGTCCCAGCTCTCAAGCTGTGAGCAAATCCTGATTAACACAGTGGCAGCTGGTGAAATGTGTGACTCCTGGGCTTTCACTGGCCACCAGAGCAGCACAGGGACAGCATTTATCCCTGACTTGTGCTGGTAGCACCATTTCTGCTTGCTGAGCCATGAAGACTTCTAGGAGTAATCAGAGAAATTAGGTGATGGCCACAGCTTGGTCTCAGCCTCAAGATCAGCTAATTCAGGCCCACCTAAAGCCCTGCTGAGGCAAATATTTATTCATTCCAGCCTCTCAAAGGCTGCATTGCACACCAAAACACACCAATACACACCAATACACACACACACACCAGTGCAGTGACTGACGGTGTCTTAAAGCATCCATTTGTCCTTTCTTTGGGGAAACTCAAGAAAACTATGTCAAAAATGAAATGATGATGGATTTGTGGTCTCCAGGGTGCCTGGCATGACCAAATGTCTCTCCAAAGAGGTTTGATAATGCTAAAGGAGAAAGATCCAGCCTGGCCCAAGCAGAAACATCCGTGTCTCTGCAAACTGAAAGCCAGGTTTGACACAAGAGCCCTTGCAATTACACATTGCTCAGAGAGAAGCAGTTTAAATGAAATATGGGCAGTTCTGGGTTCAGACTGGCCAAAATCAGCAGCTTCTGCAGGCTGAGTGCCCAGTGCTGCTGTTTTCAACCCCTCATCCTCAGGCAACAGGGGGAAGGGTCCAAGACCAGGCTTGATGGAGCTCTGAGCAGCCTGGTCTGGTGAAAGGTGTCCCTGCGCATGGCAGGGGGTTGGAACTGGGGGATCTTGAAGGTCCTTTCCAGGAATCTGAAGCATTTTATTCCTTTCAGTTCTCTGGTTCCCCACTCACCAGCTGAGTTTGGTCTCAGCACTCAAGGACCATCATCCAGCTCTGAGGGCACTTCACTGTGAGACAGAGCAGCTTCAAACAGCACGGGGAAGGCTGGAAACCAAAGTGTGTCCTTCACATGAGAAGGGCTGTTATTGCCTCAGCAAGAAAAAAACCTCTGAGCAAGAAGAAAAACCTCTGGGATAAAAAAAAAATAGGAAAACACAGCATGTAGGCACCCAGGATATGAGAGATATTCCACTGGATATTCCCTGCTGGGAGCTGGAGAAGGGCATCCAAAAGGAAATATCCAAAAGGAAATTCTCCTCTGAAGGATCAGAAGCTTTTCATATTAAAGCATTTGGAGCTTTCAGGCCTTAATTCAGTTTCTCATTGCTAAAGGCTCGGGCAAGGATGTGGGACATCGTGGTTGCAGAAGTTTCTTACTCTCCAGTCCTGGTCCTGGCCTTCCTCGGAGGTTCATCCTGGCTCAATCCCACCCATCACCAATTTAGCTCAGAAAGCACAATTTGAGGCTGGGGTTTTGCAGGAACAAATGCCAAATGCCAAAGATTTACAGCTCCTAATCCTTGCAAGCATGTGCAGCCCCTCCATGCACTTCATTTAGTGAAATCCAACCCTGCTGGGTCACAGCACAGATGTGAAAGCAATAAAAGAGGTGAAAAGCAGCACAAATATTGGCTGCTGCATTAGGCTGGGTTTAGGGGCAAAAAGGAGGGTGTTCAGGCTCTAGTCCTTTATTCCTGACACCGAGGAGGACCCAGATGTTTTATGCAGTGAGACAAATTCCCTGGGGGGTGTTCCTGGTACCCACCAGAGCTCCTCAGCTGCTGATGTGCCAGCACGAGGACAATGAACACGAGGCATCATTTGAAGTGTTGGACTCAATAACCTCAGAGGACTTTTCCAGCCACAATGATTCTATGATTTTATGATTTTCCGAGCCAGCCCCTCGCAGTCAATCAAAGCCGTGAACAGCAAGCAGAGATCTGTGTGTGTGGTCTGTTGCTTATTCAGAGCTGTCTTATTTTGTCTCCTTCCTGTTCTTCCCCAAGTCTGAGTTTCCACACAGCAGCCCTTAAGAGGAAGGGTTTGCTCCCAAGATCAAGCTGCCAGGACCCTGCCTGGCTCACACACCTCCTTCATCTCCCTCCAGTGCTGCCTCCCACCCCTTCCCACCTTCCTTCCCAGATTTTCACCAGGGAGAAAATCAGCAGGGCTTCACCCCTGCTCTTCTCCTTCTCCTCCCCCTGTGATTCCTCTGCCCAAAGCCTGAGGTTTGTGCCCTGCCCATCCGATGTTCCCTGTGCTCTCCAAGAGCAGGAATTGGGTTTGCTGGGCTGCTCCCCCTTCCCCAGCAACCCCTCACATACAAAATCACCCTCCCCTATCCATTCCTCATCTCTCTGAGCAGAAAGCAAAGAAATATTTCCCTTGCGAGAAGCTTAAGGAATTTTTTGATTTTCCTGGTTTGAAACTCTGCGGATCGTGTGTGTCCTGCTTCCTCCACCACCACCTAATGGCATGAGAGAAAACAGCACCTGGATCCCGGTGAATTCTGTGGGACAGGTGTTCCGGGAGCAGGTTCCCATGGAGGCACACACGGGACTTCGTGTGCAGCTCTTGTCACCTTGGGTTCACTGCAGAGAGCAGTCCCTGAGTGTTCCCCTGCCAAAACAGCCCAAACCAGCCCTGCCTCACCACTCCACAGGCAGAGCAAGCCTTCCCAGGGACACAGTTTAGACACTATAAAATTATTATGTCCATTTTACGTAGGAAACAGAGACCTAAAAGGACAAAATGATCAAAGAGTGGAGGCAATGCAGCGTGAGGAGGAATTAACTCAGGTTTTTTGTCATCGCAGAAGCAAAAATTCTTCTTCCCTGCTCCATGTGTGTCTGTACCTGGTGTTCTGGACCAGTCCAGCACTGCTCAGCACAGCCAGGCCCTTCCAAATAGTTTTGTACAGGCATTAAATGGCACAGGACAATTTAAATTCTGCCTGCCCCTCACACCAAAGCAAAGCCACCAGTCACAAGGGCCGGTTTTTCTGACCTTTTCCTGCAGACCAATGTGATGCTTCATGGTTTATGTGACCCCCAACATGCAATTTATCAACAAATCCTGCACTTGTGTTCAGGATTTTTGGTGCCAGGAGGTATTTGGGGCTTTAATTCTCTAATGAGAAGCTTCAGTGGAAGTTTAAAACCACACAGCCTGCCTTGGGTTAGCAAATGAAACCCTAATCAAAAAAAGACACCGAGATTTCCCTCCAGAGGGGACAGCACTTGTATGATCAAGAAATACAAAGGCAGAAGTTGTCTATCTTGTCCACTTCATGCCACAAAACAGTGTAAAAGTGCATTGTTTAGGATGGAAGTTAAGACTGACCCAGGAGTGACCTGTGTGCCCTACTAAAACCCACCTGAAGTCTGCAGACAAGGCTGTGTCCAAGCATTCCCAACCACCAACCCTCTCTAACCCAAAACAACGACACGCCTTGCCCAGAAAGGTGGATATTTGCCCAGAAAGGAGGATATTTGTGTCCCTGGTTTGGATGTCAGCTCATGCTGGACCAGTCACACGCTGCCCAGAGAGCTGGGGTGCTCCCTGGCAATCCCAAACAGAACCCATCCCCTGGCAGGCACAAGGAGAGCTGTGCCTGGCTGATCAGCAGCTCAGATTTGCTCTTCTGGGAGGTAAAAAACTCTCTCTTCCTCTTCACCATGCACAGCAGCTCTTTGGAGC
This sequence comes from Corvus cornix cornix, assembly GCF_000738735.6. Taxonomy (NCBI): domain Eukaryota; kingdom Metazoa; phylum Chordata; class Aves; order Passeriformes; family Corvidae; genus Corvus; species Corvus cornix. Next base: position 2,643,890 of record NC_046333.1, on the reverse strand, counting down.
ATCTGCCCCCCAAAGATCACCCAGGCTTAAACATTTCCCTGAGTTTAAAACAAAAAAAAAAAGTCTGTTTGAACTGTCAGGCACAACAAAAAGATGCTGCCAGGTCTGCCAGAGCTGAAATCCACTGGCAGTGCAAGGAAAAGCTCAGGATATGTGGCATGTCAGGAATGTCTTGTCCTTTAAATGGTGAAATACAGGGAAAGAGCTTGTTTTGCTTCAGCTAAACCCCATCCCAGGTGTCCAAAGAGGGAAGTCATCCTTCATGGAGGGTCAGTAGCCCCCCATCATAAATCTGCTCCATTCAGGATCCCCAGCTGATGATGATGATGCTACAGGAGGAAGAAACCAGCAGTGTTGTGGCTTCACTCAGTATAACTTAATTTAACACTACTGGAAGAGTTTAATTTGGAAAAAGGAGGCTCAGGGGGGACCTTCTCACTCTCTAAAAGTCCCTGACAGGAGGAGGCAGCCCAGGTGAGGGTTGGTCACTTCTCCCAGGGAGCGAGGGACAGGATGAGAGGAAATGGCTTCAAGATGCACCAGGGGAGGTTTAAATTGGATATCAGGGAAAATTTCTCACTGAAAGGGTGGTCAGGTGTTGGAACATGCTGCCCAGGGAGGTTTGGAGCCCCCATCCCTGGAGGTGCCCAAGGAATTCCTGGATGTGGCACTCAGTGCTCTGGGCTGGGGACAAGGTGGGGGTCGGGCATGGGTTGGACTCCATGATCTTGTAGTTCTTTTCCAACCTTGATAATCCTGTGCTACTTCAAGGAAAGGTACCTGCTTTTCTTCCAACCTCTCTACATCTCCAGCAAGAGAAATCTTATCTTGTTTAGTCACTAAAAATATTTATGGCACTTCGTATCGAGCTTGCTGAAGAAGAGGGGTCTGCTCCACCACCCACAACCAGGGTTAAATCTGCTTTCTCCTAACACCCAGTTTCACAGTTCTGGCTGCCTTTTCACCAGGAGCTGGAATGACAAGTCCCTGTGTTTGACAGGAGGGGAAGGAGCAGGTTGTCCTTGCTGGCTCATGGCTGACGTGGGCAGGAGCACACAAGGAAAACCACCACATTCACCTTGGTCACATAAAACCTGTCCCAGTCCTCCCCTGCTGGCACAGAGCAAGGAGAGGGGAAGGCACCAGCACCCTGAGACCTTTTACATCCCCCTTGTATGGACACAACCAGCAGGGAAAATAAAAAGGCAAACCAGCACCTCCTGTTTGCCAATGGCACACAAATTTCAGCCACCTCAGCTCCTACCCTGCTTTAACTCAGCTCTGCAGTGTCCAAATGTGAAGTTACACCTCCCCTCACCAAAATTTGCATGGGCTGGTGGAGCCCCTGCCATAATTTAAGCCTTCTTCTAGGTTGTTTTTGGTTTTAGCTGCCTGCAAAGCTTCCCAAAGGATTGCTGGGGGGGTTGGAGTTCAGCAAACCCCAACCAGACAGGCTGGGGATGAGACAGACGTGGTAGATGAGGCAAAGGTTTCATGTGGCAGCTCCTGCTCTCCCCAGGGACACTGGGATCCTCACAGCAGCTTTGGGAGTCCCTGTGCACCCACAGCTAAGCCAGGCTTACAGCTGGAATCCAGCTGGGCACACACTGCTGTCCCCTCCCTCAACATAAACCGCGATCCTAGGGCAGGCTCTGTCCTCCTACATCCAGTCTGGACCCCCAGGGTATCCCTCCTGGCCTCCAGCTGCCTTTTCAGAAGGATGCTGGTCCCTCATAAGTCCTCTGTGACACCTGCCAGTCCCACAAAAATGTCCCAGATGCCATCCCAAATGGTATTTGGCAGCTGTGTACAGGAATTGAATCACACCTGAGATCTGCAGGAGGAGGGAGCTGAAGTCTGGGCCTCTGGTGTCTTTTTTTCTCCTATAAAAGGACTCCTGCGTGACAGGCTTCAATTTGAAAATTAATTTTTACATGTTAGGTAAGATTAATCCTCTGCTGACAATGCTGGGGTTGTTCAGACTGAGTAAGGGAAAGCTCTGGGGGGTTTATTAATGCCTACAAATTCCTGATGTGGGGGGGAGGAAAGAAGATGGAGACAGATTCGTCTTGGTGATGTTCATCGAGAGGACAAGAGGCAACAGGCTCAACTCAAAATAGGGGAAATTCCACTTAAACATGAGGAAAAGCTTATTCAGGATCAAACCATGGAGCAGGCTGCCCAGAAATGTTGAGGAGCTTCCATCCTTGGAAGCTCCTCAAGCTTGACTGTGGACTTCCTGCTCTCGTTGATCCTGGTTTCAGCAGCAGGAGTGGATTAGAGACCTCCAAAGATCCTTCCCAGCTCAGCTATCCTGTGGCTCTGTGCATCCCAGTCATTCCCAGGGCATAGCCAGACACCTCAGGCGAGTGTCCAAAATCTTCCAATCTTATCTGACATCATTTCTGATGAACAAAGAGGCCACGCTCAGGCAAATAAAGCACAAGGCAGGTCCGAGCTTAAAAACAGCTCAGTGCCTCATGACAGCCTAATTAAACTGAATTAAAAGAAGGTGTGGCTGCCCCTGGATCCCTGGAAGTGTCCAAGGCCAGGCTGGACAGGGCTTGGAGCAACCTGGGATAGTGGGAGGTGTCCCTGCCCATGGCAGGGGGTGGCACTGGATGGGCCTTAAGGTTCCTTCCAACCCAAACCTTTCTGGGATTCTGGGATTAAGATAAAATACAATATAAAGGTGTTTTTTCAACTCTTTTCTCCAAGTCTCAGACATTCAGTGCTGGGAACAAACTTCCCTCTGGATGGAGCATGAGGTTTCATGTTCTTCTGGGACAGCATGAGGCTGCTCTTAGTGCCACTGCCCTACACCATGGCACCCTAAATCCTCCTGTCCTTGTGCCTGAGCTCCTCTGACAGCTACGTCCTTGCTGCCAAACCATTCCCATGGGCAGGAAGCCAAGGCAAAGAAAGGCTAAACAAATTGTGGAGGAAAGTCAGGAATTCTACAGCAGGGCAAGGAATTAACCCCATGGCTCCTGAGCTTTTTTGAAGTTCATCTTCTTTTGCACACCTCTTAGGAACAGAGTTTTGTCTCTGCTCCTCTCCCTGCTTTCTCCACGGAGAAATGATTGAATAGGTACTGAAATCAGCTGTTGCTTCCACCTAAACCATCCTGATGATACTTAATGGTTGTGATAATGTTTTTCCAGGTTTCTTCCTCCAGGGACAGTTACACTTCTCCCAAATCCTTTCAGATTTTGAACCAGCCTGACCATGAGGAAGTTTTTCCTAACATTTAACTAAAAATCCCGTTGTAGCATAAATCTACAATTTCTGTACTTTTCCCTTTGGATATGGGAAAGAGTTTATTCCCTCCACTTTCTCCAAGATAATAAAATCCCCTCAGCTCTCTCTGCCAACACTGAACAACAGAGACGAACTCGTTCAGCTCTCCCAGCCTGGCTCCAGAGCAGAGGAGATCCAGCTCTTGGAACATCTCAGTGGCCTCCTCTGGAACAACTCCACATCCTGATGTTGGGACCCCAGACCTGCAGCACTGCAGGTGGGGGCTCATGAGAGTGGAGTAGAGGGGGAGAATCAGTCTCCCAACTTTTGGCCACCATTCCTCACTCTTAGAAAGGTGCAACTGGGAGTAAAACAAGCAATGTAGAAGTGAGGACAATCCAGCCTTTGGCACCTGAGCTCAGCCTCTGGCCCTTTTATTTTGTAATCTGGAGAGTCTTCTGTTTACCACAATGGAAAGGTTTTGCCAGACCAGCTCATGTCACTGCTAACAGAGCAATGTCCCCTTGGGGTCCTGGCCAAACACACCCAAATAAACACGTGCCCAAACCCCCTCATGGTCCACCCAACTTGAAGTTGTTGAGTTCACCTCTTCTGCCACCTTGCCAGGCTGATCCTATCACTGTCACTCAGCTGCCTCCCCCAAGCCCTCATCCATTAGCTCATTTGATTGCAGCATTTCTGAATCGATGGGATTTCATCGATTCCCCACGAGCTGCTCTGGATTTACGCCGCTCAAACAGGTCAGGGCCAGCTGGCAGCTGTGTTATATGTTCTCCCCCCAGATCAATACCTAATGGATGAGAGGGATACTTGAGACTGAATACAATTTCGGGATGGAAGGTACTTCATTACACCCTGACTGTCTGCTTTGTTTCCTGCAGCCCATTTGCAGTCTTTTAAAATGATCACAGACATAACTTACCTCGGAACAAAGCAAACGCCCCGTGTGAAGATGATCAGCAGTGCTCTTGGCAAAGCTCCCTCTGCAGAGATAAATGGGTTTCATCACTCTTCTTAAAGGATTCAGCCAAGCTCTAGAGGCAAAAGTTGTATTTCAAAAGAAAATTCAGCTTGTTGAAGGGGGAATGGTTCTGGTTGGACCTGGTGACCTCCAGAGGTCCTTTCCAATCCCAACCATTCTGTGACTCCAGGACATCTCCCAGTGCAAACACAGAGACACAAACATTTACATCATCAGGAGATGCATCTTCACCCTGCCGCCAGCTCAGGAATATGTGTCAGTCTTGTGGTTTTCCTAAAGCTTCAGAACTTGAAATTGAGCAAGAATAGAAGGAGACTTAGCAGGCCAAGGCCACTGAAGCCTTGGAATGTGGAATGACGCCACTGTCACCCGGTCCACACATTCAACCCAGGCTGCCACTGCCTCAAGTGACTGGACTTATTAAAAGGTAAATTGATCAATAAAATTGAGGTAAACACAAAATGTAGCAATAGGAAATAGAGAAATAAAGGAATTATTTCACTTACAGAGAACAAACTACAACTGAGCTGGACTGGCTTTGCACCCCTGTGACAGCCTAGACCAAGAAATCCGTGTAAAATAGGAAAGCAGTTGATTGAAGCAGAGCCATTCAGCAGGTCCAAGAGGAGCTGGGCAGGATTAACCCCACTATCAAACCCAGCAGCTGTGTGGGTGCTCACTGATGTCTGCATGCCTGGGAGAACGGGAACTCTGAGTTCTGGGGGAGATGCTTTCTTGCACGTGGTGATTCAAGAAGTAAATCACATTTGCAGATGAACATAAAAGGATGAGGCCAACACAAGGCCTTGGATTGCCCAGAGAAGCTGGGGCTGCCCCTGGATCCCTGGAAGTGTCCAAGGCCAGGTTGGATGGGGCTTGGAGCAGCCTGGGATAGTGGAAGGTGTCCCTGCCCATGGCAGGGGGTGGGACTGGCTGATGTTTAAGGTCCCTTCAACACCAGGCCATTCTGGGATGCTGTGATTCCATGATTCAATCAATGTTGGGACATCTGAGATGTCCACACAGGACTGGAACACGACCTACAGGAGACCCAAACTCTCCTGGGTTTGGACAAGGGGGCCAAACAGGAGACCTCAAACAACACCAGCCACGGATATTCAGACACCTGAACCTCCCTGTGAACTTAAGGAACATAAACATTCAGAGACACACATTTACAGGGCTCTTCACCAGAACCACATTAATATTCAGATGTTTATCACACCACTTATGCCACAAATCATTTCTCTTTAAGCGCTGCTTTTGTGTGCTTTGTTAGAAATCTCTTTGCAGAAGAAAACCAGCAGTTATGCTAAGCTCCCTTCAAGTAATTCAAGCCTTTTTCATCCCAGTCCCAGTGTCAGCTTGTCTAGGATGTGTCCTACACACTCTGTTTGAATTTCATGAGTCTAATAACCCTTCTCGAGACTGACAGCTTTGGTTTAAATTTCTGGGCAAAAACCACAATGAATCTGCAGTGTCAAAGAGCACCCGAGGTGCAAAATGACAGAAAGACTATCAAGTAACTTTTAAATTTAAAATCAGAGAAGTCTCCCGTGTTCCGTAGAGATATCATGGAATTATAGGATGGTTTGCGATGGAAGGGACCTTAAAGCTCATCCCATTCCAATCCCCTGCCATGGGCAGGGACACCTTCCACCAGACCAGGTTTCTAACCAGTGCCTTCCCTTCACGTGTTAAATAAGGCCAAAGAGGATGAGTTCAAGCCTTTAGACCGAAATAAAAACATAAATACCGAAGGCAAACATAAAATGAGAGGGAAATACCCTAAATCTAATGACACCAGACATTGAGGCAACTTGCAAGTAGCAGGTAGTTCACACCTGTAGAACCCAGGTAGGGCTACAAGCTTTTCAGACCTCTTGAGACACAAAATAATGGGATGGGGAAGCAGTGGGAATCAAATTAATTAATCATTTATTGCCTGCCACTGCCTGGGGTGAATGAGCACAGCATGGGGAGGGGGAAATGTAATATACCATAAAATCAATGCCCATCGATTTTCCACATCCAGTAGATTGATCTCTTTGACATGAAAGGCTCGTGTTTCAACAGATTTTATTGGTCTTTCCTGGTGGTGAACATTGAGTGAGCAGAGACAAAAGGGTGAAGCCTGGAGGAATATTCTCACCTGGAGAAATATTCACCTGGAGGGTTTCTGGCTGTACTACTTTGACTATTTTGCTCATTCTGGCTGGGTTTTTTTCATGTTGCTGGGGTCTCTGGCAGTACTTGCAATGAAATCTCTCTTTCTGGTGTATGTTTGTCCAGGACTTCGTGGGTTTGGGCAATCTTGTACTAATGTTTTCCTCATGAATACCTACAGACAAGCTTGAAATTTGGTTCAGAAGCTGTGGCTGCCTCTGGATCCCTGGAAGTGTCCAAGGCCAGGCTGGACAGGGCTTGGAGCAGCCTGGGAGAGTGGAAGGTGTCCCTGCCCATGGCAGGGGTGATCTTTCAGGTCCCTTCCAACCCAAACCATTCCATGGTGGGTTTGGAGGTGTCAGGGGTGTCTCTGTGACCTATGCAGGGTTTCTGCATGTGGTGGTTTGAGTCTGGTTCTTTTTTGTGCTGATTGTGGGGTCCAGAAAGCAGGAAAGAGATACTGGGATAGAGGGAGGGAGAAAGAAAGACAGAAAGGAGGAAAATGGGTCAATGACAACACTAATGAGAGTGACTGAGAGCAACCAAGAAACAAGAATAAAATGTTTCTGGTATTATTTATTACATCATATTTAAGACATAAAGTTGGAGTGTTTTTAGTGCCCTTTACAGTGCAGCCAAAGGTAAATCTGGCAACCCCAAAGCTGTGCTCATGCTGAAAAGCATCACATGCTGCCATCCTGACTGCCTTTAAACTCCCTAAATCAGCTGAACAGGAGGATAATGAATTGCTGGAGAGGGAGAAAGAACTGAGCAGTTCTTTCATTTGCTTTCCCCAGCTTGTGAATCCGAGTCTCCAGTGGCACTTTGCCCAGTTCATTTTCCTTTAGCAGCTGGTAAATGAATATGTGATCAGGAAGCGTTTCCAATAAATGTAATTACGCCTCTGCTGGGGGGGTGTTGAGGGAAAAGCAGCCCAGCAACATTTTATACGAAACAATAAAAAGGGAGAGGAGAAATTATAAGAAATTCCAGCTTAACTTGGTTCTCACGGGTTAAAGGAGATCACCTAAGTCCTAACCTGGTGAAAATCAGGAAAGAGCTCCTTTAGCTGTGGAAAGAATTCCCTCCAGTGGATCTCTGCACTCTCATACTGCTAGAATGGCGAGCTCAGGGAATCATGGAATCATAGAATGGTTTGGGATGGAAGGGACCTTAAGGATCATCCAGTGCCACCCCTTGCCATGGGCAGGGACACCTTCCACTATCCCAGGCTGCTCCAAGCCTCATCCAACCTGGCCTTGGACACTTCCAGGGATCCAGGGGCAGCCACAGCTTCTCTGGGCAACCTGTTCTAAAACCCTCTAAGTAAAGAATTTCAGCCAAACATCTCATCTAAACCCATTGTCTTCTAGTTTAAAGCTGTCTCCCCTTGTCCTATCGCTCCCCACCCGTGTAAAGTTCATTCCATGGCAGGAACAACTGGGTGCTCCCTGGGAAGAGGCTGTACAGCCACATCTGCTGCCGCACCAGCTGTGGATTTTGCCCCGAGGCATCTGGGCACAGAAACTCTGCCCATCTGCAATCACAGCTTGCAGGCTGCAGCCATAAAGGATGGCCTCTCTCTGGGCAAATAGGGTACCTGCCATAAAAACCTACCTGGCCTAAGTTCACACGGCTCAAAGCACTCCTGAAAGTCCTGTGTTAAACACAGAAGAAAGGAATATCTGCTGGGAGATCAGATTGTTCCTTTCTGTTCAGGTGTGCCTGCAAAAATATTGCTATGACACAACAGAGGCAAACAAAAAATAGCTGAGGTGGTTTGTTTGTTGGGTTTTTTTAATAAACTCTGCTGAGGGCTGTTTAATTGTTCCCAGAGGAATGAAGGGGAATGTTGTCGGAAAACTTTCACTTTTCTTTCACTGGAAGTTTCAAAATGCTGTCTGGTGATTTTGAGTGAAATTTCATCAAAATAGGCATTTTCTCTGAAAGAGAACAGTTCCACAAAAAGGTTCTGCAGCTGTTTGATGTAGGAGGAAGTGAGGCACAGAGAAAGCAAGAAATCCCCATATCCTGGGTGTGGATGACAAGAACCTCACGTCAGTGTGGGATCTATGGATCCCAAGGGAATTTGTTCCTGGAGAGCAGAAGCTCCATTTCACTCCCCTGAGCTCAGAAACACTGCCTGGCCATAAAACCTGATTTCTGCATGACCCTGCACAGCCCTAAGCGTGTCTGGAGTCACACAGGGAATTCCTGGAGAGCAGGAATTGTACATAGGTCCCTTCAGCTCTACAGCTGTGTCAAAGCCTCACAACCCCTTCGTTTTATGGAACTCTCCAATGATCCCTGGGCTGCTCACTCCAGAACAGGAACCCTTGAAGTCTTCAGATTGGAAAAACATTGTCGAAATTGAGCCATGCTGTAAGCTGGGTTCAGTAAGATGAGTTTTAGAAATCTGTCCCCAAATCCAGCTAGAGAAAGGAGTTGAATTCTCAGAGGTGCTCTGAAATCAGTCCTGCTGCTCAGGTTCCTCAATCTGTCCTGATATCTCCATTTATATCACCCAATCTGTCCTGATATCTCCATTTATATCACCCAATCTGTCCTGATATCTCCATTTATATCATCCAGTCTGTCAGTATCTCCTAACCTGACTCCAGCTCCTCTTCTGAAGTTCCTCAAGCTTCACTTTTCCTTCCATCTTTCCCACATTTATATCCTCATTTCTCTTCTAGTGTTGCAAGCAGTGACCAACTCTCCCACCAGCCAAAGGCCTGGGACCTGCACTTTTCCTTTCTCTCCTGACTTTTACTGAGCTCTCAAACGCTCTCACCAGCAGGGTTCACTGATCCTTGGCAGGAATGCTTTGCACTCCAAAGTTCCTGCTGCACTCAGCATCCACGGGCCAAGGAAAACCTTTGGGGCTTGCCTGGTGCACCCATTTCCCTCTGTAACCTCATGGAACATCACAGCTCCCAGCTGGGATCCTTTTGTTGAGCCCTTCACAGCCACCTCAGAAGTTGCTCTCAGGGACTCTGGAGAGCTCTTTGGTCGATTTAGCTGTGCATAAATCTCTGTGCCCATCACACCACAACTTGTTCCAACACCGAGCTGGGAGCTGGAAAACCATTGAACCCCAGAACGGGTTGGCTTGGAAGGGATCTTAAAAATCATCCTCTTCCAAACCCCTGCCATGGGCAGAGACACCTTCCACTATCCCAGATTGCACCAGCCTGGCTTTGGATGCTTCCAGGGATCCAGGGGCAGCTACAGTTCTCTGGGCAATCAGTCCCTCCTGGCCAATTCAGCATGTGAATAAACAGAGGGGATTCCAGTGGGAAAGGAATCCTCCCACCAGGGGTGTTTTGACCATCACACGCTGAGGGAGGTGGGTGTGCAGGAGGTGCCCCAGCTGCTGCAGCCAGACTGCAGTGGGGCTGTGCAGGTCTGAAAAGGCAAAGCCCATCACTCACTGCAGACACCTCCGCTCCGCGTTTAGTGCCGTGACCTTTTGCATTATTGAATGTGCTCATTGCTGTAGGATTGATTTTCCTCCCAGGCAGTGATGGATGGAGAGATCTAATCCAGGGGGAAGAGCTGCTGAATAACCTGGGTCAGAAATATTCTCAAAGCCCTTTTCCTTTCTTGCCCACATCCCCAAGTGGGCCTAAAGCAGCAGGAGGTGCCATAATTAACCAACAGGAGCCCATAATTCCTCAGTACATCAATGGATTTGGGGACTACACAGCTGAACAGGCAGCAAAGGATGACTTAATTTGCAATCATTAATTTATTAAGCACTTAAAGTTTTTAAGTCGTTCTTAAAAGGCAATGGGGTCTCCACAAAACTGAGCAGTGAATTTTAACGACTCAAGACTGTCAGAACAAGGGCTGAGAGCAGTTACACCCTGCCTTTAAAATCTTTGTGTGATTAAACTCTTTGATCACAGCCCACTGTTGCTGTTTCTAGGCCTTCCTGGACAAAAACTGTCTTGAGCTGAACAAAATATTTCATTTTCGGGATGCTTTCTTTTTGACTTTTATCGAGATTGAGGCTGACAGTGAAGCATCAGTTTGAAAGAAATTGCAGCATTTGAAGTTGGGTTTTTTAAAAGACAAGTTTGGATTTTTTCAACTGGTGATTGAAACAACCAAATGAGCTCAGTTCATCGTCTAAAATCCAAAAATCTCAGGATGGTTTGGGTTGGAAAGGATCTTAATGATCATTTAATTCCAATCCCCTGCCATGGGCAGGGACACCTTCCACTGTCTCAGGTTACTCCAAGCCCCGTCCAACCTGGCCTTGGACCCTTCCAGGGATGGGGAGATGGAGTCATACAAATCTGCAGTAAAAAGCATTTTTAGGTCTTTTTTGGAGGCTGATGTGTCTCAACTATCACAAAAAAATTAATTGCCTTAAGCTATGGGAACAACACCACATTTCTCCTATCCACAGCACACTTCCTTCCTGCTTGGGAAGGCACTGGTAGTGCCAGGTTATTGTAACTCTCCCATAAACTTATTAGAAACTTGTAAATTGGAAATTTATTGAGTCAGATTCCTGATAATGGGGGGGAAATAAAGGAAAAATAGAACATTTTGATGTTCGGTATCTATCAAGAGAGCCTTCAGGGAGAAAAATTTGATTTAGGTTTTTTTGGTGGGGTTTTTTTTAATGCAGTGCTAATTTAGGACCTGAGTGCTGTGAAGTAGCTGAGCAGCATCCAGAACCCTCAATCACAGGATGGTGAAGGCTCGTGAAGTCCCAGAGATGCTGGTGGGAAGGGACATTAAATCACAGCTTGTGGCAGGTTTGTAAAATCACAGGGATGTGGTTGGAAGGGGCATTAAATCAGGGAGATGTGCTTGGAAGGGACATCACGTCCAAGCTTTGGCTCGAGGCAGGACTGACACCAGCACTGGTGCAGCTGTGGCCAGGCCAAGACGGATCAGTCTCTGGGGAGGGAGAAACCCCAGCCCATGTGAGCTGTTCCAGAGCTTCACTTCCCTCCTAGTGGAATTTCTATCCAACATCCAGCCTGGGCCTGCCAACTGCAATCACAGAATCACAGAGTCATAAAGGCTGGAAAAGATTTCTAAGGTCACTGAGTCCAACCTTAACAGCACTGCCCTGTTCACCACTAAACCCTGTCCCAGGTGCCACATCCACACAGCTTTTGAGCACTTCCAGGATTGGTGATTCCAGCTCTTCCCTGGGCAGCCTGTTCCAATGCTTGAAAACTCTTTCCAGGTAGAAATTCCCCCTAATATCCAATCTACACCTCCCCTGGCCCAGCCTGAGGCCGTTCCCTCTGCTCCTGTCCCTGTTCCCTGCGAGCAGAGCCCGACCCCCCCGGCTGCCCCCTCCTGTCAGGGACTTGTGCAGAGCCACAAGGTCCCCCCTGAGCCTCCTTTGCTCCAGCCTGAGCCCCTTTCCCAGCTCCCTCAGGAATTCTCCAGCCCCTTCTCAGCTCCGTACCCTTTCCTGGACACGCTCCAGCCCCTCAATGTCCTTCTTGTCATGAGGGGCCCAAAACTGACCCCAGGATTGGAGGTGCCCCAGCAGGGCTTCACTCTTTGCCAGAGAAGACGTGGTACAGACAGCTGAGCACTCTCCATGCAATGATCAGGAAGAGATTTAAAACAAACTTAAAAACAAACAAACAAACAAACAAACAAAAAAAAACACTACAGGGAAAGAAATTGCTGAAAAAATCCCTACAATTGTGGCTGGGAAAGAATTTTTTTCCAGACCACAGGTGATACCAGAAGTAGGCAACTTCTGGCAGATGCCAACAGGACTCTCCTCCCCAGGCACTTCCCCTTCACTCCTCAACAGTAGCAAATTTACTGTGGGATTAAGCTGGGAAAAAAATCCATCCTGTTTACCTGGCCTTGTCACTCTGTGCCACCTGGCAAAGGTTTCTCCAGGAAGAAGCATCCAGAGCCACTTCTCCCCACCATGTGCCCTGAGGAGCTCAGGCACTAGGATGAGGCTGGAGCAGAGGTAACCAGGGCAGCCCCAAGTGTCCCTGCTCCTGTTTTTCCCTGCCTCCTGTTCCTCCAGTTATCCTGTACATCCCCAGTGTGCTGGTACACAGAAACCTCTGGTGAGGGAGGTCCAGATCCTTCTTCACACCCACCCCATTTCCCTGCCCCCGTGGAGGAGGGGATCAGGAATCCGCACTGCTGGAAGTGAAAAAGGCAGGAAGAAGTGGTTGTAATAAAAACAAATTAATCACTGAGCACACACTGCTGGGAAGGACTAACGAGACTCTGCCAGGTCCCTTTCAGCACCATCAAAGCCCCCCTCAAACCCAGTTTGGTCACTGGAAGCAGCCTGGTGACCTCTGGCAGCTCCAGCCTCTCTGCCCAGCACTGGACCACGGGATCCAGCCCAGCTCCAGCCTGGAAGCAGCACTCTGTGTCCTCTGGGGGAGGATTATCCGCTGCCATCCAGGTGTCCCATCTTCCCACTCCTTGCACAGCGAGGGCTGCCTCACCCTCTGCCCGTTCATCAGCAGAGTTGTGGTGATGCCGTGATGGTTTTTCGCCTTTTATACCCCTGTTATACCTTTTTACAACTTCTGTATTCCTAGTGCTTTTCGCCTACATTCTTGGACTTGTTTGTTAAGCTCAGAGACTAAACATTTTAGAAGCTTTGTAGGTAGGGATCAGTGTGCCCCAGACCCCAAGGTCCTCTCCAGAACACATTCTGTAAACTAAGATAGAACCATCCAGGGGAAGGTTCCTTGGGGAGGGGAGCTCACTCGAGCCTCTCATTGGGGAATCTTTGATAGATATGTTAATTAGTAACACCTAGAATGTTATACCACATCTTTGGGGATTACTCAGTGAGGTGCATCTCGATGCATATGACCTGGACATGTACACCTAAGGATCCTTAAAATAAATCCCAAGGTAAAATCCCTTTTTCCCTTCTAACCGTGTATGACTCTTGATTTTAAGACCAGGAGAAGGCATCAGTGGAAGCAAGGCTTTGCCTCGGGTCCCGTTCCAAACCTCAACTTTCCAGGCAGTTTCTGCAGATGGATTAAGGACCAGGAACGTGTGGATGTGTGCCCCCACGCTGCCGGCCTCCTCTCAGAAACCCTCCAGCCCTTCCTGACCCCCTCAAGCTGAGAACAAAACCCCAGTGCTCAGACCAGGAGCGTCACTGTTCAGCACAAAGAGCGAGGCTTTGCTCCTTAAAGACAGAGAGAGAAAATAAAAAGAAAAACCAATCTGCGGTGACTTCGCTTCTGTCAAACTGTCCCAGCCCCTCCAGGTAAGCGGATTTGAAGCCCTGAAGTGATCCTCCTACAGTCTCCAGGGTGTTTTGTCTCCGTTTCTGGAATCCTGCAGCAAAATCTGCTGGGGGAAGTGCAGCACTTGTACGAGCAGGGACGAGAACTGGCAGGTTCCCCTTGCCAGCGGCTCAGCTCCCTGCCCAGCCTGGGCACGGCTTAGCTTGTGCGCTGGTGCCTCCCAGTGCCTGCGAAAAGGAGAAGCAGAAATCTCCAGAAGCAGCGTTGAAGACTGTTTCAAATGTTTTATTTTAAATCGAAGTATTCCTTGATATCACAGAGGATCCGAGAATGGTTTGGGTTGGAAAAAACCTTCATGATCATCCAGTTCCGAGGCAGGGACACCTTCCTTGCTTGAAGTCCCATCCAGCCTGGCCTTGAGCACTTCCAGGGGAGTGTTATGTGCCTGTTCATGCTTGAGGGGATCAGGAAATCCTGTGTGAGCTCAGGGAACAGCCAAGGAGCCCTGGGAACGGGGGAACAAGGCTTCTCCCTGCTCAGTTTGGTGCATTAACCACAAAGTGCTGCTGTTCCTCACCTGCCCCCTCTGGCCCCAGCAGCCACAGAATGAGCCAATAAAAGCTTCAAAGAGGAGAAAAATGCCATTATGACTCAAGTATGGGCCAGACACAAAGCAGAAGCTTCAGGATCAGCACAGGACACCATCCCTGGAAGTGTTCAAAAAACGTGTGGGTGGTGTGGCACTTTGGGACATGGTTTAGGGGTGGATTTGGCAATGTCGGACTCAAGCCTTAGAAGGCTTTCTCAGCCTCATTGATTCTCTGTTCTGACTCATCAGGGGAATTTTGGCTTCTGAGTCCGAACCAACAACCCAGCTGCCAGCTCTGGGATGCCTCAAGCACCAGAGGTTCCTGCTCTGCATCACCTGAGTGTTTCTCAGGAGTCTTAACTGAGACCTGTGTGCAGGGGAAAGGCACAGCCCTGGAGCTGATCCATCTTCTGGAAGGGTGTGCCAGCTCCCAGGGATGCTCAGAGCAGATCTCCCTTGTGCAGGGAAGCCTGCTGCTGTACCACAGGATCAGGGAATCATTAAGGCTGGAAAAGACCTTTAGGATCATGAAGCCCAACTATCAGCCACTGAAGTGCCATACCCACACATTTTCTGAGCACTTTCAGGGATGTTGAATCCACCACTTCCCTGGGCAGCCAGTTCCAGGGCCTGACCTGATGCCTTAGGTTTTAACTTTTATATTTTTCAAATCCTGCACTGCCTGGTGTGTAACTCTGAAGTTCCTTGTAGCCTGTTAACCTCTGCTCTCTGTGCTGGGCAGACACAACAAAGCCTCTCTGGGCCTGCTCTGCAGGGACACCCAGACCGTCCTAGGCCCAAAATGTGTAAACCAAAGAGCCTCTAAGGGGGGCAAGCTGAGGGGAATTACATCATTAACTGAAGCTTTAATTGGAGAATTAACCCTGATGTGCAAACGAACCCAACCTATAAAAGTGTGAAGAACTCGTGCCCTGGGGTCCACCTTGGGGTCCATCTGGGCAGTGGCCTCTGGCCCCCAGGGGTACCTTTGAAAGCCTTTCAAATAAACACCTGCCTTATTCCCTTACTCCCGTCTAGTCTCTGTTTCTAGGTGGCCTCTTACCACCCTTTGTGTAAAAAAATCTCTTCTAAAATCTAATCTAATCTTCCCCTGGCTGAGGGAGAACCTGAACAACTCGACGCTGCTTCCTCTCGTCCTGTCCTTTGTTACCTGGCAAAGGCAACCACTCGTACGTAAATCAGGGTCACACCTAATGCAAAGACAGCAAATCCCAGGATGAGGGATTGCCACTGACCCAGTCCCTGTCACCTCAGCAGCTGTGGTTGTACTGTCACAGCCTCTGAGCAGCACCCAGGGCTCATTGAACCCCACCCAGCACAGGGGGCTCTGCTGCTGCAAGCCTGGTGTGACCTGCACAGGTTTGTTCAGCACCTTCACTGCAGCTTGGTTGGGCATTTTGCCTTATCCAGGAGGTAAATGTGAATATTTGGGGCCAAGCAAGCCAGGTCTGTGCCCTCTGCTCCCACCCAAGGCCTCCACAGCAGGAGGAGGTGGCAGCTCCCCAGAGAAAGCCTCATGTTTGCTTTGCCCTCTGGTGGGTGCTAGAGCATTTCAGGGCTGAACTTTCTGCCTACTTGTTCTATTATTTCCCTACAAGAGCCCATGAAAGAAGGGATTTGGGATATTCATATCTCCCCCTGCATAATGAAAGGATTTATCTCAGCCCTCCGTGCTGTACTGTCTGGTGCTCTACCTTCTAATGGTCATTATTTCAAGCCTTCCTTACCATTCTTATATCAAAAGATATTTATTCCACCAAAGGGAATTTTAAAGGCATCTGTGTTTTGCTTATCATGTCCTTTAAGCGGGAACAGGAAGCAAAGGCTTTTTAGGGCTCTTTGCTTGGTGTTGCCGTTTCATTACTTTTTAAAGGATTCTTCCAAAGGCTAGAGAAAAACGGCTCAAGCGAATCACAGAATCCCACAATGCTTTGGGTTGGAAGGGACTTTAAAAATCATCCAGTTCCAACCCCTGCAGGGGCAGGGACACCTTTCATTATCCCAGGTTGGTCCAAGCCCTGTCCTGAATTTAGGACAAGTGGCCCATAGCTTTTAAAGTCATGACCACTTGAGAGGGACACTTCAACTCTCACCACCTCCTGCCTGCCCCTGATTTGTGGCTATGGTTTTCTTCCCCCCCCCTCAGTTTTTCCATGCAATTGGGTCACCTTTGAAAGTCAGCGCTCAGCAGAAGTGGAGTTACTTTGTTTAAAATAAAAACATGTATTTCTATCACCTCAGGAGTTGTTTCTCTTTCGGCACAGGGACCCTCTGATCCTCCCACCTCCTTTTATCAGCGTCTTCAAAAGATAAAGGGAGTTGTAATTGCTTTCTCCCCTCACTGCAGAAGAAAGGGAGAGGCTGCTGTTCCCTCTACTGGCATCCTGAGAAGAAACACACTTTGAGCAATCATTTATTTACAGAGCAAAAATAACATCTGGATTTCAAAGGGCAGAGCAGTTCAGAATAATGAGGCTCTCTCCTCCCTCCCCTGCCATCAGCTTCTGCTGATTCCCACCCACTGCCTGCACAACCCCTCCTCTGCCTCTCTCCTCATTCCAGGGGCTTCTCCCTCTCTCCAAGCATTGTTTTGCTTCTGCCACAGAATCCCAGAATGGTTTGGGTTGGAGGGACCTTAAAGATCATCCAGTGCCACCCCCTGCCATGGGCAGGGACACCTCCCACTGTCCCAGGCTGCTCCAAGCCCCAATGTCCAACCTGGCCTTGGACACTTCCAGGGATCCAGGGGCAGCCACAGCTTTTCTGGGCACCCTGTGCCAGGGCCTGCCCACCCTCACAGGGAAGGATTTTGCAAATATTTAATCTAACCCTGCCCTCTGGCACTTTGGAGCTGTCAATACCTAGGTGTCATTCCTGTGGAGAAGCAGGGAGGAGAAAAATGTGAAGAAACCAGTAGTTCCATAAGCCTGATTTCTTCCAGCTCTTTGATTTTTGCCTTATTTTCTGATTCCTGAGTCCCGTCACACAAAGCATCTCTCCCACACACGAACCCATCCCATTCCAGTGGTGAGAAAGCTGCATTTTCTGTCACATCAAGCCCCTCTTTACTGTAACGCTGCTGAATCTGTCTCTTCAGTTACCAAAGGTGGCTGAAATTGCCCAAAAAAAGTTCACAAGCCCTTAGTAGGGACAGACTAATTAGCAGGCCTGTTTTCATTAAGGCTAAAAATGCACCTGCAGACTGCCACATCCCCACTACTCCCTGGCAGCAGCTGGAAAGGCACCCTTGGGGTGTGTTACATCTCATTTCATGCACTTCAACACACAAGTTTTGCAGGAAAAGCCTCCAAGAGTCTCTGAAAATAAAGAGCAAAAGAGATTCTATCACAGCCTCCTGCAATCTCCTGCTTGGATAACTGAATTCCCATACATATATTTATAAATATGTTTCTATGGTTCAACTGATGAACTGGCCACAGGGATCACTGAAAATGTCTGCAAAAATGAAATATAATCAGTTAATTTCTAATATAATCAGTTCATTTCAAACTCTGAATGAAGACAACCATTACAAAAAAAGCCATTTATTAGATATATGTACATATATACATACACATGCAAAATGATTTTATACACATTTACACAGGTTCAATTATTAATACAGTGCAAAAATGTCTAAAAAGGTACCAGCCCACCTTCTACAAACTCCATAGGTCTTTGGGAGAAAGGAAAAAAAAGCCAGAGAATTACCAGCTTCATAAAGTGACTAAGCACTGCAAATCTTGAAATTATTGAAGTTTATTCTTTGCCAATTTTCTTGTGCTGAGCTGCTGGGTGAGGAAAAGAGTTTCCGAAAGACTTATCTTGCAAACTGACAGAATGAAGAAGATGCAATCCAAACCACATTAACCAGTTTAAAGCTGAACAAAAAGGGATGGGTTCCTCTTTGGGGATTTGATTCAATACAGGAATAATCCCACGTTATGAGTCAGATTTTATGTTCTCAAACTGCAAGTCATTCTTTTTTATTAAATCTTAAAGCACTGAGATCAATGTAAACTATTCTATTCCTCTTGCTGTTTTGCCAGGAGAGAATGTTTAACTGTATAAATACCACGTGAATATGGGATAAATACCAAATAAAAAATAAAACCAGGTCAAACTCTGTGTGCTCTGCCTCATCCTGGAATCCCAACCCAAACCTATAAAGTGCACACAGACTAATCCATGTGGATTCCTTAATATGGTTTACACATATTACAGGGGGAAAAAAGGGTTGCAAAGGGATTAAGACCAAGACCAAACCAGAGCTTTGTCATTGGGTAGAAAAGATCTAAAGATTCAGTCACACCCCCCAAAAATCCACAAAGAAAAAAAAAAAAAGTTTAGGCAAAGGCAGAACTGAACCAGCTGATTTGGTTTGATTTTACTGAAATGTTTTTAGGAAAACCAATTCAATAAAAGCTGCATTAAACCCTTCTCCACTCTTAATTGCACAATTCTCCAAACACCCTGGTCTAGCACTCCTTTGCAGAGCTGTGGCTGACATCCCCTGGCTCAGGGATGGATTTGCTTCAGGACAGAGCAGCTGGATGCTCGGGAAACATCAGCCATGTTCCAGCTTTTCCAGTCAGCTCCGTACAAGGCTGAGGAATGCCCAGCTGTGAATGCTCTGTGAGCCTCAGGCCAGAGCAGGGCTGGCTTTAGCCAAGCCCAGGAGAAACAGGAAAGCTCTTCTGGACTCTTCAGCCACAGTGAGGCTAAAAAGGCAGAGCAGGGGGTTGGCTCCTGTCCTAAAGTTCTTTTCATGAAGTTTTGTCTGTCTGTAGTATAAAATGCTTCATCCTTTCCCCACAGGATGATTCCCCATGGGAACCCAGTTTATGCTCCTGGAAAACACCATCAGTCTTCGCATCCGTTACCCTCAAAGTGTCACATTTCTAGTGTCAGGTTTTTGGGGTGTTCTTCTTTCAGGGTTTTTTTTTTTTTAAACTTGTAATCCAAACTCGTGGCTGAGTTCCCTGCAGTCTCCAGAAGTAATTTATCAAGGAAAACTGGGACTGAACAGCATGAAAATTAAGAGCAGTACAAAACCCCTCACATCTGTGGGGTCATCCTGGTGTCCTAAGGACAGTGGTTGAATTCTGGCTTCATTTCTCCACTTGCACTCTGACAGAAAACTGGGATAATGACAGACAAACAACTTTAATCCACTCCCTTACAACAGAAAACCTTTCCCTTATGGCACACAGCTCTAGCTGTGTCCTTAAATGCCTGGCTGAAATATTCCTCCATCATTCCCTACCAGACTACTCCTCATAGTTTGGAGGTTTTTATCACGTTGCTGCTACAGTAAGTGCAGTGAAAAAGATTTTTCACACTTTCCTCCTGGGAAAAGCTCTGGCACTAAGTCTCCTGATGTCCTAGAGACTGTCCAGGCTGTAATGGATGCTGTTGCTGCAGTCAGCTGCATCCAGAAGTGCTTCCAAGGTACAGCACCACAAATTTCTGGTCTGATCCTCGTGTTTGCATCCTGAGATTTCAGGAAAATTCACTGAGATACAAGAAAGGAATTTTCTTAAGTGTTCCTGCAAAAAAGACAATTCTGCTGCATGTTAATCTCTTTGCAACCAGAGGTAGAGATTATGTGAGGGGAAAAATAAATCTTTGGTGAAAGAAATGGGGATGACCAGAAAGAAAAAAAGGATAAAAGGAAATTTTAGGACCGTAATTCCACAATAACACACCTACAGTTCTCTACATCTCAGTTTGGATCTCTACAACCCCTCAGGGACAGCTGCATCAAACTGCTATGCATTTTTTTAACTGCCAGCCTAAATTATTCATCTATGCCCTAAAATGCCCATGTGCACCTCGATCCATGACAGGGAACAACACCCAGTGCAGCAGAGCTTGGGAATTCCAGCTCTGCAGTCCCCTATTCCAGGGTGCACACTCAAAACTCATCTTAGTGTGAGAACTCACCACTACAGGTGTTTTATAGAACAAAGAGAACCTGCTCTTGCTTTCCATTCCTGGGAATGGCTTTCTACTCACCAGCTACTCAATTTTCTTTTAAAGGAAGGTGAAGGAGTCAGTGGCCTGTCATAAATAGACTTGGAAGATTTATTATCCATACAGAGCAAGCAAACATGGAACTGCCCTTATCCTAAAAGTGACCTTAGCCAAGGAAACAAAGGCCACATGAGCTGACAGATCACTTACACCCACTTGGATTATTTTCTGCTGCCCCAAGCATATTTGCAATTAACCCATGAGCACACACTTAACTGCAATGTGCTGTTCAGCCAAGGAGATATTTATAGACTCTATGGTTTATAAAAGAGCCACAGTCTTTTCCTGTCCTTCCAAACCTAGAAAAGTGACCCTGAAGCTCACCCTCACCATTTTCCCCACCGATACTGCACTCATCTAATTACAGCTAACAACCCCTTTACTCACATTTACCAAGAATCTTCACAAATTCTAGAGACAAAAATGTTCCCCATCACTTTACCTCCATTTTACTACACAATTTGAATATTTGCAGCAGCAGGGCAAGACTGATCTGCCAGACTGTCACAGAGCCAGTAAGACAAATGGCAAAATGCTATCTGGATGGTGGCAGTCAAGGAGGAAAAGCTTGTTGATGGTAAGAACTTCCATCTGTTGGTGACACCTGACAAGCTCTACCATTGCCATGTTAAATACAGCTGCACCCCTTGCTGTGTGTTGGACACAGTTACAGCACCCTGCCTATCCCAAGTTGCTTGGAACTGTTCTCCTTGCAATAACCATTGCCAGGGATGGTTAAAAAACACTCTGAGCTATTTTTGGCCAGGTGAATACAAAAGAAAAAGTTGTAAAAACAGAGTAGCAAACCCCAAGTTTTTTTCATACGCCACAGTCAGGCTGCTTCTCCAGGAGCTGCCTTGTCAGGATCTGGTAAGAAGAAAGAGAAGCCACTCCTACGTGGAAGGAGATTTGCCAGAGGTTCCGTAATCCATACAAGTAAATGTTGCATGAACAGACACAGAAAAGGAGCACAAATGTCTTCACCTTCCTGGCTGAGCTGTAGAAGAGGTACAGGTAACACTGCAAAAGGACCAGAGAGAGAGAGTTAGCACTGAGCTATGTGCACAAAACCAGGGATGCAGCTGGGAATTTCTGCCTGGGACAGCTGGAACCTGTCTGCTGAGCACGTTAAGAGTAAAAACCTCACAGGAGAAAATTTAAAGCTCCCAGTGCTGACAGAGGAGTCACTTTTTCCCCTCAGGCAGTGACAGATCAGCCTTTCTCACCTCAGGTCACAGCTTCCAACTGTGCTGATGCCACAGGCAGAGGTCAGCACACAGAAACCCTGCCATGTATGCACAAGCAGTTTGGGAAGAAGCTGCTATAAACCAAAAGGAGAAGAGAGAACTCTCCTTGATTCAGCTTCCCTGGCTTCAGGTACTCACAGGGAAAGAAGCAGCACAGAGCCTTTCTTTGTGAAAAACAACTTGCATCGAGTATTTAAATCTAAATTAACCTATTAGATCTAGATTAATCTATTAGATCTAAATTAATCTATTCACCTCAAAGCTCTGCCATGAGCAGAGGTGTAGGAAGGCTGAAAGATACTAAATTGTATCATAATACAATAAATAACCCCAGAAACACATCAAAGTCTGCAGATAGTGGTCCCCAAACCATTATCCAAATGCAACAAGGGCAATAAATGATACACTGTAGGCATTAATGTTATTCCTAGAAACAAAACTGCTGCAGCTTCCTGCAATGCCGGGCTAAGAATAGAACACTTTCCAGCATATACTGCCCTCAAGTTAAAGGTTGTGGAGCCCTGTTTTAGGAATTCAAGGAGCTCTTCACTTGGAGCATGTTATATTTTCCTCATTCAAACTCTTCCGTGTAAGGTCAGAGAAAATAACCCCATTACAGAAAAAATCTAAGGAACCACCAGGATTCAATGTAATTTTTCATGTAAATTAGACCATTTTCAATAGTGCTGTCCAGTATTTGCTCAGTCTTCAAGGTGGTCATGCTCCAAAAGCCCATCACTAAGTCTGACCCTGACAGGAAGACGTGGTGTC
This sequence comes from Corvus cornix cornix, assembly GCF_000738735.6. Classification (NCBI taxonomy): domain Eukaryota; kingdom Metazoa; phylum Chordata; class Aves; order Passeriformes; family Corvidae; genus Corvus; species Corvus cornix. The sequence goes on along the minus strand of NC_046333.1, from coordinate 2,621,588 downwards.
CATCCCTATGGGAGGAGACCAACTTTGGGATGGCATTTATCCATCACACCCAGCCCCCTCTGACTTGTCAAAACATGGAAGCACTGAAAAAGCCTGCAAATGCAATTTTCCAAGGGTCAAAATGTGCCTTGAACTGCTTTTGTACCACTCCACTGGAATAAATCAGTGGAATCACCTAGGTAGGATATTAGAAACCTCTGCTTGGCTGAAAAGGACTCTGTCTCATGAATTATAGTAGCAAAATAATCAGAAAAAAAATTTTATTTGCAGTTAACGTACCTGAAAAACACAGGCTAGAAAAGGTAGAAAAAAAGCTATCACATTTCCAATTCCTTCATGGTCCTCCTGTTGGGATTAAAAGAAGTGACAACTACGTCAGGCACAGCTTTTAGCAAGTGCTGCTTGATATTTGAGAACATTATAAATATAGTCAAGAACCTCTTATCCCAGTTTATGTTGATTGACTGTCACAGTGTTCAACACCAAGATCAATATCATTGGATAAGACACCAAGAACTGAGGCTTATGTGACAGTTCCTGCTAAATAAAACTGTGTCAGGATACAATCAGGACACTTTTTTTTCCCTTTTATAAAGTTGTTTACAGTCTCATGTTTGTTTAAAAAAAATTACCGAAAAGGGTCTACAATAAAATAAAAGAATGGAGAAAAAAATCCAGGTAACCTGGTAAGAATAAAATATTTCTCAAAATTTTAACCTCTCTAAAAAAGAATAAAATGCCAAATGTTGTGATTTACAACAAAACACACAAGGTGCAGCAGGTGAGTAACCTACTGTACATTCCCTGGATAAACAAAACACTTCTTGAGGAAAGATGTGTGCTCTGCTACGGGGCAGAACAGCCACCCTTGAACTGGTTACCCAAAAACTCTGCCTTTGACTCATTCTCAGGTTCCAGTGCAATCAGGGTTACCTGAAAGGAATATTCTGCCAGGTGAACTCCTCGGATGAGGTTCAGAGCTCCACACATGATGTTCAGAACAAGTGACAGAATCCCCAGGGGGGTCACGGGCTGCATTCTGTAAGTAGGGACTTAGAAAGAAAGGAAAACCAGACATCAGTGAAAGTTTGCACTGTTACTTTCAATCTTCTAATAGAAAACACCACAACTACCTTATGTGGGTTTTAAACACTCCCAAAACCTTTCATGCTTGCTCCAGGGAAGACTGATTATAAACAGAACCCCCTTTTTTTGGTTGCACTACAGTATTCAGTCCTTCAGACATCCAGAAATCAGCAAGAGCTCTAGAGTATTTTTAAACAGGTCAGCAACAGACTTTTTCTTGACCTATTTGGCATCAGTGTCTTCTATTATGGTGCATATATACAATTTTTTGTTTATTACAGCAGATGAGGATGCTCAGCACTCCTCAAAGGTCAGCAGAAAAGACACCAAAGGTCTGGGAAAGGGCTTAGATTTCAGCCACCCATCACAGCAAGGAGCAATTCATCTCCTCCTTAAGCAGTAATTAAAGTATTTCTTCCCACTGGCAGTTGGAGGGCTCAGGCTGCCCACGTTTCACACGTAGTGAATTATCTCCTCCTTCCTTTCCCACCTTCTCTGCTACTACTTAACACCTGAACTGCTGAACAGCAGTTCTTTGCATAATCTCATTGATACATCCCTAATTAAGGTCAAAGCAATTATCATAAATGTGTGTTTAGCTTTGGAGTCTGCTGCCTCTAATTCAGGGCTGTCCAACAGCCCACCTCCAGCTTTCCCTCGCTTCTTCAACAACACTTTCCACACCTTGATCCTCACCTACATTTCATCTCTGGCCTTGGATCACCCCAAGTAGGACACTGTCAGCTTAATAAAAAATGGTAATTTCCAGCTCAGATACTAAACCCAGCTCTTTTCCTGCACCAACATCCCCAAGACACAGGAGAGAATGAATGAGCCCTCAGGAAAATGATCCAGCCCTCAGGATCTTCTCCCTCTGTCCAGGTGTATCCAGATCCTGACTAGTAGAGATAAACTGCACCTCTGGAATCCTTTCAGCGACAGAAGAAACACCACAACAGCCACCACATGATTTCAGAGAGGAAAACACTCCTGCCTCCTCCTTCAAGAGAGATTTTGATAGATGGATGTAAAAAGCTTTGGTGACAAATTGATATAGGGTTGTAAAGCACCTTTCATCCATGTCTCTGCAATTAATTTGTCTGGCATGCACTCACACATCCATAATCTCAGCTCCAAAGCAACTGCAAAAGGAACTGTATTAACTCCATGTGATATGTCTCACTTTAGGGAGCATTACTGGATATTACACTGGGAATGGTGTAACTCTGTCACTCACAGGCAATTTGGCTTTTCTTTTGCTACACACTGACATTTAAAAAGAACTTGTAGCAGCATCTTTATTCATTCACTGACCCCAGAATTCAGATTCCTGCTATTTTCTCCTGCTATTCCTACTTCCTATTTTTGATTCATTAAATAATGTTGCAGCTATATATATGTGTAACTCTCCCACAGATATTTCCTAATAAAGACTGTTTCATTTCCTCAAATTCTAAGGTTTACTTCAGAGGCGTGAAATGTCTCTCAAACAAATTATAATTATCAAGCACAAGTGGCACTCATTGAGCAGGATCCTGCAAACTACACGTGCCAAGAGTTCCCAGTCCCTAGGGAAGAACAATGTAGGTCTCAATATACTGCTTCTGCAGCATGAAATATTATGTAGAAGTTACATTTTTTAAGTCCAGGAGGATAAAAAGAATTGCTGTCACAAATGCGGGGGAGATTAAAATATCCAGTTGCTCGGGGTTCAGATTCTGTGAAAACTGGTCTTGAAATGGTTTGCTGCAGAGATTTATTTCTGCTGTTAAAATTCTGAGGTTTAACTCACAAACTGAAATTGCACAGAGAAGTGAGATGGGTCCTGCTAAGGGAAAATTATTTCCCTTCCTTGGGTGAATTCAGTCATATTTTTATAAAGAGGATTTCATACCAGAATGGCCTAAATAAGGGAAAAGGAGAGTACAAACACTCTTAGTTCGAGCCAGCACAACTCTGCACAAGCACAAATAAACACTAATTAGGTTTCACATTGATTTGACTCTTCAAGCACAGAAGTTGTGCACTTCAGAGCACAACATCCTCACAGAAACATTCTGGGAGCTGTGGGCGATGCACCAGCAGGTTTGAACATGTACAGAACAACTCTGTGCAAACACCCTCACACGGTGAAGAAATTGAAACCTCTGCCCATGAAAGATTTTCTGGAGAGGCCTCTGGCCATTTCATTGGAGGGAGACACCAGAGTCTGCAGCAGCTCGGATCTGCCTCCTGCAGGCACAGCACGAGGGTTGGACAGTGAGTCACTCGCTCAAAGCTCTGCAGAAAGAGCACCAGGAGTGAGAAATGAAGTCACACTCCAGCAGTTTAAACTAAAATACAAGCACACAAAAGGCAGAGAGTGAGACAGCTTCAAAAAAACCCCTTGTAAAAGCCTCTGAAGGACTCCCTGTGTGCCTGTAAAAGATGAAGAACACTCATCAAGAGGAGCTGCAGGATTTACCAGCTCACTCACAAGACAAGTGGCACAAATTGTTCTGCTGCTTCCCAGGGCCACCTGTGATGTGAAAACTTTCCCTCTTGCCAGAAAGCCCCTCAGAGTCCCCTGCACACAGCCCCAGTGTCCTCTGGAGCAGCACCAGCTGTGCCCACACTGACACGAGTGGGGCTCTGCAGCAGCAGCCAGGGATGTGTGGGTGTGGTCAAGGGTACCAGGAGAGGGTTTTTGTAGCAAGAGTTGGGCTGGGTTTAGTTAACAAAGGAAGGAACAAGCAGCAGAAAGAATGGAAATAAAAGAAAAATCTCTTGTTCTCATAAATACTAACAAGGACAAAGCTGCCCTGACTTTTCTGAGCCTTTTCACACCAAACTGAGGAGCCAGAGGATGAGCTCACCCAGCTCCAAAGAAGCCAGGAGCAGCTCCAGCCATGTGAGGAGAGGGATGCTTGGATCATCCCTGGATCGATCAATCTGCTCCAGGGAGTGCAGTCACAATTAAATTCTGCTCTCCTGCAGCCACAGCATTTCAAACAGTCTCTTGTAGAGCAGAGCCATCATATAAATAACATTAATATGGAACAAACACTATGCACACAGCTAAACTTAGAGCAGCAAAGTGGGATTCAGCTGGTAGGGAATGATGAGAGGAGAGAGACACAAGCCAGGAAAGCTGACTCCAGTGGAGGCAAACAGATGATCATAAACATGATCCTTAAAATAAAGGCAGAACAATCTGTAAGAGCATTTGGGTTAGACCAGAGAAATAGCCAGAAATAAAAAGCCAGATGGAAAGTAATGGAAAGCAATTAGGAATAAGAGAGAAGTGAAAATGTATTTCTGATCTGTGGACACAGACTACATCACAAATATTTACTGGCACTGAAGCTGTTCAAAATTCAAAAAAAAAGTGCAAAGAATTTCCAAGCCCTGTCACAACATGAAAAGATTTAACCTTCAAGCACAGTTCTGAAGAGCAGTCACAAATCTGACTGGCAAATAAAGTGGTTTCCATTCTATTTTTAATTCCTCCTGGCCAGTGCCCTTCCGTACTCTAACTTAAAATACCTATGTCAGATTAGATTCCAGCTCATCTATCACAAACAATAAGATTGAGCAATTGGAACTTAACTTTTTTAGTGCTTCATAAGCCAAGAACAACAAGAAAAAAAAAAGGAAATACAAGCTCATGGCACTCCAGCTGCATTTAAACCACCGTGCTAATAGGATTAAAATAGAAATTGGTTTAGTGGTGGACTTGGCAGGGTTTGGTTTCTGGTTGGACTCAATGATCTTAAAGGTTTTCTCCAATCTAAATAATTGTATGATTTCATTTGTGGAGGAGGCAGGCAGGACCTGGACTGTGCAGCTGAAACACAAGTGAGAAGTACCATTTTTATAATAAAGAAGTAGAGGTTGGTACTTCAAAAGCAGGTAAAATGTTAGGTTTTGCCACAAAAAAGTGCCCTGTCAAGCCTCTGTGTTGTTTATACAGATACATAAACCCTCTTTCAAAATTTTAGTCAAATGCATTAAATTTTACAAAATAAGGTAGAAGGAAAAAGCAAGGAGGGGAGAACAACTCAAGCCAGACAATCTCAGAACAAGAGTTTTACCCTCAGCTCGTATTTTTCTCATTTTTTCTTCCCTCAAGGCTGAAGAAACTCATTCAGACTATAATGACAGATCTTTCATTATGAGTTTGTAACAAGCTATGAATCAGTGGGGCTTCTTTAAAAATTTGAACACACAAAGATTTTAAAAGAAGAGAGTTTCACACGGAAAATATCAAGCCCAGGCTATATTTTCCATACAGAGAAGCTGATGTAAGGCTGGAAAAAGGCTCCACAGCAGTCTCTAAAGCTCTGCTGCATACCTGCTGCAATGGAAAGCCCATATGTTGTTTACTATGACAGAAAAAGCCTTTTTTTGGGTTCATACACACGATGCAAACGCACATTTCTCAGTACAAAAGGACCCTGCCACGTGTTTTGGTGCCACGTGCAGGACGAGGGTGAGGAAATCTCCTGTCACCTGGTGTAGTAGTAACTTACCAACCTCCACATGGCCTCCTGCGTGCCCTCCATTGCTCAGCCCGTTCAGCAGCTCCGTGGCCTCCAGCTGCAGCTGCACCGGGGGCTGCAGCTTCAGCTCCTCCTCCACCTTCTCCCAGTTGGCCCTGGCCCGGGAGCCACGGCTGCTGTTGAAATGGTGTTTCACCTTCTGAATGATGTTATCTGAAACAACAGGAAAACCTGCTGCAATCAGCTCTGAAAAACTGCTTAATTAACCCTTAGTATTATTAAAACTTTACTTAGGGTGATATTTTATCGTATCATAGCTTTCTCTTGGATTGTCTGAATTCCTTCATTTCTTTTCTTATTGGTTTCAGGTATAAAATTCCACTGATGGTTAAGGAACAAAAAGATTTCTTTTAGGTATTTTATAGCACAGAAAGGTTTGGGATGGAAGGGACCTTAAGGGTCATCTCATTCCACCCCCTACCATGGGCAGGGACACCTTCCACTAGACCAGGTTGTTCCAGCCTGGACTTGGACACTTCCAGGGATCCAGGGGCAGCTGCAGCTTCTCTGGGCAGCCTGTGCCAGGGCCTCACCACCCTCTCAGGGAAGAATTTCTTCTAATATCTTATCTAAATAATAATAAAAATTATCTGTAACTACCAAACAAAAGGTTAAGATCTCAGGCATCAAGTGCATCTTAGATCCAAACATAGGAAAGAAGATGATTAATAAATAAATTACCACACAGTAATATCTGCCACTCTGTAACACAATAAAGTATAATAATAAAACTGACCAAAAAATGCTTTTTTCTGGTTAAAAAAAAAAAAAAAAAAAAGCTTTATGCAATTAAAAGAGGCTAGAAATTCCCCAACTCCTACTCAAGTGTAAAAAAAAAAAAAAAAGAGCTAATGCGGACCTCAGTATGAAATTACGTCCTGGCTGTAATTGGCCCTGCAGGGAATCCACCCAAAATCCAACATGGCTCTATAAGAAGTTTTCCTGATGGATTTCTCAAGCTTTTAAGCCTGAGTTTAACACTGTTACTGAAATCTGGACAGAAGTGTGCAAAACCACTGCAGGATATTATCCTTTTCCCGAAAAGTTTCTCACTGCAAGGGAATTGTGTCTTTCAAAGGTGTGAGGTTCAGTAGAGCAGCTGCTACTTGGCAAGAAAACAAATTATATCAGGTTAAAAATGAACCACTGGGCATGGTTCTGAGGTATTATGACTCCAAGTCATGCCAGAAATAAAGCTGCCCATAATAATCTATTCTGTCTCCCTTTTTTCCCATACTCATCCGTCTCCATCCGTCAAGATTTTTTTAATTAAGTTAGAAAGTGTCTGAGATACCAATTTCTTTTTTCTTCTCTGCTTGTTCATCAATCTCCACAGCACTTTGTTCATAATAGATGAACTCTCAGGAACTACAAACCAAACCCTCAAATAGTTTAAGGTATTAAGATCTCCCCCTTCCCTTCCACATGCAGGCAAAGGCGTACCCAGAGTCACTTTTATCATCAGGCTTTGGCCAGGAGATGTTGTTTAACACCATCAATTTGGCAGAGAGAGGATTTTTACTATTAGAGAACAAAGTTACAAACCAAATTCAATAAAAGCATATGGTCTGGAAGCTGAACTGATGCTCCTTGTGTTGTAGGAAGCAGCAAATTCCCACCGAAGCTCTTCCAGGAAGCAGAAGGCCATGATGGTCGAGTAGCTGCTGGAACAGATTGCCATGCAGGCAACATCCCCAGAAGAAAGGAAACTGAAATAGAAATTTTAAAAAAAATCACATCAACATAAAAAGGTGAAAGTCCTGCTGAATGTGAGGATGAAGCTGTGCTTGCTGTCAAAACAAAATGTACAGACTGAGCTGAGAGAGCAGACTGCAAAAAATGTCATTTTTGTTGTTGTCAAAGTCCTGCAATCCCTGTAGAGCTATTTATTCTTAAACAATTGTTTATTCTTAACTCATCCAGGATGCCTGAGCACAGTGAAGATCACAACACAGACTTTATGAAATTAGTACATCAGTACAAATCGAGGACATTATTCTCCCAGGCTGGCTTTAAATCACACTAATAAAAACCAAGATGGCCAGAAAACCAATTTTGAAAGAAAATGCAGAAAAAAAAGTAAAAGCAAGGAAGCTTGTTCCCAGGAAGCAGATGGATTCCTTGTTCCCCTTGAGCATGGTAACATCATATTAACAGCAAGAGATAGTTACTAATGTACACAACCCAAGATTTTCAAATGCTTACTGCTACATCGCAATAAGAATTCTACTCTAAAAGGGCTTCCTCTAACACTGAATCCATATTTATGTGAAAGTTTCCACTCTCAGATGGTCCAAACCTTCCAGGAGACTTCTGAGGGGTATCTTCCCTTGCAGCCCAGCCACTTGTCAGCAGGAAACCACCCAAGTTTTGGAACTGAACAATTTGTCTCTTTTCTACTGTTCCTATATTTTATCCCAACTTCATTTCCTACTCATGGTTTCTATTTCACCACATTTTTATTTATTTGCTATACTGTGTTCTTGGGATTTACAGCTTTGCTTGGCTCTGCCAGCCCAGTTCCACTGGGTAGATTCCCCAAATTCCTGCTACTCCCAGCTCAAGCTGGGGATCAACACCATGCCTGCCTAAAACCCCCTTTTCCAAGCTGTGCATAATTTATGGCCTTTTCCCACGTATCCATTTGCACTGCTCCTGTTCCAGAGCCAGGGCTGAGCTGCTTCTGCACAGACCACAGCAGATAAAAGCAGCAGGACTTGTTGGCATCAAAGGGCACGAGTTTGCTTTGACTGAAAAGGAACTGAGATGAAAATCTCTGCTTTTCCAACTGTTTCAGTGTAAATTCATGTATTTTTTAACTCCCCCTAAAATGGATGCTTAGTTTTAGCTTAGGGTCACTTAAAGTTTTCTTCCACTTGCTTAGCAGAAATGCAACCACAAGCTAAAACTCACATCTTAAATGAGTTTAAACTAATTTCTTCATTTCTTTCTCTGTAATTTCTTTAATACATTTCTTCTCCTCAACTAAGTCATTCCAAGGCACTTGGATGCCCTCTTAAAGGGATTTGTAGAAATCCATGACACTCCAGTTCCTAAAAGTAACAAGCACTGCCCATTTTTGCTACGCAAAATGAAAATTAACGTGAGTAAAATATATATAAATAAAATAAGGAAAGTATATACAAATATATACCTAATATGTATAAATATAGTGTAAATATGTATATGTAGATATGTATAAGTAAATATACATATAAATATATATAAAATATATAAATAAATGAAATTGTATAAATGTAAGTGTATAAATACAATGAAATGTGTAAATATAATATAGTATTAAATAACAGTTATGTATGTGTATTTATATAAATTAACATATAAAATACAATATATGAATATATAAATATATACAAATATATAACTAAGCACATGCTCACTATTCTGAGCAGGAGCTGAGGAATAAGGTTTCAAAATCCTCGGCGTTTACGACCTAGACAAGCACTGTGGGATTTCAGACTGGAATTAGGCACTACAGACCATACCCAGAGTTCAATTAATCCCCAAGAGAATTATTTCAAAAATTAAAGCCCAAAAACCCAAGCAAAGCAGAGCAGGAACTCACTGAATGCTCAGGTTACGTCCTTTTGCCGTGCCCCGACTCGGATACCGCGCCAGCATTGAGGATAACGCCTTCAATCTCTTCCTGCATTCCAGAAAGTCCTGGTTGAGATGGAAATCTGTGGAGGCTGAGAGGGGAAGTCCATCCCTCACCCGCACCACACAGGCAAAGAAGATCATGGACATTCTCCACGGGAGTATTCATGAGGACAACCTGGAAAGGTTCAATTCAGTTCATTCCGAAATGCCAGGCAGGAATACGTGAGGATGAGAGTTAATGCAGCACTGGAATTGAACAGCACCTCTGGTGACACCTCTGCCATTGAAAGGCAACCAAACTGTTCTCAAAGCTCATGGCTCTGTCCAGTTTTTGCCTCTCAGATTAAAAGGGGAGGCAGGGGATTTGATAGGGGAATTACTTAGCTGAAAAATATTCCTGTTTTCCCTCCTGCTTTACCCAAAGCATCAGAAATGCTGAGGGAAGTTCTTACAGGTGTTTTTGTAAGCTGCTAAGCCCCACTGATGTGCTGCATCTACACTGGAGCTGCAAAAAGCTGCCTGAGTGTGGCAGTTCTCTATTTTCTAGTGTAACACACAAATCCAAAAATAAATTTTAGGCTAGAGCCTGTCAGATTCTTTTCACAGACTCACCTAGGGCTAAATATAGAATAAAAGTTGCCCTCTCTTGACTTCTTCCTCTTTAAGAGGTCACAAACTCCCATGGAAAGTTATTCTTGGGCTTCACCTGGCACATTCAGAACAAGCAGAGATGTGTCCTTCAGACATACCATGAGGATCCAGGGCACGGTGTCAGAGGATTAACAGCACTTCACATCATCTCTGAAAGAGAATCAGAATGAACTAATTAAAAATTAGTTTAAAAAACTAATTGATTACCTGCATTTACACACCTATTTACCATCAGATCTCCTGTGAAGTGGGTAAACATATCCTAGGAAGTGTTTTCCCTCAAGGAAAACAAACAACTCATTTTCTTATCCAATATATTAATTTCTAGACTCGTTCAAAGACACTGTGGAATGTTATGCAAAATATTTATGATGTCCCAATCACAATTTTTTTGAAGTTGTATCAGTAAAAGAGCAGCTCTAAATCAGCAAATTTTAAGGGATTATCACAAACAAGTCATGGGGAAAAAAGGGGAAGAAAGGAATACCAAAGGCATTTATTTGGCTTCAGGCAAACTACAGAAACAAAGTACTGGGGAAATAAAAAGAAAAAAGAAAAAAAATCACATTGTGAACTCAAACTTTTGATAGGGAGAACAACAGCTTTGACCAGCCCTGTATCACACAATTCATTAGGATGCTCAAAGTGCCTTTGAAATGTGGCTCATCAGGACGAGCTTTTCTTGTCTAAGAAGTCCAGAGAGCAAAACCTTTTCTAACTCAGGCACCATAAACTCTCCTGATGTCTGCCAAGGGTTGAGTTCTTGCCACAGGCAGCGCTAAAGGGTCTCATTTCTACCCCACAGGAACCATTCCCACATAAACTGTGGGAACCATCCCTCTGTCCAAGGTACCAGCACGTTAAAGCAACTGCAATTATCAGAGGATAATTACCAGAGGAATTAGCAGAAAGCACAATGGCACAAAACTTGTTTCCTTAGAAAAGCAGATTAAAACTACAGAAGATCAGACATCTCTTGAGAAGTGTTATCTTGAACTTTTCAAATGGAGATTAAAGAATTAGATGTGGTTTTTTTTCCACAATCCCTCTCACAGTTCTCCAGCTGTCATTTAAGTTGTAAAAGCAAACTAAACTCAGGAACTTCAACACACATCAAAAAGAATTTCAACAAAAATCATGATTATTATAAATCAGCTTGAAACATCCCATCCATCTTAAATGTGTTGTGCTCGTAGCCATTGATAAAAGAGTGCAGAAAACTTTTACATGAAAGTGAAATAAATCCCAAAAATATGAAGTTTAGCAGAAATATTAACTTTAACACAGCCAACTTCTAAGCACACTTGCTCAGAACAGCACATTTTTAGGGTGAAGGGTTGGTAATGCTGATGAAGTTTAGCTCCAAAATAACCCCAAAACAGCCAGAAGATGATCAGGAAAATGAAGAAGTACCAAACTTAGAAATCAAAGATATTTTCTAAAACCTATCAAGCTTACGAAATTATTCAGCTCCCTATGCCACTAACAACAAGAGTTTAAATTTAAACATATATATATTTTTTATTAACCACCAAGGATAACATCACCTACAGTTAACCAACTGCACACAGAGAGTTTTCCAACTTTCCAAGACATACAAACCTTCCTGCTGCAGTGCCTAAGGCTGTCACTGAGTATCAGCTGCCTGTCAGAGGGATCCTTTGGTCTGGGAAAGAAAGATCAGGTGTCCACCAGGAAAACTTCCAAATTAAATGCCAGACTTCAGTGGAGAAATGAGTCCATGCTCCTTCCTCAGAAAATGAGGCTTTGGGTTTTCCTTTTCCTTTGGCACAAGCCCTTGCTACTTGCCCACCAGATGATGTCTAGAGCTGTGTTGTTTTGGCAAGTAACAGCCACTACTGTCACTGCCCTTGGAATTTTAACTACTTGCAAGCCACTTTTGCCACGTCACCTGTGACCAAGCACAAAGTATCACAACTTGCTGGGCTGATCAAAATGTGCACATAAGCAGCTGACTCGATGCTGTCACTGTGTCACACTGGCTGCCCTTTCCTCCGGCAGTCTCTCTGTCTGCACACCATCAGCAGCCCAAAGTTCTGCACCCGCCTGTACATGGCAGCTCTTTGACCTTGGTTCTGAACTTGGACAATGTCCTCAAGGCTTTGGGTTCAGCAATATCAAATCCTGCAGAGTTCACAATTGATAACATCACATCAGCATCAGACTGCCTGTTCTGGCACAAAGCAGAACCTTGGGAAGTATTTCAAGCAATTATTTCAGAAGAACAAGCTGTAACTTATGACTGAAGGAAACAAAGTTGTTTTTTCATTACTTGAAGCACCTGTACATCCAACAATGCTTCAGAATAAGACTACTTAGTGCATTAACAGCACCAATCTCATAACAAACAATTCTTCAGTGTATCTAAGTGACCTGGAGCACAATTCCTCCTTCCCTCACTTCCCAAGGAGCAGCCAACTCTCTCCAGTGGCTGTGTAGGGATTATCAAGGCAGCCTCAATCAGACCTGCTGCACTTTACTGCGTGTTACGCAAGCTCCACTGGGTTAAGAAGATTACAGCCAACTCACCAGGCCACACTTCTCCAAATGCTCAGCAAACTCCTGCTTTATTGCCTGGACTTAGAAAACAATCTGCTCAAAAGGCTGTGAAAGCAAATGAAAACTAGTGCAGAGTTCATGAGGGGGATTATGTTAAAAACCTGTTTCTTTCAGAAATTACCAAATCATCAAAAGCAGGTTTCCTCCCAAGAATGGCACAACACTCACAAAAATGTTACCAGGATTTTTCTCCAGCTTTTGCCTTCTCTCCCTGCTCAGAACCACATTTCTCTGCTCTCTTGAGGTGTCCAGCTTCAAACTCAGTTCGGACCTTCCTGCTGAAGGAACAGCTAAAAGCTTTAATGGATGTTACCATGGCCCTGAAGCAGAATGTGAAGTTTTCTGGACACGTGACTATTGCACTAAAGCATCCTTTCTCACGCAGGTGACTTCCAGAGCGAGTCCTGGACAGCTACAGGTGGGATGCCAGAACATGAAAGAGATTCAGGTTGACTCATTAAACACAAAACCTGAGCTGCAGCTCCAGTGCTGCTTTGGGTCTCACCCAACAAGGATGTGGCTCATGAGGGAGATTTATCACACCCCTGAGGGATCACAAAGGGGATTTTATCTTCTTCTGAGATACATAAAAAAACAAATCCAAAGTGCTGTTAAATTTCTCATCTTCTAAGATTGGACCAGTATCCACCTGATCCTTCCCAGCTGCTCTCCCTCCATGCCCCCAGCAGTGCTGAGCACCCACAGACATCCCAGGCCCACAGCACAACCAGAGCCACTCTCCAGACTGAGAAGTGAGTAAAAACAATTTGAAACACACTGCTATCTCAAATTTTAACACAGGATTTGTGCATATCCAGAGCTTTTAGGCTCCTATAAATCCTACAGGCTTACTCTTATCCCCAAGGGGGAAGCATGTGGAAAAACCCTTATCATCGCAAATCTGTCTGCACACACAGTTTCCTGCGAACTACCAGAAATCAAGCACACACAAACCTCTAACCCCAGCATCCAGCTCTCACATCAATCCCACTATCCCAACAAAAAATCCTCCAAATCCTCGCCCAAACCACACTGCAACAACTCTGTCATGCTCTGAAGCTCTGCCCCACCTTCATCTCTCAGAAACACCGGCCACTTCACCTGTTCCCAAATACTCACCCACCCCATCCGCCTGAACCCTGACACCTCCCAAATCCCACCAGCTCATCCCTGTACCTTCCCCAGCCCATGTAACAACGGACCCATCCCACATCCATCCTGTTCCGCTCACATTACACATAACTACACCCCACTCACACCTCTCCTCCCCCACATTAAGCATCCTAAAATCCCTGAAAGAACCCCGTTCCCACACTCTTCAATTAACTCGGACACCTTGAAAGCAAACACACCCATGCCCCCACTCGGGGCACTGCTTTGTACTGACAGGGCCTTCCACACATCCCTCAAGCACCCGGATACCCCCAAATCTTACTCCCATCCCGCAGCTCCCAAGCCCTCACGTTATCCCTGCTCATATAAACCCCAAGGCATCCCCAGCCCAATCCACGCCTCCTCCTCTACCCCTCAAGCACTCCAAGGAACCCCCAAATCCTATATCCATGCCACGGGATCCCAACACACACATCCCTTTGCTCACCACCACATCCCCACACTCCCCTCATCGCCTTCCCAAGCACCTCAACCCCCCTAAACACCCCCCACACCCCAAGTTTACCCCAGTCCCTTCCCAGTTCACACCCCCCACAACCGTTCCACCCACGCACACGCCCCGGATCGCCCCGCCCCGGGGATGCGGAGGGGACGGCGGCAGAGGAAGAGGATGAAGAGCAGGCTCAGTGTCCCCCTACCCACCCAGGACCCTCCGCCGCTCACCTCCCGTCCCCCGGCAGCCCCGCGGCCTCGGCCTCCGGCTTCTCTCAGCGCCGGCCCGCCCGCCTCACCACCGAGGCGGCGGCGCGGAGCGGCCGCGCGGGGACCGCCGGGACAGCGCCGGGAGGACCGGGGGGAACGGGGCCGGGAACGGGGCCGGGACCGGGGCCGGGAACGGGGCAGCGAGCGGGACCGGGGCAGGGAACGGGACAGGGGACGGGGCAGGGATCGGGGCAGGCGACGGGGCAGGGACCGCGGCCGGGAACGGGGCAGGGAACGGGAACGGGGCAGGGAACGGGGCAGGGACCGGGGCAGGGAACGGGGCAGGGACCGGGGCAGGGACCGCGGCCGGGAACGGGGCAGGGACCGGGGCCGGGAACGGGGCAGCGAACGGGACCGGGGCAGGCGACGGGGCAGGGACCGCGGCTGGGAACGGGGCCGGGAACGGGGCCGGGGACGGGGCAGGGAACGGGGCCGGGGACGGGGCAGGGACCGGGACAGGGGACGGGGCAGGGAACGGGGCCGGGAACGGGGCAGGGAACGGGGCAGGGACCGCGGCCGGGAACGGGGCCGGGAACGGGGCCGGGAACGGGGCAGGGACCGAAGGCGGCTGGGGGTCCCTCGGGATGGGGGTGGCCTGTGGGGATTGTACGGAAAGTCCCGCTATGAAAAGCCTGTGTCCATCAAGGAGACAGAGGAGTGCAGCAACTTTATTCGAATAAAGGGAGAGAGGCCACTGGGGAGGGGTTTTCTCTCTCTCAAGGTTTCGGAGGGCGCAGCCTCCTTTTATCCCAAACTCCCGGCCGCACGTTGCCCTCTATCCTTGCCCCATTGCTGAGGTACCAGGAAGGTGCAGCCTTCCCGAATCGCCTGCCACATATTCTCCCTTAAACCTGTCCTTTTTCCCCAAAGTTCAGAAACTCAGCTTCGTGCGGCTCCATTTCTCTGTTTCAGGAGTCAGGCTGTCTGGGCTCCGGGACAAACCTGCTGCCCAAAGTTGGTAGAGACATTAAGCCCCTTTTCCAAGACATTAACACCCATCCCCTCACCCATGGAATTGTTTGTAAAGACATCAGCACATGTCTTCCCTATCAGGAATGAGGATGGGGATGGGGTGTGGGGATGGGGTTGGGGATGAGAATGGAATGGGGACAGGGCGTAGGGATGGGGATGGGGATGAGGCTGCAGATGGGGATGGGATGGAGGTGTGGGGATGGGGATAGAGATGGGGATGGGGTGTGGGGACAGGGATAGGTGCGGGGTGGGGGATGAGGATGGGGATAAGTGGGGATGGGGATGTGATTGTGAAGATGGTGTGGGGATGCAGATGGGCATGAGGATGGGGATAAGGCTGGGGATGGTATCTGGGGCCCTTTGGGTGGAAGCACTTGTCCAGTTGAGCAGTGGGAGCTGCGCCAGAGCACCAGCAGCAGCCAGGGAAACAGTGGGATTTTTCCAGTGTTCAACTTGGACACCACAGCCGGCTCACCTGGCTCTCCTGGCACCTGTGGTTGAAATCAAACCATGCTCTGTAGCTCAGTTCTTGTGCTGGTGCTTCAAGACAAACTCAGTACCACTGTGCATCCCAGATGACAGATGGATTTTTCTTTTTAATTAGGAGCTGCTGCAGAAGATGAACTGGGATACAAAGCAGATTCTCATCTTCATTCCTTATAGGGGTGCCAGGCATATAAACAAGTCTGGAGGCTCTAGCCTGACATGGTACCTGGGCCTTGTGGTTGTTCATATTCATGGAGTTGTTCAGCCTGGAGAAGAGGCAGCTCAGGGGAGACCTCACTGAGGCCTTTCAGAACTTAAAAGGGGCTTATAAAAAAGCATTAGAATAACTTTACATGGTCACATAGTGATAGGACATGGGGAAATGGTTTGAAGTTAAAAAAAGGAGAGATTTAGATTAGATATTGGGAAGAACTTTTTCCCTGTGAGGGCAGTGAGGCCCTGGCACAGGTTGCCCAGAGAACCTGGGGCTGCCCCTGGATCCCTGGAAGTGTCCAAGGCCAGGCTGCATGGGGCTTGGAGCACCCTGGGCTAGTGGAAGGTGTCCCTGCCCATGGCAGGGTGTAGAACTGAATGATCTTTGATAATTTTCCCAAACCCAAATTCTGTGATATCATTCTGTGTTTCTCATTGCAGGTGTTGTGGCAGTAACACAACACAAACTGCTCTCCCAGGACATTCATCTGAAAAACAGCAGAATAAGAAGAGCAAACAATAAATCATTCCTGAACAAGGGAGCTCTGAACTCAAAAATCTTGACGTGGAGACGTTATCTGAGCGTTACTGAGTTCTTGCTGTCTCTAAGCAATAGCTGCACAGCTCAGCACCACGTGCAGTGAATAACCACTGATGTTCTGCTGCTCCTCTGCTAGCTTCCACTCCCCATGAAAATATCCCACTGCTGCAGGGCTGCCTTGCTTCACAGTCTGACCATCCCTGCTGAGGGTTGCTGCTTTGGACACATTCCACTATCCCAGGTTGCTCCAAGCCCTGTCTAACCTGGCTTTGAACACTTCCAGATTGAATGCTGAGTCCAAATGTTTATAAGGAAAAATATTTCCATCTACACGTCAGCAGTGATCTACCCAGTGGTGCAGGAGAGAAACAAAAAGCTGATTTTTCTCTTGCCACAACCCCAGCTGTAAGAAATGTGAACAATGAGGCACAGAGCACCACTGAAGTTCCAAAGAAAACAAGGTTACATGCAGACAGACTTGAGCCAGATAAGCTGACACAATCTGTATCCCATATGAGAAGCTTTGCCAGGGAATTTGAAGCCAATCTTTGCTTCCATTTTTAAGCAGAAAATCCTTATGTCAAAAAAAAAAAAAACCCAAACCTGTAGAGAAAAGCATGGACTGAGTATTTGGGGCAAAAGACATAAAAATAAACATGCACCACTGAATATTGGAGTCTTGGGAGAATCTTTCTGTCTTTAGCACTACAAACAAACAATCAAAAAACCCCACCAAACGACCAAATGCAGGGCACAGTCTGAAATGGCAGCATGGTTTGAATATATTTCAAGGTTTCCTTCCTCAGAGTGCTGTGGAGTGGGGTCAGCACACATTAGAAATGGCACACGCAGGGTCAGGCAGCCCAGCCAAGGGGATCAGACAAACTCAGGCAGTATTCCCTAAATCCCAGGGAGCCGTGGAAGTGTCAGCCAACATGAGCAGGGCCTTGCTGTGAAAATACCTTGCAGTTATTTCACTGAATGGGTTTTTAGGCTGTATTAAATGCAAATTAACTACTTCTTGCCATGGCATGGGGGTTAGAAAGAGGCAGGGCACTCATCTACTCAGCTCCCCACAGCACTCAGGAAAATGTGATTTTTTGACTGACCCCCTGTTTGAATTATCCTGCCAGCCACAGAACAAAAGACTGCTTTATTAGATTGCTTGCCTCCAGGATTTTCTCAGGATTTAATGATCCTAGCCATGACTGGGAAAGAACAGAGCATGGCAAATACTGTAACTTTCCCTAAAATTTTAAATTAAACTAGAAGAGAGCACAGTGACATGCGAAACCCTTGACAGCTTTCTGGACGAATACAAGTTGGCATTTGGTAGTTGTGTTAAAATAGACATAATGGCTTGTTACAGCTCCAGTGTCTTCACCAATACTTCCTGAGTGAGCAGGAGGGCTGGACACAAATCCTGGGTTTAAAAGGCCACAGTGCTGGTTCCAAAGTAAATAATTGTGAATTACTCAACTGACAGCACACAGCTCTGCCTGAAAGGAAAGGTACACCCTGGTCTGAAAGAGAAGGCTCTGACAGGTTTTATGCCTTTCACAAACACATATTTATGGTATGTGAATGCACCTTGTGTGTCTCTGAGTGGTGGGGTTTATATCTGAAGGCAGGTTTAGATAAAAGATTGGAAAGAAATTCTTCCCTGTGAGGGTAGTGAGGCCCTGGCTCAGGTTTCCCAGAGCTGTGGCTGCCCCTGGATCCCTGGAAGTGTCCAAGGCCAGGCTGGACAAGGCTTGGAGCACTCTGGGATAGTGGAAGATGTCCCTGCCCATGACAGGGATGGAATGGGATGAGCTTTAATGTCCCTTCCAACCCAAACCATTCTGTGACTCTGTGACCTTAGATACGCAAACAGTGAATCCAAAGCATTGCAAAGTGGGGGAGGAGTGTAAGATTAAAACCTCAGCATGCTCAATTTTACACCTGTCCAGGAACCACAGCCTCAGTGAGAAGGTGCTGGAGGAGATATCAGTCACTTTCTGAGTGGAGATTTGATGTCTTACCCATGATAGCAGACCATGGTACTCCTGTGACAGCGGCTGGCAAGACCAGGTAGCTCAGGACCTTCTGTAGCAGCCACATCTCTATCCCACACTGTCAGAAGGGAGACAGGATGTCATGAGAGATGTCATTAAACATTTTGTGTCACCAATACATCAATGCAAGACCCTGGCTGAGCTCTACATTCACACAGTAATGACAGTCCCCAAATCACATCGTAATGCTCATTTCATTTCTTCCCAAAACATCCATGATGGAGGAACATAGGAAACAAAGCCTTAAATTTGCATTCCCTAGGAATTTGGGAAGCAGATTCGTTAACCTCTAGAACAGCTTATTTAATACTACAGCAGGAGGTAAATCCTTCTATTTGCTGTATATTATTGCAGAAGAACATGTCATAATTTGTAATCTAAATCCTCAATCTTGTGAGCATTTGATGAGCACGTGGGAGGTTTATTTGTCTGATTGTTCTCCCTGAACTAAATGCATCCACGCCTTTAAGAAATGTAATGTTGGCTTTTTTAAATGTGCTCAGGATATAGGGTTTGTTTTAATATGAGAAGAATCATTAAATAATTATTCAGCTTTTTCATATCCATGTTAATGGTTTCTTGTTATATATAAATACTATCACAACGGCAAAGGGACAGATGATTCAGATGGAATGTGTAAGTAGTTTTCAAAAGTATCCAGAAGCACATGTCAAAGAAAGAATAAGTGATACTTCCCCCACGAACTAGAGCTTCCAACTACTTTCATCCCAGAGAATTCAGTGAACCTTATGTGGTTTTTCTACTTGGTAATCCTCAGCAGGTCTGTCCAAAGTCCTGTCTTAATTTCCTTTTTAACCCCGGAAAGCTTTCTACATCCACAACCTCTGGCAAGGAGTTCTAAGGTTCAGCTGTCCACAGCATGAAGAAACATCACTTCTTCCCCTGTATTAATATTGAAACATGCAAATCCACACTGACCTTCTTTCCTATGTTTGTTATTTGGGGTTTTCTAAATTATTAATTTACCCCGAGTTCTCGTGGTTTTGCCATGTTATCATGGCTTACATACGGATAATTTCCATTTTCCTGATGCCAGATAATTTCCACACTGTCTCAAGAACGCTGAGCAAACCCGGAGCCTCTGGGCTCCCTCTTCCACTCCCCGGCTCACACTCCAAGGACAAAGAAAGCATCCGGATCCTCGAGGCAGCTCTCAGTGGTCTTTCACTTTCTGCCCAGGTTTTACAGGAGGTTAAAGTGGCTTGAAGTCTTCTGACACCCTGCTGCTCGTCCCTGTCCCGCTCTGCCACGATGGTTTTGGTGAGGACAGCTGCGAGGCAGATCAGAGACCGGAGCCAGAAAAAAAGAGGGGATGCACCTACTCCTCCCTGTGAGCTCTGTCAGCTCCGTGCTCGGGTTCAGAGCGGAGCCCCGGGGCAGGCGGTGCAACCAAAAGGGGCACTTCAGCAGGAGGTGAGAGTGTTTTAAGCTTTGAGGAGGTTTCACGTTACGTTCACCCTGGAGTCAAGCAGCAGCTCGGAATATTTTTATCAGCAGGGAGCCCCGAGTACTTTGACTTTTAAAAGCCTGAACAGCATAAGCAATAAGCCAGATGTGCCTTCTGTGCTAAATGCAGCCCCATCACCGGGGTTTCATTCTGTGTCCATTTGCAGTCCATGTGAAACGGGGACTAAAGGGCATGATGCCTCTGGAAAGGGAATTAATAATCAATTACACATTTATACTGGCAAAGAATCTCACCATTTTAATACTTAAATGAACAGAGTGGGAATAAGCTTTGATTTTTTAATTTTACTTCCTACTTCTCTCTGCTGGGAAGAACTGCTTGGCAAGGCAGGGCAGGCAGAGCCGTATCTGCACCCCAGCTCAAGCAAGGACCAGGGGCAAGGCATTGTGCTAAAACAGAGCACTCAAGCCCAGGGTTGGCAGGTTCACGGGCAAAAACTCCAAGCAGGATTTCTCAGGTTTCCACAGCAGCCTGATCCAATGTTACAGCTGCCCTGTGCCAGGGCTGACCTGAGCACCTGCAGCTGAAGTCCTGGGAGGGGCAGGGAAGAGGCTGCAGAACCTGCTGGTGCACTCAGGGCTGTGACAGTCACCTCCTTTCTCATCATTGTTTGTCCCCACACCTTACAAAGGTCACTCTTTGGAGAAGCTGGTGTGAAACCCTTGGTGCACAGACGTCGTCCCTCACAGGCCAGATTCACCTCGAGGTATCCAGGGGCCACCGGTTTGGGGTGCAATGATGTGTAGATGCTCCCAACAGGCTCTGCCTGGGCTGGGATCACACCAATGGGACAGACAGCAGGGCAGTGACGTGGCAGCATTTCTGTCCCCTTCAATGACCTGTCAAAGGGCCATAAAGATGTTCTGAGGGCTGGAGCACCTCTGCTCTGGAGCCAGGCTGAGAGACTTGGATAAGAGAATACTCCAGGGAGACCTCAGAACCCCTTCCAGGGCTTAAAGGGGCTCCAAGAGAGATGGAGAGGGACTGGGGACAAGGGGCAGGAGTGACAGGACAAGGGGGCTTCCCACTGCCAGAGGGCAGGGATGGATGGGATATTGGGAAGAAATTGTTCCCTGTGAGCGTGGGGAGGCCCTGGTACAGGGTGCCCAGAGAAGCTGTGGCTGCCCCTGGATCCCTGGAAGTGTCCAAGGCCACGCTGGATGGAGCTTGGGACAATCTGGTCCAGTGGAAGGTGTCCCTGCCCATAGCAGGGGGTGGCACTGGATGATCCCTTCCAACCCAGGCCATTCTGGGATTCTATGAAAGATGTTGGCACTCATCCGGGACTGTGGCTGAGAATGAGGAGGAGAATCCTGTGTCCAAGGCAGAGGCCTAATCCTGGGAGTGCAGGACAGAGACTGAGCACTCAGGTGCTGAAGTGACCTGGAGGAGAATGGAAATGCAGATGAGAACCCATATGAGCCTCCCAAGAGTCCAGCAGATGCCAGACAAATCCAAAGCATCGAGGCAGGTCCAGGAAGCCAGGAGCAGGTCAGGATCATCAAGGCACAAGGCAGGGCACAGAGAGACCTCAGCACCTCTCAGGCAAGAGAATGAGCTTCAGTGCAGCTCCTGAAATACAGGAGACCTCAAACAGGTCCTCCCACACAGCACAGAAGGACCCAAGGCTATGGCTGAACCCTGTCAGAGCTCCCCCCAGCACAGGCAGCCACAATTCCAGGGGAGGGAGGAGGCTGTAGAGCTCAGTGGTGCATGCAAGGCCCTGATGAAGTCTCCCCTCTCCCTGTACATCCTCTTGTCATGCTGCATTAACATTTAAGACCAGACACAGGCCAGGAGCCTCTCCAGCTGACCAGGACTGTGAGGGAGATGTTTGCAGCTTTGTGCTCCTTAAAACAGAGTCTTCCTCTCTCTGTTCCCTCTCCCCCTGTCACTCACAGCATCTTCAGGTTTTAAAAGTCATCAGCTGCTTCATACTGGAGAACTCTGGTGTTTCTTGGGAACTAACAGGTCACTCAACACTGGATAAATGTTATGACAGTTCTTCCACTAAAGAGCTGTCATTCCTCCTCCTCCTCAGGCAGTGCTGTGGCAGCTGAAAGCACTGACAGGGCATAGTGTAAAAGCTCAGGCATTTTTCTGCCCCACAAATAAGTTAATTGACTGTATCTCTGCCTGTAAATGAAAAAAGTCAGGGTTCATCCTCTGACCTGAGAGCAGGGTTTCTGTTGATGTAGCTGAACTGTGCTCGTGTTCTCCCCACAGGACAGGCTGGCTCCTTCCTTCTGCTGACCAACGGGAGCTGTTGGTCCATGGCTTTCTCAGACCATGCCTGAGCCAGTCAGGAGGTGCCAAGAG
Source organism: Corvus cornix cornix (assembly GCF_000738735.6). Lineage (NCBI taxonomy): Eukaryota > Metazoa > Chordata > Aves > Passeriformes > Corvidae > Corvus > Corvus cornix. The sequence continues at coordinate 2,599,157 of NC_046333.1, read as the reverse complement.
CATCCCAAACCAATGCCACCAACTGCACAGTAACAGATGAGTGTCCATACCAGTGTCTGACCATCTTCACTGGTTTGGAGATGTCCCTGTAGCCCTTTGGGTGGATATGTACCTAATTCTTTGTAAGATTTGATCCTAAAGAGGCCTCATTTTCTCCTCTGATTCCCAACTCAAAAAGGGAGAATTTTAAAGTATCTGCCATCCACAGGTTGCTGACTTTTACTTCCCCCTCTTACATGACAACTTACCAGACTCAATGGAGAAATACTTGGGGAAAAATCCAATCCCAAATGAGGTCAGATGGGACAATTTCCTCATCCCTTTTAGCTCTCAGTATCTGAGGATGTGGGTGCTGATACTTCTGCCTTTTCCAGTTGGTTTTTTTTTTTGCCTAACCTGTGTCACCGATCAGTCTGGCTGAGCTGGAGGTCCAGCTTTTCCCTCAGTGCCAGCATGTAGGAATGCATCACTTCAAAGAGGCAGGAATGACCTTGGTTTGCAGCATCTCGCTGTCCCCTGTGGCACTGTCAGACACCAGATAAAGAGCCTCTGTGCTTGATGAGTGCTCTTGCTATCTCCGAGAGAGAAAGAATATTTCAATTTCACAGCCTGAGTTTCCTTTGTTAACCCTTCCCCACCTGCTCTCAGGGTATTTTCATTCTCCCCAGTCTCCAAGAAGATTCAGACTGCAGGTTATATTTGACTAATTAGCAGTAGGCAAATATGCAGTTTTGTAATGTTCAAAGAACATTTTTCCCCTGGGGATTTTTAGGATTAGTGATTTAGAGCAACAACATCATCCACCACACAAATACACCCTGCTGTAGCATCGTCATGCTGAATGCACAGCACTGGAGAGCTGCAAATTTAAAAAAAGCTTATCAAAAGTGGCCAGGTATAATTAGAGGGGGAGTTGAGGTCTGGCAGCAGCAGCCAGGAGAACCAGAGCTCACAGCCCCTCTAAAATGCTGTTGTTAATGAATCCTGGGGACAGGATTAACACAGGAGGAGGGACTGTGGCAGCTACAGTGACACTTCTGGTGTAACACACCCTGCTCATCCAAAGAGAGAGTAACAGTGGTGCCACTGCTCCCTCCACACCTGCTTCATGTCCCTGTCCACAGGGATGCAACCTTTGAGGTGTCTCATGGATTCATTGAATCATTTAGATTGGAAAAGATCTCTAAGATCATCAGGTCCAGCCATTAACCCAGCACTGCCACATTCACCACCAAATCATGTCCCCAAGTGCCACATCCACCCATTTTTTGAACACTTTCAGAGAAGTGTTTTACTACAATGTGTAAAATACGAGGTTTTAAGGTTCGAAATTCTGGAATAAGGGGAAACCAAGGAAAATCCCAGCTTGCTTTCCAGAGCAAAGGTAATTTGTAGATATCATAACAGGAGAGTAGAGCAAAAATATGAATCCCTGAAAACATTTTCAAAAAAGCATCTCAGCTGTCTTTGCTTTAAAAATCTTACAGGCTTTGATTTGAGTTTAGGATCACTTGGGGTTGGATTTGGGGGATGAGCATCTGGAGGTGATGTATCACAGATACCACAGAAACTGTGCCATGGGCAGGGACACCTTCCACTATCCCAGGCTGCTCCAAGCCCCATCCAAACTGGCCTTGGACACTTCCAGGGATCCAGGGGCAGCCCCAGGTTCTCTGGACAACCTGTGCCAGGGCCTCACCTCCCTCTCAGAAACTTTCCCATCTTGCTCCCACATCCATTAAGACCACACTGCAGCCTGATCCAGAGAGCTGCTTCCTGAGCAATGCCCACACATCCCTTGCATTCTGCAGAACAAATATTTGGTGGGTATTAAGCAGGGAAGGATGTAGGAAATGACAATGTACTCATATTCACACAAATCCCAGAAGTCAGGGAAGGAAGCACAAGCTTACAAGTGGTTGCAATGTTGTTTTCTCAATTTTCCTCCGAAGAGCCCACATTTCAGTGCTCTCAGCAAATGACGCCTCTGCTCACAGATATTGTTTCTCCCAGAAACCTCCCTTCTAGGACGAAGCTCATCCAACCGTGGCACTACAGCACTCCAGTTACTCCTAATCCAAATTAACTTGTCTCAGTTTTCACACATCAGATACCACCAGTGCTGGTAACAGCCCATAAAACTGCAAGGGAGAGACCAAAGCGCAGGGAAAATTATTCGCAAAGTCTGCTCCATTAGGGAGAGAACAAACCAAAAGAAAATCACCAGCCTCAGGAACAGAAAATGGGCTGTGTCCCTCAAACACGATGCTTGCTGGGAATAATGTGGCATATTCATGCTGACTTTCGCAAACGCTGCAATTACTGTCTGGCTGCCCTAAATAGTCACATTTATCTCGGGAGACTTTCTCTGTTCTGTGTGATTTTTCACGGCTCTTCCTCTGAGCTGTTTGCTCCCTGCCAGAGTTGTTTGCATGCTCGTTATTTTTATGGTTTTCCCCTTCATTTCCCTGTAAGTAGAACAGCAAATAAAAGGTGTAGAGAGGGTGTGAGCGAGTTCCTGCCAGGGGTCAGTGGCAGCTCAGTCAGGCCAAGCAGCAGAAGGTGGTTTCTGACAGCAGATTCATCCTACAATTGTTTGAGACAAGTCAACAGCTGAGGTTGACTTTAGAGAAGGAAAATGATTGATGTGGTGCTCTGGCAGGAAAATGGGAAGAAAATTAAGGCAGAGACACAGTTTTCTCTCAAGAAATGAATTGTTTTCACCTCAGAATTAAAGGACACATTATTCCCATTTTTAGCACCAGGAGAATTTGATTCAGCCACACTTCACTTGTCAGTGCCAGCAGGGATGCAGGAGAAAATGTGACCATGGAGGTGTGATTAAATACCCTTTAATGAAGTTTTCCTATTATTTTCCTTGGCTCATATGTTTTAACTAGACCCAGGTGCATCCAATGTTTGGGTCAGAAATTATACTCAAAACTTTTTCTATTCTGTGGGTTTCAGTTTGGTCAGCTCTGCAGGTGTGGACCAGTAGCACTGAACTGGCCAGCACTTTATAGAATGTGGAAGAAACATTTTCTAGTGCAGCCAGGATCTAAAAGCCGAGGCATAAAGAGTCATAGAATGGAACCACAGAATTGTTTAGGTTGCAAAGGTCTTCTAAAATCAAAATTAACCATTAACACTGCCAAGGTCACCATTAAACCATGTCTCTAAGTGTTACATCTACACATCTTTTAAATCCTTCCAGGAGTGGTGACTCCACTTCCCTGAGCATCCTGTTCCAATGCCTGACCACCCTTTCCATGGAGAAATCTTCTCTAATATCCAATCTAAACTTTCCCTGGTGCTACTTGAGGCCATTTCCTCTCGTTCTGTCACTGTTCCCTGGGAGAAGTGACGAACTCCCACCTGGCTGCACCCTCCTGTCAGAGAAGTGAGAAGATCACCCCTGAGCTTCCTTTTCTCCAGGCTCAACAGCCCCAGTTCCATGGGGTTTATCTACAAACCTATATGTAGGTTGACAGCTGTTTCTTGCCTCAGAATCTGAGGCTGAATCTGTGCAGCCACTATTTTATTGATCCTGATTTATGTTTATAGACATTGTGTGATTTTATCACTCCTTCATTTACCTACATCCATTAACACTTCCACATCTCACTGTCTAGTTAGATACCAACTGGCAGCAACAGCTTCACGGCTGGATTTTCCCTCATTCTGTTCCTTAATTCACCATTAAAACTTCATTAGTATTGTGATGGTAAAAGGCTTAGTTATTCATTATTATTCTCCCAAAGGCCAGGCAGATACCCTGGACAAACACTTGGCAGATTCAAGCACCAGGACTAAATCTAATAGGGTGATGCAGAATGTAACAGAAATTATTTCCCAGCTGATCCATAATCCTCCAACAGAACAGCAACATTTATCTGTCTTTGACTGACAGGAACACACGATTTGATCAGGACATCCAAGCTGCAGGCACAGGATACCTCACCTACATGACACCTGCAACAAGATGATCTTTAAAAGGTCTGTTCCAACTCAAACTATTCTATGATTTTCTAAATCTCTCTGTGGTTTCTCACATGGCCAATCCTAATTTCTCACCCGGGGAGGGAAGTTTTGGCATGCACTGGAAAGAAGCAGGCTGGAGGTTGGCTGCTCCCAGGTTCACATTTTATTTACATGTTTCCATTCAGGTTTTACTTTAAGCTCCTGTCTTATGATAAGGCAAATGCTTCCTATGCAGAGGCATAAACAAGATTTTAACTACATCATGCCAGAGTTTTATATGTCTCTGTCTACCAAGATATCTTTTAGTATCAAATTAAGTGAGGCACTGAACTCCCACCACAGATATTTTGCTGTTGCTGCAGGAAAGAGAAATTGTCATTCGCAAACAAATCGATGCAGTTTCCTGTCTCTGACAGTGGCCAGTGTTGAATGTTTCAGAGGACAATATAAATCCTTCCCTTCTTCCAACCTGCTCTATCTGTAAGTGCACACACTGCACTTAACTGTTCAATCCGGAAAAAGAATATCTTCCTAACCTTAGCTGATTGTAATTGCATAGAGCTTTATTTATATCAACATCAATATTCATCTGGATGGTTATTACCAGCACTGCTACCAGGAGGCACTGCATGTTTTATTACTGCTGTTCTCTAAAGGCACTGTGCCAAGTGAGGACTTCTGGTAATCCTTCATTCCTCCTATAGAAACCGCCCACTTCTTTGACGGAACTCCCTGCAGGAATCCATCCTGCCTGTACCCACAAGCCAGAATTTCATAGGGTCATAGAATCACAGAATTATTTGCGAAGGAAGGGACCTGAAAGATCATCCCATTCCAACCCCCCTGTCATGGGCCACCTTCCACTAGACCAGATTGTCCCAAGCTCTGTCCAACCTGGCCTTGGACACTTCCAGAGATCCAGGGGCAGCTACAGCTTCTCTGGGCACCCTGTGCCAGGGCCCCAGAACCCTCACAGGGAGGAATTTCTTCCCAATATCCCACCTAACCCTGCTCTCTCTCAGTTTGAAGCCATTCCCCCTAGTGCTGTCACTCCAGACCCGTGTCCCAAGTCCTTCTCCAGCTCTCCTGGAGCCTCTTTAGGCACTGGAAGGGGCTCTAAGGTCTCCCTGGAGCCTTCTCCTCTCCAAGTGAACATTCCCAGCTCTTCCAACCTGGCTCCAAAGAAGAGGTGTTCAAACCCTCGGAGCAGCTCTGTGGCCTCCTCTGGACCAGCTTCAACAGATCCAAGTCTGTCTTGTGCTCAGGATTCTAGAGCTGGACAGGGCACTGCAGGTGGGGTCTCATCAGGAGGACAGAATACAGGGGGAGAATCACCTCCCTCGACCTGCTGACCTTAATTTTTCAGTGCCCTCTTTTGTTACCAGGAGTGTCTGTTCATTCCTCAGGTTCAAGCGCAGGCAGCCGTTCCCTTTTGCCTACTCAGATCTCCTGCGAATTGCCTGCCTCGCTGCAGCCATGGCTCTGCCAACTGCTCGGCTTTCCCTTACTGGCACTGCTCTTGCTGTTATTATCACTCTGTTCTGGAGCCTCAGCTGCAGATTCACCGCTTTAACACCAGAACAAAGCACTGTACCAATTAGTTTGACCTCCCAGCTCACAGGGGCCACTACATTTCACCCAGTTCCCTTCGCACTGTGCCTTGAATTCTTTATTTTTAAAGCACTGGCAGCTGTATGGATTTATCCGTCCCCGAGATGGCTTTGTGTGGAGTCAGCGTGGTTTCCATATGATTTAATGGTTCAGGATCAGCAGTGCATACAAATGGAGCTGCACTTGTTCTGGGGCCAATTTGGGTCTCGGAGCGGTGCAGAGCTCAGCTGGTTCTGCTCGGAGCCAGCTCCAGCCTCTCTGTGCTACATGTCACACCCCTGGAGCAGGAAGTTTGGGACAGCAGTGACAAGGTGTCCCACCAGCGCTACGTGAAGTCATTTCTGGCTCAGCACAGCAAAGTGATGGATCTCTGCTGCTCTGCTTCGATGAGCTGCTTCGATGGTCCCCAGCACAGGAAGGGCCCGAATCTCTGCGTACATTTGCATCTCAGCTAATTAACAATCCCTCCTGCGAGCCGTGGCGCTGGCACGGGGCTGCAGAAGCTGTCTGAGCTGAAGCTAACAAGCTCTGAAGCACCTGAGCTGACTCAGTTTCAAGCGTTTCAAGCTGAATAACAGAGTGTTCTCAGATGGTGCCGGGTGAGAATATCGAGCCGGGTTTACACGTCTTTAATAATGCAAAGGCAAAAAGGTAAATGAAATTTTAGGGGAAAAAAGAAAGGGAAAAATCTAGGGGAGAGGAATCATTGTGCCACGTTCCCCTCAAAAAGCTATTAATTAAATATTAGTTTGAATCAAAGTGATCCTGGGGATATTACACTTCATACCAAGCCTCTTACAGGGCTGTGTGGCTGCCTCCAGCAATACACATGAATTTTCCTTTTCTACTTGCTCAGTACCATTTTTTATTTCTAATCTCTGCCTCAGTGTCACTTCTGAACAAGAGCAGGCTTTTAGGCAAAATTGCCTTATTCCTTTTACTGACAGCAGGCCGATAGAGGTTGTCAAAGTCCCTACCAAAAGCCCTCTGTTGTCACCCGTTCTGAGAGCTCAGGATTTAACACAAGAGACAAGAGGCACAGGGAAACAGATGGGAGGTGGCAAGAACACAGTAACACAAACAGTCTAATTTTATTGGAAAGGGTAAAGACTCTCTTGTGCTGCTGTTCTGTAGCGTGTCCCACTTACTGGGCTTCCACGCAAGACTCCACATGCAGAACCAGACATCGTGTCATTAACCTCCGCAATCTCCTGCGGCACCAGGTTTCACTGGTTAATTATATGCTGTATAAACGAACCTCTTATTTTTGACCTAGTTTGAGTGCTACTGAGTGGGTAAATCATGTCTGATATGAGGTAAGAAACTTCTGCCTTTGCATAAATTGCATTGATTGCTAGCAAGACATCAGGGTGGGGGGTTTTTTTCATAATTCGGAATTAAAACCCCCTGAGATGAATGAAAAAAATAATCACTTTGGGGTTGGGATCAGGCCAAGTGTGATCTTGAGACATTCACAGGACACCAACCTACACATCAGGCATTTAGTGGTTAAGGGAATGTAAAATCATCAACCCCTATATCTACACACAGTAGAATATTTACAAAATTGAGGTATTTTTGTAAAATTATTTAGGGAGAACTCATACTAATGCAAGCAGGGTGGCAAATAAGCATGTATTTTCACAGGAAGGTTGTGGAGGCAGGGACCATCCTGCAGCAGCTCAGATATAATGTGGATTTCAAGGCCTGAAGAAGCCACAAGCACAGGAATATTCCCTGCCCCATTAAGCAATTCACACATAATGGATTAATGAGTTGCTGATATTTCTATCACACTGGGGCAGTCATTAACAAATTCTGTTTACTGCCTGGATAGCAGATGGGGCCACCTACTCATGCCAGGGATGGAAACACTCCTAAAGCTTCAGGGCAGGATGGGGGCATGCTCAGTAATCCTTCAGGAAGTGTGTCAGTGGTTCAGGTATTAAGTGAGCTCACAGGAAATCCCGGGAGAAAGGGAAGCCTGAGTGAAGAGAACCACAGGCAGCATTTGGATGTCTGAGGTTACAGATATCCCTGTACCCTGTCCAAGTGTGTCCCCACATCAACGCTCCTTCCCAGCAAAAGTCCTAGGATAAAAGTTTTGTTTGAGAGGTGCCGTTTCCTCCCCTTTAGCTCTCTAAACTTAGATGCTGACCTGGGGATTTTTTAATGAAGCCCCTTTTCGCTGTTTGCATTTGCTTAACAGATAAACTCCCTGTTGGCCTTTCACTTTTAACTTTGTGTGTGCTCAGCACTGAGGCTTGGTGTAATTAAAGCCCCTTTTCAGTTATTCTGGTCTGCAATATTTACTCTTCGTAACAAATACCAAAGAAATGGCTTTGCACGACTGACTGACTGAAGGAAACACTCCAGGTGCTCGTCTGTTCTTCAGTAACACAAGTTTTTTTTAATTTAAATGTAGAATTTGCTGGCTCTTTTTTTATCTTTCAATGCTCAAAACCTCAGTGACCCCCGTGAACAGCTCTGAGTCAGTTCTTCTCCTGGTGCCAACACTTTGCATCCCTCGTGGAGCAGAATCTGCGTGGAACAGTGAAGAGTGAGATTTTGAACAAGCAGTCGTGAATTTGTCTCACAAAAGTATTTTGAGCACCACCCCCTGAACCCAAATGCCCCAGATAATGAAAAGCTTTTTTGGAAATTCCTTCTCCTCCTTAAGTAACAAACTAGGTAGGAAAACACTCAGCACCAAGGAGCAGAGCAGAGGTTTTTCAGGAACTAGGCCTTCTACCAACAACTTGTTGCGCAGAAAAAAACCTCGTTTCCCATTGCAGTCTCAGGTTCCACATACGGAATTTGCAAAAAAGATAAGGAAAAGCCTCCACAAATACCTAAACAAAAGCTGCTTAGTTCAAGCTCTCATGGCCACATGGAGACTAATAGTTATTAAGGCAATCAAAGACACTTTGGAAATTAAAGTCTGTGCCCCAGTTCAAGCAGTTTTACCCCAAAGTGCCCATGGGCTCTGGAGCTGCTCCACAGGCACTTTGCAGCCTCCTACTTTTCAACCTCCCAGACCAAGAGGGCTCTGTGTCAGGAAAGAATGCATTTTCTACCCAAGATTTGTCAATGTGGATTCTTAGGCATGAATTGTACCACCAAGGAATCTCTAAAGCTGATTTGAGGTAGGCTAAAGTTGGATCCGTGGATCTCGGTGTGCGGATCTCAAGTTGTGTACTGGACTGGAAAATAACCAGAAAATTTTAGCCTATAAAAAGAGGGTGTTTCACAAATTTATGGCTTATCAAAAACTAGAATGATACAGAAGCAATTATTCATAAGTGTGCTGAATGTGACCCCCCTCACACTGCCTACACCCAGAGCCACTGCCATCAAAGGGGACTTTGTCACTGCTTTCAATGGACACAGGATGTGACCAAAGCAGCATCTGCAGCAGCTCCCAGAGAGGAACACAAGGAAAAAAATCTTCATTTGTAACTCAGTGTTTCATCTTTCAAAAGACCAGCCTCAGATGTGCTTCAGAAAGTCTTTTTTTGGGTATCTTTTTCTTCTACCAAGCTGCATATTTATCAGCTCTAGTCCTAGACATGATCTTAAGAGCTTATCTCCCAAGGGATCAGAACTTCTTTCCAATTTGCTTCTTTATTAAAATAATCAGGGCTTGAAATTAACTTCTTTTTTTTTTTATTGCTCACAATCTTTGCTATTTCCATCAAGAGCAAGCAGCAAATTTCCATGTCTTTTTTGAGACTTTTTGCTTATTTATTTGTTCATCTGCCTCTAGCAAGTTCATGTTGTGAGGACAGAAAAGCAAGAAACTGCAGGTGAAAGGGAATTAATAATTTATTTGAAGATTAAGGAAATCAAAGAGATGTGCTTTCAAATTTTAATTCTGGCAAGGAATTCCTGCAGACCTCCTGCAACACAACTTCTTGGTAGCTTTGTTTCTCAGCTACCATGGAAAAGTGAGGCAAATAACACCCTTCCACTTTGTAAGAGTATTTCACAGCTAAATAATTTAGGACTAGACTTGCTACTTTTTTTTTTTTTTTTTTCACATTTTTTGACAGCTTACCCTGTAAGTATCCCCAAGGACCAGCAAACCAGTGTGACAACTCCAGTGACAGGATTCCTGAGGGACCACTTGCACAATCATGTGTTATTAGACCTAATAAAGAATGACAGAATCTGGCTGTTAAAATTTCAAGAGATGCTCCAACACTATCGTGACAGCAACCATTAAAGTATAGATAAATTACATCTAAAACAATCCCACTTTGCTGCATTCCCAACAGCTAAAATATCCTGTGATTTCAGCATTGCTATTTTATTCTCAGCAGGGTTCTTCTTTTCATCTAAAACCTCTGAATTTCTCCTCAGACAAGGACATAATTGCAGATACTGCTGCCAGGTAAAATTACTGCAGAGTTCTGGTTTGTACAACTTCTAGGAAGCATTGGAAATAATTTGCTTTTTGAGTGCTGAGGACTAAGTGTCCTTCCTGCTCAGAAAGAAACAAAACTTATTTCTGGAATTACTAAAGGTACTGTTACAAGAGTATTTATACAAATTAAATTAATAAAGCAAACTGTTTTAAGCTTCTGGACATCCTCGGTGTGAAGTAACTTGGCCTGAAGGATGTGTTAGGCTGAGGATTTACAATTTTAATTCTCCTTTCTAAACAGTTTGACGCTTCAATTTCTCATTGCCATTTCCACACTCCAGCACGGTCCAACATCCCCAACGTGGAATAAATAACCTATGGCCTGCTCCAATCATTAAAATGTATTTGGTTTAAATTTTTGGGGGTTTCTAAGACATGGCAAGGCTGAGGCAGAGCAAGAGGCAGGATGATCCCAGGCTGGTAGCAGCCACGTTCTCATCCTGAGGGAACACATTGCAGGGAACATTTTCCATACATAATCTTCTGAGGGCTTATTTATACGCGCAAATATATTTTACTTTCACGGAGAGTCGTCTTAGACACCTCAAATTAAAGCGGTGAAGGAGCTGGGGGGTCCCTCAGCTCCACAGCCCCACACGGCCATAAGGGTGAGGGGTCAGGGCAGTGTGATACCCCACCATGGGGGTTATTTATTCTGTAAAGGCTATTTATTCTGTTATTTATTCGCTATATTTATTCTCGTTATGTATTCTGTAAAGCCCCTTCCTCCTGCCCGAGCCGCGTTCAAAGAGGTGGGCAAGCAAACCTCCACTCCCATTTTTACAGAGGGGAGAACACCAGAGGGAATCGAGCCGCTATTTCCAGGATTAAAACTCACAGCCTACCACTTACAGGCGAATACAATTCCCATGGGGGGAAAGCATGAGTTAAGAGTTGGATGTTTGTATTTTTTTTTTTAACATTCATCGTTTTAAACGCGGCACAGGGGGAGCTTGGTCACGCCATGTCTAGGAGGGAGCGGAGCCCCCATCCCCTCATGGCGCCACTCCCTTCCCCCCCGCCCCCCCCCATCCCGGCAAAGTATGAGTTAAGAATTGGATTCTTTTTCACATTATTATTTTTATTTAAACATCCATCATCTTAAACGCGGCACGGGGGACCCTGGTCACGCGTCCCCTCCCAGCACCGCCCCCCCGGCCCCTCACGCAGAGGGCGGGAAAGCGCGGCGGGCAGGGCGGGCAGGGGGCGTGGCCTGGCGCGGCCATTGGGGCCGGGCGGGTAATGGCGGCCGGGGGCGGCGGCGCCGCCTGGCGGCGGGGCGGGGGGGCAGCGGGGGCTGAGGGGGGCGCGCCGTGAGGGGACAAAGCGCTGGAGCCGCCAGGTAAAACCCCGGGAAAAGGGAGCGATGGGAAGCGGGTGGAAGGAGGGGATGGGCCGCGCTGACGGCGTCGAGCCCGGCTGCGTGTTCGCGGCAGGATCCGCTTCCCCTCAGAACGGGTTTCCCCCGCCGCCCCGGGGTCGGGGCTGAGGCGGAGCCGCCCCGCTGTAATTGAACCCCTGGGTGAGGAGGGAGGGACGGAGGGAGGGATTGCGGGGGCTCCTTCTCTGCTTTGTGTCCAGGTGGCGAGGCCGAGGGGCGGCCATGGGGGTGCAGGACCGGCCCCAGTGCTTCTTCGAAATAGAGATCAACAGGGAGCCAGGTAAGGCTGTGCTTGGGGCTTTTAAATCACGTTTTTGCCTAAATAATGGGCCCAAGCCGCTAGCAGCGAGTTTGGCCATTGATGCGTTATTTCTTAGTTACTTTTTAATAACTTCGGATGTTTTCTGTGGTGCTGGATGCTCCTTATTCTCCCTTGAGATCGATTTTTATTTGCTCACATGAATATAAAGGTTTGGCAGGGCTGGTAAACGCAGTTCTGAAGGTAAAAAGCCGTCTAGTGATGTATTATACCTTTTCTGTTACACCTTTGTTATGCCACTTCTGTAAACTATGGAAAATCGGGGCAGGCTGTGAGGAGACTGGATATTTACTCCTATAAGTATTTTTAGTGATACAGTAATTAAAATTGGGAAGGAACTTAGGAGGTCATCTGGGCTAAATCTTCCCTTGTCCTGCTCAAAATGCGTCTTCTGAATGTAAAGGAAGAACTGGGCATTCAATCATAGAAGCACAGAACACCTCACTAGCTGGCCTGTTAAAAAAACCCGATAATGAAAATAAATCCATCTTTTAACTCGTATTTTCCCTGGGCAAGTGTAATGCCCAGGAGTGGTAGGCTGTGAGTTTTAATGCTGGAATAGCAGCTTGGTTCCCTCTTGTGTTTTCCCCTGTCTGTAAAGATGGGAGTGGGGATTTTTCTCACCCATCTCTTTGAACACGTATTTATCAGTGCATATTAGTTGTCTCACACATACTCCGTGCTTTATCTTGCTACCACTTGTCTCCAGAAAAATGAATGTATGTGATGTCTTCATTACGCTTTCACTTTCATTTTCTGCTTCAATGTTTCTCTGAAAACCTTTGATTTAAGAGCTTATATCGCCGAGATTCCAAAATTCAACTGCATTTAGATGCAACTGAAACCTTTTTAGCGTTTTATTTTCACCACGATTTCAAAAGAGAGGTTCTGTTCTAACTTCAGAGACCTGGTAGGGCGTATCTATAAATCTGTTGCTATTGTAACTCCTATCTGAGTTATTTTGATTGACAGTGTGTTTTCTGAGTACTTCCAGTGAACAGATAAGTGGTGATGTAAATGGAGTTTTAACATGTTCCGTTGCTTTAATTTCGGGTGGAATTTACTATGGAATGAGACAACTAAAACTGTTTCAGGTTGGGTAGGTCTCCAGTTAGGAATGGTAGTTTGATGGGATTGATTCATAACAAAGACAATTCATTCTTCATCTCATTTGCTGTTAATCTTTTTAGGTTTAGTGTCAGGTTTTTTGTTCTGACTCCATCTGAAGGATCTCTCCCTGCGCTGTTTTCTCTGCTCTTCCTGCACAGGTTGCTGCTCCCATTTCATGATCTCTCTTCCTGCCTCATCCCCTCCTCAGCCTTGAGCTGTGCATCTTGAGTGAAAGTGGATTGCTTTGCTTTCCCCCAGACCTATTTGGGTTTGGTGACTGATAGAGCTGTCAGAGAGGAATTGCAGCGTTGGTGTTCTTGGTGGTGCAGAGCTTGGGTTACCTGGAGCAGACCCAGGGCTTTGGCTCTGTTTGTGCCTGTCTGCATTTATTTTCTCCTGAAAGTAACAGGAATCTCCCAGTTGCACATCAAACTTGGAGCCCTGCTGGTTTCATTGCACCTGACTAATGGCTTGGATTTTTGCAGGAAAAATGCCAGTTTGTAAAATTGGTGTTGGGACTTGCTTGCTGTCTAGTCATGCTACTTTATTCTGGTGCCTGTTTATTAATTCACCATGCAAGTCTGTCTCGGGATTTAAGGATATATTTAAAAAGCTTAAACGTTGCTCTCTTAGCTCTAAGATGACCTTCAAAAGCTGAATCAGGTGGTAAATCAGTGCTTCCAGGTGACACCAGGCACTAACTCTGAGGGATGTGGTCTCCTGCTGGCACTAGTGAGGTATTCATTTTAACTTTTAAGCTGCCAGTAGATTTTCAAATGAACATTTTGCTTAATTGACTTCAGTAAATAAGCTGATGTGCTTGTTCATTTTTAGGCGATGTAGGGAGGAGTGGGGGACAGAACAGCCCTGCATTTTGTTGCTAGCCAAGAAAAAAGGCCTTGCCCCCACCTTGTGTGTACTAAAAAGCTGAACTAACATCTCCACAAAATGCAGAGAGAAGAGGACGTGCCTCTTGCAGCACTGGAAGCATCTTTTTGCCTGCAGAACACAAAACTGTGTCATTTTTTACACTGTAGGTTGCTGGGAGTCCAAAAATGTTCCCCCCACGCAGCTGCCAAATCTTGGTTCTCCCCTTCCAGGCTTTGCTTGCCCAGTGTGTGTCAGGATACCTGTAGCAATTAAAAGTCAGGTCAGTTTTACTCTAATAAAATCCCTTAGAAAATGCAGGAGTGAGTATCTTTGCTTTGGCTGTGCTTCCAGAAGCTTTATTACAGCTTTTGTGTCTATATTTTATTACAGCTACAGAATCTTGGAATAAAACTCAGTGCCAGCTTGTACTTGCCTCTTGCAGTGGGGCAAACTTTGTTGGTTGGTGTTTCTTAAGGCTAAATTTAGGCTGCTTTTAATAAATTGCCTGTTAAGCATTTTTTTTTATGAATGCAGGTTGTGGCTCATAATTTTTAAAGGGCAAATGGAAAATAAAACAGGAAGAAGCATTTATTTTGATACTGGCACAAACAGCGCTTCTCCCTTCTTTTGGGCCCCTCACCAGTGGATTTGGGCACATAGAGTGTGTACACAGGATTAAACTGCTTACAGTATTCCAAGAATTTTGGGATGGCAGCAGATGCCTATTTAAATAATTCTGTCTTTACTCTGTGAGGCAAAATCTGTGTGAAGCTCCAGCCTTTCAGGTACCGTGATAATTGGAACAGATGTCCCACTAGGATGTCACAGATGCAGTTGGCTGCTGTAGCAGTTCCTGTGGCCATCCAAGATCTTTTTCCCATATCCCCCCTCCTCACCCCACTCCCTGACTGGCTTTATCCATCATAAAGTATGTTAAATTTACTCATTTTTGCTCTGTTTCATTCTTATTCATAGAATAATTTTCTTTATCATATCTCTTCTTTTTTTCTTTTTTTTTGCTTTTTTTTCTCCTGTCTTCTGTTACTGTTTGAGCCCTGGCTCATTGATTTGTTCCACTTCAGTTTCTTTTGTTCCTGGGGTATGTCCCTTCCCTTATCAGCCAGTCTGGTCTTTCCTTACTTCTCTCTTTCTAGTCACTTTTGCCTGAAGTTTGGTGTGTTTTGAGATTTCAGCTGCTATGAATTTATGTGAAATGAGCTCCACTGCAAAAGTCATTGTATTGTGCCTCCAGTAATAGACCCAGCGATGCCTTGTGGGGTTTTTGTTGCCTTTCCTAAAGAGAGAACTGTTCTCATCTGGCTTCACATTAACTTTTAGTTTTTTGAAGGGAAAAAGTTGTATATTGGCAGAAAATGGAGCAGCATGAACCCAGAACTCTGGGTGTCCATGAACCCCATGGGCAACCAACCCACTGTGTGTGGGACAGCAGGAGCCAAGGGGGATCCCATATGGAGAAAACCCCTATCGGGGTGGTAAGATGGAGATTTGAAAGGAACTGATTCAATAAAAATTTTTTTCAGAATAATCATGTGGAATTGTTGTCAGTGCAGGATGAAATGAAGTCCCTGAAGACTCCCCTTGAGGTCTGGAACAAGTTGGATGAGTAAATAAAAGACAAACTGATCAGCCTCCTCTGCCAGGAGAAGGCCAAGTGCTGCCTCTCACTTCCATATCCCTGGGAAACTGAAGCCAGGGAATGTTTGTTGTGTGCAGTTTGGTTTTCTGGAGAGCACGGAAGAAGGGAATGGAGGGAACTTCAGGTGGTATTTGTGGCAGAATGGGCTTAGGAGAGAGCTGGGAAGAGAAGTTTATGGAGGTTTTCCTTGCAAAGAGTGCAAGTGGGGCACAGAGGTGTCAAAGTGTCAATGTGTCAGAACTACAGATCCCTGCTCAGGGGAACAGGGGCATCCATTCTTGAAACTCATATTTTAAATAAAATCTATTCTTGTTCCACAGCAAGCTTTTATTTCCTTGAAAACTGTAGCCACATTCCTACTTTGAAGCAGTTTTTTAAAAAAATTTTATCTGCATTAGCATTCACAGATTTAGGGATAAACAAATTAATAGAATTCAAATAGGGTCCTTTTAGAGAGCTGTTATTTAAACTTGGATGCAAATCTGTCTGAGCCTTTGGGCCCTTGGCAGCCATCCTGGGCTGTGCATCACTGTCTTAGTGGTTGTAATCCCTGCTTTCTCCTTCAGCAGGATGTTCCTGCTGATAGGGTGAGAAAAGTACCTCTTGTTTGGCTCACTCTGAGAAATTGAGGAAAGATAAAATCCAGTAGATGCAATTTTGGAAAACCAGGGTTATTTTTGGAGTGTGTAGCTGAATTTGATACCTGTGTGGTCCAAACATAATAAAGTGTAGCAAAACAGTTCACACTACTTGGAAAATAACTTGAAACAGTTTGTGTTTGGCTCCCAAGGTTTTTTCCAAAAAGTTAACCAGCTAAATTGGAAGATTTACCTTTGAAGCAATAAACACTTGAAATCAATGATTATTTTAATAAACTTTGCTAGCAGGAGCCCTTATTTCAGTATAGCATGGATATTCCTACCCTGAGTTTTTACCACTTAATTTGAATCAAATATTAGTTCTTCTTCAGCTGGAAAATTGTTAAGGAGTTCAAAAACAAAAGAAAAAAAATTTATCTTTTAATTTGAAGACAGAGTTCTGAAATTGAATTATTTCTGGTCATTTTGCCTTCTGGTTTCTCTAATTGGTACAGCTCATTAGCTGCAGAGAGCACTTTATCAAATTTCTAAACGGCTCAGATTTTATATAGGCAGCACTTGCTGTATGTAATGTACATATTTCTTTCACCACTTACTCTAATTCTTTAAAAAATAAGTTCAAAGCCTGCTAACAAATAATACTTTATCAAATTACTGTTTTATAAATAATAGGCAAATGTAATCCCAGCAGTTTTTACTTTAGCCTGGAGTTGAGGTGTCTG
This sequence comes from Corvus cornix cornix, assembly GCF_000738735.6. NCBI lineage: Eukaryota > Metazoa > Chordata > Aves > Passeriformes > Corvidae > Corvus > Corvus cornix. The sequence continues at coordinate 2,582,481 of NC_046333.1, read as the reverse complement.
TGCAGGCTCATTTCTTGGTTAAAGCCAACTGAGGACTCTGAGTAGGTTTGTGAGCAGCTTTTGCCTACTTGACTGGCTCTTTTTAGCAGTTTTTGTTTATTTATTTTAGTTTACTGTTCAAATATTATGGTTAGTCACAGAGAGCTTGTTCCCTCATCAGATAACTTAACCTTTACATCAGGGAAATGAAGCTGAAGAAAGCATTGGAAATTCTCTTTCTGCACTGAAGGTGGATCATTTCAGAGAAGAGGTGTCTAAATCTGGGGAACTTAGTAGCATCTCAGATGCTTTTTTTATCTGTGTTATATCAGCATATACCTCAGCTCCAAGTTTAAAATGAGATTTTTTTTCTTTGTGAGGGATGAGGCAAGAGAAAGATTTGTAGGTTCTAATCATACATACTTTTATTAATTTTTTTATTAGCAGCTGTTCTTTCATGCATTTTTGACCAAGGTGTGAAAATGTGTTTGATCTTTCTCTGGCACATTTAATTGCCTGTTTGTCAGTGGGAAATATAACCTTTCAGTGATAATGGTATTCATGCAGTTGCAGTAAAATGCAGACAGTAACCCAGCAGATGGATACACAGTGTGGGGTTTGTGTCTCAGGAGCAGACGGCAGCATTTTCTGTGGCTGGATGGAACTGGGTAAGCAGTGCTCCAGGTTTTATGGAGGAGAGAGCCCTTCTCTTATAAACAGAATCTGTAATCTTTGGATGTTCAATATGTGCATTTCAATTTGTAGGAGTTGAAGGGCAGAAAATGACCAGGCTGGATGGGGCATGGAGTAACCTGATCTAGTGGAAGGTGTCCCTGTGCATGGAACTGGATGATTTAAGGTCCCTTCCAGCAGGAATCATTCTGTGATTTTATGAGCGCCTGGCAGACTTTGTTATTGACAAAGCACTGGTGAAAAATACTGCTGAAACCGATGCCTTAGTTATGAATGTCTCTTTCCATCTTCTGCCTTGTCATCTGCAAGAACATGAGTTCTTCCAGAGGAACATGGAAGTGCTGATGTCTGCTGCTTCAGGTGCTAAATGTGGTGGGTTTGTAAGTAGGGCTTGCAACCAAAATCCTTCTACAATTTATGCCTCAGGGTAAACGTCCCTTCTGGAGCCTGCAGGGACTAACACCCCTCAGTTACTTGGCTGCTGGCACCTTGGTGAAGCAGCAGCTGTGCTGGAGAGTAGAGTGGGGGTAGTGACAGCTTTTTCCCTGGAAAGTGTCGTGTGGTATTTCACACAGTGAATGCAGGAGGAATCTTTTGCAGAGACAGAGAGAGCTGGGGCTGTTCAGCCTGGAGAAGAGAAGGCTCCAGGGAGACCTTAGAGTCTCTTCCAGGACCTAGAGGGGCCCCAAGAGAGCTGGAGAAGGGCATGGGACATAAGCACATGGGCATGGAGTAATGTGTCAAGGAGGAGTGGTGTTAAACTGAAGAAGGGTAGGTTTAGATGGAATATTGGGAAGAAATTCCTCCCTGTGAGGATGGGGAGGCCCTGGCACAGGGTGTCCAGAGAAGCTGTGGCTGCCCCTGGATCCCTGGAAGTGTCCAAGGCCAGGTTGGACAGAGCTTGGAGCCACCTGGGCTAGTGGAAGGTGTCCCTGCCCATGGCAGGGGGTGGCACTGGATGGGCTTTAAGGTCCTTTCCAACCCAAACCATTCTGTGGTTCTCGCCCATGATTCTGTAAAATCTGGATGTGGCTCTCTAGAGCACTTGGTTGCTGTTCAGTTTGGTGCTTTTGCAGCAGAAGAATGGGAATGGGACTTGGGCTCCCCTGAACTCCTGGGCTGTAATGAAAATTGATAACTCTTCTGCTAAACTGTCTTCTCTGTTGTGTTCTTTGTAGGAATCTTCAATCCTCACAGCTTAGAATGGTCTCTTCACTTGCGAATATTGTGACAAATTGTGTCACAGTGGTAGTTCCAGAACTGCTGTTTGATGGGGGATCTTTGGATATTCCCTATTTCTTCATTCTTTGGACACTTTCCCTACCCATGTCCTTTAGATTTCCCTGCTGTAGTGATGAATGCTCAGAGAACATTCTTACTGCAGTTAATGAGATGCAGACATTTCAACAGCTCAAGGCGTCTTGAATTTTTATCTGAGATTATCAAGTACGAGTGCTGTTATTTTATTCTTCCTTTCTGAGCTAACAGTTCACCTTGTTATCATTGTATATATTTGGACAAAGCCTTAAACTGAATGCAGTTTCTTAAGAGCCTCTCAAATTTTTTTTGGTGACTAAGTATTGAATGAAATACATTTGAACTTCAATTTTTTTTTTTTTTAAAGGAAAGAAAAGAGAAGTTATTCTCGTAGTTACTTTTTTAAATTATGACGTTTTACCAGTGTGCACCACTAGAGTGTAGTGCTTATTGACGGATTTTTACTGGTCTCCTTGTAATTCTGCCCAACAGTGTGGCTTCTATGGATTATTTTACAACCTGCAGAGATACCAATTTTTTCTTTATTAATTATGTAATTTTTAAAGATTTCATATATTCGAGAGTGATTTGGTTTGGGTTTTTTTTTTTTTAGTACTATACATCCCAGTATCTTGGAAAATGAAACAAAAACTGTAAATCAGTTTTAAAAGAGTTTTCTTTATATTCAACCACTTTTCAGCAGTATTTTAATAGTTTTAAGGAAGGTATGTAGCACAACTACCACTAGCAGCAAAGAGAAAATATTTGGTTCATGGTATCTGGCAAGTGAGGCATTAGTCCTGCCTGCCTCCCACCTTCCCTTTTTGGTTCATTTGGGTTTTTTTTAAACTAAAGGATTTTAGGCCAAGAGTGCCAACGCATCTGTAATCCCCAGCACAATATGGAACTAAGCCAGTTGGACTTTGTAGGTAATGATCACAGGGAAAATTGTGGAAATGTGATTATTAATGTATTTGTATAAACACAGTAATTGGGGAGGGAATTGCTCCAGCTCTCTGAGGACCTGTATTTATGGGAAATCATTTTCAAAATGGAAAAGATCTGACATGATAAACTGTTTTAGTAAATCAGCTTGGCTTTCCAGGTTCAAATCACAATGTAATCTCTAGGACTTCAGATTAATTGGATGTAATGATATTGCTTAATGTTCTTTTTTTGTACAATTATGTTACTGTTCTTTCTTGCTGCTTGTTTTAATATGCACATATGTAAGATGTTTTCCTATTCTGCTTGATAAAATAACCTTTTCTCACTAAAATTACATTTTTAAAGCACACAGATTTATTTATGTGCAGATTTTCTTATTCCAAACAGTTCTAAAACTCTAATTATTTTTTTAAAAATTATCTTCTAGTTGGTCGAATTATGTTTCAGCTCTTCTCAGACATTTGTCCGAAGACTTGTAAAAACTTCCTTTGCTTGTGCTCGGGTACGTAGCTGATATTTCAGATTTTTATTGTTACTTACAATTACTTTTTTGTACCAGTACCGAACACAGCCAATGCAAGGCCTGTGCCCACCTAGGGGTAAATTATAATGGAGAAGGGATGCTGTCCCATTCTGGACCATATAATCTGCATAAAGCCATCATCAAGCCAGGGTATTTTTGACAGATGGAGGAGGACAGGGTGATTTGGGCATTGCTGTCAGTAGTAGATTTGGCCTCTGGAAAGGTCCTTTCTGCCCAGACAGAGAGAGGCTCCTGCTTTTAAATTCCAACAGCTGGACTTGCAGACTGGCACTTGCAGATCCTGCCCACCTATGGAATAAACACAGGCCCATCTGCTGTGGTGCTTTGTCAGGAGCTTCCCTTCTGATTTCAGATGGGCACCTTTTGGCACCCAGTTCAAAGTGTGTCATGTTGAGCTGCCAGTCCAGGTGTTACCAGAGCAGCTGAGTTCTCCTCTGCCATCCCATTTTCAAGTGATTTGCAGGGCATGGAAAGAGCTGCTTAGGCAGGAAGGGTGTAAGTAGATGAGGCTCAAGGACAATGAGTTTTCTTTTCCAGACAAAATTCATGCATGTTTAGAGCAAAAAGAATAAGGCTGGTATTTGGCCTGAAACAAGAGAGAAGCTGAGCACACAGGCATTGTACTGGTTGTTATGGAAAAGTGTCTGAGCTTAGGGAGGTGCTGCAGCTCTTACCAGTGGAACAATTGGTGTGGCTTTTACCTGACTGGGAAAGTACTGTCAGTACTGTAAAGGGGAGTGAAAAAAGGGACTGTGACTTCTGGCACAGTCAAAGCTCCCATCTCAGTGTACCAACTCAATTACATGGTCAAGTGCCATGCAGGATCCCATTCTCTAAGGGGATTATCCATAGCCCTGAGGGACATCCTGAAACGTGACCAAAATGCAGGCAGATATTCCATGGTGTTGTTTGATGAGAGGTTTTCAGTGCTGTAGCAAAGAGAGGCATGTTTTGGGGAGGAGTGTGTCCATCCCTGTAATAAATAGCTTTGCTTGCATAACTCATGTGGAAAACAAAAGTGGGGTAGGACGAGGCATAGTTTGGGACTGTGGGTGTGGAGGGCCAGGTAAATAACTCTCATGAGTGAAGCATGATAAACAGCAATGCCCTGAGTGGGTTTTGTGCCACAAACTGCCCTTTGCCCTCATCCTGGCAGTGATGGGCTTGGAATGGCAAATCTGGGATGATTGAGCTGTCAGTTAATTTGGGGTGGCAGAGTAATAGATTGCAGAAGGGGAGTGTTGGCTCTGGGTAATGAGTGTACCTGCATTTCTGAGAGTGCTACATGGTGCAGAATATTGGGTTAAATGTCTCTAACCCAGTGTCAAATACCTGTTCCATTACCAGTGACGGGATGAAACTGACCATTGGGTTATTTGTCCTGTCATTTATCCTGCTGATTTGTGTTTCATTACACAGCATCTCCTGTATATGTGGATAATGTGGGGGTTTAACTGTTGCACAGTGTATAATATTATTATTATAACCTTTTACTGTTAATTGCCACGTTCTGCCAGCTCTCCTCTTCTGGCAAGCTCAAGTCAGTGTCTCTTGACCAGTATAAATCCCTCATGAACCTACCATGTAGGACCTCAGCCCTCCCAGTCATAGTGACCTCATCCCCAGGGCAGCTTCTCTTCTGAATTTTGGAGGAAATGCTAATGAAATTGATGTTCTGGGACCACCTAACTCAAAAATCACCAGTCCACCTGATCTAGAGCTGGCATTAAGGGAGGGTGGCCTGACAGTGTGCGTGGATTGGTGGAGGCGTGGAAGCTTGGGGTAGCTTAATCCCACTTTTCCAAGCGTGGATCACATTGAAACTCAGTTGAAACCTGTTTTGAGCTCACATTTTTCTTGTGGGAATCATCTGATTCATCCAGATGTGTGAGTGGTTTGAAAAGGATACTGTAACCTGCATAGGAGTGTAGCTGTAACCACAGAAAATAGTTAACCCACCATTATCCTGGACTCTTGTCTTACTATAAATTATCCCGAGTAGATTTACACACTCCTGCTTGTGGGAAAGAGGAAATTATTTTAGGAAACAGCCTAATTTTCACCCAAGAGGTCCCTTGTAAAAGGCATCAGGCAAGACTGTGTTATCTTTTACAATTTTGCTATTTTAATGGCTCCCATGTCCATTAGAACTAGGGAGGGAAAACCCTTGGAATTTTTTCAGTGACAGTCTGTGGATTCTTTTTGTTTCACCTTCTTGCAGGTGAAAAAGGAATTGGCAAAACAACTGGAAAGAAGCTGTGCTACAAAGGCACCACATTCCACCGTGTGGTTAAAAACTTCATGATTCAGGGTGGGGACTTCAGCGAAGGTAAAGTGGGCTTTTAAAACTGAGAAGTTTTAAATGGAACAGAAATGTTATAATTTGTGGTCATAATATAGAACTTCAGAAAATACCATGAAAGTATTGGTTCCATTAAAATATTTTATTTGAAGTGTAGCATAGATCACCCATTTCCTTGTTAATTTTTGAAATTCTAAAATGTTTCAACTGCTGTAATATTTGTTCAGAAAAGTGTGTTAAGAACTCCTCACTGGAAGGTTTTATGATATTCCATCTTATTAAAACAATTCCAATCCAAGCTGTAGCCTTAATTTCCTTTCACTTCTGTGTCTGCAGTAGAGGCAACCCTGATGATGTTCTGTTGGTACAGGAATGTAACTGTTTAAATAAGCTCAAAATTAATAATAAAGCAGTGAATGAACTAGAAATGTTTTAAAAGTCTCCAAAAGGAGTTTTCCAGGATTTTTTGTTTCTTTCTCTGCAGTAAATCCTTTCCTGAAATACCTGTCCTTACCAAAATGTTTGTTTTCACTGTGTCCTGAAATGCTGAGGAGGGAATGAGCCTGAGGAGGGAATATCCTGTTTTGAGAGTCAAGTGCTGGTGGAATGTTATGCACAGCTTTTGTATAAATGCAACAAAAGTTTTAATTGCTGTTTTTTAATGTGTAGGTAATGGAAAAGGAGGTGAATCTATTTATGGTGGCTATTTTAAAGGTAAGAGCAAATATGTCTTTGCAGATTCTTTGTTCAGTTCTGAGATAAACAAGTCTTGATTCCCAAACTACTTAATGAAAACAGGTCCACTCATAGATCACCTTTTGCATGAAACTAATGTTGCATGACAATTCTTTTTATATGCATGACTTCCGGATAATTTTTTTGTTAATATTTAACTTAAATTGACAATTAATTAAGGCTAACATTATTGGTTAAACATGACTTTCAGCATGGAGGCTAGGCAACTTTATTCATGAATAAACTCCTATCTTCCTGCCTAAAACTGTCAACATATTCTTTTGTTTATAGAGAATGTGGTCTTTTGCAAAATGAAAAGGTAAGAGACAAAAGCTCAGTAACACAAATTCAAACTCTGTTCCCTTGTCCCCTCCCTAGTAAATATATAGACAACTGCTAAGTCCCTTTGTAGATGGATATCTGTGTTGCTTGGAGAAATGAAGAGTTCTGTGCCTAACCTTTCTGAGGGTTAATGACTTATTCTGGGAGAGAATTCACATAATTCCAGCTCTAAACAGTGATTTCTTCTTTTTTTAATGTCCCTTCTCCTCCCCTGCCCTACTCAAGGTTTGTATGCTTAGGGTTCATTTCTGAAAGGGTTTGGCTTTATTTATGTGCTATGCAAGTCATTTTCCTTGCAAAGAATTGGTAAATAAATGTACAGTTACCTCTCTTAAAACTGTTGGAAGGAAAATGGTGAGTTTATAAAGTATTTGTTTAAAGACATACAGTTATTTCTTGAGAAAACCAGGTGGTTACTGTGATATTCAAATGTTAAGATACTACATATAGTTATTTACAGCCCCTGGTTCTGTGTGTGTTTCAAGTTGCTCTGGTTAAATGCATGAAAATAAGTTTCTCTTTAAAAGGAGTCATAGTTTGATGCTGGGAGTATTAAAATTTTTAGTCAAGGAAAGGCTTGTACAGCTCCATTTACTAAGAAGTTACTGAAGGTTTGTTTCTCAGCACAGTGAGTGCTAAATATGCAGGATTGTGTTTTGATATATGATCTAAAAATTAATAGCTTTGTACATTCAAATTAATATTTTTATCTTTGGAAATGACCTTGAGAAGATCTGGTTTTATCTTCTGCTGTACAACCAGAACTCCTCTTTAATTCACTGCAATATAAAATGCATGTTCAGTTTAGTCCTAATGGATTTTATACTTGGATTCAGATACAGAGAGGTTTTTTTTCCTTTTATGTTTTGAGACTTCCAGTTTTGAATCGATAGAGGTGGCATCCTTTAGTGTGCCATACCAGGGAAATAAATGGCTTTTCTCCTGATCTTTTCACCTGGAGTGTAAATAACAGTATGATGTATGTTAATTCTTGTTTTAGAATGTCAGTAATTCTGCCAACCTTGTTCCTACCCAAATAATTTTGGATTTAAATCCATAATCTAGTGTTTATTGAAGACACTCGTAATGACCCTAATTATTTTTAATTAGAAATGTTTGCACTATATCTGCACCATTTTCTTTAAGAAAGAATGCTTTGTCTCAACTGTAATTTTGAAGAGACTTGTTTAAACCTGATCATTGTTTTTTCTCCAACCTGTTCACATTTCTCCAGCAGCAGCAGAATTTCTCCTTAGAGCATCCATAAGTTACTAAGAAAACAACCTGCCTGCCTTGCCAGGGAAAATCTGACAAACATATTTTTTCTTCAAACAGATGAAAACTTTATTCTCAAACATGACAGAGCGTTCCTTTTGTCAATGGCAAACCGAGGGAAACATACCAATGGTTCCCAATTTTTCATGTGAGTAGATGTGATCCCACAGTCGAGCTTTTCTTACACAGAGAAGCGCTGTTCATGAGAAAGATGGTATTGCTAAATTATCCATATCCATGTTATCCATCTGATCTTAGCTAGGAGTGAGTGGGACCTGCAGTGAAAACTGCAATAGGAAATGGTAGAGATCACAATTTCCTTGTGGCATTCATTTGGATTAAAGCTGGTGCTCCATGGATGTTCCTTCTTTGTAGCTTTTTTCCCTAAAAATATGGTTTATGTTCAGTTCTTAGTGGCCAGAAAATAGATTCTTTGGCTTTGTGTGTGTGCACCAGCCAAATCTCACGAGTTGATCTGCAAATGACAATGTGGAGCATTGTATTTAAGGGGGTTGAGATCTAGAAGTGGTTTGTATGGTTTTGCTCTTTAAAAAATGATGATTTATGATTTACTTTTGGGGGATTGTTTTGTTTGTTCTTTTTTCAGGAGGAGAATGAGTGGGGGTTTTGTTTTTTGGGGCTTTTTATTTGATTGTAATAATTACTATTATGAATTTTTTGAGTGTTTATTCCTGACATGCTTTTTAAATATATATTCTGCCTAATTCTGTTTACTTGTGCATCTACCAACTACTTTGGTACCAACGCTATGTAAAATTATGTGCTGATAATCAGATTTATCCTTCATTACCTTCAAAAAAATTCCCTTCTAGTAACCATATTCTGTTAAATTATAGAAATTATAGAAAACACATTTACCTTTATTCATAAGTAAAACACTCAGGTCTGATAATTGAGGTCAAATTCCTGGTCAAAGCAGGTGTGTTTTAGATTGAGTATCAGTATTTTTAAGCTTGCAAACTTCGATGTGATTATTCCTCTTGTTAACTCCCTTTTCAAAATTGCCTCCTGTTAATGTTTAACAGTTTGTATTTGGAAAGAGCAGGTTGATAACTTTAGTCTGGAAATACTTTGTGAAACAACACTGGGGTATCAAAAGGAAATTTTAGGGTAGTTACTTAACTAGAAAAAGTATTTTTTTCTTTGCCATCTTTCTTGCGGGATAAGAATGAATGGCGCTTCCCTGTCTTTAGTAAAGGAGTAAATTGTCCTCAAGAATCTTGCATTTTTTTCCTTTGCCTGAAAAAGATCTTCAGTATGATATGATATAGTTCAGATAAGAAACATTTTTAGGTCTTTTCCTAAAAAATGTCCTAAAAATGGAAAATGCATAGGAACCTAAAAGAAAGTCTTTCACGGTTACCACTGTTTAGACATTCCACAGAGATAAAATTGTTTCAAAAGCTTGTTTTCTGTTCCCTTCAAAGGAAATTTTAGATGTTGTGCTTCATTACAATAAATCTGAAAGGATTTGTGTGCACATTAATACGGAAAACAGTTTATATAAATACAACTCCATGGCTTAACGAGCTCTCTGAAGGCATTGCTTCATTATTTTTTACTCCATGACTTGCCTTTGGGCTTCTTGCCATAATTTTCCATTTTTTAAGCTTATCTGAACGTGAAACGTGAAAACCTAATGATGTCACATCAGTCAAGCAGCTGTCATTTGAGGGCTCTAAAGTTTCTTTTCTCTCCTGCATTTGATTCCAAAGTCATCTTCTTTCCCTGATGCTTGGTAGGCTCAGCTTGTTCAATTAGATTAAACACGTGGTCTCTCCCCACACACCAAAACAACCCAAGGTTGTGTTGGATACTAAATTATAATTAATACAGGACAGTAAATGAAGATTATTTAAAAGCACTTTCATCAAATACAGAAGTATTTTGAAAGATGCGGATTTCTTGAAGAATTCTGGTTTTTTTCATAAACTCCCTCTAAGGAGAAGTGCGAGTTCAGTGGGAATTGAGGCAGAGTAAGAAACCTAAGAATTTCCTTGTGAACTGGATTCACCTGAGCTGCCTGCAGGAATCCAGAGCTGGTTTGAGTCTCCTGGGGTGTCCTCCGTGGCCTTCAGGATGAGGATGCTCTGGAGCTCTTGCCTTACCTGCCTGCCCATGCAGATTTCTGGGGTATCCTGTAATGTCTGAAAAGGGGCCTGCCTGCTCTGGAGCCAGGGAAGAGAATCAGGATTCCAAGTGGGAAACAGCTGCTAAAGGTTTTATCTAGGCAGCTTCTGCCTTCACTTTAAAATGCAGTTTATTAAAGCAGTTAGTCTTGTTGGGTGGCAATTCTCTGATTACTGTAGGGAGTATACAGTGCATCTACAGAGCTTTTCTTCAATAAAATACTGTCTTCCTTTACACTTTAAGCTGAAATTAAAATGTGTTTTTTTATACTCCCAAGTAATGCTCAGTTTCTCTGTAGTTTATCATTAGGAAAAATGTTCTTGAAATGTTTAACTTGAAAAGTGTGTAAAAGGCAACCTTCAGTGGTAGCCTTCAGATTTTTTTAAAATACTTGTATATATTTCATTTCATTGATTAAATTTATAGAAAAGGGAATAGTTCATCTGAGCTTCTTTAGAGCTCTGCATTTGTTTTCACAGATCACCTCAGGGATGAGAACTCTGTATCTTGTACACATCTGATGTAGCAGATAAGGAGTGCAAATAAATTATTTTCTTTCATATAACAGTTTGTCCAAGTAGGGCTAAAATAATAGCAAGGATCCTGACTATAACAGTTTTGTTAATTCATCAGAATTCCCTGTTCATCACAGAAAAGTTGTACTTGGAATAATGAGTCTTTACAGAAAGTAATCAGGCAGCAAATGTCTCTTTGGCAAATTGCACTAACAAACCAGGCACAACAAGGCTCTGCAATGCCTGAAAGTTGCTAAAAGTTGATTTAAAGTGGTCAGTTTTACTTGAAACAGAATCTCCAGACTAATCTTAAAGGAAACAGGCATCTGACCCATCCTAAAAAATCATCGTGTTTCTTGGATTAGTCAGGAATTTCTCTGGCATGAAAGAGCTTGGAGGATTTATAAGCAACAATGAGAACTGGGCATGGAAAAGGCAGTGGAAGTGTTGTTAGGAAGCTCCAGGAAAAAACATGGACTGAAATCAAAGCAGTGGTGGAGAGGGGCAAAGTGCAGAGGTAGAAAGGGGAGTCAGAAGTGTGTCTGTGTAACACCAGAGCTGCTGGGTTTAATGCTTGTGGACTGATTTTTTTTCCCCATAGTTTTTTTTCCCCTTGAGTAGGAGCAGCAGTTGGGTGGGAAGGAGAATGTGTAGCTGAGGGAGGCTTGTGAGTTCCATGCACATGTGCTGTAAATAGGCCAAGTCTGTTCTCATGTGCCTGAGAAACATTTCCTGCTCTGGAGGAACACAGCACATTGCAGTCCAGTAACAAGGATACAGAGAGAATCCCTTCAGATTTGTAAAATGCTGCAGTTTCAGTGTTCTTTACCCAAAGGTTTGTAGCAGTTCGTTGCAGGCTTGCGTTGAAGAGAGTTGTCAGGCACCAGCTTATAAACTGGCTATTTGTGTTTTCAGGGAGCCCCACTCTGATTTTTTTCTGTGAATTACTTCCTGGAGAGCCCTCAGTGATTTTGCAAGTGTTCTAAACACCATCTGGGGATGTTAATCTGTAACTGCCCTGTTTCCATGTGGGTACTGAGATATGGAATCCCTAGGATGGGGCAGAGATGGACAGGGAGTGCTCCAGAATCATCTTTTCTTTTTCCATATCCAGTAGCTGCTTTGAATTGCTGCTGCCAACATCATTAGCAGTTACTGAGGGGAGCACATCTAGAGCAATGCACAGATAGAGCTGATGTCTTCAGGGCTCTGATTTAGGGTCAGATTGGGGATATTTGGGCTGTTCTGGATATTGCAGCTCAGTGGCTGTTGTACTTCGGGTGATGTTCTTCTGGATCCATGTGCTCCCTTCTCAGTCGAGCTGATCTGGGAATATCTTGTCTCTTTAGAGCCATTCCATCATGGCTGTGGCCATTCCCAACCTGCCAGTGAGGAAATTCACAGTACAAAATAGTGCTATTCTGGTGAAAATGAGTGGATAAAGTAACATTAATGAGACTCCTGATCCTCCCACGGGCTCAGCTGTGCTTCCGCTGTCACACCAAATCTGCCAGGCTACATTTGTAGCAAACCAGAAGTGCCCGTGCAGAAGGAAGAGTAAAGCAGCAATAGGAAGCAAAACAAAGTAACCTCTTTGTTAAAGGAGGGAAGTTTTGTGTAATAATTAATTTTATTGCCTTGTTTAGCTGTGGAGTTTGCTGAGGAATAAGCCCTTAGTGCAACCTAAAGAGGAGTCCCAGATTCTGTTCTTTATCAGTGCAAATGCTTGGAGTTCTTGCCTCTGTGTTCCACAGCTATTTAAAACTTGAGTCTGATTTCCTATTACTGACAGATTTCTTTTTCTCCATGTTGAGGGTGTTGTTGGTTTAATGTGTCTCTCAAGCTCTGCTTTCTTGCTCAGAATTAAATAGGATTTTTTGTTTTAAAAATGTTTTAATGTGTGATGCCATGCCCAGTTCATAAATTGAAACAAAGGAACCACTTTGATCTGCTCAATGAAGGATAAAATCATTTATGAGGGCTCTTGTTTTCATTTTACAAATTATTTCTCAGTGTTACCAGCTCATTAAAAGTAGTTAATATCTTTTTGGTGTCCCAAACGAGGTATTTTTCTAATCAACAGTTAATAATTTCCTTTTTTTACTGTGATAGAAATACCTTTGAGCTAATTATTGAACAGTTGACTAATACAACAATGCAAAAATGTCAGATGGAAGGGGCTGATGTTGCATTATCTTTGAGCATTATTGGCACACGTGCACTTCTCACACAAGCAGGTCCCATTGGCTTGATCAAAAGTTTATGGAAGAGTGAAAACATTCCCAGGACACTTTTCTGTGTAATCAGAAACAAAAAGATCATTTCAGTGCTTGGCTGTGCAGAGATAATTAATCACTAATAGTTTGGGGGGGTGCTGTGGATAAGCTCAACTGATAATACAGTTTTAAAACATTGCTGCTGCTCAGAATTACGCCAGAGGACAGATCCAGTATCAGCTGCTGCAGGTGTTTGGGCTTTTGCACCTGCAGGTTTTTGTTCTAAAATTCTGAACAGAAGCAATCAATGCACATATTTTAGAGAAAACACTGATTTTTCTTAGTTGTAGAAAAGCTTCATTGTAGGAGGAAGATGTCAGCTAATTAGGAAATGTCTGAAGTTGTGGATTTCCTGGCTGTACACATTTCCTTTGTGAATCCAAATGTTTGTGTGCCAGCCTGGGAAGTGTCTGCTTAGGAGTGGATTCAGCAGAGCCTTTGAACCCCTGCAAGCATGTGAATAAACCACAGAAATTGGTTATTCATCTGCTTAAAGTTGGGCATTTTTTGCTGGATTGAGACTTAGCGGGGAGTGGGGGCGTTCTCTTTCTAACTGTTTGTTTTTGCAGTAGTTTTGCAAGCAGGTTTTGTCTGGAGTTTTCTTTTTTGTTTTTAAGGAGAACTTTAGTTTTCAAAGTACCTTGTATTCTAAAGAAAATTTAGAGCCCTCTTTTAGGCATCCTTGTTCTGCATACAACTTGATTAATATTAATTTTAAACTTGTATTTAATAAAACATAGACTCAGTTTTGTCTGAAAATGTATTACAATTTATTTCTGCCATTTTTGTGTAAAATTTACAGAAACAGTGTTACATCGTGCGCTCCAAAGGTAATGTCTCATTCCTCTAAGGCTGTGTCCTTTCCTTTTCTTTCTGTTTTTATCTTTCTTGTTTTTCTGATCATATTGTTATGTGCATTGAACCCTTTGTTAGGCCTGAGGTTCTTTGGGGTGGGGTGGGTGAGAAAGTGCTTTTATCAAAAAGATGATTTTTCTCTTCAGCAGGACCTTAAACCACTTTAAACTTGAATGAAGAAAGGGATTTGTCCTTCTGTAAATAACTTGCATAACAGTATCTATTATAAGGTAGATTTGGAATGGTTTAAATTACAAGAGCTCTGTATAGAAACATTCTAATAAAATATTACTTTGGCGGATGAACTCATCATGACTCTAGGTTTCCATAGTGCCAAGACAGGAGGTAGGTTTGCTTGTGGTTAGGTTCTGAAGCCAAAGCAAATATTCAAGGATTGATGCAGGAAAGCTTGAAATGCTCTTTTAAAGTGCACCTTTGCAGATTAAATGTTGGGTCACAGCCCTTGCAGTGAGGTGAGAAAACTTTCAAAAGCACAACAAGGATTTGGGTTTCTGATTCCCAGAGGAGATTGTTCAGTCACCCAGCTCCTTGTCGTGCATCGGAAAGGTTTTCCTTTGGGATGAAGCTCCTCCTCGTGTTCTCACTGGGTGAACAAGGAGAGAAACCCTGTCCATTTATCTCTCAAATTGCCAGGGGAGTGGGGAAGCCTCTGCATGGGTTTTAATGCACCAACCCTCCCTTTCTCTGCTCAGTAAGGACCAGTCTAAAGGCAATTCCTCCTTAGGTAATTTGCTTAATTGGTCTCAAATGCTGCTGCAGTATGGCAGGAGCACCTGCAGCCTCCCCAGCCTGGGTTTGAGCCTATTGCTGTTTCCAGCTAATTCTAAACACTAAGTCTTCAATACTATTGGTTTCATTGAAGTAACCCACTTCTGTTTTATTCACCCCTTTAAATCAGCTTTATAATTAAACCCACTTAAACTGTTTACTTAACAGCAGGTTGTTAATGCAGTTAACTCTTGCTTCAAGAACTTCAGAAGCTGTAAGGGTTTTTCTCTTTGTAGCAATAGGCTGTGTTAGCAAGGGAAAATCAAAGAACACCCACTGCTATTGAGAAATTTAATGTTGTATTAATAGCATTTATTCCCCTGTGTTAACGCAAAGAAGTTTTCTGTATTACTTAGTATTACAGAAGTGGATGGTCTGGTTGACATTTGGGAAAAAAGAAAAAATCAAGAGTGTAAACACTCCTGATTCACAGTTCCACCTTTTGGGATGTGTTCCAGCACTGCAGTGTTTTGTGAGCTAATAGTTCAAAACTCGAGGGAGAGAAGTGTTTAAGAAGTAATATTTTATTCTCACAGTGAAAAAATGACTTCTTCATACCAAATCCGTGTTACTGTAAATTTTGAAAAATCACCTGTGATTATTTATTTTGAGAGAGGGGAGTTCATTGGAAGAAGGCTTTAAAAGCAAAATAGTGCTTGGGAGGAGAGAGAGGAAGAATACTTTCACATATTAAAGTAACTTCAAAAGTGATTTCTATTTTATTTCTCCCCAAATATATGAGCAGGTTCTGATGTTCTTTACTCAATATTTCTGCATAGCAGGATCCCCTGTGCAGCAGGAATTCAGGCTCACTTGGAGAAGTAACTTTGCTTGGGTTTTGGAAAAGGATTCCTAGCATTAGAATCCAAAAGATTTGTACAAAATGCAGTTGCATTTTCCATTCAGGCTCAATGTGAGAAGCTGAAAAATAGGGAGGAAATCTGCATTTATCAGTGAAGTGTAGGTGGCACAGAATGTCTGCTGTTGATTTTGAGAAGCCTGTGAGTTTTTTGAGCTGAAGTGTTTGATGACTTAAGACAGAACTATTGCTTTGTATTCTGAGTCAGGAGGCCAAGCAGGTAAAGGGGGAGTGAGAAGTGGTGGGAGGTGAGGGGAAGCAGAGAATCTCTCACATATCATAACTCTTCTTTTTTAAAATAAACTGTATTTAAAGTGACCTTACAATCTAAGAAGCTAATAAACTCAGAAACATTTAAATCCCACGGGTCACCCATTATTTATTACCAAATTGTATCTTCTCTGTGATTAAAAATCATAAAGTTACATTAAATGTGTATTTAAAGACACTTACTTGGAAATTGTTTACTGCATGCATGAAATGATACTTGGTACAGCTTTCAGTATGCACACTTAGCTAAACTTCAAACAAATATCATGTAAGAGCTTAAGAAAGCCTGTTTGTATAATCTGTAATTTTAATTTGTTAATTCCATGTATTTAACTGCATTTTTTCACTATTTTTGTCTTACCTTCACCTCTTTTTTTTTTTTCTGTGTCATTCTCCTCTTTTACTTCATCTGAATCCCTGATTTTATTTTATTTTACCATCTTCCCATCTTGCTGTTTGTCCAACAGAACAACAAAACCTGCTCCTCATCTCGATGGGTAAGAATCCTTTCTAATTTCTCAAATGATTGCTGAAGTTTGAAGGTTATATTGAAAGTAGACAACAACAGGGAAACAAATCCTTAAATCTGTGGAAGATTTATACAATGGGGCAAGATGGAAAACAAAAGTTTCAGGTCTATAAAAATTTTGAGTCGCAACTTATTTCCTAAAGCTGGACAAAAACTTGAATTGTCTTAAATCCTGAGATTATTTCTTTAAAACTGGTTGCTGCCCTCAGCCTATAAATCTGGGATTTGAATTGTCAAGTTTAATATATTTGAATAGTCATCTCTTTTGGGGCATCTTTTTATCCCTAAAATTTATGGGCAAATGGAAGAGGGAAAGAAAGATGTGGTACCAGAGAACGAAACCAAGGATTCCTTAATTTTAACTCTCCCTGCAATACCAGGGGGGAATTGTATCCTGGGTTTGTAGACACCTATGAATTCTTGTTCTCTGGGGAGAACATGTCATGTTTATAGATGGACTCTTGATCTCTGTTGCACAAAACTGCAAAAATAGAAGGGTGGATTAGGAATTATGATCTGTTTACCCTGCCCTTGTAGAGGAGAGGAGACTGCTTCGATTTGAGGGAAATACGTGGTGTCAGAGCGGATCTTTGTTTCACATTGCATAAAATCTTTGCATTGTTGTCAATGTTAAACTTAAAATCATTTCAAAAAATCTTACTTAATGCATTAAGAGCTCAATGCTTGTATCTCAGACTGACTTTTAAAATCTGAAATAAATTGGAAAATCATTACAGCGATTCAGAGATGTTTTGTACTCTGTAAATACTTTCTTTCTGCAGTGTCCACGTTGTCTTTGGACTGGTTATTTCTGGGTTTGAAGTCATAGAACAAATAGAAAACCTCAAAACTGATACTGCAAGCAGGCCCTACGCAGACGTCCGAGTTATTGACTGTGGGGTGCTGGTTACCAGATCAGCTAAGGATGGTGAGTGCCAGCATTCCCAGAATTAATGCTGTTCATGTTGTTCTCAGAGAGTACAAAAATTACACCAGCAGCTAAAGATCATTGTGGTAAACGTGTAGAATCTTAATTAATTCTTGCGAGCCTGTAAAACATAAACTTGGTGTAGGAGGGGAAGGCGAGGCAGAGGAAAATGTTTTCTGCCCTCAACATTTGTCCCCTGTTCATGTTAGAGGTTGACATGACAAACTCAACAAGGAATGAAAAGTTATTTTTCTGTGTTTGAAAGAGGGACACACAAATGTGCTTTTCTTAAAGTTGGATTTTGTGCACTTTGCAAAGGTTTATTTAAAGGTTCTGCAAAGTTAATATATGCAATATATGTGGTCAACCCTATTTTCCTTTTCATGAAGTTTCATAGAGAATAAGTGATCTTAAATACATGTTTGGACAGTCTCTGTGAAGTAGTTGAGTGTTATAAGTTTGCATTTTCTACTTAATTTTTGACTTTTCTTAAGGATAAGGTGGTTATTTATGTCCTTTAGAGAAAGTCAATAGGAGGCATAGTAATAGTGTGAGGATGCAGAAAAAAGAAAATGGCAGAATTTTAAAAACAAAAAATACACAACTGAGCCTGCAACTAATTTGTTCTTAATCTTTGGTTTGCAACCTGTGCATTGTTTCCAAAAGAACCTAATCTTTTTTTACTATAAGTGTTCTTTGTTTCTCTGTGTATTCTGTCTTTCAAATTATTTTCCAGGAAAGACAGAATACACAAAGAAGCAAAGAACACTCTTAGTAAAAGAAACAAAGAAAATATTTGTGTTATACGAACATGGATTTAGACTGGACACAATTAGATGAATTTTTATTATGATTCTTTAATACAACTCATTGGGAAAAAGTTCACAGAGCTCCTCTAAAATGGCACATTTGTATATTTATACATCTGTAAAATTGTGTGCTTTGTGCTTGTACATGCACACACACGTGCACAGTGTAAATTGAAAATATCTGTTCAAGCTTTGGAGAAGAAGAAGAAAGTCTGTTCTGACTCAGAAGCCTCCGAGTCCTCCACCAGTGCATCCAGCTCTTCAGAATCCTCATCTGAGAGTGAGGCTGAGAATGAAAGGAGCAGGAGGAGAAAGCGGAAAAGAAGAGCTAAAACCAAACAGTCCAGGAAACGAAGGAAGGAGGAGAGGAAGAAAGAGGATCCAAGGTGCAAGCGAACCTCAAGCCAAAGACGGTGACTGGTCTCTTAAATTTAAGAATTGCAGTGAAATCTGGGGAATTCTGCTTTGTTTGCATCAAGTGCTCAAGCAGTAAATATGAAAATGCTTTTATTGAAGTTTGGGGTTTGGTGCTTGATTTTGTAAACAAACAGGCAAAAAACCCTAAAGCTGAGCTTGTTGTTGTGTTTTCCATGAAATAATTGAAGATCTTCGTAGATAGAAGCAAGAGTGATGTTGAAATTACTAAATCCCATCATGTGAAACTATTCCGGGCTCAAAAGTGAGACTTAAGGCAAATTGCAGAATTTGTACATAAATTTGATTATATTTTTAAAATATTTCATAACAAGTTGTAAATGAAAAGCAAAGTTACTTTCTGGAACGCAAGAACTGAACTTTCTCTGCAGTAACAGTGGCCCATCCTTCCTTTAGCCTAAAATGGCTTGTTCAACACATTTTGGTTGGTCAACCAACTTTAAGTTTGATGCATCTTGTCTTGGAATTCAGTTGGAAAAGGGATTTTTCCAGCTAATTGTGGTTTCTCACCTTGCTCTTTCCCTTAGCAGCCTTTCTGACAAGAGCGATGTCACAGACAAAGTCGACCTTAGCACAAAGAGGGACAAGCCCGTGGTACGTCCTGAAGAAATCCCCCCAGTGCCTGAAAATAGATTTTTGCTCAGAAGAGATGTGCCTGTTGTCAATGTAGAGCCTGAACCGTAAGGAACTCTGAGCTTTTTATTCTGATTGGTGAAAACTGTGCATGAAATATTCCTGTTAACATTCTCTTCCTGCTGCTGCTGGCTGGAGTGTCAGAATTCTGCATGAGGTCATTTCATTGTCCTTTTTACAGTTTCCTTTGTAATAGTCCTTGTGACCTGTGCCAGGGGGTTTCAGTGAGATCTCGAGATGGTTTCGTTGATCTTTAAGGATCACGTGTTAAACTCAATTAAAAAAAATTAATGAGTAATTTCAGAAGTAATCGTTGAACCACCGGAAATATTTGATTGCAAGGGAAACTTGGGATTGGGAGAGGTGATTTTTCATCTTTCTTAGACTGATTAAGAAACTTTGGTTCAGAATCAGTCACCTGGAATTTCCTGACTTAGAGTATTTGAGAATAAGAGAAAATACTCTTCTTTTTCTACAGAGGAAGTCACAAGTCACAATACTTCCAATGTGTTTTATACCTCCACTGTCAAATTTCCCTGCTTTTGTAGCTGAGCTAATCCATTCCAGTGCCAGATACCTCTAAAATCAGTGTTGGGTTGGTTTGGTGTGTTGGGTTTTTTAATTTCCCTTAATGGTAAAGTCGCCTGTAAGTCTTTCCTTGGAACATGACTCATGTTCCCAAAGATCAGTAACTACTTTTGAGGATACTACGTAAGCTGAAAGGAAAGCAGCAAAGCTTTGGAGCCTGTGAACTATCCTGAACTGAGATCCTGAACTGCTGTGCCCATGCTGTCTTCAGGATTTGTGCCCCAAACACAAGTTAACCTCCTGTGACAGTGTTTTGCAAGTTCATTGTTAGCATTTCTTTCTGTGTCAAGAGATCAGGCTGCACATTTGGTTGAAAACAAATACATGTTGATTTGCCTTTTGTTGCAGAACTCTCTTTGTTTCTTGAAAAAAACACTGAATTCTTAATTCTGTCTAAAAATGAATGAGTACGATGACGAATACTTCTCATTTTTAACTTAAACTGATTGCAAGTTAATTGTTTTGTTCCTTGTAAGTTCATACTTTATTAATTTATGTAGGAAGCTTCTTGATGCTGCGCCAGTTCTGACTGACCAGAAACCATCAGTCTCTAAATCTGGACGAAAAATTAAAGGAAGAGGCACAATAGTATGTGACAATTTTATTTATTTCTTTATTTTCTCTCACCCAGAGTGATGCATTTTCCTGGTCTTAAAATCAAAGGTCAAACATGGTTAGAAGGGAAAAAGGGATTTTACCTTGGTATTTATTTTAAGGATCCTTAGGTGCGCTGTGTCCAGGTGGAATGCGCTGAAATGCACCCCACAATGCACCCCACCCCCAAAAGGTGTTACTAATTAACATATCTATCAAAGATTCCCCAATGAGAGGCTCGAATGAGCCCCCCTCCCCAAGGAACCTTCCCCTGGACGGTTCTATCTGAGTTTACAGGATGTGTTCTGGAGAGGACCTTGGGGTCTGGGGCACACTGACCCCTACCTACAAAACCTCTAAAATGTTGAGTCTCCGAGCTGAACAAACAAGGCCAAGAATGCAGGCAAAAAGCACTAAGAATACAGAAGCTGTAAAAAGGTATAACAGGGGTATAAAAGAAAAGGTACAAAATCTTCATGGCATCAAGAGTATCTTCCCTGACTTTGAGCTTCGAATTTCCCTGGAGGCTTTGTATGACACTTTATTTACGTGTTGTAGATTCCAGTTTAGAAAGCATTGAAATCTTGACAGGTAGTTGATTTTATAACATGTTTTTTCCATCCTTCCTGTTCCTGTCTTTTTACTTAAAGATTGCTTGAGGGGAAAAAAATGCCTAAATCTCAGCTATGAGAAGTCTTCAAATATAAGAATAAAATTACTTCTTTTTAAAGATGGAAACCATTTCAGTCAGATTTACATCTCTAAAGTAATGGGGAGTGACAAGAGCTTTTACTCTCCTCCACTCCTGGGATTTTCTGGCTGTTTTCTCTGAGCATCAGGACTGTAACACACCAAGCTGTGTCCTGAGTGTCTGGAGCCCTTTCTGATGTAAAATTCAAAAGTTTTCCTTTTCTCTGATAATCCACAATCCAGAACCCAAAATGCTGCACGGCTGTGCTGTTGTTTTTAGTCAGTAGAAAGGGGAGAAAGTAAGAAAATCTTTTTGTATATTTAATTCTGGCGTATTGCAAATTGTAGCCTACCATGACTGAGCATATTCTTCACTTCAAGAATCTTTCCTGGATCAGTTTAGCAGGTGGCATTTGGGTAACCATAAGCCAAACCAAGGTTAGGTTTGCTGCCAGAATGTTTCTGCAAGTGGAAGTCCTCAAAAAAAAGTGTATATACAGATACGAATATATCTACATCTATTCTAATTAAAAGTTTCATGAGAATGGTTTAAACTGAGACTCCTCTGACCATTATTTCCTTATGTAATGGCCACTGGATTTGGGAAGTACTTTTCCACTGATTCCCATGGTACAATTAATTTAAGCTACAAAATTAGCACCTTAGATGGCTGTAATGTGGACCAGGGTATTGGAGTGTTTGAGCCCCAACCCTCATTCACCAGCCTGGACATGAAATGGGACAGCTGCCTTTGCATCTGGCAGCTTGGATTTGTCCTGGGTACTTGTGGGATCCACTGAAGGAAGGTTTTCAAACTGAATGTTTTGAAATACTCATGTAAACTAAGAGCTGGGGAAAAATTACTTAAAGCTGAATGGAATTGGCTTTTTCCAGGTGTTGGGGTTTCTGTCTCGTTTTTCATCATTTTGGCACCCTCTGAGCAAAATTAAGAATGAAAAAAAAATGTCATTTAGGGCTGGCAGTTGGATAAACACATTTTTCTGCCATCTCTAGTAATCTTTATTAGTACGGTTTCTGTCCAGGTGAGGTTCATTGATGTTTTTCAAAATACTTGTTTGTAGGTTCCACGAGACTTCAGGGCATAAAATGTGAGAATTAGGGAGGTCCATGACACCCTTGCAGTCTTTGAGGCCATTCTCCTGTAAAAGCTTTTTTTTTAAGTAGTCACTGCTTCAGCTCAGATGATAAGGAGGCTCTGAGTGGCAGGTTATCTTGATTTTATTTTTTTATATAAGAAGTATGTCTTAAAGCCTTCTGTAATTACCTGGATAAATCAATACATTTATCTTTGTGATTTTGTTCTGGGGGACAGCACTTTTTTCCCCTCATTTTTACTCTTAAGTGGCTCAAAATAATTGAGTCAAATCCAGATGTGCTTTTATTGAGTCAAGGAGCATCTGATTTCCTCACAGAATTTACCTAAGTGTGTATCCCACTGGGTAATGGAAAGTAATGAGTTAGCAATACTAGAGTTCTTCTTTCTCTGCTTCACAAGTAGCTCTTGTTGCCTGCTTAAATGCTCTGCCTAAGCATAATTTTTAAAATGTGAAGCTTCATTGCTCTTTTGTGAAAGAGTTTGGGGGTTTTTTTGTGATTTTTTTTTTGGTTTGATTTTCTCTTTTTTTAGTTGCTTTAAAGTGACTTAATCTGGATTCCCATTTCTGAAGACTTGAACAGCAGTAACTTTTGAAATGGGGTTTGTCTTTACTCCTATAAACCATGAAGTGTCTGACTAAAGTGAAACATCTGTGCTTCAGTATGCTGAAAACAAGGGTGGTTATCTGCAGTAATTGTGTTATTCCAAAAGAGCATCCATGGCCTCTTCCTTGATTCTTCCTTTCATGTTCTGAAAAACTGGGTGAGCTGCTGGCCTCTCTCAGGCTTTGCAGCATGCTCTGAGAATGAAAAGATGCAGTAGTTCTGTAAGAAAACACTTCCTGCAGCTGTGTGTGTTTGCTGTCCCAGCGCTATCACACCCCACCGCGATCCCGCTCCTGCTCCGAGTCCGACGATGAGGAGAGCAGCGAGACCCCTCCGCACTGGAAGGAGGAGATGCAGAGACTGCGCACGTACCGAGCGCCCAGCGGGGAGAAGTGGAGCAAAGGGGACAAGTAAGAGCCTTAGCACAGGTTGGAAATATCCTGGCCTTTGACAAGCCCTGATTGATTGTGTAGATGTACCACAATGAGAGTACCAGGATGAGAGGAAATGGCCTCAAGTTGTGCCAGGGGAAGTTTCAATTGGATATTAGGAAGTTTTTTTTCCCAGAAAACACTGGAACAGGCTGTCCAGGGAAATGTGGAGTCATCATCCCTGGAAGTGTTCAGAAAACGTGTGGATGTGATAGTTGAGGACGTGGTTTTGTGCTGAACAAGGTGGTGGTGCCGATGGTTGGACTTGGTGATCTTTAAGGCCTTTCCCAACCTTCAGGATTCAGTGATTTCCTTATCCTCAAGGTGGATTACATGGTTTCTTTGGAGTGAAACAGTCAAATCCACCAACCCTTTATTGTTTTTAGTTTTATGTACCTTCAGCAGTTGCAAACTGTGTGATGGATGGAAGTCAGCTCTCCAAAATTTCTGATGTCTTGATACTAAATACAAGCTTCTATCAAATTATGAGAGATAAATCTCAAAAGGAAAACTGAAAAATACTATAATTTAACCATCAGTGAATAATTGCAAATGTTTCCACTGGTTCTCTTTTGTATACCGATATATATTCAAAAACTTGTATTTAAATGCGGTTTAAGGATCCTGTAGTTGTAGAGATCAAAGTCCTGCAGATTAAGGCAATTAGAACTTAAAGCTCTGTACATGGGTTCTACAATATGCAAAATTTGCTGGTGTTGTCTCATTTACTTCTTAGAGAGACATAGCTCTTGATAGTGATGTAATTCTGTATCTTAAACTCAGTGTAAAAACTCAGTCGAAACACAATTAGGTGGTACAAAGTGTGTGTGCGCTAGGGTTTATTTAAACTTATTTAAAGTTAAGTTTAAAAAGACTTAATTTATCTGAAGTTTTTTAAAGAATTTGCACTTAGTCTGGGGTTTATTTGTTTGTTTTCCAGGTTGAGTGATCCCTGTACAAGCAGATGGGATGAGAGAAGTGCATCCCGGAGATCCAGGTCTTGGTCACATAACGGTTATGCTGATCTGAGCACTGTGAGATACTCCAGTCATCACAAGAAGCACAGGAAAGAGAAGAAGAAGGTGAAGCATAAAAAGAAATCTAAAAAGCAGAAGCATTTCAAAAAGCACAAGCAAACGAAGAAAAAGAAAACGTCCGCCTCTTCAGATGTAGAATCCTCTCATTCCTTCCACAGGAGGACAAAATCATCTTGTGATCGTGAGAGGAAATCCCGTTCTTCCTCATTGTCTTCCAGACGTTCATCCAGGAGAGACTGGTCTAAATCTGATAAGGAAGACCAGAGCTCGTCGTCTTTATCAACCAGAGGGTCTCGCTCGTACTACAGGTCCAGATCCAGGTCAAGATCTAAATCAAGATCTTACTCCAGAAGAAGTTCTAGATCAAGATCAGCCTCTAAATCATTGCGTTCTCGAAGTAGATCACAGTCAAGTTCTAATCCCAGGCAGCAAAAAACTGTTCCCAATTCTCCACGAACTGTTTCAGCACGGTTAAATGACACTAAGTTGACCAAGACTGCTGAGCCTGTCCGAGCAGTGATACTGCCCAGTGACAAAGTTATTGTGCCACCAGTTGTCCCAGAAAACCTCCCTGTGATACCCTTAAGTGACAGTCCCCCACCTTCGAGGTGGAAACCTGGGCAGAAACCTTGGAAGCCATCATACGAGCGAATTCAGGAGATGAAAGCTAAAACAACACACTTAATTCCCACCCAAACTAATTACAGTTTAGTGGTCGTCAAGGAGGCCAACACTTCTTCTTCCTATCGCAAGCAGGAGAGGAGCTCTGAGAGCGATCGGAGCGCTTATTCCAAAGGCCGCAGTGACAGGAGCTCGGAGAGCTGGCCGAGGTCAAGGAGCAGGTCCTCTCGGAGCCGGTCATACTCAAGATCTTACACAAGGTCTAGAAGTCCATCGAGCTCTAGGACAAAATCTCCTTCTTCTGGCAGGTCACCGTCCCCGAGTAAATACCGCAGTGACAGGTCAGGGTACAGCGAGTCCACGTCCGACTATTCCCTCAGCGATGAGGACAGGCATAGGAACAAAAGGAAATCCACAGCCAGCGATCCCAAAGCTCGGGGCCTCAAACTGAGGCAGGAAACGAGCTCTGAAAGCACTTTGCCTTACAAGCATCCAAAGGACTACGACGAGTCTTCCCAAGGATTGAAGGAGAGTGACAGTTTGTCATCCTCAGACTTCTCCTCCGACAGCGAACGCTCTGCCAAAGCCAAAGCGGCCCAAGAAAAAGAAGGCCGTTTTCCATTAGAAGGGGATGCTGAGAAACAAGATAAAAATAGCTTAAGTTCTGAGAGAGGGGAGGAGAAAGCCAAGGGTGAGCGGGGTTCTGATCACTCTAAAAAGAAAGCAGCCAAGGAGAAATGCTCGGAGCAACCCAGAGGTGGTGCAAAAACAAAACGCAAATCCTACTCAGGTAGCAAATGGGACTCAGAGTCAAATTCCGAAAGAGGAGAGGCAAGGCATAATAGGGGGGATTCCAGACCCTCCTCTGGTAAAGAAGAAGGAGAGGCCACCTCAGGATCTGACACAGAGCTTAGTGTTACCAAAAGGATAAAAAAACAATCCAATTCCTCAGAGGGCTTTTTGGGTTCTGACTGTGCGTGGAAGACAAGCAAACAGTTGTCGACTTCTGAATCCGAGAGTTCTTGTTCCAGCTCAGCAGACACTCGAGGCAAGTCAAAAAAACACAAACATGGCTTGAAAAAGACCCCTAAAAAATCACATTCCAAAAAAGCCAAAGAAAAATCAAAAGGCAAAAAGGAGAAAAAACACAAAGTCCAGAAAAGAAAAGAAATGTTTCATTGGCAGCCCCCGCTTGAGTTCGGGGAAGAAGAGGACGATGAGATAAGTGAAAAGCCGGTTACCAAGGATGATAAAAAAGAAAAGCAGCTTAGCAGGGACATAAAGGATAAAAAACAAGTTTATGAAAAGGATGAAATAGTCGCAGATAAAATGGGAAATGGTGAAAAGTCATGTGTGAATGAAAACCTTTTAGATAAAAACACCATGTGTGGGGCCTCGCCAGATCGCAGCAACCTTAATAAAGAGCCCATTGAAACGAGCACTTCAGCTGGTATTTTAAACTCAGGAATAAACGTGGCTGCCTGCAAGAGTGAGATTAAACAAGCTGAAGAAAATAATCAGAATGGGCTGGAAGATGTTATTCAGACAGATGACAACATGGAGATTTGTACTCCGGATCGTAACTCGCCAGGGAAGGTGGATGTGGATGTTTTGTCTCCTGTCATTCTCACTGCTAAACCTTTAAGTGCTGGTATAAAAAAGGAGTTACAGGTTGAGACCCCTGAGAAAGATCCTGTCAAACTGGGAAACAACATTAGAGACTTTATTAATATTAAAGAAGAAAAAGAAACGGGAAGGCAAGAAGATAACTCTGTCCCTGTGTCTGGTGCTAAAGACTGTAGTTTAAAAAGTGAAATTACTGAAAATACACAAAGCAATATGATAGACAATAAATGGAAGCCTTTGCAAGGTGTTGGTAACTTACAACCAGCAACAATTAGTATGACCACAGAGATTAAAAGTGTAGCATCAGCACCAGAGCCTAAACCAGCAGGTTTAAGAATTGAAATAAAAGCAAAGAATAAAGTAAGGCCTGGGTCCCTTTTTGATGAAGTGAGGAAAACAGCCCGGCTAAATCGGCGGCCAAGGAACCAGGAAAGTTCCAGTGAGGAGGAATCTCCAAGCAGAGATGACAACAGCGCTTCCAGGAGTCTCAGCAGGTCACGAAGTAAATCTGAGTCTAAATCCAGACACAGAACAAGGTCCATATCCTACAGTCACTCAAGAAGTCGATCCCGAAGTTCTACATATTCATATAGGTGAGAAGTTTGTGCTGCTCCCACAGCCAGTCCTGAAATGTGAAAGTTTCCAGAACATGAAAGTTCTCATATTTCAAGGAATGTTTTTCTCTTTAAGGCTGTGTTTTTTGTTTTGAACAGTCCTGTGTCCTAGAGCCACAGAGCAGTTTGGGTTGGAAGGGGCCTTAAAGATCATCCCGTTCCAACCCCTGCCATGGGCAGGGACACCTCCCACTATCCTCCAAGCCCTGTCCAACCTGGGCACTCCCAGGGATCCAGGGGCAGCCACAGCTTTTCTGGGAATCTGTGCCAGGGCCTCCCCACCCTCACAGGGGAGAATTTCTTCCCAATATCTCATCTCAATCTGTGTCAGTGTGAAGGTATTCCTCTTTGACCTGTCACTCCATGCCCTTGTCCCAAGTCCCTCTCCAGCTTTCCTGGAGCCCCTTCAGGCCCTGGAAGGGGCTCTGATGTCTCCTGGCTGGACACCCTCAGCTCTCCCAGCCTGGCTCCAGAGCCAGAGGGGCTCCAGCCCTTGGATCAACTTAGTGGCTCTATCATTTAGCAAGTATGGAATAAATATTTAGCTAGAAAGCTAAAGATCCATAGCTTCTTTTGGTTCTCATTTTCTGCTGTTCTTCTCCTCAGTTATGTTCTCTCTTGGTGTTCCTTGGTTGCAGATCCAGGAGCTACTCCAGGAGCCGAAGCCGGGGCTGGTACAGCAGAGATCGCTCCAGAAGCCGGAGTAGTTCCTACCACAGTTACAAGAGTCGTAGGTGAGCTCATCCAGCTGCAGATGGTGCCAAACGTGTTCTCCTCCTCTTGCTCCCCCTCTCCCCCTGCTCTCTTTAGCACTTTTGGCTTTTGTTGACTAAAAACCCCTCTGTGCTTTTGTTTCTGTCAGTCGGAGCTATAGCAGGAGTCGATCCAGGAGCAGTTCCTATGGTCACCACAGTCGATCCAGGTATGGATTGTCCTTTTATACAACCTCTGCAAGAAATGTGCTACCCATCAAATCATCTTAGTATTAGTGTACTTCTGTTTATCTCTCTTTAAAATAGAGTTTAATACAGAATTATTGCATATGATGCTGTTATATGTCGTGCAGACTACATATTTTATTGCATATGCTATCATATAAATGCATATATAAATACATATTTATTTATAAAAATACTTTTTAGGATTACTTTTATCTCACAGAATCCCAGAATGGTTTGGGTTAGAAAGGACCTTAAAGATGATCCAGTTCCAACCGCCTGCCATGGGCAGGGACACCTTTCCCTAGACCAGGTTGCTCCAAGCCCTGTCCAGCCTTGCCTTGGGCACTTCCAGAGATCTGTTATTATAATATCATGATTATAATATAATTATTATTATATTAATATCCTGATGGCAACTTGAATCAAAGCAAAAATCAACACAAGACACTTTGAAAAGCTGAAAATAACCAAACCATCCTGGCATTACAGTTACAGGTAATGCTGTAAGTAGTAGTGAGCACATTTGCTCGTGTTTCTTTAAATAAAATTGAGTTATAAATGGAATTGCTTTGCTTGTTTTCAGAAGTAGCAGCAAACAAGAATTTTACTGCA
Source organism: Corvus cornix cornix (assembly GCF_000738735.6). Taxonomy (NCBI): domain Eukaryota; kingdom Metazoa; phylum Chordata; class Aves; order Passeriformes; family Corvidae; genus Corvus; species Corvus cornix. The sequence goes on along the minus strand of NC_046333.1, from coordinate 2,553,881 downwards.
TCTGCGAAAAAGAGAAAAAGCACAAAACTTTATAGATGCTTAGTATGTCTTTCTTTGTCTTTAGTAAAATTTGAGATTTTTACTGTTATTTTGAAGGTGGTTGTTGTGTTGAAACCTTTATAAAGTGTTCGCCACATCCTTGAGAGTAATTTCTGTACAGCCCCTCATCTCTCTTCTATAAATATCCTTTAAACCAGCATTTAAAATAGCATTTGAGACCAGAAACTCTGAATTCACAATTACTTTTTCCCCCCCTTTAAAGCAGGTCCTACAGCTATGACAGTTACTACAGCAGGAGTCGGAGCAGGAGCAAGAGGAGCGACAGCTACCGGAGATCTCGGAGTTACGACCGGAGATCCAGGTGCGTCTGACCCCGCTTTGGTGCACAAAGGGTTTGCTGAACACGAGCAGAGGATGTTTAACAAGGCCAGTGCGCTGGTTTTTCCCCATAAGAATAAGAACTACACGTGGCAAAAGTAAAAATTTAAACCAAATTCTAATTAAAATCGGAGCGTGTGTGTGAGCGAGGAAGTTGGAAGTTCTGACATTCTAAATATGAGGATGGGGAAGCAACCAGGATAAGGAAAGGTTGATTTCCAGTTCATTGTATGCATGCATTCAAAATTAGCACATTTTCCCAGGGAAATGGTGAAGTCCCCATCCATTGAAGTGTTAAAAACTTGTGGAAATGGCATTGAGGACATGGTTTAATAGTGAGGACAGTGGGGCTGCATTAACCATTGGACTTGGTGATCTCAAAGGTCTTTGCCAACCTATGATTTGGGGTTTTTTAATAATATCAAGTGTTTCATAAAACCCACATAGCTCTTAAGATTTAAATCAAGTGCTCTGTTACGGATTAAAAGCTGCCTGGTATGCAGGGAATTCCACTGGCTGGTAAATTCTTTTTGGTTACGCTGCAGAAGTGGATTTAAAACAATCTGGAAGGGAAATTAAAAGTTTTGCTGCAATCCAGATTTCATTTTTAACTTCCTAGAATGTATTTTGAATGAATATTTTTACCTGCAAATCTGTTGAGTTCAGAATAAATTTTATTCTCCTCAGTCCAGGGGATTTATATAAGTGTAAGTGAGCACATGTCACAGAGATCAGAGATATGGAGAGTTGGAGATACATTTAATATCACTGATGATTTGTTTTATACCTTTTAATATGCCCCCTATTAGTCATAAATCACACAGTTCTCTAAAACTACTGTACATTTTCATCCTCTCCTCATAAGAATTTTTTCACAGCTTTATACCAACTCTTAATGGACTTCACTCTCACCCAATTGCACAAAACAGCTTTCATCTTGTGTTCGAGGGAAAATTAATGAAATTAATGAAGAATGTGGAAATAAACTCAAAAAACCATTGCTTTATTATGTTGGGAAGCTTCAGAGAAACAGCGTGGGATTAGGAAATGCTCACCTTTCACTTACAAAGCTTCCCTTACAGGCGGGAGGCTGGAAAATCTCTCAAAGCTTATTCTGTGTAATTTGAACGTGTCCTGTGGCTTGTCTGAAACCATCTGGGCTCTGTGTTGACATTTGGCCAGGTGCTGAGCTTGGAATTCATCTGGAGGAGCCAAAACATTTTAAATACAATTTCCACACTGCAGACACACAAACACACCTCTGTTGTGGTTATGGGGCCTAATTTTTAAGACGGTCCTTCAAACAAGAAAATAAAATACATAGCTCGAGGATTTGTGAAATTATCTTAGTTGAGAAATGCTTGCAGTATAAAATTACACTTGTTAGAATACACTTCTCAGTCAGCTCAGTTAGCATTTATAAAAACATTAATTTTGGATGGTTTTTAGCTGTAGCAGAGAAAGCAAGAAGTTACCAACAGTTCGGGTTGAGTTACGCAGTTTTCGTCATGTGAAGTTAATGGTTATTTCAATTTTGAGTATCCTTTAATAACTACATTAGTTATAAGAAATATCACCCCGTATGTTTTCTTATCTGTATCTGTCTTGCCAATTTTTTTACGTGGTGCAATTTTTAAGTTTGAGGCTCAAACTGCATCTTTGAGGCATTTAAATCTTTTTTTATCCTGCAGGTCCTACGGCTCCGACAGCGACAGCGATCGCAGCTACTCCAACAACAGGAGCCCCAGTGAGAGCAGCAGATACAGCTGAGAATGTTCCTTTGAGGATGGAAACTGTATTCCAGAATTTTTTCAGTGTTATATTCAAAAAAACTGTTCTGACAGTGTCACAAGTGAAGGTTGTTTGCTGATTTCGCTGAAACTTTCCCGTTTAACAGTGAACTCAACTCTCTTGCCTACAGAGAGAAGGACTGAGCTCAACAGCTGATATTATTTTTTATTTTTTTTATGACAAATGCAACTTTTACAGAATAATAATAAAAAAAACCCAGTTGGATTTCCTTGAATCAGCTTTTCCAAGCCATGAATAACACTTAGGTGAATTGCTGGCACCACTTTTTGGGTGCAGCAGTCAGGACTGTCTTCAAGTCTGTTTATAAACACCTTAGAAAAGATATGTTAGCAACTATTAAACTGTGAAGTCAATTTCTTATAAAGGCTGCCATTTCTAGTTGATGAAAATGCTTTTTTACTGCTGGAAGCTGTTTCCATGCTGTCTTGATTGTTGATTATTGCATTCTATACAGGATATAGGCGAGGAAAACAAAGCCTGCCACTCTGTCTTAATCCCTCCTGAACTGTGATGTTCCGGAATTCTGCTGGAAAAGGTGAGATGGATGATGCACAGTGGGAATTGTCAAACTGACAAGCAGTGAGCAAAAGTGTGATGAATGAGTTTGGAGCTGAATATCCAACTTGTCTAAACTTTTTATGTTTAAAAGATGAATTTTGTGGTAAACAGCAATGTCCTTCAGAGACTAAAGAAGTGTTTCTGAACACTTCCTGACTTTGATTTCAGTTCCTATTTCAGTGCTTGGCATCCTCCAGCACATTTGGAACGTTGTAAACCATGCGTGTGTCATGAGTTTATCCAAAGCACTCTTTAAAAGCTGACATGATGGTAAGTTTTTGAGAAAACCAGCCAGAAAGGTTCCTTTATAAAACGTCTGTAGCTGTATCCCACTCACCATAGGGAATACCAGATACTGATACTGCAGATACTGAACTATATCTTGTTAAAGTAGGACTACAGAAATACTGGGATGCCTCCTGAAAAGCATGGACAATACTTTCCAAGTAAAGTTTAATACCAGAAACGACTCTTATGTTACAGGTAAATGGTTTGCAAAAAAATAAATAGATTCAAGCTGAAGACCATTGAGTAATTCTTGCGATATTCTGATTGAGTTGATTTAAAATAATTTGTAAAGTTTTTTTGGGGGGGTTTAGAAAGTTGGGTACTGAGGACCAGAATTTTTAATGGCATAATATAACCTGAAACTTGGGGTCTGTAGAGACAAAACAAATGAGGTTTGATTAGAGCTAACGAGCACTGTTGTACCATAACAGTTTCCATTACTGATTTTCTGTAATATCTGGAGATGCTTTCATTTTCTCATTTTCAAATGTTGGAAATTATTTTTCTTAATCTCATCAGGATCCAGTAGCTTTGAAAATTAAAAGTGGTAATTTCTTGCTTAGGCATCAATTCGTTCTCTCTTTGATTGAATTAAGCTCTCCCAAGTTAGATGATTTTTTGGTACACTTGTGAAACATGGAAAGCAAGTTCAAAGGGAGATGGTGATGATTCCTCCATTTCTGTCCACCCACAGCACGTTCCTGAAAGTGAATTGGCCGTGGAGTTTTTCCACTTTTCTAGCAGTACCCAAAACTCTCCTCTTACCCCTTTCCTACACTTAGAGTTTAGTGACAAAGTGTGTGCACGCAACCTTCCCGCCCTTTTGTAAACTTCTTATGCTTTTTAGCATTAAATACATTTAATACCCAAGTCAGGAGACACTTACAGACATATTTCTAACAGCAGCAGCCATCTCAGAGTCCTGAACAAATATTTCAGTGGTACTTGTTGTAGTTTCATCATTTTCAGTACAGTTGTAACTTGTTTTTCCCTTACTAAGAAAATAGAACTAGAGAGTTCATGGTGTAACAAAATCTACAATTATAGCCATTATATTCTATACCTATTAGTGAAAATATTGCTCCAGAATCAGATTTTTATTGTGGTTTCAGATGTGGTTTGACTCTTTAAGGCCAGGAAAAGGTAATAGAAAGATGGTCAAATAATTAACTGTAGTTATCAAAAATTACTGCACTGTCACTAAAGTCTTTCATATCTTTAGTCAAAGGTTTATAAAGAAATTCCATCATGTAGAGAATGGTTGGGAAGGGGTTGAGGGAAGGGTTGGGGGTATTTTTACTTAGTGAATTCTGTTAAATTGTGCTTCAGATAGAAAATGTCCCCCTGAGCTGGTTTTCTAACGCTGCTCTATGTTTTTGCAATTTTGTTATTCCAAAGTAGTTGCTGTTTGTAAAATAAACTTTTGTACATATCTGCAAATGCTGTTTGCTCTACATCTGGAAAAATCTGTGGTGCTGCTTGAAGGAAACAGGCAGGAACATTAAAAATACACTTTCAGTATCCACGTTTGTCCCTTGCAAGACTCAGACACAAAGTTGCTTTTCCTTTTCCTGACCTACATAGGGGAATGATTCCTCAGCAAGACTCTGGGTTTACATAACAGTCATTGGAGGAACAAATATTTTGAAATTTCCAAGTGATTTGAGGTCTCGCTTGTTTCCTCGAGATCTATAAAAGGTTCCTCTCCTTGGTGAAGAGAAACACTTAACAGATCTCCACGGAAATCTGGGAATGGGCTGAGCTTATCGACTCTGCTAAACCTTCTTTCCCAAATACACATTCCCGCATCACTTCCTTAGCATATTGGAAATGTGGTATTAGTCCATGGCAGCAGATGTAGTGGCTTGCAGACTGATCCATTAGTCTTTCAGACCTTCTGTTCCACAGAAGCTGGATTTCAGTGGAATTACTGGCTTTGCTGTGAGGGAAAGATGAACTGCTTTGGTCTGAGGTGAAAAGGATGAGGGAAGGTGGTTCCTTGTCTTCGGTGTGGTCTGGATAACCTGACACTTCCTGACCTTGGAGGGGGAATGGCACCACCACAGAGATCAGATAGAAGAGTGAAGTGTTGGACAAGCTCCTGTGTCCCAGGGCAGCACAAACCAGCTGCTTATCATGGAATGGCTTGGTTGGAAGAGACCTTAAAAGGGACCTTAAAGCCCATCCAGTGCCACGCCCTGCCATGGGCACGAACACCTTCCACTAGCCCAGGCTGCTCCAAGCCCTGTCCAACCTGGTCTTGGACACTTCCAGGGATGGGGCAGCCACAGCTTTTCTGGGAGTCTTGTGCCAGTGCAGAGAAAATTAGGAATTTCTTCCCAATGTCTCATCTGACCCCTTCCTCTTTCAGTGGGAAGCCATTCCCTGTGTCCTGTCCCTCCATCCCTTGTCCAAAGTCCTTCTCCAGCTCTCCTGGAACCCCTTTAGGCCCTGCAAGGAGCTCTGAGCTCTCCCTGAGCCTTCCCTTCTCCAGGTGACCATTCCCAGTTCTTCCAGCCTGGCTCCAGAGCAGAGGGGCTCCAGCCCTTGGAACAATCCCGTGGCCGCCTCTGGACCATCTCCAGCAGCTCCAGGTCGCTCCTGTGCTGATGACCCCAGAGCTGGACACAGCACTGCAGGGTGGGGTCAAGGGGCAGGATCCCGTCCCTAACAGGATGTTAAGGGTAGTCACCAACCTTTCTTTTAAGAACACAATGTTTTTAATGCTTCCAGAGCCTATTCCCTGCAGGAGTCAATCCTGGGGATCCCAGGGCTGCTCTCAGGTGCTGCTGCCATGGAGGTCACGCTGTCACCTTGAGCCAGCGCCGACAGCAGGGCTGGAGCAGTGCCTGGTAAAAATAGAGTGGTGACACCCAGGCATGGACTGCTTGTGATTAAAACAGATCTGAAATCCTGCAATGAAGTGAAATTAGTGTTCAATTAGGAGTGATTTCATCAAAAAAAAAGGTTCTAAGGGAGGTTTGGTGTGCAGGTCTGGGGTTGTTTTGGGAATAGGTTATCCCCAGGATGTAGTGGAGTGGCTCTGTCTCCAGTTGCAGGTGAGTGCCTTGTCTAAAATAAGACAATATTAAATGAACCATCTTCTTTTCCAACAGCTGCTTACAAAGCACGGCTTTACAAAGCTACAGCATAAACACACTTTCTCTACACTATCTCTGTGCCAAGAGATTTCCTTCCCTCTCTGTCACTTCCAAACAAGGGTTGCTTGTGTCCTTGAACTCAAGGGGAAGGAGCATTCCCAGTGCTCTTCCCAAGGATCCCTGGGTCTGTGGCAGTGGATTAAATTTCTGTTCTGGCTTTGTGTGATTCCTGATGATCCCACTCACAGTTCAAAGCAGAGCATGGTGTTTGGATGACCTTGAGCTGCACCCTGGAATCCCATCTGGTGTCATTCCCAAATGGAACGCTGCCTGGGATTTAAATCAGGAGGAGATCAAGGTCTGCATGCCCCACCCCTGCTTCACATCCATGTAAATAATTCTTTTTTAGGTGGTGGTGAAACAGGAATGATTTTCCACCTGGTACATTAAAAGTGCTTACGAATCATCTGAACAATTAAAGGGACCCAGGCCTGAATTTCATCATATCCATGTAACCCCTGGGAAGCAGATGGGGTTGCGTGTGTGAAATCAGCGGAGCTGTGGCAGCTTTGGGGAGGTTTTTTAATGAAGGTAATAAATTTGTGCATGGTGGATGCATGAAGAAGGGATTGGCATTAATTTGGGATTAATTGATGTTTATGCTGTGTGTCTGTCCTTGGAAGAATGGAGTACAGCTCAAGGAAAGTGATGTCCTTATCCCAGGGATGGTCTGACTTTGCACCTGGAATTTTGTATGCAATGTTGGGCCCCTCAAGACATGAAACATTGAGGGGCTGGAGCGTGTCCAGAGAAGGGAACGGAGCTGGGAAGGGGCTGGAGCCCCAGGAGCGGCTGAGGGAGCTGGGAAAGGGGCTCAGGCTGGAGCAAAGGAGGCTCCGGGGGGACCTTGTGGCTCTGCACAAGTCCCTGACAGGAGGGGGCAGCCGGGGGGGTCGGGCTCTGCTCCCAGGGAACAGGGACAGGAGGAGAGGGAACGGCCTCAGGCTGGGCCAGGGGAGGTGTAGATTGGATATTAGGGAAAATTTCTTCATGGAAAGAGTTTTCAGGCATTGGAACAGGCTGCCCAGGGAAGAGCTGGAATCACCAATCCTGGAAGTGCTCAAAAGCTGTGTGGATGTGGCACCTGGGGACGGGGTTTGTGGTGAACACGGCAGTGTTGGGGTAATGGTTGGACTCGATCTCTGAGCTCTTTTCCAACCTTAAGGATTCTGGGATTCTGACACAGAGAGTTCTGAGCTCAACACAGCTTGTGAACACTTGTAGCTCCCACCCTACCATTATGTCCCAGTCCTGGCCTCAGGCTGCAAAACTCCTTAATTAATTCCTTCACTTAGACAGGAAGGGGCTGCCCTCCCTCTTGGGGTTTCTGTTTCTTCCGGCTCATGGTGCACCCTGTGAGGGAGGATGAGGAAGATCCTTCCCCTCTCCTTGGTGCCTTGGCCACCCACTCAGACAGCATCCACATAACTTTACCCCAATGAATTCTGGCAAATGAAAAAGCATGAGGAGGGTTGGGAAGGTCCTCGTGAAGGGGGGAGAGCAGGGATTGCTGCAGTTCCATGCTGGCTCTTGGCAATGTGAGATGAATCAATCAGCAGAGCTTCATGGGCCTGCAGAAGCAGGATGTTTGAGAAAGAATGAACCCATTCCATCGAGAGCGATGCAAGTTTGGCATAAAGAACTATTTATTTTTTCAAAACAGTCTGCGTAGTAGCAATGTCAATTTTACATATTTATACCCACTGCCACTTCATCTCCCTTATTCCCAGTGTCTCCCCTGGAGGGACTGATCAGTCCCGGTGGTGTCCCATGATCGGGGCTGCCCAGGGGCCTCCCTGCGAGCTGCTGGTGTCACCCGGCGTCACTGGCACAGAGCAGCTGCTGCTCCCAAGTGGCATCGCTGTTTGGCACCGAGGAAAGGCTGCAAGGGCTGCGATTGTTCAGCCTGGAGGAGAGCAGCTCCAGGGTGAGCTCATTGTGGCCTCCCAGTGCCTGGAGGAGCTACAGGAAAGATGGGGAGAGAGTTTTCAAGGGTCTGCAGTGACAGGACAAGGGGGAATGGCTTCAAACTGACAGAGAATAGGTTTAGATTGGATATTAGGAATAAAGTCTTGGCTGTGAGGGTGGCAAGGCACTGCAACAAGTTTCCCAGAGCAGCTGTGGCTGCCCCTGGATCCCTGGCAGTGTCCAAGGCCAGGCTGGAGAGGGCCTGGAGCAGTCTGGGATTAGTGGAAGGTGTCCCTGCCCATGGCAGGGGGTGGAACAAGATGATCTTTAAGGTCCCTTCCAAGCCAAACCATTCCATGATTCTGTGATGATTTTAGGGAGCATGTTAGAAATCTCCTATTCCACACAGACCTACAGGTTCTTCACCTCTCGCTAAACAGGAATCACCCTCAGCCCATGGGCTCTTGATCCCTCGGCCTTATCTCTCCCTTCTTCAAAGATCAGATCTTTCCCTCATGACAAAAAATTGTTCATTTTAAGCACAAAAAAAGCTCAAGAGAGAGGGAGGATACCAAGGACTCGATGTTCTCATCTGTGGGAAGCAGGGCTGGTGAGTGGGAGCCCTTCCAGAGACTTTTGAGGTGGATGTTGGTTTCTCTGTGCCACCAAAGCCACCGAATATCATCTGGGACCATTCTCTGCTCCTGAGAGCTCACGAGTTTCTGTGAAGATGTGATTCCCTTCTGGGCTTGGCAGGATTGGTTATTACAGAAATGAGAGCTGTCTAAGGAAAATTTGGTCAACAGTAGGGAGTCTGGGAATATGAGCTCACATCATCTCAAACCCAGGCTGCCTCATTGTGCCTCTGGTGTGATTTTTGATTTCATGAGTGTAGCAATACCCCTCTCTTCTTTTCTTTCCATTAAACCAGGAGGGAAAACAAATCAAAAAAACCAAAATTGTTTTATCAAAACTGCTGTCTGTAACCAAAATCACATATTGGTGGAGAAACCCAGCTTTAGCAATGGATTTCCTACTGCCTTTCTGCAGGAAGCTGCATAGATTCCATGCTCATCTTTCATTTCCATGAATAGCTCTGAGCTGACACCTTTCACAAGGAGTTTGTGCCAGAGAACATGGCAAAAAGGGACCTTTGCAGCTCTGCACAGTTTCCTCCTGTGCAGAGTCAGGAGCAGCTCCAGCTGTATAAATCCCAGCAGTTCTTGTTCAACCAATCTACAAAAAATGTTCAGGGCTGATATTGAGCAGCTGAATTGCCAACACCAAAATTGCCTGAACTATGCACTCTGTAAAAAAAAAACCAAACAAAAAAACAAACCAAGACAAACCCCCCCACTTTTTTTTTTTTTTTTTTGGTTGTCTAAATTAAATCTCCTTTTCTGTTGCATAAAACCATCACTGCTGGTCACAGAGGAAGAGAATGACTTGTTTCCTTCCAATAAAATCATAGAATCCCAAATAGGTTTAGGTTGGAAGCCACATTAAAGCTCATCCAGTGCCACCCCCTGCCATGTCAGAGACACCTTCCACTGTCCCAGGCTGCTTCAAGCCCCATCCAACCTGGCCTTGGACACTTCCAGGGATCCAGGGGCAGCCACAGCTTCTCTGGAAATTCTATTCCAACCCCTCAGCACCATCACAGGGAAGAATTCCTTCCCAGTATCCCATCTAGCCTTGCGCTCTGGCAGTGTGAATCCATTCCCCCTTGTCCTGTCACTCCAGGCCCGTGTAAATATTTAAATAGAAGGGAAAAGACTGCCTTAAATATTTGTTAAAGGTCTGAGGCAGCAAGGTAGCTCTTGCCCAAACCTGGTCTTCTCTGCAATAAAAAACTTTGAATATTTTGAGGGAGCTTGAGGAGGTTTTGGAGTTTGGGTGAGTTTGTTTTGATTTCTTTTTCCAGCTTCTGCGATTGGCCAACTCCACCACCAGCCCACAACCTTCCCAGATCCCCAGATCCCCATATCCATGCAGACAACACGCTCCAGGTGAGGATCCATGGAGCCACACGGATGTAAATCACCTCTCCACGTGTCCTGCAGGCAACATTCACCTGCCCTTGCCTGTGGTTTGCTGCTTTTCCCTCAGAATAAGGAGGGCTGCTCATCCCTGCTCCCCCATTCCCTTCCCAGGCCATGCTCTGCAGCCCAGCTCCTCTTACACAAGCAGCATTTTCCCTTTGTTTCTCCTAAATTGCAGACTAGTTTTTTTTTCCAGGCTAATTCTCTACTGCGTCAAGATTGTTTTGAAGTCCCAACCCGTCCTCCCAAGCGCTCCGAGTCCCTCCCGGCTTGGTATCATTTGCAGCTGTAAGAAGCAAATTTTCTATTCATGCAAGTAATTATTAAAAAAATATTTTGAGCAGTACCAGGCCTGGGACAGATCCCCAGGGAGTCCCAGGCTGTGTATCTCCTCGCTGTCCCGGCGGATCATAAATAACTCCTGGAGCAATGTTCCCTCCTTCCAGCACTGCTTTCCTTCGGCTTCTTGTCATCTGTCCCTGCCATCTTCCCTCTTCCAGCTGTGCTGGAGCTGCAGGGATGTGAGCAGGAGCTGGCTGGCGTCTTAATTTGATTTGAACTTCAGCTTGCCTGACTGGAGCTTCTGGATCTGGGTCTTACAAAACTGAAGGTGCCCATGTCTTGTTTTCCACGTCTGCCCTCAGAGCCCGTGTTTCCAAACCCCCCTGTAAATTTATCCTTGAAAAACTGAGCTTTCTACCCTGAGACACCTCTTTGAGGCCTTCACTTCACCCCTGTGTCCTTAGGGTCACAGAATCATGGAATAACTTGGGTTGGAAGGGACCCTAAAAGGTCGTCTCCTCCAGCTCCCTGCCATGGGCAGGGAACCTTCTCTGCTGAATATTTCAGCACAAATACCAGCTGTTAAAGGGGGGTTTGGGGCACTAATATAAATCAGACTAATTCTGTAAGATCTTCATGCTGGATTTTTTCTTGTTTTGATTTTTTGTTTGGTTTTTGTTTGTTTTTGTTTGTTTTTGTTTGTTTGTTTGGGGCATTATTTAGCATGGCTTTGGCCAGGGGAGGAAAATTCACTGGGTATTTCCTATATATGAATGTTTACAGAGTAAGATGGTTTCTTGTTTTTCACGTTGCCAATTTCACAGAATCCCAGAATGGTTTGGGTTGGAAGGGACCTTAAAAACCACCCCAATTCCAACCCCTTGCCATGGGCAGGGACGCCTTCCTCTATCCCAGGCTGCTCCAAGCCTCATCCAACCTGGCCTTGGACACTTCCAGGGATCCAGGGGCAGCCACAGCTTCTCTGGATACTCCTGTTATGATGGAAAGTTCCCTGTGGATTCCAGGGACCTAAAAGCCAGAGGAGAGTGAAGGGGCTGTGAAATTACTGCTGTTTGTATGTATCTGCTTTGCAACTCCAGCATTTCCCCAGCAGCCTTAAAAATCAGGATTATCTGAAGAAAAAAAAAGTAAGAATCTGGTTTGTTCTAAGAAAATAAGTAAAAGACAGGACTGATAATGGGGGGTTTGAAAGGTGGGGCTTCATTTTGCAGTGCTGCATCCCCGAACAGAAACTCCTATTTGGGGCAAAGTTTCCCCAACTCCCTGGAGACTCTCTTGAATATAAATGCATCCCCGGGTATTTCCTGTAATTCTTGATAATTATTTCAATCAAGGTATCAATTTATAACTTCCTGACTAATGAAAAGCTGCTTCTTACCACATTCTCCTTTGATATGCAAAGCTGCCTTTGAGCTGCCAGCCCCGTGCTGGGCAGACCATGCAGCTTCCACACCTGGCAAACCCAGGGGTGACACCAACGCCCTTCGGAGCTGTCACAGGAATTCCATCCTTAACTTTGCACAGGAATACGCTCTGGAACCATTTAATGCATGTTTGGGCTGTGTATTGGATGAGGGATGAACTTTATTGCTCCTAACTGATGGAGTCTGCAGGTGGTGAGCAGTGATCCGAGTGCATCTCGCTGCATTTGGGAGAGTCTGGTCCAGTAACTGCCCCCTTTTTCTGTGAGTTTATCAAACCTATTGGTCTTTTCCAGCAGCAAAAGGAGGTAACATTCCAAGACCAGCTTTGGAGCAACCTGGTCTAGTGGGAGGTGTCCCCACCCACAGCAAGGGGGTGGAATGGGATGAGCTTTAAGGACTCTTCGAACCCAAACCATAGGATTCCACGATCTCTGTAATTTGATCCATAATCTTACATTCACTGACCTCATCACCTTCAGGATTTGCTGCCCCTGGTTCATAAGCTCCCAAGAGCCTTCCCTTCTCCAGGATGAACAATCCTGAGCTGCCATCTCACCTTGTGAAGCAGCTGCCCTACCCCAGTGGTCATTTAATTGTTCTTTCTTCTTCTCCAACACCACCACTCTCCTCTCGGAGATCGAAACAAGGACGCATCAGGGTTTCCTGCAGCAGCAAAGTGATGCCTTGAGCATTGGATGTGCTCAGGGAGGGCTGAGAAATAACAGCTTCTTGTCTCTTTTTAGCTGCCACCTTGAACACACCTTGGCCACACGCTGGGGGCAGTCTGGGTTTCTGGGGGCAGTCGAAGATCTCAGCTCATGGTGCCCATTCCAGCCTCGGCGTAGCACAAGAATTGTTCAAATGCTTGTCCTCCAGATGCTTTACTCTGTGTATTCCTGTACCAAAGCTCATTTGAAACTTTCTTCTCTGCTTCTCCATTTTTTAAGAGCCTTTCGGAGTTTCTTGCCATCAGTGATGCCCTCAGAAGAGCTCTCGTGCAGAAATGGAGATGTGGGGCTGCTCTTGCTCCTCCAGGCTGTGGGTGAGGATGTTGAAAAACCCTGGACTCGATCTCTGCTGTACCACACCATGGACTCATTTCCATCCTGAGAAATGACCACTGAAACCTCTCACTTTCTTTCTTTTTCATCGGTTTTCAAGCAGCAAAAGGACTTTTTCTCCAGTCCTGTGGCAACATGGTTTCTTTAATTGCATTGTGAAGGGCTTTAAAAAAAAAAAAAAAGAGAAATATGTAAAATCCTGTGGTTTTCCCACCTAGATCACAGAATCCATGTGCTTTATCAGGAAAAGGGTAAATTTTACTGAATTTACTTTTGTCCAGTGCCCTGAACCTCACAGGGGTTAAATTGTTCATGCAGGAAAGCAGTAGCCAATAATGGCTGGAGAAGGGCCTGGTGGGAGAATAAAAATATTTCTTTCCCCAAAACGTTAAACTGCCAAGTCAAGTTGTTAATAGAGATTGTTTCTCCAACACAACAGCAGTGAGGACAACTTGGCTTGGGCTGCTTGGCTTGGCTTGGCTTGGCTTGGCTTGCTCGGTGCTTGCAGAGCACAGACCTTCGTCATAAAACCTGTTCTTAAATAATCCTCAAAAAAAGCCTTTTTCCACCCAAAACGAAGACCTGCCAATGCTCTGCTGTAACTCATCCAAAGGGATGAGCAGAGCCAGCTCCAAAAGCAGGGTCATGGCAGCTGCTCCATGATCTCCTCCCTCATAACACATTTAGGTGACCCACCTGCCCCATCTCTGGAAGTGTCCAAGGCCAGGTTGGACAGGGTGTGGAGCAACCTGGGATAGTGGAAGGTGTCCCTGTCCATGGCAGGGGGAGGGAAATGAATGATCTTTAAGGTTCTTTCCAACCCAAACCATTCTAGGATTGCATGAAAACATCCCCCAAGGCCCCAGTTCTAACGAGTCTCGCTGCTAACGAGTCAATGTCTGCCAACATCACCACAGCCAGGGATGTGCAGACACTGAAGCCACGCTGAGTCAGGCAGAGTGAAGAGACACAGCACAGCCTCACCTGGCTCCAGTTTTGGTACCCAAGAAGTGCTTCTTGAAGTCCAACAGCTGGGCAGATGTGTGGGCTATGATGGATACAGCTCCAGAGTGGGCCGGGAACCTGCTCCAGTGTGGGCTCGTTCCCCCACAGATCCACAGGTCCTGCCAGGACTCTGCTCCAGTGAGGACATCCTTTCCACAAGGTCACAACGTGCTTTGGGCATCCCCCAGCTCCAGCGTGGTCTCCTCCATGTGCTGCAGGTGGGTCTGTGGGCTGCAGGGGCACAGCTGCCTCTCCACAGGCTGCACCATGGAATCTCTGGAGAATCTCAGTTCTGGTGCCTGGAGCAGCTCCTGCCCCTCCTCTCGCACTGACCCAGGGGTCTGCAGGGCTGTTCCTCTCTGATATCCTCTCTCCTCTCTCTGTCTGCAGCTGCACAGGGTCTTTTCCCACTTCCTAAATCTGTTTTCCCCAGAGGTGCTGCCACCATCTCTGATGGGCTCGGCCTTGGCCAGCGCCGGGTCAGTCCTGGAGCTGGTTGGAATTGGCTCTGCTGGACACAAGGGAGGCTTCCAGCAGCTTCTCACAGAAGCCACCCCAGGAGCCCCTCACTACGAAATCCTGGCCACCAAACCAAATTCACTCCTGCAAGAATTTTTTCATTAATTCTTGGATTTTCTTGTCACTGTACTATAACTCATAGGTTAAAACTTCCTAATATTGATGTTACCAAATATAAAATTAAACCTGATGATTACAAAATTGGTAGAAAAAAAGGCCTAGAATACAATATGAGCTCCTCTGGGAAATAAAACCTGGCTGCTGCCAGATCCAGAAGATACCTGTGGGTGGAAAAATTCTTGGGTGCACGAAAAATACAGAGAATACAAATCCAGTGGGGTTTCTATGGGTCAGGGTCTTTCTTGCAGTGTGGATTCTCCTCCCTGCCTCAGCCAAGCAGAGAGGAAAAGCTACTCCTGGTGAAAATACCACCTGCCATGGGATAGTGACTTCTGCAGCTTCGGGAGGTGCTGGTTCCCTCCCAGGCAGCAAGATTCCAGGTCAGCCGGGGCCGGGATTTGCAGCGGTGGATGGATGGTCTTGGCACATGACGTGTGCTTGAGAGTGGAGTAACAACACCTTCCCTGCTTGGATCACAGCCCTTCCACGGCCCAGGGCAGGATAAACACCGGCCCAGGGCAGGATAAACACCGGCCCAGCCGCTGCTCTGCTGCCTGCAGGAGGGGGAACAGCTCAGGGGGCTTCACCCACCTCCCCAGCCAACCCTTCTGAACCTGCTCCTCACCCCGTGAAGGAAGGGTGTCGCCTGGATTCAGCCAGTCCTGCTGGGTCATCGCTTTTCTTTTTAAATGTCTTTTTTTTTTTTTTTTCACACCCCCCCCCAGTTTGGAGGCAGAAGGCAGACCTCAAAGAGGAGGAAAAAAAAAAAAAATAAGGGAAAAAAGAAGAGAAGAATCGGGGTCAACACGAGCAGCAGTATTTCAGTCGTCCTTTGAGAGCTTGTCTATATTCACTGTGGGTGTTCTCCCTGCAAACACTGAGCGGGAGATGTTTTCCCTTAGTAGGGCAGGATCCCGTGCTCGGCCCTCCTTGCCTGGCCATAAAAGGGCAGCGTTTTCTGCAGGACCCCCTGATCCTCGGAAAGCTGACGGGTTTTTGGGAAGGGGCCTGCCCCGGCACTGCTTGCTTTGGACCTTGCAACCCTCGCGTTAGTGTTGTTTTGGCTCGTTCTTTTCTTGTGCCTTTTGTTTTGTCTCTTTCCTCCTCCTGCTCCTCTCAGGAGGCTGGAGGGGGAGAGGCCAGAGAGCCTCCAGGAATGTTCTTGCTTCCCCTATTTTTTTGTTCTTTCTCTCTCCCTCCCTTGGCCTGATTTGATCCCTTCTTTTCCATGATCCTGCTCAGAAAACCAGCTGCTGAATGAAAACTGCTGGCCAAGCCCAGGACACATCCTTAAAGGGCTGACCATGTCCCCAGCCTCCATCTTGTGTCCCTTGGGAATCTGGAGGGCTCTTCCCTCCTTCTCTGCCCAAGCCTGTGGGTGCCCTGACCCACTGAGGAAGGGTGGGCACCACAGAACCTCCTCTCACCATCTCCTGCAGCACTTCTCCGTGGGAATTCCAGCCCACAGGAGATGCTCAGCAGAGCACAGCTGTTAAAGCAGGGAATGCCAGGCAGGCAGAGCCAGCAAGAGGACATGGTTCCACCTTGGAATTCGTCGTTCCAGGTCCACTTGGCTCTTCACAGAATCATTTCGGTTGGAAAAGACCCTCAGGATCACCAAGTCCAACCATTAACTGCCAAGCACTGCCACATGCACCACTAAACCTTGTACCCAGGTGCCACATCTACACATCTTAAACACCTCCAGGTTCTTCTGGGGTTCCTCACAAACCCCAAAATCTCTGAGCTGTTACAGGGTCTCAGCTTTCTTCCTGTCCCTTGTCCTTGGTGACACTTCCTTTGGAGAAGTCCGAAACTATGGAAATGCAAATGGAAGTAGCAGGGATCAGTTAAACCAAGGAAATAGGAACCTCTCCTGCTTTCCCTAAACATTTTCCTCAGTGTTGTTGTGGCTGATCTTTCATTTAAGACCCTCTGTGACCTTGTGGTTGCCATCTCATGGCCTGGGGAGAGAAAGGAAGAGGTAAAGCTACAGGAAATGTCCCTTTTGTGGCCACCACACTGCTGGAAAGTCCCAGGAAGGTGACCCAACCCTTCTCCTGTGTCAACAAGCCTTGCTCCATGTGCTCCTTGTTAGCAGTTTCTCCAGAACTTTGCCTTCCTGGAGAACCTGTTCCCTGACAGTGACTGAACTGAGCTCTGGACCTTCAGATCCCTCTGTGGACCCTTTCCTTGATCATTTTCCACAGTTAGTGACACTGTGCAAGGTGTGCCAGAGCCGTTTCCCAGCCCACAGCCTTCCAGAAAGACTCCAGAACTTCCAGAACTTTGTGTGAAGGCACGAAGAGCTTGGAGTTACCCTCAGTAAGAAATCCCAGCAGCTGAAGAAGCTCCAGAGAGGGATCAGTCACCCACATGCCTCAGTAACCAACACAACAAAGCCCCCAAACCAGGCTGGGTGGGATCTCACCCCGCTGGGTTGGGTGGGATTTGCTGGGAGCTTTGGGAAGCTGTTTCAGCAAACCCCACGTAGCCCCTGGGTGGTTGTGGCCACAAAACCACCTGTGTTTTGTCTCTCAGGAACTTTGCTGTGGTCCCTGTGGTCAAATACATTATTTCTCCCAAGTGTGTCATTGGTTGTGCCCCTTCCAAGGCTTTTCCCCTTGTCTCGGTGGGAACAGCTTCTCCCACATCAGGAAGGAAAAACTGTGTCTGGCAAAGACCCGGTCTCCATGTGAGAGGTGGGCTCAGCTCCTTCCAAAAAGCCAGAACCTCTTGGTGATCCCCCCAGAGTGGCATCAGGGCTTTGACCACCCCTGAAGACCTTCACAGTTCAGAGCTATGAGGACTTCAAGCTCTAGAGCTCCCTGGTCCCCTGTGCCACATCCATGAAAAGGCCACAGGGTTTTGGGCTCTGGAACAGAGCTTAAATCCCTGTCTCCCACCTCCAGCCTCATCTCACCCTCACCCTCGGCACTGGCTGCACTTCCAGGAGCTTATGTGGCTTTTTTGGAAAAGTTTCCAGGGTAGGAGAGATGTCGGACGGGCCAAACACTTATCTCACAAAAAGCTTTCTGATAGGGACGATGTTCTGGTGGCATCGGCCAGGAATTTTTTCCTGTAGAGTAGAGCAGGGCTGAGAGTGAGAAAGGGCATTAAATAAATAAATAAATAACTAAAGAGCTCTGAAATGAACCCGGCGCAGGCAGGACGTGGCCACGGGGACGTTATGCAAAGAGCTGCTCACATCTGGAAGAAGTTACTGCACACGGCAAGCGGGGCTGAGTCTAAACAAGTGCAAGACGTTACCACATGGACGTGGGCAGCACGGAGTGGCTCGGGAAACCAGAGGAGAGGGGAAGGTGGGATGAAGATGGAGCAGCCCCGCCATTCCGGCGGTGCCCCCAGTGCCCTTCAGAGCCATCGTGCTGCTCTGCTTTTAGGGCGGTGGAAGGGAATCCGTGTGCCCGTGGCATTTTGGGTGGAGTCTGCAGGAAGGGTGAGGGCAGGATGGGTCTTGGGCGGTGGTCGCCATCCCGATGAGCCTTGGCTGGTCACCTCCTGGGCTTCTCCTGATGAGGGGCAGAGCCTGTCCTGGTGCTGGAGGTGTGGGACCGCTGCGGGACTCTGCACAGGTCCTCCACAGATACCTTGGAGCTGCTCCAGCTTTGCCCCCTCGGTCCCCAGAACGAGGATTTTGGGGTACCCGGCTCCCGGATGAGGCTGGGGGGTGTTGGGAAGATAAAATCCACCCCTCGCTCACCATCAGGGAGAGCCAAGCAGAGCTGCGGGTGAAATAATGAGGTTTTACTTTGTTTTGGAGGGTATTGAGGACTGGCTGTGTCCCACAGGTCCCATCCCAGGCCCTGAGGGGGTTTGGGGGATCCCTCTCCTGTAAGGAAATGTTCCTTAAACACCCTCCAAGTGGAGGATCTCCATTTCCTCTGACCAGTGGGAGAACGTGCCAAAAATACCCTTTAAAATAATTAACATTACCCCTTTATCCCTCGGATTGGGGTTTTATGCCCCAAAAAAACCTTGGGTCTTATTAATGGGTTTGGGGGTGAGGGGGTGGTATGAGGGGATTGTGTGCCTCAGTTTCCCTCTCCACAGCAGGATCCAGAGGGTGCTCCCAATAACCAAATCTGCCATAAACACATCCACATGGGGGATCTCCATTTCCTCCAAACAGCAGGAGAACACTCCAAAAATCCCATTTTTAAATCAATCTGCGTTATTCCACAATGCCCCAAATTGGAGTTTTATGCCCAAAAAATATTGGGGTCTTTTTACTGGGTTTGGGGAGCGGGTGAGGGGTTGTGTGCCTCAGTTTCCCCACCCCAGTGGGATCTAGAGGGTGCTCCCAATTAATGCTCCAAATGCACCTTAAACACATCCAGGTGGGGGATCCTCATTTCCTCCAAAAAAAACGGGAGAACGCTCCCAAAGCCCATTTTTAAATAACTCAGTGTTACTCCACGACACCCCAAACGGAGGTTTTACACCCCAAAAAAAACACCTCGGGGTGTCTTTATGAGGCCGGGCAGGGGCTGTGCGTGCCTCAGTTTCCCCGCCCCAGAGGGATCCAGGGGATGCTCCCGGGGGATGCTGCGCTGCAGAGGCGGCTGTAGCGGAGGGGTTGGGGTGCGGGGACAGGGGACGGGGGGATGTCCCCGTGGGGGTGGCGGTGGCTGCTGTCGCTTTAAAGGGGCAGCCGCGGCCCCAGCTGATGCGGCGGCTCCAATCAGCGGCCCCGGGGCTCTTGGCAGCCGGAGCCGCCGCCGCTCCGCATTCCTCCGGCTTCCCAAAAGGGGCGAACATGGCGATGGGCAGGATGAGGTGAAGAGGAGGAGGAGAGGAAAACAGAAAAAAAAAAAAAAAAAGAAAAGAAAAGAAAGGGGAAAAAAAAAGAAAAGATTAAACGGGGGAGAGGAAAAATTAAAGAAAGGAAAATATAGGAAAGAAAAGGAAAAGAGGGACGGGGATGCAAGCAGCGCTGGCGCGGTGATTTCCTCCCCCCCCCCCTCCAAAAGGCGAAAAAAAAAAAAACCCAAAACAGAAATAAGGCAGCCAAAAGGAAAAAAAAGGAAAAAAAAAAAAGCCACCAAACCAGCAACCCACCCAACCCACCAATTCCTTGTTTTTTTCATGGAGAGCACAAACCCCAGGCCAGCGGAGGAGGACCGGGACTCCTCAGCGCGGAGACCTTTGCATCAAAATGGTAGAGCCTGAACCCCCCCCCCCTCTCCCTTTTCTCCTCGCTTTTATTTTCTCCTCTCCCTTCCCCTTCCTTCCTCCGTCGCTTCCTCGCGCTCCCGGGGCTTTGCCGACTTCCCAAAGGCCTCGAAACTTGCCCAAATCCCGGCCAGGGCGGCGGAGGTGGATGCGGGAGGGGGAGGTTGCATGGGCGATGCTGCATCCACGCGGGGGGGGGGGGTCGTGGATTTTTTGGGGGGGTACAAAAAGCGCAGCCGGGCCGGGCTTGGGGCCGGTGACGCTCTGCTGGGGCGGGGGGGGGGGTCTGGGGGGCTGCATGGGGGTCCCCCCGCCTGCAAGGCGAAAATGGGCTGTGTTTGGTGAAAATGGCATTAAAAACTCGCCCCCTCCCCACCTTTGGGGTGCCTTAGGGGGGATGGGGGTGCAGAAGAGCCGCGCGGAGGGGTCTGGCCCCCCCCTCCCCCCCACCCCTTGGGAGGACTCCAGCCCAGCTCGGGGGTCACTGGGAGGATTTGGGGGGACGCACACACTTTGGAGCCCCCAGGCCAGAGGATTCGCTGGGGGGGGCGCACGAGATGCCGCTTCCTCGGCCATTCCCATTCCCCGGATGACTCCATCCTTGTGCCAATTCCTGCCCGCCTTCCCCCCCTCTCCATGGCTGGTTCCCGTCGTGGGCCCCCTTTTCCCGGGGGGTCTGGGGCGTCTTGGGCGCTCCCCAACATCCCGGAGGAACGAGGCTGCAGGGAGGGCGCAGCATCCCACCCCTCTCCGGGCCGGGAAAGGGATTTTCCATTCCTGCTCTTAAAAAATAATGATGATAATAATAATAATAACAACACCAGAGATGGGGCTCTCGCCTGCAGCAGTGACCTATTTTATCGGCCGGTGGAGTTTTGGGGGGGCTTAGCTGGAGTTGCAGAGGGCAGGCCTGAGCTGGGAAGATCCACGAGAAATCCCCTGGGATGTGCCGTGACCACGGGATCGCGGCTCCCGGTACCTCGGTGCCTCCCCCATCCCTAAAAGTGCGGGGTTGTGGTTGCCCCAGTGCTGGCTCCGTGCCCGTCCTAACGCCCCGAGAAGCGTCCGAGTGGATTTTTGGAAGGGGAAGAAAGTCCAGGCTTGGAAAAATAAGGAAACGATGATGGATGGGATGGTGGGATGGGGCTCGGCACCCCCGACCGCGGTACTGGGGTTAAACTGGTCGGGATTGGGTTTGGGTTCACGCTGGGCAATCACACTCGGCCTGTGAAATTCCTTCTGGCGTGAAATCAATGCTGAAACCGCCCCTGCATCCCTTCCCGGAGGAGATGCTGAGGGACCGGGGGCACACCGGGGTGTTTTGGGGAGCGTTTCACGCCCTGAGGTGGAGATGGAGATACCCAGAGCCCACCCAAGCCAGCAGCCCCGTGAGGAAGACGGGGAAAAGTTGGGAATTCGACCTTCCTTCCACACCCTGCCTCGGCAAGAACCAGAGGAAGATTTGCTTTACGAAGCAAAATTCCTCCTTGGAAAGACACTAAGGGATTTATTATTTTTTAATTTTTTTTTTTTTTCCCCTGGATCTGTGGTGAAATCTTGCTGGGTGCAAACGTTCTGGCTCCAACTGCAGAGTTTCCCTGAGGATGCTGGCTGGGCTCAGCACCGCTCCAG
Source organism: Corvus cornix cornix (assembly GCF_000738735.6). NCBI lineage: Eukaryota > Metazoa > Chordata > Aves > Passeriformes > Corvidae > Corvus > Corvus cornix. The sequence continues at coordinate 2,532,474 of NC_046333.1, read as the reverse complement.
GGGCTTTTCCCGGGGTGGCCGCAGGGTCCCCTTTGCCACCTGGGCTTGGAATGACGGCGGAGCTTTGTTCTCCCCGGGAGGAATTAACGGAGCGTTCGGTTATCACCAGGCGAGATAAACGGCCCTGTGTTCCTGTCTCGCGTCTGGAGCAGAGACATTGTCACCCCCTCCACAAAAATAACCCGCTGCCGCCTTTGGAGATGGATCCTTTGGAAAAGGGAGGGAGAAGCGGGAGGTTGTTTGTTGCCTGCTTAATTAAATATTGGTTATTTTTAAGATGCAGATTTTTCTGCTCGAGGAAAAATAAGAGGTGGGGGGGGGAACCCCAAACCCTTTGCGGATGAACTGAATGTGTCAAAACATCAGAGGGTCTTTGAAGGTTTTGGGGGAATTGCTGATTTTTCCCGTCCTCCCTCCGTGCTCCAGCTGGAGGAGAAAACCGAGGCTCTCCCACGCTGCTGCATTTAAGCCTTTATAGATGGGGACCTGGTGATGGCCGTGACAAAGTGACTCTCCAGGAGCAGCAAGGGATGAAGTTTTCAATTTGCTGCCACATTTTCCTGGCCCCAAAAATGTGGATATCTATATCCTCCATGCGCTTTTGGATCCTAGATGTCCCCTGACATTCCACGGGTCCCTGTAAAGCCGGAGGAGTGGACGTTGGTGGGGAGGATGAGCTCGGGGCCAGGCCTTGCACCTCCTGCCCCTAATTTTTCCTTATTTCTAAGGGAAATGTGTTGTGTTGTGAGAGAGGTTTGTGCAGGGCAGGGATGGCCCTGTTGGGTTTCCTGCATGGGGACACCTGAGGACTTGTCCCCGTGTCCTTTGGGGCTGCTGTCCCCTCTTGAGCCAACTCGGTCTTCATCCACCTCTCCTGCTGAGGAAAACTGGGATGCCTTTGGATACGGGGAAAGACTGGCCATGGTGGCGCAGATGTGATGGGTAGAGGACTTAATTACAATAAACTGTCATTTTTTATTATTATTTTTATGATTATATCTTTTGCCTGGAGCCAGGGCTGCTGACACCCTGTCTGAGTTAAAGCCCTGCTCCCCAAGTTACTGGGAAAATTGGGATAAAAATAAGGATAAAAATAATGCATGTTCATAAAAATGTTGAAAGTGTTGGGCAGGAGGGATCTGATGCATCCAGATCCTTGATCTGGGCAACTGGATCTAAAGGAAGATGGCCCATGGCAGGGGAGTTGGAACGAGAAAATCTTTATGGTCCCATCCAACACAAACCATTCCATGGCTGGATTAGAGGAGCTTGACTGGTGCTTCCCAAAGAGCCCTGGTCAAGGCTGGGTTTAGGATGGAGCTGGAGATGGAGACCATTCCTGGGGTCAGAGCCAGGGTTTGGAGAGAATGCTCTGGGATGGAAAGTCCTGCCCAGGATGTTGGGACAGGTTCAATCCTGGACATCTCTGGCAAGTTTGTGGTTGGGTTAGGAAATGCTGTGGTTTTAGGGTTTACTGGGAGCTGAGTGTGGGGAAAACCCTGGAGGTGTCACATCCCACCACGCTGTTGATCCACCTGGAAGGCCGTGGGGGCTGCCCCAGGGATGGGCACTGCGGTGCCAGGCAGGGGGATGCTGCCCTCTGATGAAAGGCTCGTTCAGCAGCGCTTGGGAGGAGGCTCCCTCCATCCCTCCATCCCTCCCCCCACTCATCCATCCATCCCTCTATCCCTCCACCCACCCACCCATCCATCCATCCATCCATCCCCCCTACCTTGCTTCTGGGTATCCCGGCCCCTTCCCAGGCACTGCCTGGCTGCACACTGACGTGCGGCTGCCTTGGGGCTACGATGCCTTCAGGCTCTGCACAAGCAATGTGGTGGCTGCTCCTCTGCACCCATCCCTGCTCCTGCACTGAATTTGGGGTTCCTGGGGGGATCCTATGAGCTGTGGGGTGGCTCTGAGCACCGCCTGCCCTGCTGCATCCATCCCTTCGCTCAGTGGCACTGGGGACATCCGTAGGGTCTCTGGGGGGTGATGCCTCCTCCCCGGCCTTGCGCGGTGCTCTGGGCTGGGCAGCGGTCTGGAGCTGGCCCCTGGTGCAGCCACTTGGCCGACAGCCCGGCTGGGGAGGTCAGCCTTGGGTTTTGTCCTCGTTTCCTCCCTCAATCTTCCCTCCGCTTGTTTTTCTTGGGCACAGGAGGGAGGGGGACAGTGGCTTTGCGTGTGTGCGTGTCCCCTGTGCTCTTCCACCCTGGCAGTGACTCTGCGGGCGGTCCTGCATCCTGTAGATGGAGGGCAGCATCCCATCCCATGCCGTCCCATCCCATGCCGTCCCATCCCATGCCGTCCCATCCCATGCCGTCCCGCTGCCTGCTCCCGTGCCAGCGCGATGGCTCAGGGACATCTCCATCAGCCGGGTGTCACTGGCTGTGCCAGGCACTGGCGGGGCCCCCATGGCCCTTCTGTCCTGTCTGTCCTCAGCATTTGCCAGGGCGATGCCAGCTCTGCTGAAATCCATCAGCATCCCTTCGGGATTTCACCCCAAACCTGGCTTGGCGCAGCTCTGGAATTACCTGCAGAGCTTTTGCACCACGTGTTGGGTCTGGCTGAGCTGCGCCTCTTTCAGCCCTGGCAGAGGGGACAGGGACAGACAGAAGGGTCCATCCAGCCCGGCTGCGATGCCTCTGCTCTCCTGGAGGGATTGGGATTTGTCTTGGGATGAAAATAATGCGGCGTTGCTGAAGCCTCGGTATTTTTGCAGCAGAGGCTGTGCTTGGTGCAGGGGACAGTGCTCGACTTCCCACGGGAAGTGTCGGGATGGACTCCCAGGGCTTGGCACTGCCCTCACTGTCACCCCTGGTGGAACAGAGGGGCAGTGTCCTCGATGCCATCACGGTGGCGGCATCCCCCAGGAGTAGCATCACCTCATCGGTTTCAGGATGGGGGGTGATGGTGGGGTTGATCTGTTCATCCTTCCTTGGAAGTGTCACTGTGGCTTTGCAGCTCTGTGTGCAAAAGGAAAGGAGAAAAGCACCCAGGTAGGATTTAAATATTTCTAAAAATATGAGATAAATAAAAAAGCACGAAGCCATTAACCCTCTGTGGGCTGTGCTGTTGGGAAGCCAGTGCCTGCTCCGAGTGGATGAAGCCTTGTGTTGCTCATCCCACCTCATCCCACTGCTCTCCCCACGTTGCTGGCAGCCATGGCGCTGCCAAAAAACCTCCAAATTAATCTTTTTCCCCTTTGCAAAGGTGTGCCCGTGGTTTCAGGGAGACAGGGATGGGGGAAGGAGTTGTCCCTGTTCCCTTGCACTGAGGAGTCCTGGTGGGCCTGGTGCTGCTACCAACTTCCCAGGCTGTTCCTGGGAAAAACATCCTTGAGCCAAAGCCTGTAAATGCTGGATATCATTAATAAAATATTAGGAACAACCAAAAGGCAGGAGAAAAAAAAAAACCTGGGAAGCATCTGACTGTCCTCCAGCTGGGTTAATGCTCTTCTTCACCCGGCAGAGGCTGGGAGGTGTTTTTTGGGCTGTCCAACACCCTGGGATGGCACAGGCTCTGGGAGCATCGCTGAGCCCCTTCCCCTCACCTGCTCTTGCCGCACATGGCTCTACTTTGGGCACCCTTAAGCCTTTTAGACAACACGCAGGGAAAAAAAATCACCTCCTCAAGAGGTGTCACCTGCATCCCTAAGGCCTCCGGTCCCCGGCGGGTGCGCGGCACATCCCGGCGGGCAGGATGCCGGCGGTGGGCGCTCGGGGCCGTGCGGGCCGGCGCCTCGCCAGGCGGGGCTGTGGCCGGGCTATTGTTTTCCCTTCCTGCTTGTTTTTCCGGACAACCCTCTCCTAATTAAATAAAAAACACCCGTCGGAGGAGCGAGCAGACCCCACCCCCAGCGCGGTCCCGTGCCGAAAGCCCCCACGGGAGAGCTCCCCGGGGAGGGAGGGGACGGCAGAGCGGTGAAGGTAGGCGAGGGGCGGGCGCCTGGGGATGTGGTTTATCCCTCTGCCAGGTTTCCATGCATGGCCGTGCTCCAGAAATGGGTGGGTTGGCAATGGGATGTGCACGGTCCAAGCAGCGCTGCTCGTTCTGGGGCGGCTTCGTCTCGGTGCATCCTGGTTTGGGGAGCTGCGGGAAGACACGAGCGTTACATCATTTTTTAAAAATCCTCTAATGGCCTCAAAACTAGAGAGAAAAGGCTGAAGGTTTCATGCAAGGGCCTGGAAGGTAGAGGGCAAGTTGTAGGAGGCCAAGGATTAAAACCGAAAGCGCCGGTGTTTGGGATTTGTAACGATGTTCCTTTGTGTCATCTGAACTAATCTGTGAAAACGGGGATTTAATAATATTTCTTTCTTTAGCAAAAGTCAAGTTTTGACATTAAATAGTTTCAGCCCAGCTCTTTCACCCTGAACTGCAGCAATGTCCAAACCGGGAAGAGAGCATGGGGCACTTCTTTTTTTTCTGAGGAGCAAGTGCTGACATTGTATTTAGCTCCTTATTAAAGCACTTTTCTTTAATGCAATTTAATACTGAAGGTCAACTATGAATGCTTGGGTGGTTGGAAATGATACAGAAAAGCAGATTGCTGTTTTTCCTTGTACATCTTGAGGGTGAAAAATTTAAAGAAATACCCAAATTTTGTGCTGAATGGAAAGTGGTTCACAGGCAGCTGGTCTTGTCACCACTTAAATGTGAGTTTTATACCCTAAAACCCCCTGTCCTTGTGCTTATATGGGAAAGAATTGCTCATGGTCCTCTATGCTGCGATAGAAATGAATAAATATTTAATTAAATAAATAAGAGGCAGGTGAAGGTCAGAGATGGTCTTCTGGGGGACTGAGGATTTGAGTATTTAAATATATCCAAAGTGGCCCAACCTACTGGTCCTTTGGGGAGATTTAGAGATGCAGGAACGTTTAAGGATCTGGTTCTCCATAGCTGCTAAAAGAAATAGCATTTTATCCTGGTACCTTGATTTAAATCCGGCAGCAAACACCTTTCTGGGCAGGTGATCAGGTGTTGGTGGGGCTGTTTAGGGAAACTGAGGTACACAGTGGGGGGATGTGGGTGGAAACGGAGCTTGGGATCCATCTCCTGTGGTGGGATCTTTGGTGGCTCTGCTGGAGAGAGGCTGCTCCAGCGAGCAGCAGCATCTCCTTCCACCACCATTCCTTACTCATCCTTTCCTTCCATCCCCCGCCATCGGGCCTCATCCAACCCATCCCTCGCCCCGAGCATCCTCCCCATCCTCTGGCCGCCCTCCTGCCCCAGCAGCTGTTTTGGGATGGGACTTGGGCAGCATCACGTGAAAACTCTCTTAAAATAGAGCTGGAGGGCAGCGTCAGGGCGGGGAGGGCTGGCTGGAGGCGCCGCCGGCCCCTCGGGGTGGCGAATTCATGGCCACGCTGCTTTCTAATAATTTTTAGGGGTGTTTTTTGGGCTAATGGTGCCAAAAGCTTGCTTAGAGGTTGGCAGTGTGTGGTGGGGGCCCGCAGTTTTAGGGTTCATCCTGGGTTAGTGCATCCGGTGAGCTCCCCAAGTTCGGACAGGGGATGGAGACGGGATGGGTGACCTGCTCCTGGGACTAAACAGAGCCAGAGGAGCAGGGTGGTGATGGTGGAAAAGAGCAGAACTCGTAATTTTTTTTTTTAGTATGTATTTTTAATATAAGTATTTTTTAAATATTAAAAGAGATATGTGTTTCAAATATTTGTGTTTTCCCAGAGGAAGAGCACTGGATTTAACCCTCCCATTAATCCCCATTAGTCAGGCTTCTCCGCTCCAGTGGAGCTGCCGGAGGGGCATTTTGGGGCAAGTTGGGGTCTTTCTCGGCATCTCACCCCGGCAGGCGCCTCTTGTCTCGGCCGGGGCTCTGGCTCCGGGCAAGCTCACGAAAAGCATCTGAGAGCAATAAAGAGCAAAAGCCTCCCGCTGACAAGCCCGGGCTGAAGTCACCGGCGGGACGCGGCCAAGACACGCATTGTCCTCGCCGCTGCTGGGACTGATTAGAGCTGCCTGGCAAGGACCGGCGCTGGGTGAGGGATCAGCCCCTTTTGCCAAAAATCCTCGATCCGGAGGGGAAAAAAAAAGCCGGCTTTTGTTTCTGAGGCTGGGCGATGCCGCCCGACAGACCCATTTCCCCCTATTTTGCACCCATTGCTCCGTGCCAAGCTTGGGGTGTCCTATGTGGGGAAAGAGGTGAGACGGATCCCCGGGGAAAAACCTCAATGTAGGGTTTTTTTCAGGAGAGAACCTGGCAAACAGCTCTGCTGAATTCCTGCTGTCTCTTCAGATTTTTGATACTTATTATATCGTTATTTATTTTCTACGTGTCTTGGGGGGGGGGGGGGGGGGGATGGCTGAACCATCCAAGATCTCATCAAAATGTTCTTGGCAATGGCGAGGCTCAGAAAATGGGGGGGTGGATGGATGGATGTTCCAGCTGGGATGCAGCATTTTGTAGCAAATACATATATAAAGAATGTTTATGTATTTATATATTTATATATTTTTATGTATCAGTCGTTTAACTATAAATAAGCATGCATGTATAAAATATTGAAAATATTAAATAGATATAAATTATAAAATGTATATAAAAATATGTAAACACCCAACACTTGTCCCACCTCTTTGCCCCACTCCAGGCTGCAGAGCCAAGAATTTGGAGCAGAACTGGTTTTTCCATGTTTTTCCCTGGGTGCCAGCACTTGCTGGGGCTCTCCAGGGCTATCAGAACCATGCAAAGCTGAGATCCCAATTGGTTGGACGGATTGGTTTTGGAGCAGAAATCCAATGAAAATGAAAAAAATTGGCAGGGAGGGGGAAGAGGTTTTTTTGCTTGTTGGGAAAACAGAGAAGAAAACACCCTTTTTGATTATTTAAACTTTTTTGTCTGTGTGTGCTTTTGCCTTTGGCTCACCAGAAAAAAAAAGAAAGGAAAAGACAAACAGAATGTGTCTTGCTGGAATTTGTGTGTTGATTGAGAGCTGTCATTTGTTCCAGAAAAAATGGGAGCTGAAAAACTCTTTTTGGAGCAGGAGGTGCAGGATAAACCTGGCAGGTTTGAACCCTCCATCTCTGCCCCTCTTCTGCACCATGTCCTTGGTCACATCCTGCAAAGATCGGGAGAGAGGGTGTTAAGGGGTCCAGATCTGTCTCCATCCATGAACTGGGCGTTCAGCAAGGGAAGCAGAGTGGAAGGTTGTGTCCCACCTTCTTTTAATACAAGGCACTGGATTTAGGGTGTGGGATATGCCTTGGATTTGGGATGTAGCAGTCACACTCATCCTGGGGCTCAGGTAAGACCAGGAGAGGGGATGAACATCAGGAATGGTCTGGACTATGCAAAATATGTGGGAGTTGGATTAAACACCCAGCAAACTCAGCCTGGGGAGGGTTGGCAGTCGCAGCATTTCCCAGCCTGGGGATGCTGCTCCCTGATTTGAATTTTTCCAGGTAGTGCCTTTCCCCAGGCAATGGAAAATGAGCATTAAAACGTGCATAAATCATCCCAATGAATCCAGCTGCGAGTGAGCTGCTGTCGTGAGCAAGAGCACGCAGCGTAATTCAGAAATATCAAAGGATATTGGGCTTTGTGTAATTATCTGTGGAAGCAGGGAGCTATAAAATCCTAATTTCCTTTTATTTAGGGGGTTAAATCTCAGTGGGTGCCTAAAATTGGCTTCCTGCTTGGGGCAGATATCCACCTGGATCTCCATCTGTTTCAGGAGGTCAAGCCATCTCCTCTCCTGTATGACATCGCTGAGTGAGTGTGGACACCTGAGCCTGGCTTTAGACCTCCTTGGTGGCCATGGTGTCTTCTACCCACCTTGAAGGGATATCAGTGAGTGCTCGTGTGGCCCTGACCTGCCCTTTTTCTCCTCCCTGGTTGAGTCTCCTGGACTCAAGTTGGTGGTGGAGCTTCTTGGTTGGTGTCTTCAAGCTGGGCCTGATGGTGGAGCTTCTTGGTGTTCTGAAGCTGGGGCTGGTGGTGGAGCATTTTGGTTGGTATCTCCAAACTGGGGCTGGTGATGGAATGTTTTGGTTGGTATCTCCAAACTGGGGCTGGTGGTAGAAATTCATGGTTGGTGTCTCCAAGCTGGGAGTGGTGGTTGAGCTTCTTGGTTAGTATTGCTGACTTATGAGGCATAGACAGGGATGGGTGGCATGGCCAGGAGGATGACTTTGGGGTGGAAAGAGTCCTGAATGATTTTATTTCCTTCCTCCCCACAGCTGATAGTCGAAAAAACGACTGACTACCCTTCAGCTGAGTACTCCCTGGTGGAGGATGTAGCCCTCCACTTCACGTGTTTGATGGACAGACTGAACGAGCAGCGCCTCTTTCAGCCGGACCTGTGCGACGTGGACATCGTGCTGGTGCAGCACAAGAGCATCTTCCCGGCGCACAAGGGGGTCCTGGCAGCCTACAGCCAGTTCTTCCACTCCCTCTTCACCCAGAACAAGCAGCTGCAGCGTGTGGAGCTCTCTCTGGAGGCCCTCACCTCGCAGGGCCTCCAGCAGATCCTCAACTTCATCTACACCTCCAAGCTGCTCGTCAACTCCTGCAATGTGCAGGACGTGCTGAACGCGGCCGCCGTGCTGCAGATGAACAACATCGCGTCCTCCTGCCAGGACCTGCTGGACACCCGCTCGCTCAGCCTGGCCACCGACATGGCCCTGCCTGCCGAGGGCTGTGCCGGACCCCCGCCCTACTACTGCGAGATCAAACAGGAGGTGGATGCCCCTCACCCCAAAATCTATGCCCGGGAGGGCAACGACCCCTTCTCGGTGCGGGTGGAGGATGGGACAGGCAGTGGGACGCTCCCCCCTGGCCCAGCCAAGCAGTACTACAAGGAGGAGAAGGATGGAGGTCCTGCTGTCTGTAAGATGGAGGGTGAGGAGTCTGAGGAGGATCTGGACAGCCAGGGCTCCTACAACCGGGAGCAGATCATTGTGGAGGTGAACCTCAACAACCAGACCCTCAATGTCTCCAAGGGCACAGAGGGGAAGGCGGCCACCAGCGAGGCAGCTGTGATGGGGCGGCCAGACGGGGATGGTCGCGACACGGAGGAGGACGGGGAGGAGGAGAATGAGGAAGGGGAGGAGGAGGAGGAAGAGGAGGAGGATGCTGAGGTGGGGGAGGAGGAGGAGGAGGAGCGCAGCGAGGAGGAAGACCTGGAGGAGACGACGGAAGAAGAGGACGATGACGATGATGATGAAGATGCCTCAGAGATGAAAAGGGAAAAGAGTGGGCAGCCCCGCAGGGGCAGCCGGGCATCCAAAGCCACCAAACCTGCCATGGCAACCAGGTCCCAGGAGATGGCCAAGGTGGAAGAGGAGGAGGAGGAGGAAGAAGAAGGCCAGAGGGGAAGGAAGAGAAAGAAGGAACAGGATGGCTTGGGCCAGAAGGTGAAGCTGGAGGAGAAGCAGCATTATCCTTGCAAGAAGTGTCCCCGGATCTTCAACAACCGCTGGTACCTGGAGAAGCACATGAACGTCACGCACAGCCGGATGCAGATCTGCGACAAGTGCGGGAAGCGCTTCCTGCTGGAGAGCGAGCTCCTGCTGCACCACCAGACCGACTGTGAGAAGAACATCCAGGTGAGCAGGCCCATCCATCCAGGGCGTGGATCCCACTGGGGTGAGCATCCCACCAAGGGGCAAATACCTTACCCTGTGGTGGACCATACCCCAAGGGATGGACACCCCACCAAGAGGGAAACAGCCCAGCAAGGTGTGGAGCATCCTACAGGAGATGGATGTTCCACCAAGGGGGAAATACCCCACCAAAGTGTGAAGCATCTCACAGGGGATGGATGTCCCATCAAGGTGGGGGCATCCCACCAAAGGAGGAGCATCCCACCACGGTGGGACATCCCAGTGAAGGAGTGACATCCCAAACACCATGGAGGTCATCCTACCCAGCTACACCATGGAATGAGCTCATGCTCAGATAATGTTGCAGCTGGCACAGGGCAGTTGGGAGGGAACCTTCCTTCACTCATGACCCATATTCAGGCTCAGGAGGGTCCCACAGTGGCCTGGGATCAGAGGATTTGTCCCAGGGGGACTGTGGCTTCCTCTTGTCTGGCTGGGTGATAACACTGAGTTAATTTTTCAGGGATAATTTTTCTTTTGAATTTATTCAGTTAATCTGGATAAAACACTGTGAGCTCCTGATGGAGACATACTCCAGTGTTCCCACCCAGGCTGAACCCCCTTTAGCTTAATTTGAAGATTTGCTGACAGGAGTTAAAATGGTTTTAATCTGCCTTTTGTGCTTTTTTTTGTGTGTATTAGCAAATTTCTGAGTGCTTTTGACATCCATGCATGGCTGGGGCTTGGTGTGTCCTTCCGCTGTGCTAATGAAATCCTGTGTTGGCAAATTGACTCTGTTAAATCCATGCAGTTTTGGGGGGATAGGGAGGCACCCAATCAGAGCAGCAAATGTATGTTCCTGAAGATCCCTCCAAAATCCCATCTTGTAATTCCTGATGAGCTGTTTTACAGGATGCTGCTGCTAATAATTAAAATATACCAATTTTTGGAGAGCTTCTCCCATCACCCTTTCCACCAGCAACTGGATTTTAAATGATCTCACAGCTCTCCTGGATGAAGGTAACACAACCCAAGTGCTACTGGAGCCCTTCACCGATGGCATCCCAAATGAAATAGGGAATGAGCAGGGAACATGGAGGCAGGAACAGTCTTGGCTCATAGGTGAAGCAGTCACTGACCCTTTGGTGCTTCTTCCAGACAAATTCCCAGCGCTGAAGTTGCTTTTTTTGGATGCTTTTTCCCAGAATGGATGAGTGCCATCTCCAGTACCTGTGTGGTGGTCGTTGTTTCAGAGCCTGACATAAAACCTGAGCAGTTAAAAAGGAGTTTCCCCAGAATGTTTCTTCAGCTTCATCTACTTTCCAGGTGGATAACATGGGGCTGTCACCTCATTGTTTCTTTCCCCCCCCCTCCTTTTTATCCCTTTTCCAGACCATTTTGGAATAGGATGAACCACAACTGCCTGTGCAGTGACCTCCTTCTGCGGAAAAAGGGATCAGTGTCTCCCACTTAACTGAACATTTTTAATTTTACAAATAGCCAAATCCACTCCATTTGCTCTGATAATATTTAATAACTATCAACATACCATGGAATTATGTCTGGATGGAAAAGGAATTTTTTTCAGCTCTGTACCTACGACAGGCAGTTTTTATTTCTTGGGTTTTAATCAGATCCATGGAGGGACCATCCATCTTATCCCAGCTAGGTCTCCTGCTTTCTTTCCCTGTTTTGTCCCCAAATTTCATCCATAAAGCTCCAGGTTTTAAGCACCATCCTGCTCCTCGTGTTCATTCCCCACCCCATAATGTGCATCCTATTCCACCACCTGAGAAGTGATTCATCCTTTGCTTTATGGAGTTGTCCTTCAAGCTGGTTTTTTGGCCAGATTCAGTATGGTTTTCCTTTTAACCTGCAAGAATTTATATCCTCATTTTTTCCCCTCATTTGGGCATTACTTCCACATTTTTGAGTGATGATTTTCAGCAGTAACTGAGGACAGAGAACTCGGCCCTCCCGGGTGTTTGGTCCCAGCCCCGGGGGTTTTCCTACCTCTGCTGCTTTCCCTCTACCTTTCATTTTGAAATTCCCCTTCAGCCTCTTTCATTTTAAGTGGAGAAAATGGATATTGATGTGTCTTTGATATCAGGCTCTAGTCCTGAATTAGCCCTGAAATATCCCTTAAAACAGAGATAAAGCTGTTCTGATCCATAGAAATACATACTTGGGAACAGTGGGACTCGGAGGACTACTCATGTTGACATTCGAGCATGACAAGATGAAGATGATGAGGCTTGGGAATGGCTCTGTGACCCTAATTTTTCCTTTGAGGCACATAAATATAAATATATACAGAAAAATACTGTGACTGCACAGCATAATGGTGTGTTTTCCATGGTATCACAGCAGAATTTGGTTGAAGCCCATCAAGGAGCATCTGTTCCTCTGGGAAGGAGGAGAAGTGGAGGAATCCCTCCCTGGGTTCACGAGTACCACTCAGCCACGTTGTTGCAAGATACCTTCAAGGCATGATTTTCTCAACAAATCTGCAAGGAGAGAAGGGATGGTTTTATCCCTGTTGACCAAGAGGAATGTGAGTCATGGAAAGATAAAGGGGAAGGAGTTGACCCTTGGCTTCTGGCAGTGGTTTCCTTTGTGCAAATCTCTCTCCTGTGTTTCCCTGAGCACTGATCTGGTCTCACATGCCTCAAACAGGTCTCACACTAAAGCTGGAGCTTTTCCTGGGGACTTCCAGAGGAACATTGAACTTGTTGGAGTTGAAGTGATTCTCCACCATAATTTCTTGGGAAAGACTTTGCATGTCATGTTGTTCTCCTTGTGCTGATGGACAGGTGGTTTGGGTCCATTTTGGTCAATTTGGATATAATGGAATCACAGATCTGTTTGGAAAACCAATTTAGTGGTGAAGTACCCATAATATCTGCTGAAGACTGGAGCTGTGCCGCTGCCCTGGTTTGGGATTCTCCTTCTTTTTATATTTTTTGCAACTTTCCAGTGCACAGATGGTTGGGATTATTTTATGTAACATCTTCATTTAGGAATAAAATTCCCAGTTGGGAATAGAGCCTTGGTGCATGAGCTGTTGCTTATGCAACACCTGATACAGCCATTGATGGAGATGCCACATCCTCCCCTGGAAGGTCATTATCCCTTGCTCATCCCATGGATAGATATCTGAAGTTTGGAGGTTTTGAAGTGGCAAGATCTGTATCAGACTTGCTGGTTGTTATGATTTTTGGTATCAGCTGTAGCTTTCACAGTGATGTTCCCTTTCCATGGATGAAGCTGCTTCCCCTGCTTCCCTGACCATCTCCTGTCTCCTTGCAGTGCGTGACGTGCGGGAAGGGGTTCAAGAAGCTCTGGTCTCTCCATGAGCACAACAAGATTGTCCATGGCTATGCAGAGAAGAAGTTCTCCTGCGAGATCTGTGAGAAGAAGTTCTACACCATGGCCCACGTGCGCAAACACATGGTTGGTGAGTGTGGGAGGAACCAGTGGCACGGGGAGATCTTGTTGGGGGTGTTGATCCATCAATTTGGCAATGAAAAGTGTTTTCTGTTGCTGTCATGTTGGGTGTTCAGGGCTGGGCTTACTCTTGGGTGAGCTTTCTCACATCACCATCTTGAAATTTGGCCTGATATTCAATGCTGAACCAATGTCTGCTCAGTGCTGGGTTTGGACGTGGTGCTGGGGAATCCCATTTATTTTATTGTTCAGAAGTGGTCAAAGGAAGGTTTGAAGTGTAACCAGTGTAAAAGACGACCAGACCACACCAATGCTGGGCTTTGAAAAACAAGCTGTACATGGCAACAGTGGTCAGGTCCTGGGCCTTGGAGCCACCAAAGAGACCCGAAAGAATGGGGATTTGGCAGGGAAGTGCTTGAAATGTTGCTGCCATATATCTTCCAGAGATGCTTTGGGTTTGCTGGGGTTGGGCACTGGCATTGGGAGCCACAGCTGGGGTGTGGGGAGATGGATGGTGGAGGGGTGTGGAGGGCTCCTGACCCTGCCCCTGTCCCCACCAGCACACACCAAGGACATGCCCTTCACCTGTGAGACCTGTGGGAAGTCCTTCAAGCGCAGCATGTCCCTCAAGGTCCACTCGCTCCAGCACTCCGGGGAAAAGCCTTTCAAATGCGAGGTAAGGTCCTGGCTATTGCCCCACCCCTCAAACAAGGGCAAAACCACTGATCTGGGGAAAGATTTTCCACTTCTTGGGGCTTCCACCTTGCTTTGTGCCAGTGCAGCTGTAGGGATGATCCCACGCTTTTCCAAACTTTGCATCCCCTCCTGGCTTCAAGGTCCCACCAACTTAATGATGAAACTTGTCCAATGCCAGGATCTGTTCCCCAGTGCCTGGACTTTGCATCCCACCCTAAGCCCATCTAGCCTGCAAACCTGGCTGGGTAGGTCCCAAAAATCCATTTTTAGGGGTTTTTTTTGGGGAAAAAAAGGATTTCTTTGCTGCTGATGATTGAGGGGAATGTGGGGATATTTTGGGTGCTCATCAACAACTCATTGCCCCTGCAGAACTGCAATGAGCGCTTCCAGTACAAGTACCAGCTGCGCTCCCACATGAGCATCCACATCGGCCACAAGCAGTTCATGTGCCAGTGGTGTGGCAAGGACTTCAACATGAAGCAGTACTTTGATGAGCACATGAAGACGCACACGGGTGAGTCCCCCCTTGCCTGGGCCCAAATCCCCTCAGTCAGACTCTCCCATGGAAAGAGCATTGGGATGGGGGTAACATCTTTGAGTGGGTGGAAGGATGGGGTTTTGGGGGACATTGGTAAGGCCCCAATCAACTCGCTTGATGAGACTTTTGAAAGGGCTTACAATGGTTCACGATCTCTGAGTTGGACACATGGAAGAAATACCAACAGGATATTCTAAAGAGGTCAAAACAACAAAAGGTTTGCTGGCAAACTTTAGAAAAATCAGAGAACTTTGGCAAAAGGCTTAGTAGAGCATTCAAGTAACATCAAACACTTCTCACAGCATTTAACTTGGCCCATTCAACTTAGCAAACTTTAAGCCCATTTGATGTTAAGTTGCCTAAAATATTCCAAGGAGAGGGAATTGGAAGGAGAAGAAAGAGAAAGAGAGAAAGACAGAAAAGATATAGAAAAGCACACATATAGCTACCAACTCCTGGGTTCCAAAAACTTCCAAAACAAAAGTAGGGTATAGATGAGCATGATGGCCTGGTGTTTGGCCTTAAATACCTCTTGTTCCTCAAGGGCCCTTCTCCCAGGTGGGACTTCTGGTCATTTGCTCACTCATGAGGTGGATTAGGGGAGAGTGGAGCACCACCTTCAGTGTGCCACGATTGGCAGACCCTGCCAGGCTGGGATACAGGCTCTGGGGTTGGGGTGTGTGGGGCCGTCCACTGCCTCATCAGGACAAGCCCCAACCTGCCCTTCCCACACACACATATACCCCAAAATGCCTCAAAATATCAAATTTTTCCAGTCTCTGACACCCAGCCTAACCAGCAGCTTCTCATCCCTCTCCTCGCATCCTCAGGTGAGAAGCCCTACATCTGTGAGATCTGCGGGAAGAGCTTCACTAGCCGCCCCAACATGAAGCGGCACCGCCGGACCCACACCGGGGAGAAGCCGTACCCCTGCGACGTCTGCGGCCAGCGCTTCCGCTTCTCCAACATGCTCAAAGCCCACAAGGAGAAATGTTTCCGCGTCAGCAACCCCTTGGCTTCGGACACGGCCGTTCCCCAACCCCGCCACCAGCCCGGCTCCGCTGCCCCCGGCCCCGGCGTCTCCCCCTGCCCCTGCCGCTGCTCCATCCTCTTCCACAGACCCTCCCTCCTCCTCCTCACCTACCACCACCCCCTCCCCTTTTTCCTGCGGGGAGGATAAATTCAAACAACAATTAGGTGTCCCCCACCCCGGCCACGCGCCTGCACGGACTGCTCTGCCCTTCGGGAATGCCTTTCCCCCGGGGAGCCAAGGCTTTGCTTGCTCTCTACCCCCCTTCCTCCTCGTTTTGGGGTTGTTTTGGGTTTTTATTCCTTTTTCTCACCCATCATTCTCTGCAGAGAGGGGGAGCGGGAGGAAGTCCCCCCAAGGAGCGTGGGTGTTGGGGGGAAACCGCCATCCGTCCATAAGGGTGTAGGTAAAAGGCGTTACTGTCCATTTCATCTTCCCACACGCCGGCTTCATCTTCCTCCTGGGATCCTGGTGGGGCTGGGAGGAGCAGGATATCTGGGCTTGAGCTTGCTGGCCAGTGCATCTATACTTCTAAGCCGAATTCTAGTTAGTGGTGCTTGAATCCCTGTACTGTAAAGCTGGTCTTTCAAGTCAGGCTCTTCACCCACGGGGTTGAGAGGTGGGCACCACAGAAGAGCCCACCACTGCCAGCCCCAGTGGCCCGTGGTGAGCGAGCAGATGTCCCCATTGGAAAGCCATTAGCACGCTCTTGTTAGCAGCCCTCAACACGTCTTCCTTCCCTGCAACAGGTTTTCCTCCTCCACAGGCAAAAGCACAAACACCCGCCTTGCATCCTGGGGCATCTGCAGCTCACTCTTGGTTCAGTTTTGGGGTGCCCTAAGGGAACTGGGTTCTGGTGTGCCCTTTCTGCTAATCCTAGCAGGAGCTGGGCTCCTGGGGATGCTCTGGAGTCAGGGAGCTGTTCCTGGGAGAGATCAGCTAGCTTTGGGACTGGCAGGAGGGTAGCCTGGGACAGAGCAGCAGGATGCTTCTGTTTCTCGGCAGAATCGGCCCAGAATAGTGCCTTAACAATCCGAATAAACCCCTGAGTGACGAGTGAGCTCCAGGTCGGTCCTATTGCAAGGTTCAGAGCTAAAGTTAGACCGTGTTCAGCCTGGGGATGGTAATGTCCCAATCTCTGGTTTGTTGCCTGCGTTGCTCTCCCAAGCTTCACCTCTCATTGTGGTGCTGGCATCTGTTGCCCTGTCCTGGTTTTGGGGGGACCAGAGTGGACCAGTGAGGGCTGTGCTTGTTTTGGTGATGCCCTGTGGTATTGCTTAGTGCTTGTTGAAGATGTTGAAGTCGAGCTGGTCTTTGGTTTCACTTACAAGTAATATGGCTGGCTTCATGCTGAGGAGGAGGCGGAGAAGAGGAAGGCTTTGCTGTCACCTTTTTGTTGGGCACTGAGGTCCCAGCAGGGTCTCTCGCTGCTGTGCTCTGTCCCAGGGTGTCATGCACTGGACTGACTGTGGTTGTATGTGGTCCCTGCCTGGGGTAATGTCCCCTTTGGAGTCAGAGAGCACCCAGCATGGGCAGAGAAGGGCTGGCAAGAGGTGGGGGGCTGTTGCAGCTGATGTCGTGCTCCTAAAGCCAATGTTGAGGTCACCTACGGACATGGGTTAGGTCATGGAGGAGGTGGTGAACAGCACTGTTGGTAGGCAAGAAGGAAAGAGGTCGCTGAGTGGGCTGCAGGAGCCCTTTCTCATATGCAGCTCGTGCTGGGTGACAACAGAGTGCTGGGGACAGGGAGCCAGGTCTGACTCTGCGAAAAGTCTTGGTGTTTCATCTCCTGGACCAAATCAGCAAAGCACTTGGGCAGCATTGGGGCTGTCGCTGCAGAGATGGGAGGATTCAGCCACATGCTCAGGGGCTTTGCTGACTGGGGACATGCAGGAGCCTGACAGGGACAGGACAGGGCAGCATCTGCTGTTCTCCTGAGTGCTCTTTGAGTGACTGGTGCCACCTCCTGCTGAGTGGTGCCCCCCATGCCTGGCATCTTGGGAAAGATGACTGATGTTAACATTTTGGAGCAACAAATTCCTTTTCATCTTTGTGTTGTCTGGGATCCTGTGGATCCCAAGCGCCTCTCCCAGTACCAGTGAGCTCACCCCCAACTCCACCTGCTCTGAGCAAAATGAGGTTGCTATGGTGGAGCTGCCCTCACCATATTGACCTTCTCAGGTGGGTTCCAAAGGCTTCTCTGCTATTCCCCTCCACAACCCTGGGGCTCATTGGGATGGTGCAAAACCTTCTCAAACACACACCCATGAGGGATGACGGCTCTTGGGGCCATTGTCTGTCTGAAGGGACCATGACCCATACTGGAAGATGATTGCTTTACAGAAGCATTCAGTGATACCCGTGGAGGTGTTGGAGTGGTCCATGCTGTCTCCTCCTCTGCTGCCTTCCAGATCCCATTCCCTTGGGCTTCCTTGTGCTTCTTTCCCCTCATGTTCAGCCTTGAGACAGGATGGGAGCGCTGTGCCCTGAGGAGGGCTCACCTTGCTTTTATGGTCTTCTGTGATGGAGCCCATCAGCTGACAGACTTCCCCCCATGTAAACACCCATGCCAACATGTGCTCCCTTGTCCCATTCACCTGGAGGTGGCTTTCCCTGTTCCTGCCCCGGTTCATCCTCCCCCAGTGAGGACCTGCCCCCTCGGATATCTCTGTGAGATGAGAGCACTTCCTTGAGGCTGGAAGCCCAGTGGAAAGCCCAGTGACTGGTCCCAGCTGCGTCCAATCCCCTTCAAGAGCCTGCTTGTAGAGCCACTTGGAGACGTCGAGATGTGACCATGCACACAGCACTTTGGAGAACCAGATCCCTGCTGCTCCCTCCCCTCTCCAAGGCCTGCGTAGTTCCCAGGAGTCCTACAAGGCCTCCAAGCCCTTTTGTCTACACCCGCACTCAGTCCCAGTGTGTCTCCATGTCTGGTTTTCTTTCGCGTGCTAAGAGCTCAGACGAGCCGCTCCTGAGGTGTCTCGTCCATCCCGGATCCGTCCCAGCTGGCCCTGTTGCACCCCTTGGGGTTAGACAGGGCAGGAGGCAGGAGAGTTGGGTCCGTTTTGTTTTCAAGCTTTTTGTTTTATTTTAAATTTTTTAAAATTCTTTCTTTTTTAACTCTTGCACCTTAATCTCTCACGTCCCTTCTTTGACAGACCGCGAGGGTGGAGAGGGGCTTGATTTCCATTACGCAGTTCCTGAATACGCCGCAACGCAACATTCAGCTGACAGCTCTTCCCACACACCTAAACCCCAGACCTGTCTGGGTTGGAATTTTTCTTCTCCCCACTCCACCCTTCATTTGAACTTTGGGGAGGGAGGGAATCATGTGGGGAGGGTCATTTTTGGTTTATATATCCCAGGAGCCTGGTAGCACAGACCAGTTCGCCTCACGTATCCATGGGGCACAGCTGGCCCTTCGGACCACAGCCATAACCCCGGCGTGGTGGGAAGGTGGATGGATGGATGGATGGATGGACGGGTGGGAATGGCTGTGACAGTGCAATAGAGACGAGCATCCGCTGCTAGACAACTCCTCTGAGGTGACTCTTGGTTTGCCCGAAGTCAGGAGGGAAGGACAGATGGACAGACGCCCTTTGTTCACACGGACGTCAAGAGCTTCCCCACACGCAGCCCTGCCTAGAGACACGGAACCACGATGGGAATTGGGTTGAACTCAAAAAGGAAGAAAATAATAATTAAAAAAAAAAAAAAAGAGAAAAAAAATAGGAATAAGAACAACCTCTGTAGCATGGAACTTGAAGGAAATGAATGAAACCCCAAGCACTTGCCTCAAAACTAGTTTCTCATGCCTGGTGTTTGGCTCTGTATTATTTTATGGCATTCAGTATTGGTTGCCCAAACATGCCAAGTTAAGAGTGTATTGGTGGCTCTACAAGTGTGAACAAACTAAATGAAGCACTTTATTCTGTATAGATTAAGGGAAGGCGGGGAGGGGAGGGGAAGCTTGGATGCTTTTCGGAAGCGTCTTAAGTAATGTTCTAGGAAATGTATTATTATTATTATTATTATTACTTTTTTTTTTATGACCATGTGTAATCAATATATGTTTAACTCCAAGTACAGCAGTTACTCTCTTTGGGATGGTGTGAGGAGGGGGAGGCTGAGATGGTTGGATTAGTCCATCCCCGTGGGACCAACTGAGGCAAGTCATTGTCTACCGCAGGAACGGGCGAGTCTTGCTTCGTCGACGGTCCCGTTGGCTAGTGTCCCGGAGGTCCCAAGAGGTTCATCAAAGCCACCTCCCAGGGCACAACTCCCAGTCAGACATCCCCATCCCAAGCCATCCTCTGCCTGGGGGTGCTGGGGCTGCTCTCTGGGCTGCCCACAAGCATGACAAGTCACGGTAGGGAGACTGGTTTGGGTTGTCCCTCGAGGCCAGGTCCTTGGCCATGCTTTGAAACCTGCTTTTGGCCTCTCACCAAGGCACGTTGGGGCTCACTGAGCTCTGAAATTGGTGAGAGGTCAGAACTGGGCCTTTCCACTGCGTTCTCCCAGTCTGTAAGTGTTAATGACTGTTACCAAAGAGGTTGCAAGTGGAAGGACTGGATCAATAAACAATTTGTCTTTTATAAAAGAAAAGCTAAAGCTCCACCACTTTCTTTGTTACCTTAATTTCGCTTTATCTTTTTCTTCTCCCCCTTTTTTTCCTTTTCTTTTAAAGGATGTTTTTTCAGGAAACAGTGTGAGGAATCAGAGACGGGGAGGATGAGCTTCCTATGGAATGTTGACTGCTGCCACTGCTTCGCATGTATAGGCTCCGTGCTGGGTTTGGTGGGAGGTGTGTGTGTATGTGTGAGACAACTTGACTGTTGTGGGGCCAACAAAAAAAGAGCTTTTCAGGAAAGGGTGATGAGTGGATAAAAGAAGGGATTCAGTGCTCACAGCCCTGGGGTAAGGACTGAGCTCCTGGTCCTACTGGCTCCATCAGGTTTGTGTGAACTCTGAGTAGGGTCTCTCTGATCTCCTCTGTTGGCAGTGGAGAAACCAAGGAGCACACACAAAAGCACCCAGTGCCTTGATTAGTTTAAAATGGAGCAGGGGGAACCTCACCAACAATATCAGCATGGATATTGGGAAGATAATAAAAGAAGAGATAGTTTTCCCTCAGCCTTGGACGTAGTCTTTGCCACTGCCATTATCTGTAGGGGGACCTGAGCCACCAGAGCTTTTGCATCTGAGCCAGAAAAACACCAGGCAGCAGTGAGGAGTGATGCCTCTCAGCATTCCTGGTGGCAGTTCTTATCTGTGACAGCCTTTGGACTGACACAGCTTCTTGGAGAGGTGGAAGAGCATCCTCAGGCCAGACTTTCACTAGGTGATGTCCAACTTTGCTGCCGTCCTCAGACCAACATGCTGAGATATGGTTCTTGTTTTTCAAACAATGGGATATTTCAAGTTCTTCTGGGTCTTTTTATACAACAGCTTTTTTTCCTTTTATGGTTTCCTGCCCTGTGCCAGTGGTGGCATCTCCACAGCTTTATAATGGACGTGAACCACATGGGAGCACCAAACTCCAGTTTATTTGAGACTTCTGGAGCCTGTATCAGGGGCCACATCACAACAACTCATGGAAGGTCAGCAACATTCTCCTTCTGGCTTCAAAAAGTCCAAAATTCCTCCAGGAGAGCCAAGAAATGTGGCAGGAAGTGAATGGGGATTAACCCTCTCTTAGGGTCGTCAACAACTTTCCAGTCTGCATTCAGCAAGAGGAGCTGAAGCAAAGGTCACGGAATCACAGAATCGTTAAGGCTGGAAAATACCTCTGAGATCGTTGAGTCAACCTTTGACCAATCACCACCTTGTCAACCAGACCAGAGCACTGAGTGCAACTCCCACTCATTCCTTGAACACTTCCAGGGATGGTGGTGGTGGAGGCAGGAGGTGGGATCCTGACACTGCAATAAATGACTTTTAAAAATAGTAATTCTATGCAGGGATTTTTTTTTTTAAATTTTCTTAATTTTTCTTTTTTTCTTTTCTGCCAGAAGCTATTTGGAAGATTCATCTTTAATTAGCTTGGGAATTGTCTACATGAATTTCTGCAGAGCTGGGCAGAAGGTGTTTATTTCTTTTCACTGCATTTTTCACACATTTGATTGTTTCAAAGATTTTTATTCCTTTTTTTTTTCAAGCTACTTTGTGACAGCCAGTCACCTTGGATTTCTTTTCTGAAAATATTTCATTACTGTTCTGATGTGATTGTCCTCTAAGGAGTTTATCCTGTAACTTTTTAAATCCTTCAAATGAAACCAGGACTGGTTCTTTTACTCGCCCTGAATTCTTTTTTCCTTCCAAACGTGTTTTAGTTCCTCCACAACTGCATTTTGATCTAGATGAATCAGCCAGGTATGATTTATGATACCAGAATTTTCATACCACTGTGAGGCAATAATTTTGCAATGTTTGCATTTGTTCTTTCTAAAAAGTATCATTGATTATCACCCCTGTTAGTGGTACTATGACATCATAGAATCAGAGAATTGTTAACGTTGGAAAAGACCTTTAATCTCAGCAAGTCCAACCACCAACCCAGCACCAGCACCATGTTCACCACTAAACCATGTCCCTAAGTGCCACATCCACATGTTTTTTGAACACTTCCAGTGATGGTGACTCCATCCCTGGAACTCCACTGCCTCTTCCAGTGCTTTACAACCCTTTCTGTGAAAGAATGCATCTTAATATCCAATCTAAATCTCCCCTGGCACAACTTGAGGCTGTTTCCTCTCGTCCTGTCACTGTAGGCATCCAGCTTTCTTCTAGTCCTGGGTAAACTCTTAGTTGTGGTATCCATGGGGAAGAGCTGTAAGGATATGAATCCTAAAATGTCAGCACTCAAATGGGAGAAAAACAGAATAAATGCTGAGGCTCTCCATGGGGCTGTTTTGCTCTGCGTGTCCATCATAACTTGTGCTTGGTCCTTGTCTTTGGTTGCTGTGAAGGATCAGTTTCAGCTCTATAAACGTGCAAACACAGGGGATTTCCTTTGGAATAGTAACATTTATTTTTAAACAAACCACTGGTCAGATGGTGTGGGCATCAGGAGATTTCTGCTCTAACAGATCTTTGTCCTGCTGCCAGTAGAGTTCTATCAAAACTTCATTATTGACAACTTTAAAATAAATATGCATTTTTCCTCAGTCAGAAGCTCTCTTTGAGCCAAACACATCTGAGATCTCCTTAGCAAAGTAAAATACTCTTAAAAAAAAAAAAAGTCTGAACATTAAAAATAAGAGAAACAGCAAAAATATAAAACCTTTCCCTAAAAAACAGGTTTTTCCATCCATAGGTGAGGACATTGTGATCTGTGATTGAAGATGAGGGGCCCAAAAAGCTGGAGATGAGCACACATGGCCTCCCCTGTCCAGCTCTCCCCCTTCCCTACCCTACAACTTGCATGACTCCTCCCCCGTTGAGGCTCAGCTCCCGGCCTCTCATCACTCCAAAGTCAAGGTGGAGGCAAAGAACTAAGATTATTTGCTTTCCATTTCAATTTCCAAAGCCTTCTGTTGCTCACATGATCTTTTCTTTTAACTTCACCCAGGAACTCCAAATTCCAACAGGTCTCTCCTGTACCACTTGACTTTGACCCTTCCTTCTCCTCTCCAAGGAACACCATGCTCACAGACACCTTAGGTGGGGAAATACTTTGTAGACCCCTTTCCCTGGGGAATGTCAACCTAGGCCCCACTTTCTGCTTCCACTCTTTACTGGGGAGGTCCAACTGCAGTTGAAAAGATGGTGAAAAACATGGAGAAAGAAGTGAAAAAATGTATGATCTATTTGTCCTGTCTCCTGGGACTGGAATAACTAATTTTTCTGTGCTTCTCAGTCTTCCCCAGCTCCTTGCAGGCTCCAGATCCCCTCTCCAATTGTCTTGTGAGCACCTTCAAGTTCCCAGAGGTTTTCCAGACACACTCTCCTCTTTCCCACTTCTACAAAAAACTGCCAATCACAGATGCAATGTCCTGCACAGTATCCAGATGCCACATCTCTCATAAGCATCTCCCCATCTCCCCCCATCCCTCCTTGCCCCAGACCCCCATGAAAAGAAGACCAATCACTACATCTTCGTTAGGCGCAGAACATTGAGGCGCACGGGAAGGAACGTGGCACCGGAGGCGTACTGGATTTCCCGGAGGACCCCTTCCCACTTCTTCTGCTCCTCATCATACCTGGGGAGAGGCAGACAGGCAGTTACACTGAGGAAAAGACTCCTCTCCCTCCCTCCAGCTGCTCTCCATAGTGGTGGGAGCCCGGGTGTGATGTCCCACAGGAGGTATTTGGGCACAAGAATCTGTGGGAGCTGCACAGGGACTTTCGGCCCTGGTGTGCTCTGGTTTGGGGGAACGTGGATATCAGCATGTGGTCTTGCAGGGGAGGGGATATTTTTCCTCTAGGAAAGGGGTTGATGGCACCAAGGTGGAACATCCACAGTAAAGGACAGCAGGATCCTGCTGAGGGTGCCAGAGCACTGATGTGAGGGACAGGAGCAGCCAACACTGCTTTAGCAGCTGTCACAAAGTGCTTTCAGCCCACTCCTCTCACATGTAAGTCTTTCTGCTTCCCAGCCCAGACTCTCTGCTTCCCATCCAGGCCTATCTGCCTCCCAGCCCGAGCAGTGGCTGTTCCCAGGGGGAGGAAGCATTGTACAGATGCTGCTCCACACCAAAGGGGAGGCTGGAACCAGCTCCAGGCAAAATGTCAACACACAACAAAGCCAAAGGAGCAGGTTTTCCCTGGTCTGCTGCTGTTTGAGGCTGGGAGAGATCACTGAAGCACTAATGTGCTCTCCAGCAGAGCACTGGGCAGACTTCCCACCAGGTGACCCTGCGCTGAGCCTGCAGCCTCGTGCTGGGGTGACAAAATCCGTCTCACACTGACGGCATCAAAAAAGAGAGAAATTATCCATTTCATCACTGACATCCCTCCCACGCTCCCTTGGACAGCCCTGGGGAAGATCATCACCTCCAAACATCGTTCAGCTCTGTTGGCACCAGCTCTCCCGACTCTGTCTCCACTGTGGCGAACCCCCCGAGCAGGTAGAGCACCCCGGACAGGCTGACCAGGCTGACGGAGCTGCGCTCCTGAGGGAACTCAGTGAAGGTGTCCCACCTGCCACATTGAGAGAGGGGACAAGTTAGAGCACCCTGGCCACCCCCACAGTGAGGATGGCCTCAAATGAGGATTCAGCTACTGAGCTCACTAGTGACAGATTCAGTAGTGCAAGTCTAGGTGGGATGGGACCATTCGCTGGCTGTTTTTAGGGACAGCTGTTTCCATCATCATTGTTTAAGTTTGTTTTGAGCATGTGGACCAGTATGTCCCAGTGCTGGGACTGCAGCTGCAAGAGCCACCCAAAATCAGAGCATTTATTGTGTTGGGTGAAGCTCTCAGGGAACCCAAGGACAGCACCAGTGGGTTCAACTACTTTGAGGACGAGCCTGAGGTGATCCACAGCCCAACCACAGTGACATTGGTGATGCCCAGCTCTCTGAGGAACCATAGAATCCTAGAATGGCTTGAGTTGGAAGGGGCCTTAAAGATTATCCAGTTCCAACTCCCCTGCCATGGCCATATAAACTGGAGGAACTGACATCAGGAGTCACAAACAAACTCCAGAACGGCTGGAAATTGCTGACTGTACACCTGCAGCTACTACTTGTGTAACCACAACTCAGGACGTACTTGTTGGTGGCAATGTCATAGACCTCCACCGAGTTGGTCAAACCGGAGTCGGTCACACCGGCTGCCACGTAGATTTTGTCCTTGTGCACGGTGGCTCCGAACAAGGAGCGGGCGGTTTTCATGGGAGCCATCTCCTTCCACTCAAACTTGGCTGGGTTGTAGACATACATCTTCTTCAGGCACTTCCTGGAGAAAAATGAGAGGGAAAAAGGAGCCTCGGTCACCTGCCAAGGGGTGGTTTTGCACTGCAGGGGTTTGGGGGTGTCTTCTGGGGAGAAGGGGGGGTGTCTAGGGAGGATTTTGCTCCTCCACATCGGCATGAGTGGAGGAACACAACCTTTGTTGGGTGTGCACCCAATGATGTCCATGCCTGGAGTCACCACTTGTGTGTGTAACACATCCCTCCTGCTGTGCCCACTGTGGATAGGAGCCCTGAAAGCTCAGCTTTGTGCTCACGCACCTAGATATGGGTCCATGTAACCAGCAGCCTCTCAGGAGCTCTCACATCCATTGTTTTAGTGCTCCTGATCCACTGCGACGCTGCAAAATATCCTCAGTGACGTCCCTGTCCCCAGGTCGGCAGCGTGAGGTGTGAAGATATGCACGTTCACACCTTTCAGACCATAACCCTTCCCAAGCAGGACCAATCTTTGCTGGATTGTGGAATGTTTGCTCTGCAAACACTCACATTTGTGCCCTGCAAGGCAGCCACTGTGACGCTCCTGAGAGGCTTTTCCTGCTGAGCATGTCTCCTGCAGGAGGGCAGGATGGGGGCAGGGGGAATGAGGTTTTTCCCTCCTGTTGCAAGTACACGTCTGGATTTGGCTGTTGTGACCACTCTGCTCCACAAGTCCAAGACAGGAGACCCTAAAAGTGAAGGGGCTTCTTGCTATTCAGTGCCTCTCCCAATCTGTGTGACATTTACTTTTTTGTGAGCAAACGGGAACACAGAATGGTTTGTTTTGGAAGGATCTTCAAAGACCATCTCATTCCAATCCCCATGGGCAGGGCCACCTTCCACTAGACCAGTTTTCCTTAAAGCCCCTTCCAGCATGCCACCAGGGATGGGGCAATACGTTCTTTCTCCTGTAAGGACACTGCCACCTTCCTGATGTCCCTGTTGGCCTCCTAAGGTTTTGGAAAGGGCTGCAGGCACAAAGGTGAGCTGGGAAGGAAAGACCCACATCTCCCAGCCCATCCAACCCTCCTTAAACCATGTTGAGGAGGTACCAAGCCTGCACTCCCACTGGTTTGGGGATTTTCTCTTGCTTTTTGACTTACTTGTCACTTCCTTTGCCCCCGATGACATAGACAAGATCCTTGTGTGATACCACTGCATGGCCATAGACTGCGTAGGGAAGGGGATCGGCCTCGCCCCACTTGAAGGACCTGGCTCAGAGAAAGATGGGAAGCAAAAGGATTTGTAGCTTGCTGAGTGACAGTTAGAGGAGATGGCATTTCCCAGACCTAGAGGGGAGCACGGGGTTGGACTCAATCTCAAAAACACAAGGTCTGCAATGAGACAGGCTCATCCAATAAATTTTGTGATCCTAAAAAAAAGGTGACAATAAAATAAGCAGAATATTTATGCTAATAGCTATTATTTTCTTGAGGTCTTCAGGTAGGTGTAGGGAGGGAGCAATAATTTCCCCTTGAACCTCCTTTTCTCCAAGCTGAGACCCCCTCCCAGCTCCTTCAGCTGCTCCTGGTGCTCCAGACCCTTCCCCAGCTCTGTTCCCTTCTCTGGGATCCCTCCAGCCCCTCAATGTCCTTCTTGTCATGAGAGCCCCAAAACTGGGCACAGGATTTGAGGTGCAGCCTCACCAGTGCCCAGCACAAAGGAAGAAAGATTTCCCTGGTCCTGCTGGCCACTGTCCTGCTGATACATCCAGGCCTTCTTGGCCACCTGGGCACACAGCTGGCTCATGTTCAGCCACTGTCCATCAGAATAATGCTGGAATAATATCAACCAAATAAAACCAGAGATAAAGTGATGCTGATCACATCTCTACCAGCTGCAAATTGACACTCAAACCGCCCCATGAGCACTTAGCGGGGGCAGACAAATTCTTTCCCATAGTCTGCAGGGGCAGATAAATGCCCTGTTCTGTGGGAATGGAACTGGTTTCAAATCTCTGCCTATAAAACAGACTTGGAAGCACACACAGCTAAATATAGACCAAGCAAAGGCTTGTTGATGCCTGCTGCTCTGTCTCTTTGGGGCACAGAGCAGCAGGCTTTGGAAGTTTCTGTCTCCTGAGAGCAGAACAGGATGGTGCCTTTTAATAAAGCTCATGAGCTAGCATGGGTCAGAGCCCATTGTCCAAAAATAATCAGATATTGAGCCTGATATCAATCAGGATGAGCCATTCTGTGACACATCTGAAAATTTTAAAAACAAGCTTTTCTGTTCAAACCTCTTTTGGTGAGACTACAGTGAATGTCACTGAACCTTTAATCAATGGGCAAGAGCAGAAGGTTTAGCAGAAGGAAAAACTCCTCTGTACATGTCTCACATGAACATCTACTGATATTAGTCCCAGATAACAAAATATTCCCACAAAGGCTTCCATCTCCAGGAGGCTCAGTAAACAGAGCAGCTGAAGTGAGGCAGCTCAGAGCCCCAGGGCACAGCTCGAGACAGTCCCAGCATCCAGATACAGAGTTCAAGCCCTTCTCCCAAACCTTTTGACCCCTGGAGAGCTGGAATCGCTTTGCATGGCAGCTGCTCCACCCTCTCCTCTAACCCCCTCCTGCCCCACACTCGCACTGAGCACTCACAGCCGGTCGTAGCACAGGACCGAATCCAAGGTCTTCTCTCCCTCCTTCAGTTCCTTCCCTCCAACCACAAAAATTGAATTTTCTGCCTCTCCCAGGCCGAAGAGGCAGCGAGGGGAGGGCAGCGGGGGCATCCCCAGCCAGTCTGCGTCCAGATGGTCGTACTGGAAGGGAACATATGGTCATTAGTGTGTGCTCACCACGCCCATTTGGTTAGCAAAAGTCAGGGTCCAGAGGACAAGGGCGAAGTCTGTCCCCATGTGCAGCTTGGTCACCCCAGCAGCACTCTGTGCAATATTCCTGTGGCTGTGCCTTTGTCACCTGGAGCAGGATGGGAGATCTGAGGGCAAACCCAAGCCACATATTGTATGATAAACATTTTATGACAAGGCATATGAGCAGAGATGGGTCTGCAGCAACATGATATGCTCTATTCATCAAAGCCTGGACTTTATAGAATCACATTAAAGCTGGAAAATCTCTCTGAGATCATTGGGTCCAGCCTTTGACTAATCACCACCTTGTCAACTAAATCATGGTGTTAAGTGCCTCCTCTGGTCATTTTTTGAGCACCTCCAGGGATGGTGACTCCACCAGTTCCCTGGACAGCCCATCTCAATGCCTGAACACCTTTCCAGTGAAAAAATTCTCCATGATGTCCAACCTGAATTTCCCTTTGTGCAGCTGGAGGCCTTGTCCTCTTGTCTTGTCACTGGTTGCCTGGGAGAAGAGGCCAACCCCCACCTGGCTACAGCCTCCTTTTAGGGAGCTGTAGAGGGGGATAAGCTTTCTCTTGAGTCTCCCTTCAAAAATTGGAACTATGAACAAGCTTGGTCATCTTTGGGTGACAGACTTCCATGATGGACTTACAATGGATTTTTCCTGGGACTGGAGGAGGGAAGCATTTCAGTCTTGGAAATTTTCCTGAACCTTTTCATATGTAGAACACCTTACAGTGCTTCATCCTGATATTCTCCCTCTCTGCCAGGTAACAGGGTGGTGCCAGCAATGTTGGCTACACAGATAAAGTGTGCCAGACCCATCTGACAGATGAGCAAGCTGCTGGATCAGACCACCGAATCCTTGGACATCCGTAGATCAAGGCATTGCCTCATCTCCCACCAGAAAAAAGAAAAAATCTGAGACTGAGGACTCTGAGAACTGTGGCTTAATGGGAACTGGGGCAAAAAAAATTAATGTAGCTTGATAGAGGAGGGAGGGATGTCTTGCAGCCAATTTAGTGGGACTGCAGGGTGAAGCTGTGACGCAGCATTGCCTGGGAGCACTGTTTGCCGTGGGCTCAGGCCAAGGAGCTCCAGCCTCATGGGTTGGCTCCAAAGACAGCCTCAGCTGGGTGCCTGTGGTTTTTGTCTCTTTGTAAGCTGTGGTCCACATATGTGTTATTTATAGTGCGACCCTGAGCAGTTCAGTCATCAGGATAGTTCCTGCTTCTTGATGGATTCAGCATTGTTTTCGAGTCATAAATCTTTCAAGTGACAAAGAAAGGATACCCTTTTTCCATCTGAAATGTCAATGGAATCATTTTGCTCCTGCCAAAATCTGCAAGGCCTCTGGGATTTATCAGCATTTTTATATTTTGGTGCCTGTTCTTAAATCTAAATTATCCCTGACCTAGCGGTCCTGACTTCAGCAGGGAGAATGTGAAATTTGGGAGGATAGAAACAGTCAGAAGGTGTAGGGAGCTGCAGCACAGTCGTTCAAGAGCTTGTCATCAAGGTGCGCATCTAACTATGTCATTTCAGCTGAAAAAAAGGGCTCAAAACTTCTCTTGCTCGTACAACAACCATGAGCTACAAAATGACACTGATGTAATAAATTAAACATTTGCAAACTGATAGCACTCTCCAGCCCCAGGACTTGTCTGCTTCTCACAAGCACAAGTGACACAGTGAGGCGTGGAAGGATCACTGTCCCCTTCTTGTGGGGGAGAGCTAAAAATGACCTCACGATGCTCAAGGCATTTACCACTGAGTCAGTGGCAAACTGGGAGCTGAATAGAGAAATCTTGCTGTTTGCAGTTTAGAACCACAGAGTGCTTTGGGGGGAAGGATCTCCAAAGGTCTTTCATCCAACCCCCATGTTCAAAGGGGCACAGAGTTGGAGTTAAAGAAGATTGGAGGGCTTTCTGCAGTCAAATACTAAATGTTTCCAAGGAATGTTTCCAGTGTTGCCCCACCCCTGGAAGTGTCCAAGGCCAGGCTGGATGGAGCTCTGAGCAACTTGGTGTAGTGGAAGGTATCCCTGCTCATGGCAGGGGTTTGGAACTAGATGATCTTCAAGGTCCCTCCCAACCTAGGCCATTCTATGATTCTATGGATGTTCTGTGACCTGTCTGGACCCTGCTCCACCTCTGCTGGGAAGATTGATCTTTAGCCACAGGTTTGGGCTGAATGAATCTGCCTGCTCTGCACAGGTAACTGATGGGCTGAGGACTCTTCCTCCTGGCTTCTCATTCCCTGGACTTCACCTGGCCTGCACAACCTCCTGCCCCTTTCCAGGTGAGGACAAGCATGGTCCCTGCATGGTATGCAGCCCTACTGATGAGGGCAATGAGTCAAGGGAGGCATCAGGGCTCTGTGTCTCAACTTGACAACCACCCCCATTTTATCCTTTCTGCCTGGAGATGTTATTGTTTTCCCCAGAAGATGTGAGCCTGGGACACGTTATTGTTTCTTCCCAGAAGACTTGAGCCATGGAGAAAAACAAAAAAAGTATTTCTGGGTATGGGAGGAAGAACAGAGGATTTACTGGATTCCTCGGGGTCAGCAGGAAGGGTAGGCGCCTTGCCTTAGCTGTCTACAGGGAAAGACATCTGGGCTACAGCCCAAGCTGGGGCTCAGATTGCCTGTGCAGCTCAATCCAGCCACAGTTCGGTCACTGCTGAGCTAGAACAGCCACTTTCCCTGAGGATTATCCCCAAAGACACCACATGGTGGTTTCTCCCTCACAGGATGGAAATGGCTGAGGCACAGACTCTGAGCTGGAACAAACCCATCTCCAGGGGCAGGAACAGCCCTAGGAATGGGACACATGTTGGGAGGCAGGACATGCCCTGTGTCCTTGGGGTGTTCGCTCTGTGGCTGCAGCTGCTGCCGCTGCTGCTCCTTTTTTGGCACCTGGCAGCTTCACCCTTGGGTTTTGCTGGGGTTCGTAACCAGGGAACACAGGAGATGCAAAGCAGAACCCGGGTCTGATGCCACAAACCTCCCAGTTTGTGAGCACTATGGCAGCCAGGGCTGGGCCAAATTCACTGTTCTAAACAATCCTCCATTCAGAATTTGGATCAGGAAGGCTCATTCCTATTTCTTACTCCTTCAAACCTTCTTCTTCTTCAACGACCAGAACCACCCCTCAGTGGCATCTGCCTTAAAAATAAAGGGAGAAGAACCTCTAGTAAAGCAACTCAGATGCTTCTCCTTCATTTACAACTTTCCTTTTAACATCATGTGACAAAAAATATTACTGGCTTCACATGGAAGCTAAAGCCTCGTGATGCTCCCAAGTGGTAAAAGAAACAAAAGATAAAGGTAGTACCTGTAGGAAGTAGGAGCTCATGGGATCCTCTTTGTTGTCTTCATTGTAGTATACACCTCCAACAATGAAGATCTGATTCTCTTTGGTCACCAGACTGATGTGGTTCTTCGGGATTTGAGTAGACAGGGAGGCAAAATAGCACTCATTGGCATTGGGGTCATAGGCCACTGCCCCACTGTCGCTCACCATGAAAATAAGGTCCTGGAGGAACATCCCAAAGCGCATCGTGTCATTCAAGATCCCAGGGAGAGCCTCCTCCTCTGTATCTTCATCTACTGCTCCATTGACAACATTCTCCTTTGCTTGATTCTCACTGTTCTTCTTCACTTTCCTCTTCTTCACCACCGTGAATTTGCCTTTCTGGGCATCCTTCACCATCTGCAGCTTCTTGAGCAGCTCCGGGCTGGACTTGACCATGGTGTGCTTCTCCACGTGGTCCGTGATGTAGTTGTTGGGCATGAGGCGGAAGCGGATGCTTTCAAAGATGACGGGCAAGGCCTTCTGTCGGCTCTCACGGTCCTTGGTCCCCACCCACTTCATCACCACCTCAAAGACACTCTCCTCCTTCTCGATGTTGAGGGAGTCGCTGGAGATGATGGCAATCAGCTCATCGGGGGAGAGCTGGTAGAACTCCTCGTCCCGCGAGACCAGCGCGAAGCGGTCACAGATGAAATCCCGGGCGGCCACGGCCAGCCGGGCGCAATCCAGCATCAATCCCAGCCGGAAGATGGCCAGGCAGTTGCTGAGGCAGAGCCGCTTCTGCAGGAAGGACACGCACACGGTGAAGATGGAGGGGATCTGGAACATGTTGGCCACGGAGAAGATGTCCTGCACATTCTGCTCGGTGATCTCGAGCTCAGAGGTGTAGATGTAATGGAGGATCTTGCCCATGACGTCTGGATCAACATCTTCCAAGCTGACTTCCCTCTTCTTGCTCTCTTCCATGTCTGAAAGGAACATCGCCCGGAAATACGGGCTGCAGGCTGCCAGCACCAGCCGATGGCAGGGAAACTCCTTCCCTTTGACTTTTAAGACACAATCCAGAAACTTATTGTGGTCCAACATGTCTTTGAGTCCATCTTGGAGAAGAGTTTGCTGGTAGAGACGCAACTCTTCCACTTGATCAAGAGGCAAACCCATGGTGACGAGTAGCCGCTCGTTGTTTTCCGCAATCCTTCTTTTATGGCTAAATATTGGTGGCTATATCTATAACTGAGTGAGGAAACTTGCTCAAAGCAGGGCTCACAGCCTCGCGGGCTCCCAGACCGCCGGCACACTGGGAATGTGAAACGCTCGCTACGCTCCCAGCTGTCTGTGTACTTCAGTTTCCAGCTCGGGGCTTTATATATAGACACAGCGCTGCAGAGCTTAAGGAATCCATACTGCAGCATGTGTAAGCCGATCACCCTTTAATATGACACATTGGACAAGGAGGAAGGGAGGGGGCCGGGGGAGCAGCTGTAATTCCAGCCTCAGTAATTCAGGAAGGGTCTGTCAGCTCATGAGTCACCACGGGGGGAGCAGGAGGTTTCACCGCCGTGACACCACAGGGGACGCATGCGACCCGTGGGCTTGGGAAGCGGCCTCTGGGTGAGTCTAACAGCCCAATCTGCCTTTTGGGTCATGGGTGGCAAGGCTGGGACTTCCTCCTGATGATGCTAAATGGGCTGCTCCGAAAGAGCTGGACCTTTAGCTGTGCTAAAAATAGCCTGTGAAGTCAAAGCTGGAAAGATGCGCTAAGGGAGGGTCTTATGTGGGCTTTGTGGCATCCCAAACTCCAGCCAGCTCCCACACAGGGCTGCTTTGCTGCACAGGTTTGTCCTTTATTCTCCTCTAGAGTCACTTTTCAGGGGTCTGGAAGGGGGTGGCAAATGGAGGTAGAGCTGTTTAATTACAGCCCTGTATGGGATATGAGACCTGTGCTGGAAGTTATTTTAAAATTCTCTAAAGCAGGAGATTTGAGGACTGTGGGAGAGGGATGGCTCTTTTTCCCTGCAATAGGTGGTGGAGTCACCGTCCCTGGAGGTGTTTAAGGAAAGACTGGACATGGCACTCAGTGCCATGGTCTGGTTCAATCATAGGCTGGAGTCAATCCCAAGGCTCTTTTCCAGCCTCACTGATTCTGTGACTCCATCATACCTGCAAATGGGTCCCAGTGGCACAGTCTCTGGGCACCTTGGCACCAACAAATCCATCTTTTCCAGATCCTGGTGACAGAGAGAGTGTCCGAGGCAGAACAGAAGCAAAGGAAATGCAATGGTGGGCTTCAGCTCACAGATTAAGACATCTAAACACAAGTACCTTCTAGTAAATTGAGGGTGTTCTGCTCCGATCTTCTGGTTCATCACCCCCATGACGAAGTCTAGAGACACAGCAGGACAACCTGCCTGGCCTGGAGCCAATGCTCCATAGTGGCTGAGTTCTCCAGTGGCTCTTGTGTCCTGCTTGCCTGCCCATGGATGTCTAGGAAGTCCCATGGGTCCTGAAATGGCCAGTCCAGGTCCAGCTATTCCCACGGAGCTCACAAAGAAGCAAATTAGTTTTGACAGACACGGGCGAGCAGAGTAGCTATAATTATTTATACCTAGAGTAAAACTTGTGCATGAGTCTGTTTTATCTCTTACTGTGGACCCTCTGGGCTGTCTGACACTCAGTGATGGCACAGATTTAATTAACGATTTAATTAAGTCTATGAAAAAATATTAGCCACCATTCTTGGTGCATTTAAAGCCACATAACCCCTTACCCTGGCACGGATGTATTTATAAAAATTGCCATGGTGGTTGTTTCAGAAGTGGGAAGAGGGAGGGAGCTATACTGGTATGAAGCCCTTCTGTACTGGTGTGGTTCCAGCAGCATCTGGGAAGTACCAATATAGCAGGGAAATAATCTCAAGCTGTTTTCAGAGCTCACATCATAAGCTCTTCTGTGCTACTCATCTGTGATGGGATCAAACGCTGAGTGCTGATCTTTGAACTGGGTCGAACTTCAGGAATCTTTGCTCCCTGACATCTGGGGCTGGACACCCCCCTCCTCCTCTCTCTGCTCCCTCTGCATTAGCTCTGTACCATCCCAACTTTAATCCTGTGTTGTTGTGCCACCAGCCAGGATTTCCCCCCGCCCTCTGCCTTTAATCGCCCTTGAGCCCTGAGTTGTTTTCCTTTTCGTTGTGCTGCCATCTGAGTTTGGCTTCCTAATTCCCCACCCCACGAGATGCCGCTGCTAAAATGCAGCTACAGCCCTTCCCAGAGGAGCTCTGGGACCTGGTGGGTCTCTGGCGTCTCCCAGGTTTGTGTTTCACCCAGGGAAAGGGCACTGTGCTGGTCCCAAACCTGCTCTGGGGACTCCATGGGCATCAGTGGCTTTGCTCAGCAGCTGGAGCAGCTCCAAGGCTTGGGGAAGCAGCCCTGGTTTTCCAAGAGCCTGGGTGCACTGTCCCCCAGACCTGACAGGGCCACAGCCAGGGATTTCCAATGACCAGTGGACTCCACCAGTCATTAAGTCTGTTCCCAAGTGGGCAATAGTCCCCCCAGGACATGGGAGAGGGTGAATGTCCTGGTTTTGTCTGGAACAGAGCTAATTTTCCTCCTTCAGTGCTGTGTTTTTCCTGAGTCAGGACGGGGATAATGTTGATAACTCACCCATGTTTTGGCTCTTACTGAGTCATTCTCACCCTGAGTCAAGGATTTTCCATGTCTCACGCTCTGCCAGTGAGGAGCTGCACCAAAAGCTGGGAAGCAGCGTGGCCAGGAGAGCTGACCTGATCTGGTCAGAGGGGTATTCCCTTCCACAGAACATCATTCCCAGTATATAAACTGTGGAAATGACCCAGGAGGGAGCCAACTTGCTGTCTGGGGACAGGCTGGGTGCCAGTCAGTGGGTGATGAGCAATTGTGTTGTACATCACTTTTTTCTCTTGGGTTCTGTCACTCTTTCTCCTCTCCTTATCATTATTATTATCGTCATCATCACTATGTTTGATTTCAAACGTTAAACTGTTCTTATCTCAACAGATTTACCTGTTCACCTCTTCTTTCTGATTCTCCTCTTTATGGCAGGGCGAGGAGGAGTGAGTGAGTGAGAAACTGTGTGGGATTAAACCACGACAGTGAGGATACATGGATACATCCTAGAGGGATGCAGTGTTGCAGGATCACTCCCTCCCCTACAAAATGTTCTAACAAAAAGGATGAATGCACGAATTTTAGCCATGTCAGCCTGAACAAGAAAGTGCCCAGTGCAGGGCTATTAACTGGGAATTTAATTGCAATAAATAATTGCTTTTCTTGGCTTCTTGGTTGAATTTTATGAAGGGGCAGGCAACAACCAGAGCAGATGAGATGCTCTTCTCCAGAGAGATGAGCAGTGGATAAATCCCATCCTACAGAGGCATTCAGGGACGCTGAGGGTGTTCTGTGCAAGGCTGAGCTGGTTGAGATAGCACCAGGGTGCTCCTGCCCCACCAGACCTCCTAGGCTTGTCAGAGCAGTGAAAACTGAAGGGACAACTCCTGGAAAAGGAGGACAAAGCCCAAATTCTCCCACAAAGTGTCTCTGACAAATCACTCGCTGGGCTGGTCTCTAAGATTATCTCCTTCTGGCAGCTTCAGCAGATGCAGCTGCTGGGTAAATATAGACCCTTAGTGAATGGGCTATTTTCTCTCCTGGAGCATCCAAGTCAGGAGGGCAGTGCAGAGTCACTGGGCTTTGCATGTGAGTCACCCACTTCGACACTGGGAGGTGACTCTGTCCTCCCAGGCAGCCGCAGAGCTGAGCTGAGCCACCGCAGAGCCCTTGGTTTTGGCACCTCAGGGTGGTTCCACCTGTGCAAGGACACCCCCAGGGAGGGGAAGAGATGAATTTAGCCCTGCAGGAAGCACATGGTGGCAGAGCTGTTTGGATGGAAAAAGTAAACTTGGAATAATGGAGGTGCCAAGAAACACCTACAAAAAGTCCAGCAGCAATAGATGTGTCAAAAAGGGTTGTGCCTGGCATCTGGAGAGGTTTAGGGGATGTGACGAGATCCCACCAAGGCACAACACCTGCCCCTGACTCCCAGCATTGTTGGTCAGGCTGCCAGAAATAAAACAAACCCGGCTTCTAACCCCAAACCCATATGGGTGACAGTTTGCTGGCCACAGGCTCAACATACATACAAAAGCAGAGTCAAATTAAAGGTGAGTATGAATCGAGCTGCAGCCCAACCTTCAGTCTGGTGATGTCACCAAGGAGGGTTTCTGCTGAAGTCAGAAATACCTTGTGTCACTGTTTTTGGGGGGCAGGTGAGGACCTGCAA
Organism: Corvus cornix cornix; assembly: GCF_000738735.6. Lineage (NCBI taxonomy): Eukaryota > Metazoa > Chordata > Aves > Passeriformes > Corvidae > Corvus > Corvus cornix. Next base: position 2,495,857 of record NC_046333.1, on the reverse strand, counting down.
ACAGATCCTTGTCCTCTCAGCTCCGGTGGCCGGGCGTTGCCGGGGGTGTCACCTGCAGCACAGCAGCGTAGCAGGGATGAGCAGCAGGTGCCAGAGTTATCCAACATTTATTGGCTACATAAATAAGTGACATTTATCAAGGACTTCACGAATTACTTTGGCAGAGCTGAAAGCTGGCTAGGAACCCATCCCGTTTCATCCACAGGGATGCACCAAGAGTCTCGACCCTCGTTGCAAAGGGGTCTGGATCCTGCCCTCACCAAACACCGACATCACTCAGACATAAGGCCACTGAGAGTTACTCTAAAGTGCAAGAGAGCCAGAGCTGTTTTTCAGTTACAAACCCGCCTTTCCCCCAAGGCACCGTGTTTCACACACTCCCAAAGTCTATTTCTCCAAGGAGTCTCCCATGGCTTTCCCTCCACCACCCAGCCCCAAGTCCTGCCCTTGATTCAGGGTTTTTCTCCTTTGGTTGTATTTACCTGTGTGCTCACTCAGCCCTACAGCCGTGGGCTTGGCACACCAAAGGCAGCTGAGGAAAGGGATGGGTGGCTGGAGATGAGCAAGGGTTGGCTACAGCACGTTCTGTCCCTCAGCCATGGGCAGGAATGTGACCTTAGACCTTTGTCCGCGGCATATAAAGAAATAGAGGTGGGGTTTGTCTTGAGTCCCAGGGCACGTGACACAGCAGGGTGGTTGTGGTGGCCACTTCATTCTCAGATCCAGCAGTGCAGGACCCTAAAAGTTCCAGCCATGGGACCTAGAGAGTCTCCTCTGGGCATCATGGGCTGTGGAAGAGTCTAGTGCTGGTGGACCAAGTGCTGTGGGGTGAAATCTCTGGGCCTGCACAATGTCAGAGGGTCAGAAAATTCATGGGCATGGCTCTGGCATGAAAGAAATGTCCTGGGAGCTGCCTCAGCATCCTGCCATGCCTGGGGAGCCTGTGAAATGCCCACTGTGCCTGATGGAAAATCTTTCCTGCAGCAAGGGGGTGACCTGTGCCTCCCAGGTGACTTCTACGTGGATGAGCTACAGCAGTCCGATTGCCAGGAGGGCTTGGAGAGCCCTGGCCAGTGGCTGGCCTGGCAGCAGTGGCTGGGAAGGGGACAAGGCTTCAGGACAAGCCTGCTGGTGCCTTCCCTACTCCACCTTTGCCTTGTCACCCTTCTCCTCCTCCTCGATGGCCAGGATGCGCTCGCGCTCCTTGATCAGCTGCACTCCGCAGTACGTGATGAACCAGATGGACAAGGTGCTGACAGGGAAACCTGGAGCAGGGAGGGAGACACAGTCATCCAGGGCCTGTTAGCTTGCCTAACAATGCCAATCCTTCACCAGCACAGCTGCCTCTCAGGTGGGTTTGGGAGGTCCCACAAGCTCACGATGGCCAATGACGTTTTTCATCCTAGATCCAGCCCTGCAGCTTCACTGAGAGAAAAGGGAAATCCTCAGAATCTGATTTTAGATGAAGCTCACCTTGGTGCCTGAGCCCCACCATGGATTGCAGCTAACGTGGGGACATGCTGGAGGGGCTTTGAGCCCCTCTTACCCCCAGAAATCCTTCTGCTCCCCAAGTTCAGACATCATGGTTGACTTTCTGCCCATTGAACCTGCCCATGTCCATTGTGACTCAACACTGTGACCTTCTGGAAGCTTTGGGCCCCACTGATGCTGAGGATCAAGCCCAGCCTTGCCCTGGACTTAGTGGGGACACAGTGTCCGCCCAGGAAAATACATATTTTTGTCACTTACGTCAATGACAGAGCCCGAAGCTCTCCCTCCACTTAGGAAGGGTCTGACGGTGTTTGCAATCACAAATGCGGTATCCACAGCAGAGAGGTGGATCCAGGGTTTGTTCTTGCTAAAACAGGACCTCTGCAATGAATAATGCAACCAGCAAAAGCCACCGAGCTCAGCGGGCAGGCACTCCTGGCACACGGAGCCCAGAGTGTGACATTATCCATTCCCTAAGCCAGCCCCATCCCAGAGAGGATGGTTATTTATAGCTCAAGAAGACTTCAAAATAGTGCCACAACCCACTGATTAGAAATGTACAGACTGCAGGATGAGGATTTGTACCTGTCACCCTCAGGATGATGCAGGAATGTCTGCCAAAGCAGAGGAAATGAGGCAGGATGAGTAGATCCCTTTCTCCAGCAAGGGGACTGTTTCACAGGCAGGGTCTCAGGCCTGCTTGGTGAGGTGAATGTGACCCTTGCAGTGCTCCAGGGAGCCTAAACCAGTGTCAGGCTGTGCCAGGAGCTGTACAAGCACACCTGGAAGGCAGCTGGTACCACAGAACACCCAGTGAGGAGTGTGGGGGCTAAGAAACCACTGCCTGCACTTTTCCCATAAGAATTAAGGACACTGGGAGCAGCCACAAGCCAGTGGCCAGGACACTTCGGACCCACAAGGACTCAAAATCCCAGTCCTCAGCTCCTGCACCAGTGTCCCCCCATTAAGACAGGGGTCTCTCAGTGGGGAAGGCTGGCAGCACCTTACCCATCACGAGGAGTCTCTTGGTCACCAGCAGTGCAAACTCCAGGCTGTTGAGAGCCAGGATGTTGTAGAGGACGATGGCCCAGAAGTTCACAGCCCCAAAAGCTGCCCTGATCCGCCGAGACATGGCCCCTGACATTTTGGCCTGTGGAGAGGAGAGGAGCAGAGGGAAAAGGGTCTGTAAGGAAAGGGGGGGACCAGTGCAACTCCAGGAAACTCCAGCTGGGATTCCAGAGAAGAGGCAAAAATCAGAGCAGCCTTTAGTGCCTCTGGGACAAAGAAATATAAGAACAAGGCAAAACTTCTGCTGTGGTGAATGAGGGTCCCTGGACTGTGTCCCATGGGTAAGGACAAGATGTTAGATAGTTTCATGATAATTGTAGAATCACAGACACATGGAGTGGTTTGGGTTGGAAAGGACCTTAAGGATCATCCAGTGCCACCCCTGCCATGGGCAGGGACACCTCCCACTAGCCCAGGTGGCTCCAAGCCCCAATGTCCAGCCTGGTCTTGGACACTTCCAGGGATCCAGGGGCAGCCCCAGCTTCTCTGGGCACCCTGTGCCAGGGCCTCCCCACCCTCACAGGGAAGGATTTCTTCCCAAGATCCCATCTAACCCTGCCTTCTGTCAGTTTAAATCTATTTCTCCTTGTCCTGTCCCTCCACATCCTTGTCACAAGTCCCTCTCCAGTTCTCTCAGAGCCCCTTTAAAATGAAATGGTTGAGTCCTGCTTTCTCCACCTCTTGCCTTGGGTAAGCCACTCCTTAAGAGTGTCCTTACAACAAGAATCTGTTGTATTCCAGGATTATTGTTAGCCCTACGTGCAAATCACTCCTGGGTCTTGGTAAAAATATTTTCTTAGGAATTAAAAAAATTAAAAAAGCTCAAAACTAATGGCAGCAGCAGAGTGAAATTGTCACTGGCACATAATCTTCAGGATCAGCTGCTGTGAGTGGAGCAGGGAAGGAGTTTATAGCAGCCCTCAAAGAGCACGGTGAATCCCCAGGCCACTTGGTGCTGGGAATTGTGGTGCCGCAGGGAAGGAGATTTCACTGCCTGTGAGAGCCTTAATCTGATTAGGAGTTCAACAAGGAGAGCAAACAGGAGGATTGCTCTCCATGGTTTTTATTAAAAATAGATCTTTATTTACCCAGTTTAGGAGCTCCAGACTTTAGATTGGGAAAAAGAAATAAGGAACATAACTGTTTCCAGGATGGAGTTCCCTAAGTTTTGTTTCCAGTATGTCCCTGAGACACCTTGGTCCCAAACAGAGACAGGGCACTAAGCTTTGGAGTGTTTTAAAAATCATTTGTTCTAGCATCTAAACACTTGCTTTTAAAAGAAATCAGATCAAAACCATTGAGAATGCCAAGATGCTTTGTAGAACAAGAAGAACAAATTATTCCTGTAAGGAAATACATAAACACTTCCCCACAGGATCATAGAATATGGACATTCCCCATGGAATATTCCCATGGGTTACCCCCATGTGCATAAACATATTTCCAAGGACAGACCTCATATTTTGTGTCCATCTTTGGCACTTTGATGCCTCATTGGAGATGCATTTCTGCTTCTCTTGGACCTCTTTTTTCCCCTCTGGGATCTCCTCCCCAACCTAAATTTCCTGTGAAGCATCACAGGGGCAGGAGTGTGCCGTGGGTGGGTGACAAAGTGCATAAAATGAAGGGACACAGAGCACCAGGACCGTGCTTCCCTTGCACAGTGCAGTAGCTGATCCCAAGGATTGTCCAGGGATGTCACCATCCCTGGAAATGTTCAAAAAAACGTGTGGCTATGGCACTTAGGGATGCAGTTTAGTGGTGAACACGGTGGTGGTGCTGAGTTGACAGTTGGGCTTGATGGTCTTTTCCAGCCTTAATGATTCCATGACTTTAAATGCCACAGGAAAAGAGCTTCAGGCCTCCACGCAGGAGGCCAGGCCATGGAGCTTCATGGCATCCTCAGGGATTCTGCTCTTCAGCCTCAGCTGAAAATCTGACTCCTACAAACCAGCGTGAGCTCCCTCCAGACACGGATATTTTTCAGCACAGAGCTTGTCCCCAGCCCCCTTGTCCCCTCCCCATCCCCACTGCAGCCAAGCTCCTCACCTCCAGTCTGGCGAAGGGCCCCAGCTGGAAGAACTTCTGCACCCAGAGCTCGAAGTTGAGGCCGAAGCAGTTGAAGAGAGACCAGATGTAAACGACCTCGCAGGGCCCCAGCCACAGCGTGGTGATGGCGAAGGTGGAGATGCTGGCCACCAGCTCCTTCAGGATGTTGTCGTGGTTCTCTCCAATGTGGTCATACACGTATCTAAGGGCCAGGGAAGGTGGTTGGTGCTCCCTGTAGTCTGGGACACCCCTCTGGAGTCTCTTTTCCCAAGCTCCTCATGGGCAGGTCAGTCCAGGACACCCCAGTAAAACAGGGAGGATGTTCTGCTGACACATTCTTGCAATGAACTGATTTTTGCTGTGCCCCCACCGCTTGTGACTTGTGTTCCTACAAACCTATAAATGCTTGAGAACAAAATATCCACCTTTCCCCCTCTGGTGGGTAAAATTTGCTAGAACTTGGGGTCTCTGGAGCTGCAGGCTCTCTCAGACTTGCTGGTGCTCAGGGTCTTATCGCAGAGCAGCCACCTCCCTCAGTACAGGTTTGCTGGGGTGAACTCATGGATGAAGGGAGGTGAAGGGCTGAGGGAGATGAAGATGGAGCTACAGGACTCAGTTCCCCTTTCCTCCTAGAGAAATATAAACCTGGCTCTTCCTCCTCTGAGGGAATGCTAAACCCACCAGACTTACAGGGATTTTGGGACAGGACTCTTCTATTCCTAGTTTTGGAGGAGGGGACTGTTGCTCTTTGTGCAATAAATTCAACGGGTTTGGGGTTAAACAGAGCAAATAGTGGCATTTATCCAGAAGACAGGACAGCCCAGCTTTGGGATGAACAGCATGTGATGCTTCACTGCTCTGGGATGGAAAGGAAGACCCTGAACCAGACCAGAGGTGGTGGATTGGACACTTACTTGCAGAGCCAGTCATTAATCCCTCTGTCAAAATGCCTAAAACAGGATAAGGACATGTTAAAACACACAATGATGACAAAAACCTGTTAAAACAGAGAAAACACCCAATCCCTGGCAAGGCACAACTTGGACCTTGCTCACAGAAGCCCTCCATGCTCCTTCCTTGGACCACTGCCATTATAGATGAGGTTTAACTTCTCTCCTTATCTTTTGCTTCCTGCCTGGAAGCAAATACTTCCCTGGGCTATGGCCAGGTCTAGACTACAATTTCAGGTGGTCTCCAACTCACAGACCAGCTGCCCAGGACAGCCCAGTCCTTCGTGCAGGTTCTCAAATGCTCTCCGTTCATGCTCGCGGGGTACTCACGTTTCGGCAAAGACGTAGAGCATGGTGATGCATTTTGGGGGCTGGGGTGGGTCCAGGTGGTCCAGTCTGGCGATGGTGTTGATGACCCCAAACATGACAGCAGCTTTCACCCAGTCATACACCAAATTGGAGTAGGCCAGGCCAGCTGGAGCAAAAATGGGAGTCAAATGGGGGAAAAGGAGCATGGAATGACGCATCAGGATTTCTGGGGATATCATGGCCCATGGGAGCATGGAGTCTATTGCAACAAATATAACATCAAGAAGACACTCACTGCTGTGTTGGACCAGCAAATCTTTTGAAACTAAGTTTTTTAAGAGGCTTGAACCAAAGCACAATCTCTTCTTGAGGTATTTGAGAGCAAACTGCTTATTGGTCTTGGTGAAGAAATTCTGTTTATACAGTCATTTATTCCATCATTGTTCCTTCCCTCTGAGGCTTGTTAAGCTGTGATGAAATTATCACAGTTCTCAGGTCTGACCTCTGAGGTTTTTTTGGCACCTCCATCAAAATTCCTCCCACCCCGGCTCCCTCTGGCCATGGATGTAACGTCGATGTTACAGCAGAGCCAGGGCCAGGACCTCTGATTTAAAGAGGTGTCTGACACTGGGGAACAAACCCTGCAGGAACAGCCACTAAAGACTTCAAATGTCTCTACAAACAGGAGCTAAAATGCACCCATCTTGGTGGGATCCAGCTCCCAGACTAAGGGATGCTCCCACCGTGGGCCAGGCAGGGGTGGTCAGTCAGAAGAGCTCAGCTCCCTTTGGAGTAACCTGGGATCAGTCCATCCACGACTCTTGGGACACCCTAAAGCAATGTTAGTGACATTCCAGCTGCGTTAGGATTTTATCCTGGTCTCCAGATGCCACTCTGGAGAGATATGAGGCTCCTCCAGCCCCTGCTTTTCCTCTGCTGTGTGGTCGTGTCTGAAATGCTGCCATCAGACATGGATTTGACCAGCTGGAATCCTCCATCCAGCTGCCAGCCAAAGGCCAGTGCTGCTACCATCACTTATCCTGGGAATTTGCCTTCTGGAAATCTCTGGTCCAGCCCTGCTTGGAGAACACCCAACTTTAAATAGAGATTTGTTGCTCTGGACATTGTTCATTTAAGTGTTGAATATGACTCTTTTGGGATCATCTGTAACCCATCTGGGCACCAACTCCAGTGTTTGACTGCTCTGTGGACACCATTCCTTACATGCACTCAGGCTTTGCCTTTCTGCACGTGGTTTGCTGTGCCCTGCTGATTTTTTGGAGGTGCTGAGCTCCCTTCCAGTCCAAAGGCAACAAAAATGTCTTGGTGCTCAGCTTCCTAAACCCCAAACTAAACAATTTACCCTGTGAAAAGGTCAGACCAACACCAGGTATCCTTTCCAGGGCTGCCCAACCCCAGCTCTGTGGGTGGCCAGGGGGAGGATGAGAGGTTTTTACTCAAACCTGTCCAACACAGACATTCCCAAAGCCTCTCAAGGGGGGTGGATGGAGATCTGGATCACTCACCACTGCTTTGGAGCTGAGTACAGGGGTGAACGTGCCCGAGCACGGCCACTCACCCAAGGACCAGTCCGAGAGGCGGTTCACGAACTTCAGATCGGAAGGGAGGGTGAGGATGTAGAAGAAGTGGAAGAAGATGTCCACAGCCACGATGGCCCCAGCATGGAGCAGGGCATTGACTCGAATGCTCTTCATCTCGTCGTCCTTGCGCCTCAGCTCTGGGGTGCTCACCTGCAGGGAGGGACAAACCAGGGTGGGCTGAGGACAGGGACAGGATGGGCAGCATTCCTTCATCCAGAAGGATGGTCAAGTCCAAGTAGGAATGGATTCATCACTCGCCTTTAGAAATCACACCATGGTCTATGTGGCCCAAATTTCCACTGGTTAAGGAAGACCCAAGGACTGGCTCAGGTGAGCACATCCACAAGGAGCAGGACATATGTCACCCAGAGCACCCCTCCCACACCCCCCGTGCTGAGGACAGCAGGGATGTCCCTCCTGCATCGCCCTCCTGGTCCCATCTCTGGGGTTTCCAGCAGAGCAGGCATGTGGTGAGACAGAGCAGTGACAGGTCTGGCTGTACTCAGGACTCCAGGTGCGGTGAAATCCACACTGACCAGGGAGCTGCCAGGGTTTCATGCTCATTCTGCAGCAACATGCTCAGAAAAGGCTTCAGGACAGCCCCTTGCACAGGTCACTAAGAGGGAGCAAATGCTTGCACCCGTCACATCTCCAGGATGGATTCCAGGGTTGGAATCCCAACCTGACAGCTCTGCTGTATTTTTGTCCAGGGTCGTCTGGGAGAAGGAGGAGGAGAACTGATGCTCTCTGAAGCTCCTGCTGCGGATCTGGCTGTCAGTGAGAGGGAGAATTGCTCGAGGGGCCGTCCCGAATCGGTGGGACCTGATTGATGGGGATTTCATCTCTGCTGTGTCTTGCATGAACAGGGGCTGGGGTTTGCCTCCAGGAGCTGTCACATCTCTGGCTGTTGTCATATAAACATCACCAGAGTGAGCTCTCAGGATTACACGGGGCAGAGCCGTGTCCTTGCTTCCCCACATCGCCGTAAAATTGCTGCTGTATTCAAAATCCTCTTATGTTTATTACTTCCCCTTTATTCCGTGAGAGAGGTGGGAGCTCTCCCTGCATAATCCACAGGCTGCTGCACCAGCCCTGTTGTCAAATCCAGATGATTCCTGAGAATTAAAGCCTCTGCCAGATTTTTGTTTGTGTCTGTTAAGTACCAGGTGCTTTAAGGATACAAAGAGGTCGCTGGACCCTGAGCTGAGGGAGGACAGGGTCTGCCATGGAGCTGTGTGGGAGGACACAGAACCCTCCTTCCATGGAATCACAGAATGGCTGAGGTTGGAAAAATCCATTCAGATCATTGAGTCCAACCATTAATCCAGCACTGCCAAGCCCATCACTAAAACACATCCCCAAGTGCCACATCCACACATCTTTGAAATACCTTCAGGGATGGTGACTCCGCCATCCCTGGGGCAGCCTGTTCCAATGCTTGACAACCATTTCCTTGTAGAAAATATTCCTAATATCCGATCCAAGCCTCCCCTGGTGCAACTTGAAGTTGTTTCCTCTCATCCTCGAGTCTGTGTGTGGTGCCAGCACTTGGCCACCACCCCCTTGGGATCAGGGCTGTGTCCCCCACATTCCCAACCCTATAGAAGGGAATTTGTTCCCTTGATCTCATTAAGAAAGATGCTTTTCCACCCAAATTTGGCTGGCCAAGCCCTGGTACAGGTGAGTTCCCATCTCACATAGGGATGCAAGAGCTCCACCAGGATGTAAGACCAGTAGGATCCAAAGGGACAGATCAGATCTCTAACTGGGCCATACATCCCACCCTGGGGAAGGGCTCTATCTGCCTCCTGCCCTAATTGCTCTTGGGCAATTAAGAATTCACCTCTGCAGCCAGCCGCAGCTCCAGCAGTGCAGGGGGGATGTAGCCAGGAGATGGCAGTGGTGGCCAGGCCAAGCCAGGACCCCAGGCCAGGGCAGGGGAAAGGGTTTGGAGACTTAATCCTTGTGCCTTTGGGGTGAGATTTTGAAGCAGCAGAGAGGGGAATTGCTTGTTAAGTGGCTTCAGACATCCTGATTGGGGGCTGTGCAAAGGAGCAGGAAATAAAACTCCCCCTGGATCCAGCTCTGCAGGAGCAGTGGGAGTTCAGGTGTTGGAGGCATGGGGAGTTTAACATCCTCATTTATAAGGACCTGGCTGCATCCCTGAAGGGGTCACCAGAGCTGACCTTATGATCTTCGGGGTCAAATGCTCTAAAAATCCTTTTTAATACGTCCAGTGAGATCCAAGGGCACTTGTTCCTTTTAAGAGGCACCATGAGGTTGTTAATTCCACAGGTGATGAGCAGGCAAGGAGCAGGGCTTGGATCGTGGCTCGTGCTGGTCCCATGCCTTTCTTAGGCAAACAGAACCAGCCCCACACATGAGAGAAGGTGCTGGGCTGGTGAGTCTTTGATCTCCTCCTCACCATGAGGCTCTGGCTGCTCTCCCCCAGCCTGGGCTGGTTTTTCCTCTGAACTCACAAATGTTTTTCCAAAACATTCTTGTACCCAGGCATCAATTTGGGTCCAAAAACTCAATGTAGCTGTTCTTCTGCAGAAGGACCCAGGGACATGGTAGGAATCCTCCACAGCACCAGTGCTGACCAAACACCTCCCTTTTCCAGCATCACCAGTTTGATTTGGTGGCCAAGGCTGATCCTTGGTGTAGGAGGAGGTTGAGGTGGGAAGAGTGAGGGGGGACACAGCACTGCAGGTTTCCTGGATCTTGGACTGTGGAGCAGCTCTAGAGGTCAGTCCCAGCCCAGGCTTCTGCTGGTGTTTTCCAGAGCTGTTTGGAGCCTGCTCGTCTAAAAGCTCTCTTGGTTGTATGGAACAGGCAAAGACTTGGAGCATCAGGGTATTTCATGGAGCCCCTGATTGCTGGAACTCAACTTCCACCCAATCGTATTTATTTCCTGGGAAATAACTTGGTTTAAAGACACACAGGCCACTCCTGGAAACTCCTGCTCCCTGGGTGAAGTAGCTGGATGCAAATGGAGACTGTCCTTGCTGTCACAGCCTGCAGAGGTCCCACGGGTGGGCACCATACGTGTGGCCCTCACCATGAAGGTCCTGGGGTGACAACACGAGGAAACTGAGGCACTGAGCAGTGCAGATGTCCAGTGGGCAAGGACATCACAGCAAGATCCTCCATTGTCAGTGAAAAGGGCCAAAAAAACCCAAAAGAAGGTTAAAAATCCATCAGTTGATGCCCTTCCCTGCAAAAATGCACAGCCACAGACTACAGGTGACCACAAGAAGTTCTACAACCATTTGCACCTTCATTGTGGCAAAAGATGGATTTTTTGAAGACATTAAACCAAAAAAAACCAAAACTGGGGAGAAGTCCTGCTCCAGCCTGGCCTCAGGATCACTCACCTGGGCATGGAACTGGTCAAACGTCATGACAGGCCCAAAGAAGAAGAATGGGAGGTAGAAGTTGTACTTGAGGAGGTCGAAGATGGAGTAGATGCCCTCTTCCTTCTTGGAGCTCTCGAGGGCAAAGCTCATGCAGCGCATGATGGTGAAGGTGCATCCTCCATAGAAAAGGACATCTTGGAGGTCAAAAGCTCCCGTTACAAACCCGCTCTGGACAAGAAACAGAGAGTTACCACCAGGAGTGTGGTGTCACTTCTGTGCTCCCTCGCTTTTGGGGACACCACTCCTGGGGCAGCAGAAATGGTTTGAGTTGGAAGGAACCTTAAAGTCCATCCCATGGGCAGGGACACCTCCCACTAGCCCAGGGTGATCCAAACCCCATCCAATCTGGCCTTGGACACTTCCAGGGATCCAGGGGCAGCCTCAGCTGCTCTGGGCACCCTGTGCCAGAGCCTCCCCACCCTCACAGGGAGGAATTTTTTCCTAACATCTCATCTAACCCTGACCTCCTTCAGTTTAGTTTTCAGTTCAAGAAAAACCTCTAATTATGCTCTGACACCAATTGTCTCTGAAGTTAATGAGCTGAAAAGAGGAAACTGGGGCTCGATTTCCCAGCTGGCTCCTGCAGCTCAGAGCAGTCAGGAAGTGGCAGATCCTCTTGGCCGTGTCACCAAGCAGCTGTTGGTCACACAGGCTTTGGTCTGGGGTGGCAATGTCACCCTGTCACAGGTGTCCCCAGGGAGTAAAGCAGAGCCAGCACATGGCTGATGGAGAGAGAAGGGACACATCTATGGTGGCAGGGAGAGGCAGCATTGTCCTGCTGAGAGACTGAATATTTTAATAAGGTCCTTCCCGGGCTTTTCTCCACCCAGCAGTGAGAGAAAATCTTAACTAGGCTTTGACCTAAAAGATGGGCATTGCTGAATCCATCCCAGCTGCGTGTTACTACTGGGGAAACTGAGCCACAGGGCAGCCACAGGCTGACAAGTTGTTGCCTGGGCAGCAAGAAGGACCCAGATGCCTTTTGTACTGGAACAACATGAAGCCACCAAAACATGGCATAATCACTGTGGGATTTATTCCCAAACTCGGCACCTCAACAGTCCCCTCCCTCTCACACACTGTGGGAGCTCTGATGCAGCCAGGAGAAATGACCAGGGTCTAGGGCTGTCCCTGGAGCCCTCCCTGGGGATAAACCCAAGGAGATGGACACCAGATGGCCTGGAAAAGAGGCGGACACATAGCCAGGACAGCACCCACCTGCCACGAGCCGAACGGCTCCACCTTGAAGGAGGCAAGGCAGCAGAGCCCAGCCACGTAGCAGAGCCACTTCTGCTTGGCCAGCGCCACCGAGTAGAGGACGAGGCAGTGGGACAGGATGATCATCAGGTAGACTGGCCCCATGCTGCCCAGCACGGCCAGGACCCCGTAGATCATGTACATCACAGCCCGGTGCTGGGGAGAGAGCAGCCGTGGTCAGCAGGGTGAAAGCCCTAACCCTGCTCCCCCTAGCCCAGAACATCCCCCCATCCCAGAGCATCCCCCAAAACCTCTTCCACAGGTGCCAGGCCACCCCTGGTGCTTTCAAATCCATGCCACCACATCCCTGGCTCACCTGTGGCACAGTCATGGAGCAGACCTTGCCGAAGAGGACGTGTCCCGAGAGGGCGAAGATGATGACATTCCTGAACGAGGTGAACCACATCATCCACTCGAAATCGGCCACGTCCTGCAGGAGCAGCACCAGGCACTTTAAACTGCCCCCAGCCCCACAACTTTTAAAGCCTTTTCTGCCCATTTTCCACCCAAGGACTCCCGAGCACTTTAGCTGGGACATAAAACCCCGGAGGGGCGTGCAGAGGTCGCTCATCCCGGCATACACAAAGCGGAGCATCCACAGCCCTGCAGGGCTGGTGTTTCCCCCACTAATTTAGGGAGAAAAATACGAGTTACATGGACTTTGCAAAAGTGTGTCAGCAGCAGAAATCCAGCTCTCTGTCTCCACTGACCAGGCTGTCTGTAGCTAGAAAAGCCTGAGCCCTTCCTTACTCACCATCTTTCTGCCGAAGTAGTGCCAGCCTGGCTTTATGCCATCCCGAAAGGCCTTTCTGTTCATGCTGTCTGCAAAAGAACCAGAGTTACAAGGAGAGAAACAGCTCTGGGAAACGGGATCCGTGTTCAAGCCAGGCAGGGAACCTTCATCGTTGTGATAATGAGCTAGCAGGGCTCAAATGCCCCATCCCAAAAGTGCCTGATTGCCATGGACAACCAAAATAGTCAGTGGCCACAGGTTTCTGCAGGAATTTTCAGCAAAGCCTTTTTCTCACTACACATCCCATGGCTGATCACATGAAATTTTCGGGTTTGTGGGCTTCCAAACGAAAAACAAACAAACAAACACTCCCCAAAAGGTCAAAAACAAATAAAAAAAACCCCAAACAAAAAAAAAATCCCAAACCAAAACAAACACAAAACCCCCAAGAAAAAAACAAATACAAAAGGGAATTAGCCCTGTGTAGGCAGGGTGCTGGTTGCCTGTTTTGGCACTGCCTGGAGACCTGTGACATCCCACAGCCTCTTGCCCTGAGCAGTTGGAAGTAGGGACAAGAAAGCAACAAGGCAAAAATCCCTTTAAAAAGGATTTCCAAGCTGTTCTCTGCAACAATCAAAGCCAGAGATCTGCTGCTGGTATCAACAGCTGTAAAAGCAGGCACCTTACACCCATCCTCCCTCCCGGGGATGTGATGGGAGCGTTACCTCTGGATGCCTCGAAGATCCCGCTGCCGCTGTAGAGCACAGCACAGGTCACCACGAGAGCATAAAACCCCAGCTCGTAGCTGGGGAGCATCGCTTTAACCCCCATGGTGGGAGGTCACAGCCCCGGCCGGCACGAGGGAGGGATCCAGACCTGGGAAAGGGAGAGAGGAGAGGGAGGAAAACCAGGAGTGAGAGCTCACCTGCCCTCATACTCCTCAAACACCCTGAATTCCTGCTGCTCCTCCCCAGCTCTGCTTTGTGGGCTTCCCTGGAGGCTGAAGGGAAGGAGAAGAGGGTCACACCTGGGGCTGAGCCCCGGGGCACAACTCAGGTGCGAAGAGGTTCCCGCAAACCCCACCCGGGAGCCAGGATTTGGGGCAGCTCAGCCAGGTGCTCCTGATGAGGGGTTCTTCCCATCTATCGCCATGTTGAGAGCTGCTCCAGGATGCCAGCTGTCCAGGATGGGGTTCCTCCGGTGTGTCTCTGGTGTCCCCACCTCTAATTCCTAGTGGGATCCAGGATAGAGCACGGGGACACCACTGGCGGAGGGGACACGATGGGTTTCCCCACCTCCTCTGCCCTGGGCTGCCTCACTTTCTGCTGGGCATTTGCCCAACCTCCGGCTCTTGGGGGGCTCCCAAAGCCCTGTGGTCCCTAATTTGTCCCGGCCGGGAGCCTTTAGGACCCCGCAGACACGGCCGAGCCCCCCGGCGGCATCCGCAGCGCTCGGGGGATGGCGACATCCAGCCCTGCAATTAGCCCTGGGCTAATTACTCCTGCCGAGGCTAATTAACCTCGGCGAGACGTGCCTTACAGCTCCGCAGCCTCCTCACTGCCTGTCCGGCAGCTGCCAGAACACGGCTCAGGGCTGGAGCAGGCGGGATGCGGGGGGACAGGGACAGGGACACCCTCCCTCGGCGCTGCCACCCCCCACCTGAGAGCGCTGAAGGGATTAAGGCGTAAAAGGAGCCTCGGTCACCCTCAGCTTTGGCATCCGCGTCGCAAAGCTTCTGCGGTTATTCAAATAATTCCATAGAACAATTAAAATCATATTAAAATTATTGGTTTAATTTCAAACGTTTATTTTTTGTTTGGTCGCCGAGGTTTTTAAGCGGGGCAAGGGAGTCCTTACCAGCGATGCGGGGTGACCCCATCTCCCCCCGGCGTGGACCAAACGCGTTTGCCGGGGGGAATTTTGGGCTCATCCCAGGGGGAATTTCGGGGGTCGCCCCGCGGTCACTCCCGGTGCGGGGCCGCTGCGGACGGGCGCTGCCACCGCGCTGCGGTGCCCCTGCGGCGGGAGGGCACGCACGGAGCTGCCTTTAAAAAGCTTTTCTTCCTAATTCCCACGCTTTTCAAAGCTTCCTTTTTTTTTTTTTTCTTTTTTTTTCTTTTTTTTTTTTTTTTTTTTTTTTTTTGTCGGGGAGCGGGCGAGGCCATCCCGCAAAGGAGCCGGCGGGGACCGACCCCGCGGGGGCGAGGCGGCTGGCGGGGACTCCTCGGACAATTTTAACTCCTGATCGCTCCCGGGCTGCCGAGTGAGGCTCGGGGGGGGTCCCAGCACAGCCCCCCGCAGCTCCGAGCGGCCGCTGGACAGCAGCATCCTCATCATCCTCACCATCCTCATCGCCCCGCTCCCCTCCGCGGACCCCGGCCGGGCAGTGGGGACAGGCAGAGGTGACAGAAAGCGCTGGAGGTGCGGGAGCAGCGTGTCACCACCCGCAGCGTGGCCCCCCCAAGCCCCGCATCGCTCCCCGCTACTGACCTTGAGCCCCGGGGCCGCGGGGGGAGGCGGGCGAGGGTCGGGGATCCAGCGTCCGGCACCGCGACGGGGGGGCAGGAGGGGGAAAAGGGACAGGGGGACACTACAGAGGGTTTGGGGGGCCGCTGACTTGCCCTACAGCATCTCTCAGCCCGGTTTGGGGCGGGGGGAGCGGGTGTATTTTTGGGCTGCCGTCCCCCACCTTGCCCCTGGAGGAAGTTTGGCTGGGAGTGGAGCGGAGCAGGCGGGAGGTATTTTTATTTTAGAGCAGCACTGCAGAGGGGGGTGGCTCGGGAGCTGTCTGTCACGGCAGCTGCTGAGAGGGCCCGTGCTGGCTGCCAAAGCTCACCCCGAGCCAGGGGAGCCGGCCCGGGGAGCCCCGGGGCACGGCAGCACCAGGGAGGGACTGGCTCCTTCCAGGGGGGGGTTCGGGTCCCCACTTTTAGCCCTGCGAGGGAGGGGGTACCGCCATCACCTTGTTCCAGAGGGAGATATCATTGCCTGGGGATGGGGAAACTGAAGCACAGAGCCAATAGGAAGTGTCATTCCAACTCATCTTGGGCAGTGTTTAAATCTAAGTGAGGCTCGGAGGTTGCAGCATCTCCTGCTCCCAGGTAAGAAGAGTCAGGACAAGAGGAAACGGCCTCAAGATGTGGCAGAGGAGATTTAAGTTGGATATTACTAAAAATTTCTTCACTGAAAGTGTTGTCAGGCGCTGGAACAGGCTGTGCAGGGAAGCGGTGGAATCGCCATCCCTGAAACTGTTCAAAAATCCACGGGGATGTGGCACTTTGGGGATGTGTTTTAGCGGTGGGTTTGGCAGTGCTGTGTTAGTGCTTGGACTCGATGATCTCAGAATCCTTTTCCAACCTTAGTTATCCTGGGATCTCTACAAGCCACCTTTGGGGTCTCCCTCTCGGCTTCCAGCATCCCCAGCAGGGGATGGGAAGCGGCAGGGCTGGGTTGTGGCCTCTGCTGTTTCAGGGCGGGCAAACACAGCTCAGCCAAGAGGAAAATCCCCAGAGCCTCAGGGTCAGGCCTGTGCCCGGTGCCCACATTGTCACCGAGCCCCTGTGAGATCTGGGGACAGCTCACCCTGGGGCCGGCTCCCTGAGCATCTCTGGGCTGCCTGTGGGGTCAGAGAGGAGAAACAAGGCGGAGAGCCCCGCATTTCTTAAATCCCTCCATGGGCTGTCTGATTTGGGGTGAGATGCGGTGTTCTGGGCTCTGCAGGGAGGACCTGCAGCCCTCGAGTCAGCCCAGCTTTGCTGTTGCACTGGCTGCGAACAAAAAGGCTTTTTAGCATCATTTTTCACCCGGTGTGCGCAGAGAGACGCTCTCCCTGGCCAGGGCTGTGTGGCAACACTTCCAGCACCCAACGAGGCGCTTTATTTGCAGCAGCCGGGGCAGGATTCAGCCCCTTGGATGCCCCGGAGCTCCAGCCCGGATCCTGCTGCTGCAGCTCCATCCCTGCCCGGGGACTCGGCTCCCAGACCTCGGCGTAATTGACTGGCTGCTCAGAGGCGAGGTAATTAAGGGATCGGTGCAGATAAGCACGGGACACAATTCCTCACAATCCCTCACAATTCCTCGATCTCCCAAACAGGGAGTCTCAGCAGGAGGGAAAATGAAGTCTGTGGGTGCAGATGGACATGGGCTCGCTGTGGTGGTGCAGGAAGGCAACGAGGAAAAGCAGATCCATGTCACCCCCCTGGCTCCCAAACCCGCTCACTCCCCATCGCAATCCATGCAGAAAGCAAAGCCAGCCCTCAAATCCATTTTTTTCCTGGGTTCTTTTTTTTGTTTTTTTTTGTCACAGCCCCATCGTACTGCTCCTCTGGGCACTGGCATCCAGAGAGTTTCAGGCAGATGGTAGATTTTCACCTTCTTTACTTTTTTTTTAAAATCCTGAGAAATCTGTGATCCTGCTGGATTCAAATACAGCACAGGTGAAGGGCCAGGCAGCAGTTTTTCATGAGGCTCTGGGAGCTGTGGTGATAAAAATAATTTAGCTTTAATTTATAGACATTACAAAAATTTAAGCCTCCCCCCTGGCTCCTGATTTCTAAAATAATAAGATTTATTTTTAATGTGACCAGGGCATCTTCCTCAGCACAGGGGACATTTCTGTGTTTTATTGCCCCAGTGTTTATAGCTTTGAGCTGCTTTAAGTGATATTTTTCCAAATATTTGAGGGGGTTGCTGGAAGTTGTGGCACAGGATTTGGGGCCAGGCTCCTCTTTAGTGTCTGAGAAAGGTGGTGGGGTTCCAGGAAAGGTGCTTGGCTCTGTCCCAGTGAGGCTTGGGACAAACTGGGGATGTCAGTGGGGACACCAAACAAACTCCCTGGCTGCTGTGTCCCTGCTGCTGGAACAGAAATTTGAGTGGGAAGCAGAGAAAGAATTTAGTCATAGAATTCCAGAATGGGTTGGAAGGGAAAAAATTCCTCTAATTCCAACCCCTGCCATGGGCAGGAACACCTTCCACTATTCCAGGGAGCTCCAAGCCCCATCCAAGCAGGCCTTGGACACTTCCAAGGATCCAGGGGCAGCCACAGCTTCTCTGGACACCCTGTGCCAGGGCCTGCCCACCCTCACAGGGAGGAATTCCTTCCCAATATCCCATCTAAACCTCCTCTCTGTCAGTTTAAAGCCATTCCCCCTTTTCCCACACTCCACGTCCTTATCGAGTCCCTCTTCTGTTCTCATAGGTCCCAATCTCATGGATTGTTTTTCCTGCCTGAGGTTGTCCCATTGGGTTCCTCATGCAAACATCACTGGGAACATGCCAACCCCACCAGGATGGCTCAGGACAGAGGGATGTGTCATCCATCCATCCATCCATCCATCCATCCATCCATGGTCACCCCAGGACCCCTCTCAGCACCCCCAGAATGGCTCTGCCCCTCCCCCCCGGGCACACACCAACCCCATCAAAGGTCCCAAACCTCCAGCCACCCCAGGAAAAGGCTCTGAAGGAGACTCCCACTACCTCCCCCACCCACTGCCTTCAGCTCCTCTCCTCAGAATCACCTCCCATTCCCAAAAAAATGCTCCAATCCAGTCAGTAACAGCCTGGAATGACCCCCCATCCCTTGCTGCCACACTGCATCCCACAGATCCCTCTTCTCCCTGACCAACGAGCTGCTCTGAGCCCGGGATTCAGCCCCTGCCTGGGGATGGTTTTGGAGCTGTAAGTGGAGACTCCCAGGGATTCAGGTGGCATTTGTTGAGTGATGCCACCCTGTCCCATGGGAGCAGCCAGCTCAGGAGCTGGGCCCAGAGGGGAGAGGATGAAGGGAGAAATGAGAAACCCAATATCTCCCTTGGCTCTGTCATGGCTTAATTTAGAGCACAGGGGCTCTGCCAGAGTGTTTTTCCATTTAAAGCTGAACCTCTTCCCTTTTGTCCTGCACTGTGCCTTGCAGGGCAGTGGCAGCTGCTGCCTGGGGCTGCTGGGGGGGGTCAGCAAAGCAGTTTCCAACTCAGTTCCCCTTTGCCACCAGCTTCCTCCCCATTTGTCCCACATAAAGGAGTGAAATCCGTCTCCTCCTCCCATCCCTGTCCTGCTTTGGAGCCTCAGGGAGGGTGGGAGCCACCCACAGCCCCAATCCATGTCTCTAAATTCCAGTGGGATGGGCTTTGACCCCCCCAGCTGATCCTGTGCCCCTTGTCCAAGTGGATCCCAGGGCAGGGAGAACTCTCCTGTGTCAATACTGTCTACATTTAACCACCCTAATGCAACTTAATTCATGTTACAGCCACTTTGGAAAGCTCCTTGCAGGTAAGCTCCTGGCAGCAGGCCCAAAGGAAAGGAGGACAATTCATTGCAGATAACTTATTCCCAGCAGTTCAGCTGTACTTTAAAATCAGATGCATCCATCAGGCACTTTATGGCTGCTCCATGGAAGAGCTCTGCCCAGCTCCAGGGCAGGAGACAAGTTTTGGCTAAGCCCAAGTGTTTGGAGAACTCATATTTGGAGTTAAGAACTGGCCAAATCCTAACAAGGAGTGCTCCCAGCTAAATACTGGCAGCAAAATTAACCTTAACCATACCCACCAGCCCATGCCAGCCTTGTCACCTTCAGCCTGTCACCACCATCAGCCACAGTGAGAGACTGAAAAAACTCAGAGCTTATCAAAAAGCTGCCTGGGACATGACTTTTCACTGGATGAGGGTTGTCCCAGTGAGGAAATGCTGGGGACTCACAGTGCTTTTATCTAAGAGAGGCAGAGCGATGGCTGGCTGCAAGCTGGAGCCAGAGAAATTCAAATTAGAATTGAAATACAAGATTTTAACAGGCTGGTGCTTATCTATGAGGGAAAAAAAGCACTGAAAGTTCCAAGGGAAGCAGGGGGTTGTGGTGATTTCATATCAGCTGTGTCCCTGAAAGAAATATTGCAGCTCAAGCAGCACAACTGTGCTGGAGAGATCCTGGGGCCGAGGACCAGAAGTATGGGGATTTTGCAGGCAGAGAGAAAAATATTGTCATGGATTTTATTCTCTGAGTGATGGGTTGGGGTACAGGGGGGCTGCTGCTCCCAAGGTCTGCCAGGGTTTCTTTATTTATCAAAACGCTGCAAGAAAATTGGTCTCATCCCTTGAAAACTGGGAAGCAGCAAGAGCCAGCACAGGCAGAACTCAGGGCAGGTCACTCTGTGGAAGTGCAGGGAGAGTGTATTTCAAAATTAAGGTGAAAACTGAGAAGGTCTGGACATTCTGCTCCCCCCCCCCCAGTCTGTGACAGGACACAGATTGCACATTTCCATGAGAAGCAGCTGCTTACAGGTACAGGCTGCCTAAATAAACTGGTTTATAGTGATGCCTTGAGGAGCCTTCTAGAAACAGAGACTAGACGGGAGTAAGGGAATAAGGCAGGTGTTTATTTGAAAGGCCTTCAAAGGTACCCCTGGGGGCCAGAGGCCACTGCCCAGATGGATCCCAAGGTGGACCCCAGGGCACGAGTTCTTCACACTTTTATAGGTTGGGTTCGTTTGCACATCAGGGTTAATTCTCCAATTAAAGCTTCAGTTAATGATGTAATTCCCCTCAGCTTGCCCCCCTTAGAGGCTCTTTGGTTTACACATTTTGGGCCTAGGACGGTCTGGGTGTCCTTGCAGCGCAAGCCCAGAGAGGCTTTGTTGTGTCTGCCCAGCACAGAGAGCAGAGGTTAACAGGCTACAAGGAACTTCAGAGTCACACACCAGGCAGTGCAGGATTTGAAAAATATAAAAGTTAAAACCTAAGGCATCAATAGTGGTCAGATTCTTTCTTTGTCAAGGCAGCTGGTGGTGCAGAAAAAAAGGAGAAAATGCTTCTGTGCAGCCCCAAAAAAGCACAAGTTTAAAGAAATGAGTGTTGCAGCACTTGAGGTTTGCAGGAGAGCCATGTGTGTTCTGTGACATCCCAGTTTCTTCCCTGTGTTTCAGGGGCTGACTCAGAGCCCTTTTCCTAAATAAAGGTTTGATCTCCACAGCTTCCCTGGGACAGGGGATGAGGAAGGGCAGCAGATGCCTCTGCTCAGCTCCTGGGAAAATATTATTGATTCACACTCCTGTGTAAGCAAAATCAGAACCTGCAGCTCCAAGTTACGGCCTGAATTTAGCAGCCACTGCACAGAACAGTCCCCACAGCCCTGCCCCTGCTCAGGCAGCTTTTCCAAGGGATCTGCTCACTCCTGCAGGTCCCTAAAATCCCTGTCAGAGGATCCCTCCCCTCTACAGAGACATCAGGATGGAGCTGAACAGCAACTGAAACTGTGGCTCACTCTCAACCCAGGATTTATTCCTCAAGAGATGATTGAGGGTTGCAAGATGCTTTTTCCTACTGGCAGGAAAAACATGGCAATGAATGGTCCTGCTTTTTGTGAGAGAGGCACCTGAGAGCTTGGCTGAGCTTCAGTGCTGGGGGAGTGGAGCAGCCTCGTGAGCACAGGGAGGGTTAATTCCCTGCTAACTCCCAGGTGCTGAGGTTATCCCCAGCTCCCTGAGCTCCTCCATCAGGAACTCCAGGAACTGTTTGAAAAGAGACATTTCTTGAAGAGAGACATTTCTGAACCTAAGCAGGATAAAAGACAGGGACAACACATCTGGAGTGACTCCTGCTCTGCTTTTTTCCAGGGAAGTCAGGATCCCCGTGCTGGGGAAGGGAGCAGTGATTTTCCTGTCTACAAATCCAGTTTGCACTGGTGGTGTTGGTTGGGGTTAAAGCCTGACAAAGTTCAGGCTCATAAAAAGAGGCTGACAAAGCAAAGCAGAAAGAGAGAAGCTTCCAAGACTTTTCAAGTGAGAAACAAAACAGCACTGTACAAAAATGACTGGCTCTCCATTTGCCTGGAATCCCCAAGGCTGCTCTCCACTGGCAGGCTGCATGGCAATGCCTGATTAGCTTGCACTCCGTGTTCTCACTGTGCTGCAGGAGAGAAGGACAGGGCTGGCAGGGTTTGCAGCAGCTCCAAAAGTCCCAGCACTGCTGCAGTGAAGACCTGCCCACATTTCGTAGCATTTCTTCCCAGAGAGAACAAGATCTGCTTGATGGATGAATGCAGAGACCCAGAAAAAGGGAATTCATAACCTGGATGGCAAGTTTTGGATGGAATGAGCTGAATTTGAGGTAGGTTGATTCATTGCAGGGGTGATCTGCACAGCTTTCCAGTGGAAGCTCCACTGAGTTCACAGAACTGCTGCCAATATGTTCAAGCAAAGAAAGAGGTTGGAATGGTGAGAGGAGCCCACCCAAAGTTGATTTGCAGATTGTCCCAGGTCAGGCTAATCCTGTGCCTCAGCACTGAAGTGCTACAGAAAGCCTGAGACAGGCAGGTATCAGCGAGGGGATAAAAACAGAGCTTGTTTTGTTCTAAGGAAGGGGGCTGGCCTAACTTTTGTACAGCAAATTCCTTCCTGAGCTGATAAAGGCAGCAGCAGATTGAATATCGAGCCCTCTCAGGGAACACTGTGCTGAAACCTGGGAGGTTCTGCCCAAAATCCCCCTGCAGAACTGCAGCTTCCCAAAGTGCACCCACTAGCCCTGCTTGCCAACCCTCACAGACAGAATTTGCTGACACATAAAGCCTTCACTTTTTGTATTTCATCTCTGTTTCTCATCTTCTCCTGCAAATGCTAAAGAAATGACACGATCTGAGGCTGCAAAACCACGCTGCTGCCACTGCATTTCAATTCCCAGGCACGGCGCCTGGGCTCCCTCCCTGTTTAACTCTTCTCCTGTTTCTGCTGCTGAACGAGCCGTGAAAATCTATTCTTCACTTCCTTCATTGTGTCTTGATACAGTTGAAAATCTTCCTCTCTCTTTTTCAAAGTGTTCTCCAGAGTAGCCTTCAGAGCTTTGTTCTCATCCAGCTGGAGCCCAAGCCTGCAAGGAAACAAAAGGAAAAACTTCCCCATGAGCTGGAGAGCTTCAAAGCAAATTAGAACAGTTGCCTCTGTTCTGGGAAAGAAACACTGAAACCCAGGAGCTGCGGTGATTTTATGACAGCCGTGAGAAAGAGCAGAATGAGCAGTTGTTTCACCTCTCCCTGAGGTAGGAAAGAGAAATCCCAGCATGGAGAAAGGAAGAAAATACCTTGTGATCAGCTCCTTCACCTGAAATTCCAGGGGCAGCTTGGACAGGGCTGCACAGAGCTCGTTTCTGTCACTCACATGCAAGGGGAGTCCTGACAGGCCTGCCGATTCAATCACAAAATGGAGTTTTAGTAAAACAACAAATCAGTTTTGGCAGCACACTGAGTCAGTATCAGGAAATAGTGAATAAATACTTAATCTCTTAAATTCTATGTTACAGCCATAATATATCACAAATACATGACAGACTTATTTTAACTTCCTTCCAGCAGAATGAAAACATGATGAATTTGCATTTCAGGGCTAAATATGTGCCTATGTATGTAGAGAGGAAAACAATGAATCCAAAATACTTAAGTGACCAAAACAAGAGGTGACAAACAGCTGAAAAGGATTAATTTGATGTTGATCTTGTAGCTGTGTTTGAGATTATGACAGCTGTTGCTTCTTGAATGTCTGGGACAAAGTTTGCACGTGGCACCCATTCAAACAACTTTTGTAAAGCACTTTGATGCTCAACCTAAACACAGTGTGGGTTAAATGTACTTCAAGGTGTGTTTCAAACCTAGGTTCTAACTCAGGAATGCTTTCCTAAATAAAGGTCTACCCAAAACACGCAGCTCTGGTCATTTCAAAAGAATTCAGAAACTTTTTTCAGGGCTAAAGGGAAAAGATAATTCAAATTTATTACTGGGACTGGAGAAGAAAAACCTGTGACCAGTGAATCCCTGCAGTGGAAGGAGGATCAGAGAAGTGTTCAGGGAGCTCAGAAAGGAGTGCAGGAAGTGAGCACAGCTATTGCAGAGGATGCTAACTTATCCCAGCCCTGAGGGACTGCAGGGTGGTCTCTGCTGTCAATAAAAAACTGAAAGATTTTAGTAAATGTAAGTAAATGGCTTTCTATAAAATAATCAATAGCAAGCATGGAGCCAGGTAACACGAGGGAAAGTTTTGTGTGGTTCAGTCTCAAATAAATTATATATATATAAAAAACCCAAACAGCTAAATGAAGAAAACAACAGGCTGGAGCTGGCTGCAGTCCTTATAACTGGGAATACAGCACCATGACAGTGAACACCCAGGCTGGCACCTGTGCTGTGATTCCACTGAACACTGCAATTGCTGGTTTGTGCTTGTGTTGTCATGTTGGCACGTTTCTGTATCCCTTTTCCCAATTCACATCCCTCATAACATCAAATATTTTCAAATAAGTACATCTGGTATTAAAACACTAAATCCTCCTCGTGTGGAATATCTGAAAGAACCTGGTTGGAGAGTACTGAACTCTGACAAAAACAACTGGGAGGAAAAGGCTGCATTGTATAACTAAAAAATGCTTTTGATCTTGAGGCTGTGCTTTACAGGGCTGAGGAAAAATTGCTGTTACTTACCTATCCCTCCTCTGGGATTATTCTTTGATAATTTGGAATTTGGATAAGACAGGGATAAGCACAGAAAATGAAAAGCCTGAGTAATTTCAAAACACAACTGGGTTGTTTCCAGCTGCTTAGCATCATTATCTACTTCCCTTGAATTGAAGAGACCAGAAACATTAGATTAGCAATTAGATCAGCTCTCTCCAATTTTGCACTTTCAGAAAGAAAGGAAAATATTATGTTAATTAGCAGGTTCTCTAGTCTCTATTTTGTATTCAAGCTTTTCATTTCTTCTTATTTCCTCAACCATTGGCATGAAAGCATTGAGATAACCTCCATGCTCTGCTGAAGAGGTGTACTACAGACTTGTAGACTTGGTTCTTGTGCAAACTCCAGAGAGTTTTGGCACATCACAAAGCTCTCATCAAAGCAGAGTGGTGAAATAGATTGTTACCTACTCATCTCATGGATTTAGAGAGGATTTCTCCTTATTAGTCTTACTGCCAATCCTTTTCTACTTTTGCTTTTAGTCCTTAAGCTAGAGGAGATTAATGAACTAAATATTAAGTGAGAAGGAATCTGTCACACTGGTGAAAACAGCTTCTTCCTCTGGCTATGAAATGCTAACTACCAG
Source organism: Corvus cornix cornix (assembly GCF_000738735.6). Lineage (NCBI taxonomy): Eukaryota > Metazoa > Chordata > Aves > Passeriformes > Corvidae > Corvus > Corvus cornix. The sequence continues at coordinate 2,470,906 of NC_046333.1, read as the reverse complement.
AGGGGAGTTACTAAAACTTTACTACAGCACAACAAAACTTGACCAAAAAGCCTCAGGACCTGGAGAGTTTGTCTCTCTTGAAGCTTGCAAGGGGAATCTTTGATAACAGAACACATCAACATTTCACCAGGCTGTGTAAAATTCTCAGCAGTCAGAAACTCAGGCCAGCACCAAAATGCTCCTATACTGTTGGGATCTGAATTTTTCTGCACAACTTTTTCTGCTCTCAGTTAATACAGGTGAGACAACTCTAAGAATCAGTGCTCACACAAAAACACATGAGAATGGGTCAGTGTGGCCTGGAGCTCCTTCCAAGGACACAACAATCCTGCTCTAAGGAGCAACTCCATGTTTTACAGAGAGGAGTAGGTTTGAAGGACTCATTCAGTCCCCATTCAGGATAAAGGTTCCTCTGAAGGGCTCATCCAAGGTTTCTCATGAGGCTTGTGGTCCCTCTGCTCACCCTAACCCAGGCTGCTACCATCCCAACATTTGCCAAATTGGAATTCCCCTCCCTGCTGTTCATCTCCTGGCATTTGAAGTCTTCTTACTTTATCCAAATATACATAAAAAGGGAAACCACTGGAAAAATTTCCTTAAGAATATGTGCCATTTTATTGGTTTAGACACTTTACAGAATCAGAGTCCTTAAGCAATAAAAGGATCTGATCAGGGAAATAAAAATTTAACATCCACCATGAATTCTTCTTCTTTAACTATGCCAGGGAGGCTTTCATATTTATAGCAGGAGATTATCACATTCATGGGATAATAAATTACACCAGATCTAATTACTTCATCACCAGCACTAGTTTTTCATAGGCACTGACAGGGCTTAAATTGGGATGCGTCCTTTAATTCTGCTCTTAACCTTCAACTGAATCCCTCAGGCACGAATACAAAGGGAGCTCTGGGCCTGGGGGCAACACAGAGCAGGGGAAAGCTTTTTGTTCTGGAGTTATCCCACGGAAACACACTGCAAAAATCCTGATCCCGCTCAGACCTGTGGGAAAATCCTCTTGAATCTTAAGAGGGGCCAGGATTTTGCCTCCTGCCTTGCTCCTGGGCCTGAGCAGGTCCCATCACCATGTGCAAGGCCAAGCACTGGGCTGGCTTTGGCAGATGCAGCCTGAATGTTGTCACTGTCTATTAAGCACAGAGGTGAAACAGGGGACGTGGCTGTGGCTGAGGGCTCCCCCTCACCTGTTGTGCTCCTCAGGGGAGGTTTCTGTGCAGTTGTGCTGCTCCCTGAATCCACCTGCAGCTTTTCAAGCTGCTGTTCCAAGATGTCACTTCGCCACCGCTCTTCCTGAAGCTTCTGCTCAGCTTCCAAGACTCTGTCACTGCTTTCCTCCACCCTGACAGGCAAAAAAAAAAAGGGAGTTCAGCTCATTTGTGTCATGTCTATGTCAAGTCAGTCTTGGTACTGAATCCTGCTTCTTTCTGCAGAGCTCCCAACAGAAGGGAAAGAACTTTCCATGCATCCAAAGGCAGAAATCCCAGCGAAATTGTATGAGACGACATCGTCTAAATATGCAAAAGAGAATTAACTAATGAATACAGTTGGAAACAATGGGTTTGTTAATGGAGATTGCTCAGATCCCTTAACTCTGGCTCCCTGTGTGAATTCACCCCTCAGATGAGCAGGAAAGCTGCAGATTGCTGAGGAGAGATCTTTTATTACAGGAATAATAAACTGCATTTTTTAGACACTCTGGGAAAGCTTGGAAGGAAAATAGTTTATAAGAACACAGTCTAACATTTGCGTCAGCTATCTGAGAGGAAGAAAAGAAACTTGAAGTTGCTTTTAATAAACTTGGCCATTAGACACAACCATGGATGGGAGAGGGTGGAAAAGAAACTGGTGATGACAGCACAGAAGAGCAAATTGCCTCTCTCCATTCTGCATAACATCACAGAAAATTAACTGCAAAAATCTCATGTGCACCCACAGATGCTGCCAGTGGGGCAGTGGCTGACACCAAGTGATTCCAAGGAGTTTAAGGATAAAAAGAAACCCAAATTGACTCATTGTATTGGATTGAATAAGAGAATTTCCCTCCTGACCCCAGGGGTGGAAGCGGGTTACTCTCTGAATCAAGAGACTTGATTAGTTTATTTCCCTCCTAGCTGGCATAACTAAAAAAAAAAATATTACAACTATAATAAAATTATATCACTGGCTCAAAAATGTAGCTACAGGCAAGACTCGACCTCCTGTGGTAGTGAATTCCCAGGCTGGTGATATGCTCTGAGACATTTTATTCATCTCAGTGGTTCTGCATTCACTAAATTTTCATTTGCCCCTGGTGTTCCTCTGGCATCCACTTTCACAAAAAGTGGGGGGAAAATGGCAAGTTCTGTGGGGTTTTTTAATGGAATCATCTGCCAATAGGAATAATTTAAACTAAAATGCTGTGAAAAAAATCCCACTCGTAGCAATTCCCAGTGCTCTCCTCTTGATTTAAGCATTATCTGTGCTACCTGAGCTTTGTTACAGCCCAGCAGTGGAGGAAAGAGGAGGAAAACCAGATTTTTTAACATATATTCATGCTGAAATCTGCCTGGTGCTATATTACCCTGAGGTCTTCTAAGAGTTATTGCACAGTCTCACAAAATTTATGTTACCTGCTTGATAAATGTGTGATAACTGTGGAGCTGCTGAATCATCAGTTTATGGCACATTTTACAAGCAACTGTGCATTTCATTGACTCTGTTTTTCATTTTCCCATATTGGTGGTGGGCACACTTCAGTTACCACTCACAGCTCCATCCTCATCTGATTGCACAGCTCTATTAAAGTCACTGGGCTTACAGACATGAAAAGGATTTTTCCCAGCATGTATTTCCAGAATTTACCTTTAAAAGTACCTTTTCCACAGTTCTTAAAGAAAAATCTATTTTTTTTTTTCTGACTGTGTTTAATCATGCAGGACAAAAGTTATACAAGTGAGAAAGATAATGATGGTAAATTAAAGCAAGTGTTCAAACACTGCTTATTGTATTGACAAGCACACAGATGAAAGCATATTTCCAATACTGGAATACAGATTTGGGAATCAAATAACATATACTGGGGAAAAAAAAACAGTAGCTGAAAGGTGTAAAAAAAATTACTTTGCTTTCCCTTCCTTCTAAAACATAGTTGGCTTTTAACATCATCTTACATTGAATTGAATCATACAAAATAAAATGAAAAAAAAAATCACTGTAATGCCTCAGTTAAACAAGCATAAATTCATTTAGAAAAGGATACAGTGAAACTTAAAAAGAATGTGGAAAGCCTTGGAACAGAATATTATAACTATAATTACAGTATTTACTATTGATGAATAATATTGCTGCCTCAATAAGGCCGTGCATATATAAATACAGGAATTCTGGTTTTATCTAGGTGCAGCAAGCTGGAAGATGGCTCCATTTTTTCTGCCCTTTGTTCTAAATGAATAATAAAAAGAATGAATCATCAGCCAGGCAGGGAAATTGAACAGAAAAATTTTGAAAAGCCCCCATTTAAGGCAAGGATGGCAGCGTGTGACGTACTGTAGTGCATGTCCCAGACTTCTGCAGTGTTCCCTGATCCCAGCACCCCACAAAGGATGCTGGTGGGATGAGGCTGTACCTTTTCTGCAGCACAGTCACCAGTTCCAGGAGCCTGTCCCTCTCCACTTCAGTAGCCTGGAACAGAGCCCTGTTGATCTCTGCCTGCAGCACTTCCCAGCCCTGGCCAGCAACCCTGAGGAAAGCACAAGCAGAGAGAGTCTGTTTCCCACTTCCTAAATGAAAGAAATGAAACAAAGGCAGGGTTTGAGCAACATCTCAAACACACTTGTCTGAAGGTGAAGGCAGAACGCAGAGCCAGGCTCACTACCTCCCCCCAGCACCCATCTCTAGACTGCAATAAATAGAACAGAAATATTCGGGTATAAAGTCACAGGGAATGTCATTAGAAACCTGCTTCCAGGATGCTTCCCCTCCCCATCACCCCTGCAAACAAACTTCTACCTCTGATCAATTCATTACCCCTGACTCTCCTCCCACTGCTACTGCCAAAGTAAAAGAAGATTGTATCTCCCAAGTGCTGCACAAAACTATTAAAAGCCTTGATATTGATTTTCTCCCTCTGAAAGGCTTCAGGCAGCACTTGCACAATGGCTGTTTTTGTGTCCAATATGTGATGAAAGGAAGGGGCAGTTTTCCCATGTACCCCATTATTATGTACTTCATTACTTCTCTGACCTCTCTGCATTCAGGAAGATCTCCTTTGGAATAAAAAAAGCAGGAGAAATCTTGGTTGGAATAAAAAAGCAGGAGAAATCTTGGTGTTTGGGAGTGAAAATGGAACAGATTGGTGACAAACAAGAAATCAATTACAAAATTAAGAGAGAAATCAGATGTTAGAGCTCTTGGACAGCTTCAGGTAGGAAGGATGGTGCAAGAAGCTTTCATTACAGAAACAAGGCAGACAGGACAAGGATTTCCAGCAGCTTGCAGAGCATGGCAGAACACCTCCCTTGCTGATACTGAAGTTTCTATACCCACCTTCCAGGTGGGATGTCATCCCTGAGGAAGAAAGGCTCTGTGGCTGCCGACTCCACAAGCCTGTGGCCCATCGTGGACACTGCCCTGCAGGAGGAAAGCTTTGTCAGGGGCTGCACACAGGGCAGTCTTCCCAGAATTCCAGTCATTTCCCAATGTCTGCGTTTGGTAGGGAAGAGCTCCCCCACCCCCTACCTTCACCCAGCACTGGGAGAGACAATCCCAGCTCTGTGCAGTTTGATGGTGTTTGCATGTCACATTTTCATAACCAAATGAACCCCTGCTCTGCAGCAAGGTGCACAATTTGTATTTCCCAGAAAACGTTGTTTTCTGAAATCTGCTTTGTGAAAACCCTCAGGAAGATCTGTCAGGTTCTCTGTTGTAAGAGGAGGAGCCAGCTGATAACAGTGGAGTATCACTTCCAGCCTGGATGGGTTTGATATAGAATGTGTGTGCTTGGGACACCCCATTTGGGTGTGTGCTTCTTTGGGACACCCCATTTCAATGTGTGTTTGTTTGGGACACCCCATTTCGGTGTGTGATTGTTTGGGGCACCCCATTTCAATGTGTGTTTGTTTGGGACACCCCATTTCGGTGTGTGTTTGTTTGGGACACCCCATTTGGGTGTGTGTTTGTTTGGGACACCCCATTTCAATGTGTGCTTGTTTGGGGCACCCCATTTCAATGTGTGTTTGTTTGGGACACGCCATTTCAGTGTGTGTTTGTTTGGGACACCCCATTTGGGTGTGTGATTGTTTGGGACACCCCATTTGGGTGTGTGCTTCTTTGGGACACCCCATTTCAATGTGTGTTTGTTTGGGACACCCCATTTGGGTGTGTGATTGATTGGGACACCCCATTTGGGTGTGTGATTGTTTCCTCAATGAGTTCAGCTGCCCAAAGGCAAGTCCCTGCAGATTTACCCCACATTTCCTTGTCTTTAGGCTGTAGCTAAGAAGAAGATAAAGCCTTAACATGGTGGAAGAGGCAGAGGTGCCTTCTAGGCTAGGAGTGGTTAACCCTAAAATCAAGTTAAGGTTGATGCTGACAGCTTTGGCCTCATCTTAAAATGCAGATTTTTACTCTGTTATCTCCAAGGGGTTTAGCACCTATTTATGGCATTTTTCATTTCACCTTTTCTGAAAGGGAAAGATGATTCACTACAAAGAAACAGAATGGAGAGTTCATCAGCATATTAAAGTTAATGGAAGGAGTGAGCCTTGCTGACCAAGTTATTAACAGCTCCCAGAGTTTTCAGGATCATTCATTGCCCACCTGACACATCAGCTCTTTCCATGACAGAGCCCTTGGCCCTGTACACAAGCAATAATTTATGCATTGCACTTAGTGGTTTCCAGAAAGCCATTACCTAGCTTTGGTTCCTGCTTACCATCAGCAGACATGTGAGGTAAAAAAAAAAAAGGGGATAAAATATAGGTTTGCTCCAGGAGAGCACAACAACTTCTGCAGTTAGAAGGGGGAGGATTAAAGCAGTCAGAAGAGTACAAAAAACTTTTAAATTAAGGATGTTTTAACTCTAACTCAAAAACACAGAACAGGATTCTTCTTACATTTTATAGTAATGTTCTACTTAGACTTGGGGATACTCAGCTGATTTTAAAGCCAAATTTGATGTCTAAAGTAATGAGGTAGGAAATTACACAGAAGAGATCAGTTGTAACTCTAACTTGATGAAAAATTTTCTCCTTCCCCATAAGACCAGTCTCAAATCCTCACTGTCAATTAGACCATGAACTCTTCAGCAACAAACTCAGCAGCAATTTAACAGGAAAGGATATAACTTGCTGTGGTACCACGGTCCCTTTACACAGCCAGAGTGACCCAGAGTCACATCAGTGTAAACAGAAATCAGATTTATTGCTGCACTAAGATTAGTGTAATTTACACAGTCCTCAGCGAGGCTTTCAAAAGGGTGTTTGTTAAGAACAAATGATGTGGTGTGTTTTCAACATTTCTGCATGTAAATCCTACTCAAAGAGCATTTATTGATTTAAATAATGCACCAGTGATTTAGTGCTTACCTAAAACGGCACTTTGTATTAATTCCCCACCCTGCTCACAGAAGTCTGCTCATTAGCAGCCCCGTGTCTCATAAGGGAAAAGACTCCCAAGCACTTAAGCTGACCACATAAACATTATCTGAGCTGCAGGAGGAGAAATAGCTGCTCTACCATCATGCCAAATCTAGTCATGTCTGCAAGTGTGTACATCCTTCTCTGTTCCAGGACAAAAGTCCAAGAGATAATGTGATTAGAGATTCCCATAAACTGCAAACAGGCTGCCACAGCTGTTGGCACAAGGCACTTGCGGTTTGATGAAACTCCCTGGGAAAACTCAGGCTCTTGAATTACTCACAACGTGAAATATTGACATTCTGGTCTTCTTACCAGGCAGATTCTGTCCTTCCAGGCTCACAGCTGCCTGTTTCCACTGGTGCTCCTGAGTGCTCAGAGGGTGATGGATAAGCAGATCCTGACCCGTCCCATGGATGGGCAGATTTCTTCTGTTAATGGTGGAGCAGGTTATAAAACCAATTACATAGTTCAGAGGAAAACAGCTGCACCAAAGCCAAACCAGCAGCTTTTGATTATTGCTACAAGCAAGACAGAACTTTTAATTTACAGGACTTCCTCAGAAGCTTTGTTTAAATTTCTATCCATTGCAGGATGAAAATAAAGGAGAAGTCAGTAAAAAGTGCAGATTATATGAAATCAGGGTACACTAGAGAACCCACAGTGCAGCATCATCACTGCCAGCACAGCTGGCTTGTGTCCCTAACCCAGGTTTGATCCTGGGTTCAGTGCTCCAGCCCCCATTCCTGAGGTATCTGGCAGATTCACAACCTCACCATAACCCCAGGAGGGTTTGGGATCAGTGGGAATGGCATGCCTAAATACTCTTAACAAATCCTGACTGTGGGACAGCAGCAGCTGGGTACCTGCTAATGTTGCTCTGACACATTTGTTTGCTTCCTCCTTCCAGCAGCCAAGGGTGCTGAACACCAAGGAGTCCCCAGTGCAGCCCCAAGCCCTGCTGTCAGTCAGTGACAGTCCTGTCATGGGGCCACGTGTGGATGTGATTGGTATTTCTGCTTAAACAGCCTGAAGTTATGCACAAAGGAACTGAGGAGTTACAAAAGAGTATTCCTACTTTATCATTCCATCAGGAGAGACAGTCAGCAGGACAGGGATCACTGTCTGGAGGCAGCAACCATCTCAGATAATAGGGGAGAAGGAAGTGGAAGAGCAGATCTAAAATGATTACCAAGTGTGCTCCTCTAATTAATTTGTTTTGCCTACCTGATGTGTGAGTTGCCCAATCTTCTCTTCCAGCGTTTTCACCATTGCTTCTCGCTCAGCCACCAGCTCCCTGAGCTGCTCTATCAGGGAGTTTTGTTGCTGAATCTCATTGTTCAAGTGGTGCCCCATAATCTGCCGAGACTCCTTGTTCTCCTCCTCCTTCTGGCTCAGGCCCTTTAAGATCTCCTGCATTTGCTTCTGCTGGCTCTGGTAAAATAGAAACAGGTGAGATCTTTATTTTGCACACAATGATTACTTTAACCCCTCCAAGACAAATATCCATTTAGGAATGGTAGGGCAAGTCCCTGCCCTGCCAAGCCCATTCCTTGGTGGGAGCACACTGGTGTCACTGGTGCCACTTTGGGAATTGGATTTGTTATGTTGACCTGAGCAATGGTCAGATACAATTTGCTGCCAGCTTTGCTGCTCAGTGTAGCAGAACACAGAGCAAGAAAGGCTGGCCTTTGACAAAGAAGTGACTTTTTTCATAAACTGAATGAAACTCAAGACTTCAATGAGCTTTTTGTGGAATTAGAACATGATCAGATTGTGTGACAGTGACATTAAAAGCTGAGGGTACTATGGGGTGACAGATATGAGGCCAGGCTGCTTCACCAGTGGGTTTTGGAGGTTTTTTCCACACTGACAAATCTAATGCCTGTCATGCAGTTTGTTCTGTCAGGCCAACAACCTACAAGTAAAGTGCTTCTGTGATAGAAGGGATAAAAGAGATTAACCATCCCTTCCCAAATAAACCTGCATCTTTCTGTAATAATTTCAGGGGGAATACTCAGAAAAAGTGACAAGTTTTCTTTGGCTCCCCTGATCTGCTGGTCAGCACCCACATTCCCCACAGTGCCTGGTGTGAGAAGGGTGAATGCCAGCTGAGCTAAAACCTACTACCAACAGCAGCAAGGAAATCTGAGTGGTTTGAAACTAGTGAAGAGCTAGATCAGGAAACACAGAACTAACCCTGCTAAGAGGTGGCATATTCTCTAATATATTTGCTATTTTAATTGAGGAAGGCTGTTTAGAACCATGGCAGGACCATGGCAGCAGCCATTTATTTCTTCCTCAGCACCTTTGAGCCTTTGCTAAAACTCTTGGTTTTGAAGATGCCAAATCCTCTCAGTTCCAGCTACTGCAAGTGAATGTGCACCTGGTTTAGTACTCATGGTTCAGCTTGTGTGTTTTGGGCTGTGTAACAAAATAAATGGAAGTTCTGTTTCAAACAAAAGAATTCCTGCAGGACTGCAGGCATTCTAAGGAAAAAAAAAGTCTTCCAGTGGAGCTGCAAGCAGAACAAAGAATACAGGCCAGCAACTTGGGTCAGGACTGAAGCCCTTCCTCTACCTACTTCAATCCTTCTGCAAAATGTTTCTTCCAGCCCCTGCAGCTCAGAGCCACTTGACTGCCACTGTCACACCTGGGGCTGTCTCACAGCCCTTACATGACCTGATCCAAAATGCAAAAGGACTTAAGCTGACAAGGAAACCTCTGGCTGTCACAGTTGGATTCATCAGGCTCCTGCACACCCTAAGGTTGTGTGTGCCACGAAATGACATCATGTTTTATCACCTATAGAAAGAGGGCTGATCTGCAGGAGCTGGGACCAACAGACACAGACTGTACCAGCAAGGCATCTACGAGCTCATCATCGTGTTTCCCTTTCTCCAGCAAGGTTCCAATCTGTTCCTTCAGCATCTTCACTTCTCCACACAGCATTTGGTTCCTGGCTCTTGAGGCGTCAAGTTTTTTTTTCAATTCCTCATGGCTTTTTTGGAGAGCATTGTGTTGCCCGGCAAGTTTCTGCAGTGATGCAAAAGGAAATGAGAGTTATAACTCATCATTAAGCCCCAGGTGCTGTGGTGAGCAAAAAGAATCACATATTAGCTAGTAGAATCTCAAAAATGGTATTAGAATACTGTATCTTCCCTAAGGAAGTAGAAATTATAAATGCTACTTGCTGCCTGCTTGCCAGCATCCAAAAAGAGTCTGTCTGCTCAGGAATCCAGGGGGACTAGGCTGATTCTCCACTGTTCTGGATTCTGATTCTCCATTATTCTGTTCAAATGGAGCAGCCCAGAGCCCTACAGACCCAGGAGGTGTGAGGGATGTCTGTGTTTAGGATGAAGAACGCACACCTGGCCAAGGGGCGAGAGGGAGGCTACAGAGTTTGGGTGCAGCTGTAGCAGGGCTCGGCTGTGAAGTGGTGCAGAGCTTCCTGCAGCAGATCAGGTGGGTTTGTGGAATGGCTTTAGGTAGGGTGTAACACAACCTGAAGGCCAGACAAGTTGTTACACACCCCACATCCAAACAGCATTCTGTCAGTTCACAGGATTTTACCTCCAAAGAGTCTTTCTTTTCTTTTTCCAGGCTGCGAATCTTCAGCACGTTCTTCTCTTGGATTGACAACTTCCTTGGGCCAGCAAATGGCAGAAATCCCTCTTCCATCTCAAACAGTGAAGCTCTGATCTTGTTTTCATTCAACTTATGCTCCAGCTCTCGAACCTATGGCACAATAATGACAACTGACACAGAGTTTTACCAGGGGTACAGTGCAAAGAGGACACAGCCAAAGGCAACTCAGATTATTTCTTGATATTATCATGGTTAACTAACACAGAGCAGTGTCTGGTCTTTCAAATTTAAATTTAGCTGCTAATAAACATGCAGATTTTAGGGCATCTGTGCAGGAAGGAGATTTGCCACCAGACCTCTGGGACATCCAGGACACATGGGAGATCTGTGCCTTTGTGGAGTCATATGTGGAGGCCAGGCAGGCACTCCGGAGTATTTGGAATTGCTGCTGCATGAAGCCAAGTGAACTCAGCTTGTCAACTACTCACTGCAGGCTGCTTTCAGAGACAGGAGAGGGAACTGGGCACTGCCTCAGCTCAGTTCCTCTGCCCTTTTTTGGAGGAACCTGCCTCACTTTTGATCCAGTGACTGGATTTACAAGATCCCCACTGACTACAGAAGGGGCCTGAGGAGCCTGGCTCAGAGAGAAATCTCTCCATTACAGCAGAGAACAGTAGGAACAGTGTTCAGATGAACCCCAGGCAGGGGATATAACAGAAGGAAAAGGAATTTGCTCAAGGGAAAGCAGAGGTTAACAATCTCAGACAATCAGTGTGCAAAAAATCAGTTTGATGGCATATAAACAGCAGAAAAATAGGAAAATTACGTGTCAAATTGCCTGAGAGAAGTTTTATTTAGATGCAGACAAAACTGCCTCCCTGCCTCCTGCTGACATTTCAGCTAAACTCTGCCCTTCAGAAGATTCAAGAGTTAAAAGATTTTACTGGAGCTCCCGAGGGAACAACTTGAAAATCTTATCTGGCCTCAATTCTTCCCATCTGACTCCAAGCACTGAACAAAGGTGTCTAAGTCAGAGCACAGACACTGACAGGGCTCCTTCTGTTCTCAGCGGAGAGAGGCACCTTCAAAACACCCTGGGACTTGAACTAGGCTGCCACAGCTCTCCAAGGTCACTGAACTCCTTCCTTTGACAAAGATGTGAAAGATTCCCAGCTGAAATACCAAAGCTTGCAGAGCTGCAACAGAGTCGTTAACATGGTCTGCACACATCAACACAGAGATGTTAAGAATTAATGAAGAACTAAGAGTACTTTTACCTCAAACTGAGGTGATATCTATACTTAGAAAGAGAATTCCAGCTGAACCATGCAGGGTTGTAACTCACCTTGGTTTGGAGAAGAAGAATTTGCTGAGCTCGTCCACGCCAGCTGCCAGAACGGGTCAAGAGACTTTGGATATTCACATCTTCCCCAACTTCATTGGCTAAAAGCTGGGAAAAAGGGATTGACATCAACAATAAGGCTTAAATAGATGTGTTGGGGAGAGGGGAGGAAACGAAGCTCTCTCTAACAGGGAACACGAGCAGTTTTCAATACACACAATTATTTTTGATGTAATGAGTATTTAACCATAACTAACCAGGAATAGAGAGATTGTCTTCATACACACCAGGAGTTGAGCCAATCTCCCTTGCAAAATTCGGACACAGCTGAACTTAGTATGAAGAGCAATTAAATTATTTATAAAAAGGTCAGAGCAGAGTTCTATTTTTAGGACCATATTCTCTACTCTGATCTGCATTGCAGGTTTCCTACACAAAGTAGGGACACCAAAGCAATCAGAGCACATAGTAACACTTAAATCCATCATGAATCAGAGGAAAAGGTTTTTCTGGATATCACTCCAACAAACTCTTTAAACACATGCTTTAGTTCAAGCATGGCCTTTAATCCCATTGATTCCCATGGGACTGAAACCTGCATTAAAACTAAATACATAATTAAATGTATGGGAAAGCAGGAATGAACCTGGATGTAGGTCACAAACACTTCTGCAGATCTGGGACTTGGAAACTCTAAAGGATTTGTGTCCATTGTACAATGGAAATGCTGGACACAGTGGGGGCAGAGCACGAAATCCGTGTGTCCATGGGCACAGCTCCAAGGCAACCACCACATTTGTGTCTTCCCTACCTCCCCACTCATCTGGACTAATTCATGGGGGCCAATCAAACCAAAAGCCTCCCATCTTCCCAAGACTGAACTTCCTGCAGGGATCCCAGCCCCAGCCTGCACCCTGCAGTGGTACCTTTTGGGTCAGCTTCAGCTCCTGTTTCACAGACTGGAGCTGGTTCCGATATTCCGTCACTTTTAAATGGGCTGCGTTCAGTTTTTCTTGCAACGCTTTCACCTCTGGACTTTCAGCCTTTGAAGAGAGGAATGTACTTGGTGAGAACAGAATCCTCAGGGAAAAACTGAACGATTAAGATCCATGGATCCATCAGGACCACAGAAATTCTTTGTCCAGACCTAATTTTTGGGGTATGGAGGAGGTACAGGGGAATTTGGTCCCAGAACTGGTGACAGGGATACAGCCTTGCCATACAAAGGAGAGAGCTGAGTGTCAGCTGCTGACTTCCTCATTTCAATTACAATTCCTACCAAGTTTCCTTCCAGCATTTTCAGAGTTGATTCCTTGATTCCTGCAGCATCACCACCAAGGGAACGGATTTTTTCTGCGGCTGCCTGTAGCTGGAAAAGAACCCCATTGTTAGTGTAGAAAGGATGCAGAGAACAGCATCCTTCCATGGAGAATTAATTAGCAAAAAAGTATAACTTAGATGTTTATTTACTCTAAAAAAAAGCCCACCAAACTTAATTTTCCCTTGTTTTTAAACACAATCAGTAGGAAAACATCGTTGGTTTTTTCTTCCCAAAAAGTCATGTGTTATTTTACTGTAGAATAACTTCAGAAGATGTTTCTGACTTGCTGAGATGGGATCAGATTTCAAGTATGGAGACTTCTGAGATATTTTATCACCAAAAGTGCCTAAAATTAATGTTTATATACATAAATACAAATCCTGTCCAGCCCAGGATATTCCATAAAAAGCAAATAGCTCTACTCAGTAGAGGAATATAAAAGGAGAACTGACTACCTGACACCCTAAAAATGAGATTTAATGGGGTTAAGGCTCATTTTCCTTAGCTGGGAGCTCTAAAATAGCATTTTTTAATCCATGAAGAATAAAGACTCTGTCTCCTCTTGCTTGCCACAGCAAAGGAAGACAGACATACAACCCCTCCTGCTCTGAATCACGCCCTCTGTTGCTGTTGCAAAGATTTCTAAATGGATGAGAGTGCAGGAATTTGGGGCTGGAAAGGCCAGGAAGTGTTGCTTTAAAGGCTTGGGACTTCATGCTTTGAGGTGGGTGGAAAATCTTGATTATTTGCCTGAATGAAAGAAGGCTCTAAGGAAGAACTCCTTCATTAAAGGCGCATCTGGGGAAAAACTAACTCAGAGCCAGTTCTCATTTCACCCCTTTTGATGGGTTAAGGCCACTCTTTCTACCCAGTTCATAAAGTTTTGTAGTTAATGGACTGAGAATGAGGAATTTCAGCTGGAGCTGGCAGCTGCTGGCCCAAGTTCTAAGGAAATTTTCTGCAAACATCCCTTTGCTTACATGGACCACCCCTTGCCAAGTGATTGTTCGGCGGCCACACCTTCCATTCTGTTTGGGGAACATAACCATGTTAAAGCACTTATGATTTGCAGATTTTTCTGTTTCCATGCAAGCAAAGAGCTAAAAATTTATAAAATAACAGTGTTTTCTATCTATCACCCCACATTTTTGATAGATACCTCCTAGTGTCAAACGTTGCTTTAATTTTACACATCATTTACATCTTCATCATCTTCCTGAAATGTTTGTGCTCCTTTCTTTTTGGGTTAAAATCTGAGAATATTTCAAGTTTCTGTTTGAATAATAGTCATTACACTTCTGCAGTAGGGGAGTAGAACCAAGTTGATTTTTCCTTAAATTATTCATGAATTGCTCCACTACTTGTGTAATTTTGTAGGTCCCAAACTACACCTAATACTTCTTTGCCAACCTGCCAACTGTTTGACAAGACCCCTCTGACCAGAACACTGTGGATTTATGCAGGAGTTCTCCAAAATTTAATTTAATCTATGACTTCTTGATCTTTCAGGTAGCTGGGGTGCAATTCAGGTAGATGCATGACTCATCATCAAGTGATGGTGAAAGACTGAGTCAAAATGTATCTGTCAGCATTATTGATTCATTTAACTGACATCTTCTAAGAAAGCAAAGTTCAGGAAACAAAATAAAGATTATAAAAAAAAAAATCACCAATACTGTGTAAGGAAGAGGAGCAGTAGCCAAAGGACAAAGCAAATACTGACATCATGACATCTCATTTTCAATTCAGCAGCCACCTGAGTAAAATTACTTCTGTGAAAGGTTGGCAAAAAGTCACAGTAAATCAGAAAATTTAACCTTCCTGAGTGAAGATTTGCTGTCTTATATGATATAGTTTGGTGTTGTCTCAGTTCTGTAAGTACTTATTCCAGAAAACAGCTTTTATTATGGGGATGACAAAAGCTTAGAAGAATAAAGAACTAATTACTGACTGGTATTAACGAGGTGGAAATGTAAGACAAAGGTGTGAAATTTGCTCCTCCTCACAAAAAATAAATAATAAGAGAAATATCATTGCCAGACTGGTAGAAAGGTCTCTGTGCTTCTACAAATGAATATTCCTACTTGCTGTTTAATAAATCCTTGTCTCACTATAACTCAGGGATATTCTTTCCTAGCTCCTCCTGTCTGCAGAGGTGAAACAGCTGAGGGCACACATCATGGACACAAATGACCACAACCCAAAGCAAACACAGATTTAAGAGCACATTCAACATGGGAACACGAATCAAACCCACTTTCTGTCCCAGAAGCTGGATTTCCATGTTTTAGGGTGCAAAAAGAGAACAAGAAAAACGCCTCACTTCTCGTTCCAGCTCCTTGACTTTGTGGTTCAGCTGCTTCACTCTGGTTCTCTCACTCTCAGCCTCAGCAGTTATCTCACGGTTCTTTTTGGCCAACTCAACTATTTTAGTGGCTGCCACATCTCCAGCTAAACCAGACACTCCTGCAAAGAACACATAAAAGCAGAGGACACATTTTACAGGCAGGATTCAGAATAGATGATGCTTTTGTTCTCTGTCACAATGTACTTTTATTGTCCCATCCCTTCCTCTCAGAGCTGTGCCAGGCACTTAAATGAACAAGTGAGGGAAGAGATGTCAGAGGTGCCAGCTGGATGGGTTGATTCTTTGATTCAGCAGCTCCCCACGGCCACATTTCACACTGTAGCAACAGCCACGTGTCACAAGGCCACAACAGTGGTCGCAGCAACATTATTACCTAGAGAGAGCAGCGGTGTTTCCTGCTCACTGCTGGGAAGGATGGTTAGGAACAGGATTTTTTGGCATTATCACAGAAAAAGACAACACTCTGCCTTGCCTGGTTGTTTACTACTGGACGAGTTGCTGGAACAGAGGTGTGAACATTTCTAGACATCTGTCCTCAAAGGTCAGGCACAATATTACAGTTGGGTCCTGGACAAGGTCCAGGAAATGTCATTGTGCCTATTTATAACTCCCTTGGGATTACACAGGGAGCTTTACTGGATGACTCTTTTTAATTGCTCTTTTAAACAGCCATATCACTGGCTCCCTCATCAGGGAGGGTTTGATTAGAGCCACAAACAAAGCAAACCCCAGGCCTGGCTGCTGTGTCACCTGGCTCTGGCTAACATCACCCAGGTGAAAGAAAGCTCTTGGACAAGTGCAAAATCAATATCCTGGCAAACAAAGTCCACTAAAACCTCCAGCTCAGCAAGGAACATGAGCCTGCAACAACAAACCCTTGGTGGGGGGCGTGAAGACAGAACTTGGTTGCTGTTGTTCCTCTTAACTCTTTCACACTCCTTCAGAGCTCTGCAGTAATGACTTTTCTCTGACCTCTGTGAAGGTTATATTCAAGAACTGGGGTGAGGTGAAGGGTGACAGATCACTCACAAGTGAATGCTGAGTTCCATGTAACCCCAGAGACATTAACAGAGTTACACAGAACACAGCTGAGAAGAGAATTTGTTCCTATGCCACTCTTTAAAAAACTTAAAAGAGCTTTAAACTTAAAATCTTTAATAAACTTATGTAAAGAACATAATTTTTTGTTTCAAAAGCATTTATTTAAAAGCACTTCAAACCAATTCATTATTTTAAAAAGCATTTCCACTGTTCTTACTCCTTCATGTGGTTTGTGTTTCCCCTCCCACCTAGGAGCTACTTCTACCTCAGTTTTCAGGATAAATAATGGCTGCTGAGGAATACAGTAAATACTAAACTTAGCAAAGCCAGGATGGTCCTTCCATGTTAAATTGATGGTCTTCAAATGCATTGCACACACTCAACCAAAGCTTTTCTTTCCCAGGCATTGTGGGGATTGCCACAATGCAGACAGGGAAAACAGAGGCAGGGGATTGGCATCAGCCAGAGAAGCTGCAACAGCACATCTGGCTCCTGGTCCTGACCAGGAAGAGTTTATCACCTCTCCTGCAGGCAAACGACAGCTGATTATTAAGAATTAAGGTGTAATTTAATGTTATTTAGTTCTATTTGTTGCTGTCCCCCTTCTCTTCAAGCCTGGTCATCACTGCTGTCCTGACCAACAGTGGCACCCAGTGGAGGAGGTGCAGCCTGCACATTTCAGTTTTCGGAGGACACAAAAGTCACTTTAGAAGCTGGGTTTTGCATTCATCCAGCATCCTGCTTATGCCTTGTTCAGGCAAAAAATAAAAGGAGCCTGAATAAGGAATTTAACTCTACATAGCTGCAGCAAAGCTCTTTGACATTAACAGGATATTTTCCAAAATATGATTTCTACAAAACATCATAATTTTTATGTCAATAATAGCAAGTTTACTGTTCTGTGAGGAACAGGGATCACTGTGTACCCTAAAAGAGCACTATTCTTTTCAGGGACAACTTTTTGTCATCTTCAAGCAACCCAACATGGTGAGAATACAAAGTTGCTGTGTTTACCCGACAGAGCCAACCTCTCCTCCTGCACTGTTTTCTGAAGCTGCTTTATTTCAAAATCTTTCTCTGACACCAGTTTGTAGAGTCTGCAGTTCTCATCCCAGACCTCTCGGAGCTGGTCCTGCAGCTGCTCATTCTCAGCCTCAAGGACACTAGGAAAAAATAAACCATAATTGCAAATAATATACAACTAGATGCTCCTAGGAATTAAATAATGAAACAACTGCACAGTAGATGGGCTGAGGTTACCAGGAGTGGGTTTACTGAATTAGGCAGAATATCCTAAACCTCAGATAAGAACACAAGCTGATTATCTGATCTATTCAGTTAACTTCTTCTTAAAAATAAAAAACTCCACTTTCTTGAGCTGTCTGGGGCAAAACGGAGCAGGTGTATTGAAGTTACCAAATAGTGTCATCTCAGTCTTACTTACCTGATTCTCCAGAGGAAATCAGGCAGCATTCAGCATGTGGGATATTTGTGCTTTCTTTTCTATAGTTTTGACAAAGCCAAGAGAAGCCAACAGAGCATCGACTACAAAGCTGCCCCTGGGGTCCTTTAAAAATGAATGTTTTAGAGCAATTCATAAAAGACCAATTTCCTGTGTCCTCAGCTGATTCTCTTGGAACCCTGTGAGCATCGGTTTTTGTATTGTTAATGCTGCTTTTTGGAATTCATTTAGAAACAGAGAATATCAAAAAAAGCCCTCTGAATGGGAAGAAATAGCCCCGATTCTCCTATTCTTCAGTACATTTAGAAACATTTAAAGGTTTCATCTCTCTAAGACATCCAGAGAATTAGTAACTCTAATCTCTTTACTGCCCTTATATGATGGGTCCTCCAAACATAAAATCCAGGAGCTGTGGCTTCAAGGGCTCAGTTCAATTGTGGGAGTTCAGAATTATCTGAGCTCTCTGACACGGGGTCCTTGAGAAAACCTGGGAACCAATACAATTACCCACACACCGGTGCCACTTGGGCTGCCCACCTGACCCCAGCTGCTGCTGGTGGAAGATGTAGGTCTCCTGTGCCCTGTGATTCCCATGTGGAAGTTCCTGACACCCTGCAACATCTCAGATATCATCAGACTCCTAAATAAGGTGGATGAATTGACTTCTAGATTCTTATTTTCTACAGGGTAACCCTAAATATTTACACTTTGGAGATTTGATTTGGATAAAGTACAGCTGTTACCTGTAGACACAGCCAAGTCAGGTAGCTCAATAATCATCACCATTTTTTTTTATTTCAAAGTTTTAGCAAGCTTTTAGCACCCATTGGACCTGAGAGCTTTTAAATACAGCCTTCCATCTGCCCATGTCAGAATAAATGACCCCTCAAAGCACTGCCATAAACAGCACAGTCAGTTTAGGAGAGGATCCACAATCCATAATTAAGAAATGCACTTGTGTTTCAAAGCTGGAAATCAAAGGGAGATCAAAGGCAGCTGTTTTCAAAGGAGAAGAAAGCAAGGAGCCAACGTGAGCAGAGGAGAGGCAGAACAGAGTTATTCCCACACGAACCACTCAGAGAAGTGAGCAACAAAACTCAGATCCAATTAAAGACACTTGAACCAGAAGATTTTGGACAGTGGGGGATTAATACGAAAAAAGGGTTCTAAGCTCTTAACACACCTGAGCAGTGAAGTCTTCTGAGATCTGGAGTCCAAGTCTTGAGGAAAAGCACTTGGAGGAGGATGGACAAAAATCCCAACTGCACAGAGCAGGAGTCTCCTCTGAGGAACTTCCCCATCTCAGAGGGACTCTCCCCGTTACAGTGGTAGCAGATCCACCTGAGTGCTTCAGCTACAGAAAATCAGCCAAAAGAAACAAACTGCAGAAGGTACCTCTTTTCACCCTCCTTCAAGGAATCAGAGCCAGGTGGAGCTTACGAGCAGGAATTCAGGTGGTTTCCCAAATTGCATGCCCCATTCAGGCCAAAAAAAAAGTAAGCAATTTAACTGTTATGGAATTGTGTCTTTCCCAACTCTTTTTACAGATTCTCCACGTGATGGGGAGGTTACTTAAATACATTCAAATACAGCAAATAGAGAAGAGAGGATAAAGTTACAGAGAGAACATAACAGAGAGGCAGAAATATCAGCTAAACACTTGCCTAAACAAGATTTGGGAGTAGGATGGGAGGAAGCAAAAAAGAATTCCCAAGGCTCGAAGGAAGGGAGACTTCTGAGAGGAGGAATGTTTTCCAAGTGCTGCTATAAACAGTAGTGACAAGCTGAAATCACTGCCACTGCAGGCCATATGGAGTCCTGTGATCCTGGAACAATCCTCTGATGTGTTGTCATGGGAATACTGCAGAATACATCCTGGTGAATCCCTTCCAGAAACAAATCCTGCCTGGATTTGATCACTCACAACCAGTCCTCTGCTGAATGTACACAAGCAAAGGACAATCCAGATAAATCTGCTACACCTGCCATGTCAGACAGGGACTTTTGACAGTCAGTGACACAGAAACAGAGGTAAACAACAACTCTGGGATTACTCAGGTATAAAGCACTGAACTCTAAATGCTGGGCTTTCCTGTACTCTGCACACTGCCCATGATGTGCCCTGGGAGCACCCAAATCCCTTTCCTCCACCAAACATCTGAACTATGGGAGTGTGCTCAGTTTTTTTCCTCTCCCCCCTCTCAGGCTCAGTTTAAAGGCACAGAAAGGTACAAAATTAATTTCTGGACATAGAGCAGCAATAGGGGATATACATCATAAAGTCACCCCAAGACAGGGAATCAGCCTCCCAAAAATTTTTTTAAAAATCAGATTTCCATCATAATCTTCTACAGATTATCAGGACAAAAAGTTGAAGGCAAGAGGACAGCTGGTAGAGATCAGATCAGGAGCTTAACTTGGCAAATCAGACAGCTCTGGTGAGGCACCGGTGTGTGAAGGAATTTCTTCACCTGGCTTCACCACAACCACAGAGCAAAGCCCTGAACAGCCAGCACTGAAGACACCTTTGGGGTATGTCCAACCTCTGACCTGTTCTAGTTTGGAAAAGAAGGATTAATTGGCTCAGAAGGAAAGGTTGACTATATCCTGGGAGGAAGAGAAATTATCTGAGCTGGGGTTTCAAATCTCCTCCAGTACTCAGCAAAAAAGGAAAAAAACAAGATTAAGGGAGATCCATCCCAAAATGCCCAATGTCCTGGTATTCTTGTGATCCACTAAATCAGGATATGTTGCAAGGAAGGCCCAGGGAGCTCTCTTCTGCACTGCAGGCCTGTGGCTTGCTCCCAATAGCTGCTTTGCCTCTATCCATCCTTGGAAATTATTCATGTAGGGAACCTGTTTGCTTAAGGCTAGGCAGGAACTAACCAACAGTTCAGAGGATGCCAGGGATCCCAAAAGGCAGGATTTTGCCAGGTAGTACCTGGCTGCCCCTCACATGTCACCCTCAACCCCTCTGTCCTACATTTGTAAAACACTGATTATAAAGAGCACAGCACAATGCCCTGAGGATAATTAGGATAATCCTGCTCCTCAGGATAATTAAAGCCCAGTGTGTGAAGACAGAAAGTGTCCTGCCAGCTTAATAATATTGAGTTTCATGAGATCATAAACAAAATATACTTCAGTGACTTCCTGAAGGAATGGTGCTGCCACACCTTTTTACCTTTTGCTGGCATCTTCATTTACAGGGGGTCCTATTTTAAACAGATTTAGATCATTCAGGGCTCTTAAAGTCTCCCTAGTGCTGCCGGTGTCCCTCTGACTGTTCTGCTTTTCCTTCTTCCTCTCCATCACATTTTGCAGCCGCCTTTGCTGTTGCTCCTGATAAGCCTTAAACTGGCTTTTGAAATCTTCATTCACTTTTATGTCTGGCTCCATTGTTTACTAAAAGCAGAACAAGAGGAAGAGACAGAGAGCAGAGATCAGCACTGCTTTGAAAAACACTCCCTTCTGGCAGCTGCTCTGCAGCTTTTCCTCCCTGACCTCTGCCCAGTCTCCCACCACCTTCTCCTCCTCTCCAGCCCCACGGCCTTGCTTCAAGTGCCTTTTTCCATAAATGGCTTTTAAGCAGCCCTAAAAAAAAGGTTGTTGGGTCTTTTTCACTCCAGAATTCAAAAAGCAACGTTTCAAAATGTTCTTAAACAGATCTGTTTAAATAAACATTTTAACAGAGGAGCAGGTTGGGGCCAAATCCAAGAGAACGTGGCAGCCACGTCACACTGGCTAAAGGGAGCACAGAGTGCTTGGGACCATCAGCCTCCCTGCCCACGGCCAGGAAAGGTGGAAATGCCCCCATTTTTGGGTTAATGGGGGACTGACAGAGGAAGAAAAATCATTTTTTTCCTTATGCTCCCTTTGGGCAAGACAAGAGTGTAGCTTACACCTGTCCTCCAAATTTCTAATCACTGAGGGATAACGTTAAGTAACTAAATAATAATGTATTAATTATAAAATATATTTAATTATAAAATATATTATTAATGGATATTTTTAAATAATCATATTGCTACCCAAACCTCTTCTTAGAGAGTTTATCAGAAAGCTTTTGATAAATTCCAGCCCCTTTCTCCTTCTGTTTGACATTTATTGTCAGCAAAAAAACCCTGCTGCACCTTTGGTCTAGAAAAACCAATCTGTAAATACTTCAAAAGACTCGCCCTGCACTGAGTAATTAACACAGGCCCTTTCCCACACTGAGGGAAATCCAATTATCCTGATTAATGCGCCAAAATGCAGCGTATCCCTTTGTGCCAGTGTGTACCTTACGGGCAGAGACTCACCTGGACAAGGTGCACTGAGGACTGACAAGTGCAAAGAGCAGAGTCTGGTGCCTGCACACAGCCCACAGGGCTCTGGGCATGAGAGATCAAAGAATTACGGAATCATTGAGGTTGGAAAATTAATTTTAATTGATTAAAGTTGATTCTGAGATTTGGGGAAGGCCTGTAGAGATAAGGAGTCAAATCCATTTACTTAAGGAAACTTCATAGGAAATTTAGACAGCCCTTCTGGTTTCAGTAACCTTTGGGTTGATAAGTAAATTTATAATTAGATTGGCCCCCACTAATTGGGTGGGTTTAGCCACTGACCTTAAAGATAGCAAAGATAAGCAAGAACATCTTCCAACAGTAGTTGTCTCTCTTCTGAAAATATCCTAGAATTCTTAGTAGCTATTTCAGGCCTTAAATTACCTTCATAATTTTTCTCAGGATTTTCTTTACTTAGACTGCATTACTGATTGATTCATCTATTCATTTATTATTTATTTTACTTATCTATAGGGCAGAAATGTGCACAGTACTCAACTCCATCACACCATGCCACAATGGAAAAGCCCTCTAAGATCCTCACATCCAACCATTAACCCAGCACCAAACCTTGTCCCCAAATGCCACTTCCATGGTGATTCCAACACTTCCCTGGGCAGCCTGTTCCAACGCCCGACCACCCTCTGGGTGAAGAAATATTCCCGAATATCTCATCTAAGCCATCCCTGGCTCCAGCCAGGCGGGGTTGGAGGGCTCCAAGGCAGGGTCACCTGGAGCGGGTGACACAGGAATTCATCCAGGTGGCTTTGGAAAGTCTCCAGAGAGGGACATTCCACGCCCTCCCTGGCCAGCCCTTTCCAGCCCTCTGCCGCCCTCAGCGTAAAGAATGCCTTGGTGGTTTTGAGGCGGAACTTCTTGTGTTTTCGTTTATAAATTTTAATTGCCAACCTGTAACTGTAACCGCCATCCTCGCCCTGTGACCTGCCAGGACCTGGTCCTGCAGCGCCGCGCTGTTCCCCCATCCCGGGAAACTCCTGCCCGCTTTCCCCCTACCCCCCTGGCCTACCCGAACCGGCTTCCCGAGGGCACCGGGAGGGTCCCCCCGGCTGTCCCCGTTGGCTGCTGGGCAGCACCGGGCCCGGAGATGCGGCCCCGGCTCCCGCTCCGGCTCCCGCTCCGGGCCCCGCTCCGGGCCCCGCTCCGGGCCCCGCTCCCGGCCGGACGCGGTGCCCATGGCAACGGGAGCGCGCGCGCCCTTCCCCTCAGCGCAGCCGCCATGATGGCTCCCCCCACACCGCTCCTGTCACCGCCATTCCCGCAACTCCCACACCAATCCCGGCCCCTCGGAGCCTCGGGAGCGGCTCCTTCTCCCCCCTTTGTGGTGGTAGGCAGAGGAAAAGGCGTCGGCGCCCCTCCCCATCCCCATCCGTGCGGAAGCCGCCAACGGCAACAGGGTGATAGCAGCTGGGAATCAAGGAGAGCACCGGCTTGGAATTCACTTTCCAGGAGCGCCGCAGCCTCCTCAGGTGATTTTTATTCAGCTAGAGCAGCTCACGCCATCCCTCTGCAATGGGATGAACGGGAGTTTCCCCCCAACAAATCCATAGGCAAACAGTTGTTACCTCCACTGCTCACTTTTATTTGTATTTAATCTCCCCCTGCTCTGTACAACAGGTCACAGACAGGTGCAGTTTGTGTACCTTGAGATATCTGTAACATCCGAGGCTGTCACCATGGAATGTCAGCTAACAGGAGAAAATGTGCTTTTTTAGCAATTGGCTTTTATTTTCGTGACTGCTGTTGGAGGTACAGGGGGGTTGAGTGTAAAATAACTCACAGAGAAGGGTTTTAATACCTCAAAGGTGATGAGGGGAGAGTTTCAGATTTAATGTTTTTAAATTTTCCATGGGGAGCAGTACCGTATAAATCAGCAAGATCATACACTTTAAAAGCATTAAAACACCAAATTAAGGTTTAGTTTTCACAGTATGTATTTTAAATGTTACATTTAAATGTTACTCAGAAGAACACCTTAAATAAAGTTACAAAATATCATAATCCAAGGGGCTGGTATAGAAAAAGAGGGAAGCCTGTGTCTTCATTAACAACGAATAAATATAACATTTAAATAGCTGCAACATACTTATCTCATGCCTTAAATAAAAATAGATGTTTATATATCTCTCTCAATATTTTAGAAGTCATTTAGTGCTACTGGAAGCTTCTAAATTACAAAGTTGGACACAGAGGATAGAAAATGACAGCAAGGCATTCCTGACACTCCCTGACAGGAGCCAGTTCAGACATCGTGGGTTTGGGCAACGACAGCAAAAGAAGTCACCAGTTTTAGGACCGAGTTGAAGGAGAAGATAAAGGGATTGCACTCCACTATGTCCCCTAAAAACTGGGATGTGGTGGTGTCACTCAGAGAGAGCCAGACCCCAATACCCGCTCCCCCAGTGCACATTCTGAGGCTGCCAGGTTCAGCACAGTGTACCATACACAAAATAGAACAATGCTCTAATGCCATATATTATTTGTTTTCCTCAAGAACTCCTCAATAGGAGGTTTGGAGCTGCAGTATACAGGCCACCCCACCAGGACAGGGATTTCAGACAGCTTCCCACTATTCCTTGGGCTTCCCCATGTAATCCCGGAACATGGAATACAGCACGCCTGCAAGACAGAAAAAAACCCCCACAATTAAAGAACTGTGTTAAATGAGAAATAATGGATTTAAAAATATGAACAGTAAGAGATGTTCTCGGCAAGACAGAATTTCCCTTCCTCCTCAGCTGTATTTTTTTAATAGCAGTGATGAACACTACAAAAATCTTCATATACAGAGAAACTGTATGAAAATATGCCGTCTATGAAAATGCAGATCCTGAGCTAATTCGAGTTGATTTTGTGGCCAAAGTCAAGCTTTTCTGTTGTTCCTGCTGGGAATACAGTATGGACAAAGAGCGTTTCATGGGATATACATTTACACACAGATGAGACCTGGGATGTACAGATCAGGGGCACAGTGTCTCTGTACTTTCAGAGACACAACTGCAGTCCTGAAAATATATATATACACATATATAAAAATAAAAATATAGAATATCATGGTCTACACACGCTGTAGATCTTCCAATGTATTAAATTCAGAAACAGCAACATATTTACAAGGGAAAATATTAGTGTCAGATGAATGTTTCGTTTTTTTGGCCTCTAAAAGGCAGAGAAATAGAACCTCACATTCCATGTCTAGACATAATCAAAACTGCTACTCTGAAATTAAACACTTAAGTACATAAAATCAGATTACTCCAGAAAGGCTGGTCAAGCACCAATAAGGAGCACAAACATCCTGAAATCAATGTTCTGGATACTTCCATCCCGAGGCCGTGCCATGTACACTGCATTATCCACTGGGAGAGATGCAAGAGGCTCTCCATGGGTTGCCCCTCCCAAGGACAGCTCCCATTCCATACGTACCACACGTCAGGGCTCCCACGGCGAAGCCCTGCGCTGCCACACGCATGTGGATCAGGTGAAGGGACATTTTTGTGTCACCTCTGTGCTTCAGCCTGTACAGCCCGTAGCCAACCACAGCGGCGAAGCCGGCCATCCCTGCAAGGCAAGGAGAGCACCCCTCTGAGTGGAGATCCGGGGCATCGGGAGGACTGAAGGGACCCACCTAAACAGAACAGCCTGCAAATCACTGAGCTGTTTAGGTTGGGAAAGACCCTTAAGATCATGGGGTCCAACCATTCCCCCGCAACTGTCAAGGCCACCACGACACCATGTCCCCAAGTGTCACATCTATACAGTTTTTCAATCCTTCCATCAATGGTGACTCCACCACTGCCCTGGGCAGCCCTTTCCCTTGAAGAAATTTTTCCTAATATCCAGTCTAAACCTCCCCTGGCACAACTTGAGGCCATTCTCTGTTATCCAAAAATAAGCCTGTTTTGGTCTGACCCCTCTGGTTTTGTGTAGTGGTAAATCCTGGCCCATCTCCTGGTTTCACTCCAGTGCCACCTCACTCAATGCACAAGTCAGTGCAGGAAAGAGCAAGAGACTTCCAGCAGCATTAAAATGCCAAAGGAGCAGCTCAAGGTGTCAGAATTCCCTGGATATTTTTCAGGCAGAACCAGGGCTCCTTGCACCCCCTTTCCTGGATGGACACTCACACCCAAGACCCCAGCTCAGCTGCTGCTTGGACTCTCAGCATGTGGATGCTCCCTGATGTACCCACTGGCCTGCTGCAGTTGCTGTTTTGGGCGTTGTCACGTTTGGCCAGGTGCCACGAGGGCAGGACAAGTCACATGTTATTGTCCCCAAGCTGTGAGGAGGGAGGCTCTGCCAGGTCTCTTTCCCAGGGCCAGAATTCACTGATAGTCCTTCAGCAGAGCAAATAGCCCCCGGCTTTGCCAGCTCCAACCTCTGAACACTGATGCTCTCACAGAATACATGGCAGCAATGCACAAACTTTTCCATTTCCATCCATTTCACTCCATTTTTAGGATTATTTGCACAGTTTAAAGGTGGCTGCCAAGTTTTAAGCACTGTGTATAATTTACTGAGCAGAGCACAGGCAGTTTGTCTCCCTGAGCTGGAGCATTGCCAGTGCCACCAGGAAGCTATAAACACTTAATTCCTGTGGCACCTTCATTAAATACCAATTAAGAGTTTTAGGGCGTTCAAGCTCTGACAGAAGGCCAAAGGTGAGTTCTGACAATCTGCTTCGGGGAACTGGAACTCGTGGAGGTCATGATACTCCTGAGCAAGGTGGAGACAAAGTCCTGTGACCACGGAACCAGTGACGGAAATCTGCTGGCAAACGCTCGGAACAGTTCACCCCAAGTGACCCTGCTGCTCTCCATTTAAGGTGGCTGGCAATCAAAACGTGTCTCGTGTCAGACAAAAGCTGATCCCTGCTCCCCTCAGAAGCTTTTTGGGGGTCTCAGCAGAGAGGCTGCGAACTTCAACAACTTCCTCAAGCTGGGTAACATTAAATTTATTAAAAAAATGCATTTTGAACTAAGTCATGGCAGCAGAGGGCTGAAACGTTTACCAGACAGGCTGTAATTTAAATCCTTCTAGTTTGTATTTTGATAGCTTTTAAGTCACTTTGTAGTGGTCACATAATTCCCAGGAACTGTGCTCCAGAACAGCTGCACAACACACTCCTTAACCACCTGACAGCATCACTTTAATGTGTTTTCTAACCTCACCTAAAAAGCCTTTCAGGGTTTTTTGGTTTGGGGTTTTTTCTTATACTTGGAGGTTGTGAGTTTTTTTATTTAAGGTAACAGACCTCATTAATTTCCCTCTTTCTTGTAGGACAAATATTATGGGGAAGTAATTTCTAAGTGATTTCCTGTTCACAGAAAAAAGGTGAACAGTGATGGTGGTTGCCCTGTCGATTGTGCAAACACATTTCTCCATTTTTGAACTCACCAATGGGCACAAATGGCGTCTCCTTAAATTTTCTTATCAGCTTCGAGGTCTGGCTGGTGTCTGCCTCATACTCAGAGAAAACGGATTCCTGGCTGGGTGACATGGTGGCTGTGAAGACAAAGAGCCTCGCTTCAGGTTTTGGAAACTCCAAATTAAGAGAACCTTTAGGAAAAGAAAATCCTTTGTGTATTCCACCAGTCACAAATATCCAGGTAGTGAGATATAAGAACAGGAGCCATGGACAGATGGTTTAATTCAAGTGAAGCCTTGGGAAGCAGGATTGTTGCTTACCAGGAGAGATAAGAACCAGTACAAAACCAAATAAAGTAGGAAAGCAAAAAACTTCTGCCATCTGTTTTCACACCGTTACAGATCCCAGTGACCTTCCCATGCTCACAGGCAGCCACAGAAAGCTTTGGTCACTGCCTGCCTTTCCTTTTAAGAATTCCATGCCTCACCACTCCGCTTGGCTTTCGCAGGCTGGTCCTTTATGGCAGTTCTGACCTCAGCAAAGCTCACTTCTCCCCTCTCGTTCCCTGCCAAGAGCAGCAGCCACAGCATTCGGGTTGGGAAGCACAAGCCACTGCACAAGGTCAGCCCCGCCTGGCAGCTCCTCAATCACTACAGCCTATCCCACCTCAACACAATTCCAAATTCCTGATGGAGAACACAGGGATGGAAAACGGCCACCGCTGAGGAGCTGGAGGAAGTCCTGAAGCCCTCAATAGGTGCAGACTCGTGTGGGGACACATCAGGACGAGAAATCACACACAAGCAATTTCTCACCTTCCCCTGAGGAAAATAAAAAGTAGTAAGAGCCCTGAGAAGGGCTCCACTCACAAAACCATCAGCACCAAAGTGAGACCATCCTCCAGAACCTCCCAGCTTTCTGTGCTGGGAATTACACAGATTACACCAAAACCTGTTCCCTCCTCAGTGCTCGGCACAACCATCGTTCAATTAATGACAATTTCTGCCCAGTGACACCACAGAGGGCCCCGCTAGAAAAATCTCTACTGCTATTATTCAGGTTTGCTGCCAACAGCAAAACACAGCTCAGGGGCACATGGAAAGGCTCCAAGCTCTCAGAATAAACTAAGAGGAATTTCATTAAGCAGAGGCCAGTAACCATAGGCAGAGGAGACATTTCAAAGGTGGCTGTGCTCTCTGGTTACGCAGCATTTAGTGCACGCCCATGTGAGCAGACTGACTGGTTTTCAAACCATTTCCTCTGCAAGGCCAAAGGATTTGGCCTCTCTATGCCTGCTATAACCACCCTTATTTGCTAAATGTAAATTATAATTTTAGCCTGACTCATTCAGAGAAGGAAACAAGAGTTCCCTACCACTCAGCAAAGGAGGAGACAGCCAGAGGTTAGATTTACACAAGAAAACTATATTAAAAGTGAAACAATTCATCCACCACGAGAAGTTTCTGTGACCTTCAGCTCAGACCAAGATGAGCACAGGGCAAGAGGAAACCATGTGAAACACACGGCCCGGCTGCCCTGACCTTGCCGACACCGAACAGGGAGGTCAGGGCACCTGCGTCACCCACGGGGGACACTGAGGGAGGACCATGGGTGGGAAGTTGACAGGTCCCAGCATCCCTCCCGGCAAGGTGGAGGCTCTAGGTACCCCCAGGCTGCCTTCCGCCTACCCAGCTCCACATGGGCATCCTTCCCCACTCCAGCCCCAGGCCCCCGCACCCCACACAGGGGCTCTTCCCCAAGGCAGCCCCACTCACCTTCACCGCACTCCGGCCTTCCGCCCCAGGTTCCCGCACCCCATATGGGGCCTCTGCCCCACTCCAGCCCCAGACACTTTCACCCCACATGGGAACCCTTCCCCGCTCCAGCCCCAGGCACCCGCAGCCCCCTCCAGAACTGTGGCTGTGTCCCTGGCTGTGCCGCGGGTGCCGCCCGCCCCAGGCCCGGCTCTCACCGCAGCGATCCGATACCGGCCGGCGTCTGCCGCGCCTAGCCCCGCCCCCGCCCCTTATTGGCCGCCTACGCCCCGCCCCTCAGCCGGGACCACAACTCCCAGCGTGCTGCGCGCCCGCGCGCTCGCCAACAGCCAATCCGGAAGGCGCCCGGGGCCACCGCTTCCTTATACGGGCGAGGGGGGCGTTGACGTAAGTGCGCGGCGCTGCGCATTGCGGCGGGGCGGCGGTGGCGCGGGGCGGCCGACAGGGGGCGCTGCGGGGCCCAGCCCCGCCTCAGTGGCGGCCGGCGCGGGTTCGCGGTGCCGAGAGCAGAGCTCGGGCTCTGGTTTAGCCCCAAAACAGGGGGGCCGGCATCGTCTGCAGGGTGCAAAAACAGGGTGGAAAAGCTGTGGCTTCTGCAGCTTGTCTGCTTTTCGCTTCAGAAACTTCTCGCGTTGTCACACTGTGACGCGGAGTCAGATGGAGTGACAGGACAAAAGCGAACAGTTTGAAATTAAAAGACGAGAGCTGTAGATTAGATATTGTGAAGAAATTGTTCCCTGTGAGGGTGGGGAGGCCCTGGCACAGGGTGCCCAGAGCAGCTGTGGCTGCCCCTGGATCCCTGGAAGTGGCCAGGGCCAGGTTGGGCATTGGGGCTTGGAGCAGCCTGGGACAGTGGAAGGTGTCCCTGTGCAAGGCAGGGGGTGGGACGTGTGCGGGAAATCCCGCTATGAAAAGCCTGTGTCCATAAAGGAGACAGAGCAGTGCAGCAACTTATTCGAATGAAGGGAGAGAGGCCGCTGGGGCACACGCTCTCGAGGTTTCGAAGGGCGCAGCCTCCTTCTATCCCAAACTCTCGGCCGCACGTTGTCCTCTTCCTTTCCCCATTGCTGAGGTACCAGGAAGGTGCAGCCTTCCCAAACTGCCTACCACATACTCCCCCTTACACATTATTTGTCCCCTAAGTTTAGAAACTCAGGGTTGTGTTGCCCCATTTGTCTGTTTGAGGAGTCAAACTGTCTGGGTGGTAACAAACCTGCAGCTTGAAGCTGGTGGAGACATTAAGACCCATTTCAAAGACGTTAACACCCATCCCTTCACCCATGGAATTGTTTGTAAAGACATCAGCACGTCTTCCCTATCAGACGGCATGGTCTTTAAGGTCCCTTCCAACCCAAACCATTCTGAGATTCTGTGAAAGTTGGGCTCTGCCTTTGTCCATTGCTGAAGAGCTTCCACCTGATGTCAGTCATAGAATGGTTTGGGTTGGAAGGGACCTTAAAGCTCATCCTGTTCCACCCCCTTCCATGGCCAGGGGCACCTTCCACCAGACCATGTTGGTCCAAGCCCCATCCAACTTTGAACACTTCCAGGAACGGGACAGCCACAGCTTCTCTGGCTTTCCCTCAGTCTGGTTTTCCTGCTGGTGAATTATGTCATTGACTATGTCTTCCCAAATTTCAGCTTTCAAGCAGAGCTCTCTTTACCCGCACTGTGTGCCAGGATTTTGATGCCCAAAGACAACCTAGAAATTGCTCCTGACTTAAACCGTTCTCTGGAGGAGGAAGAAAAATCCACTGGGATCCCAAAGATGCCTTAAACCTTCTCCTAAACCCGAGAACAGCTCATCAGACCAAAACAGCAAAGATGAATCCTTTTGTCCCTCCGCCCAGTGCTCCTGTGTGGTGTTTTTGCCTCACCATCTCCAAGCTGGGAGAAGGCAGAGCTGCTGCTCCTGCAGGGTCACTCTGCCACAGACACGTGGCATTTTGGGCAGCACAAAATAAAGTAGCTCAGACAAGTGCTGCATCTCTCTAAATGTGCTTCCCATTACCCCTGATCTGGTTACCTTAATTGCCAAAGCCATTAGGGCTCTGCAGTCTGAAAGGAAACAAAAAATCTATGCAATTACCAGCCCCCAAATTGAGTTAAAATTTTGTAATATATTACAGTGAAGGCCACTTTCTCCAGTGACTCTCAGAGGCACATTTAATTCCCTGCTTCAGGGCAGAAACTCAATTAAAAACAAAAACTTATTTCATTTTAACTGCTGGCCTAATGAAACCTCTGTCACCTGCAGCTTTCCTGTGTGCGTGTCCAGTGTCTCAGCTCTATGAGTGGCTTCTTGCTCTCTGCTAATGTGTGTGTTGCACACACATTATTATAATATATATTTATTATAGGGTATATTTTAAGTGCAGTGGCAGCAGCAGCTGATGGTGGCAAACATGGAAATGGGTAAAAATAACACAAATTTCTCTCTGTGAATCCACCTGCCACAGGGCAGGTTGGATGTGCAGCTGTGGCCATCACTGCTGCTCTGCTCTCCTGTTTTTACCAGCGTGGTTTGCGGTGTATAAAACACACCAGGAGTGGCACAGGGAAATCCTTGGCACAGCCAGGGTGTTCCCATGGCCCTGTTTGTTGGTGAGATGAGGAAACAAGCAGGAAACTCACCAATGCTGATGTCCAAAAACTCCTCCAATAAACCACTTCATCAGAAACACTTTTGGCAGAGGCCATTTCTGCTCTGGCAGGGGATGAGGATCCTGCAGCATCCAGGTGGCAAGTGGGTTGTTCAGATTTCCTGGAAAACACACAGATTTTTACAGCAGGGTCGCAACCCTGGCAGCTGCTGTAGATGTCGTGCTCAGACAGAGGGTGGAGATCATTCCTCCAGTGCTCCCAGGGAATAATGAACACCAGGAAAAGCAAAACAAAACCAGTGAGGTTACGCTGAGCTCACATTTCCTGACTGTGCTCTTGCACAGTGAAAGAAGTTACTAAAATCCTGATCTGAGCCTCTGGCAGGATGGAAGCAGGAGAAGAAGCTCCTGTAAGTGCCTTTTCTGCTTCTTGCTTGTAGACACAACTGCACAAGAAACCTGGCAAGGTTCTCTGTTGTTTCTGAGAAGTAGCCCGTTTGGGATTGGGATTAATTTCTGAGCTCAGCCCTCCCTTCCACTCTGAGCTATGGGATGGGGATGTGGACGCCAGTGCTGGGCTGATATGGAGGGGGAAAGATGTGGCAGAGGGAGGAAAAGCATCTCAGTGGGCTGGAAGAGACCCCAAATGCAAATTTTGGGAATGGTTTGTCCTGATATGGGCACAGGGGGTGTGAGGGGGAAGGTGTTTAGGAGTCTCGGGTGTTGTTGTGATCAGCAGCGTGGGCAGCTTTGCTTTCCTCTCAAAGGCCTGCAGTCACAGCTGAGGGTGAATCTCCTCCAAAATGTGATACAGAAAAGAAATATAAAAAAGCTCATTCCCAGACAGATCTTTTTGTGGCATTTTCCCATGGCAGATCCCTGCACTCCCACTGCTCTGTCTGAAGTGCTCTGCAGCACTTGCCAAAGAATTGTGAGACAGCACAAAAACATTTCAATCCAGCTCAAACCCATTTTCCTTTTCTTTTCAGCTGCCTGGAACTGCCTGGAATGCATATGTAAGCAAATTTAGTCATGGAAACGCAGCAGGTATGTCCAGAGCTTCACCCCTTACAGCTGCACACCCACAGGCATCCTCAGCACCCCACTCTGAGCCTGGGGTGTTTTCCTTAACCCCAGTGGGATGCAGGGTTTTTGTGGGGAGGGAGCCATCCCTAAAACCTGCAGAGCCACCATGGGAATATGTACAACCAGCACAACCAGGGACCAACAGCTTCGTGTTCTCATTTCTGCGTGGCTGCGGCTCTCTGCAGGGAGAAACAGATCCTCAAGGAGAGACTGGAGCTACACAGCCAAACGTGCTTGGGCTTGCTGGAAAATGAGCCCCCGGGGAAAGATAGGCAGCTTTGGCCATGGCTGAAAAAATGTGTGCTTTAGGGGTGGAGGGGTGTTTACATGATTTTTTGCAAAACTGTTTTTTGTTTTGCTGTCAGAATCTGAAGATTAACCTTGATTTTTAAACTCCTCATTAACCTTCATGGTGCCAACAGCACCAGGCAAATCCCCTCTCTCACTGTGTGAAATGGGCTCCTCAGTGACAGCATTTTTCTTGAAAATCAGATTCCAGAAATAGGAGGCTCCCAATCACTCACCATTTCCTGAAATCGGGGCTGCAGCTGTCTAAACACTGACATCCACAGTTCCAGGGAGTGATCACTGCAGGGGTGGTCTCATTCCTCGTCTTTTCCAGAATTGATTCCAGCAATGTTCTTCCAGCTGAATCTCTCCCTCTAACCATAATTCAGGGCTGGATTCTGTGTGGAGCAGCCTGGTCTAGTGGAAGGTGTGGTTGGAATGAGATGATCTTCAAGGTTCATTCCAACCCAAACCATTCTGGGATTCTATGAATTCTGTATTTTCCACTTACTAATGCCTTTTACAAGAATCCATGTCTTGGTGTCCTAGAGTTGGCACGGAGAGGGGTCAGTGTCCTCCCAGGAGCAGGGAGATGTTCAGCATTTCCCCTCTGGGAACAGCCCCACTGACATGAAGGTGCTGGTGGCAGGTTCTGCTTCACCAAGAACTGAGATGCTGCTTTCTCAGTAGTGACCCAGGTGAATATAAGCAGCTCACAGTGAGCTGTGGCAGTGGATTTCCCGTAATTTGGAGCAGAAACTTCCCCAAAAGCTTGTGGTGGTGTCAGGTGGAAGTAGTGATTTATGTCAGAGGAAACCATGCTCATTCATTTTCAAATTTTATGTGTCCGAGTAAGAAAAGCAGAATTAACTTGGGGTTTTAGTTTTTTTTATATGTACATGTAGACAGCTATCCCCGTGCTTAGGCAAATGCCAAGTTGTGCAAAATACTCACCAGACAGTGGCAGAAATTTAAACCTGTGAAATGCCAGTACCTGAAGGGAGCCTACAAGAAATACAAAGGGGGGCTTTTTTACAAGAGCATGGAGTGACAGGACAAAGGGTAATGGATTCAGACTGAAGGAGGGTAGGTTTGGATTAAATCTTAGGAAGAAGTTCTTTGCTGTGAGGCTCTGGCATAGGGTGCCCAGAGAAGCTGTGGCTGCCTCATCTGTGGAAGTTTCCCAGGCCAGGTTGGATGGGGCTTGGAGCAACCTGGGATAGTGGAAGATGTCCCTGCCCATGGCAGGGGGCAGAGATGATCTTTAAGGTTCCTTCCAACCCAAATCATTTCGTGATTCCATAAACGAACGAAAAACCCTCTGTGATGTGATGTTTGCTTCCTATGTGAGTTGGAACAGCGCTTTGATCCCTTTCCCTTGCTTCTAGGCAGCCCCTTGTCAAACACAACCTCAAGAGTGACAGCAACAACCACAGACCCGTGGCTGGATGCTGCCAATTCAAGTCAGTACCCGTATGAGTACCTGGATGAGGAGGATTATGGGCTCTATGGCCTCTGCACCAAAGAGGAGGTGCTCTCCTTCAGCAGGGTGTTCTTGCCATCATTTTACACCGTGATCTTCCTGGTTGGCATGGCTGGGAATGCCCTCCTGTTTATTGTCCTCCTCATGTACATCAAGAAGAAAAAGAAGATGACTGAGCTGTACCTGCTGAACCTGGTAGTTTCAGACTTCTTCCTGCTACTGACCCTTCCTTTCTGGGCTCTACACATTTCTCAGTGGGTCACCTGGGACATCTTGTGCCCGGTCTTAAACGCCATGTACACTCTGAACTTCTACAGTGGCATCTTCTTTGTGAGCTGCATGAGCTTGGACATGTATCTGCAGATAGTTCATGCTTGCTCGCCTCACAGCTCCATGGTGTGGAGGAATTCCATCCTCGTCTTGTTGGTGATGTGGATCCTTTCCATAGCTCTCTCCATTCCTGATGGCCTCTTCACCAGCACAAGACAAATCCACAACGAAACCATCATGTGCACCCAGGATTATGGCCAGGAACACTTATTCTGGAAAGTTGTCTTTCAGGTGATTCAAAACATCCTGGGATTCCTTTTCCCCTTCCTCTTCATGACGTTCTGCTACTGCCGCATTGCGTGTGTCCTCAGCACCTCGCAGATACCTGGCTCCAGGAGAGCTCTCTGCTTAGTCCTTACTCTGGTGGGGGTCTTCTTTGTCCTGTGGTGTCCTTACAATGTTGTCCTCATCCTCCACTCCCTACAAGATGTCGGTGTGATCAGGAGCTGTGAAAGCAGTAGGAAACTGGACTATGCCTTGCAGATCACAGAGAGCTTGTCCTTTGTCCACTGCTGTCTCAACCCCTTGCTCTATGCTTTTGTGAAGAAACGGTTCAGGGCATATTTGTGGAAGATCCCTCAGGCCATTTTCAGGAGAGGCGCTTTCTTCCCCACCCAGGAGTCCCAGACGAGCCCCTCTGGCAGCAGATACCCAGTTGAGATAGAAATCTTGAGCATCACAAATGCATCATAAATATTCACATTATTTACATTATGTGTGTGCCCTCTATGCTGTATTTTACTGGTCCTGCCCATGATGGAGTTGGTGTGAGCCCACAGCACTGTGTAACCAGATAGTTCATCCTAGAAACAACCTCGAGATGAAGGACTTTCCATATTGGGATTGGAAAAGTACACATGGGATTTGTTTCTGTTGCAAGTGGAATTATTATGAAAGGATTGTCCTGGATTTACACTAGTGGAAGAAACCCAGTTCTCATCTGGAGTATGTGAGGCATTAGCAAATAAAGGAGCAGATTTCTCAGTGTTGTGCCTTAAAAAATGCAAACTGAAACTTCAGAAGAAATTCTCCTCCACCCTGGCATGGGCTGGGAAATGGATTTCCATGCTCATCCATCAGGCCAGAAACACAGCCAGGGGGTGGCTTTGCTTCTCCTGGCTTCTTACCATCTGCCAGATGATTTAACTGGGTGTGAACAAGTTCAGAAACCAGCCGAGGTGGCAAAATATCTGAAAGAGAAATACAATGACAATTCTAATGAGAACAAGCTCCTTGCAATAGGATGGGCTTTGGCATGTGCCTATCGCACACTGCAGCAGGTAAAGGCATGGTGGGCAGTGGTCCAAATACAAGTATGGGGAGGCCTGGCAGATTGATTACATCACACTGCCTCAAACCCGCCAAGGCAAGCGCTGTGTGCTCACAATGGTAGAAGCCACCACAGGATGACTGGAGACCTACCCTGTGCCTCACGCTACTGCCCGGAACACCATCCTGGGCCTGGAAAAGCAAGTCCTTTGGAGGCATGGCACCCCTGAGAGAATCGAGTCTGACAATGGGACTCATTTCAAGAACAGCCTTATTAACACCTGGGCTAGAGAACATGGCATTGAGTGGGTGTGCCACATCCCTTACCATGCACCAGCTGCAGGCAAGGTGGAATGGTGCAATGGATTGTTGAAAACCACCTTGAAGGCACTGGGTGGGGGAACTTTCAAAAATTGGGAACAGTATCTAGCAAAGGCCACCTGGTTAGTTAACACCTGAGGTTCCACCAATAGAGCTGGTCCAGCCCAATCTGAATCCCTGCATACAACAGATGGAGATAAGGTCCCAGTAGTGCATGTCAGAGGTCTGCTAGGAAAGACTGTGGGGATAAATTCTGCCTCGAGTACAGACCAACCCATCCGTGGGGTTGTCTTTGCTCAGGAACCTGGTTGCACATGGTGGGTAATGCAGAAAGATGGAACAACACCTTGTGTACCACAGGAGGATCTGATTGTTGGGTGAGAACCATGCCTGTGTACCACTGCTCACTGAGGGTCACTGTTTGTACATAGCTGTGTATATATAGATATGTATGTATTGATGTGTGTGTTTAGAGTTAGAATATATTTGTTTGGGCATTGAGCCAACGATACAGGATAAGGGGTGGAATGTCTTGGGGTGACCTTATGATGTGTATCCCATATCGCTGCCTATGCCCAGAAATTAACTTTGTGCCTTTCTATGCCTCTAAACTGAGCCTGAGAGGGGGAAGGAAAAACTGAGCAAAACTTTTTCAAAGCAGTTTGCAGCAGAGACTGAGAGCTGATCTTGCTTTTCCTTCCCTGGAATTTCGGATTTTCTCCCTTTTCTACTGGACTGCTTCAACCTCAGAGCACATCAGGAGGCCTTTCCACCGAGCACAGAGGGCCTGGCCCTGGGCCAAGCCCCAGCTCCGAGGAGACCAAAGGGAGGACTCGAACACTTTCCCAGGTTTTTTCTCCACAGCGAGAGATTTTATTATTTAGCATTATTTTCCTTTTCCCATGTGTTTGGTAAATAAATAGTCTTATCTCCTTCACTTTCCTTCGAGGAAAATTTATTTTTTCCCGAATCTGGTGGGGGAGGGGTGGTTGTGCCTTCTCTCAGAGGATATATTTCTAAATTTGGCCAAACCGGAACACCGGGATAATCTCATTTTCTACCAGGAGATACAATGGGAAGCACTGGACACCTTTAAGCTGAGTTGTTCCAGGTCATGATGAGCTGTGCCACACTCAGACCTGCTGAGCAGGGAGCTGTGACTCTCTGAGGGATAGAGCTTTGGTTAGAGATCAGTTCGATCATCAATGATTTGAGACCAGTTCGATCAGAACAAAGTTTAAACCAGTAACAACCAGTGAGGAGGAGAAAAAAAGTGGGCTCAGCAGAACACTGGTGGAGGTATTTGCCTTCCAGAGATCTGGTTTGACAAGATAAAAAAGATCCATGGATACCACATGTAACATAAATATTGGCTTTGCAACACTGCACAGTGAGAGCATGGCCTGAACAGACAAGCGCAGAGAGCTGTTGGCTAATCCTTATTACCCAGTGCAGTTTTGAAGTTCAAGGTTCTGAGTTTGCTGACTTATTTAAAGGTGTCATTCACCCCAGATGCTCCTGAACCTTAAATGGTTGCTTTCCATCCTGAAAACCTATTAAGCCTGAGAGTTGCCTAGAGTTGTACAAATAAAATTATTAATTTAAGAGAAGGCACTCATCACCTTGATTTTGTTACATAGGGTTGCAGGACCGAGAAGGGCTTTGAGTTGATCACTGATGTTATTTTTCTTCCTAACATTGCTACAGTGTTTTTCCAAAATGGTAAGGTTGGGAGCTTTCCTTAAAAAAAGAAAGCCAGAATAAATATTTAGCTCATGTTATGATGTGGCTTTTATTCCACGGATCAGGTCACTGGAGGGAATGTAGAAAGGGACAGCAGCTGGGAAGCAAAAAAGAAGATGAAGATGGTGATCCCAGACAGAGGAAGGCTTGTGGGACTGTGGAAAACTTATGATGGGATGCTCAGGGGAAGGGCAAAGGTGGGGAAATAGAGGGGAGTAATGTCACTCTCCATCCTACATGAGAAGAGGTCCAAGCATCAGTGTCTGGGACAGGCTGTGGTGACAGTCTGGGTAGATCAGGGTGGCAGCACTCAGAGGAGCAGTGCCAGATGGGACACAGGGTCCCTGCCATCATCTCCAAACCCCATCTGGAGAGAGGGGAGCTAGGGAGCTTGAGAAGCAGAATGGAAAGTGGGTAAAGAAGTGCTGTGGTCTCTGTGAGCACAGCTCTCCAGCCAGGGGGTGGGTGAGACATTTGCAAGCTCTGGACTCATCTGGTGCCAAGCAAATGCAGTGACTCAAGCTCTCCTCACTCGTGGGGCAGTTCAGCTGCTTTACTTTGCACTCAGACAGAGCAGTAGCACTTGCACTGTTCATTGGCAAAGCACTCCTGAGATGCTGTGTGTTGTGGAGAATGTCAAAATGTCAGAGACTTTTCCTTCTCTCGGCTTTTGAGACTAAATTGGCTCAGCTGTGACCCACTTCCCTTGGTCCTGTGCTCATCTCCAGTAGCATGTCCAACATCCACTCTTGGTTTCATTTTTTCAGTGGGTGTCCATAGCCTGGTCTTAAAGGCAGAAATCACAGAGTGGAATTCTCTGAACATTTTCCTTACAAAATCTGGGCTCCATGGGGTCTAGAGAAGGGAATTTGCCTCATGCCCAGACCCATCCCCCTAACACTGCATGGGTACTCCAATGAGATTCCAACACACCTTCCACCTTAAATCCTCGGTTCATCCAGGGATGAGTTCACACCAGAGCTCTCTGCAGGAGCAAGGCAAACACTCGCTGCCAATGAGGACAGAGGTTTTCAGCTCTGCATCTGCCTATCAGCTGCTGCGTGGGAATAAAGTACGCATTCCCACCCCACTCTGTCTCTAGTCCCAGCTCCCAGACGGGCACAGAGCTCTCATGGTGCTGTGGGTGATTCTCCTCTGTACCTTGGTGTCATCGCTGCTCGGTGGGCTCTATGTCCTGGGTGTATTTCGGAGACAGAGACCCAATGAGCCGCCCCTGGAGAAAGGTACCATTCCCTGGCTGGGCTACCTGCTGGAATTCAGAAAGGACAGCTCAGAGTTTCTCAAAAGGATGCAGAGGAAATACGGGGATGTTTTCACGGTGCTGATCGGTGGCTATTACTTCACCTTCGTGATGGATCCCTTCTGCTTTGGCACCATCGTGAAGGAATCACGATCTAAACTGGACTTTAGGACTTCTGCAATTCAGTTGGTCATGCAGGTTTTTGGCTACAAGGCCACCGAAGCCACTCATAGCATAGTTCATACCTCGAGCACAAAGCACCTGATGGGAGATGGCCTCACTGTCCTCACACAAGCCACCATGGAGAGCTTTCGGAAGCTGCTGCTCTTCAACCTGAGCTCAGGAGAGAAGCGAGTGTGGCAGGAGGAAAACCTCTTCCACTACTGCTACAACATTGTCTTCAGGGCCGGGTACCTGGCTCTGTATGGCACCGAGCCATCCCGAGGGGCAGGGAACAAGGAGGAAGCTGAAGAGCAGGATCGCCTCCACTCCAACCAGCTCTTCCAGGAATTTCGGAAGTACGACCGCCTCTTTCCTCACCTGGCCTTTGCTATGTTGCCTCCCAAGGACAAAAGAGAAGCTGAGCGGCTGAAGAGACACTTCTGGAACGTGCTGTCTGTGAAGAAGGCCTGGCAGAAGGACAATATCAGTGGCTGGATAAGCGATCAAGACCAGCTTCTGTCAGAAAATGGTGTCCCCGAGTACATGCGGGATCGTTTCATGTTCATGCTCCTCTGGGCATCCCAAGGCAACACGGGCCCAACTGCATTCTGGCTCCTCTTGTATCTGCTGAAACATCCAGAGGCTCTGAAGGCTGTGAGAGATGAGGTGGATAAAGTCTCGAGGGAGAGTGGGCAGGAGATGAAGGCAGGGAGCCCCACAGTTACCGTCACTAGGGACATGCTGAACCAGACTCCCCTGCTGGACAGTGCCTTGGAGGAGACCCTGAGGCTAGTGGCGGCCCCGATGCTGGTCAGAGCTGTCCTCGAGGACACCAGCCTGAGGACAAGCAGTGGAACAGAGTTCACCCTCCGCAGGGGAGACAGGTTGGCTCTGTTCCCACACATCTCTGTGCAGATGAACCCAGAAATCCATGAGGAGCCTCACAAATTTAAGTATGACCGATTCGTAAACCCAGATGGCACCAAGAAGGATTTCTACAGAAACGGGAAGAAGCTGAAATTTGTCAACATGCCATGGGGGGCAGGAGTTTCCACCTGTCCTGGGAGGTTCTTTGCCACAGCTGAAATGAAACTGTTTGTGTTCTTGATGCTGAGTCACTTTGACCTGGAGCTGGTCAATGAGGAGGAGGAGATCCCAGCCATAGACATCAGCCGCTGGGGATTCGGGACGATGCAGCCTGTCCACGACGTTCGCTTCAGATACCGGCCACGCTTTTAACTTGGAGAGTCCTGGTGGTGTTCTTTGTTCTGGTGTCACCTGTGAGACAAATTGCCTGCTCCCGTGGTTATCAGACCCGTGTGGTGCCAACACTGATATGATCTTGTTTGCTTAATGCTTATCATGGCTTTTGTTTTAACTTCCTTCATATATACTGCTCCTCCGTTGTTGTATTGATTATGGGATAGAAGTTAATCTGCACAGAGAGACAAAACGTGCCCTGCCAGGCTACTCCAGCCCCATCCCGGGGCCATCAGCCCATTGAAAGCCAAGAGGAGCACAGGGTCATATCGGCAGGTGGGAACCCAAATTATGTTTCCAAGGAACAAGGATTTTGTCCATGTCCCTCCCAGGGCTGTCCCAGCAGAGCCATCAGCCCCACAGTCCCGGTGTGTCTCCCATGGAGATGTGTCACTGGGAACAGCTCTCCGAATCACCAGCTGGGATAAGGCACATTGTGTCAAGGCAGGGGAGACATCCTATGGGGTGTAGGGGAAGAGCATTTTAGGACTGCACAGGACTTACAGCAGAGTGGTTTTGGGGAGGAACCAAAGGGGGATAAAGGATGGATTTAGGTGGTTTGGAGTAAGGGGATAAGAAAGACTGGTTGGGTGCAAATAGGTGACTGGTCCATACATTTGTCTGGTGACACCCTGCACCTGATCATTTATTTTCCACATGAACTATGATTGGCAGGATGGCATCAGCTTGCGGTGAACCCCTGAAAGGTCATAGAGCAGCAAATATTCTCTCCAGAGATGTAAGAATTTCCTTGAGGTTTTCAAATTGTCTTTTCTATGGTCCCCTCTTTGTATCTGATGAGACCCCCTAAGGGAGCAACCTCAATCCCATATGGGCTACAGCCGCTGTGGCCTTATAGCCCTCAAACTGATCTGCTGGATCAATGCAGGATAAAGCTTTGCTCTACAAGCTCTGCTTTGCTTTATTACCCTTCAATAATTAGGGCTCTGACCACTTCCTTACAGAAGTTAAATCCCAGCCTTTCCTGAGCAGAGAACAGTGGATTCATTTTAATGCTGACACTGACGCCATGAAGATTTTTTGCTTTTTCTTTTATACCCCTGTTATACCTTTTTTGCAACTTCTGTATTCTTAGTGCTTTTTGCCTGCATTCTTGGCCTTGTTTGTTCAGCTCGGAGACTCAACATTTTAGAAGCTTTATAGGTAGGGATCAGTGTGCCCCAGAGCCCAAGGTCCTCTCCAGAACACATTCTGTAACCTGAGATAGAACCATCCAGGGGAAGGTTCCTTGGGGAGGGGGGCTCACTTGAGCCTCTCATTGGGGAATCTTTGATAGATATGTTAATTAGTAACACCTAG
Source organism: Corvus cornix cornix (assembly GCF_000738735.6). Taxonomy (NCBI): domain Eukaryota; kingdom Metazoa; phylum Chordata; class Aves; order Passeriformes; family Corvidae; genus Corvus; species Corvus cornix. The sequence continues at coordinate 2,428,539 of NC_046333.1, read as the reverse complement.
AATGTTATACCACATCTTTTGGGGGTGGGTGCATTGCGGGGTGCATTTTGGTGCATTCCACCTGGACATAGTGCACCTAAGGATCCTTAAAATAAATACCAAGGTAAAATCCCTTTTCCCCTTCTAACCATATTTGACTCTTGATTTTAAGACCAGGAAAAGGCATCAACACTAACCTTGGACTTTGGAGATTATTTATGGTCGAGGAATGAAACTCAAACATTTTCACACATATCCAAACATCAGATCCAGCTTTGTTCTGCAAAGGGCAGGGTGATGTTGTAACTGTGTGTTAAGGGCAAACTATCCCAGCCTGCCAGACTGGTTGTTAGTCCTGACCTCATGGTGGTGGTGGTGGAAATTCAGGCAGAAACTATCAAGCAGTTGTGGCAGAACCAAGGGAAACAAAAACTACCTGTGAGGCTTCATTCTGACAGCTGATATATCCACTAGCAGTTCCAGCATCTTTTCACTCCTTCCATGCTCCATCAACAGCTCTCACCTATTTTTCTTGTCACCCATGAGTTTATTCCTCCGAAGCACTTCTCATATTCTGGTCAGTGCAAGATCCAAACCATGCTCAGGAATACCTTGGGATAGCTGGGCAGCTCAGAGCCATCATCACATCCTGACCAAGTGATGTCCTCCTTCCAAAGCTCTAGGAAAAGGATTTTTTGTGTGGATATCTTGCGTGGAAGTTGTTCCGTGCTCATCGACAGTGTATACTGGTTATCACAAAGAGTCCAGGTCAGAACTGAGGGGCGAGGGATGTGTGCTGCACAAATAAGGACAGAGCTCAGGGAAGGGATATAAAAATAATGACAGTGATTCCGCAGAAAAATCTGGCTTTACTTGCTCATCAGAATGGTTTATTTAACCTAACAATGTTGGGTCTATAAAAGATCTCAGACATGCTCAAATGCATGCAGTTGTGAGAAGCAAAAAAAAAAAAAGAAGTCATATATGAAAGAGTGTGAAAGCTCCAAGTGAGTTAATCTACAATTAAGTTTTTTGTTTAGATAGGTTTTTCACTGGCACTGAGCTTTCCATCCCGAAGTGCATCAGCAAGAGCAAAGAACCAGCCTGTGCCAACAAAAAACCTGACTGGATTTGTAAAAGAAGTTAAATTGGATGGAATCCAGAGTCTTGAAAGGTTTCCTGGGGGGCAGCCCTCATTGCAGTGCCTGTCCCACCAGAGAACTGAGCACAGAGTCTGGCCCTAAGCCCTTGGGTTTCTCTCCTGTAGCACACAGTGAAGACAATTTTACTTCAACATTTCAAGTTTTACAATCTATTGAGTCAGTGTCTGCTCTCCACAGCACAGGGAAAGCTCCTCTGCTCTCAGTGACAATTCCTGCTCTGCATGCTGAGCAAGGGAAGGAGTCACAATGCTCCACCTTTCAGGTTTGGAACAATATGGGTTAAACTTGTTGGGAAAGAACGCCCCTGGATAAACAGCCTTACTTCTAGTACTGAACTGTAATGCATTAGGAAATGTTTTTCTGTTCTCCTTCCTCTAAACACAGCCAGACACAGCTCTGAGAAAGCCTCCACTTACTGCTGCTTGTATGGAAAATTGAGGGAACCAACAGATACATCAATCACTGCAGAGAAACTCGAAGGAACACTGAGGTTATGAGAACAAAGCAACAACACAGCCAACACCATCCTTTGCAGAGGAAAGCAGGGTTTGAAGCTCAAAGAGGAACGTGACATTTGAGGATTTTTTTTAAAGAATTAAAACACTCAGCCTTTGCCAGGGATACTGCCACCACATCTCTGGGATCTCTGGGTAGATGTGTCCCTGCTCCCCAGGGAAGAGCAGCTCAGCTTCAAAGTGGCAAAGTCTCTTAGTGGTACAAAATCTGCATGTTACAAGTTCACTGTTGGATTTGCTGCCTTCACTGTCCAATGGGCCAGTTCCCCCCACGAGTCACACATACACAGAAGCAGCCCGTGGCAGGCAGGACACACAGATAAAACACAGTGGGGCTGGGCAGAGAGCAGCTCCCCCAGCTCAGCTGTTGCACAGCAGCTTGGCAGGAGGGTTTGGTACCAAACACTCAGTGCAGGAGGGCACAGGGAGGCAATTCCCATCTGTCACCACATCCATGTCACTGTGCAATCATGAGGCCATACTTGGAGCACAGCAGTCCCCTCTTCTTTTCCCGTTCCATGAGGAAATTCCTCAGTTTGATGGTGGGGAAGGTGACCAGTGCTTGCTGCCTGTTGTCCAAACCTGTCTCCTGGAGCCATGGGCTCTGAAGGCACTCGGAGGCTGACGGCCTTCCCCTAGGACAGACAAAGGTGAGGGGTCAGTCAGGGATCCGTGCTGGGTGAGGAGGCTCCTTGCAAATGAAGGGGCAATACCCAGGATCTGCACCAGCTGTGCTGCTGGGAGGACAGACAGCATCTTACCAAGGGTTTGCACACAGAGTGCTCTGGAGGAAGGACACTGCTCCCCCGGAGAGACCCGCATAGCACCGCGTGAGCTTCAGTTTGCCCTTCCTGGCTGTTCTCAGGAATTCACAGGGTGCATCAGAGCTGATGGGGTAGTTGGCACTCAACCTGCCCCACAAGAAGAGAATTGATAACATGAAGCTGCCTCCAGCTCTGGGGCTCCCAGCATAAGGAGGATGTGGAGCTGTTGGAGTAAGTCCCAAGGAGGCCACCAAGGTGATCAGAGAGATGGAGCACCTCTGCTGTGAGGAAAGGCTGGGAGAGTTGGGAGTGTTCATGCTGGAGAAGAGAAGGCTTCAGGGAGACCTTAGAGCCCCTTCCAGCACCTAACGGGGCTCCAAGAGAGCTGGAGAGGGACTTTGGATAAGGGCTTGTAGTGGCAGGACAAGGGTGAACAGTTTTAAATTAAAAGAGGAGAGCTATGGATTAGATATTGGGAAGAAATTCTTCCCTGTGAGGGCAGTGAGGCCCTGGCACAGGTTGCCCATCCATCCCCTCCATCTCACAGTTTTCCATGTCATTGCCAAGGAGAGGGGGCACAGCTGAGATTAACTCTCTGAAATTGTGGTTTTAAAGCCACTCACAGGGCAGGGAACAATCAACTGACTCACATGATGAAGGCTGTGATTCCGACGGACCAGATATCAGTCTGGGGAAGGGCTCCTTGCTCTGTCAGCAGTTCTGGAGCTGGAAAAGTAAGCTGGTGTGAGCCAAGATCCTCTCCAACTCACTGGGAGCAGCACAAAAGCAGTGGGTACTTTAATGCTTTGCTGCCTTCCCAAGAGGGAAGCAGAGGCGGCTCCCAGGACAGGGAGCTGATTGGGGTGGGAGACCCATGGGGATGCTAATTGCCGGGAAACCATGAGGACCTCTGGGCAGATGGCAGCAGTGCTTTATCCCCGGATAAATGGACACATGGATGCCAGCCAGGGTGGCTTTGCTGTGAGCTCTGTCCCCTGTGGTCTGCAGTGGGACAGCTGTCACCACTCACTGCTCCCACAAACTCACGCTGTCACTGCAGAGCAGCACTTGGAAAGCTTTCCTTGCTGGGACCTACTGCTGCCTTGACCAATGTTTGTGTTTTTCTGTTTATCACAGATTGCAGATAAACCCCAAGTCATTGTGACTGAACTCTACTCACCCATGGTTTCGACATAGTCCGAGCATTTGTCCATGGTAATAAATTTGTCTGGTGTGTAGAACTGTGCGTTCCCAAAATCCAGGAGTTTCAGCAAGTTGGGCTCAGTGATGATCATGTTCTCAGACCTGAGGTCCAGGTGCAGGATGTTGTGTGCATGGAGGTACTCGGTGGCACTGAGGATCTGCCACAGGTAGTCTCGGACCTCCACCTCTGAGTACGATGTTCTGGTGGGAGAAAGGGGATAGAAAACTGAGGTGTCCTGTCTGCATGCCCAAAAATGCCTTTCTACACCCACTATCACCCTCCCCTGGGTGTCTGAGCCCAACAGGCCCTTGAGAGTCAAGAAGAAACAACTCCATTTTAGCAAATCTGCTGTATGTGGAGAGGCTGGTCCATCCTGTGAGTCAGGTTTACAGGTGCAAGAAGTTCAGGGTGTTGTAGAGCTGAAAGAGAGAAAGCAGATTTGATGCCCACCATTCCCTTGCTTTTAACCACATGATTTCAGCAGATCCATTCTGTGCTGTTGTGAGAAAAAATGAATCTTCCTGACCCACAGTAACGTCCACTTTTTGGGAGACGGGGTTTCGTATCAACCACTCTAAACTGCTTTCAGCATCTCAGCTGGGTGGCCCTGAGTTGTCCCGCTGTAGGGACCTCAAGTAATTTTTTTATCTCACAAGAAGTTGCAGAACAAACACTTTACAAATCCTGTGTGCAATGATACCACACTGGAACAGATGAAGAGGAATGATCCAGTTTGTCAGGACAAAGCAACAGGTGTTTTCCTCCCCACACCAGCCCTGACTGGAAAACCCTTCCCTCTTGTTCTTACCGTAACGCCAAAGAGTGGAGCAGCTCTGGTCCCACACACATCTCCTGGATCAGCACCAAGTGCCGTGGGCTGACGTAGGCGCCCTTCAGCTGGGCTATGTTTGTGTGGTGAAGCTTCCTCAGCACCTGGTACTCCAGCAGCACAGCCTGCTTGTCCTCTTGCCAGTAAGGGATGATTTTAGCAGCCAAAGTCTTGCCGCTCACCTTCTCCCGGCACTGCCGGACGATGCTGAATCGGCCCCTGGTACAAAGGGACACAAAGGCACGTTAGGCTTCTCTTCTGTTCTCTAAAACCACCAGGATCCCATGCTGTGTTTTTCATCTGTGCCTGGTGGGGAGTTACTGCATCTATTGTCACAGTTTGCACATCCTCCTGTGTCTTTAAACTGTACAGTCACTTTAAATTACAGGAGTGAGAGCTTAACTCCTCTGGAGAGAGAAGAGAGAGCAAGAGAACTACTCCTTTTTGGCAACAGAAGTCAGTGTCTCTCTTTTAGGCAGAGAAAGTTGAATCCCAGCATCCTGACTGAAATGGTGGCTGCGAACGTTGATGAAGCAAGGACAGGAAACTTTGTTAGCCCTGGGCTCACTTCATGATAAATCAAGTGGCTGCCCTGCTGCCCAGCACATCTGTTGTGACAGGACAAGGGGTGGTGGTTTTAAACTAAAAGAAGGTGGATTTAGACTCAATGTGAGGAAGAAGGTTTTTTTATAATGAGGGTGGTAAAACAACCTGGCCTTGAACACTTCCAGGGATGGGGCAGCCTGTGTCTCTGGACAACCTGTGCCAGGGACCACCCTCACAGGGAAGAATTTTTTCATAGTATCTAATCTAAACCTACTCTCTTTCAGTTTGAAGCTATCCCCTTGTCCTGTCACTACAACCCGTTATAGAAAGTCCTTCTCAATCTTTTCTTGTAGGCTCCTTTCAGGTACTGGAAGGTACAATTAGGTCACCCCAATGCTTCTCTTCTCCAGGCTGAACAACCCCAATTTTCTCAGCCTTTCCTCATAGGAGAGCTGCTCCTTCAGATGTGGGATTTCCCTGAAAGCTCAGTTGGATTCTCTACCTTTTGATCTCGGTTTGGAAGGCGTAGGTCTGGTAGGTAGGGAAGGGCTCAGGTGGTGTGATCATTTCACTCTCGTCTTCAGAAGCAGCTGATGGGAACTCCTGCGTGGCAGCACGAAGCTCTGCAGGGAAAAAGGGACAGGGGTTACATGGGAAAACAGCTCTGTGTGGAAACTGGAGCCTCTCTGAGTCTTCCCTGCTATGTATGAGCAACAACAAGCAGAGCTTTCTCCAGGCGACTCTGTGTTCCAGCTGTGGCACTCAGTGCTATTGGAGTGCAACAGATTCTGCTCTGTCCACCCAAAAATTCCCTGGTGTGGCCACTCCAGACAGAATGAGATGGATTCTATGTTCTGTGCTATGGTATCAAACATCTTAGCCACTGTTTCTTGTCTTCTCACACAACAAGTCCTCAGGACGCGGTGAACACGGACAAGAAATTAGAAACTTCTTGTGGTTGGACATTTCAGGACAGCAGCTGGAACTTGTTGCTCTGGTTCTGGCGTGTGGTTGTGTCCAAGCACTCCCTGAAATACTATAGCATCCCTTTAAAGCATCTGCTTGGAAATGCTGGACACATTCATGATAACTAATCCTGAGAAAATGGAAAGCAGAGGACTTGGGGTGAGTTAAAAATATCTCTGTGAACCGATTTTTACAGACCAGTCCTCTCCATTGGGAGGAAATTCCAGCTAGACCATCCTTCTGTTTCTTCACAGAAAGGACATTTCCTTTGCTATGAAGATATGTTTGCTGTGGGGTTATGGATCTCTTAATTTTAAAAACATATGAGTAGTACAAAGTAGTCAAACAGGTGAAAAAATAGTAAATTGAGCTTTCTTTACTTTAGAGCCAAAATACAGCTGGAACATTCACCACTGAAGGACAATAATTCCCAATGGAAAACACCAGAATAGAGAAGTTAAGTACTGAATTTAGCATTTAGTCTGTAATATAAGAAAGTCCAGAGTTTTCACCAGGGCAAAATCTGTATCAGTAGATAAATGCCTCCAGTGACACATTTATTGTACAATTTTCTCATGATTTCAAATCAAAACTGAGTGTGTCTTCAGTAGGTAATCTACAGTTCCCAGGTTTTTGTTTTACTATTTAATTTTATATATATTTACATATTGTTTGTATTTACATGATGCTGTTACCTTATTGGGTTTTTTAATATGTTTGTACTTATTTCCCTGCGTCCAGAATCAGAAAATAATTAGAAAATAATAGAATTTTATATGCAAAAGCCCCAAACCACCCTGAGCCAAGTGGAATTGGCCTTGATTCACTTGCTCTTGGCTTCTGGGCGCACAGCTAAAAGGATGCAGTGGGTTTGATGTAGGAAATCCCAATGGTTTCTTGTCATTTGATCTTACCCATCTGATCCTTCCCAGTGATTTTCACTTTGGTAGAGGGGTTGCTGTAGGGGCCCATCCCTGCCTTGTTGGTGCAGGCTGTCCTGAAGTGGTAGATGAACCCCTGGGGGAGATTTCTGGCGTAGTAGCAGCAGTCGGTGATGTCAGAAGCGAGAGTCGTCCACTCCCCATCTTAACCAAGGAAAGAGAGAAGAGAGATCAGGACTCATTTGGGGTGGTCACAACAGGTTGGAGGTTTTTTGAGATTTGGGGTTTTGTTGTGGTTTGAGTTTTCTTTTTCTACTAACTTTACTTATGTGCTGGGAATATGGAGAAAACAATTTACCATGGCCAACTTTTGGGCTGTACCTGTGTTATTCTTCTCTAAAATCAGCTGGTTTATGTCTGATAATTCCAAGTTGTGCCAATATTATTCCAGAGGAGTGGTGAAACCTTCCTGTATTTTTTCCTCTTTATCTGATTCTTACCACCAAACTCTACTGGAAATATACATCAAGAACTCCAAACTAATGATAAATCACTGATTTTTTTTTTCCCTGTTGGCTGTGTCTTGAATCCAATTGAGACCATGAGGTGCAGGATTCCTGGTCAGAACCATCCACTAACACCATCCTAACAAATCCAGTGTTGGAAACATGGGCAGTTTTACTCAGCTTTTATGAATTTTATGATTTCTCACAGAACTGTAATTGTAGGTATGTTCTGGACTCATTATTCATGGGACTAAGTTAGGAAGGAGAAAATCACCAGCAAACATTTAATCAACATTCCTTCCACATGATGTGGTGTCCCATATTTTGCTGCTGTGCTCAAGGCTGAACCCAACTCTCTATGACTGCCTGAGATTAAACCCATCCATCCATTCAAATAAACTCTGGCAGAGAGCCTCAAACCATTGGATAAGCAGCAATTCCCCACCCAGACCCAAGGTATCAATGACTTTGCAGGGTACTGGTTGAATTGGGGGCTGTGTTTGTGCAAGAAGGAGCAGATACAGCTTAGAAATAAAGATCTGCAGAAGCAGCGTACAAAAGCCTGTTGTCAAATAATGGATAAAACAAGGAATTTATTCCTGATTATCTTAATCCTCATGTGCTCAGGAGAGCAGGACCTTGCATGTTCCTGCCAAATACACAGAACACAGTGGAAGATTGTAGATGCTGTTTCACATTTTTCTTCCTAATTGGAAGAACTTGTGTTTTTGTCCTCCCCAAAATCTCTCCTACATTTGTGTCAAAAGGAAAAATGATTAAAAAAGTGGTGTTGGAGGAAAAGTGACTCACACCAGCTCCAGAGGGAAAAGGCAGAAAGCTGCTGCCCATGCCCATGCTAATGCAGAAAGGAATGTTTGTGTGTTTGCTTGTTTGGAGAATTAAGTGAAGGAACATGGAGCAGCTGAATCCAAAGGGCTGTGTTTGTGTGGCTGCAGCAGGAATTGCTATCAGACATCACACTGATAATAACAACAGCAAAGCCATCCCAAGAGAGGCAGAACAGCCTTGGGGATTTGATACAAAGCTTTTGTAACTAAACAGGAAAACATCCACTTTTGACAAGGGCAGATAGCGACAGGATGAGTGGAAACAGCTTTAAACTGTGAGAGGAAAGGGTTAGATTAGATGTCAGGAAGAATTTATTATTCAGAGGGTGTTGGGGCCCTGGCACAGGGTGCCCAGAGCAGCTGTGGCTGCCCCTGAATCCCTGGAAGTGCCCAAGGCCAGGCTGGATGGGCTTGGAGCAGCCTGGGACAGTGGGAGGTGTCCCTGCCCATGGCAGGAGGGCTGCAATGAGATGATTTTTAAAGTCCCTTCCAACCCAAGCCATTCCATGGTTAACTACTCCACTGACTTTCATCAGCCTCTGGACCAAGCCTCAAGAGAGAATATCAAAGGGGTGATTCAGTTTTGCCAAAATTTGGTTATCTTGTCCTGGCTCTTTGCCCTAAGCTTCCTCCATAGCCAGTGGGAAAAGAAAGCACAGCTGTTCAGCAGAGGATAAATTGCCTGTTTGATAAACCATCTTTCTCCAACACTGTGCAGAAAGCCTGAGATGATGTTGTCTTATTAGTGTCTAATTTTGTCAGATTACTCAGAGCTGCATATCAGAGCAGGCATTTTCACCTGTGGCTGCTCACTTTTTGGTTGTAGCTTCCACACAGCCTTGTTTGATTCACACTTTAGCAAAGCCTTGGTATTATGCAAATTCCAGGCTGATTTAACCAGCACAACCCCTAGCTTTTAGATGGCTAAATGATGGCTGTTGAAGTGTAGAATGAATTCCATTCCTAACTCTAAATTAGGGAGTTAAATCAGGTTGTTTCTGAATAATAATAACATATCCATCTGGTGAAGAGATCATACAAACTGAGGTGTTCCTTGCAAAGCATAAGGACAGTGCTTTACCTTCAGTCTTGCACTGGACAGTGTAATGGACAGGGATGTTGGTTTCCACAGGTTTCCAAACCATCTGTACTCCATCCTTGTAGACCTCAACGATGTCAGGGGGTGGAGGGCTGGGGGGAACCTCTGTGGAGAGGAGGCACAGACCCCATGAGTGTTAACAGCAGCACTGCAGTGATACAAAACTCTACACCCAGCATGTCTCAGCTACAGATATTATTTGTATATATGTGTAAAACATGTATATATTTTTAATATATACATATATGTACACACAGCTAGTGGAACAGCAATTTAACCAACCCTAATTTAAATTCAGCACTAAGATTTTGTCTTGGAGTGGTTCTTCATCCAGGAGAGAAAGAGTGAAGAAGAGGGAATGAACCCTGCACATTGTGGTCCTCCCTTGTGGACCACAGCCAGGGAGAGATTTTTCTCTGCACCCATGTGCAGAAATCTCACCTCAAAAGTATTCACAGGTCACATTTTGGGGCAGAAGTACTTAAGTACCTATTTCTGTAGCGACTCCTTCTCTCACCTGCTTTCCGTATGACACAAGAGGTGGATGCTGAGCCCAGGGAGTTTGTAGCCACACAGGTGTAAATTCCAAAATCCTCAGCATTAACAGAGAGGATCGTTAACAGCTGGAAGTGTTTGAGTGTGGATGAGATGAGGATCCGGCTGCTGCTCTGGACAGGTATCCCATCTGGAAAGCAGGAGATGGGAGAGATAAGTACCCTGCAAATTGATACCAAGGTGTTTAAAGCTCTCCCTGCAGCCTTGTCCTGGGGGTCAGGGACTCTCAGGAGGATTGGCAGTGTCACCTCTGAACCAGTTGATGTGCAGGGAGGAGTGAGCTGCCGTCCGGCACGAGAGCGTCACGCACTGTCCAGCGGCCACAGCCTGGTCCATGAGCTCCTCAACGAACAATGGGGCTGCAGAGAGGGGGAAAAGCGGTGATTCAGAATAGCCAGGAGAGCTTTGTGGAAAACAAATCCCTGCAGGACATCAGAAAGCATTTTTAATGGGGTCAAGAATTTTTCTGGTTCATGGTCTGCCATTCCTTTGACCACTGTTTGGAGAATCCCACAGGCACTGAGCACACAGGTGAAGGAACCCCGTTCACCCATGGGTGTAGTGTGACAGATCCAGATGGATCTTGGAAAATCCATGGGGAATATCTGCCCAGCCCTGGCACAGCTAAGGCAGCAGAACAGCTCAGAGGAGAGAGAGACCCTGTCACAGCAAGGGTGTTCCTCTGGCCGAGCCTAAATGTGGGGGCAAAACTAAATTATGGAATTTCAAGTATGAGGGGATCTAATAGGACCAGAGGAAACGGCCTCCAGTTGCACCAAGGAAGGTTGAGATTGGATATTAGGGAAAATATCTTCATGGAAAGTGTTGTCAAGGATTGGAGGAGAATGCCCAGGAAAGCGTTACCATCCCTGGAGGGATTTAACAGGTGTGTGGCACCTGGGGACATGGTTTAGTGGTGGCCTTGGCAGTGCTGGGTTAATGGTTGGACTCAATGATTATCTTAGAGGTCTTTGCCAACCTAAATGATTCTGTGATCAAGACAACAGAAGAAGAGAGGAGACATGAAAGGTGGATGTTGAAGAAAGAAAAACCCCATAGAGCATCAAATCTGCTCCTATCTCCATGGGAAAGGGGAACTCAGGTTTTCTTCTGTGTTTCTCTGGGGTTCTTCTCCACAGTGGCCAGGGGCTGCCAGCCTCCCACACCTGCCCTTCCCAGTGTTTGTCTGGGCTCTGCTGAATGCTGGGGCAGTAACCTGACCTTGGAAAATGCTCCTGATGGAGTCAAGGGGGAACTTCCCAGGGAAAAAGCAAGTTCAGCTTTGCTAAATCACCCTCTGGAGGTAAAAGAAACCAACTACTCCTGCCACAGCAATACCTTTCTCCTTTGGGATGAGGCTTGGTAGCTTGAATGAAGGCAGTGCTGATTTCCTCTTCAGCGATCCTTCGGCCCCTACCAACAGCTCCTTTTCTGCTGCCTCACTTTCCAGCTCACCAAACTCTGTTATGAGAAAGGATGAGAAGTCATTCAAGGCCATCCTTCTCCCCGTGGCATCCATTTGCAGTGACAGTTCTGCCTTCACACATAAACAATCACAGGTTCCCTTATTAGCGGGCCTTTGATTAACAGGGAAGGCTGTGACAGCTGCTGCAAACAGAACACTGTCCTGGAGGAACAGGGAATATCCAGGGATGGCAGCGAAGAAAGGACAGATTCTGATGTCCAGTAGCCAGGGTGACTTCAGCTTCTCCCAGTCACTTAAACCTTTTTTGCCATGGTCAGATGATAACTGCAGCAAGGAAAGCATCACCCAGCCCTGAACTGCTGCTGTGCAAGCTCACACAGGGAATTTGAGCCCCTTCCATCAGTGGATTAACCCAGCTGACTCTGCACTGAAGCTAGCCACTAACAGAGACCTGATGGTGGAGAGTGCTGATTTCAGAACCTGCCACAGCCAGATTTGCAATCCCAGTCTAATCACAGCTTCAGATATGCTGGGGAAAAAGAAAAAGGCAGCTTTAGCAGAGCCCAGTTATAGCAGCACATCTGTGAAGGAACAGAGTGAGATAATTACCTTCCTCTGGCTCAGGAGACATCTTTCCTTTTAGGATTCTTGAAATATGGGCAACAGAAGCTTTTACTTTCTTCTTCAGACTCTGCTCCACCGACTGCTCCACTGAGTGAGACCTTGCATATGGCTTAAAGAGTCCAGGCTTGGTGTGGAAGGAGCTTTTCTGCTTTCCACTGGAGTACTTTTGGGAGCTATACATTTCTTTGTGGTTCTCTGCCCCTTTCCCCATGGCTAGTAAGTTAGTTGCCTTTGAATCCTCAGATATTTCCAAGCGGTTCTTCCTGTTCTTGTCTTCCTGTTCCCTGATGCACAGTCTTTTATCCTTATGGAGATGTCCTGCAGGAGGGGACCTTGCCCTTTCAAGAAGCATGAACCGTCTAGGAACTGGTTTGGGTGAAGGCTTCTTATAGCTCAGAAACTCAAATGGAAAATAGACTATGTCGTACAAATCCGAGAAATTCAAATAGGCAGGCTCCACCTCTGAGATGTCAAATTTTTGAGGGCCACTGCCAAGACTGGGTGTTTCATCTGCCAGGTCTTTGATTTTCACCAAAGAAACTTCAGGGTGTTTGCCAGTGTCCTTGATCACTGGCACGTGGATGGGTCTTTTTCCAGTGTCCAAGCTCTCTGTTGAGGAAATGCTCTCTCGGCTGGAAGGGGGGGTCTCAAATGCCAAGTCCTCCAGTTGCTCACATTCATGAGGAACTATCCGTGCTCCCTGCCCTTCCAGGACTCCTGGCTCCTCACTCAGGGCAAGGTAGGGTTCTGCAAGGTCATCCTGCTCGGAGACTTCTCCTCTTCCACCCTGTTGGACGGAAGGGAAGGTGTCCATGTGTGCTTGGCTGCCTTTGTAGAACATATGTGTGCGAGGAGAAATGTGCTTCCTGCTTTCCTTCTCTCCAGAAACTGACTCTGCCCAAACATTCATCTCCTCAGAGAGGGAAACCATCTCGTCCACTAAGCCCTCCAGCACAGCAGACTCCTCATCACTGTAGAAAGATGATCTGTGATGTGACATCTCCTGACCATGATCCCCGCGGAGCAGTGGTGGGACAGCTTTTCCAGCATCGGATCTTCCACTTTCTAAGGCAATGCCTCCATCCTCACCATAAACTTCTGGATATTCCTCACATTCCAGTTCATAGGCTGAAGCTGGAGCAACTTCTGGTTGTGAAGCAGTTAATGCACCTGGGCTCCCACTCTCCAGCCTATCCAAAATCCCAGCCCTGTCCTCCTCAAACACCCCATGTCCAGCCTTGGGGAAAGGAGCAGCCACAGCCTGTCCAGCTGCTCGGCTTCCACCTGCTGTCACAACAGATCTCATCTCACTGTGAAGTGACACCTCTGGATGTTCCTGATTTTCACTCTCCCAGACCTGAGGGAGGACAGTGCTTTGGGAGGACACAACTCTGGCTGGGTGTGTGCTCTCCAGAGCAGCAGGCTCTGAGCCATGGCCTTCAGGAGCCTCCTGGGGTTCAGCTCCTTCATGGGCCAAACTGGAAACAATCTCGGTGACAGCTGGGCTTTTACTCCTCAGAGCAGCAAATTTCTCCTTACTGTGAGCCTGCTGTGCTCCATCTGAGACCGGAGCTGGCACTGATCCTGGTGGTGGGATTTTGGAAACAGCGAGTTGCTCTCCCTTCAGGACAGCTGATGCTGTGTCTAAGTAAACAGGACCCTTCTTGTATGTTTGGCTTTCACCACCGTGGGCTGATGGTGAAGTGATTCCTGTAACACCCACTCCTGCATCTTCCAGGACAGCAGATCTCACCTCTTTACGGATCTTCAGCTTCTGAGGAGCACCTTCACCAGGTGTGATTGTACCTGGTCGTTTGCCCACCATGACAGTAGCTGCTGGAACACTTTTCCCAGGAATTTCCTGACTTCTGTCTTTAAATACTGGAAGTGAATCGGTTTCTGTTTGTTCTGTAGGAACAGCGGAGCTTTCATGCTCCATGGGTTCAGATTCAGCAGCGCAAGGAGCAGAAGTCTTTTCATCTGAATGTTTCTGCCTTTTGTCTTTCCAAGGTGGGGCTGGGGCTGCCCTTTTGATAAGCAAGCTTCCACCTGTTAGATCTGGGTGGGTGCCGGTGGGAGCAGACTCCTGGGACAGACACACCCCTCCCTTACTCGGAGGAGATGACTTGGAGGTGATCTCCGACTGTGTGAGGGTTGAAATGGACTCTTTGCCCTCCTGAAAAGCAGAGTCAGAGGCACGGGCAGAGGCAGATTTGCCCTCCATGCTCTCATGTTTTGGAGCTGATGATGCTGTTACACCTGAGCACTGGGCAGTCGGAATGGGGCTTTTGCTTTCCAAACATTCAGTGTCCTCCTCAATCTCAGTGGCTTTTGACTTCCTCAGTAAACGTTTCCTATTCTCACTCCTGTGAGGTGACACTGGAAGTCCCTCTACTTGTTGTATAAAAGCAGGTGGGCACCCATTCCCCTCACAGTGTGTGGAGGGAGAGGGCTTCTCTCCTGAGCAGTCCTTGCTGGCTCTCCTGATGTCCCCTTGCTCTGTTGCATCTGCAGAACATCCCTTGCCAGGCCCTGTGGAAGTGTCGCAGTGATCACTGCCTTCAGGGCAGCTCTCCTGGGACAATACATCACAGTCCTCCTCCAAAATATCTTGCTCCCTCAAGGATCTGGAGGCTCTCAGCCTGTAGTCATCCAGGGAATGGCTGCGGCTGGCACCAGCAATGGCAGGGTGTGGTGGCTTCCTGGCAGTGTCAAACGATGCGGATTTGGTCAAGGATCCCAGCAGGCTTTCCCTGCGATCATCTTCTCCTCCTTCTTCTTCTTCTTCTTCCAGTTCAAACTGCTCAAGGAGGGGTTCACGGAGACCACTGAGGGGCACCTTTGAATACCCTGCCTTCCTCAAAGTCCTTCTGGCTCTGTCCAGGTGCCTTCTGAACTCCCTGCCTGGTGAGGAAGGTGGCCTTGAAGGCAGCTCAGTTGCTTGGCTGTAGAAGGTGCTTTTAATGACACTCTGCCTGGGAACACAGGCAGATGGCTTTTCTGTCCCATGCCCTGCCTCTTCAACTCTGTCCTTTTCAGATAAAGATGTGTCTGGTTTTTCTTTCTGATGCGGAAGCGATGTGCTTTCCGTGGAATCTCTCAGGGATGAAGGCTCAGCAGCACCACTTCTTTGGGACAGCTCTACTTGAAGGCTGGGCTGGAGCCTCTCCTCTTTCTCCTGTAAAATACTCGCCATGAGCTCTTTGCTTTCTGGGGGTGATCTGTCCCCCACCTCAGCCTTCGTGGAAGCATATTTCCTCCTCATGGGTTTTACTGGAGGGATGGAGGCTTTGGAGTGCTCCCGTTCACTTGCACGTTTCAGAGGCTCGGGATGACTTGGGGCATCAAATATGGGCGAGTGTAGTTCAGGGGTGGAGCCAAAGTGCCTCTTTTGGGGGAAATTTGAGTTCTCATTGTCCGAAGAGGAGCCACTGGTGCTGGATGAAGTGCTTTCCTCAATGAGGTGTCGGGAGATGGCCAGGGAGGTGTTGTCGTGGGTCCTTTCGAGGATTTCTGGGATGGACCTCATCACCAGGATGGATTTGTAGCACATCAGGGAGCGCTGAGAAGGAAAACAAGACACAGCACAAGGAGATGGGAACGTGGTGGGAGTGTGGTAAAGCAAACACACCAAAATGAGCTCCTGCACCCCTAAATACCTCACCCATGAGTCTAATTAGACATTGCCACCCTCTGGACATGTCACTAATCCAGGCCTCATTTGCTCTCCAAATCTTCCTCTCCCCTCATTCACAGATGTGAAATTAAATTGACTTCAGGGAACACGCTTGCTCTTGTGACTGGGGGAAACAGGACTCTGTTAGAGACTTCCAAAGTCAATCTGGCCACTCAAAACAGATGGAAAGGAGTTTTTGATGGGAAGCATCAGATGAGAGAATCACTACTGCAATACAACCTACAGTGACTTAGGCCAGCAGAAGAGCTTCGACAGTACAGGAGGTGGGATTCCTCTGCTCTAAATTCTGCCATGTGGGGCATCTCAGTTGAAGCTGGGCATCTCCTTGTAGCCAGCAGAGAGAAACTGGCATGTTCAGAAGGCAATCAATCCAATTATTTTGGGGAACTTAAGGAAAAGAGGCGTTTTCTTGGGACATGTGTGTAATTCAGGTCCAATTGCAAAGGCAGCTGAGGGCACCTAATTTAGACACAACCTTGTGTCTTACAGGCACCTGCCGCGGTCTCCAGGCTGCAAAAGCCTAGATAATTAATTCCTGACACATCCATCTCTCCTGGGCTTATTCCCAACTCAGAGCCATGCTCAGATCTCTGCTGAGCTCGCGCGATCCAAGCCCAAAAGATTTTCAAAGATTCAGGTGCAGTTAAAAACAGATATAACTAAACAGAATCAACACAGATTAAGGGCAACTCACCTGCCATTTGCTCCGAGCCACAATGAATTTGAGCTGCTTGGTATTAATGAAATGAGCTGCTTCAAGAGGGACATTATGCTGCCAAGTGGAATGAGAGGAAAATCATTGGTTAAAAAATCCTGGCATCATTTTTTCAGAAGTTTTGGTGGGTTTTTTTAGAATTCTCTCTTTACACGATTGTTTAATTTAGGAAAGCTACAGTAGATCAAATCCTGCAGTCCTTTCATAGTTAAATGCAGACAAAATCAGCTTTTCAGTGCTAAAAGCAAGCCCTGTTCAATACATGCTATTAAATCCTTTTTGCTGTTGTTAATTTTTAACTCTTTTCCTTGGTGATTTAAGGCTTTGGAATTTAAACCATAACTTTGGTCTGCAAGGCCAGTTTCCTTTCTGCACTGATGTGATAGAACAAGAGGAAATGGCCTCGGGTTGCACCAGGGAGGTTTAGATTGGATATTGGGGAAAACTGACTGATCAAGGACCAGGACAAACTTACCATGAACCACTTGTGGGAAAGACAGTCCAAAGCACTCGGCCTGGCTCTGGTAAGAGAACAGATCAACATTTTAGCAGGAAATCACCTCCAACAGCAACCACTGATCTTCCTGGAGGTGCTGCTGCACCCTCCTACACTCTGGGGTGTGTCCTTAGGTTGAGAGCTGAGAAGCCAACAAGACACAGCAGATTCCAACCCAAGGTTTTCTCCTCTGGAGGTGAAAACATCCTCCTTTTTCGGTCTGACGCTCCCCACAGATCCTCGGGAAGAGCTCATGGCTCTCTGCAGGGGTTCAAGGGTGTCCAGATCAGCCCTGAGAGTGACTTTGCCTCTTTATGTGGCCAGAGTGAAAATAGCTTTGGCAGCAGGCAGAAAGAGTAGAAATGAAATTAAAATCAAGTGCCTGTAAATATGCCTTTGAGCCAACTTTTGTACTTGAAATTGCTTAATGAATGTGGTCAATGTTATTTAATTCTTGCGTAACTCCCTCTGTACCAGTCCGTGCTCTTCCCACTCATCTGTGTCATTCCAGAAACTCCTCTGCCTGGAGGAGGCAGGGAGGAAGGCCATCACCCCACCAGAGAGAGGCCAATTTGGCAAATATCCGAGTAGTGGGTTGGGTAATGGGGAATAATAAAGAAGAATTAGGGGAAAATGCAGCATGTCTCACTCAGCTTTCTACTTTCTCAAACCAAGTGATGAGCTGGGATGTCCCCACTGAGACACCAGCAGAGGGATGCACAGAAGGGCACTCACTTGGGGTGCTGCTGCAGGATCCCTTTCATGAAGTCCTTTGCATCTTCACTCAAGTGAACAACATCAGGAATGGTCCATGAAATTTCCCCGTTCTGGATATTTAGGAGAGTTTTCCTGTCGTTCTCCCCAGCAAACGGAGACTTGCACGTGAGGCTTGTTTATTAACACCATAAAATGAAAGGAGACAGGTTTTAGACTTCTGTTTTCTGTTCAAATGACAGAAGCACAAATGCTTACGTGGGGTTCTTAAAAATCTGAGGGATTCCGTGCCTGGGACTTGCAGTGTTCGTGAGGAGCAACCAGAAAAGGAAAGGAGGAAACCACAAAATAAATTGTCCTTATTATGGAAGGACTGAATGCTCCATTCAAATCCCTCACTGGAAAGTACAGGAGGGCTCTGATGGACAAAGGGTTATTGAGGGAGTGTTTCCAGGATTTATTTACCTTAAATATGTGATGACTCCAACAGCCCTGAGGAGAGAGGGAACACAAATGTCATGTTTGTCACTATTTATCCACCCTTTTCAAGTCCCTCTTCCTGCCACTGGACAGCCTGGAACAGCAAGACCACCTTCTCCTCACCTTTCAAGGATAATAAATCCCAAAAGCTATTGTTTTTTCCATTCATTTCCCCCCTTCAATATTTTTAAAACCTGTTCTCAAGCAATCCTTCATTTTTAAAGCACAGGCAGAGGAAAAGGCTGAAAATACTGGAGTTGTTTGCCTTTTCTAGAAAGCCCTTTAGGATCATTGTCTCTAGTTGCTGCCTGAAATAGAGATCATCTCCTCTAAGATGCTCCTTTGCATTAATTAGCAGTCAGAGTTCAACTATGGCTGAAAATAATTAGACAGAAGGAGCTTTAAAGAGCCCTGATGGCTTTTGGATTGTCAGCATTCGCTTTCAGTTTCCTGTGTTATTATCACTGCTCCATTTACTAATTAACAGCTAATGGAAATGCAGGCCATTGAGGGCCTGGAAAAGCTTTTTAGGAAAATGAGAGAGATTACCAGATATCAGTTGCTTTTGACACTGGTGACTGGGAAACAATTTCTGGGGCAACAAACTCTGGAGAGCCATATTTGCTGTACTGAGGCTCCACGGGTGTGATCCTCTGGGCAAATCCGAAGTCACAGATCTTCAGGTCTTCCCTCTCAGGATAAACCATGAGGATATTCAGTGGCTATTGAGTGAAAAAAAATAAATGGAGGAATTTTTCTTGAGAGAAGGGAGTATTTTCAGTTGTAAGATTAACTCAGAGAACACCCATTCCCTGGCCAGCAAGAGGCTGGGAAAAGCCAGACCTCCCCTTGCACATTACCTTGATGTCCAAATGAAGGATGTTGTTGTCATGAAGATATTTGATTCCTTCCAAAATTTGCTTGATATACAGTTTGACCTAAGAATTGAGTCAACTATTAAACAAGTATTAAATAAACAATTATTAAACTGATTATTGTGAGATTAAATAGGAGAGTCCCTGATTTCACCAAGATTTGATCTTTAAAGGTCCCTCCCAACCCAAACCATTCCATAATTCTCTGATGTTTCCCTCTGAGAATTTCTAAAAAAAAAAAAAAAAAATTTAAAAAAAAAAAAAAATCAATTTTACCAATAAATATCGGACACCTGGCTACTAAATGGGAGAAGTAAAACATTTTGCACTTTTAACACCAAGGATCTCAAAAAAATCCCTTAGAAACCATAATTTCAGCTTTTCTTTTAAAGACAGAAAGGGAGTAGATAGAATATAGTTATAAGGGGATAAAGTGGTATTAAGTAAGTGGAGATACAGGAGCTGCAGATGACAAGAAGCAAAGAAATTATGAAAATAGAGCAAATACAGTCTTTTTTTAAGGCTGAATGCAGTGCTGGTGGTCAAACCCACTGGCTGTTTCCAGTTATTCCCCAAAGAAAGCCAGCTTAGCAGTGAAAGTTGATAGGAAAACATTGTAGGGGCTGATTCTGCTTTGAGAGGTTATCACTGGTTCAAAGACATTTCTCGTATTCCAGAAGGAAAATGCAGAAAGAACCAACTCTGGACTTTCAAATGAGAGAGAGAAATTACCTCAGCTTCAGTGACCACACTCTTCTTGAATAAACGGTCCAGGAGCTCTTCATTGGAGCATCTGGCAGTGGCATTAAGGGACAACAGAACCACGTGGAAAAGCTTGTTTTGATTGTGGAGCCACCTCCATGCAGCCAACAGCAGAATTCACGAGGTGATCTCAGGCACTGTGATGGTCATGAAAGTCTCTGCTACAGCAGAGTCCTTGCAGAACTGGGCTGCTCTAAACCTGGTATCACTTCTTCTGAAATCTACCTGTTGATTTTGGGGTTTCTGCTCTGCATTTCCCTCATGCTCACCCAGACTGAATCTCATGGAAACAGAGCCCGTAACTTCCAGATGTTTCAGAAAAGAATTTTGGTGCTTAATAACTCATTCACACTTGTGTACACAAGTCTGATTTTTCTCACCCAGCAGAAGCCCAGGACTGCAGTGGAGCTCTCACAGAGCTGTGCTATCCTGCAGTGCAGAGAAGGATTGTGTGCCCTTTTGTCTCAGGAAAAAAACCAAAAAGTGATTAATTGCTTAGATATTTAATAAATGAGCTCTACCCAGTACTTCCCAGCCTCCTCAGACAACTGCACAGAAAAGGATACAACTCCAGAACCAAAATCAGTGTTTTTCGTGTTTCAAACTCATCCAGGAGCCTGGTAATTCTGTCGTGGGACAGAGAGGCAAGAATATCCCTCTCTTGATGCGCTCGAGCCTTGGTTTTGCTCCGCAGAGGGATGAATTTGGCAGCACAGGACACCCTGTTCCCTTTGTGCACCACCCGTTTCACGAAGCTGAAGCAGCCCCTGTGCAGGAATAGAAGGACAAGCCCTGTTCAGACCTGGGCTGAGAATTTCCCACACCCTGGCCTTTGACAGCTCCCTGCTGCTCAGTGCTTCAATTCTGCGGCATAAGAAGCTCATTTTGCTGTGTGTGAGGTGCTGTTGCCCTCTCCTGGCTGTCTCCAAAGCGAAGCAACGTGTTCCCATCAAGCGAAAAGCTGTTGCGGGTGATGCAGGCTCGTGCTGGTGCTCTTGGATCCCTGGGACAGACCTGATGTGACGGGATTGGGATGCTCCCACTGCCAAGAAGCCATGCCCAGGCACTAATCTGTGAGCCTTTGGATGGTTTTTTTTCTGGTTGGAGCTGTTTGCACTGTCCCATCCTCTATCAGAAACCTCAGGAAAGCATTCCCAGCACACCTGGGAGTGTCCTCCCACATCTGCCTTTACTTCCACCTTTTCAGACTTTTCAGGACCCACCTCTGCCTCAGCAGCTCAGATGGGCAACGAGATATTCCCTGGCAGTGATGCTGTACAGTTGGAAAATTCAATTACCTTCCAATCTCCTGCTTCACCTCATAATGGGAGTGGAGCTTTCTCCTGGTGGCCACTTTCTTTCCTTCTTGGTCTTTCTTAGCTTTGGAATGGAAAATATAAGGGTGAAAATTCAGACAACAATGCCTTGCTAATAGTGTGCAAAGTTATTACAGGACAATTTAAGGAAGGAAAAATTAGAGGGGTCTTCTAAATTTCTACAGAGAATTAAGTGGAATTGTTTGAGAACAGAATGTGTCTAAATGGACTTTAGGGTTGCCCATGCAGCTGGCCCATCCATGGAAGTGTTCAAGGCCAGATTTGATGGGGTTTGGAGCAACCTGGGATAGTGGAAGGTGTCCCTGCCCATGGCAGGAGGTTGGAAGGAGATGATCTTTAAGGTCCTTTCCAACCCAAACCATTCTGGGATTCTGTTTTATCCTGGATCCCACCATACTGACCCTATACAAATGCTCTACAAGGATACAGAGTAGATTCCATACAGGTACCAGAACATGACTGCAACAAATTACGTTTGGCAGTGGAAGCAACTCCTGCAGCAGAGAGGATGGCACTGCCTCCACAGCTGAGAGGATGGCATTGCCTCCACAGCAGAGAGGATGGCATTGCCTTCACAGCGAGAGGATGGCATTGCCTTCACAGCGAGAGGATGGCACTGCCTGCACAGCGAGAGGATGGCATTGCCTGCACAGCTGAGAGGATGGCATTGCCTGCACAGCTGAGAGGATGGCATTACTTTCCCAGTTCAGAGGATGGCATTGCCTTCACAGCTGAGAGGATGACATTACCTTCACGTACGACGAGCTCTGCTTTGCACAAAACCTCCCCTCCTGCATTTTTGGCAACGCAGGTATAAACACCACCATCGTCCAAGGCAGCATTGTCCACGATTAAGAAATACGTTGTTCCTTCCTTCCCCTGATGGACCCTGTCGCTGTCTGTCAGCAGTGAAGTGCCCTGAGGGAAGGAAATGACATTTTGGCACTGGAAAAGCCAAGATGGAAACAGATGTTTCCGCTCTTCAAGAAACAAGATACAGGAGCAGAGGTACAACACAGAGTATTTCCGTTAGCAAATCTCACAAACAAAACGGTGCCCAGGGAAGTGGTGGAGTCACCATCCCTGGAAGTGTTCAAGACACAACTGGATGTGCGTCTGGCTGACAAGGTGGTGTTCTGTCAGACATTAGACTCGATGATCTTGGAGGTCTTTTTCCAACCTTAATGATTCTGTGATTCTGTATATTCATAAATGCTATGAAGAAAGGGGCAGGATGGAGTGTGTGTGATACAGAGCAGATTGTGAGCACTTGCAAAAGGTCCCCGTGGCAGTAAAATGCAAGATAAAAAGAAATAATACAGTACAATATGTACATATATGTATATAATACCATAAACATGAACTGATGCAATCCTGTTTTCCCACATAAAATCTCTGTTTCTGAGCTTTTCCTTATTAAACCGTAACAAAACTTTAAGTTAGAGTAAATAACTCCACGACAGCACCAGCTAAGTGTTTGGTGGGAGCTAAAAGGTACCAGATACTAGAAATTATTAGAGAAGAAATGAAGGATAAGACACAAAGCATAATCTGCTAAATCCTTGGTTTGCCCATGGTGTACATCATGGTACCTCATCATCAGTGTCCTCTCTAAGAGCTTCCAGATGAGGTTTGACAGGGCAGATTGGGGCTCTTCAGCATGGAAGGGAGGCTCTAGCAAGATATTACAACAATATTGTAAGGAATAATAAATTATTTCCCTCCTTTCTATGGGATACTCATTAGTCACACTGATTTTACCAAGTAATTGCAGGAAAGATACAGAGCCTGGAAGTCACACTGACAATGGGAATGAACCCCTCAATCCTATCCCTGCCCCCAAATTGCAGCACACATCTCAGTGGCACTCAGGTGGGACCAGTCTCCCTTGCTGCTCCTCTGGGTCCCTAAAGCCACCTTGGTTGCCCTCTCTGCAAAAGGATCCAGGGTGACACGGTGGCAACACGGGGTGGGATGCACAGGTGGTGGTTCAGTGAGAACAGATGGTCCCACAAACTCTACAGACACGACCCAGGGTCAGTGTGAGAGGTGTGGGAGGAAAGAGTAGGAGAAATTCCCTGTGGAATAGTGCACTACAGTCCCTCCCATGGTCCTCATCCTCAGCCAGAGAAGAGTCTGCACTCACCTTAAACCATAAAACTGTGGGCTGAGGGGTTCCTTCAATGACTGCCTGGAATTTGGCACGTTCCCCAGAGTTCACCTGCACATCCTCTATTGTCACTTGCATGTAGGGAGGACCTGGTGAGACAAAAGGGTTTGCTGCATGCACAACACTGCAACTTCATTCCCAGTGTGCTGGCAGAGGTGGAGTTACTCAAACGGGATTTATAGGACAGGCCATTTAGGATGTAACTGTAGTTTAAAGTCAAATCAAGAGGTAAAGCAGCAATTTATTTGGGGTTCTCTATACTGGCATTACTTTTAGGCTTCTTATCTTCACACTTATCTATTACTTTTTGTTTAATAAACAGTCACCACTCAAAAAATCAGAATATTTAAAAAAAGAGTCATCAGGAGTTGTTACCAAAAGAGAAGACAGTGACAATCATGGGATTTAGGAAGGGAAACAGTGTTTGATCTTACTTGTTGGAGTCTTCTCCTCAGTCTTATACACATGAGTTCTTTCCGTGGTCTCGATATAAACTTCACTGCGCACATCCCAGACCACATCTCCTTCTCTCCTGTTCCAGCCTCCTGCCCCTGCATCTGGTGACGTTCTTTCAGGAAACCCAAGAGAAAAGATCATGGCATAGCCACATACAAGAGGTGCAGGATTACACCCCTCCATTGATCTGTTTAACCACAGACAAAGAGTTATTTGCTTAAAATTAATACAAGAATTTTGGTTTGGGGGGGATTAATTTCTCTCCAACCTTCTTTTACCCTTCTTTGACAAAGCATTGCCACCGGGATTCTGAAAATAGTAACAAACCTACAAGAATCTGTTCAGGTCCACCACAGAGGATTTGCTTTTCTTGCAACAAACTCTGCCACTTTCAGAGATCCACATGTATTACGTGGAAATATTGAGGTGGGTATTTACCTGTCAGTGGGAACAGTGCGTTCCTGAGCGCTTTCACCTCCAGCATCCGCCTCTTCCCGGGAAGGAGCAGGGCTGGGCTTCGGCACCCCTGGTTCTTCAGCTGGAACCTGCCTTTGTGCTTTGGATGGCAGCAGAAATTGGGCAAGTTAGACACAACACCCATGAGAGCACGCCTGAAACCCAGAGGCAACCTTTGGAGCCAGCTCTGTTGTGCCTTGTGCCAGAGCTGAGTCCACCTGACCTCAGCTGGGTGCAGTCACTGAAGGTTAGAGGAGAATTTGGCACTTTTGCAAAGAGCACAGGAAGCAAAGGGGTTGGACAACACCAGAGTGGTGGCACTTGGCTGACTGGGCTAAACTGACTTTTCTGCAAGGAAACACACAGAGACAAAGGTGGGAAAAGCAGTAGGGACAGGGGGAAATAGGTCAGCTGGAAGGATAGCATGGGTTCACACAGCCTTTACAGGAGATAATTTAACTGTGTTTCAGTTCCAGTTCATGGCGGTGAGGAAATCATGGAATCACAGAATCATTCAGGTTGAAAAAGACCTTTAAAAACAAGTCCAGCCATCAACTCAGCACTGGCAAGTCCACCACTGAAATGCACTCCAGGGAAACCCAGTGTTAGCTTTGTACACATGAGTTCTCCCATAACTTTGCCTTAGGACAGTTCCTGACTCACTGCTGTGATCACAGGCAGCATCAGGGACATGAGTGAGCTCACACCAGCATAAACTGGTGGTCCTGCCCAAGGATGTGACTGATATGGAGGTAATATGGACTCTTACAGAGGACCTGGTGATGTTTCATCATCAGTATTGCTGCACCTTCACTGGAAAATGTCCTTGTACTGTTCTAAGTTACACCAGAGCAACGTTTGGCATCTGGGGCTTGAGGAAACCAAAAGATGGTGTAGCTTGATGGGCGTTTCAGTTAATTTTCTTCTTTTATTATTAATTATTTTATCAGGTATAGCTTCAAAACCTGGTTTGATCTCATGTTCCAAAAGTACTGGTTGTCTTTTGATATTCACCATTGGAATTACACCGTAGGATAAAGTGCATCATCTCTTTTTCATTTAAGGAGAAAACGTTAAATCCAGAGGAGTTTTCTACCCAGCAGGTAGGAATATTTTAGGGAGCGCTCTAAGGATGTTTGGTGCTGGCTGGTTTTGGAAAAGAGCAGCTGTTTCTAGAAGTCACATAAAGCAGCTCTACTGGGATGGAAAACATGGAAGGCATTACTGGATCAGAGATCCCAGGTTCTGGGACTGTGCTTTCCTACCACCAGCACTACTGAAATATTTGCCTCTTTTTTATTTAAGGCATGTAATCATAGAGAGAGCTGTCAAGTCTCCATCTGATTAAAATAATTCCCATAACATGTTTAGTTTTGCTCAGATGAAAGACCTGCCAAACCATCTCATTCACTATTGTATTTTCTCTGTAGCTGTGACTGGGGAAATAATCTGCTAGGTGACATTTTACTTAGGATTTTTGGGTCATCCCACTTCACCAGAGGATTATTTTCAAAGATGATTTCCTACTAGAAAGGAAAAAATGTTTTAAAGCCCTGGCATTTTTTTATGCTGTTATTTTGGGTCTGATTCCATGAACAGCTTTTATCCTTTATAAGTTTAAAACAAGAATACTTATTTTTTTAAAGAGTTATCTGGAGTTTGAGGGCTGAAGGCTGCTTGGCATTGTCCTTTCAGTTAACAGTGGTGGAGAACAGTTATTCTGACTTGACACAGAGACAGCTTAGACAAGTTGTTATGGCAGAAGCCGAGGAAGAGTGGAAGGGTTGTCGCTCATCCCTGATTTTTTAAAAACAACAGAAAGACAAAGGAGTTGTTCTCCTGGCAAGACACAGCCACACACATGGTTGGGTTTAGTCACACAGGAGCTGCAAGGAGTCTGTCCGGGCTCCAGGGTCAGGGAAATCCAGGTGAACTTGATGCACTCAACCCCCTGGAAGGCCTCTGACAGGAAGGTGCAGGATATTAAAGATATTTCCAGCTTGTTTATGGCAAACAATAAAAGCAAGCACCCTTACCCACCCCACCAAATCAAAACCCAGATGACTTCTCCGAATGTAAAGGAGGGATCTCACCCTGCCTTCTCCCCCAAAAGTACTTGAAGCAAGACCAGGGACAAAGCCCCAAAGGTGGAAAAAATGCCCTATTCCTTAATTTGGGCAGGTGATGAACCAAACTCTACTTCAGACATGGTTTTCAAACACCTCCTGTTTCCAGAAAGATCTGCCCCAAACTTAGATCCAACCCCAACCCACCCCACCATGTTTCTTTGGGTCTGAAAGCCCTCTCTTAATCTTCATCTGCTCAAAACACAGTGACAGAAAAATGAGGTTAAAAATATTGTTACTGGCATGTTGAATATTTTTCTGTCTCTCAACTCCCAGGGGACATCTCCCACATTCGTGCCAAACCTACCATGGCCTCCAGCAGTCTGGGTTTGGGTACTGGCTTCATGAACTATCACAGAGGGCCCGGCTGCTGTCCCTGAGTACTCTGAAGGAACAGACCCAGGAGGGCCAAGGCCAAGGCCACCATCTGCTCGCATGCCCGGGGGAAGAGTCACCAGCAGTGATGCCGAGTCCATGAGTTTTTTCAGAGCTGTCTTGATCTCCTTATCAGCACGCTGGAGCGAGGCCTGCACAGTAGTCTCCGTGTCTGACTGGGGGGAAGTCATTCCTACAGACAAGAACAACAACTTTTCTCTCTTCAGGGCAAAAAAGAAAACAGCAGCACCATCCAACCCATGGAAATATTTGCAATCGTATCACTTTCCCCTCCTATGTGGGAGACAGAGGAGTAGAAACTCCTGCAATTAAAGGAGGCTTTGATTTACAACCCTGGAAGAGACTAGGTCTGGCTTAATTGACAGAGATTTTAAGATCATTGCCAAAAGGATCACGAGCCTGTGTTCCTATAGTTAAAAGTAAAATTGTACACTGGGTGTTCTAGTGGAGGGTTTTAAATATAATTGTGTGATTTAATATAGTTTAAGTTAAGAATGTAGATGGTATAAGAGAGATATCTGTATGTGACATGAGAAGTTATTGGTCAAGATGCAGCTGCATTGCAGTGAGAAGTGCCACAGGTGATAGGTCATAAATCCAAAACAAAGTGTCATTTTAAGTGTCTGTTGGATTAGAAAGTTATAAATTATGATGTAACTCTAAATCTTGTGACTAGTCACCATTATTTGGAGGTACTGTAAAATCTCACGCCTCGACTGATGCATTTGTTATTTTAAACAATAAATCCCTGCAATCGTGTAGTCCCATCCCTGAAAGTTATTTCCTCTGATGAGTGAACATGCAGGAAATTCGACACTCCTAGACCAGGGAGTTGACAAAGAAATGCTTATTCCAGCAAGAGGGAGCGTAGCTAAGAGTTAAAATAAGAAAGTTGGCACAAAATGCTTTGGAAAGTTGTATCTCAGCAGGCTGGGGACACTGTGCCACACTGTGTGCACCCCTGGCCTGTTCCCAGACAGTGGAACAAAGGATCCATCACCCAGCTGAACTCAACATTGGTTGGTCTGTCAAAAATACCTTTATTAATCCTAGAATCACAGAATATCATCAACTGGAAGGGGTCCACAAGGATCATCCAGTCCTACTCCTGACCCTGCACAGTCATCCCAACAACCCCACTCTGTTTCAGGGAGAGTTATTCAAACACTCCCGGAGTTTCGGCAGCTTTAGGGCTGTGACCATTCCCTGGGGAGCCTGTTCAGTGCCCCAGCACCCTCTGGAAGAAGAACCAATCACTGGATAAGACCACTGAAATGAACCCATTGCACTGATACAGACCCTACATGCAAGGAAGAAGTTACCTCACAGGAAAGGAAAAGGAGCAAACGGAATCAGCCTCATCAGTGATTCTGGGAAGGGCAGGGGAAAGAAGGGAGGGCTGTTCTTTTTCATCAAAGTCTGGCAGAAAAGCCACTTTTTGCTCCAGAGTGATGCATTTGTCCTACTTCACGATATCTGAATATTTCTGCTGGGTTTGGATGTAGAAGGCTGGGATGGGATCACAGACTGCAGGAGCTCATCTCACCCACTCTGCTGCCTGATAAACCTTCCACAAATCCTGAAGAGGCACAACGAAGGCATGGATGAGACCTAGGGAAGCTCCCATGTAATCATGAAGACAGAGAAAATGTAGGTCAGGTTAAGACAACTGATCACGTTCATGATGTGACTGCTTGCCAAGCAAGAGAGAAAACTCAGACCATGATGTGGTTTGAGAAAAAAATAAGAGTATTTGGAACAAACAGCTCTGACTTGTTTAATGTCACTTGATGAGGAAATGTATTCACAGGTGCACAGATATAGAGGTTATATATAATCACAGATCTCCCCCATGCTCTAATACCACCACTTTCCTCCCTGCTTAGGGACATTACACCACTTTCTTCCTTCTTTAGGACACTGATTCAGGCTGAGGAACTTTAATATCCCCCAAGATAAATAGAACTAACAAACACCACAGTAGTGACAGCCTGTAATGGACAACCAACCTCTTTCCTAGCTCTAAAATCTCACCCTTGAACCTTTCCACCCCACATCTCCTTCACTTCATCCCTGGGAACTCAAGACTGACACTTATTTTGAAGCTCCAGTTCGGTTTCAGAGAAGAACCCAAGAGGATGTGAATTGTTTAAGATTCCTGAGTTGGAAATATCCCTAAAACTGTTTTTTTTCACTTCAGCTCTCCTGAAACTGCCCATAAAAAGGAGCCAGAGCCCAACTGCATTAATATTCTTGGATTGCAGTCCAGCTCCTGCTGAAGTCAGTGGGAGAAGAGGATGAGCTGATGGAATATCAAGTGCTGTAACAAAGGACACAGAAATCCAACGAGTTCAGTGACAGCTGATGCAAGACATTTATTGATATAAACTCAGCATCTAACAGCGTATCTTGCACTTGACTTTTTTTTGTGTGGTTTTTTTCCTTTTTGTATTTCAAGCAAACAGAAGTTTCCACTTTATTAATACCCATTTACCTCCAGGAATTTCAGTAAAACATTCATTGTATTAAAATCTTTCATACAGCTGTATCTTTTCATCTACAGGAAATAAATCCCCACACATCTCATTAGTTATCTACACAGTTTAATCACTTACAAGCATAATTTTTAACCTCTAGGAAAACATTTTGAAAATATATGTATTGAACTTCTCATAAACCTTTCACTTTTTGAACAGAGCCCTGCATAGGATTTTAAGAATTCCCTTCAATTGATTCTCTTTTGCTTAAATTTCAAAAGAAAATGTAAACAGATGTTAATTGCTTTGAGCTAATGAATCAAAGTATAATTATTTCTTCTATGACCCTCTGAAGTGCAGCCTTAGAGCTTCTTTAGAAAAACCTGAGTGCCAACCACAACAGGAGGAAACCTCCACATTCCTTTACACATCCTCATTAACTTTTGTTTGAATATTACGTTTTTTGAAGACTATCACAGGGCAAATTCTTTTCTCAGCAGTATCTTCATAAATCTGAATCAAATCCACTTCCTTCTGTGGAATTATTCTAGATTGATACTGGAATAACTGAGATCAGAGTCAGGCTCAAAATAAAAGAAATATTTTTGGCTTTGAAAGCATTTCCCCATTGTGTGTGTGTTACTTTCCCATGTACAGTGCAATATATGAAAAAAGCACTAATATATATATCCATCGTATTGCTTCATTATAAAACAAACAGTATAAACCAAGGAGATGTTATAAAAAACGGGATAGTACCATAAAGGAAGCTTGATTTCCTTCACCACTGGAAAAGCATCTTATATCATGAAGGTAGTGCACACGACATCCTGAGTGGATGCTGAAAGTGAAAGGCTGTGAAATCAATATGTTCATTTTAGTCAGCACAAGGTGCAGCTGCAGAAGGAAAAAAATAACTTTTCTACAAGCACCTTTTGTGAATTCAGTCCCTGTTGGCAGGAATATTGCCCCAAGCCTCCAGAACAAGCTCCTCTATATCACCTGGCTGGGAAACACAGAGCCAACATCATCCATTCATTCCCAAGGCAGAAAATCACTCCACCCTCTCTCTTCATGCTGCTTAGAAATTCAACTGTGCCTGAGCATTTCTGGTTTCCCTAAACCATAAATGAAAGCAGTTTCTACTGAACATTGTTACAGAGCTCAGCTGGGACAGGGTGTGGGGACTTTTCACCCCACATCTCTGTTACCAGAGAGAGCCAGTGCTGGGTCCTGCCGAGACCAATGACAAACTCCATCTGACTCCAACTGGCGCCAGGATATGGGCCTGGGAGCTCATCTCTTTTCAGAGCAGCTTGTTGAAGGTCTCGGCAACAACCATTTTTGGTGAAGCCAACAGAAGTGGGCTGTGCTCAGTGCACCTCAGCCTCCCCCTCATGCAGCATTCCCGCTGCAGAGCTCCAGAGGAACCCCACAGTCAGTCCCTCTCCGAGGCATCTCGACCTTCCTGCTTACAGTAATACAATGCAATTGCAACTGGCAGCCCAATACACTTGGAACAGATCTGTGTTTCAACCGAATGTTTAAGGTAAAGCTCTCTTTTGTCTTTATTTTTTTTAAATTGTCTTTGTGCTCCTGCTACTTTGCCGTAGCTCAGTGGTAAATTCCTCTTATCACATATCAGGGACATCATGGATCAATCTGTTAGCAGGAATGTTTCACCACTGGTGTGTTCAGGAGAACAAATACTCATCCAGTCATATTTAGTGACAAGGACCACATTTGTAGTTCTTTGTACGTGTTAATGTTTGATTGCAGATGCAGAAATCATTTTGTGCAGCACTTTAATCTTTCAATGCACCTTTAGTAAATTATATTTTAAAAGAGATGTTTTATAAATCCACCACACTAGAATGCAGAATAATGAAAGCTACATTGTCAGACAACTAGGAAGTGGATTTGAAAATATCAGTCATTTAGAAAAGGTAGTCTTTTTCATGTAAAGCAGAAGAGAACAACAAAACTCTTGCTTCCTCATGACAGTGGGACTTTCACCACTGACTAGAGTCAATCTGGGATTTCAACCAAAAGGCCTGAGCAGCCCTTTGAATCCCTGGTATTTGTAATATTTCCTATATATCTCATTATAAGGCAGAAGGTTAAAATAATGCAACCAGACTGTGCATGTTGAAAGGTTTATGAAGAAATTTTGGTAGGGCTACTTGGTGTCACAAGTGTAGAGCATGGTCAAAGCAGAGTGAAGCTTCATGACCTTTGGGCCCACACAGTGACAGGAGACACCTCCTGTCCTGGGCTGCTGAAGGATGCTGAAAAGCTTAGATACTTTCACCTCCTTGCCACACCGTAAACTGGCACACGAAACAATTTTTAAGTTCATGGACAAAAAAGCACTTTTGCATCTATATTTCTGTCACAGGTAGAAGAATCAGGCTTTTCCTAAACCTCCCATCACTGCTCCACTATGGAATGATACATGTTCACCTAGATCAAAGCCTTTAAAGTTACAAACTGTTCTGACAGACTGTTCCCTTTAAGACTGGAAAAGCTGGACATATCATATTTAAATACACTTCCCTCTAAGGTATTCCCTTGTACTTGTTACCTCATAACTTTGCCACCAATTCCCCTTGCTTACAACAATTTTGATTATTTATATTTTTTTAAAAAGCTGCTTTCTTCGGTGTTAAAAATTATGCTTGCATCCGCTCAGCTCTGGGAGAGGTCTTCTGTGCTGATGTGCAAGGTGACAGGCTCGCCAACAGTCCCGTAGCTGAGGGTTCTCGTGGAAACTTCAGTTTTAAAGCTGGACTGCCCGTTGTCTGCTGAGCGCTGGACCTCGGTGCAGAACGAGGGCTTCACCGTGAAGGAGGGGCCGGGAGGAGCCGCGCGGGAATCGCTCACACGGAAGGAGATGTTGGAGGGGCCCGCGGACTGCACGCCGGTCACCCGAGAGGCTGACACGAACACACCCCCAGGAACGTGCTCCTCGTACTGGCTGAAGAACCTCTGCCTGGGCTCGGGCACCACGGGCCTCACCAGGTTCAGCAGCACCGGCTTCCCGATGGTCGGGGTCGGCTCGTTGATCTCCGTCTGCAGCACGGAGATCTCGCAGGGCTTCTCTGCCGTTTGCTTCTGATCCTCACACCTGTAGGTCTCGCCTTCTTGAGGGACATAATCCTCCAGGTCCTCCAGAGTTAAGAGTTTGCCGTTGTGTGTTAAAATCTTGCGGTCCCGGGTGCTGATGTCGTCTGTGTGTAGCTCCTCTGGCTCATCCACTATGACGTTGTCCTCTTCGGGAAAGATGTCCTGTATTACTTCGGGTACCTCCTCTCCAACAGGCCAAGACACATCCACTTCATCGACTTCTTCCTTATCCTCTGGACTTGCCAGGGAGAACAGAATTTCGTGTTGGTCTGCGGCAGCTGTCCCAAAACTGAAGACCAAAGGCTCACCTCCACAGGCAAGCAGAGGGGAGGCAGCATCTGACCCACAGTCAGCACTTGATTCCTGTGGGCAGCTCTTTCCTTCAGTTCCATAATCCATAAATGAATCACTTCCTAGTTGCTCAGAGCCACATGGGGAGTTTCTCTCTTCGCTGCTGACTTGAGGTCCTTCCTGCTCGGTTGTGTACACCAGAGGCTGGATGTCACCTTCAGAGAGACCCTCATTTGGCAGAGATTTTGACTGCTCCACCAATTTATTGTTGGAGTTGTTTGTGTTTGGATCATCTTCTGGGGAGCGCTTTGGCCTTGAGCTGGGAAAAGTGAATGTTAACACCCCTGAGTCATCTTTTTCTTGCTTTGCTGGGGAAGAGCCTCTTTTCCTTGTGGGCTTTGGTGATTTTTTCACCTTGAATTCAATTATTTCTTCCACTTCGACCCACTTGGGCTTTTTCTCTTCCCCTGTGCTCTCCACGACGACGTCTCTTGCCACTGCCCCTTGCATGTCCTCATGTTCTGTGACATAAAGCCTGGGAACAGCAGCAGACTTTGGTGCTGCCTCCTGCTCATGTCTGTGGACAGGCTGCCTGATCTTGGAGACATAAACCGGCTCTGGAGTCGGCTCCGGCCATGGGGAGCGGGAAGGAGAATGACCTGAAGGAGAACGTGCAGGAGAAACCCTTCCCCTTTGTCTTGGGCTCTTCACCACCGTGGTTATGGTCTCCTCTCTGATGGCAGAAAGGGGTCGAGTTGGCGGGAAGACGAGACTTTTCGGGGAGCCACACTCCACCAGCACATGCCATGGTCGGCCAAGGCGCCGCAGTGGGGTTAGTTTGGGTAAGCATTCCAGCTTTTGGGGAAGCATTCCAGCTTTTGGAGAAGCGGTCATTTTGGGAGGGACACACACAACGCACACACTCACATGCCCATTTCCACTTCCTGATCCAGGGAAAACCCCAGTGCCCTTGTCCCCAGGGAAAACTCCAGCTCCATTAATGTCCTTGAGTGTGAACACACAATGAGCATGAGAAGTGCTCCAGCTGAGAAATGCTCTGCTGGGTGCTGCTGTATTTCATGTGCTTGTGTTGACCTCCCATTTTGCTACTTTGGACCCCCCAAAATTGTAAACACTCAAAGACTTCATCCTTTTCCTGAGTATCCTTGGCTAAAATCCTAATTCCATCCACCTCAATGGTTAAATGCCCTTTATTAAGGTAGGGTCATCAGCTTCCTAATAATATTTAATTAATGTAACATATCTCTATCTTGTTTATTACAGACACTTTTGAGACCAGAGATCTGCATTTCCACATGCAGAACACAGAAAGGGGTTAACCCTTAACATGTGGAGACCACCAGGAAGAGAAAGTTAGAACATTTCCTGCACAAGTCATCTGTCCCAAAATGTATTTATTTTTACTCTTCATAATACCATTAGTGCAGACACAGCCTGATCCTACCACCTCCAATAGACACAGGAATACCAAGCCAAATTTGTATGCATAATTATGATTTCTCAGCATATTTCTGCTGGCTTTACTTTATATTTTTGACTGAAGTTGGGCTGGTGGTAGATGCCTCATCCCTGGAAACATTCAAGGTCAGGCTGGACAGGGCTCTGAGTAGCCTGATCTAGGTGAAACTGTCCCTCCTCACAGCAAGGGGTTGGACTAGATTATCTTTAAAGGTCCCCTCTGACCCAAGGCCTAACCCCAGGCTTCAGTGCTCTTAACTTACATATTTAACATGCAGTTTCTCCTGCAGATTTCTCCGTGGTGTTTCTAACATGGAAAAACTTCCAGGTAAATACAGTGTTTTCTTGGCAAGCACAGGGAAGCCGATGCTCCACATCTGCTCCAGTGGAAACCACTGGAAAAGCCCATTTTGTTTCTGTGTTGAGATTCTGTCCCTACCCCCAAGGAACGGGGTTAAAAGCAAAGAATTAACTGAAGAGTCAAACAGTGGCCAGAACTGAGATGATGAATGGAGACAGCAGCTTTTTTATTCCTCTCTTCCTCCTCACCATTCTCCAGTCACAACCACGTGGGGCTGAAGGTCACCCCCTCTGCTCTCCAGCCATCTCTGCTCTGGCTTTTGCACTGAGAGACAGGCAAGGGTGGAAAGAGCCCTTGAGAATGGAGAGCCCATTTATAGCCATCGTGGAAGACCAGTCCTCTTGGGTTTATTTGCCTTTCTCATCTTGCCTTTCTCATCTTCTGCTCCTATTTTTGAAAACTTGTACTTCTTCCGCCTCTGGAGATCGGATTTGTTTCCACCATCAATCTCTCCCTTTGAGGACATGGTGAGTCCAGGACTGGATCAGCTACAGGGAGATTTATTTCCTTCCAGAGCACCCTCTCTTCTACTGCTCATTTCCACTGGTTTACTCTTTTCCCTAAGTTTTCTGCAGTTTTTCATTAGACCTTTGGCGTCTGTGCAGAGCCTTCCTACTAGCCACGGTGCCTTTCTGGATTACACAAAACTAAATTATTCTGGATGAGAATGGGTGCTTGCAGTAGACTTTGCTCTATGTTGTAAAGTTAAAATGGGTTTTTTGGGGTCTGGGATTTGCATATATGGACATTGTTCAATCCCATCTCTCAATTGCCAATTATTTTCTGCCACTAGTTTTAAAGCTTCTTCTCTTCCTCAGCTTGCAACAGATTAAGAAGAGTTGGAATCTGCCCTTACAGAATTATTCCCAAACTTTCGTCCATCACTATCCCAGCTCCAGTTGAGGTCCACTCTAATTTAAAGTTCATGACCACAAAAGGAGGGGAATTTCTGTCTGAGATCCCACTCCTAAATTTACCAAACTCCTTTGGGGCTGCAGCCTGTGATTTAGGAATCCCTTCTGGAGCTGTCCAGAGCAACGTCCTATGGAATTTAGATCTCAGAAATTTAGAAATCAGCTTAACTGATGGGATTTTGTATTAATTTATATTACTTAATCCACCAATATTAATGCTGCCGTTCCAGATCCAGGCACAGAGATGCAGATAAATGAGATTTACCAAGTTGTAGATGTGGTCTGACTCTGAGATTTCCTCCTGCTCATGACTTTCTCAGGATATTTCTGAATGTGATATAAAAAAATATTTCTCTGTTCAGTTGCCCCATTCTGAATCCTGGTCCTTGAGGCAGTACAGGTAAAAACACTTTACTTTTCTGGTCTTTGCAGGATGAAAAGGGTCTAATGACTGGACATTTACCTGAGCTGATGTGCAAGAGAGAGGGGAAAAGGCAGAGCCCCTTCCTGCCTCTCCTGTCTGCTCTCTGCCTCATCCAGGTAGAAACTTCTGGGAGGGGGGACAATTTATAAACCACTGCCTCCAAATGGGCCAAGTGCATGGATCTAAAGGAATAATCCTCAGAAAGTAATAAAAGGGATAAAAGGTGAGCAACTCTTAACAGTCCTTTAGTTGCAATTTTATGTCTAACAAAAATAAAATACCTCAACTTAAGCCTCCTGTCCCAAATCAAGGACAGACTTTAGCAATAGTACAGCTGTTGAGGGAAGGCATTTCCCCAAAATATCCATTGTATAACTGCTTACTGCCCTCAGAACATGGTTTGAGTAGCTTGGAGATGCTCTGAAATCCTGTCACAGGCCGGTGTCCCCCTTCCAGCACATGAAACAATTTCATTAAGTATTTCTTTATGGTACTTAAGAAGATGAATTAAGATTTTAATGGCTACTAAGCTTCTAGGCTACATATGGCTGAGAAAATACTGCTTTTTGCAGCAATTAATCTTTGTAGTTTTATAGGCATCCAGTATAAACCAGGCTCAAAATACCCAAAAAGACCAAGTTATCAGGACAAATATTTATATTAGAAATATAGAGACAGAAGGGGATAAAAATACTCATCATCTTCTGCTTCATCATACAAGGCTTTCCTGAATAATTAAAAACAGAAAGCCAGAAGAAATCACTGTAGGCTCTGAGATATTTGTTAAATTTGTAGACATTTTCAGGCAGACAGCTTTCAAAGCTGGTTTCATTCAACACTGAGAGTCAGACTCCACCTTCCCGAGCTCTTGTGCAACTCTATCAGTGCTCAGGGGAATATTTTTCCATGTGTAATATCATAAAATAACTGCCCCAGCCTGTGCCTAACACCAGTGCTGCTATTTTTGGAAAAGAACAGAAGGACTTTTTTTTGAGGTGAACACTTCACATGGCACAGAATTCCGTGGGATCTGGCGGGCTGGGAATGAACACACTTGCATAGCCAATGAACACAAGCTTGTTACTGGATCATGCAGAGGCAGCAAGGCAAAAAACCACAAATGTTACCCCAAAAAAAAAAAAAAAAAAAAAAATCAGCACTTACATGATGATGGTTTTCTTGGGCACTTTAGTCTCTTGTTCAGTGACTACAAAGAGAACAGTATGAACAGCATGGGGTTAAAGAAAGGCAAAAGCTGAAATGATTAAATTATCTTTGCTCAGATCATCAACATAAACTGGAGTGAAAAATAACCAACTGTACCATCCCATCCATGCTTTCTGTGGTTATTTCCAGCATCATCTTTAGTGTTTCTGACAAGGAATGAGAATTCAGAATGCTCTCTGAATGCTTAGATTTGAAATTAAATATTTTGTGGAGAACAATTTGGCAAAAGCTGTTTATTCTACCATTTTTGTTTGGCAGGTCAAAGCTAGAAAACAAAATCCTTATTTAACTTTTTTTATTGTATAATAAGGGAGTGATGGTGTCAGAAACCTGAAAGTGCCTCGATCTGGAAAATCCTGGAGAGCTGAAATTCTTGAAACTGTGATTTCACTTCCTAGAAAAAAAGAGTCTCCCCAAACACTGGATTGTGGCCAAGTTTTTGTGGACTGGATGCAAAATCCAAACTGATAACAATGAAAATCATTAAAATCATTATCATCAGCATCAAAAAAGCCCCCAAATCCTAGGAAGCCCAGGAGAGCCCTGTGTCTGCTCCGTCTCTTTTTTTTGCTCTAATTTGCGATTTTTCCTGACCCTTCTCCTATAACCAACTGGAAGCTGTTGATGCCTATCAAGATCAAAAGTAATGATTTCATGGGGTTGCAAGTATTTCCTAAAACTGACATTTTTAAAAAGTAGAAAGAAACCATTTGAAGAACTAACTGAGATTTTCAGTAGGTTTCCCACCCTATCCACTGGAATAAAATTAAGGCACTGTTTGAACCACACTGCTTTGAGCACACCCTGAACTGCTGAACCTATTTGAGATCTAGAAAAACCCCAACAGCAAGCCCCACTTTTCATTGAATAAACTCACAAAAGATCTAAAAAAACCCCATAATTTAATCTCCAGCAATTGGTTTTCAGTTCTCCAGCCAGCCTATAATAAATAAGCTCTGGTAATTTTCACTTGATGCAATTTAAGTGAACTGCCACTTAAAAAGATCTATAAAATCACAAACAGTTCTTGCCCAGGGAATTTGGAGTGTCTGTATTATTTGTTAAATAACTGATGATTAGTGCTGATGTTTTCAATTGGTGCCCCCAAACCTGCATTGACTGAAAATTAAAAATACATTTACAATATTAAATGGAATACTTTAACCTAATTTTCCTTCCACTTCACTTCCAAGGGCTCTTCCCTGCCTCAGGTAAAAACACAAATTTGACCATAATGAAAAAGAATTTTGTGCAAATATTGATGTTAATATCTGACTTAGAGCTCATGGGTTTACTTGCAGAGCCTTCTCTTGTTTATGCCTGTAAAAATCTGGAATCATTTCCCAGAGATTCAAAGGAGTTACTGCAGAACTGGGTGAGTGTAAACAGAATTTGTTTGGAAATTTGAGTTTACACTAACAGGGTAAGTAAAGAGCAAAATTATTTTCAAATATTTATCCCTGGACACAATTACAATAAAACAATTTACCTGCCCTTAATTAATTATTTTTTTTTTAATAACTCAAACCTTGTTTTAAATGGTGGAATGATAATTATACTGTGATGGCAGATGAACTGAGTGCTCAAACAATTCATTACACTCAGAGATTTTCACTGAATTTTTAAATCACTATTCTGCAATTTTCAAATAACTTTTAGAAAATCTCATTAAATAATATAATGAGATTAATCCATATGCAGTGAATATCTGAGTAAAAATACTGATGTTCTCATGGAAACAGCTATTACTTAATTGGATTATACACCTGAAAATAGGTGTTATATACAATTATTTTAGCAGCAACTGTCTTTAGACAAGAATTAAGTAATATAAACTAAAAAATTGAACAAATCAATGAAATCTCACAATGTCTGTAAGAAAAAGTCTCTTCAGTGGTTGCTCTATGAATGTCTGTTCTTGCAGTCCTCCCAAAGGACACCAACTGTGATATTTCTATTCGTAGTGGATGTCAAAGAGATTCAATATTCAAAAGTTCAGCAGGCCTGGGATGAGAAAGCTGAAAATGGCACACAATAAATTGTATATGTGCTGTCCGAGGTGTGAGGGAGGATTTGAGCAATCCTATATTGAAGGATAGAACCACACGAAAGTAGGATGAGAGAATTTGGATTTCTTTTTTTTGTTATAGTTTTGGTTTGGTTTTTTTTTTTTTTTTTTGCTGTTGTTTTTCCCCCGAGAGGAAAATATTCTGCATCCGTTTTTAGCGCCGGATGGATCATTTCAACTTTTCAAGAGCATTTTAGGCAAACAGCTTTGCAAAGCAGGAGCCCCTGATAAGCAGGTTAAAAGCTGTAAGCATTAGGGACAGCCAGTGCTTTTATAGGACCAGACATCTCTTTGGTTAATAGATTAAAACATTGCCTTACAAGTGATGGAACATTGAGGATCAGTGAGTTCTCCTTGCTCTGAATGGATGGAAGGTAATTTATGGCCTTTTTTACAATTTTTAAGTCTCTTTTCTCCACTCACAGGAGCTCAAACCTATTTTTCCTGCCCAGTTCACGCTGCTGACATGAGCCACGGGAGCACTGCTCTATTTTCACTTCCTTCTGCTACACTTTGGAGACTGCAAAACCTGGCAAGAACTGCTAAAACTAATCCTAAAATGAGCAATTCATACAATCACTGAGGTTGGAAAAGACCCTTAGGATCATTGAATCCAACTGCTAAGGCAGCACTTCCACATTCACCACTAAATGCTGTCCCTAAGTGCCACATCCACAGATCTTTGAAGTCCCTCCAGGGTTGGTGGCTTAATT
The DNA here is from genome assembly GCF_000738735.6 of Corvus cornix cornix. Classification (NCBI taxonomy): domain Eukaryota; kingdom Metazoa; phylum Chordata; class Aves; order Passeriformes; family Corvidae; genus Corvus; species Corvus cornix. The sequence goes on along the minus strand of NC_046333.1, from coordinate 2,388,874 downwards.
CATAGATATAACAATTTTTTAAATTATATGAATGAAGCATTTTGGGATCTCTCTCAAAAAAAAACCCCAAACCAGCAAAACCCCCAAATAATCCAAAAGGCCTCACTCCTGCAGTGACTGACAGCTGTAAAGGCAGATGGGGCTCTCCTGAATTTGCACTGAAAACCCTGTGGCCAGGCCAAAAATTGAGACTAAACCATGGTGACAGCCAAATAAAAATAATGAGGTAAATGCCCTAATCATCACCCTAATCAGGGAACAACCAGATGGTCAGGGGACAAACTCCTGTGCCCTATTTCTTCAGTAACACTAAGAGATCCAATGCTCCTCTGGGTTTTAAAGCAATCTTCCAGCTAAGAGCTTCAATACATTTTGCTGGTTTTTAACAAGGTGGCTGCTACAAGGCAACTGAAGAACCTGCCCAAGGCTCTGCAGGAAATCTAAGGCAAATTTGTGAAGGAATTCTTGTTGCCTGGTGTAGCTGCTTTGGGAATTTTTATTTATGGCTTCATCTCCACTCCTGTACCTGACTCCTCCCCTTGTATTGACTGTGTTGTTCTAGGTCCTCACCTGCCCACCCATGTGGAATTGCAACACCTTTCAAAGGCACTGGGCTTTGCTTTTCTTAACAAATAATCAAGTTAGTGAGCCTGGATGGATGAATCACACCAGAACATGCCAGAGCACATCAGCCCAGGTGTGCCGTGTGCAGGTTAAGCAGCAAGGTGCAAAGCAGACACAGTCAACTGGAAGTCAAAGAGAAGGATCTTCTTTCAGTTACACTTTTTAAAAAGTGTCTCAAATTCTTCCAATATCCACAGAAAGAGGATTTTTTAAAGCAACTTCCCATTGACTTCAGTGCAGTGACCAGGTGTGGCTGAAGGCAGATCTCAGCTCACACGGGATGCCTTAGTCCAGTGGTTTCCATCCTTTTTGGATTTGGTCCATCCAAGGGATCTGCAAACTCCCACAGTGTGAATTTAAACCCAATGACAAGAATTTTGGTTTTGATACCCATGGTCTTGGACTGTGGACCATCACCAGCTGCAGGTCAGGGCTCATAAACCACTGGACTAATGGTATCCCAAACCGCGGGTTTGGTTCAGCAGAATAAACAGTACAGAAAGGCAGGAGGATAAAAACTAAAATAATTGCCCCTAGGCTGCCTCATGAGACTCAGACAATGGTCATTTCACAGAAACAGAGATAAATCAGGTAAAACTCAGACCCAGGGTGCAGGTGAGCCAGGAAGCAGACACGGTATCTATTTCCTGCTGTGAGAGCAGCAATGTTGTCCTCTTGGTGAAGTTACAAGTAATCCCACTTTCACAAATAGGAAGGATTGTGAGGATGGAAAGGGATAGCCTTCATGAGATCCACCTGTCCTCCAGTTCTTTGCCAGATGAACCTGATTTTTCCCCAGGCAGATCAAGGCTGGTTATTGATTCTCAAGAAAACAATGAATTCCCTCCTTGGTCAAGTGCATTATGCCAAATTCATCCCTGGTGCGATTCTGCTCACAGCAATCCTCTTGCTCCATGGATGAGCCTATTTTCTCCACTGGCCTGAAGCAGCTCTCCCTCTGTTTCTGCCTGGAGATGACTCAGGGATCTATTTTCTTCCCTATTACTAGGTCCAAGCAATTGCACATCACAGAACAAACCTATTTCATGACATTTCTGAAGCTTCCAGGCAAACTCCAATTATATTTCTTTAACCAAGCTCACAATTTTTTTGTTGTTGTTGTTGTTTATGATAACAGCAGATGAGAAACTTGGGGCTGAACACACACATTTGCAATCCCCAGAGCTGAAAATGCTCCTAACAGTTTTAACAATCTTTGTTTGCTATAACATCTGCCTGAAGGGAACTTCATCAAGATACACCACCCTGACAGGAATTTATTTGTGTTCTTCTACATCCTGCACACAACTTACTTTTCTCTCTCCAGGGCATAGAAAAGACAAAGAATTCAAGTACTTGAAGGTTTATTTCGCTGAAAAAATTATAGTGTTTCTACACTTACAGCATCCTCCCTGTAATGCTTTTTGATGGGACTCTGGGAAAGGAAAACATGTTTAAAATGAAGTCAAGAAAGTCCATAGATCAGGATGCTAATCTTAGTAGCTTATTGTGGCTGAATCCTCTTACCGTGATGTCACAATATTTGTGTCTACAGAGGGCTGGTCCAAAGGTCCAGCCAGACCAGGGCCTTGTCTCAGACAGGGCCAACAGCAGAGGACTCTAGAAAATGACGAAAAATTATGAGTAGAGGATCATTTATCCCTGAATATTTTTCCAGACTCCAGCATTTTCTGCCCAGCAGCTTTACGAGTCAGAAGAACTGTTTCATCTTAGTGGATGCTGATAATGCCAATTGCACCCTTTCAAACATGCACTTGAACTCCTTTTATTATCACAAGACGGTGTGGAAACTCATCCAAAGATGAGGAAAGAAGGTCCTACAGCTGTTGGCAAAATTCTGGCTTTTGTTGACCGTGTCTCCACCAACAACATCTGGGAGAGGCCTATGAAACCAAGGGTTGCTGGCATGGAAAGGCCTGTGCCTATCCCAGTCCCCTCTCTTGCCCTCCAAATCTGTCCATTACCTATTAAAGGTGGTCCCTTGGCTGTATCATCTCCTGAGCTGCCACTAGGAACTGTTCAAGAGAGACAGGACTGGCTGGGCCACGCTCAGCCAGACAAGGACACTTATAGGAGGTACAAAGAACCAATTCCCTAAGCCAGGAAATGTTCCCTAGGTAGATGTAGCCATGGATTTAAACTGGGCTGTGGTGGGTTTACAGCAAGCACTGTCTAACACATGGCATGTGGAAGTCCTTGGATATGCAGGGAACTTTAGGCAGTAATGCCTGAAGTTGCTAAGAAAGAGATGCGTATTTGGATGGGTGTAAAATCAATTCTTATCGCCCTACCAATCCAGAAACTGGCAGAAAAAAAAGGAACAGACTCTGTGACTATCCCTGTACAGTCCTAAATAATGGATGAACTAAACATTGCTCAAGATACACTGCTGTCAGTTCTGCTTTCTCAGGCATTCCCAATGTCCTTCGGTGGTATTTCAGGAACTATCACATTATGCATCCAGCATTACTCAAGTGGCCCCTGTAACACTTCTGCCAGGCTGACACACATTTTCAAGTACTCCAACAATATATATCATATATATTCTTTTTTTTGCACTAGTGGTGGTGTGACAAACCCTTCATTTGCTCCTCCTTTTTCATATAATGCCTTTATGAGCATTATATGAAGTTGATTTGCCAGGCTTGGAAATCAACAGATGGTGATGGGCACAGAGCTGAGCTGCCCTCTGCCCATGCACATCTCCAGAGACGTACAGATACATGGACACCAACAACCAACATGGATAAGATGGCAAAGATATTGGATCCTCAGAGAGGTGTTTTTAGGGCAACTCGCTGGCGTACGTACGGAGCTGGGCAGGGGTCGTACCTTCGATGCTGATGGCTTGGTCTCCTCTCCTCTCCTGGGTCAGGGCTGCGGCGCTGTGGTGGTAAAGCTCTGCTCCACTTTTGGCAGACCCTAACCTGTTCATCAGCTGAAGAGAATCGTGCAGTGCCAAATGAAACACAGGATGTTTTGTCACGATGAAAACCTGCCTGTGCTACCTTGAAAATTCAATGCCAGCAGAAATGGGTGAAGGTGTGACCCCAGTACCAGGCTGCAGTTTGAAGGGACACTTTGCTGCTCAATGGTGTTCATGGTATTTTACCAAAAATTACTCACACAGACAAGTTACAGCACATCAGCAAACTTATTTACTCAATTGCTTGGTGTTTGCTCTGCAGCCTGTGGCTTGGGCCTGAGGTAGCTCTGTCTCTGCCAACAGGCACAGAGTCCTGCTATGTGCCCTTAATGGTCATTAAAGAGGGTTTTTTTGTTTATTGCCCAATAATGACTGAGTTTTACTCAACCAAGGGAATACTGGACCTTGGGATCTTAGTTAATGGCAAATGCAAGGTAGTCTGATTTTGCTAAAATTCCAGGAGAATTCTTTAAAGTATATCAAGCATCCCAAATATTTCTGTGGGCTGAACCATTTACCATGGAGCAGCTGACTCACACTAATTTCCTAAACCAAGACCAACTGCTTTTATTGTCAGGCCCTCAGAACTTACTACTTTTACAATGAATGCATAGACTATGAATAATTTTCAGAAAATATTTTACATTTTTAACAATTTATTAGAAATTTCCACATATGCTTGCTAAACAAAACAGGAATCTCAGTGGTTTAGCCTTATATTTAGACTTAATTTCTTTCTTCTGGCTCTGGAGGGTTTCTTAGTCATAATTTAAAGACAGTCCAAAAACAAAATGTCACATCAGAATGGTCCAAATTTTTTTAACAGTTTCTTCTAGAGATCTGGACCCGAGTTTAAGCTTCAGAACAAGCTCCATCAATTCTTATTTATACCACCAAACTGTCAGGTCAGAATATTGTGAAGTTTTTGGACATTTGCAACCCAGATCTAGTTAAGCCTGACTTTCTATGATATTTTTATGAGCAATTACTCAGCCGTGGGTCTCTCCCAGTAAAATGAATTCTCCTGCCTCTATCATTTTAGACGGCAGATATTTAAATCTCTCTGAACTTACCTCACATTCATAGTGCCCCATGTCTTCATTGGAAGGGTTCTTGACCACCAGCACTACGATGCCACTGCGTGGTTCACTGAAAGTCTGGTATTTACTGGTGTCCTTCAGCAGCACCCCATCTTTGTACCATCTGAGCGGGAAAACATGGAGTATAAGCCAGGAAAAATTATGCAGCATCAAAAGATGCCCATCTCACTGATCCATCCATCAAACAACTCAAGAATTAATCCTCAGACAAACATTTGGACCCTGGAAGGGAGGTCTGCAGGCAGGTAGATCACACCTGGATATTAAACTGCACACGTTTGTGAGATTCTTCCCAAGAATTCTCCTCAGTCAGTGCAGGAAAAGGGCCTTAAATTATGACAAGATTTCCTGAGCTTTTCCTGAGCTTTTTGTCTGAATACCCCAAACTGGTTGCTGATAAAATCAAGTCAGTTGTAAGGCAGGGAGAATAAAGAAATGATAAAATGTTGTCAGGGCTGTAAATCTGACCCAGTCATACTCAAAGTCTCTCTGTAGGTATTTCTTTTCAAATTCCAGCTGGAATTAATTGCTGAGAATCTCAGGAATGTCTGGATCATGAAGAGCCAGCATTGGGATGAGGTTGAGATAGAAGACACAGTAAAGAAAGGGTTGTAAATTCAAAAGGACTTTTCTGATCATGCAAAATAAGAAGCCAGGATTTGTTGCCGTGTGAGTTGTAGGACTGACCTGATTTGAGGCCTGGGTGCTCCTTCCACAGTGCAGGTGAATTGGACATCTTCACCCTCGACAAGATAAGCGTTTCTGACCTTGTTCACAAACCGTGGGGGCACTGCAAAAAGCAAAGGGAAATGCAGCTGGTAGCTGGAAATGTGAACAGATAAGAAGTTCGTTTCCCTGACCAGATAATTCTCACTAGGTCTAAAGGATACTGAAGACCAAATTTTTTGACCTAAGAACAGGTGACTGCACCTTTACATCATTTTTTTAATAAATATAACCCAGTATTTGTTATACAGAACCTCTGGAACGCCTTAATATTTGTAACATCATAGAAACATAAATCATTTAGGTTGGAAAAGACCTCTAAGATCATGGAGTCCAACCATTAACCCAGCACTGCCAAGGCCAGCAATAAACCACATCTCCAAGTGCCACATCTACATTCTTTTTGAGCACTTCTGGGGACGGTGACTCCACCAGCCCCCTGAGAAGTTTGTTCTGGTGGTTGACAACACTTTGGATGAAGAAATTTTCCCTAATCTCCAATTTAAACCTCCCCTGGCCCAGCCTGAGGCCGTTCCCTCTGCTCCTGTCCCTGTTCCCTGCCAGCAGAGCCCGACCCCCCCCCCCGGCTGCCCCCTCCTGTCAGGGACTTGTGCAGAGCCACAAGGTCCCCCCTGAGCCTCCTTTGCTCCAGGCTCAGCCCCTTTCCAGCTCCCTCAGCTGCTCCTGGTGCTCCAGACCCATCCCCAGCTCCGTTCCCTTCCCTGGACACGCTCCAGCCCCTCAGTGTTTGTCTTGTGGTAGTCTCAAAACTGACCCCAAGACTGAAGGTGCCTCGGCAGTGCCAGCACAGGGGATGGGCACTGCCCTGGTCCTGCTGGTCACTCTCTGGCCAGTTCAAGTTTAAGGTATTTCATAGCAGACCCCTTTAAAATACTGCATCTCTGCAGGACTTTACCTTGAACAAGGATCTTTCCCAAGGTGCTGGCATTCCCAGCAGGACTGGAAGCAAAGCACATGTACTGTCCTGTGTCAACCCCTGTCAGGTTGTCCAAGATCAATGTGCAGGAACCATCAGGATCTTCTATTATAATGTGATGGGGATCCACCTCCACGGGCTTTCCATCTGAAAGAGAAATTATTTATTTTTAAATAGTTTACCAAGAGTTTCCCCCTTAGGAATTTCACCCAGCTTTTTGTCTTGAGAAGGCTGAGAGCTGTATTATTGCAGCTGATGTTGGTAGTTGAGGAATCAGCTCTTCATCTTCATCCAGCTCTCTAGAAAACATCATGCAGGGCAAAGTACTGTTGAAGGACCTTGCACATCACCAATCCTCATTTAAAAGTGAAATTACCCCAGAGTACATTCTGTGCAGTCATAATTCTGCTTTTCCTGCCAAAGGAGCTCATCCAAAGTGCCCAAAAACATGGTCTCTAGACTTGCATATCTCTAGGGGATCATCTCTTGGATTATCCCGTGACCAGTTATCACAGCAATATGGGCAAGGGACAAATTTGGAAGGTGCATTTCATGCCTGCTGCTCATACCTTTGTACCAGCTGATGGATGGCTTGGGAGCTCCTGTCACCTTGCAGGCCAGCTTGACCGTCTCTCCCAGCTCAGCTGTGCAGTCTGCCAGTTCTTCCTCAAAGTCTGGAGGGACTGAAACATCAGAGGAAGTGTGTTAGGCTGGAGGAGGGGGCTCTGTCCATGGGATGCTAAGTGAGATAAGAATAACTTTTGCAAATCTGTGAGGTTCAGAATGGAAAACTGAACAGGAATTTTTAGCAGCTCAGGACCTTACAGGTGACAGGCTGTCCTTGCTTGCCTGAGACTAAATTCAGTCTGTCATATGTCTGTTGTTGGCTGTAAGGTTAGACCACATGAAAAAAAAGGAATTTGTTGCTGATCTGGAATTATTTTAGACCATGATTTTAATTATTAGTTATTAATTATTCAGACACCACACATCTGTCACCATTAAGATAATTCCTCAAATAAAATGCAGCCTGGATATCCCAATCAGCAATCTGCTGGTGTCCTTACAATGAAATCTATGCTTTCATTGAATCACAGAATCCTACAGTGGTTTGTGTTGGAAGGGACCTCAAAGATCATCTTGTTCCGCCCCCTCCCATGGGCAGGGACACCTTCCATCATCCCAGGTTACTTCAAGCCCCATCCAACCTGGCCTTGGACACTTCCAGGGATGGGGCAGCCACAGCTTTGGGCAACCTATTCCTTTGCTAAGGGACTTCTATTTTAACTCATTGCTACTATATGAAACCATGCAAAATTATTCTGATAGTCTTCCTCATTAAAACACCTCATTAAAGGCACAAAAATGGAATACCCAGACTTGTTTTCAGTGTATATGGACTAAATCCAATCCTGTTTGGACCTTTTAAGACACCAAATACATTTACTCTGTAATGGGCACCATTTGTAGTTTGGAAAATAAAGATTTAATATCCCTGCTGATAGATTTTGTGGATTGAAAATTGGTAGAATCTCAAATGACACTGAGGATGATGAAGCCTGAATAACCAGACAAAATTCCAAAGCAAACCCAGGGGCAAAGATAGAGCAATGTAAGCCAGGAGTCAAGTAAAGGGTCTGGAACCCAACGAAATCACAGGGGGATTTATACTGGGGTGTGTAGGACTCTGGATCAGGGTACAACCCCAACTCTCCCTGCCTTTCCTCCAGGAGAGGTGTTTCAACTCTCAGATCATCTTTGTGGCCTCTTCTGGACTCACTGCAGCAGCTCCATGTCCATTTTATACTGGACACCCCACAGCTGGACAGGGCACTGCAGGTGGGATCCCACAGGAACAGAGCAGAGGGACAACATCCCCTCCCTGGACCTGCTCCCCCATTTAATGACCATAAACAGCATCTCTCCCTCTTTTCTGATTTCCTGAATCAAGGAGACCATCCAGGAGCAAACCAGGAGGTTTGGGCTGTCTTGTGCCACACTTACTCCAGATGGGCTCGCTGATCCGCTGCTGGATGCCCAGGATCTCCTTCACCCAGGAGTTCTTGATGTTCACGGTTCGCGCCTGCAGGAGGTACTTGCGCACCAGGTCCTCCCGCTCGTGCCAGATCTCAAAGGCCCGGTCATCCCCTTCCACCAGGTCGTTCACGTCTATGTTGTTCAGCTGAGTGACAGAAAGGCAAGAAAGTCACCACAAATCCTGTGTTCTTAGGAATTCCCAACAGCAAAAAGGGGTAATTTGCACTTCCTTCAAAGATTTTTCAGATTGCATGAGCAGCACAACACGGCTTTGGCTGAAGAGCAATCAGAGCTACTTTGAGAATTATTTTCCCTGCTATATTTGACTTTCTGGTTACCAAACTGACATTTTCCTGTGATAAATTTTTCAGGAAAATAATGTCCAGCATTAAAAGTTACCCCAAGGGTGGAACATACTGCCCCTATAGCATTGGGTCCAGGAACAGCACAATTAGGGACAACATTGAAAAAAATAGAGAACAGGCACTCTCTGGACAAAGCATAGAAATGTTTCCATTTTATTTTTCTTGGCAAATAAAATCTGCCAATGAATATGAATAAGGACAGAGGTAAGGACTTTCAGAAGGTCCTGGCTGGACTTGGTCAAGAACTCCATGGGTTTTTTGGTTGGTTGGCTGGTTTTTATTGGAGTTGAATGTCTTCTGCCTTATGAGAACTCTTTTCTCAGTTTCTGGCAGTTTTAACCTTGAATGTCTGAACATGAGTTAGTCAAATCCTCTAAATTTTTCCATTTCAAAACAGGAATTGGTATCTGGAAAGGACATAACCAGTGGAGAGAACCCGATGGAATTTAGCAAATAAGAGTCTTTTTAATTTACTCCTGATATTACTGACTGCCAAAACCAGAGATTTACAAATGCAAGAAAATATTTTAGCCAGCAAAATCCACATCAATATAATATGTTTATGCTATAAGTTTATATATGTTTATAATACGTTAATTAAATGAGGTAACAGAGATAAATAAACTCTTGTACTTGCAATCTCCTTGCTGCGTGGTAAAAGTCCACCTTGATGGTTTCTGACATGTTTCTGACATGTTTAACAAAGATATTTTGGGATAAATGTAGATTCTGCTTGTGCTTCAAAGACTTTTTGAAGCAAAGGAGTAGCTCAGAAGGATTAGAGGAATGTCCAAGCTGGATATAAAAGTGAAGTTCTAATTGACAGAGAAATGCTTTATGCGAGGAGAAAGTGATCAGACCTTCATGATGTTCTTGAAGATGTAGCTGTAGGTGTCAGTCTTTGTGTCTCGCTTTGGTTTGCAGATCACAATATAATTTTTGAAGAGGAAAACGTGTCTTTTGTGTCCTTTCCATGCCATTCGAGCTCCTGGAGCTCCTTCCCACACAATGAAGTGGCCCTGATAGGAAGAAGAAGGAAAAGCATGTAGTGATACATCTGGAATAATTACCACAGTTATGTCTCACCACCATTTTTCAGTGCCCAGATAAGAAATGTTTCCTGTTGCATCGTCCCCTGCTGTGTCTCTGGTTTATTAAAGCACAGCAGATGGTTTCTAATGCTAAAGGTGACTCCTCAGACACAGGCACAGCCAGTGGTTGTCATTACATTGTCATTTAAGTGGTATTATTTTATGCCAGAAAAATAGAGAGCCCTTGTCAGGTGGAAATGGTCTTGGAAACACTAAAGGAAAATTGTGTGTGTTATACAGACACTTTATATGATGATTTGGTCACCTTCACCAGAGCAGGACATTCATGTCAGGTAGCTTCAGAGACAGACAGCTCAATTAGTGACATGGGTTTCCCCTGGCATCTCTAGGGAGAAGTAGACACTTGAGGGGTGTAATTGGACACTTTTTGATGCCTAAATGTGGAGAGATGAATGCCCACCACAGTGTCACTGGAATTTAGCCTTACAACTCCACTGAGCAATACACTGTGATTCCCATGGAAAGCACTGCGTACAAACAGGCACAATTAATGACTTGCCTGGTATGACACAGTAAATCTACAAAGAAACAGGAATTGGAGTGAGGGTGTTGGAAGCCCTAGACTAAAGTGTCCTAATAGCTGGGTCATCTAAAAAAACCACACACCTGGTTCATGGGATAAAGCTGGGGAAGGACATGTGTCTGTTGATGCCAGTAATTTCAGGAGCTGCCCCGTGTTGCTGCCCAGTAATGAGAGAGGAGGAGTTAACACGGTTTTAAATCATGTGGGGGCCCAGAACAATTTATTCCTGTGTGATGAGCAGGTCACAAAGGCAAATAACTGCATTATGTGTGAATTACTCCAGAAGCATCCATGCTCTTGTGTTTCAAACCTTAGTGGAGCCAGACCACCCAATTCTGGACAGCAGTAAGTGAAATTAGCAAATCATTTCTTTCAGACATAGTTTCTAAAGGATTTTCTTCTAGGAATTAAGTCTCCTTAGAAACCAGTGAAGGCACATCTGGCACTGACTGGGACATTCCAGTTACCTGCCGGATGGGTTCCCCAAGGCTTTCCAAGGTCCCTGGATAATTCTCAATGAGTGAGACGTGGAGGTTGTTCTCTGCTCTTCGGGTGAGGGCAGACACAACGGCATAGGCCTGCTCCAGCAAAGTGCAGTTTTGGCTGTTTCTGGCTTTGTTTCGGATTAATTCCTGTAGATGAATGAAGAAAATATTAGTGGTCAATCAGGGAGAAAAAAAGCAGTTCCTTCAGTGCCAAGGAGTTCCTCAATATCTGCTCCGGCTCTTTCATCTGAGCAACTTGTATCCCATTTTTTCACCACAAACTGCTTAGATAACAAAGTCTTTTCTTTGTTACCTATTCTGCAGTCTTAAAGACTGACCAGTCTGGCTTTTCCTTACATAAGTTGATATTAAAAAAAGATAAAGTTGAAACAAACACCAGATATGCTTTGGTGGTTGAAAACCAAAAATTCCAAAGTGATCCTAAATTTATTCATTGCATTTCTCTTCTGCTTACCCTCACACCACCAGAGGACAAGGAATTCAATGTGGCTGTGCTGAACTGGGTTGATATTAGATCAATAAAAAGAGGGGCTGGAAAAAATGTGAAATGGCATTTTCCCTGTTTTTCTCACATTTGTTCCTGTTCCTCTCTTTCAGCAATGAGGGTGTGGAAAATGCCTTTGCTCTTCCAAGAGACCCTTAAAAATGTTGGTGTTTGTGTGCAAGATTGTGTTCAAAAGTAGAGAGTTCTGCAGATTATTCAAACTGCTCATTTATGCAACACTAGAGTACATAAATATTTTGCCATGATTGTTCTTTTCCTGGATATCCCAGTGCTACTTCCCATGAAAATACTGTTTAAAATGCTGCTCATAAATTTTGCTAGTGGTCTAAGACAGTAGGACAGATGAAAAAAGCCTGAGAGATGAAAGATTTCAGGTTGGTAGAATGGGGCAAAGCTTTTCAGTAAACAAGAATTTCATCTTACTGTAATGTCAGCATAAAACACAAGGAAAAAAGTGCTAAGTCAATATCTTAGACATTGGAAACTGCTTATTTTTATAACATAAATGTTGCTGAGTTGGAGGCAAATTCATACCTGTCATCCTATAATATTCATATATTATATTATACATACAATATATTTTTAACATATATTTTTATACATATATTTAAAGATAAAGCTCACTAAACTTTATGGGTTTGGAGCTGAGGAAATTCTACCTGGATTTACATTTACAAAACTATTTATCAAACACTTCCACTGGTGATGATCAGTTTCTTATTTACTCAAGCAGCTTTCAACTGTAGTTGCATCAGAAGGAAGCCAATAGGAAATAAAATCTTTTTCTGTACAAGCTGCACAGAGCAGAACATAAACCTGTAACAACATCTCTTTACCTTGATTATTGTCTGGTACTGCTGGATCCTGTTTATGGGTTTTTCCAGGTAGTGCTGCAGCGGTGGGATAAGTGGCTGTGAGGGATCTTCATTAGTTACAAATTCGTCTGTGTATCTCTGAAAAAATACATGGGATAATGAGGAAAGGCTGTTATAAAGAGCAATAAAAAAAATCCTGAGCACCTGGAGCAGAGAAACAAGATTTGCTTCTCTATATTTATGATTTATGTGAGTTCCCTTGGTCTTATAATGTGGCTACCCCTAAAGTATCCCTTAATTACAATTACATAAGCACAGCCACATTCATATCTGTGTAATCTTTATACTATTAATAAATGCATAAGCATATGTAAATATATTCCCATAATGGTTGTATCTACCAGGAAAATCTGGACAATGAACAAAAAATTATTACAGTTAGCAAAGATTTCCTAAAAGAATATTAATAATCCTTTTCAGGATCTCATTTGAGATTAATAACTACATCTCTTGATGCAGTGGGTTACAGGATAAATTTTCCATGGGTGCTTTGGCTCCTGCCTTACCTTGTAGAAATCCTGGACAGCTTTGCTGACCACAATCGACTCAGCCTGGACCCTTCCCACCAGGTACTGGATGTACTTGTTAAACTCTGCTTCGTGCTTGATGAAGCACATGGCCACGTCATCATCAGTGTCACAGCTCTGCAAGCTCCGGAGGAAGACACTGTGGGGACAGGAGAAAAGGACATCTGAGGAGAAGGTGCTGGAATGAGGCTAAAACACAGCCCAGGCAGACAGACTTTGAATCAGGAGATGTCAGGCTAGCACAGGCTAAGGGAAATGATGGGGGCAAAAATGAGGGATGCTGCTGCATTAGCATTAAACTTCTCAGTGCCTCTTCACCCAGCACGATGCCATCCCTCTTAGCTGGGATGTGTGTGTAGGGACTTTGGACAAGGGCCTGGAGGACAGGACACAGGGAATGGCTTTCAGCTTACGGAGGGCAGGGTTAGATGGCATATGAGGAAGGCACTCTTCCCTGGGAGGGTGGTAAGGCCCTGGCACAGATTTCCCAGAGAAGCTGTGGTTGCCCCATCCCTGGAAGCGTCCAAGGCCACCTTGGATGGAAATTCCTGGATGCTGACATCAGTTTTATCTGAATGAATGTCTCTATGAAGACACCACTGAAGTGCCTGTAAGATCTTGCTGCCTTTTTAACGTAATTCACTGTTTCTCAGTTAAATTCACTTAAAAGAGTAAGAAATAAACTGGACACAGGAAGCCTTGAAGCTCTGAAGGGGATTACGGAAGTCCCAACCCTGTGCTGTGATTTAAGCCATGCCATCATTTATCCTCCTGAAAGGAGCATCAGCTCTCTTACACCTCAGCACTGCCATTGCTTTCCATCAATAATAATAATAATAACAGTAGTAAAAGTAGTAATAATAATAATAATAATGATGTGGCTCTTGTATGTGAGTCACTCTTTGGCCTCCAGTGACTGCACTTGGGAATGCCCACCTGGAATGGAAGCGACCAATGTCATCAATATTCCTGAAAATGGTGGATTTCTGACTGGCAACAGCTCCTGGGACACTGGGACAAGTCTCAGTGTACCTAAGGTGATGAGTCTGGAGGAACTGTAAATCCTGAATGTAATCCTCCTCTGAGATCAACAGCTCCTGAATGAGGACACTGAAGGGGAGACAGAGAGGCAGAAAGAAATCACAGAAAAATCATCACCATTGTCCTTGAGAGGCTTTTAGGCTATAAACTAGACATATATGCTCAGACTCCTGGGATGTATTGAAAGATCCCCTCTGGGGAGGGGTGGATGGATGGATGGGTGGATGGATGGATGGATGGAGCACAGAAGTGTCCAGTGGAAGGTGTCCCTGCCCATGGGACTCATTGACACCAGATGGTATTTCAGGTCCCTTCCAACCCAAACCATTTTAGGATTCTATGATCTCAATTGCCTGGAATTGTCCTAGGCTGAAATCAATCACAAAATACAAGTGGTTCAAAAGGCAGGAAAACTCAAAGGTGCAGATACCAAATGACACAAGCTCACCTTAGCTTCCTCTTGTATTCATCTTCAGAAACAAACTCTCCAGGAAACTCTGGAATTTCTGTTGTTCCCCACTCTGGTGACAACTACAATATCAGGAAAAAAAAATTAAAATAATTCTTGGTAGTGGACAGTGCTTTTATCTATACATACTGAGGAATATCCCTCATGTGCTCACAGTCCTGTTCCACAATTCCTAAACCAGTGTGGAATTTCTCTTGTGCTGGGGAGTTTTTAGGTCTTTCCAACCCAGAAACCCCTGCACAGACCTGAAATATTGTCTAATCAGAACATGAAAAATTCTGACCATGTGATAAGCCTCTTCAACAACCTCCTCATCCATCACGCCTTGCAAAAGTGATGCCTCTAAACTGCAACAGGAGCAAGTAATTTTAAACGAGAAATAACCAAACATGATCAGTCACCTTTAATTTCTTGTCCAGATAAGCTGGAGACACCCAACCCTGTCGAGAGGGACTTGATTTCGTGGGTTTAGTCCTGACCAGCCATTTCAGAGGATGAGCTGAATCCAGGACTTCCACATATTGTCCTTCCTTCAGGGTGATGGTCTCCCTGTCCGGCGCCGCAGGCACGTAGTCAGCAGTGACCATGTAGACGTCAAAGATCTGCAGGCACAAAACCACAGTCACTTTGTGCTCTTCATTTCCCTTGTGAAGAACAAGATTCCTAACGAGATTCCTCCAGCCAACTCTATCCAAGGCCACAGAAAATCAGGCTCTGAGTTTCTGAAGCTCAGCCATGAAAGCAAGAGGTGCCAAGTCATGGGTACATTTTGGCCATGTTGACTTGAACGACTTGTTCAGGATCACAGGGTGAGCATCAGAATTTGATCCTCTGTGCTCTCTATCACAGACACAAAATTTAACTACTAAATACACCAACAAAATTGAATTACATCCCGAAAGGGGATGGAGATCTCTCAGCCACAGCAGATTGGTCATTCTAAGTTTAGTTTTCTCCTTGTGTCCAACTTGTCCGTAAAGACATCGTACCTCCCCTCTGGAATCCCCATCTTCAGATTCAGAGGAGGATTCCTGAGCAATGGATGAAGGTCTGGATCGTCCGTGGCGAGGAGAGGCAGAGGGAGTTCTTGACTCATCATCACTTTCTGCACCTGGTACTCGAAGTTTAGCTGAAAAGCAGAGCAACAGCAAAGTGGGAAATGAGGATCTCCAGTTTAAACATGGACCAAATCTATAATAATTTATTTTCCTCCTAGGAAGAGCATCCACAGTAATATTTAGTGTGATTTCCTATTGAAATTTAGGATTAAGCAATAATTTGGATGTTTTAATACATGATGTTGCCTGCCTTCTGCACGTATGGCCTCTATACTGCATGAATATTTGTTGGAGAGATAATGCCTCTATTTTTGCTTCAAGTCAAAACTTTTCTACAAGATAATCAGAGTAGACACAAACCAGGATTTTTCATTTAATTCAACAAATCACTGGATTACTGCACAGCTCTGCACAGAGTTTTCAGCCTTAATTTAACTTTGAAATTCTGCCGTGAGCTAAAACTCAAAGATGTGGGAAGTACAGAAAACAGGATTGCTTTCTGATTTAGGAGTGATGAATACCTGAGGAATCAAAATACCTAAGAAATGCAAAATACGCTTATATTCTTACGATTTATTGTAATAACTTCTTTTTTAGTTCAAAACTCTAGACTGAGATGTGCAGTTTGGATGGACTCTAACTAAAATTTCTTACCCCCAAGCATTGACAAATGTTCATTTGCTTATATAGAATTACTGTCTCAAAATCTGCTGCATAAATCTCACTTCTAATTAAATAACACCTAAGGAAAGAGATTGGGTTTTTTTGTACACTATTTAAACTGTGCTTTCCAGGTTCCTTACCCTGAGTTATTTTTGCGGATACCATTTCTGAGATACGTGAGGTGAGTTTCTGGAAGAACTCTTCTGAGCCAACATCAGATAAAGAAATAGGGCTTTTGGGCACACCTTCTCGGCCAGCTTCAAGGTCTCCTGGAAAAGAGAGAATTTGTTATTAAGCTGGCAGTGTCATTGGAAATTCATCTCTTTTTGAGTAATAAAAGCTTCTGTGGAAGGAAGGTTTAATTTTCTTCCCTTCTCCATTTTTAAAACTGTGCTTGCTCTCAGTTCATCCAAATAATTCACTCTTGAACAGAGAGCAGTCCTGAAAAGTTGCAACATTCCAGACAATTTCAAAAAACTGGACAAAAATAAGTGGATACATGAAATACATGGACAATCTCAGCTGTAGATATGAAGGACAGGAAGAAGAGAGCGAAAACAGCTTCTCTTACCTTCAGAGGACTGAATAGTTCTGAAAAAGAAAATAAAGTGGAGTTAAAAGTCACAATAAAATGAGTGTAAGGAGAGCTAAACGAGGAACACGTCCCCCCTTCTCCCACACATCCAATCACTTACCCCAGTGTGGTCATGATGGCTTCTGACACCATCACACGCTCCTGGGTCAGGACTTCAGCCTCTTTCACTGCAAGAGTGGGGTTTATCATTAGAGGACAGAAGGCACAGAATATCCTTTTTTAGGTATTTAATGCAGGTACATTTTCTAGATGTGGATCACTGGGAGCACTTCTGCAGCTCCTGACCTGGGATATATATTCCCAATCCTATGATATATTCCTAATCCTCGCCCTGCTCATGGAAATGTATAATTGCCCCATTTCTCCACACTGCTCAAGTTATGCTCCTGCAGCTCTTGGTACAGTAAAAATGTGGGATGCAAGGAAGGAAAACAGAACACTGGAATCCCTCAGAACTCTGCCCCTCCTCCCAGTATATATTTGTTTTTCCCCCTTCTTATTGTGCCAAAGAGGCCCTGGAAAGCGCTACAAAAATCAAATTACTCTAATACAATCCAAAATATCTCAGCAGAGTGAAGCACTCAAAATAATTTTTCAGAAGGTGACTTCTCAAAGTTACTTTCATTGTCTTTCTTTCATTTTTAAGAATTTGTGCCTAATTTGGTTGTTCCTTAGATTTATCTTCTGTTTATACAAAAAAGATGCTGCTGTTAATACAAGACAGAGTCAGAAATCTAAAATATTACAGAAGCAAAGAGTTTAACCATTTGCAAGACAACAAAATCAAGGCTACTCTTGAGAAAGTGCTTTTTTTTTGGTGTGACTGCCTAATTTCCTTACCAGTCACACTTGGTTTTTTCCCTTAGGCACTGAATAAAAGGAAAATATAGAGAAAGTGTTTGTGTTGTAGCAAAGATTTACCATCAGCCACTTCCAGGTTGGCGGTGCAGATGGACTGGCCGGCCTTGTTGGTGGCGATGCACGTGTAAGCTCCACTGTACTTCTTCTTGACATCCAACAGGATCAGGCTGTGGTGCATGTTGGAACTGGCAAGTTTATACCCAGGAGTGTCTGATTTGATCCATAGGATGTCTTCCCGAGACTCTTCTTTCATCCAAGTGATCGTTGGCGGCGGATGTCCTAAAGGAAAACCGATGCAATGAGGTTTAATCTTCCTGTTTGTGTTCCTTCCTTAAAAATATGAGTCTTGCTGTGAATAAATGCTGTTTTGATCCAATTTTTGATACTTTCCCAATAATAACAAGCATAATATGCGATAAAGATGCCTAAAACATTTTACGGCACTCTTACAAGAACATTAAATCTTCTTGTAAAACCAAAATTGTCAATCATCATACAACTAATGGCCAACATGCATCACACAACAGTCATTATCCCCATTTTTACATACAGAAAAATGGAGGTGAAGTTGAATAAGATGCTTTACTGTCAAGTGTCTTTGTAAGAAATGTAAGTTGGGAGTAGAACCCCAGACTTCAGATACAGGAAATCAGGTTACAATGACTTGGGGCAGAGAGAGAAGAATGTGTTGTGAAGTTACACACTTCAAGTGTTATTCAGAGAGATGATGTATCTGCTCACTTACCTTCAACTTTCACAGATAATGTGATGCTTGCACCCTTTTTCACCTTTTTATTTGTAAATCTTTCAAGGAATCTTGGTGGTATCAGCTGCTCATGGGAACCTGGAAATAATATTATTGATGAAGCACAGTGAGTTTGGACTGAAAAATTCCTGGGGGTTCTGTTCTCACCTGCTGTGGCTTCTCTCACCTGTTTTGGATGGTTCTTCTTTCTCATAAGGATCTGGAACACAAGGAGAAAAAACAACATGACAGATACAAATAACCTCCAGTCCATGAGTTGCAGAAAAATAGCTCCTGATGTGACTCCAGTGGAGATATTACACAGAAATATTGGTGTGATTTGTAAGAGTCCCTAAGTTTTAATAAAATTAACTTTTAAGGTTAATAAGGATGGGTAGGAATAAAACGCACATTTATGAGAACAGTCAGACCACAGAAAAGTGACAACATCATCTTCTTAAACATTTATATACCTATATAATCCTATACAAGTTTAGAGGTGAACCAAGAGTAAAGCACACCATCTTTTACCTACAGACTTCCCCACCTCGCTTGAGTTACCTTGGGAGGTTTCCTCAGTAAAAAATAACTATACAAAATGGTAAGAGCCACTGGAATAGCCCAAAATAGAGCAATACCCACCTTTGACTACCAGCCTGGCTGAGGAATACGCAGAACCAGCAGAGTTGATGACAAATATCAGGTACTGGCCAGCGTCTGCTTTGGTGACGTCGCGGATTTCCAGGGAGTGGAATTCCTGCCTGTCAGTTTTCAGGATACGATCCGAGGCCTTTAGGGGCTGCCCATTTTTGAACCAATAGAGACGAGGCTGAGGGTACCCTGCGAGGACCAGTTACAGACACAGAGAACAAAATTCATTGGCAACACTGATTTGGGGGCATCTCCAAACTGCCACATCCTCCAGAACCAGAGAGAAGGAATCTCCAGCTCTGCCCAGGGCTGCTGTTTCAAGGGTTTAACCAATTGGGAATGCCTAAAAATGCATTAAATTCAATTTATCTGTTAAAATTCTTTCCTGTCTCCTCAGTTTCTGGCACTCCCCATATTGTCTGCATGTGCAAACACCTTGGAGGTTGAAAAATCAACACTTAGGTGTGATTTGAAAGGTTCACAAGGAGAAAAGTTGAAGGCAAATCAATTCTCATAACTTTTATAGAGAGCAACAGAAGAAAACAGGAAAATCCCTACCTCTCCCTACCAGAGTGAACACCAGAGGGATGTTTTTGCAGTTTTTAGGTTGTAGGAGCCACTCCCTAATGGAGGAAGGCAAGCCCACGACTGTTTCATTTATTGAAGAGAATGAAGGAGACTCTCACTTTATTTTTATTAAGAATATTATGATTGTTATTAATATATTATACTAGATATAATTCTTTATGTTATATAAATATATGTAATATGTAATGATAGTTATTAGTAGCGATAATGATAATAATGATGTCAATATTAAGATTGTTTTTCCTAATTGCTCCTGTGCTCAGAGAAGTTCATAACTGAGTTTTCAAAAGCATATGCCTGTCATTGTGCCTGGATATATGGACATAAAATGAGGCAATTAATCTGCCTGAGTCTGCTCCAAAAGTCCCTGTTCGGCACCACGAACACATTCCCCAGCTGGTTTGTGCAAATGTGGTGCAAGGTGCTCAGACTGGGGCCACAGCAGAAAAAGAGCACCTTGGAAAACCCTGTCCAGCACTTCAACCTGATATCAGAACTGGAAAATTGGCAATATCGTGGGATCCACTCACCTTTCACCTTCAAGTGAAATTTAGCCAGTGATGCTCCAGGTGCCACATGAATATCATGAAGCTCATCAAAGATCTGGGGCAACTGCTCCTCCTCGGTGGTGGATTCCTCCTGTTCTCGGCTAAGCAGCAATTAGAATTAGAAAGAAGAAAATCAGGATGCCAGTTAAGAGTTAGGAATCAGAATGACCTATTTTAGGTTACTTCAGTCTGTGGGTTTTGTCACCCTGAGAGCAGATTCAGCACCATCTGACATTAAAAGTAACAGAGTGATTCCATGAGGAAATATCCAGGCTTGCCTGAAGGCTCCAGAGCAAGGCTGCCCATGACAAATGTGCAGCTGTTGCATTTATTGCATCTCAGCTGGGCTGGATGCTCCTTTAGGGCATTTACCGGGCTCTGCTTGACACAGCAAACCCAGGCCTGACATAAATACACAGACTGATCTCACCAAGCCAGAGGTTAGAGCCAGAGTTCCATATTTTACCTTGAAATATATTCCTTGGCACTGTAGTAAGATGATGTCTCTGTTGCATCTGCTGCTGTCTCGTAGTCTGTGCTGGTCACTGTTAAATAGAAAAAGACATGTTTTGAATAATCTGAGCCTTGAAACTATTTTTCTTGCTTCAATACTTCTTACTGATTATATTTTGAGTGACTGGCAGGTGGATTTTATATTGTACTGCAGCAGGATCCCACACGTCCTCGGATTAGGGAAAATACCTCTGTTCACCCAAAAAGCTTTGCTCTGAACTTCGCCTTGGAGTTGGCAAAACCCAGCTGAACCCAAGAGATTTGCAAGCGAAAATTCTGTGGCCAACACATCTTTGTTTAAACTGTAGATGGTTCTTTCCTTGGGGAAAAAAAAATTAACCAGGTCTCAGCAGAACTCCTTTCCTTGGTTTTTGTACAGTGATTTTGAGACTTACAGTCCACGCGAAGCTCAGCCTTGGTTGAAGCCACCCCCATGTTGTTCTCAGCGAGGCACCGGTAGACGCCCATGTCCGTAGGGACCACGGCGGTGATGATCAGCTGGTGACAGCCTTCCTGGTCCTCATTGATCATGTAGTGGTCATTTTCTTCAATAGCTTTGCCGTCCTTGAACCAGCGCACCGTGGGCAGGGGTTTGCCAATGACGATGCAGTCAAAGCTCACGGGGTACCCATCCTGGACCTCTTGGTTTTGGAGCTCGGTCATGAACATGGGGGCTACAGTTGGGGTGGTTGGAGAGAAGAAAGAAAAATTTGGTTTTACTAAAAAATGTATTTTTGGCCCCTGCTGCCCAGACTTCTGGTTTCTGGGTTTTTTTAATTGCAGACTGGTATCATTTCTCTGTGAAAACAGTCAAGAAACCCCCTGATGAAGACTATTAAGATATTACATCAGCACAGCAGTACCACAGCTGCCAATTATACATTGTCCCTGCTCCTCTCCTTGCCAAAATGTCTTGTCTCCCTCTGAACCATTCTAAACCCTACATAATTCATTTAAGTATAATAATCATAGTATTTATGGTCACGTTGTAGTAGGTGACATTTCTAGCAGGAAAAGGGGCTTCATAGATAAGTCAATACATTGCAACCCCCTCCTTCAGCACCAAAATCCCTCCTCTCCCTCAAAATGCAAAAGAATAAAAAAATGGTTCACTTTTCCAAAAATGCAAAATTCTCAGAAAAGTATCTCCACCAAATGAAAAAAAAAAACAAAAACATTTTAAGTTACTTGAGAGTGAAAAAATGATATCCTGACCTGTTCCCGCTGTCTTTTCCAAGGAATAAACAAGATTTGCTTTCCCTACCTGTATCAGAAGTCAGCAAAGGGGGTGGAGGCCTCGCTACTGGAGGTGCAAACTTCCCAAGGGTGGGAGGTGACGCCTTCCCAATCCGCAATTCGATTTTTTTCGGGCCTTGTTCCAAGATGTCGATCTCCACAGGAATTCCCAGAGCACCAAACATCTCTCTGAACCGTGTGGCAGCCGCTTTGGCCTCAGACATGATTTCAAACTTAATGTAGATGTACTGATCATCTTCACGGTAGGTCTGGTGGTCAACCACATCTATGTCCCCTTCATCTGCACTGACAAAGAGCTCTTCCTCCACATCAGAGATCTCTGTGGAGATCTTGGCCCTGAAGAGTCTGTGGAGTCTCCTTCCTGCTTTTCGGAAAGCATCATCCAGCTCGCTGCCAGATGAGCTCTCTGTCTCACTGTCAGTGCTCTGCTTACTCTGCTTCTCCTTAGGAAGAACTTGAGCTTCCTGAGTGCCAACCACCACCTTAGCACTGTGTGAGACCTTGCCAAACTTATTGGATGCCTCACAGGTGTATTTACCGGCATCCTTCCTGTCCAGGCCAGCGATAATCAAGGAGCAGGTGCCGTCACTGTAGTTGTCTATGTGGTAGTAACGACCATCCGAGAGCTCCTTCCCATCTTTCAGCCACCGGATGTTCATGTCGGTTTTGCTGTGGGCCACACACTCCAGGTGCAGGGTGCTCCCAGGCTCTCCAGAGAAGTCTTTGAAGGTCTCGGTAAACACTGGACTCTCTTGTTGCTTGATCTCTTTCCTGACTTTGTAGCCTTTGAAAGCAGCTTGGATCTTCACAGCCGCCTTGTTCATGGAGGGATCATCTAAATCTGGCAGCTCTGGTTCAGCTGGCTGAGCAGCTGTGGTGGCCACAGTGGTCTCCACAGTGGATGTCTCCCACTGTTTCCATAATTTTCCTGTGGAGGTGGACTGAACCTTGCTGGTAACACTGATGCTCTTCTTCTCAGCTTTCTTGAGGTAGTTTACCAGGGATGGAGTCCCAGCTCTAGACTCATCATCGGAGCTTGTGAAAGAGAGGTCTGCCTCTCCTGTCCTGGCCAGCTCATCACACGTGGAGTACTCCTCCGAGTAGTAGTGAGACATCTCTGCTTCCTCCTTCCTCAGCTTCTGAAGCTTCTCATCTTCCTCAGGGACCTCGCTGATGGAATCCAAGGTGGGCTCCCGGCTCATCCGGCGTTTCTTGGCAAGGGCTTCCCACAGGAGGTGAAGATCTCCCTCCTGAGCAGCCTCAGGGGGTAGGCTGGGCTGGACGTGCCCGTCCACCAGTTCTTCAGGCTGGCTGGCAGGGGGAACTTCCCTGGCAATCTCCTTCAGCATCGACACTGTAGGAACTGCACGGAATTAAATGGATGAGGAGTTAAATGTCTTTGAGTGAGCTTTGAGAAAGCACATGGAAATATTGTACAGGAGAACATCTTGCTTAATGCTTAACTAAGCATTGTATTGAGAACAAAATGGGAATTTGGAGAATCACCCAGAATGGGGAAGGTCACAAGGGAGCGCTGGAGGTGTCTAGTCCAACCTCCCTGCTCACGCACAGTCCCCTGGATCACATTATTCAGTGTCCAGATGGATTTTGAATATCTCCAGAGAGGGAGACTTCACACCCTCTCTGGTGGGTGGGTATAATTGAATCCGGTCCTGGGGAGCTTATCCTAGCTGACCATGCTTTGAGGAGGAGGATGGACCACACCATCTTCATAAGGTCTGTCCAACCTCAGCAATCCTGTGATTCTATGCATGCACTTAAAACATAATCAAACAACATTCTTTTGTTTAATTCCTTGCACATTTGAACCCAATAAACAGATTTCTGCCCTTTTTAATGTTGCAGTTGATGAACTGCTTGTTAAGACTGCCAGGGGAGCCTGGAAAGCTATCCAGGCTCATCCTATCTCCCAGACAGACAGAGCTTCCCTGTCTGTCATGAATAGATCTCCAGTGGCTGTGCTGGGAGCTGAAACTCCCATCTCACATGGACATAACTGCCTGGCTGGATGTGTCTAAGTCTGAAGGTGTCTGGGACACATCCAGTGCCTCTACATGGTGCCCAGTCCCCTTTGAGATGCTCCAGGTCAGGTGGGACATCCAAAGAATACCCTAAAGCATCTCAAAAGGTACCAAAAGCTCATGTAGAGACCGTAATGTCACACCTTAAATTTCACCTCCAGAAACTCTTATCTGAGCAACTCAAAACTATTCAGGATGCAGGAATTTACTGGACAATACCAAACAGGAAAATAACAATTCCTTGTGCATTGTTATCATGGCTTGTAAAAGAAAATGAATTCCAGTCCAAGCTGTGGAGATCCCCCTGGATGTCCATATTGGACCTGACTTAACATCCCAGCAAAGCACACTCTGTACCTTCAAGACACAGGCTGGCAACAGATTTGACTTCTGGAGAAGCCATGCAGGTGTAGCTCTCCTGATCCTCAGGTTTGAATCCATGGATGATGAGTATCTGCTTCGTTCCATCAGAGCGGATCTCGTATCTCCCTCCAGCTTTTATTTGTTCTTTTCCCTTAAACCAAGTCACTTTGTCCTTGGTTTCACTTGATAAGGTGCACTCCAGGCGAGCCGTCCCTCCTTCTGAGACTGATCCTCCCACCAAAGGTTGGGTGACTGTAACTGGAGGCTCTGCAGTTACGAAAATAAAGTGAATTAACACAAAGAACAAACCATCATCTGGCTTTAAGGCACTCCAGATCACTCTATAAAATACCCAACCAACCCATCCATCATTTACAGATTTTTCAGCTGTTGCGAACAACCAAAGGAAAAAAAATGAAAAGACTGGCAGCATCCAAACTGTGCACTTCCAAAGATAATATCAAAACAACTTTCCAAACACTCCCAGCGCTTAAACCAGCTCCAACTAAACATATACATGCAGAAGTGGTTGCATTTTTCACATTCCTGTGTTTGTTTGCTGGTCTTCATTTACCCATCACCAGAATTAAAGAAGTTCTACAGATTTCTAGATCTTAAATGTTTCCAAGTGAAGGAGTTGTGGTGTGAGACAAAAAAGAAACAGTAAATACAATGAAAAGAGGAGATTATTCAAAGCAGCATTCATTTCCATCTTGAAATCTAAAAAGTATCTATAAATATAGAGAGAGAGGTTTATGCTATCTTAGAGTAAAAAATTATCAAAACATATAAATAATTTAAAAATAAAAATTCTCTGCATCTTCTTTACTTTGGAAAGAGGCCTGCCAATGGAATGCTGTTTCCACAACCATGATACTCAAAGAAAAACAGATTGGATGCAAAGGACAGTGCTGAATTCCCAAAAGCAGCACATCCCTCAGGGTGATCTTCCCCTCTGCACATTTCACCATGGTGAGGGGATTGGTGCCCAAAATGCCTTGGGTTTGTTGTGGACAAAGTCAGTGTGTGCAGAGTCATCAGGGTCCAGCACTGGCAGCAGTTATTGTTGCAAAAAAAAGGCATTGTGTGCCTGAACCTTAAGCAAAAGAGGATTTTTTTATTATTATTCTCATTTTGAGGAATTTAGATGAGTGACACCACAGAAAGAGTTGCAAGAAAAGAAAGATTGAGGGAGCGACTCCCCATCCCACTGTAGCTTCCAAAATTTCACCATCAGACAGCGAAGGAACTGTGTCCTCCAGCATTTCTTTGTGGGGATTATTGAAAAAGACACATTAAAAAAAACATAAAAAAAGAGAAAGATGGGTGAAGAAGACAACACTGCCCACCAACAGTCATGGTCTTGGTTACCCCAAACACATTCCAACATGCCCCTTTTGACTCATTCTGGCCTAACTCCACCAGAAAAGACACTCATGGTGACCGGCCAACACATGGATACAAGGCAAGAAACCCATGGTGACGGGCCAGCACATGGATGATGCAGTGCAGGCTGCAAGACAGCTGGATGCAGTTTGGAGGAAATCAGTCCTGAGTGCTAAAAATGCAGCAGGTTTTGTTCACAGCAGCCCAGAACGACTTTTATTCCAAGCTCTTCCTCCTCTATCGTGTTGGCAGGCAAGCACTGAAAGATGTCTGGAATGGGTGAAGCAGGTGTGCCATGCAAAACTTAGGGTCTGCAGGAGCTTGCAGTCCTCGCTGGGGCCTGTGTCCATCCTCACCTAACTGCACCATCTGGGGGAAGTGCACCGCCTCGCTGGCCCCAGCTTTATTTATGGCCGAGACTCGGAATCTGTAGGGCTCCCCTGGGGCCAGGCCGTCCACCGTGAACTCCGTGTTTTGGATAAGGCCCTTGCTGCAGGACTGCCAGCCAACACCCGGGATTTTCCTCTCCACGTTGTAGCCTAGGATGTCCTGGCCACCGTCGCCCAGCGGCTTGTGCCAAGACAGAGTGACAGAGTGGCTGCTCTGACTTAGAACTTCTGGTTCTTCAGGCGGCTCAGGGAGGGCTGGGGGCACAACAGAGGTCCCGTGATGAGCAGTAACATGAGCATCCTAAAACACCCAAGAGCCTTCTACAAGCCGTGAGGAAGGAGTGCAACGACCTGAGTATTTTTCTGGTTGTAAAGTCAAGTGTAAAGTCATCGTAAATTTGTTGTAAAGTCATGACCACGAGTACCTGTGCACCACTGAGTGATCCTTGTCTGCCCTGAGCTACACTGCTAATGAGAAACATTCATTTTCCAACTTTCACATAATTAACGTCATGCATTGCTTTTGTCCCATAAATAAAAATAACCCTACACTGGTATTATCAATGAATTTAGCTGAAAATTTCAAGCACATTTGAGCCTTGATTAGGTTTATTTTAGGTTTGGCCTCAATGGAAATATAATTATTGTTGGACTAAAGAGTAACTGATATTTTAATAGAAAGTCACTCAATTTCTGTGTAATTGCAGTATATGTCACAGCATCAGGCAATAACAAGTAATTATGTGATGGGAATGATCTGGTGTCCTAATGTCCATGATCACGGAATGGTTTGGGTTGGGACTTTGAAGATCATCTAATTCCAACCCCTACACTCAGTACTTCGGAAAATGTTCCTTACTTACATTACACTTTGGCCTTAAAGACAGAAATAATTATTTCAGTCTTGAGTTCAAGACATTTACCATATAAATGACCTGCCATGATTTACCAATCCAATGAGTTAAAGGCAAATATGGTCAACAGCCAGTTCTTTAATTCTGGACACCACAAAAATAACATAAAGGCTTATTTTCTCTATTGTCAGCCAAATTTCATACAGAAAAGTCTGTCAACGGGAGGAGAGAAAAGTCTGTCAACGGGAGGAGTATTACTTTTTTTTTTTTTTTTAAGTTCCTTGAATATAAATGCCCCAAATTAGAAAAAACTGATTTAAATCCACCAAACATTTTTTGTCAATTGTGGTGGAAATGACTGGGACATGTAACAGAGATCTCTTAAGCCTCAGAAATCATTAGACAGAGACTGCCAGTAATCATTTAAAGAACAGATGGTCCATCAGTGACTCTTGAACATCTCAGCTACAGCTAAAACAAATTCAACTATCTCGTAATCATCACTGGGGTAGTGCTGGAGTGACCATTGCTGGGTGACTCACTTGTCCCACTGCAGGAAGGAGCCAGACCCTGGGTGCTGAAATGGACACTGACATGTCATTATCCAACCTGCTCCATGCGGGAATTATCATCTTCCCTACTTAACTATTAACTCCCGTGTCTCTGAAGCAGGAGCTGTGTGTTCCCCACTTGAAGATTTTAATATGCTACGCATTAGTCTGGGAAACTGGTTGCCCTGCACCTGAGTTGATTAGCAGATTTCAAAAATTCCTCTGCTTTCCTGGATAATTTTTCCATGTGGACTCTAGCTCAGCTCCCTCCCATGTCCACATTTGCCGAGGGTGAAGTTGAACTCTGAGAAAATTGTTAGAGTTTATGTTACATTTTACAAGAGACTGTGATGCCTTAGATCTTGACCTTTGTGTTTTTCAAATCCTGTACTGCTTAGAGTGTAACTCTGAAGTTTCTTGTGGCCTGTTGGTTTCTGCTCTCTCAGGCTGGGTGGACATAACAAAAGCCTCTCTGGGCCTGCACTCCAAGGTCACCCAGACCGTCCTAGGCCCAAAAAGTATAAACCAAAGAGCCTCTGAAAGAGGGGCAAGCTGAGGGGAATTATATCATTAACTGAAGCTTTAATTGGAGAATTAACCCTGATATGCAAATGAACCAAACCTATAAAAGTGTGAAGAACTCGTGCCCTGCCGTCCATCTTGGGGTCCATCTTGGGGTCCATCTTGGCAAAAGCCTCTGGCTTCCCAGGGGTACCTTTGAAGGCCTTTCAAATAAATACCTGTTTTATTCTTTTACTCCTGTCCAGTCTCTGTGTCTAGGAGGCCTCTTAAGGCATCACTGCAGCTAAAGAAACTTGGGGAGCATCTCTACCATCACTAGCCTGATTCATTTTTCTTTTGATGAGGTGGATTACCTCTGGTCAAAGAACAAGTTGCCAGTAGTATCTTCTCAGACTATTTTGGGATATGTGAGGCAAAGAGAAAAGAATCAGCACAAAGGCTGGGAAATTCAGTGTTGTAGCTCGATACAAAAGTTCCAGATTTAGAGTGCCTCTAGGCTGGAGCAACACACACTTACCTATCACAGAAAGCTTGGCTGATGAAATGGCTTCCCTGGAAGCAAAGGTCACATCTCCAGAATGATGCAGTTGGGCTTTTTTCAGAATAAGTTTGTATTTGTTTCCATCTGCTTGTACCTCCCAGTCCTCACCCGACTGGATCTCTATGTCATTACTGTACCAGGCCACTTCATTAATTGGCACAGCTTCACTCAGGACACAGCTAAATGTTGCTTTTTCCCCCAGAGACACTTCCACATCCATGAGGGGCTGCAAGAACTGCAGGCGCCACCCTGTAGATTAAAATCAGGGATCGAGCCCTCAGTTACAGAAGCAATCAAGAGATTTTGTGAATATTTGTGCAGAAGATCTGAACAGCCAGGCCTTGGAGGCTAAGGAGATTATTAAAAGATCCATGTACATTGCCAGAATAGAAGCTTTAGAATCACAGGATGGTTTTGTTTGGGAGGGACTTTAAAGCCCATCTCATTCCAACCCCTGCCTTGGGCTGGGACACCTTCCACTGGACCAGGTTGCTCCAAGCCCCATCTAATCCATAACTGGGCACTGATCTCTGCTCTTGTACTCTTTTACTTTATTGTACAGAAAGGGCTTCTGGTCCCCACAGGGGTCTCCAGTAACAGCATAAAGTAGAAGGATACAGAGATAATATTTTTGCTGATAAAACCCTCCTTTCTGAAGTACCTGAAGTACCTATAAACACAACCAAACACATCAGAATCATGACAACTTTGGGACAGTCATTTGCTGCTAACTCAATGGCAACTGGTGCTGCTTGTAAACCATGTCACATCCTACAGAACAAGAAATTGTAAAGCATCATCCATTTGGGGATGAGAGACTTGGATTTGTTCAGCCCAGAAAACAGAAGGCTTTGGTATGACCTAATTTGCACCTTCCAGTATGGGAAGGGAGCCTACAAGAAGGATGGAGAGGGACTTTTTACAAGAGCATGGAGTGGCAGGACAAGGGGAAATGGGTTCAGATGGACAGAGAGTAGGTTTAGATGAGATGTTAGGAAAAAATTCTTCCCTGTGAGTGTGGTGAGCCCTGGCACAGGGTGCCCAGAGAAGCTGTGGCTGCCCCTGGGTCCCTGAAAGTGTCCAAGGCCAGGTTGGACGGGGCTTGGAGCAGCCTGGGATAGTGGAAGGTGTCCCTGCCCATGGCAGGGGTGGCACTGGATGATCTTTAAGGTCCCCTCCAACCCAGTCCATTCTGTGATTCTGTGGGTTAGTGGTGGGCTTGGCAGAGTTGGGTTAAAGGCTGGACTCGATGGTCTCAGAGATCCTTTCCAACTGAATGATTCTATGATTTACTGTGTGGGAAGAACATTTACGTAAGAGACCAACAACAAATGCAACTTGCTCCTACTCATCATATTTTCCTGGTTTCTGTCCCCTTTCCAATCAGAAATTGAAGACTTCCCCTGCCCAAGCACTTGAGTTACCTTTCACTGTGAGGAAGGCTGAGGTCACTGCATCGCTGCACATGAAAGTCACCCTGCAGCTGTCCTGGGGAGTTAAATTCTTCAGCAGCAGGATATGCCTGAGTCCATTTTCAAAGTAAACCATCTCAGTGTTTTCTGTAGTTTTGGCAGGCTCATCATCAATCAGCCAGTTGTAATTATAGGTCTCAGGCTTGGAGAGATAACACTCGAACAGGGCTTCCCCTCCTTCCACAGCCTCCACGTTCTCCAAGCCCTGGACAATGCTGTTCTTGGCTAGAAAAGAAGGACAACGAACATTATTAATTATCTGACCATATATCTCTGAATATTAGCAAGGCTCAGAGCACTGGAGGATTCACACTGCTGCAAAGCTGCCGGAAAAATGTGGATGTGATAAACTGTGCTTGTAAGTTTAATTGCTGGTTTCAGCCACACTCTAACACAATATTATAATTTAAAAGATTAAAAGACAGTTTAAAAATAATGATAAACCTCTAGAACCTCCAGCATTTCACCTAGAACCTCTAGCATCTCACCCAGATTTCCTCCAAAAACCTGACTGTTTTTTATAAATAAAGAAAAAAATGGTCATATTTGTATGAATCAGGCCAATAGGAAGGCATACTCGGGAAGATAAAGTGTAATGAAATTCCTTTGGTCCTATGACAGGAATCATTTCCCAAAGATCTCCCTGACAGCACAATTATCATCATGACTGGGGAGATGTGAATCCACTGTCAGTTCATGATAAAATCTTATCACCTTTCTTACAAAGCAAATATAAGAGAATATTAGGGCTGGCAAAGCTATAGTGACAATTATCTGAGATAATTCTGCCTCTAGGAAGCACACAGAAAGTCAAAATCTGTATCAAGATTACTTTGAATGGTAAATTTCTGAATTATTACAAAAGCTCTGTGACAGGTTTATTTTCCCATGCTGTGTGATGAGCTGTGGGGTCAGAAACGTGCACAGATCTCCACGCTCCAGAGTCATGCATCAGTTGGCACCTGCATGGAAACAATCAGCCTGATGCCAAATTAAGTATGGGCTGGTGCATGTGGATATAATTCATGTTGCTACAGGGACACATGACATGCACAAGGGTGGGGACACATGGTTCAGTAAATACAGTTTACACAAATGCCATAAAGCGGTCAGCATGCTTTGTGTTATAAACCCAGACCCCGGGACATCCCTGTTGAGATCTCTACAGATCATCTGGAACTCTGCTCAGCAAAAAAAAGAAAAAAAATAGTAAAAATAAATAAAATTTTTAAAAAACCTCCAAACTGAGCAATTTATTTAATGGCAAAAACACACAAACATACCCAAAAAGCACAAGTTACAAGCTATTTATTAACTTATTACTAATTATGAGGTGCCCAGAGATGATGTGTGTGAACTCTCCATCCTTGGAAGTGTCCAAGACCAGGCTGGATAGGGCTTGAAGCAGCCAGGGATAGTGGAAGGCATCCCTGCCCATGGCAAGGGGTTGGAACTACATGACCTTTAAGGTCTTTTCCAACCCAAACTATTCTGGGTTTCTATGATACTAAAAAAATCTGAATTTTGTAAGATTCATAGTTATGGAGAACAATGAGGGTTTGAAGACTCTTCTCGGAGAATGTATTATTTTTGCTAGAACAACCCAAGTTGTTTATCTGTGTACTTTTGAAGTGCTGTTTTTCCTAATTATGGAAAGCAGCCAGTTGCTAACTCTACATCCTCTGAGATGCTTTTAGGTAATTTTAGTTCATTAAAATCTTTTTAAATCCTGAAAATGGAAAGTGCTTCTCAGTGTAGAAAATATTATAATAAATAACACCCTGTTCTTCTGCACTAACAAGTCCACTTAAGCAGGAAGGCAAAATAGCCACAAATATTCAGAAATCAGAACCTGCTCTTGCTGATATTAATTCACTTGGTAACCAAAACCAGGAATTCCATAAGCAGCAGAAAAAAAAAATAAGGAAATCCATGTAAAGTCTTAAATTTTGTTAATTTTTTTCTTTTTGCTGATCCTCAGAAATGCTGATGCCAAGTGAGGAGGTAAATTCTGAGGGACCACTACTTGAAATATGTAAATAACCAAGCTGCCTTAACTGAAAATCAAATGGAATTCCACACTATCCATTATTTACTGGGTTTGGGTCACACTGTGTAAAAAGTGCTCTTGAAGAGCAAAGAAATTTTAATATTATTCCTTTGGACCAACACTACACCTGTGATTTTACAGCAATTCAGCAGGACACATCCCATCACACCGACGTTCCAGCTCGTTGCAGAAGAGGTGGGACTGCTAAATGGTGTCATGAGTGAGTGTTAATTAGAGCTCAGCTGATGCTGCAGTTTCATATTCAATTCCCATTATCTCCCAACTATTTTTATCCTCATTTTCAGTACTGGAGTGAACACCAAGAGCAGGTATCTGGTGTGTCCCTTATTGCAAAGCCTTGCCATGATTTTTCTACCTCTTTTATTTGGAACCCATGGTAGTGTCTTCCTCTCTGGCTGGAAGACCTCACCTTGAACATCAAGTGTAGCCATCACTTTAGTGCCTTCAGCTTCACAAGAATAGATTCCAGTGTCTTCTGGGACCGTGGGGTTAATTTTTAGCATGCTCACATTCCAGTCCTGATCGATAATCACTCGCTGCCCATCTGCATGTATTTCCTGATCATTTTTCTTCCAGATGGCGTGCACTGGCCTAGAATATTGGCATATGAACTCTGCCGGGCCATCTTCATCAACAGTTATGTCCTGCATGGGACTGACCACTTCAATGGTGGGATCTGTTAACCAACACGTCAGGAAGGACATGCATTAGTGGATCCCCATGAAGTCATCACTTGGAGGGTTTTTGCCAAGCGCAGAGCCCGTGGGGAGCAAGCAGGATGACAGTGCAAGCAGGGAGGGCACGCTGGGGGTTAGCAGTTTAGTCTGTGCTCACATCAGCATCAAGCAGGATGGAAGCCAAACTGGTGCATTAGAACATGACCATCACACTGGGAAATGGGCCACCAGGAATTAAGGCTTGTGCTGGAACAGTCCTGAATCTGGACTGCTGTGCAGAGTAGCTGCTGGGATTCCCTTTGGGCTTAGTTTTTCTCCCAGTGTTTCCGAGATCTTCTAGGGTGGGAAGCATTGGATGTGAAACGCTTCTGCTTCCCGAATGTGGAGAAGTGGGATGCAGAGGACTGCAGTGAGTCGTTCCCTGCAACTCACCACCTCACAGAGCAATAGGAAAACACCACAAACTCTACTGGAAGCTCCTTGTGTGACTAAAATATAACTACTCATCAGAAAGAAACACAGCCCTCAGACACTCATTCCTGTCCCGGGGTGGTCTTGGCTGTCAGAAGTCACCGGCAGTGTGAGGAGCAAAGATCCAGGACAACTGTGACAAAAAAAAGGCACCCCACAGGAGCAGATGAATATTGTTTTGATTAACCACGCGTTCCTCTGCAGCAGACACAACGTTAGGGGAAAAACAATAGGATTTCCTTTACAGTATTTTATCTAGAGATCACTGAGAGATCATAAACCAGTGACATTTCAGACTGAGAGCCCATAAAATGCTGAGAGCAGCTGGATATGCAGCTCCTCTGGAGGTGGTGAGATCCATGAGGCTGCTTTGAAGCACTTTTAAAACCCGAGTTCTGCTTCTTGTGAGGCAGCTGTAAGGCACAGTAGATGTATCTGACCTAAAATACTGTGAGCTTCCAAAGCAGCCAAGGAGTCCCTCCTGAGATGTCAGACTGGACCATCCATGTACAATGTGATATGCAGGTCAAAAGGAAAAATCTCAATGAAGTCTGAAAATGGAAATCTCTCTGAAACATCATTCTCAGCAGAACTATGTCAACTTAAAAAAAAAATTTATAAGACTACAAAGGGACACAAAAAGATGACAGAGAAAGCTGAGAGATCATCAGGAGTTAGACATGTTGATCCTTGAGGAACCCTTCCAGCTCAGGACATTCTGTGACTTTATGTTGTCCTTGTTCTTCAAATGGTTGTTCTGGTCACAAGCCAGCTGGAATAACCCACACAGGATCTCTGTCTGGAATGCTTCTCTTGAAACTGCTGCAGCAGGTTGAAGGTTTGGAATGCTCCTGGCAGACCTTGGGGAGCAAAGACAGATCTGCAAACATCACTTGGAAACTTGTTGCAAGATTTGATCCCACTCACTAAGGTTCCCTCTGCCACTTCATGTGTCTGCCACGTGTGTTTATGGAGAGTAGCCCTTGATGGAAGATCTTAAAGATGTTTTGGTGATAGGGGGACTGAAGAAACAAGCTGGTGTCTGTGCAGCTGGGGAACACAATCCCATCCCCTTCCATAAGATGTAGAAATGTGTTTCTCACAGAAAATATCACCTGTGGTACTGGAGAAGGTCCTGGTTCCACTGTACCCTCACTCTTGGCCAGGGCAAGGACTTTGGTGGTGGCCCTGTTCACCTGCGCAGAAGATCCTTGAGACTTAGGAGCCAACGTTGTGCCCCAGGACCTGCAATTCTCACCTGCCTAGAGGAGCTAGAAAACGGCAGCAGCTCCTTCACTCTTTTCCATTCTCCCCCCACCCATCCGTGAACCCTCACGCCGGGTCATGGAATGACTGCAGTTGTAGGGCAACGATGTTGTGAAGGCCCAGCATGAAAAGCTGAGATCTCGCCTGCTACAGAATATATCCAATTACCAACATGCCTTAAACCAGGAGAAAAAGGCACATGGAACAGAGAGAAAGTCGACTTTATGCTCCTTTATGGAGAGTAAGCCACGCATGGCTGGATAGACCAAAACATATTTCAAAGACAGATCTAATTTTAAATTTCTGGACAAAATAAAGTGTACAAAATTGTCTGTTAATACAAGGATGGTTGGAATTTTACAGGTGTTTCACTATCCTATGAAATCAAGTGTTGCTGAGCACGGTGTAACTGGGGTTATCCTAATCCTCTTATAGACTACTGCTGCTGTGATTCAGGTTTGATTTCTTCAGCAATGAAGGAATCCTTGCTTCATGGCAGCACAAAATATCCACACACATGTGTGTACCAGCATGAGCTGTGGGGTTGGACTGGATGATCTCTAGAGATTTCTTCCAAAATCAATGATGCTGTGATTCCATGAAATGGAGGTTTCTCAGGAGCCCTTTATCTGACGGAGCAGAACACCTAACGACGCATTTATTTTTATTTTGTTTTAGGCCCACTGGAATTCTTTGCCTGGAGAGATCAGAACCAGGTTCTGTCTCTGAAAATGGATGCAAACTGACACAGGACTTGCAGGTTTTGCACACTGTGCTGTCACTGCATCATTCTTTATCATGAAGAAGTGATTTTGCACTTTATGTTTGCAGAGAACCCAAATTTTCTGAATGTACAAGGGACACGTGATGCAGAGAAGGAGACATCAACCACTGACTACAATCCCATATTGTGGATCATTCCTGTTACGGCCCTGTTATAGCACAGGAGTAGATTTGAATAAAGACCTTTTAACCCTTTATATCTCAGT
The DNA here is from genome assembly GCF_000738735.6 of Corvus cornix cornix. Classification (NCBI taxonomy): domain Eukaryota; kingdom Metazoa; phylum Chordata; class Aves; order Passeriformes; family Corvidae; genus Corvus; species Corvus cornix. The sequence continues at coordinate 2,353,507 of NC_046333.1, read as the reverse complement.
ATATACAAATCCCTTTTCCAAGCAGGGAATAAGCATTAATTTTGCCTGAAAAATAACGGATCTTCCCCATGGCTATGAAAGGACTGGATGGGAAGGAGCTTGCTTTATCAAGTCTGGCACTCAGTGTTATTCACAGCTTTTGGCTACCCGTACCAAATGAGAAAAATATTTATTCAACAGACCAGAAAGCTTTGCCAGTGAAGGGATGAGCTTTCAGAAACAAGGTGCATTTTGTCTCTGTGTTACTGCAGTGTCACACATCCTTTGGTTTCCAGGAACAGGCAAAAATCCTGTCCTGGGAATATGCTGAGCTCAGCACCAGTAGCCCAGCTGTGGAGCAGCACAGTGGTGATTTTGTGAATTACCACCTCCACAAGATTTTGTGGTATTATTTAAAAAAAAGCTGAAGTGGGGATATAGAGTCAGGTGCTAGTACAGATGTTTATGTTCACCTCTTCCTTGACGTGGGGTGAAAGCAGCAGCCCTGACCCTGCAAGCCTCCCTCACCTGAACCACTGCAAAAATCAGTGTGGTTGTACCTAGAAGACTTCTGGGGTGAGAATGGGAGGGTTGCAGGGCACAGGAGAACCGTGAAGGGATTTAGTAAGGGTAGCCTGGACGGCAGAAGCACCAGCACATGGAGCAAGTCCGGAGGTGGCCACGTGTTTCTTTCCAACAGGAAAATACCTTTGACTAATAATTTAGCTGAAGATATAAGGGACCCAGCTCTGAAGGTGACAGTGCCCGAGTCGTGACACGCCACATCATTTAGGGTTAAAGTGTGGATCCTGCCGTCCTGCTCAGAGATTTCAGTCACCAGGTTGTTGTGAAGGGGGGTCCCATCGAGCCACCACTGCACGTTCTTCACGCCCGGGTGCGAGAGCTCGCAGGTGAACGTGGCTGACTCGCCCACAAAGACATCTGTGCTCCTTAAACCAGACACTATCACTGCTGCTTCTTCTGCGTGACAGAGCAAGAGAAGGTGCCAAAGGAAAACAGAAACAAACACGCACAAGTTGCTCCCTGCAGAACTAACCCCAGCCCAAGCGCAAGATGTCCAGGATAGTTAAACTTGAGGTGTTTTTCCAAGGAAAAATAGAGGTAAAATATTCTTGAAGAGGGTTAGAAACTACCTTCCATCCTTACAGCTGCTTGCAAGAGCAGTGTGTGTGTCTCTTCAAACATCATTTCACTGGGAGGAAACTCCATTCCATGCCCAGGTCGTGCCTGGCTCTCCTGTGTGTTGCAACCATCTGCAGATGTTGTATGAGGCAGAGAGGTACTTAAAAGATTTAAATGTTCACTTGAGTGCTTTAAAGGAGTAATAAGAATATCAACAGTGATAGAAGCTGAAGTCAGTTATAACAAGAATTTTGGTATTTTTTATGACCACTGCTCCAGGTTTTTCAGAAGCAGCACAGTCTGCTCTAGTACACAGTACAGTCAGTACTTTGAACTAATTTAACTTAAAAATATTGATCCAACCCCACCCTGGAGGTGAGAGTTTATACCTTCACTGGAATCAGGAAAGAAATGAATGGACTCTCTGCTGTTTGGCCAGTTACTGTCAAAGATTTTGGAGTAAGAAATGCAGGCAGAAAACCGGAGCATTTCCACCACATTTCACCACCTTACCTTGCACATACACAGACCCTGTGGTGATCTCGTATCCAGTGCTGCAGGTATAATCCCCACAGTCATCAGGTTCTACACCATGGATGATCAGCTCAGCTACGCTGCCCTTCAGCTTCACCTCGTACTTGTCACTGGGCTGAATGACCTCCCCTCCTTTCCTCCACTCAACGGGAGCGTCCGGCTTGGAGATCTCACAGTGCAAAACAGCCGTTCCCCCTTCTTCAGTCTCTACGTTTTTCAGCTCTTTGTTAAACAGCACTGGCAGTACTGTGGTGGAGAAGCAACTGCATCAGTGACAGCACTCAGAGGTGAGAAACCCGACTGTAATTTCTCCAGCTGAGCTCGTCCCCTCTTTCTTTGCGTGAGCCACAATTTGCCTGCTGGCCACTCATGGGATCAGCTGCTGATACTGCAAAGGTGTCCAAGTGTTGCTCCATAAAGGGCTGCCAGAGGCCACAGGAAGCTCTTCACATGGCCATACTCACCATTCTCAGTGTAAGCACATAGAGCACAACGATACCAATCACAACAATGAGAGTCAGAATCCTTTAGGTTGGAAAAGACACTTAAGATCATGTCCAGCCATTAACCCAGCACAGCCAAATCCAACACTAAGCCACGTCTCCAAGTGTCACATCTACACATCTTTTGAATATCTCCAGGGATGGTGTCTCCACTGCTTCCCTGGGCAGTCCATGCCAATGCTTGACCACCCTTTCAGTGAAGAATTATTTCTTAACACTGAATCGAAACCTCCCCTGATGCAACTTGAGGCCGTTTCCTGTCATCCTATTGCTTGTTACTTGTGAAAATGGACCAACTTTTACCTCACTACAACATCCTGTCAGTAGTTGCAGAGAGTGATAACAGCTCCCCTGAGCCTCCTTTTCTCCAGGTTAAAAATCCCCAGTACCTTCAGCTGGAACATGAGACTTTGGGTATTTAATCTCTGAAACCACATGCTCCGAGCAACAGTTGGTTATGGTGACTAAACCCACAGTCTACAAGTGTGATCTAATCTAAAAGACATAGAATACTTAGCACAAAATGAATAAAACTGCAAAATCCCAAACCAATAGAATTCTTAGTACAAAATGAATAAAACTGTAAAATCCAAAACCACAGCCACTAGAGAGCCCCAATTCACGGGCTGCTCAGGCACTAAGAGATACAATGGGTCAATTTAAAATGGACTTGTCCTAGGTATGGTGAAATAACCCAGTTTGAGTTCAAAGAGTGATAATTCAGTGATAATTCAGTGATAAAATTTCCATGTGGATGTGGCCCTTGGGGACATGGTTTAGTGGTGGGCTTAGCAGTCTTGTGTTAACAGTTGGACGATCTCAGTGATCTCAGAGGTCTTTTCCAAACTAAGTCACAGAAAGGTTTAGGTTGGGAGGGACTTTGAAAATCATCCAGTTCCACCCCGTGCCATGGTCAGGGACACCTTCCACTAAGACCAGGTTGTTCAGAGCCCCATCCAGCCTGGCCCGGGTGATTCCAGGCCCCCCTGTGAAGGATGGACACAGCCAGGACTTCTCAGCCTCCAAACAAGCCCTAACCTACCTTTGACCTGCAGCGACGCCGTGGTTTGCTGATCCCCCGAGTCACAGGTGTATTCTCCAGCATCCTGAGCCTCAGCCTCGTAGATGAGCAGCTCCACTCGTGTCCCCTCCTGGCGGATCTCGTACTTGTCGCCGGGCTGCAGCACCGTGTCCCCTTTCCTCCACTCCACGCGTGCGTGGGGCTGCGTGAGCTCGCAGTGCAGCACCGCCGTGCGCCCTTCCTCCACCTCCTCGTTCTTCAGCCACTGTTTGAACAGCACAGGCAGGCCTGGCAAGGGGCATGGTGCAAAGAGAAAAGAAGGGGTTGAGGCAAAAATAGAAAATAGAGGAATGTTTTATTGTTATGGTATGGATAGAGCCATTCATGAGGTTCATGCACAACTCTGGCTGCATTTCCCTAAGGAGACCTTCCAGGGATGCCGAAGTCAAACCTAGACAGAGGAGGAGGAGGAAGGGGAGTTAATCTGCAGGAAAAATTTGATTTCTATGTGAGCTACATTTCTCTCTCCATAACCCAGACTTCTTTCCACAAAGAATTCCCAACTAAATTCAGTAATTATTACTGAAGGCCAGATAGCTTTCCATCCTTGAAATAAAATCATAGAATGGGATAAAACCACTCAAAGGACATACAAATATCTATTAAAATATAATATATATATATGTATATATATATAAAATATATATTAATATGTAATATTAGAATATATAGAAAATATCAGAAAATTAGAATATATGGAAAATATTAGAATATATAAAATAAGATACTAGAATAATACATACAGAATAGAATTATATATTTTTATATTATATAATATAAAATATTAATGATATAGAGAATAATATATATGACTTATATTAGAATATCTATAGAATCTATAAATCTGGGGTTATAATCCAAGGCTACAGATCACCCAGAGATCAATTACAGAATAATTAAGGTTTGAAGGGACTTCTGGAGGTCCCCCATGGATGGAGATTCCTCCACTCCTCTGGATCTCAGCTCCGATGTCTGACCACCCCTCCATTGTTAAAAGCTGGGTTTTTTCTCATCTGAATTTCTCTCACCACAGCTCTTTACTGTGTCATCTCTTTACTGAGCCGTCCAAGAAAGTTCTGTGTCTTCTTCCCTGCAGATCTCCACTAGGAAGCTGCAGAGGACAATGAGGTTCCACTTCCACTTTCTCTTCCCCAGTTAACAAGCACAGCTGCCCCCTTGCCTCTGCTTATATTTAGATCCCAGAATGGTTTAAATTAGAAGGTACCATCATCTTGTTCCACCCCCTGCCATGGGCAGGGACACCTCCCACTGTCCCAGGTGGCTCCAAGCCCCATCCAACCTGGCCTTGGACACTTCCAGGGATCCAGGGGCAGCCACAGCTTCTCTGGGCATCCTGTGCCAGGGCCTCCCCACTCTCGTTGTAAAAATATCTTTCTTATACCTAATCTAAATTGTCCCTCTTTTAGTTTAAAGCCATCATGCCTTGCCCTATCACAACAGAGTTTGTCCATGAACTTCACATCCTCCAGCCCCCTGACAAACTTGGTGGATTCTGCTGCACTTGCTCCACTGATCAGTATCTCTCTTGTAGCAGAGAGCTCTAAAATTGATGTTCCCTCCTCTCACCGCTGCTGGGCAGAGAGGAAACCATACCTTTAACCTCGAGTCTGGCCGTGGTCTTGCCAGCAGCCGTGTGGCAGCTGTACTCCCCGGCATCGGCGCGGTTCAGGTCGCGAATGACCAACGTGTGCACCTTCCCCTCGTGCTGGATGCTGCACTTGTGGCTGGAGCGGATCACGGACGTGCCCTTCCTCCACTCCACTGGGACATCAGGCTTGGACACCTCGCAGGACAGGTGGGCAGTGCCACCCTCCTGCAGCTCCAGGCTGTGCAGCTCCTTCACGAAGGTGACTGGGGCAGCTGTGGGGAGAGGAGACCAGCACTGCTACAGCAGCCTCACCCAGCATCACCCCCAGGGCAGAGCTGGGTGTCTGTAGTTACGTTTGGGACCAGATCGAAGAGGAACGAACAACATAAGGTATTAGCATGGGCTATCTTTCAAAAGTCATTCTATATATCTTAAAAGAAAGGTTTTTCAGAGCTTTCAGACTTTTTAGTAAATATGATCTAAAAGCATCATAAGTAGGAGATTAATCTAGAGCATATTCTTGACACTCTTCACCATTGATTCTGATATATGATCAGCTGCTTAGTTGGATGGTCTTCAAAGGATCTTAATATTAATTATTATATCAAATAACATCAAAGGATGTCAATATTAATCTTCATTCCATGTACAATAAAAATGACTGGAATGACTGGCTTGGATGTAGTTCTCTAAAATGTTAAATTAGGTTAGCAGAATCTCCCAAAATTTCCAAGGCTTCCTAATCCCAAATACACCTCTCCAGCTGCCAAAGCAGTGCCTGCCAGTACCTCCTCAACCCTTCTTCCTGGGAGGCTGCTCACCTTCCACCTTCAGCTGTGCTGCTGACGAATGCTGCCCCACTTTGAAAGTGATGGACCCACAGTCTTCCAGGGTCACCTTCCTCAGGATCAAGCTGTGACGTGTCCCTTGAACCCTGATCTCGTTCATTTCGTTGGATTGCAAGGGAACATCCCCCAGGAACCACTGGGCATCCTGAGCTGTTTCCCGGGACAGCCTGCACTCGAACACCGCGTCTTCTCCTTCGTACGTGGCGATGTCCTTCAGCCTCTCCACGATGGTGGCTGCTGGCTCTTCATGGAAAGGGCAACAGAGTTTGAGATCTACTTTCAAGTGATGCTTCCTGGGTTAAACATTTCCTTATGCTCTTTGTTGACAGTACTATGTTATTGTTATTTGAGGCCCTAAATAATAAATCCAGGGGGATTCAGACTGAAAGAGAAGGCTTTGGGGGATTATAAAAAGGAGGAAGAAGGACTTTTTATAGGGGTAGATAGTGACAGAAAAAGGGGTGATGGTTTCAAACAGAAAGAGGGCAGGGTTAGCTTGGATGTTAGAAAGAAATTATTCCCTGTGAGGGTGGTGAGGCCCTGGCACAGGGTGCCCAGAGAAGCTGTGGCTGCCCCTGGATCCCTGGAAGTGTCCAAGGCCAGGTTGGACAGGGCTTGGATCACCCTGGGCTAGTGGGAGGTGTCCCTGCCCATGGCAGGGGGTTGGAATTAAAGTATCCTGAAGGTTCCTTCCAACCCAAAGCATTCTATGATTCTATGATTCCAAACTCATGGAAATATAGGTACATGGAAGTACAGCAACATGTTACAGCCTTACAGACACATGGTTCATGTCTGCATACGTATTATGCACGTATATATGACAGTCCAAAAAGCTTGCATGTTAAACTGTGTTGTGTGCATAATAAATATTTAAAATGTGTACAATCACCATCTGTGTGTTGTGGAAAAACTTGTCAACAGATTCCAGCGGGTGACACTGTCATCAAACCACAGAATCAGTGATTAAAGACCCATTTCTAGAGATACTGACCCATTTCTTATCCCCCTGAAACCGCTCTCATCTCTGAGATCCCCGTGGTTCTCCTTGGGCACAGGACAAGGTTTAGCTACAAAAGGACTCAATCCCATGCCCCTGACACGGTGTCAAGCTCAGCCCAGCTCTTTCCCGTGCAAAGCCCCACCTTTCAGGCTCACTGCTGCCGTGGTTTGCTGGTCCCCTGTGTCACAGGTGTACTCCCCAGCATCAGCTTCGCTCAGGTTGTGAATCGTCAGCTCAGCCACGGGCCCCGCCTGCCTCATCTTGTATTTGTCACTGGGTCGCAGCACTGTCCCCGCCTTCTTCCACTGCACAGTGGTGTTGGATTTGGAGACCTCACAGCTCAAAGTGACAGTGCCACCTTCCTCAGCTTGTTGGTTCTGGAGTGGTTGTGTGAAGGTGACTGGAGGAGCTAAATCGGGAGAAATCAGAGGGGAAAAAAATCATGCGTCATTGCTGACTGTGTAACTAAGCCTTGTGTTGGATGAAACTCTGGTGCCATCCTCAATTTGGTTCAAACTCAACTCCAAAGTGAGATTAAAAGCAAAACAAGGACTGACAGAAAGTGCTGGATTCCCAGGAGCTCTGAGCACTCTGCACTGCTGAAGAATCACTGGACACTGCACACACTGAGCACCTCAAGGATTATGCTCCTTCTTGCACAGGAATGGTCATGGATACAGAGTTTTGAGCATCTCAGTGTGTGTATCTCCAAGTGGGTACCAAAACCACACCTCAAAAGCCTACTCCTGATTCCTGATATCCAAGTCCTTGTGTATTTGGGAGAGCGCATGGAGAAACTTCTTTATATAACGTTCCTTGTTTGAAAACTGGACCAGCAGAGAAATGAACCCTGAAAGTCTCTGTGCTGATGTTATCACTGGAGGGCCAAGGCAGAGATTTGATGGGTGGATTTATGAAGTGCCACGTGTAGAAGTTTAGCTACTCAATCCAGTTTCCTGGAAGAACCTCAGTGGCTCCACACTTATTGATATATTTTATATATATATATATATATGTATATTCAGCCAATTGGCTGAGTTGGTATTTACAATGTGACTGCAGAGGCTTCCTCAGTTTCTTGGGTTTGGAATTTTTTCAAGGAGTGCTGGAGTGGCTGAGACCACACAAAGAGACACAAATGGGCAAACAGCATCAGAGGACCTGCTAATAGTGCCAATATTCTGCTATTCCTGGATTGTGGGGTTAGTGGTGTGACTGCAGGCAGGTGCGTGCCCTTCATGGGAGAGCCCTCAGGGATATTTCAAAAGGTGGGATTTAACAACATCCTGGCTTACCTTTGTTTTTCCTGATCACGTCTCTCAGAAAAAGTCAACTTAATACTGTATTTGTATCAGATTAGATTGGAAAAAAACCCAGATATATTGTCACATTACACCTATTTTAGAGATCTTTGGCACCAGAATTGTTTAGGTGCCTTCCTCATTAGCTAAAGTTGCGTCCAAGTTTGAACAATTTCACCCGGATCACCATTTTTCCAGGCAGAATTAAAGCTCAAGGATGATTAAGCATCGAAAATAGCCATATTCTAATTCTAGCTCCAGCCCTGCTTGTCTGTGACCAGAGAGAGGCCGTAGGGTCTCAAAGTGTGGAAGTAGTTACTGCACTTGGAACCCTGCATTTTATTTGCTCAGGACTTCCAAAAGCAAAAGGACTCAGCTGCTTTTTGACAGCACAGTACATCTGAAGTCAAGGACAGTAGAAAAGATCCTCTTGGCAGAGCCTAAGAGAGTGGAGCAAGTTTCTTACCTTAAGAAAAAACCCCAACACAACCCACATTTAACAGTCAGGGTGGCTGTTGTTTGCTCATTTCCATTATCACAGGCGTTTTTGTCAGAGTCTTCTGGTTTTAAGTGATGAATCTTTAAAGTATGGACTGTTCCCTGCTGCCTGATTTCATACTTGGAGCTTGGGGAAATCCCCTGAGGGGCCTTTTTCCATTTCACCTCAGCACTGAGCTGGGAGAGCTGGAAGTGGAGGACAGCTGTGTCCTCCTCCTGCACTTCCCTGCTCTGCAGTTTCTCCTTAAAGACTGGAGGTGGCACTGAAATTACAAACAAAGCGAAGGATTCGTGTGCTTTGTTTTCTTTGGTTTGTTTGCTTTGCTTTGTTTTCTCTGCTTCCCAGGCACCTTTATCTCATTTCCTGCAGTGTTTAAGCTACAGCCATATGGTTGAGTATTAAAAAAAAAAAAAAAAAAATCAGATTTCTGTGTTATTTACTGAGGGGTTAAAAGAAGCTTCTAAGAGGGAAGGAAAAGGATGGTGGATGGAGAATTTCATCAAAATAATGTTTAGAGAAAGAAAGAAATAGAAAAGCAAATCTGAGCAACCTGATCTGGTTGAAGATGTCCCTGCTCAATGCAGGGCCAGTGGACAAGATGGCTTTTAAAGGTCCCTCCAAACGCAAATTATTCTATGATTCTAAAAGGGAGAGTGGCAGCAATGAAAATTCCAGGTCCATCCATCCAAGTAGTGAAGCCAAGCCAGTAAAGTCTCTAGGAATCAGTGAGCTTCGGGAAGATGGTGAACTGTCCCCTTTTTATCTGTGGCGATTGCAGTCACAAATGCTTTGAAGCACAAGCACCCCAAAGACACGAGCTAACACGGGGTGAATTACAGCCTCAAACTTACCGTCAGCATAACTAAAACATTTCCTGTTCCCACTGATCCTGCTCCACACCACAGGGAGCCCTCACCTTTCACTGTGAGCTCTGCTGTTGACGTGTGGGCTCCTACTCGGAAAGTGATGGTGCCTATGTCCTGCTCAGTCACCTTCCTTAGGGTCAGGGTGTGGATCTTCCCTTTCTCCACCGAGATCTCGTTCATTTCATTGTTCTGCAGAGCGACATCCTGCAGCTTCCATTCCACGTCCCTCGCGTTCTCGTGGGAAACCTGGCACCGAAAGGTGACATCGTCCCCTTCGGACACCACCATGTCCTTGAGGCCACTCACGATGGTCACGTCAGGCTCTGCGAGGAGGCAGAAATGGCAAATGAAAGGGAAAACGTGGATCAAATCATGGAACCTTGAATAATACAGGCTGCAGTGGACTTTTGGGAGTCACCTGCTCCAACCACTGCTAAGAGCAGGGCCCGGCTGCTCAGCGCTTTTTCCTTCAAGGACCTCCAAGGGTGGAGGCAGCACAGCCTCTCAAATCACATTTCAAACCCTGCTTTCAGTGTACTTGGCAGCAGGACAAATGACTTTTGGATAGTGACTTTACCACTTGTCCTTGCTCAGAGACACACTGTGCATTGTTTTTTTTTTAATTACGCTTGATACTCTTAGCTGGGTGAACAAGGCATGAATGCTGGATGCCAAAACCAGGATTTTTAAGTTTGTTCCATTTGCACTTAGACACCTTCACAGGTTAACGATAAAGCCTGATCCTCTCTACTGTATTTCTGTGAGCAGAATTGCATTTACTCCATGCTGACACTCCAAACTGGCTGAGGTCCTGGCTGGCTTTGTCCTCCCAGCAGGACTCACCGGATTAATGTGAGCACAGGGGATCTGCACTGCAGTTTGCCTGAGTCCTGCTTCTAGGGCAGCTGGGCACCTGTGCAAGGATCATACAGACGACCTCCAGCAGGCAGAAGCTAACCCATATATACCCCAAACCTGCTGGGGAATACCAAAGGAATTATAAAATAACTAAGGTTGAAAAAGACTTCTAAAATCATTGAGTCCAACCATTCGAAAAGCAGCTCAATCTCCCTCTGAGCAAGGACAGTGGATATTCCTACAACTGAGGTCACCATCTGCACGAAAAATGGTGCAGCTGGGTGTGATGTGCAGGGGATCTACAACGTGGAGTAGCCTGTGGAGATGCTGGGGGAGTTTGTTCCACACCAGTGGTCCAATCTAAGCTCTGCAGTGATATTAAGGCCAGATGCAGCTGCCATGTGACTGGAAGCTGGGGCTGGACCATCTGTTCAGTCCCATGCATATGATGTCAAGCAAATATTCCAAGCCATGAGTCACAGATTACAGCTGCCTTATCCTCTTGTGTCCACCAAGTCAATCTTTGCTTTGGTGCATCCACTGACCATAAGATTTTTTTGGTGGTACCTTTCCTATGCTTGGTGTTTATCACAATAACTGATTTTATGTTACATATGTGTATATATCTCAATTATGCTGTGAAATCTTAGTTTCCTGAAGGGAAAATCTCCTTGTTCCAATAAACAGGTCTTGCCTTTCACGGTGAGTTTGGCAGAGCTCGTCTGGTCTCCAGCCTTGCAGGAATATTCTCCAGCATCCCCAGGCTCCAGGTGGTGAACACGGAGCTCCCGGAGGGTCCCATCCTGCCACATTTCGTACTTGGAGCTGGAGTGCAGGAGGACTCCATCCTTCCTCCACTCCACTTCTGCTTTGCTGATGGAAATCTCGCAGCGCAGCCTGGCTGTTCCTCCCACCTCCACTTCCTCGTTCCTCAGCTGCTGCTTCAGCTGGGGTTTGATGGCTGCAAAGTGAGAAATAAATAATACATGGGCTCTTTGCTTGAATGCCAGGTCTGCACAGCTCAGCACAAGGCACCCAGGCTTTGATGATGCAGAACAATTTTGCATTAAGTGGTGATATGATAATAAAACCATTTTTTTCCCTATAAACAGATCTATATTGTGTATATCCAGAGGACCAGAAAGTTCCCCAAATATCTTTATATCCCATAAAGTCCAGGGCATCCACATCACACCTTTCATGCATCTGCTCTGCATATTGGAAACTCCAACTTATGTAAAGATTTTGACAAGCAAAACCTGGCACTTTCTGTTTAAACTTGTGCAAATCTGCTCACTTTTACAGAAATACTCCTGATTTTCAAAGCTAAACAATGCAAAGCTTTAAACTAATTTCTGAATTCTCAGCTGTCTTTTCAAGGCCCAGATCATCATGGGTGAATCCTTCCAGATGATGCACAAATGGACATTTATTCAAGTAGAGCACGGAACAGCTCAGACACCAGCTTGTCTCTGATGGAAACAAGAAGGGAATATCCACAGGGTGTGAGCGAGCAGTTGGGAAAACAGGAATCTCAGTGCCTGTGGTTCCAGTATTAACACTGCTTTGAGACACGTAGAGCAGTCACTGAGCTTTTTCACCCATAGTTGACCCTGTGGCTGCTTTTTGGGTCAGATTCAGCCAAAAGATGTTGTTTGAAAGGCTTAGACCAAAGCCCCAAATCCCACCCAACTTTGAGACAATCACAAGCATTTCACAGATGGTGCTGGGACGGCCCTGTTTGAGCAGGGAGGCTGGACCAGTGACCTGTTCTGTGATTCTGTGAACAGTCACAGACATTATTCCTGGTGTGGTTAAACACAGCATTCTCAGGATCTTCACAGGAAGATTAAAAATAGCAACCTCAAAATGCTTTTCTAAATGATGTGTGATTTGCTATTGATTCAAGCGAGCCAGAAAAATTGCAAAGTGCCAAAAAAATTTTGCTACTATTTCAAAATCCCCATGACACAGAAATTCCTTGCTTTTTTCATATCAGAGAAAGGGGTCAGTGCACTGCACTCTGTGCTTTACAGGCTTGAACAGGAACCCTGTCCCACCAGATCCACTTCTCTGCACTCTGCCTTACAACTGGGCACCTCTTTTCCTCGTTATCCTAACTTTGGGAGGGGTTTATTCACCAGTGGATTAAATAGTATCATTCACACAGTTGCACCAATGCCTCTTCTCCTCCATCCCAGGTGGGTGCAATGCTAACCATTCACTCTGAGGACTGCAGTGCTCTGCTGGTCTCCCGTGTCACAAGTGTAATCAGAGGCATCCTCTGGCTCTACATTATGAATCACAAGCTCAGCCGTGCGCCCACTTAATTTAATTTCATATTTGGCACACGGGAAGAGCTCCATGGTGCCTTTCCTCCACTCCACCGCCGCGTTATCCTTTGTCAGCTCACACCGGAACTTCACCACAGCTCCTTCTTCTGCCTCCTCATCTTTGAGCTGCTTTTGGAAAAGAACTGGCAGAGCTAAAAGAGAAAAGAAAAGGATCAACAGGATCTTGTAGTGAAGCCTGAATCAAGTCCTGGTTAACACAAACTGATGCTTGGAGAACAAGATACTCTGCTTTTCACTGTGATATTCCTAAGTAGGATCCATGTTTTCTAATTTTCCTGGAGCCACCAGATCATCTTGCTGCATCAGAAGAAGCCATCTGCACCCATAACATTTATTTCCTTTGTTCCTTGACTCAAATCCTTCCCAGTGGTGAATTCATTGAACGATTTTATTCCTCAGTTGATCTAACAATAATCTCAAGAGCAAAGAACTTCAAAACTCCATGGACAGCGTTGAGAGGTCAGGGAGGTCATTGTCTTCTTACAGGATTTGAAAGAAAATATTCTTTTCAAATATTCAAACAACACGTCACGTGAAATGTCCAGATGTTATGTTAAATCATTGCTTTTTTCTTTAAATTCTCCTCAGGCACAAAGCTTGAAAGTGTTTCCTATTAAAACCCAAAACTCAAACATAGCACTGGAAGAACAAAGTGTCATCCTCTTCAATTCTCATTAAAAATAAAAAAATCCTAATATATCAGATGAGAAGGAAAATATCCATAGAGAACAACAATGATGCACTTAAAAATATTCATATTGAAAAGGTTGTCTTGCATGTTGGAGGAACCTATTCCTTTAGGAGTCAGCTCACACCACGTACCTGTCACGCTCAGAGCTGCCCTGGTTTCCTGATCCCCCACGTCACAGCTGTATTCTCCTGTGTCTTCTAACTTGAGATTGTGTATCAAGAGCTCTACCAGGCTTCCCCTCTGCCTCATTTCATATTTCTGGCTGGGCTGCAGCCCCACTCCTCCTTTCCTCCATTCCACTGCAGCACTGGGTTTCGACAGCTCACAGCAGAACGTGGCTGTGCTTCCTTCCTCAGATTCCTGATTCTGTAGGGGCTGCTTAAATGTGACAGGCAGTGCTGTAAAATTTGAGAGGAGGAAAATGTTTCAAGAATGTTTTAGTCCAAGAAGGATTCAGTCCTACCATCATCCTTCAGATATGGCTTATCCTAACGATTCCATCATCCTGGAGCTGCAACTCTCTGTCTCGGCAGAATCTTTCTTGAACCACTAAGGGAACCAAGTGCTGAGGACAGATGAATTTAGGGAAGATCTGGTCTTAGTGGTCCACAGAATGGCCTGGTTTGGGGTCTGAAGGAGTCAGACTTTCCTATGGAAGTGTGCCCATGCCATGGATGCTCTAGGGAAAGGTCATTGGGACATGATCCTTGTCTTACACAGATTCTTGTCCCTTAACAGAGGTCTGTGAGTTTGCAATATTAAACAAAGAGTATTTTCCTCCCAAATAAGGCTACTATCAACATATAAAAGATCAAGTCAGCATTGATCTCTTGGTAAGAGATCACAGTGAAGTGGTAAATGGGAGGGGAAACCCAGATTTTGGGCAAGGCCTTGCTCTGGGGATGGTAGAAGGAGTGGAGGAAAACAGGTGTGGATTCAAGTTGTCTGCAGTCAGCATTTGCACATGAAGTTCAAAGCCTCCAGTAACAATACAGCACACTCACATATCATAGAAATCCCTTATTGCCTAATTGGTGCATCTCTTACCATCCCAGGCAGGCATCCCTTATCCCATTCCCATATCCGGCCACACTCCCTACACTCAGGACAGGAGGGTTCAGCATATTTTGACATCATGACAACATTCAAGGACAGGTTGGTTGGGGCTCTGAACAACCTAGGCCAGAGGAAGTTGGCCCTGCCCATGGCAGGGGGATGGAAATGGATGATCTTTAAGATCCTTTCTAACCCAAACAGTTCTGGGATTTGATGATTTAATTGCTTTCACACTCCAGATACTGCAAGAAGAACATTTCTACCTTGACCATGTGCCATGCCCAAGAAGAATATTTATTCAGGCGTGAACCAGCAGCAAAACAAATCAATAGCTGCAGAGAACACCAGGAAAAGCTCCTTTCACTCCACCCCTCTTGAGCCAAGGGTCACCACTCTGCCTACCATGCACAGCCACCACAGCCATTGTCCGCTGGTGTCCAGAGTCGCAGGTGTAAATTCCTGAATCGTCCAGTTCCAGGTCATAAATGACCAATTCAGCAGCACAGCCCTGCTGCTTCATCTCGTATTTCAGACCAGGGTAGAGAGTGACATCTCCTTTCCTCCACTCCACTGGAGCCTTGGGTTTGGTGAGCTCACACCTCAGTGTTGCTGTGCCACCTTCTTCTGCCTCAGTGTTCTGAAGCTCTTGTTTAAAAAGGGCTGGCAGGGCTATAAAATAGAAATGTGACTTGGACCTACTGCAGCTGGGGCTTGGGAAAAAGGAAGTAGAGGGAAAAAGAAAGCACCAAAAGTTTTTTTGAGGATGTGTCTAAACCTCAGTGCTCTAGATTCAAACTACGAGGCTATTTCCCCAGGGAAGTAATGGGAATATCTGCAGAGCAAGAAGAAATGGATTTCAAGAAGTTACATGTGCCATGAAATATATAGAATCCAATCTATGATACAGAAATGGACTGATACTTTTCCTACTGTAAGAGCAGCCAGTGTGCTGCCCTGATCAGTGAAGAAGTGTTTTGAAGATCAGCAGGGAATTTCAGAGGTTCAGATTCCCTCCTAAGACAGAGCTGCAAGAGTTCATACCCCCGCTTAAGGCAGGGAATTTTAAGGGTTCAGATTCCCTCTTAAGGCAGGCCACTTGCAGGAGAGATTTTGATTATTCTGACAGCAACGTACTGAAAAAATGCATTTAGTTCTTCATTGCAATTCCCATTTTCTGCCTGGCCACTCCATGAGCTGCATAGACCAGGCTGCTCTGCACGCCTTATGATTTACAATCTTTTCCCTAAGCATCACTAAACTAAAATTGTATTTTTATTTTCAGAAAATATTAGAACCTTTTCCTTTTTCGGGTTTTTTTTTTACCAGTGACTGTCAGCGTGGCAGTTGTCTGTTGATCTCCACACATACAGATGTAAAGTCCAGCATCCTCCTCCTCCAGCTCATGGATAATCAGCTTTGCAACAGCACCGTCCTGACTCATTTCATATTTGCTGCTCTCTTTGAGCACCTCCTGCCCTTTCTTCCACTCCACCTCAGAAGGTTTTGTCAGCTCACACTGCAGAGCAGCAGCACCATTTTCCACAGCTTCCAGGTCCTCCAGTTCTCTCTTGAATTCTGGAGGCAGTGCTGAAGAGTAAAAGAGTTACCAGAGAGAGGGTGAATTTCCTTTAAAAAGCAGCTTGGTGAGGTCCTCGGGGAGAGGTCTCATGGGACAATACCAAGCCCTGATCCAGGTCAGAGGAACACAATGGAAAATCTCCCCCAGCTTCCCTGGCCACTGCATCCGAGCAAGGGAAGTGAGATGAACCAGCACAGCTGAGGGGGACAAACACCAATGGGCAACATTTTTCCCAATTCTACACAAGGAGGAAACACACAGAACCCAAAGGAACACAAAAGCCCAAGCAGACAGAAAGGGACGGGAACAGACCGTGGCAACAGAGATTTGGGCAGGTTTGGGGGACGTTCATCCCAGGGATGACGTTACCATGCACTGTTAAGGCAGCCGTGCTGTTCCTGTCTCCACACACACAGGAATACTCCCCACTGTCACTCAGGTCTAGGTCATGGACCACCAGCTCCACCACACGTCCCTCCTGCCTCATGCTGTACTTGGTGCCCGAGGTGAGGATGTGCTGGCCTTTCTTCCACTGGACACGGGCAGGGGCCTTGCTCAGCTCACAGTGCAAAGTGGCCGTTCCACCTTCTACCCCTTCCTGGCTGGTCATTTCTTCTTGGAAAAGCGGAGGCACAGCTGAAGGATGCAGGTAAAGCGTGTTACAAACTGAGGGTGTCTCCAGGGAGGGGTGAGGAAGTGACAGGGGAGAGTTGTGAAGGTTGCAACAGAGGAAAGTTGTCAAGGAAGGGTGAGCATCAGCCACAAAGAGAGGAAAGAGAAATGAAAATATCCTAGTGGGAATAGACATCCTAATCCTTTTAGGCATACTCTGGCTTCCTACAGCAAAACTGCTCTGTTCTCAACAGATTCACGCCTGCTTTCTGCCAGTTTCCTCCTCAGAAAAACTAAGGGTAGCAGCTCGGAGCTCCTTAATTCACATGGGTTGTCTCCCACAAACTTCACGGCTTTGCACTCTCTTTTGCTACTCACAGAGCTGCCCTGCTGTCCTCTGACTGTTGGCACATCTCCTTACTCATCCTCATTCCTTCTTCCTTGAGATATCCTTCAAGAGGTGCACCTGGAATTCACAGATTCTTCTTGACCCCAAAGCAAATCTCCAGCTGCTGAATTCCAGCCTGGGTTCTTGTCTAGGAACACATTTTCCCCACTTAACATAATTCTTGTACCCGCTGCAAGCTGTGTCCTTGAAATAAATGTGGTGGTCTTCACATATGTCCCTCTATTCATTAGGTGGGATAATGGGATATTCCACCTGTTTAACGAAGTTGGATACTGCAGATCTCAAAATTAGTGTCCAGAACAGTGAGACTAAGTTAAAATATCCAGGCTAGAAAACAGGCTTAGTCCTGATTTGGCACATTTCCCACTCCAGCAGTGTTAAGCTGAAGCACCAGACTTGTTTGCCCAGAAAATTGTTCTTCGACAAAGGAAGACCAGAAGGAGGTCACAGAAAGAATTTATTCTTTCCTTAGAAAAATCAGACTCCCAATAGAAATCTATCCTTGTGCATTAGGACAGAGATTGTGGGCACAAAGCCCAAAATAAACATAACGTAGTGCAGAGGAGATTATAACTAACAGAGCCATATTCTGGATACTCCTTATTCCCTATATTAAAATGGTTGGTATTGAGAATTCCGGAAAGGAATGGCAAAGAACAAACAGATTTGTGGTTTAGAGAATAAGTGCAGGAAAGGAAGGACCAATGAATGATGGGGTTACGTGGTAGGAAAGGAATGGAGGAAGGGAAAGAAGAAAGGAGAGCAGGCTTGTGTTTAAGGAAACGAAAAGGCAGAAGAATGGCACAGAGAAATGCAGACAGGTGCTTTCCAACTTCCACAGCCTGCAGGGGAGGAGGGGCAGGGAACATTTTCAACCTAATGGAAGTTCAGTTAACAGGGATGACCAGACAGATGTGGAAAACTGAACAGCTCAGAGCAGAGGACAGAGGTTTCCAGTCAGGAAAGAGGAGGTCAGGATGGCTTTACCCTGTACTGTCAAGACAGCTCTAGTCTGGTGCTCTCCGCACACGCAGGTGTAGTCTCCTGCATCCTCCTCAGCTATTTCATGGATCACCAGCTCTGCTTTGGGCCCTTCCTGCCTCATTTTGTATTTCCCACTCGGTTTGAGGATCCTCTGGTCCTTCCGCCACTCCACCGGAGCGGCCTTGGAGAGCTCACAGTGCAGGGAGACTTCTCCACCTTCTTCTGCTTCCTTGTCCTTCAGCTCTTCCTTAAAGAGTGGTGGCAGAGCTGGAGGATGCAACACGGACAAAGGGACAGCAGAAAACCAGAATTAAAACCCTAATTTCTGTTTTGAAATTACTTTTTTTTTGAGGCAATTTTGCCTCTGAAATTTCTTTTTTGAAGTGCCCCTCATGCCTTTTTTTTTTCAGCCTATTATAGATATTCTTAGCCATAACCAAGTTCAGAAACTCTGAAAGCATCTTTCTTTGAGTGTGACGTGATTTCAATCACCCTGAGGGATCAGTTCCCTGGGGTTTTGTTGTAATTTATAGGGAAAGAGCAAAACAGAAAGAACCAGACCTCAAATCAACAGCACTCGCAAATAACACTGCTGGATACAGAACTATTTTACCCACACAAGCCTCATCTTTTGGAGGCTGCTGTTGTTATTTTCTGGTTTGTCTTTAACAAAATATTACAGCCCCATCTACATGAAAGCAGTCAGATTTCAAAATAATACTACTCCTAGTTTTACATTGAAGTTTGAAGGGCCATTACATCTAATAAGAATTTCAGATTCTTACTAATGGGAAACATTTTGGAAATCATAATTCAAAGACAAAACAACCTACAGGAATTAAGCTCTGGAATGATAACTCTTATCTCACTCTGCATGTGTGACTTCTATAAAGAACCTGGAACATCCATGGCCAGATAATTTCCTCCTCTTTCTGCTCCCCCAACTCTCACTTTTCCTTTATCCAGTTCCTGGAGAGCAGGGGGCCTGACAGACCACAGCTGTGTGTTTTGGAGAAAACCGTGGTGGACTGAAGTGAACTACAGGGTTGGAGCTGGAAAATGCAAATATCCAAAAAGGGGGCACTTGCACAGAAAGAAACTTCTCATTTCCTCCTTTTAAAGGACAGATTAATAACGACCCAAAAATTCCCCATGAGCAACTCTTTCTCAGGAAGAAATGAGTTATAAATAGAATGAAGGAGGAGGAAAGGATAAAAACAAAGACAAGCTACTGACCCAGGGAAGAAACAACTGAGTTTCAGAATGATGTCTATCTCGAGAGCTATTTGTCAATTTTAATAAGGTCTTTTTACCATGAACTCTTAAGGTTGCTGTTGTCTTCTGGTCACCACACACACAGGTGTAATCTCCAGCATCTTTTACTTCTAGGTCATGGATGACCAGCTCTGCAGTGGTGCCAGACTGTCTCATTTGGTATTTGTCACTTGCTTTGAGCACTTTGGGCCCTATTTTCCACTGCACTGGAGCTCCTTTGGTTAATTCACAACTCAGAGTGACTGATGCTCCTTCTTGGGCTTCTTCATTCTTCAGCTTTTCCTTGAAAAGCACTGGCAGGGCTGGGAATGGAAAGCCAATAGAAAGTGTATTTAAACTAAGTGATCAGCATCGTCAGTTCTCAGCTGAAGGTCAAATCTGGCAAAATCAGGGGGGTTGAGGTTATCACTACGAGGATCTGGAAAACCAAATCCAGCAGTAAGACAAGAAGCGCTGAGCTGACAGGCCAAAGTGCAAGATTCAAGGTGGAATTTAAAGGATTTTTCACAGGACAGAACATCTCAGCTGGCCTAACAGGAGCATTTCCTGGGTGGAATTCCCTTAAACCTACAACACAGCTGTGTGTCTGCAAGGAGAGACAGCCCTGTCCTCAGCTCCCTTTTCAGCAGCACCAGACCAAAACTAAACACCTGAACAAGAACTGGACATAAACTAACTCCCAGGAAAAAGGTGAGAGGTGAACACTTCACACAGCAACAGGATGTTTCAGAGAAACAGAAAATGGACAATCATCTGCATTTACCATTCACTGTCAGAGAGGCTGTGCTGTGCTGGTCCCCACACACACAGGTGTAATCTCCTGCATCCTGCAGCTCTAGGTCACGGATTTCCAGCTCAGCCAGGGCACTCTCCTGCCTCATGATGTATTTTTCACTTGCCCTGAGTGTTTTGTTCCCTTTCTTCCAGGCCACAGCTGCAGCCTTGCTCAGCTCACAGCGCAGAGTGGCTGTTTGGCTTTCCATGGCTTGCAGGTCCTTCAGGTCTTCTTTGAAAAGGGCTGGCAGGGCTGAAGGTCACAAAATGGACAGAGGACATTAAAAGTGACACGTGACACACGGGTGACAGGAGGGATGGGGTGGTACAGAAGCAGAGAACACTTTAGGGTGGAAACAGGGTGTTTCCCTCATGATTCTGGGACATTGGACAAACCAATAGACAGAAGGAGAAAAGCAGCCTGGACACAACCAGTTCTTACAGAGAGTTTACAGATTTAAAGAAACAATTCAGCCACAGGTGAACATGCAACCAACATCAATGAGCTGGCATGGAAATACACAGTAATACAAATAATATGTATTTTTTTTTTACCATGCACTATCAAGGCTGCTGTTGTCTCCTGCTCTCCACACACACATGTGTACTTTCCAGCATCTTTCAATTCCACATCCTGGATAAGCAGCTTCATGACCGTTTTCTCCTGCCTCATTTTGTACTTCTCACTGGCTTTGAGCAAAGTGCTGCCCTTCCTCCACTGCACAGGGACAGCCTTGGTCAGTTCACACCTCAGAGTGGCCACTTGACCCTCAGTCACCTCCTCATCCTTCAGGCTCTCCTGGATGCCTGCAGGCAGCACTGAGGATGCAATGGGAACAGGGTTAAAGGGAGCAGCAAACACAGCCTGCTGGTGAGGGCATGGGTGGGGAAGGAAAGGTGGGGAGGTGTCTTCAGGCTTGATCTCACATTTGCTTCAGGGATCAGATCCTAAAACCACTTTGTACATGGAATTGGGGAAAGGTTTTACCCCTAAATCACAAAATTCATCCTTGTGGTTATGCCACGCAAGGTCAGACTCAGAGGCACTGTGCACAGATAACAATGACCATGGTGATAAAACAAATTCAAACCATAACCTCGATAATGATGGCATCCAGGTGGAGTTGGTCATTACCATGTACTGCCAAGGAAGCCGTGGACTGCTCCTCCCCACACACGCAGGTGTAATCGCCAGCATCGCTCTCAGTCAGATTGTGGATCACCAGCTCTGCAGTGACATCCTTCTGCTTCATTTTGTATTTCTCACTAGGTCTGAGGGCTGTGTGTCCCTTTCTCCACTCCACTGGGGCGGGTTTGGTCAGCTCACAGTGCAGGGTGACTGCTTCACCCTCCTTGGCCTCTTCATCTCTTAACTCTTCTTTGAACAGAGCAGGAAGGGCTGAGAAACAGAGCAGTAGAGGTTTTCATGACAAGCAGCTCTTGACCCCCAAAATAAATGACCCTGATGTTCACCAGTATCTATTCATGCCTGGTTATTGATGAGAGGGGATCATCTGACAGAAGGGAGATGCTGATTTGTGTCATAGACAAAAAAGAGTCCTGTCATTTTTTTAAGCAAATATTAAATAATGTTGCTGGCTGGTTGAGAGATGTACGGAAAATAAACAGCAGAAATAGGGAAACTTCATGTATGGTCAAAACTGCAACTTTCTCAGTATAACCCAGCCTAGAGAATTGATACATCAGGTTGCATCATGATCAGGAAAAAAAGCCAAGGGGAAAAAATGGTGATGTTTTAACTTATATTTTAAGGATGCTTTCAGACCTAGCCCAGAGTTAGGATGAGACTGAAAAGTAGAATCAGAGAGAGATCCTGAAAGTGCTTGGGTGGGAATACAAAGGAAAGAGAAGAATGAAATCTTCTCAGAAATCTGCCATAAATCCCTCACCCCAGGAATTTCAGGCGTTTCCTGACACCCCATCCCTTTTGGAACAACAAATAGAATTATTCAGACTGTAAGGCTGGATGGAAATGTGGCAATATGGGGAAGCAGCAGGATGGAATGACATCCACTAAGCCTTTGGAATGGGGTGGGAACTACATTTGGATATAAAATTGCTACGAAAGAGCTTGAGAGGATGGTCTCCAATTCCTGACCCTGACCAGCAAGAAAGAAATAATTGAGAATAAGGATGTGGAGGATAATTGTGCAGACATTAATGTAAGCAGATAAGAAGGAAGGAAAACAACAAGGGACATGTTGGTCTGCCTCTCTTTCAGGAATGTAAGTTGATGATGAGTGACATGGGGAAAGTTGAAGTGTTTAATTCCCTTTTCTTCTTTATTATTAAATGTTAATTTTAATTAAGGAAGTAAAAGAAATTCTGGCTAGGATAAGAAACAAACAAACAAAAAAAAAAGGATTAGAGACTATTTAAATAATTATATTCCCAAAGCAGCTTGGTATGATGAAATTTGTCCTGGAATTCTTAAGTTGCAGGCACAACCAATTTCAGACATTGACAGTGACACTGGAGAAATCAGTGTGGCTGATGTTCCTCAAGTATGGAAAAAAAACCCCAGAAATTAAGAGGTGAAAAATATCTCACAGATTGAAATACACACATTTAGTTCTTGCCATGTAAACCGAGATTCTAAAATCCCAGAGAGTCAAGAAAGAAAAAATTACTTGTGTAAAGTCAGTGGAGCTGAAGGAGCTCCAAATGTAAATGTGTGCTTGAAAAAGAGCTGGAGGTCTCCCTGACTTCCAAGGTCTGAGTTTGACAAATGTCCATTGGCAAAAATGGGAATTTAGCAATACTCTTCAGTCTTGAAGCCAAATCCCATTCATAATGCTTGTCTTGGAAAAAGAGGGAGAGATGGCAGAGGATCCAAGGAATTGTGGCCATCTCAACTTAATTCTTTGAAAAACTCAGATTTGCCAAGAGCTTTTCTCCTCATGAAGGAGTGGACCAGGGTAATTTTTTCTTGACATAGATTAAGCCTCCTTGGAGTGCTACTAATCTGAAAACCACAGTTACAGGATGTTGAACTGGGATTTACACTCACAATGAAAGAAGGACTTGAGCAGAGTTTCTCACTACTCTGGGTTCAGGATTATTCAGCATTTTCTGTGGTGACTTGGACAAACGCAAAGTTTTATTAATTTTGAAGATGATCTCAAGGTGGGAAGGAAGAGAGGGTGAAAACACTTCTTTAAACTGGATTAAGATACAGAAGACCTCTGTGAAGTAAAACAGGCTGCAATTCAGCAAAAGCAGGTGGAAAATTCTCTATTTAGGAATGACCAACAATAAGATGGAGCAGATCTGCAGTGAGGGATTTGAGGTTGCAACAGTTTGTGGAATAAATTTAAGTCAAAAAATTCAAGCCTGATGCAAATAAATCCTCATAACTGAGATGTATAATTTGGAGTGTCACACTAGTTCTTGGTTCAAATTTTATACAAATACTTCTCTGTTTGAAGTAATGGCTTGAGCCAGCTCAAGAGACTTTTGCTGGAATAAATTTCTGGCAGTAATGATGGGGACTTGGGGCTCAAGGATGGACTAACCTGTACAAGCCCATTCCAATTCTATTTTTCATGGTTAAATTGAAAGTTCAAGACTGAATCAATCCTTGTTTTGTTGATAAATACAAAGATGAAAAGGTCTGGGCAGTAAAGCAAAGAAACCAATTCCCTGAATTCAGACCTACTGAATTTCCAGGTGAGAAGGAAGCTGAAACTACTTCTGACTGTCCTGTGTTAACAGTGAAAATAAATTTTCCCTCTCTTCCATGGGAAGTTTGCAGATGAATTTGGCTGAGGGCTGTGAAATATTCTCCTACTCTAATGCTGACTATTCTGCAGTACCTGAATAAAAATCAACACCTTGGTCAGAGTTACAAAGTTAAGTTACACTGAACCAAGTTTTCTTTTTATTATTTAAAATTATTTGTCAAATCCTAATGCAACTTGAAGTAAAACTGCTCTTTTAAAGAGCTGTGAATGTCCCTGCTGCTCCATCTCTCTACGTTCAAGTCAAAAGTGAGTAAAACAGAATTAAAAAAGCAAATCTGTGACATCCTTCAGTCTTTGGTGTGGTACAAAGAAATACTGCCCTGCACCAACAAGAGCAAAGAGAAGAAAAGAGGGAAAATGTTAGTAAAATCAATGGAACTACAGTCGTGGTTAGAATTAGACAGATTAGACAATAAAAAGAGGAAATTCTGTTACAAACAGAATGATGGCAAGATTAGAGAAAGAACTCATGGTGTGTCAGTGCTGAGGCTTCCAGAGGAGGAGGGAGAAACCCCACACAAACACGTCCCATTTCTGCGTTCTTTACCATGCACTGTCAGTGCTGCCGTTGTCTTCTCCTCTCCACACACACAGGTGTATTCCCCAGCATCCCTGACCTCCACAGCATGGACCAGCAGCTGTGCTGTGGTTCCCTCCTGCCTCATTGTGTATTTTTCACTCGGTTTGAGCACTTTGTGTTTCTTTCTCCACTCCACGGAGGCGGCCCTGGACAGCTCACACTGGAGAGTGGCTGTTCCACCTTCTGTGGCTTCTTCATCCGTCATCTCCTTCTGGAAGTGCACAGGCAAGGCTGAGGGGTTCAAAAGGAGCAGAATGTGTGACCATGGCAGCTACTCAAGTAACCAGTTCATGTGGTCTGACAACCACAGGCAAAAAGCAAACCTTTCCTAATCAGTCCCATCAGGATTAATGACCACTCGGAGAACCATAAAAGAGTGGCTTTGGAAAGCTGGAAAACACCTCACTCATAAGTCAGAGAGTGTTTTCATGGTAAAGTCCATGGCATGAAGTGAAGAACCACATCAGTCTCAATTCAGACCTGCATGACTGAGCCCCCACCTTGGATATTGCCAGCTAGAATGGAAAATAAAGCCTAACCAGAGCACCTAAATTCTATGGCAATGCAAATCATCACCAGAAAAGTTCATAAATGAACCTGTACCTGAGCCAATAATTTCACTTTTCCATGAGGGACCTTTAAAAGGTCCTTTCCAACCCAAAATACTCTATCATTTCACCTCATAGAGTGGTCTAGCAAGCTTGACCATCAAATTATACTGGAACACTGGTAACTGTCTCAAAAATACCAACAAATCTTCTCAACATGAGGATCGTAACATCTTTACAGAAGAATGTGATTTCCCATTTCTCAGCACCTACTGATGAACATAAGCATCAAAAAAATGAGTTAGCACCAAGATGAACATCTGCAATTTTTGCCACGAGCCTCCAACCTGTACCTGATACTGACCGAAACATCCAGGAATTTATTCCCATGTCCAACCACATACTGCTAAACTCATCAGAAACAGTACTGCACTTTCAAATCTGACACTCCTATGCTCTTAAAAAAAAAAAAAAAAAAAAAAAAAAAAAAAAAAAAAAGCTGTTTGAAAATCATCCCTTTAATTTATGCATTTTCTTTTTTTTTTATTTTTACCATTCACTTTGAGCTCAGCCGTGGTTTCCTGCTCTCCACAAGAGCACGTGTAATCTCCGGCATCTGCCAGGACTAAATCATGGATCAGCAGCTCAGCCATCGTGCCCTGGCATCTCATGGTGAACTTGTCGCTTGTGCCCAGGGCTCTGTCTCCTTTCCTCCATGCCACTGCAGCTCCAGCTTTGCTCAGCTCACAGCAGAAAGTGGCCGTGCCATTTTCTGTGCCTTCTACATTCTTCAGCTCTTTCTTAAAGTGCGGAGGGAGGGCTGAAGATCACAGGTGAAAGAGAGCACTTTAAAATTGAGGGAATACCCTGTCTTGGCTGCTCCACTGGGTTAAAAAACTTTAAGCGTTCTAGAATGGACAGAACCTGAGAGCAAAGAAATTTGGGGGCATCCCTGACTTGTGCTTTGCAAGACACCACATTCAGCATCTCACAATGACTTGGAAATCAGTGTTGATTTATGACAACTCTGAGAGCCATAGAAGAGTGAGTTTGGACAGCTGGGAAACACCTTATTCATAAATCAGAGGGTGTTTTTAATGATATGAAACATGGCATGACATGAAGAACCACACCAGTATCAACCCCTCAGCTCTCATTGGTCTGGAAATCTGTAAGACTATGATATCAGTACTGGGAGGTGTGTTTTAAAGACATTTTAAGATATAATGACAGAAATCTGATCCTGAGATTTCAAGGGACTATGCACAGTTTTTCCTCAAAACCAGATTAAGAATGAAAATGAGCACCACATTGTTTAAAAATAAAATTTTATAACTTTTCAATTTCATCCAAGAAAAACAAGTGAAATCTCAGTGATATGACCTAAGGAAATTAATGAGTGAAAATACTCCAAAACGCAATTTCTGACTTCATCAAGCTTTTCATTATCCACTTCCAGATTCCATCAACAGGAAAGCGGGGGGACTGAAAAGACTGTGATGCTCTTATCAGTCCCAAAGGAAGGGCTTTCAGTGGAAGATATTCCCAGTGGTTGGAACAGCTGCTATAACATTTTAAAATAACAGAAGGGATCAAGAGCAGATTGTGATCCCACAGGAGGATCACAGATGACAACGCAGAAAATTCCTATTAACCCAGATATTTTACCATGCACTGTCAGGGAAGCTGTGGTTGTCTTGTCTCCACACACACAGGTGTAATCTCCTGCGTCTCCTTCCTCCAGGCTGTGGATTGTCAGCTCAGCAGTGGTGTCCTTCAGCCTCATTTTGTACTTCTCACTAGGTCTGAGCACCTCCTGCCCCCTCCTCCACTCCACCGGGGCGGGTTTGCTCAGCTCACACTGCAGAACAGCCGTCCTGTTTTCTGTGCCTTCCACATTGACAAGATCTCTTTTGAACAGAGCAGGCAGAGCTATGGGGTGTAATATAAACAGAGAGGACATCAAAACCATTAACCAGACCTCAGGGAACTCAGGACTGGGTCCTGTGGCCAGTCCTTCACCATTACAGGAAAACAAATCAATCTGGAAAACTGCCTCTAATAGAAAAGTCCTGCAGGATCCCAGTCGGGGTAATTTCCATCATGACCTGCTTTTAACATCAACTTATTCATGTTCACCACTTCACAGCCGATTCCAAGAGTCCTCTCTACCTATTTCACTCTGAAATCATCTATCTTGAACATTAATGACCTCAATTTTGATCAAAAGTCCTCAGCCAGGGTGACAGGACTGCTATCTGAGGATCCCTGCCTTTCCTAACACCATAATTTATATTTCTGGATCAGAAAAAAAAAAAAAGTAATATAGCTTCAGGGGCACCTTTAACCCAAAATTTCAAAGGATATAGTGGCACTAATATCAGGTTTACAGGATATTTTAGCAGCATTCAACAAGTTGCCTTATGATGTGCCACTAAAATAAAATGGAAGTGACTTGCATAGGGATGAAAACAATAGGTCAAAAGAGGGGAGGAACAGAAATTCCTCCAGCTGAAACAAAGATGATGAAGAAAAAGTGTGCAGAAAATCTGGGAGAATAGTTTTGCCTCCTCGATTTCCCCCTGTCCTTGGCAGCTTTTTATCCATTAGATAACTTAAATAAAAGCTGTTCTTCCATCTATGGGAGCTGTACATGAACTGCTCCTTCTGGAGGGGCAACCAGAGCTCTTCCATTCACCACAGCAGAGACAGGAATAAAATTTCCACCACTGTTCCCTAAGTCAGGACCTGCAGAATAATGCTGAGGTGTGGGGATTTATTTAAGTGCCATTTCCTCAGCAGATTATCCCAGAATCCTTCAAAAGAGTAGGGCAGTCACCCATTCCTGAATGGAAAAACCTCTCACTGCCTGAGCTCAGCAGATTTAAAGAACTTTCCTTCATGTTAAGCATGAAAATCCACTGATGTCAGGGAGACACAATGAGAAACCCCCTGAGAACAATCTTGCTGCTGGAGGTCTGCTCACTCTTGCTCTCTGAGATGAGAAATTCTCACAACTTTTCTTTACTCTGAGATAAAGCCATCAGTTTCAAACTGACAGACGGTGGGACATGGGAGGAAACAGCACCAGCAAACCGAGAAAATGCTGCAGAATCAAAACACCAGAGCAAGTGGGAAGGAGAGAGAGGAAAGGGATGTCCTTGAGGTACCACTATCCCAACGGAGAACGGCTTTTTTACCATGGACTGTCAAGACAGCCGAGGTCTTCTGATCTCCACACACGCAGGTGTATTCTCCTGTATCTTCCACCTCCAGATCTCGGATCAGCAGCTCTGCAGCCGTATCTTCCTGTCTCATCCTGTACTTTTCACTTGGTTTGAGTGCCTTGTCCCCTTTTTTCCACTCCACCGGGACACCGACCTTGCTCAGCTCGCAGCGCAGAGCGGCCGTTGCGCCGTCTGTGGCTTCCCTGTTCTTCAACCCTTCCTTGAAAAATGCAGGCAAAGCTGAAGGACAGCAATATCAGCAGTGAGATGTAGCACTCCAAAGAGTTAAAATTATGTTTAAGTTTCCTTTTCCCTCTTATCTTGAACTGATTTATCAAGACAAGAACAGAGATTCTCAAGGGTCTCCACGAATCAGCATTGGGAAAGAAATGTCACAACCAGGAGAGGATTTAATGCTTGTAGTAATCCATAGGGGTATTTTACATGTACTTAGAGTCACAAATCAATACAAATAGAGGTAGAAACACCATTTTTTTTTCCCTGTGAAATTTCAATCAAAAAGTACAAACACCAATTTGAAATTTCTGGAAAGAAAATGGTTTTCTTTTATGACATTTTAAACCACAGCGGGAGGAAGTTTGCTGTGTTTCCACATACTTAAGCAAACAAAGAGACATTTAAAATTTAAAAAAAATGAAACAGTGAAGTTTCATTTTAAATGTCAGTTTGAAATGAAATTGCTCATTTCAATACATGGTGGGAAAACAAGCATTTTCACCTGAACTGACATACCCTTTCAAAGATGTCAGGTTCAGTAAAAATCAAAGTTCTCGCTGAGAATGGTTGTCCTTTAGGAGTCCTGGGCCTGATTTACAAAGAACACCAACTGAATTCCACGACAACTAGGCTGGAAGTACAAAAGTGCTTTGTTGTCTCAGGAATGGAGTATGGGCATAAGATTCCATGGAATAACCCAACCTTTTGGAATTTCGTGAAACCTTAAAATCCCTGAGACATAATCCCTTTGAAGCAACCCATTTTTGTCTTGAGCGTAACAGGGAGTCTAATAAAGGACCTTTAAAGGGAAAAGCAAAATGATGGTCCCTAATCAAAAGAGCGGCAGCAACCCTGGTTGCCTTACTCTGAGCTTGGACACCAACATCCCTCTTGTGCCACAAATTCCAGCTGCACAGGTGCCAGTGGATGCATTTCACTGGCATCGGTGAGCTGCGGATAAAGCTCTGGCAGAAGGAGGAGACGGGAGGGTAACCAGGGCTCTGTCCAAAGGAACAGAGAAATCAGGGTAGTTACTTTCAGGCTGTGCCTTGCTTTGTTTGTTTTACCATGAACTGTTAAAACTGCCGTGGTCTGCTGGTCTCCACACACACAGGAATAATTCCCAGCATCCGCCGTGCCTAGATTTTGGATTATGAGCTCAGCCACGACACCTTCCCGCTTCATTTTGTATTTGTCACTCGACTTGAGGATCTTGAAGCCCTTCTTCCACTCCACATTAGCAGCAGCCTTGTTCAGCTCACAGTGCAGGGAGACACTTTTACCCTCGGTGGCTTCTTTGTCCGTGAGTCCCTTGGTGAAAAGGGCAGGCAGGACTGCAGAGCAAACACGGACACGGCGTCAACCCCGGGAAAGCCTGACCCGCAATCTAATCCCTCTCTTACCTCCCTGCAGCCACCAGACCTTCTTGGTCTCCTCCAGGATTTAGTTTCTCCACAATTTTTCTCCAACATCTAACCCTTCAAAAGATAATTCTGATTTTTTTTTTATTTCCTGTCGTCACACTTTAAAACTTTCTTTAAAATCAAGTCTACCTGCAAATGTAGTTGACAATCCAACTACCCTTTACTTTATACACCATAAAAATCAAAGACAGAGTTAGAGGCCATCTTTCAATATGAGACCCAGAGCATTTTGCTTCCCTTGAGAAAAGCAGCAGTTCTACAGAAAGACCTGATTCATGGAACTGTCTGAATTTTTATAAATAAGAGTCCCTTAGAGCAGAGCAGTTGCAAACATGCTGTCAGTTTTCTGCAGAAATAAAATATTTGCTTGGGAAGTATTAAGCCAAAATTGGTAAAAAAGAGCTGGGAATAGCAGGAGCATAAAAAGCCTATTTTGTGTTAAGATCGTCCTTGTGTAGCATCATTCATTGATGAAAACTTGTTCCTCTTAGGAGCAACAAGTGTCACAGTCTAAGTCACAAAAAGTAAATATTATTCCCACTTTTATTATTCCCAGTTCCTATGGGAAAACTTCTAAACAAGCAGCTATTCTGGGCTAGGGAGGTTGTGTTGAGTCAGGAACATAGTCTCCACTTGTTTGACTAAAGCACCTTGGAAGCACATCAAGAGGGCATCAGTTGAAAGGAGAAAAAGAGAGAAGGAAGAAAGGATAGGAAAATTAATCAACAGAAAGGAGGACAGGAAGTACACAGAGGTCAGAGGAAGCAGAAGTAAAAGAGGATGAGATCCTGGAATTACACAGGTTGACTTGGGACACGTGCTGAGAATTTCTTTTTTACCATTTACTGTCAGAGCAGCCGTAGTCTGTCGTTCTCCACACACACAGCTGTAATCCCCAGCATCTGCCAAATCCAAATCCTGGATCGTCAGCTCCACAACGGGACCTTCCTGCTCTATTTTGTACTTTTCACTTGGCTTGAGCACCATGTTCCCTTTTTTCCACTCAACTGGGGCTGATTTGCTCAGTTTGCAGTGCAAAGTGACTGCTTCCCCCTCTGTAGCTTCCTTGTCCGTCAATTCATCTTGGAAGAGGATAGGCAAGGCTGAAGGATGCAATACCAACAGAGAAGGAATCAGCAGCAGAATGAAATGAACTGGACTGTGCTGTAGTGTTTACATTCAATCAAAAATGCTCTGTTTCTAGGTGGGCACTATTGAAAAAGGGGGTAAAACCTCCTTGAGGAGAGAGAAATAAATTAAACAATAATACAACATATAGGTGCTGTCTCAAGGCAAAAAAACCACAGGGGAATATTCTCAAAAAAGGTGACTCCGGCACCACAGAGCCAAGAACATGAAACCCCTAAGAAATAACACCGACCAAGCTTTGGCTGACCAGGAAATGCTGCCAAATGTGCTAGATTTGGGGTTTAAAGAGAAACATGGGTAGGAGGGTTACCATTCACTCTCAAAGCAGCTGTGGTCTCCTGCTCTCCACACTCGCAGGTGTAGCTCCCAGCATCCGCCAGGTCTAGGTCTTGGATAACCAGCTCAACAAAACGCCCTTCCCGTCTCATTTTGTATTTCCCATTTGGCACCAGCACCTTCCCGTCCTTCCTCCACTGGACGGAGCCGCCCGGCCGGCTCAACTCGCACTGCAGCGTCGCCGTCCCGCTCTCCGTGGCCTCCTCATTCCTCAGCTCTTGCTTGAAACGCACCGGCAGGGCTGAGAGATGCAGAATGAGAAGGGATTGCCACCCTAGACCCTGCTCAGAGGCTGAATCGTGATTTATCGTGTGTCTACCTAAGCCTTACTCCAACACCCTTATCCTTAAACACGTCCTGTCTTTCCTCGTGGATGGTAAAAGAAATTTTCTATTAAATCGTTCTGTGGGAGTCAACAAAAACATGCCTCAAGAGAGACAAACTCATTCTCATCATTAAACATCATGAACCCTCTGAAACAGAAAATCCCAAGGAATCTTATGTTTCCATGCTAATTTAGGGAAACACGTGCAGGACAGCATCCTTCACTCGAGGGAAGGCAAGAAGACAACACAACACACACACACACATCCATGGGGTATAATAAAAGCTGATTGAGGGTGGAGATTGGGGACAGGAGTGACACAAAAAAGATGGAAGAAACTAGTGAAAGCAGGACATGAAGGAGGTTGTTGTGAGGGAATGTACAGACAGGAGGGGGGAAGAGGTGGACAAAAACATTCCAGAGTTTCACAGGTTGTTTCTGCCTTTTTACCATTCACTGACAAGGCTGCTGTGGTTTTTTGGTTCCCCACTAGACATGAATAGTCTCCAGCATCCTTTGGCTCCAGGTCGTGGATCAGCAGCTCAGCCACGGTGCCCTCCTGCCTCATCTTGTACTTGTTACTCGCCCGCAGAACAGTTTGCCCCTTCCTCCACTCCACTGGGGCCTCTGTGCCCAGCTGGCACCGCAGGGTGGCTGTCCCACCTTCCACAGCTTCCATGGCCTTCAGCTCTTCTTTGAAGAGCACGGACACAGCTGAGGAGTGAAGCATTCTCAGTTTACTTCAGGCGCATCATCACCACCTGGTGACCTCACACGGGATTTAAGCCAAAACAAATTCAGATTCTCTTGGCCCACACAGCAAAGAAGCTCTGACCTACCTGCACCTCCAGGACCCTGCTGATATTTACAGTAGCAACAGGAGTTTTGGGTCAAATAAAAAGAGAACAATTATTTCCCAATAATTAGAACACCAAAATATAATTACCCTTCTGCTGCCCAAATGCTGTTGGTCACAGATGTGAAAAAAATTGCTGAGAGTGTAGAGAGAAGAACTGAATATTCTTTAATAAAAGGTGTAGCTGAGGCCCTTCTTACCTCTTGGCTTAGAGCTTGGCCAGTCACCTCTAACCAAAATATAAGAAATTTCATAGGGAAGAAAAGATATTTCGTTATCAGGTACCTTTGATTGATATGCATTAGCATGAAGTTATCATCCCAGAAAACAAAGAACATAACGGACCCAGCCAGAGCTGCCGTGTGTTTGTGCTGATCCCTGTTTTCCTGAACACTCTCTGCAAGTAGTAGCAAGACCATGGCAAGAACAACAACAAATGGTCACAAGCAGTTGTCTCATTCCTACCATGGATTTTGACTTGGGCTGTGGTCTGCTGGTCTCCAGTGTCACAGGTGTATCTTCCCGCATCTTCTGGCTCTGCATTATGAATCACCAGCTCTGCCACTGTCCCCTTCTGCTTCATTTCATATTTGGCACTTGCCTGGAGCGTGGCTTCTCCCTTCTTCCACACCACAGTGGCATCAGCTTTTGTGAGTTCACAGCGCAAGGAGACGGATTTCCCTTCTTCCACATCCGTGTTCTCCAGGGCTTGTTTAAAAAGCACAGGCACAGCTGGAACACAAACCAGGGGTTAGGACAAGCCCTCTTGGCCTCCTCTACAACAAATGCCCCCATGAGAGCTGTCACCTCTTAAATCCAGGCCTTTTCCAAGTGAGCAGAGCAGCCCTAGACCCTCCCCTCGGCTCTGTGGCATCAAGGAGATTCTGCTTGGGAGCAGGAATAAATCCCTCCCCCTGATGTTACCATCTCACTGTGGATCCCTAGGAATATGGGGGAAGTTTCTTATATTTAATTAGGACCCTTTCAGAGTCCTCTGGGCATCATCACCTAATGAATTCCCTGCTCCTGTAGGGCTCTGAAATAACATTCATATCCTATATTTCTCCCACTTTCCGCTCCAGCATGTACTACTTTTGCTATGCTACTAAAGGGACTGTATTCGGGGAGTGCAAATGGCATCTAAGAGCCTTTGAAAATGATGTTTTGGGGACGTTGGGGGTCTAAATGTTAACCACTTGTCCACCTGCAGTTTTCCGGGGACTGGACTTATGTTTTCACATCCTTGTGCTCCAGTACTATTGGTCTCCAGCTCTAAAACTCCAGTTTTAATCACAGCCATGTAAAGCTGCTGATAGGGCAGGAACTACAGCACACAGAAAATTAATCCTCTGCACTTCACTTAATTTTTTTTTCCCCCAGTGGCCCCAGACACAGCATATGAGATCACATGAATGAAATATATGCAGGTGCCTACAAGGGTGCAAGATAACCCTTAAATTTTTCATATTAAAGATGCCACTGCCACAAAAAAAATGAAGGTTACCTGATTATTTTTTTAATAGCTCTATTAAGCACTTGATTAAGTTTGCCAATGTCTCAAATTGTACCCACCATTCACTTTGACCTGAGCAGTGGTTTTCAGTTCCCCAGCGCTGCAGGTGTAGTCCCCAGCATCGACGGATTTCACATCTCGGATTATGAGCTCTGCCACAGTCCCATGCTGCTTAAATTCGTACTTCTCACTGGCATGGAGAACAGTGTCCCCCTTCATCCACTTCACTGGGGCACCAGGTTTGCTGAGCTCACAGGTCAGCCTGACTTGTTTTCCTTCTTTGGCTTCTTCGTTTTGGAGCTCTTGCTTGAAGAGAACCGGTGTTTCTGAAAGAAGGAATAACACAAATGTTGAAGGAAGCACATGAGGTTGGAAATCTTTTTTTTCCCTTTTAGTATCAGACTTGGTTTTTGAGACAGAAAACCACAGGAATGGAGAAGCACTAGCAAAGAGTAAACAGATTCTGACATCTCACATCTGGCTGCCAGCACTTCACAGCAGCAAAAAAAATTTGAGGCCAGATGCTTATTTTCCTTTTAACCACCACCTGCACCGTTGAAGATGCTGCTGCTCTTACTACTTTCATTATTAACATCAGTGGCAGGTGCTGCACTGCCACTAATGACACAAACTGTGCTGTGGATGGGTGCTCAGAACTGGACCAGTGGCACAAAAAACATAAAACTCCACTGAGCTCAACTCACACACAACACAGAGGACACAGAGGAATGGCAAAGCATTTTCTGTCGTGATCAGCAGAATTGATTTCTCATCATAAAAAACCCTTCAATGTATTTTTTATCCAGCATGAACACAGACTTAAAAGCAGCACAGAACAAACACAGAGAGGGAAGTACAGCTGAAGGTGACAGGGTCCCTGTGGAGCTTCCCCTGAAGGCTCTGTCACAGCCTGGGATTCAAGGCTTTAAGGTGAGCTAGTGCAGGGAAGGCACTTTTGGGGGAAAAATAAACTCAGCCGAAATGTTCAGATAAGGAAAACATAAATTCTTCTTGAATTCTGCTGTCTTGTGAATATGCAAGTCAGCTTCTGATCCGTGATGCACTTAACTCGTGGCTGTAGGAAAACTACAGCCTGTGATCCTGTTCCCCTTTTACCTCTAGTTTGGGACACAAAGTGTCACATGACTACTGAATTTCTATTTCCTATTTTGCATTCTGCTGTTCTCTTATATGACCCTGAAAGACAAAGGACAGTTCCAACAGTGCAATTTCTTGTAGACATCCTTTTGACTTGACTCCTTGACCTGAATCCATGTGTTTAAATCCTGCATCCATCCACAACCTTCTCTGTGAGGGGAAAAATGGGGCTGTTGTGGGAAATTACAAATGTGGTTCTTTTCTAACAGATAATTCTCATCCGGGTCCTACTGAAGTCAACACAGATCTTTGTTTTGTGTGTAATGGCTATTGGGAAAATATCCCCGTGCCACAGAAAGACAGAAAATCGGGATCCTTAACCACCAGCTCCTCTTCATTGCACCATCAAGGTCTTCTCCTTCTTGCACAGCCTCAGGCTGGTTCTTTGTGCCCTAGAAAAATCCTGTGAGCAGCTTTTCCTCCCACTCCATGCTCCGGGGTTCAGGTTGACCATTCCAACAACCCAAATGCTTCTTTTGTTCACACTGGCTTCCCTAATCCAGGTGCAGCTTCTGATCAGTCCATCCCAAGTGTGTAACACCAGCAGCACACAGAACATCCTCTGGTTTGGATAAACACAGCCTGTGCCTGTCAAAACCTCCCTGTCCCTGCTCAAACCTGCCCAGGGGAGTGATTTAACTCACAGAGTGATTTAGCTCAGAGACAGAGCTCCTCCTAAGAGGAGCTGGGGCTGGGACAGTGACTCAGGAGAGGCAGGAGCAATTATAAGGTGATATTTGGTGAGCCTTGGTTCTGAGCCTGGTCAGACCCAACTCATACCTAACTCAGAGTTAAAAGACATATCTAAGAAGAGAACTTTTGCTTCAGCTCAGACAACAACCATTTAGATCACATGATCATAGAACTTTCTGGGTTGGAAGGGCCCTTTAAAGCTCATCCAGTCCAAACCCCCCTGCCATGACCCAGGACATCTTCAACCAGACCAGGCTGCTCAGAGCCCCATCCAACCTGACCTTGAATGTTCCCAGGGATGAAGCATCCACCACCTCGCTGGGCAACCTCCAAGAGTGTTTTACCACATTCATTGTAAAAAACTTCTTCCTTACATCTAATTAAATCAACCCTCTTTTAGTTCAAACCATCTCCCCACGTCCTATCAAGCAGGACAGCACCTCATTGATGCTCGTTGGGTGCACTGCTCTGAATAAATCTGGCTGTGTAAAGCAATTGCACGGACAAAGGTGGGGGTGGGAGTTCCCCCCTTGGAGAGAGCCATCCCTGGAGACAGTTCCAGGAGGTGATCCATCCTCTCTGTGGATTACTTCTTAGCCTGGGGTGTTCTCCTACTGTTCTCTTTTTGGGGTTTGGAATGAGATGGTCTTTAATGTACCTTTTAACCCAAACCATTCTAGGATTTCATTGTTCTCAGAGGCACTTAACTTTCTCAGAGCTAGAGCCAGGTCAGATGAAGGAGTCTCCTGTTTCACATTCTGTCACCTCTCTGGCTCCTGTTCTGGATGATTTGATGAGAACATCTCAGTGCACAACACGAGGTCCCATTTCAGTGTAGTTTCATGGTTTTATTGTTTCAATTAATTACTCTGAGCTTGGTGGTAGGACACAAACCATCGCTCCAGAAGTTCTTACCCTTGACAGTAATAACTGCACTACGTTTGGCTGCTCCATCCTCACACTCACATCTATCACTGTCTCTTTGTTGTGCCCTGTGAATGACAAGTTTGGCCTCAAACCCTGACTGGCTGATGTTATATTTGGAAGAATTCCTAAGGCTCTTCCCATCTTTGCACCACTTCCCAGGGCTGTCTGATCTGGAGATGTCACAGTGAAGGCTCACATCTTCTCCCTCAGTATCTTCAGTGTCAACCAGCTCCTTTCTGAAGGTGCAGAGCTTCTCCAGACTCATATAAAAAACATCTGAGATGGTTCAGAAGAGGTGTGGGTTCTCAGATCACAAGTAATCTGTGAGATTTGCCCCCAGGATTGCTTGTATCGAAGATATAGATCAGGGTTAGTAACAAATAATTTGGTGTTCATGACTATGAAGTCCTCAGGAAGGTACCAGTGATGTTGCAAAATGTTGTTTAAATACCTAATGATACCTGGCAGAAACTGAGAAGAAAAGATTCCTGCTGAAGAACATAAATAATTAGCCTTTTGAAAATAAAACATTTCATTTTCCCTCCGGAAAAAGAAATCCTTTTTCATTTCTGTAGTTTAGCAAAATTTGGGCAAATTTACAAATTTTGTAAAAAGACAAGTTCTTCGAAATAAATGTGGTTACGGAATAAAATGAGATTATGATCTGACAGGGTGGACACTGTGTGTTCTACATCTCTGGGCAACAAGAAATATTTATATTTCCAGTAAGGAAACATCTCTCTAATCCCACATTCTTGGGCTGTCTGGCATTCGTTTTATTCCTTTGCTACCAAACACTGCAGATTTAACTCAGTTTAACTTCTCCAGAGACAACAATCCATTGTCAGCAATGAATAGCAGGGAACACACACAACGTTGCCCTTCAGACAATGAAAACTGAATTTAAAACTTACTGGTTGCACTTTTTTTTTTCATTGAATTAATTGATTTCTCCTGATGAATCATCACCTTATCAGCTTGAGAAAAACTGAACAAGACATCCACTGTACCATCACTGTATTATAACATTCCCATCTAAATCCAATAAACACTCCAAGAGCTGTCTAGGATTACTAAGTGTTCATTCTCCAGCTGTCATTTCATTGTATAAATAATGCTGTTCTTGCACATATACAGATAAACAATGATGGTGCCAAATTTTTAGCATTTTTGTGGGGTTTTTTTTCCATCTACCCACATTAACCCCACTTATTTCTACTCATCATTTCCTCTCCTGCAGTTGTGATGATTGATTTACCTTTAACAACCAAACTGGCAGATGTTTTCTTATCACCAGCTTCAAATGTAATGACCCCCGAGTCCTTCAGTGAGAGCTTTTTCAGCGTTAGCAGGTGATATCCACCAGGCTGGGACTGGATCTCATTAAGTTCATTGGTATGGAGTGGGGTTTTATCCAAAAACCACTGCACTCTGCTATAGTCTACGGGAGAGATTCTGCACTTGAACATGGCAGATTCTCCTTCTAACACAGTGACATCCTCCAGGTCTTCCGTTATTAGCACTTTCTGGCCTGAAAGGAACATAAATACATCAATTACTGCAATCTTCCGTTTCTGGCGTGAAAATCGACACGGAAAACTACCAAGATTTCCCCCGTGAGCATTTCAAGAAAAAAATATGTTCGTGATAGAGAAGATTGAAACAGAACTCCCCTGATATTGACCACAAAACCCACTCACAGGAAGATAATATAAAGAGGACACACGCCAAAATACAGTGAAGACAACTTTAAAGCACCAGAAAACATAAAGCAGAACAAGTAGCCAGTACAATACAAATCCAGGGTTATAAATTTTCTCCTAATGAAGCTCCCTGGAAAGGTTGGAAGGATGAGTCTCTGACAGCATTATTGGGACATAAACATCACAAAGACATGATCCCTCCCCCTTGACAACCTCTGTGATTTTCTAGAGCAAGTATAACTTGCTTTCTATGGGATAGGACCACTGAGCCCACACCTTCTTTGAGTTCAGTCCAAACATAAACCCAGTGGGAAGTGGGGAAAATGTCTGACTGTGGCTTTGGTAAAAAACCCCAAAACATCTGCCCTGAAAACCTGCCTGTATAAATATAAATACATAAATGTAAACACACATACAAAGATAAACCTCACTATAAAGACATATAAAATAAGGTTATCACTCGATACAAAAATATCTTTGATGCTCCTCCTACTTATAAAACCAGAATAGGGTTGTTTTACTTTGATGTTCGTGACAGAGAAGTGTTTTTTCCACTCAGAAAAGCTGGTGTTGAAAACGTCAGAGTGAATTCAGACAGCTCAAAGCCTGAGGTTATGATGGGGATTAAACACATTTCTTTGCTTCTCAAAGAAGCTCTTCTGCTCTAACAGATGATAGAGGAGAAGTCTGACTTTACCCCTTTGTCTTCAATAACTAACTACAATAATTAGCAAATGGAGGCTGTTGCTGCACCTCCATCTGACTATTCTTGAATCATTTTTTCAGAGGGCAGGGTTAGATTAGATATTATAATTAAATTGTTTACTCTGAGGGTGGGGAGGCCCTGGCACAGAGTGCCCAGAGAAGCTGTGGCTGCCCCTGGATCCCTGGAAGTGTCCAAGGCCAGGTTGGACACTGGGGCTTGGAGCAGCCTGGGATAGTGGGAGGTGTCCCTGCCCGTGGCAGGGGGTAGCACTGGATGAGCTTTAAGATCCCTACCAACCCAACCCACTCCATGACCACTCTTTATCCACCACCTTTTAGAAACCACTGCTGCGAAGAGGCATCAAGGACATGGAGAAAAGCCTGGAGGCAGAGTAATTTTCCCTCATCCAACAGCAGGCACTGTGAATCACTTCCATTTTATGTTCACACAGGAACACCAATCTCCCCTCACATGGGCCTTTGGGGGGTTAAATCACACCCAGAGTACTCCAGGTGTAATTGCTTCAATCTGCTGTGCATGTCCAGCTCCACATTCCTATATTTTTGGCCACGTGTTCCTGCCATCAT
Organism: Corvus cornix cornix; assembly: GCF_000738735.6. Lineage (NCBI taxonomy): Eukaryota > Metazoa > Chordata > Aves > Passeriformes > Corvidae > Corvus > Corvus cornix. The sequence continues at coordinate 2,313,816 of NC_046333.1, read as the reverse complement.
GAGAGGCAGGAGCAGAAATCAGTGGCTCTGCTGTCTTGCTGAGATATAGATCTGCCTGTGCATGTTTCCCATGGCAGAAACGGGATTTACAATCACATTCCTCTCATTCATACCTTGCACAGTTAGCTTGGCTCTGGACTGGGCATCCCCAATGTCACAACTGTAAGTGTCACTGTCACTTTTCTCCAAGTTCTTTATGGTCAGCTGGAGGACTTGTCCTTTCTGTGTCATCTCGTACTTCCTGCCAGCCTTGAGCTCAGCGATGCCTTTCCTCCAGACCACAGAGGATGCAGCTCTCTCACTCTGGCACACAAAAACTGCAGTTCCGCTTTCATCGACTTTCAGGTCTGAGAGCTCCTTGACAAAATAATTAGGCTTTTCTGGAAGGAAAAAAAAGAAATAAAAAAAAATAATGACAGAGACAGACTTGTCACCCAAACTAATCCTGAACTTCCAGAGTGGCTTTTGGATCCCCTCCACCCCCACTTGTAGAATTTTTAAGTAAATAATCATAGAATCAATTAGCTTGAAAGAGATCTTTAAGATCACCAAGTCCAACCACTAATTTGACTATTTGACTAAACCATGTCCCCAAGCACCACATCTAAACATCTTTTAAACCCTCCAAGGATGGTGACTCCACCACCTCCCTGGGCGCCCTGTTCCAATGCCTGACCACCCTTTCCATGAAGAAATTTCTCATAACACCCAATCTAAATCTTGAGGCCATTTCCTCTCATCCTGTCAGATGGAACACATCTAAGAAGATCACCAGCTACCCCTCCCATCACAGGACATATCAAGTGAAATATCTCCAGGAAACTTCAATGCCATGATCCAGGTACTGGTGAGGTCTCCACTTGCAGACAGTTTTCATCGCTCATATTCAAAACAGAATAATTCAAATTATCAGTTTTAATTGGCTTGTTACAGAGCCCATAAGATTGTGCAGCATCCACAAGGTGTTTTTTCATATCTTACTTTTTTAAGCTTTTAATCGATGTTTTTTGAAAACTAAAAATGATCCTGCCCAGGGAGATGGAGGAGAAGAACACCTCCCATGGTTGTAGATATCGACCTCAAACTCTGAACCTGCCAGCTCCTCTGCACCCTTCAGCTGACCTTGCACTGTGATCCTGGCTGTTGTTTTGGAGGTCTCTGTCTCACAGGTGTATTCCCCACTATCCTTGACTGTGGAGTCACGGATGGTGAGAATGGCCCGTGTTCCCTCTTGCTGCAGATCATACTTCTGGCTTTTCCGGATTGCTTTGCCATCCTTGTACCACCTGATGTTCACATCAGCTTTGGACAATTCACAGCTCAGGCTGATGTCCTGCCCTGCTGGTGATGTTTTATCCTCCAGCTCTTTTGTGACCTCAGCAGGTTTTTCTGCAGAGATTTAAAAAAAAAAAAAAAAAAAAAAAAAAAAAAAAAAAAAAAAAAAAAAAAAAAAAAAGGACCTTTGAATGAAAATCATCTCTATATGGTTGGGGTTTCTGCAATTCAAATCATAGAATTCCAGAATGGTTTGGGTTGGAAAAGACCTTAAGGATCATCTCATTCCAACCCCTTGCCATGGGCAGGGACACCTCCCACTATCCCAGGCTGCTCCAAGCCCCAGTGTCCAACCTGGCCTTGGACACTTCCAGGGATCCAGGGGCAGCCCCAGCTTCTCTGGGCACCCTGTGCCAGTGCCCCACCACTCTCACAGGGAAGAAATTCTGCTGTGTATCTAACCTAAATTACTCCTCCTTCAGTTTGAACCCAAATATCCACAAAGTGTTTGTGTCCATAGTTTGCTGGCAAACTTCATGAAAATTCCCCCCAGGAAATCAACCCCCAGAACCTTTCTGATCCTGTTACCTTTCACAACCAGAGAAGCCTTGGAGGTGAGACCACGGGCAGTGAAGATGACTTCACCAGTGTCATCAGGAATCACATTTTTGATGCTCAGTGTGTATTTCCGACCCGCATTGGAAGCCCTAAATCTCCCCCCGCTTTCCACTTTTCTCCCGTTCAGCGTCCAGCTGAAGTCATCAATGCTTTCATGGGACAAAATGCACTCAAAAGTGCAATCTTCTCCCTCCTGGATTTCAGTGTTTTTGAGCCTTTTGGTGATGCCTATGTTCAGTTCTGGAGAACAAAAATTACAGCAATACAAGTTAAAAAATGCTTTTATGATAGACATGAGTAGAGTAATGGCATTCTTAACTCGCAAGAGGGGTTTGTCTGCTGCATTGGCAGGACACCACTGCGTTCCTTGCAGATGTCTGTGACATGGGAAGGATTTCTCAGGCTCAGAGTCACCATAAAGTTGTAGAAAAAGGGATATGTGAACCTCCTGGCTGTGCTTGGGAAGGACTGCATGGGGAAGAGCTCAGTAGGGAAGAGTCAAGATTCAATGAGGCAGAGGGGAGAAAAACTGTTGGAAAAGAAGCCTCTGGGACAAAGTGTGAGGTTCTTCTCCATGCTGATAGGAGAAATGGGATGTTTGAATTTTTTAACTTGTTACTCCTGGTGTTCGAACCAGGCAAATTCAAAATTTTTCTCATTAACATTATGAGTTTGGAAGCCATGAACAATTCTTTGTCCTTCAGGCTGACACAAGGATTAGAGGATAGGCTGAACTGCTGGGTTCCTCAGTAGATATTGTCCTGCTTTTGTGTTCCTGCAATGGACTCTGAGTCAATAGCTCAAAATACAAAACAGGTTGCTTGGGGTTTTTTTGTTGTTAGTTGGGATTTTTTGGAGAAATTATTTGTTTTTCTTGGAGGATTTCTGCACCTTAGGAATGTTCAAGGAAGTAAAAATTGTCACTACATTCCTGACACCTGATTTTCACTGAAACCCTCAATATACTTACACCAAAATTGACAGGGATTGTTCAGACATCACCATATTATGTGAGATTTATGCAGGAACAGGTGTGAGCCCAAGGGATCAAGCCCAGCCATATTTCCAGCACCCCTTGACAGGCCACTGTCTACAACACTTACCCTGAACGCTGACCTTTGATTTGGCAACATCAGTGCCGATGTCACAGGTGTATAACCCCGCATCTGTCTTTTCAAGGTCGTGGATAAGGAGGCACAGGGTCTTCCCAGACTGTATCTCCTCATACTTTTTGCTAGAAGTGATCTTCACACCATCCTTTTTCCAAACAGGTTTGACCTTCTCTTTGGAGACTTCACATTCCAGTTTGATCACTCCTCGCTCCTCACCGAAAACGTCATCCAAGGATTTCATGAAAACAGCAGGTTTCTCTGAAGGTTAAGGTGCAAAACAGAGAACAACCAGGATGTTTGAGACACTTGCAGTTGCTATCAAATATTTAGAGACTTTGATAAACCCTTGGCAATGTTGCTGATACCAGTGTAGAACCTAAACCAGTGTCACCCTCCAGCACTCCCAAGTCCTTCATCCTGCTCTCAGTCCTTCATCCTGCTGTCAATCCCTTCATCCTAAGATTGTGTTGACACAAGGGGCTGCCCTGACCCAGGTGCAGCACCTTGCACTGGCCTTGTTGAACCTCAAGAGGCTCACACAGTCTCACTTCTTGAGCATGTCTGTGTCTCTGGGTGGCACCTCAACCTCCAGGCGTGTCACATGCACCACTCAGCTGGGTGTCACCTACACACTCGCTGAGGGTGCCCAAGATCATGTTAAACCACAGAAATTCAGTTGTGAGACTGAACTTTAAGATGTATGAACGACAGCAGGAAACTGTCTTCTCATGGCTGATTGAGTCCAGCTCCAGAACTGATGTATTAAAAGGCATAGAATCACAGAATATGTTGAGTTGGAAGGGACCCACCAGGATCATTGAGTCCAACTCCTGTCCCTGCACAGGACACTCCAACAATCCCATCCTGTCCCTGAGAGTGTTGTCCAAATGCTCCTGGAGCTCTGGCAGCCTTGGGATCATTATCATTCCCTGGGGAGCCTGGTCAGTGCCCCACCACCCTCTGTGTGAAAAACTTTTTCCTGATATCCAACCTAAACCTCCCATGACTCAGGTCCAGCCATTTCCTCAAGTCCTGTCACTGTCCACCAGAGTGAAGAGATCAGTAAATGCCCTTCCACTTCCCCTCACATGAAGATGTTGAAGCCCACAGTGAGATCTCCCCTCAGTCTCTTGTTCTCCCAACTGACCGGACCAAGTGACCTCAGCTGCTCCTCTCAAGGCTTCCCCTCCAGACCCTTCATCATCCTCATGGCCCATATTTAATACCTCAATGCTTTTTTATCTATTTAACAGGATTGCCCATGGATTTGGTAAATAATGGCTCATTTGCACTTCTCATTTTCATTCAGGAACGTGGTCTGGACCCACCTATCACCTTCAGCCGCACACTCTCTGACACCTTGTCTGACTTCATTGTCACCGTGCCAGCATCCTCAGGCTTCACCTGCTTCATGGTCAGTGTGTAGCACTTGCCAACGTTCTTGATGTCGTTGAAGTTGTTGGTGTAGAGGAGGGTGCCATTGAGGAACCACTCCACGTCCTCGTCGTCGTGGGACAGCTCGCAGGAGAATACAGCAGAACTGTCTTCCTCAATCTCCACGTCCTGCAGGTGCTTGAGGACCTCTACATTGCGGGCTGAGGGAAACCAAGGGGCACCGTCACCACCATCATCATAAATCAGTTGTTAACACAAACGATTTCATGGAGTTTTATAGATTATTTGTTCTGGTCTCCTGCACACCTTTGGTCACCACATTCATTTACTTGGTTCTGCATTTGCTCCAACAGGGGAAAAAAAAAATCCATTAAAAAGACTAATTAAAAATGGTCTAGAACCCTCAGTTCTCTTTTAATATATAAATCAGTTTGGGGGTTTTATTTGTTTGTTTTTTATTTGAAAATAAGTCATTCTTTCGACAATGGTTTTGGCCACAAAGGCAAAGTACAAAGAGATTAAGCAACTTGCTCAGGTTCAGGGAGCGACAGGATTTTATTTTCTTTCCCAGTCCTTGGGCAGAGGTTTCTCTTTGCAGCCTCTCTGCTCATGGAATGTTGTTTCTCAAGGATGAGATAACTCAGAAGAGGTTTTGGGAGTATTACTTGATTTTTTTTTTTTTTAATATATATATTTGTTTGGATAGAATGGAGTCACAGAATCATTTAGGTTGGAAAAGACCTCTAAGATCAAGTCCAACCATTCCCCCAGCACTGCCAAGGTCACCATGAAACCACATCCCCAAGTGCCACATCCACACAACTTTTAAACCCCTCCAGGGATGGTGACATCACCACTGCCCTGAGTAGCTCATTTCAGTGTTTGACAACACATTCAATGAAGAACCTCTGCAAGGCCAAACTGCTACCAAGAGCTGCTCCTTGGACTTTTGGAAATGGTTCTGTGGCTCAGCTCCAAGTCTTGCTGGAAGTGACACAGTGAACACCTTTTCTTACCGTGTCACCTGAGGGGAAGAACTGGCCAAAAACAGTTCCATGACCAGATGAGGTAGAACATCACTATGAATAACAATCGTACTCAGATATAAAATAGCAGCTATAAAATGTACATATGGCAGATATACAAATGTACAGCAGATAGACAAGCTGACACAGCCATCAGGAGGTGAAAACCACAGCCAAGATCACCAGAATCAGAGGTCTGTAGCAGTTTAACATAAAGGATATCTTTAGTTAGAAGCACCAGAGGTCTAATTCCTCCTATGAAATGGACAATAATGTGTCTTGACAAGTGTTAATTCCCACCTCACCCAGATAGTGCCCTCCCACACGTTACATCACCAACTTCACAGCAAGAGATGGATTTCAGCACCGTGGAATCTGCAGTTTGTTTGTGACACTGCATTTATATAAAATTAGAAGATAACTGTGGGAATCTACCTCTCCTCAGGAGGAGGAACCCAGAGTGAAACAGGGAATCATACAGAGCAGCACCAGGCCAGCCCTGCTGCCACAAACCTCTCGTACCTTCAACGCTCAGCGTGGCTTCGGTCTCGGCAATCCCAGCCTTGCACTTGTATACGCCGGCGTCCTCAGGCTTCACCTTCATGATCTTGAGCTCTGCTGAGTGCTGCTCCCGCTTGATTTTGTACTTCTCCGAGGGCTCAATGAGCACTTGGCCCTTGAACCACTTCACATGCTTTGGGGAAGGCCTGAAGTCACAGGACAGAATGACCGAGTGTCGCTCCAGGACAGTCTTGTCCTCCAGTTTCCTGGTGATCTGGATGTGGTAATCTGCAAAGCAGGGGTGGGAAAGAAGAATGGATCCATCTAAAGAAGAGGAAGGTCTTAATTTGTATTTCTTACCCATTAATTTCATACATGACTTTCACAACTGTTTTGTGAACTGCTCAGGTCCTGCTACAAGTGTCTCTAACAGAGCTCATGCGCTTTGAAGCTACAACAGCACAGTGATCTATAGGGAAAGCTGATTTCTGTAAGATAATACTGTATATTAACCACCAAATTCACGGCCCACTTCTGGCTCAGGGCTCGCTGAATTGCTCTCTAACTGAGGTTTTCATTCAAGTAAGAGCAAATTAAAGACAAAACAAGGACTTCAGGATGTGATTGGAGAGATTTACCATGGTGACAGCAGAAGACAAAAAGCCTTGAGGCTTTGTCCTAGATCAAGTCAATGACAAAATGAATTAAGTAAATGAGCTATCAAGATTGTCTCATTCAGAAATGGGACAAAATAAACTCTCCTGGCAATTTCATCTGTTTTGTCCTCCTTGGTAAAGTCAAGAGAATAAAAATAAACCAAAAACCAGTTTTAGCTTGATAGATTTGAATACCAGGGACACCAAAGTCATTTAATCACATCCCTTGCTAGGACATTTCCGGCTCAGCTGGTACATCCAGCATTGCTCCCAACAACTTGTAGCTGGGAACTAAAGAAATCTTCCAGGTACACACACATTTCCAAGAACCCAGTGGATCTTAGAGAGCATCTATAACAAATTACTTTCCAGGTACTATGAGAGGGAAGATCTTTGTTCTGATTCACATAAAATATAAGAAATATCACATTACCTCTGACAAGCAGGTTCGCTGTGGATTTGGATTTGCCAATGGAGAACTGGATGGTGCCTGTCATATCAACACTTGTTTTTATTATTGTCAGCCTGTGGATGGTGCCTTCCTGCTGCATGATGATGTTTCTGCCAGCCTGCAAGGCTGCTCCCTTCAGAAACCACTTGGCAGGTTTCACAGATGGAATGGATGTCTCACATTCAAATTTGGCTTCTTCAGGCTCAGTCACATCCTCATCACACAACTCTTTTACAATATTAATGGCTTGCTCTGGATGGAACAAGAGAGCAGGGATTTAGGATTTGTGAAAGCTTTTCCATTATCAGCCTGAACACTCATGTCATCTTTTCTGCACTTACGAACTCGAAAGGCCTTAAAACATCTTTTTTTTCTGTATAAAAGAAAACAGATATTGCTGGTCACAAGCCAGAAAGTGAATCAGTATCTCTTGATTCCTAGTCCTAATTCTAAAGCCACCTTCCTATTCTGATATCAAATATAGGGCACTATAAAATGGAGAAAAAAGTTCATTGGAATGCAGATGTTGATAATAGGAGCTGCAACATTTATCTGAAAAACAGACTTTGCCAATACATTTGATAAACATCTGTGGAATGGGAATTTCCTCATTTTCCTTAGTAGAATATGCTACACATTCATTTTTCAAGATGTTCCCGTGTGTAAAAGGATTCAACACCAATGGACTTCAGAATAAACCACATCAAACAAAAATCCTTTTTAAGCAGTATTGTGTTTCCAAAGTAAATGACAAGTGAATCCCATCCTCCTCCCAGGGCAATCCAGGGGTGAAAAAGGGGGGCTCTACCTTCAACGAAGAAATTAGCACTGGTTTTGTCATCGAAGGCGTCGCACGTGTAGGTGTCCTCATCTTCGTAGTCGGCATCGTTGATGATGAGTTTCCGATAGACATCCTCACTCACGATTTCATATTTGTCACCGGGGTGAATTTCCACGTCCTTTTTGAACCACCGGACCTTGGCGTTGGCTCGGGACACCTGACACTCCAGGACCCCCCGGTGCTTCCAGAGGGCGATCTTATCCCGCAAAGGCTTCACGATTTTTACGGGCAGCTCTACGAGAGAAAAAAAAAAAAAAAAAAATGGAGTAATCAGTACAGTCTCCATAAAAACTCATAGGCAATATTTCTTTTATGTTCAGTAATTTGGATGATGACAGGAATCCCCGCTATGCTGAGCATTCAATTAACAAGTTTAATTAGCAAGAGCTAATTAAAGGGAAACTCTTCCTCCATATTTTACCACTGGAGTGGCTGAACTGCAGCAATAACTGGTGATTTCCTCAACACCCGACAGCAGCGCTATGGCAAAGCCAGGGACTGATCTCCAGTTTCCTGAGCTCCTCAGCAGTGTGTTAATTCCAATTTCTTCTTTCTCTCTCCCTCTATCACATTGTTTTAGTTAAACACACATTAAAAAAATGCTGTTTTCTGTTATAGCATACACCAAAAAGTGAAAATGCAGGAGAAAGTCAACCTACAGCTTTTTCCCTCAAATTTCACACTAACTTTAAATGTCTAAAGGTGCAAATACAACCTCCTGAGAAAAATAACTGTAATTAAGCCAAAATAAACTCCCAGCTGATATTTACCAGGCAGAACAGTAGGCAGGAGTTTTTCTTTCCCTGTACGCTGTAGGATTTTTCTTAACCTTCACATCTAAAGCGAAGGAAGTGAATTGGTTTGTAACGTGACAGAGCAGAAGCAGTGCTGGCACAAAGAGCAAAATTACCTTTTACAGTTAGATGAGCGCGAGATTCTGCCTTTTCTGCTACAAATTTGATCTCGGCCGCATCCTCGACGCAGACGCGCGTGTAAGTCAGGGAATAGGTCTTTCCTGGGGACAGACACACAACCAGACATGGCTCAGCTTCCCCAGAGCAAAACCCTATTTTCTAGTCTCCCATCCCAGCTCCTACTCCAACCCACCCCCATTCCAGAACAAAATCCCCCTTTTTGCTCCTACCATCCTGGCGCATTTTGATGTTGTCGGAAGTCTTCAGCTTGTTGTCGTTTTTGTACCACTGGGTTTCGACCTCATCGTGTGAGATCTCACAGAAAAATGATGCACTCTCGTATTCGTTCACTTCCACATCTTCCAGTGGTTTTACAATCTTGATATCTCGGGCTGTGAAATCATAAAGGCAATTATTTTTTGGGGGGTTCTCCATAAGTGAGTGTGGTGTGTTTACCTTTTGCATAATGACGTGAAAAAAAAATGGGATTTTGTGTTATTGTAGAGCAGCCTTTCTTCCTTTTGATGGCTGAAGCTTATTGCAAGAGGATTTTATGGATGCTGGAACTTCCTACAGGTATTCATGAAAGAAACACACATTCATGAAAGAAAATCCACCAAGAGAAACTAAACACAAGTCTACAATCTCTTAGGTCACTATAAACATGCCTCATTCATGCTTCTCTGCATGCTCACTTCTGTTTTACATTGGAGAGATCTTTTTTCAAAGTCTCCTGAACTGAGTATAACCCTCTTTAACTCTGACCTTGGCACTCCTTTTGTCAGAACTGACCTGTTTATCTGTGCTACTGCAGCCCTTTCCTTTTGAAAGAGAAGGCCTTGATACAGCTTGGATCAGCCTCAGGAGCAAAGTTGAAATGCAAGCAACAACCCATCCCAATCCCAAAACCAAGGATAAAAGGGAGAGTTCAACAGAGCAACAGGACAGATGTTCATGAAGATCCTGCTGAACCCAAGTGGCCACACGAGGACAGCATCTAGTAAGTGATGAGAAAGATGCTCTGTCTTTCAATAAGAAAGAGCTGGTCTGTTTTTCAGATGCCCTTCTGGAAAATAACATCTGCCAGGTCACAGCAGAACTATCTGTTGAGTAACTTGCCTTTCTCTCAGAGCTTATCTCAGGTGCTTCAGAGCCTGGTGACAAAACACACCTGGTGATTCATCAGCTGGTCAGCACAACACTAGAGGGAAAAACTGCCTCGAGCATAAAGGAGAGGTGCAGGCAGAAATAATGACCCTTTCCTTAGCATTTACAACCTAAAAATTAGGGTACTACTTCAGCTCATACCCAAGGCTTGTGCAGTCCCTGTTCAGGGAAAGTCCCCCTGAGACAATAGTGCCACCCACCCACGTCAGCAGCAGCCACTGAATCCCTGCTTTGTGCCAGGCTGTCCGGTATTTCCTGACATGACAATCCAGAAACACTATTCAGTCTCCAGAGAATAGAAATCACTTACAACAAAAGGAAAACTAAGTTAGGACCTCTTCCAAAAATACTGCAAGGGCAAAGCAAGAACAGGACACCAGGAAGAGAAACTTAACCAAAATGAGCAACTGTGAAAAACAAACACTCCACAAAGAATTTCTTGCTGTATAGCCAAAAATACTGCAGTAAATGTATTTTTCTACTCCAGCCAAACATACCATGAACCTTTAGAGTAGCTGATGTCTTGTCTTCAGCTGCTTGACACATGTAGGTTCCCTGGTCTTCATATTCACACTTATGAATAATGAGGCTTCTCTTATTTCCTTGGGAGATGATCCCAATGTTTTTACTTTGCCGGATCTCCTTCCCATCCTAGAAGGGGAAAAGGCCAAAGAAGATCACCCTCAACTCCTGTACCTCTGCAGTGAGTAAAACAGACACTCAGATCTGTGCTTATTTCATCCTTCTCATTGGACTTAAAGGAAAACTGTGTTTAAAGGAACACGTGGTGAAATTTCATCACACCTCAAAGATTTCAGGAAGCTGGAATGGCTGAAGAACACACGGAACTTTTGGATGATCTCTGACATCTTTTTGAAGTCTTAAAACTGTACAGAACTGGCAGTAAGCCCCTTCAGAAAAAAATGGGTTTAAACTAAAAGAGGGTCAATTTAGATGTGAAATAAGGAAGTTTTTTACAATGAGGGTGATAAAATAGGTTGCCCAGAGAGGTGTGAAACATAGATTTAGAAGAAACAGAGAGATTTTAGTCATGGGCTATTAGTTAGAATAGGAAGGAATTTGGGCCCAGCTAGAGTTAATTAAAATAGTTGAGAGCTGGACCTGAAATGGGTTTTAAGATGTTAGTAACTGATTACCAAATAACTGATGATCTGTCATTTGGATGTTTGCTTAGCTGTGCTTAGAACGAGGAATAGAAACTTTGATAAGTTGGTGTAGGGAACAAGGACAATTACCAATTTCCTCCCTTGGTGGGAACCCGTTCAAAAGTCACGCAAGAGGAAACTTACAGGTCACTAAAGTAATTAGGATTGTTGAAGTCCAGAGAGGCAAAAAGGTCAAAATGAGGAAGATGAGTTCCTTCATCTTTCTTGGGACCACTGACCCAATTCAAGACCACCGACTCCATTCAGGACACACACTACACATGCTTAATGACATTTAAGCTCATTTCCATACGAAGCAGAGAATGGGAGGTGTTAATGTTATGAATGTGCATTTGTATTTTGGATATTCATAATATTTGGAAATAAAAAGTGTCGTGTTTGCTTGTATCGGGGCCCTGTGTCTTAGGGGGCTATCCCACGCAGTGCCTGGCACCAAATAAAACATTCACTTTCTAACTCTGAACTGTGAGAGAGTTTTTGTCCATCTCAGTTGGATATCGATATTAGATCCATATTCACATTTTGGTAAATCAGGTGGTGGATGCCCCATCCCTGGAAACACTCAAGGGTGGGTTGGACAGGGCTCTGAGCAACCCGATCTGGTTGAAGATGTCCCTGCTCATGGCAGGGGGTTTGAAATGAGATGACCATTTAGAGGTACCTTCCAGCCCAAATTCCACCTTGAAGAATTGCGGCTATCCCAAATTAAGGAAAGTATCAGCTGAGCCCCAAGGAAGGTACATGAAATGCCAGGGCTGATCCCCAAAATGGCTGTCTAAGGAAAGGGAACTGGACTGTCACTGACTGAGGAAATTGAGGCTTCCCTTTGAATCACAGTTCCCAAAAAGGCTGTAAATCCTGGGTGAAAACTGCTTGGTGTGGAGTAAAACACAAGACTGCAAATCTGTAACAGCAGTGCTCATGTTCTGTGCAAGAATAGAGAAGTTTAACTTTCAACCCAATATAAAACAGTAAATACAAACCTGAGAGTGATAAACTGGGAGAGTAAATGAACACAAGGAAAAGAGAACAATGCAAACAGCTACTGCAAAAGTTCAGGCCCACATGCCCCGGAAGTGGAAAGAAAGGCTCTCATTGCCTTCCAGAGAAGTCAGAAATTAAAATATCACCATCCATTAAGTGCTGTACCTTGAACCACTTTACATTGGCATTGGGTTTGGACAGCTCACACTCAAATGTAGCCTTGAGCTTCTGAGTTACACTGACGTCTGCCAAAGGTTTGCTGATCCTCACAGGTAATTCTGGAAAGAGAAAGTCCAATGAATGGGGGATGGGGTCACACAAGCACTGATGGGTAGGCAGAGCCCAGCTTTCATGATTAATAAAATTTGTATTGATTTGGGCACTTTATCATTCCCTCCCACTTTATCATTGTTCTGTGGACAGTGATGCCACAATGATCCCCTTGGCATTAGAAGGAAACATTACTGTGCTTTACAGCCCTTGCAATTACAAGGAAAATTTGTTGCCCTCTTAAGTTTGTTCTCCAGGTCAGGAGAAGACAACTGCATCCACCCCAAGCAGGGTCAGAGCCTTCTGTGGCTGTGTACCTGTCACAGTGAGCCTCCCTGATGAACTAATGCCTTCTGCTTTGAAGGAGATGAGTCCTGCATCTTCCAGAGCCACCGAGGAGAGAGTTAGGGAGCGTTTCTTGCCCAGGACACCAAAGCTGATGTTGGGTGCAGGTTTCAGCCGAACTCCGTCCTTCTGCCAGGTCCCCTCCACGTCCTCATGTGACACCTCCACCTCAAAGGTGACAGTCCCTTTCTCAGCCACTTGCAGGGGCTGAAGGCCTTTCACCAGCTTGATCTGCCTCACTGGAAAACAACATGGAGAAGTTGGAGATCTCACACCGGCAGCTGTGAAATAGCCTCAGAACTTCCAAACTGTACTATTTCCTATTCCTCAGGCAGCTACCTGCCAGTTAATGGGCATTTTCCAATTAAACAACCACTTTTACAGGAAATGAAACTTGTCCATGACCCCACTGCTAAAATAGCTGCTATTTTTCAAATTGCTGTTTTCAGTTGGGACAAATGGGTCAAACAAATATCACTGAAAACATCACCGGCCCCTTTTCGGCCAAGGTCTATCAGTTTATAGTGTAAGAAAGACAAGTAAGTCCATGGCAATACTGTGCAGTGGTTCAATTAGGATAAAACAAGGATGGGAGGAAAAGGCTGCAGTAGAAGGGCAAAAAATTCCAGGACATGGTGCAAAATGTGCTGACACCTCACAGGTTGGTGGCCAAAGCATGCATGTTTTGGGTGGATGTTACCTGTTCCTATGACAAGACATCCATGCCCTATCATCTGGTAAAACAGATTTACTGTTTAAACTTGTTTCACCACTAAAAGTAATTACGTTGCCAATTAAAAAAAAACCAAAATCACGATGAAGGCTCCAAGACCTCTCCCGACAACCTATTCAGTCATCTGACCATTAAAAAGCTTTTTTGTAATATAACCTGGATTTTTCTCACTGCACCTGAAGTCCATTATTTGCTGGCATCATGGAATTTGTTCCCTTCCACTTTGTAATAGACTTCAAGCACCTAAAAGACTGTTTTCAAGTCTTTCCTCACCTGTTATTTATGACTAGTCCAGCACCAGTTGGTGGCAAGGACTTTATGGACAAAATTGGACAGTCCTTAAGTGCTTAAATCCTGTCTTCACCTGTCCTGTGACAATTATGACAAAAAGATGTAGGAAAGGGACAGAAGTACAGGGCTATGGATGAGGCACCATCCGTTCACCTGAGAGGAAAACACCCTCAGGGAGAAGATTTTTCTCTTTTAGTTTTTTAGATCATGGCTGAACATAGAGACATTCTGAATGAGGTGGTTTGCAGAGAAAAATCAGGACAATGGATGGCTGAAGAGGGAATGTTTTGCTAAAAAATCATACAAAGGAAAAACACAGAGCATATCAGGGAGTGAGAAAGAGAGCAAAGAGAAGAACCTTTTAAGAAGCTTAATGGTCCAAGCTGGTGAGAGGAGATGGAGGCAACAGGAACCAGCCAGACATTCTCTGCTCACTGCCATTGCTTTCACCTCCTCTCAGTCATTTGACTGGTGGCCAAGCCCATGGTTGTGTCCCTGTGTCCCCATGATAATGCAGAGACCAGAATCCACCTGCAAACCCTGCCCAGGGTATTTATAGAACTGAGGACCAATGAACTCACTTTCCACATTGATCTTGGCTTGGGTCTTGTCATCGGGGCTCTCGCAGCAGTAGAAGCCCCGGTCTGCGAAGGAGATGTCCTTGACCACCAAGGTGTGCTTTGTTCCCTCAGCTTTGATCTCTATTTTGTCACTGGGTTTCAGCACGATGCTGTTCCTCATCCATTTCACCTCTGCAGGCTTGGTCAGCTCTACCTCCAAGGTCACTGTCTCCCTCTCTTCAACTGTTTTGGGCTCCAGCTTCTTCTTGAATGAGATTGAGGCCTCTGCAAGAGAGGAAATATTAGTAGGAATGTAGAGGATCCAGAAAATAGTCTTTGAGAGAGAATTAAACCAGTGGCTCATGTATCTCCAAATCCAAAGGGTTCTGGGCACCCTCATTTAATGATGCCAAAGCAGAATTTAATTAGAGGGAAAGCCACATAAAACAACATCATAGAATGGTCTGGGTTGGAAACGACCTTAAAGATCACCTAATTCCAAGCCCCTGCCATGGGCAGGGCACCAGTGTGCCAGCCTGTCAAAGGGGCACTGCCACCTCTTACCTCGGACTCGGAGCTTGGCTGTGCTTTCCACGCCCTCAGCACTGGCAGTGATTTCAGCTGCATCTTCCAGTGTCAGGTCAGTGATGGTGAGGCTGTGGTTGGTGTCCTTCTGAGAGATCACGTATTTCTTGCTGGCTTCAATCTTGGCACCGTTCCTGAGCCAGGTGACCACAGCATCACTGGGAGAGACAGTGCACTTGAACACAGCCTCTTTTCCTTCCTCAGACACCACGCTGTTGAGACTTGTGACGAATTTCACCACTCTGGGAGCTGATGGATAGGAGTAAAACATTTAGGAGCATTTCTTTGAGACTTGGCATGAGCACCTTCCAACAGCCAAAATCTTCCACGATTTTATTGGAAGCATCAATTTGATTACTTGCAGTAAGTGACCACAATACTGGGTCATCACATTCCCCATGTCTGAGTAAATTTTGTATACAAAGAGAGGCAATAAAAGAGGGGGGTAAAAACCCATCTTATATTTCAGAATTTGACTTCCAGCCTCAAAGGCAATACAAAGGTCAATATTAAGAGACCTGAGCTCAACAGGTCTCACAATCATTATGTTTTTCACAAATAGAGGTTCCACTGACACTTAGAGGGGAGTTCTGTATTTTGTTCTCAACAAAGGAGACAGTCCAGACACATGAACAAACTCAGCTTTGCAGGGTTGTAACAGCTGAGGACAAAACCCAGGGATCCCTCCACATTGTCACCATTAGAGACGTACGTTTGGGGACGATGGTGATGCTGCTCTTGTCATCCCTGGACTCGCAGGAATATTCTCCCTCATCCTCAGCACGGATCCCTGTTATTGTCAGGGTTCGTTTGATCCCCTCCTCATGGATCTGGAAGCGTTTGCTGGGCTTGATCTCCACGCCATTCCTGCTCCACGTCACCTTCCCTTTGGCGTGGCTCAGCTCACAGCTCAGGGATACACTGCCGCCAATCTCTGCTGTCACGGCCTCCAGCTTCTTGGCAAACTTCACTGGGATTTCTGAGATCCAGGAGAAGGGAAAATTGTGAGGGAGGAAAAGATAAGAAACCTGTTCTAAGAAAACTGGTTCTGCCCAACTTTGGGAAAAAAAAAAAAATAAATAAAGACAATGGCCTTAAACATTTGGGGCTCAGGGGAGACAAAATCTAACCAGAAATGTGGAAATTCAGGCAGATTCTTTGACATGGTGTTTTCAGATCACTGTCATTCTATAAGGGGATACAGAAACAGGAGGGGAGCAAACACCAGAACAACCCATTGTAGGCTTCCTTATCCCCAAGTGGCCAGCAAAGGATAAAAACTGGGAATTTGGAAGCTGGGGAACTTTGCTGGTCCATGGTGGGGCATCCAGAGAAACTACAACAAGCCTTGAGATTGGAGGAGTTTTTAGAAGAGTTTGGATTCCACCTCCATCATGAGAGAAGTGCAGCTGTTGGGTTGGGCCATGACCTGGGCACTGCTCACCTTTCACCTGGACTCTGAATTCCTGCTTGTCATTCTTTGTCTGGCAGGTGTACAGGGCAGAGTCTGTGCTCTCGGCCGCGTTCACCGTCAGTGTCCTGGACGCCCCCTCACTCTTGATCACACATCTCTTGCTCGCTTTGATTTCTGTGCCATCCTTGAACCACCTCACTGCAGCGGTTTCAGGCGTGACTGAGGTTGTCAGTGTGATGCTTTCATGTTCTTGAACAATGAGAGGCTCTTTCTGGACAACTTTCTTTTCAAATTTCGCCTCTGGTTCTAGAAAAGACAATAAACCAGGAAAAGTAAGAATTTATGCTCAAATCCTTGACACAGCAGTTTTATATTGCTCCCTCTTCAGGACCCACACCATCCTTAACCTGCAATAATCCAGGGAATATGGCTGGATACTTGTGGCTGGTATAATCTTTTCCTGAGTGGGAAGAAAGAAAATGACAACTCAGACAACTCAGAACTTCTGCTTAGAAGAGAAGCAGAGGAAAGGAAATGCAAATATTTATATTTTATCTGCTGCCAATAAAAAGCTTGTTTCTTAGAAGTAAAAACACCTATATAATTTTCTTTCCCCTTCCATTTTTAGGATTTTCAATAAAATTAAGAAGAAACATTAATAGGCTAAACCTGAATTTATAGTCTGTTTTCTATTTGCTCCACTGGCAGGAAGGTTGGAACTCGATGGTCTTTTAAAGTTTCTTCCAACCCAAACCATTCTGTGATTCCAGTCCCTTCCTCTTGGCCCCTTCTCTATCTTGTACAACACTTTGTCACAAAATTGGGCATTTTTGGGGAACACATAAGCAGCAGACCAAGGTTTCCTCAGTCTCCTTGCTCCAAGCTCCACTGCTGCTCTTCAAAACTTCCCACTTCTACTTTCAGCTCCCCACCACTGAGAGAGGTTGGGTGATAAGATGTGTGAAGCAGATAAACTGAAAATTTTCTAGTGTTTCCAGAGCCAAAAAAAGTTCAGATTTCCCACCTTTACATTGCTACATTAAAAATTAATGTGTCATGTGGCTCACTGGTGTTTCTCCAGGGGAGACAGTGGCTGCACCAAGACTGCTGTGTTGGGAATATCCAGTTTTCCTCTAGGCCACAGGGGTTGGTTCTTCACACCACAAACTGAGCACTCACCAGTTGGTTCCACTTTGAATGTCAGCTTCTGGCCTGCAGCCTCACAGATGTATTCCCCAGCATCCTTCTTCTCCAGCTGCTCTATCACCAGGCGCCGGGATTTGCCCACGGTCTCTATTTTGAATTTCCGAGAGGAAACGAGCAGCTTTCCATCCTTGTACCACTTCACTTGGGTTGCATCCTGCGCCACCTCACACACCAGGGTGGCACTTTCTGTCAGGACAGCCTTCACCTCCTTCTGGACCTTTTCCTGGTTTATAAATGCAGGTTTGGGCTCTGAGCACAGAAAAAGAAGAGGACGATTACTGAGGGGTTAAAATGAGATTAATCTTAAAGACTTCTTTAGACAAGTTAGGAAAATATTTAGGTTGTCACTTGCCAAAACCAATTGTCATCACTGAGCAGTGTCTACCTTTCTGTGGGATGGAGTTGCCACTTGGAAAACCTGGAACTAAGAGCCTAGGAATGGAAAGGACCAAGAGGATCCTTGACATCAACCCTACAGTTGCACGTCACCATGTAAAAATTTATTTAATTCAAACGTTTCCAAAGAACGTCTGTCCTGCATGTCATCAAAAGCTCCCAGATTCCTTTTACTTAAGATCTAGGACACAATAAAGCACTAAGAGTGTCTGGAACAGCCTCTTTGTGCTCTCTTCCACTGCCACAAATGTGACTGTCAAAGAGACAAAGGAAATTTCTCCCTGCAGGGCTCAGGTAAGTCAGGATCATGGCTGGAAAGGTCCCCGCAGTGATTGCAATGTCAAAACTCCATTTAACATCACATGCTTAAAGTAGTTTGGGCACTGTGTAAATCCTCTTCCAAATAATTTCTTGGAATATTTCACAGCAAAGGGGCATTTAGAACCTGGCAGAAGCAGTAAGACATCTCAAAAGGCTGAGATCTTAATCACACACAGCCCCAATTCAGAAGAAGTGCTGTTCACAACCCATTTTGAGATGTGCTGCTGCTGATACTGCAAATGAAAAAAAAAAAAGCCAGCCTCTAAGTCTTCCAAAGTGGGATTGGAAGTCTAAGAAGGAAGGGATTCTTTAATGGTTCTTTCCTTTCAATAGGCTCAATGCACAAGAATCATCCTTTGGGATCCCAGGAATGGGAGAGTTCTGAATAATATGTTGATAATTATTTCTATTATATTTATACCTGCAACTATATTACCTAGACCACCTAAAAATGAGACAGAACTT
Organism: Corvus cornix cornix; assembly: GCF_000738735.6. NCBI lineage: Eukaryota > Metazoa > Chordata > Aves > Passeriformes > Corvidae > Corvus > Corvus cornix. Next base: position 2,295,104 of record NC_046333.1, on the reverse strand, counting down.
GTGCCGTGCTAAAACCAAATATTCCTATTTCTACAAATCCAGGCAACAAAGTGCAGAAAAATCAAGTTAACCCTGCAGGTTGCAACAAAACACAGACTATTGCAACTGAGCCATGGTGGAATAGTTATTCCAATTATTGCTTTACTGTCCTCTACTGAATTCTGACAAAGAATCTTCTCCCACCTGAGACATCGATCCTGAAGGTGAGTTTTTGGCCAGCAGCCTCACAGGTGTACTCCCCTGCATCTTTCTTCTCCACCTGACCCACCACCAGACGACGCAATTTGCCCTCCGATTCCACCTTGAACTTCTTGCTGGAGGTGATCAGTTTCCCATCCTTGTACCACTTCACCTCCATCTTCTCCTGGGCCACCTCGCAGCTCAGCGTGGCATTTTCTGATAGGGCAGCCTTCACCTCTTTCTGCACCTTCTCCTTTTTGATGAAAGCATCTTCTGCCTCTGCAATTGAGAGTATAAGGGCAGATTTTTAAAACTCACAGACCTCTTCCCAAATGCACACATCAGCCTTTGCATTGTCGTGCTGAAAGTAATTTTCCTTTCACATTCCCTGCCACCATCATCTACTGAATTTGTAACATTTGAATTACATCAAGTGCCAGTGAAGGACTCATTCACTGGAAGTCCAAGACCCAGCCTCAAAGCTGCTTTTGTTTTCACCACTACCTTTCTTCAGAATCTGCAGAAAATAACAAATCCCAAAATCCAGCAGCACTAAAGGTGGATGAGGTCAGTCAGAATTAGGTTTGCTCTAAGAGGACAAGCATTAAACTGCCCAACCAAGCCAAGAGTTGCAGTTTACTTTGCCAACAAAAGCAAAGATAGTGTTGGGAAACAACCTTTGTGAGCCTGTTCTGCGTCTGTAACTTTATTTCCCAACTGCTCTCAAGATGTGTCATCCCTGAACTATGTTTTTCTAATGAATGAAAATTAGCCAGCTCCCATGGTGTTTGCACCATGCCACAATCAAAAATAAATCTAATGTATGAACTCTTCAATTTGCTTTAAATTCATTGAGATCCATCTGAAGGATGTCAAAATTAAATCTGTCCTTGAAAATAGTGTGGTGAAAAGAGCTGGTTTACTCATCTCCTGCTACTGAAAACACTTCTAATATTTCTACCCAGTTGACAGAGGCCATAATAAAAAGGTTTCCTCTAGAATAAAGTCTATTTCAGAAAGGAGTTTCACAAGAGAATGCCTGTGCTCAGATTTGCTGTGTCCTTTAATTCCTCCTGCAATTACTGAATTCTCAGTTTGCTATCAATGCATCTTCCCAAGATTCCCAGGGAAATTCCCCAGTGATCTTCAGCCTGACCTGAGTTTGGGCTACAGAAATCCACTGCATGCTTAATTTCTAAAAAAACAAAGACAGATCTAACAACATCAACACAATTTCATGAGTAAACCAACACCACTGAAGTCCTGGCTCAGTCACTGCCTGTGGAGATGGAGTTTGACAATCCACATAACTTTCCTCCAATTCCTCAGGATGAAAAACAGGCATTTCAATTTTTCAGGATGTAAAACAGGGATGCAGAACATTCTCTCACCTGTGACATCGATCCTGAAGGTGAGTTTTTGGCCAGCAGCCTCACAGGTGTACTCCCCTGCATCTTTCTTCTCCACCTGACCCACCACCAGACGACGCAATTTGCCCTCCGATTCCACCTTGAACTTCTTGCTGGAGGTGATCAGTTTCCCATCCTTGTACCACTTCACCTCTGTCTTCTCCTGGGCCACCTCGCAGCTCAGCGTGGCATTTTCTGATAGTGCAGCTTTCACCTCTTTCTGCACTTTCTCCTTGTGGACAAAGGCATCTTCTGCCTCTGAAATAGGGAAACATGAGGGGGAAAATATGCAAGATATAAGTATCTTGTGTCAAGAAGCTCTTACTTGTATGGGGTGTAGATGCTCTGCAGGGTTTTGGACTTGGCAGTGCTGGTTTTACCATTAGACATGATGATCTTAAAGACCTTTTCCAACATAAATAATTCAATATTAAACTCTCATAAGTAACACAGCTTCGCAGTTCTATTTATCACATAAATAAAACAATGTACCCTCAAAATATACTCCACGTAATTTTCATCCCTCTCTGACTTCTCTTCATGAATGGCTCAGCCACCTCATTTGCAAATTTCTTATAATGAAGGCAAAGATGAAATTTGCTCTTGTGTCTTTATGATATTTCTACTCCCCACATTTGGAACGAGCCAAATATAGCACACTGATGAGTTTTCACCTCCACTATGACAGTATTTAGAGGATTTTTACCAGGTGTTGCTCAGAAAATATCTTGTAACCCAATCCCAAAGAGAGGACAGACACAGTTCTCAATATGGAAAAGTACTTGATGAACATTACACATAAAACTAGCATATAAAATTTGAAATGTATTTTTATTTCCTAAAAAAACCTGTGATTTTTCAGCAAACTAGCCTCCTGACAGGAGGGTTGGGCTCTGCTCCCAGGCAACAGGGACAGAATGAGAGGAAACAGCCTCAAGCTGTGCCAGGGGTGGTTCAGGTTGGACATTAGGAGGAATTTCCCTAATGAACGGGTCCCAACCTCAGTGATTCTGTGACCTGGGAGGCTCTTAGTTCTCCCTGATTGTGATGCTGAGCCCCTTCCATCCCCTGTGCTACTGCCTTCCTCTCCCCAGTAACTCCCTGGAGCCTCCTGGGGCCTTCCTTGACTCCTCCTGGATGACTTTCTCCTGTCTCCATCACGTCTGTCCTCTGAGTGGCAGCAGCTGCCGGGGAGGGTGAGGAAAAGGGGTAAGCTCAGGTCGAGTTCCTCCACTGCTGACAGTGGCACTACAAATGGTCCTGGGCTGCATCACAGCCTTGCTATGAATATTGCACAGTCCATGGAAAGAGAGATGTCCTGCAGGGAGCAACACGGAGCAGGAATCCAGCTTACGGGCTCTGAATTTGAGCTCCTCTGTTTATATTGGCTGTAGAAGCGGTGTGAGGAGGTGTCATTGTCATTTAGAAGGCACATGGCATATTCTGGGTGATGCAAAACTCCTCAGAGGGACATGTCAGCAGCATTTTGACATCTGAAAGAGCTCCAGCAGACACCAAGATTTGCATTCAAAACTGATTGCAAAAATATAAATATTTCAGCTCCCATCTACAACTCAGAGTATGAATATGCAGAGTGTATTCCATAGGTTATAAAACAAGCCAGTGTCAATGAGGGCTGTATTTAAAACGTCAGATTAGCAGAGCAGGAATATTCCAGACTCATCTCACTTGTCCTTTCCATTCTTGACCTTACACAGTAACCATTTTTATAGTGATAGGAAATGTGACTAAAACATTTAATCAGCTGCCAAAGTGATTTAGACCAGTTGATAATTTCTCTTAGAAACTTATTTTAAATTTAAACAAGTATTCAGGGCAGATGACATTTCCAACCTTAAATGAAACTGGTTAGTGAAGTTTCAGTGGAAGTGAGGAAAAATATTTTCAGGACATGAAACTTTCACTGATTTAAAATATGGATTTCACTGCATACCATAGACCCTGAAATACTGAGATTTCAGAAGCAGCTCTTTTTCTACGTGTCCAACTCAGTCACAAGGTGTGCAGCAGCTGGGTTTTTTTTATATTAAGCCAAAAACTACTGTTTCATCCCAAAACCCAACACTGAGCATCTAACCTTCAACCTGTTCTTAAACAGGGAAGGCTTTGTGCTACCAATGGAGCCCTGGAGTACAGGAACCCCGAAAAGCTTTCCAAGTGCAATGGCAACAGGATAAATTAAGACCCAGAAATCTGCTGCACTTTGGGATAATCTACTAAGAGAAGGATTTCTGCTGCAGAAGAGCCAACCACTCCGAGTACTCATAATCCCTCCTGGCTTTCACACTGGATCATTTTCCAGCCAGTGCTGGACTTGCACGTCGCGTTACAGTTGTTCCCATGAGAAATACAGCAACAGTAGCTAAGGCGGGCACGGGGAGAGCGGTCACATTACCCTGCACCGCCGTGAGCTCACCCGGCTGGAAAGAGAGCTGGAAACCTTCTGTTTCTGAGGCAGACAGCTCCCTCAGAGGGAGAAATTCAAGTGTAAACCACTAAATTTCTGTTGTCCGACGACGCCTCTGCAGTAATGCACGAACCACTGTCAGCAACAAACAACGGATTTGGTTTATAACAATTTTTCCTGGAGAAGCTGTGGCTGCTCCATCCCTGGATGTGTTCCAGGACAGGTTGGACAGGGCTTGGAGCAACCTGGGATAGTGAGAGGTGTCCCTGCCCATGGCACAGGGTGGAAACATGGTGATCTTTAAGGTCCCTTCCAACTCAAACTGTTCTGCATTTTTATGAACGTCCATATTGACTTTCCTCTGGAAGACACCTCTCAAATATATCCTTACTTATCCTTCCTTCCTTACCCATCCTCCACTGAAACTGGCAGCTCCCTCAGCCAAAGAACGAGCTACATGATAAATGAAAAAGAGCCAAAGTTCCTCAGCTCACACCCCAAGTACCCCTCAGAGGGTGGAGTCAGTAGACTCCAACATAGTTGTTCATCTACACAGCTGATAAAATACCAAACCTCTTTTTGGCGCTATAAGAAAACAGAGGAGACAATTGCTTCCCTGCTCTGATCACCTCTGCATATGAGACAAGAATTTTAATATTGAAGAGGGATTTGGCTGTAAAGACAGTGGATGAATATTAATTTAAAAAATTATGAATATGAATATTAATTTAAAAAAAAACCAGCACAAACAAACCCTTTCTTAACATCCAATTCAGAAATGGTCACTCAGAATGTAGCTGATGTCCATGGCTGCCTGGAGCCTGAGATAAAATTCACCAGACATCCTGTAAAGTACACTGAGACCAAAGAAATGATAGAACCATTTAGGATGGAAAAGAGTTGGAGGATCATTGACTCCAACTGTTTCCTGAGCACCGCCAGGTCCATTACTGACCATGTCCCCAAGCACCACATCCACACAGCTTTTAAATCCCTCCAGGGATGGGGACTCCACCGCTTCCCTGGGCATTTTGTTCCAATACCTGACAACCTTTTTGGTTAAGAATATTTCTCTAATATGCAGCCTAAACCTCTGGTGGCACTTGAGACCATTCACTCTTGTCCTATCACTTGCAAAAAGAGAGGAAGGAAAACAGTGATTTTCATGGAAGAATACCTTTAACAGGAGGAGGAATATCAGTACAGGTGATCACATAGGAGGAGGTTTTTTAACACAGTGCCTGCTATTGAGAAGTCTTGTTCACTATCTCAGCTGAAGGAGACATACAGGGAGGTGAGGAGCTGATATCAGGATATCTACAGGCCAACTCCAGATCTGCCCAGTCCTACACAACCTCACTGAAATGGCAGCTTAGACCAGCATCAGAAAGAACTTTAACAGAATTTCTGATATTGTGTCAGAGAAAATGGGGGAAAACACCCAGACACAAAGAAAAGCCAATGGAATACAACCTAAAATGTCTCCCACCTGTGACATCGATCCTGAAGGTGAGTTTTTGGCCAGCAGCCTCACAGGTGTACTCCCCTGCATCTTTCTTCTCCACCTGACCCACCACCAGACGACGCAATTTGCCCTCCGATTCCACCTTGAACTTCTTGCTGGAGGTGATCAGTTTCCCATCCTTGTACCACTTCACCTCCATCTTCTCCTGGGCCACCTCGCAGCTCAGCGTGGCATTTTCTGATAGTGCAGCCTTCACCTCTTTCTGCACCTTCTCCTTGTTTGTAAACACAACTTCTGGCTCTGGAAAGAGAGGGAACTTCAGAGCTTTGGCAACACTATTCAAACTGGGATTTTGGTGAGTTTTTATCTGTTTTATGTTGGTGAGTGAAGACTTTGGGCAGATATCCCACTGCTCTTCATCATGACCCTACTTTGAAATTCACTGAAAATCAGCTGCATTGCAGAGTTCTTTTGATTTCATCAACATGTGGGGATGGAGAGGTGCAATCAATACTTTCCTTTTTATGGCCCTGTTCCTACACAGAGGGATAGCTCCTAAAGGTTTTCAAGGATTCAGTTCCATGTCTTAAAGATATTCTAATGTTTTACATTGAATATATAGAATAATACTAATCTTTCTAAATATTTCAGAAATTGGAAAGCTGGGCTAAAAAATTTTCTCTCACCTGTGACATCGATCCTGAAGGTGAGTTTTTGGCCAGCAGCCTCACAGGTGTACTCCCCTGCATCTTTCTTCTCCACCTGACCCACCACCAGACGACGCAATTTGCCCTCCGATTCCACCTTGAACTTCTTGCTGGAGGTGATCAGTTTCCCATCCTTGTACCACTTCACCTCTGTCTTCTCCTGGGCCACCTCGCAGCTCAGCATGGCATTTTCTGATAGTGCAGCTTTCACCTCTTTTTTCACTTTGTCCTTGTTGATAAATGCATCCTCTGCTTCTGTGGAGTGAGAGAAGCAATTTAAAAATCATACAGAAGCTGATGCTGTCCAAAGTGATCAAACCCAAACAAAAAACATGACAACTGCCACATCTCTGGTATTTTTTAGTGCTCAGACATGGACCTTTGTCATGTCTGAGGACAACACGTCAGCCATTTCTGAGAAAAATGATCCATTGCCTCAGGATTTCAGCTTCTTCCCATCTTCTCAAGAAATCCATTGCTTTGTTCCATAATGTAATGGACAAATAAATTCCAAATCTCATTTGCCACTGGGACACATATGGAAGCCTTGCTCATTCTAGACCTCTTTTCCCACTTCTTCCAGACTTATTTTCCTACATATCTGGGAGATGACCCTACTTTTATCCCTAGAAATGGCAGTGGAATGGAAACTTGTCTATCTTTTCATTACTGGGAAATCAGAAAACACTGAGGAGCACTGAGGGGGATTCATCCCATAGATGAAGACATCCAGCTGTTGGCATCAATGTGACAGTGGATGGGTGGTTGGTCTCCATCACCACTCAGTGAAGGTTTGGGCAGCACAGACCCTGGAGCTCAGAGTGTGGTACATTTTCTGTAGTAAGGAACCTTTCTGTGATGAGAATGAACAATCTCTCACCTGTAACAACAATCCTGAAGGTGAGTTTTTGGCCAGCAGCCTCACAGGTGTACTCCCCTGCATCTTTCTTCTCCACCTGACCCACCACCAGACGACGCAATTTGCCCTCCGATTCCACCTTGAACTTCTTGCTGGAGGTGATCAGTTTCCCATCCTTGTACCACTTCACCTCCATCTTCTCCTGGGCCACCTCGCAGCTCAGCGTGGCATTTTCTGATAGTGCAGCCTTCACCTCTTTCTGCACCTTCTCCTTGTTTGTAAACACAACTTCTGGCTCTGGAAAGAGAGGGAACTTCAGAGCTTTGGCAACACTATTCAAACTGGGATTTTGGTGAGTTTTTATCTGTTTTATGTTGGTGAGTGAAGACTTTGGGCAGATATCCCACTGCTCTTCATCACGACCCTACTTTGAAATTCACTGAAAATCAGCTGCATTGCAGAGTTCTTTTGATTTCATCAACATGTGGGGATGGAGAGGTGCAATCAATACTTTCCTTTTTATGGCCCTGTTCCTACACAGAGGGATAGCTCCTAAAGGTTTTCAAGGATTCAGTTCCATGTCTTAAAGATATTCTAATGTTTTACATTGAATATATAGAATAATACTAATCTTTCTAAATATTTTAGAAATTGGAAAACTGGGCGAAAATATTTTCTCCCACCTGTGACATCGATCCTGAAGGTGAGTTTTTGGCCAGCAGCCTCACAGGTGTACTCCCCTGCATCTTTCTTCTCCACCTGACCCACCACCAGACGACGCAATTTGCCCTCCGATTCCACCTTGAACTTCTTGCTGGAGGTGATCAGTTTCCCATCCTTGTACCACTTCACCTCCGTCTTCTCCTGGGCCACCTCGCAGCTCAGTGTGGCATTTTCTGATAGTGCAGCTTTCACCTCTTTTTTCACTTTGTCCTTGTTGATAAATGCATCCTCTGCTTCTGTGGAGTGAGAGAAGCAATTTAAAAATCATACAGAAGCTGATGCTGTCCAAAGTGATCAAACCCAAACAAAAAACATGACAACTGCCACATCTCTGGTATTTTTTAGTGCTCAGACATGGACCTTTGTCATGTCTGAGGACAACACGTCAGCCATTTCTGAGAAAAATGATCCATTGCCTCAGGATTTCAGCTTCTTCCCATCTTCTCAAGAAATCCATTGCTTTGTTCCATAATGTAATGGACAAATAAATTCCAAATCTCATTTGCCACTGGGACACATATGGAAGCCTTGCTCATTCTAGACCTCTTTTCCCACTTCTTCCAGACTTATTTTCCTACATATCTGGGAGATGACCCTACTTTTATCCCTAGAAATGGCAGTGGAATGGAAACTTGTCTATCTTTTCATTACTGGGAAATCAGAAAACACTGAGGAGCACTGAGGGGGATTCATCCCATAGATGAAGACATCCAGCTGTTGGCATCAATGTGACAGTGGATGGGTGGTTGGTCTCCATCACCACTCAGTGAAGGTTTGGGCAGCACAGACCCTGGAGCTCAGAGTGTGGTACATTTTTCTGTAGTAAGGAACCTTTCTGTGATGAGAATGAACAATCTCTCACCTGTAACAACAATCCTGAAGGTGAGTTTTTGGCCAGCAGCCTCACAGGTGTACTCCCCTGCATCTTTCTTCTCCACCTGACCCACCACCAGACGACGTGATTTGCCCTCCGATTCCACCTTGAACTTCTTGCTGGAGGTGATCAGTTTCCCATCCTTGTACCACTTCACCTCCGTCTTCTCCTGGGCCACCTCGCAGCTCAGCGTGGCATTTTCTGATAGTGCAGCCTTCACCTCTTTCTGCACCTTCTCCTTGTTTGTAAACACAACTTCTGCCTCTGTAAGAAAACCCCAAGTCACAAACAGCTTTTTGCAGTCATTGTCTCTGGTTTTTAATCAAGTTCCTACTTGCCCCTGACAGGTAATGTCATGAAGGGCCATTAGTGCAAGAAAGCACCTTCAGCCCTATCTTGCTAAGAGCAGTGAATAGCAGTGGGAGTTTTATGGGAATTTTGGGGTAATGTTAAACCTCACAGTTTTAGCACAGATTTGAATGTAGGACTTGGAGCACCAACATGCATTCCTAAACCCTCCTCCTTCTTCTCTCTTCTTCTCTCCCTGTGTCTCTCCAAGCTTCTAGTGAATCAGAAGGGAACAACCCTCATATCCTCATGTCAAGGAACCATTGCTCTTTTTCTGCCTATTTGGGACAATTCCATCGTTCTCCATCTTATCGTGGAATCATGCAATGGTTTGCCTTGGAAGGGACCATCAAGATCATCCTGCCATGGGCAGGGACAACTTCCACCAGACCAGATTGCTCCAAACCCCATCCCACCTGCCCTTGAACACTTCCAGGGATGGGATCTAATCAGAGCTCTTCAAACACCTCCCCCTTCCCTTTTATCCATCCCTCTGCTATGGCCTCACACTATGTTCCTGTGGGAGTTTTTCTGCAGACAAACCAGCTAATTGGGAGAGGAGAAGGAATTTCCATCCTTTCCTATATTTTTTTTTTTTTGTGGTCACAACCAGTCATGGATGCAGAACTGTGTGTATAAAATATTGTTATGCAAGCTGCCCAAAAAAACCAAATACTATGGCTGAGATCTTTCACCCTGGGGAGATTCTGAGATGATCCTCTGGATGTAAGACACCACTCGAAACAGAATTCGCCTTTATCTTTGGAATTCCTGGCATTTTCTCACCTCTGACTTTGACTTGGAATGTTGTTTTGTCATACTTCGTTTCACAGGTGTAGCTGCCTTGGTCTTGTTGTGTCACCTTCTTGATGATGAGCTTGCGCTGTGTCCCCTGCGAGACGATGGTTGTCCTCTGGTCCTGCTTCACCTCAGTCTCATCTTTCCTCCACACCACGGCCCCGCCCGCAGCTGACACCTCACACACCAGCTCCAGGCTTTCAGAAGGACTGACTGATATTTCTGGAGTCGTTTTGGGCTTGTTGACAAAAGTAACAGCTTCATCTGGAGTGGAAAAGAGGAACGTTTGTGCCTTGATGCAGGTTTATCAGCACAAAGTCAGGATAGAGAAATTATCGATCGTTATTCCATTATCACACACGGTTGATGCCTCTCTGACAGATGGTGCAAACCCCTCTGATCTTCAGATAATTGCTCTCAGTTACAGTGCAATCCCCTTCATCTGCCCTACATCCTCCTGGATCTTTTAAATCAAGCTGAGACACCCTCAAGTTGCTCACACTTCATTTATCACTCCTTGATTCCGATGTCAAGCAAGATCTGGGGGATGTGTATTGATGTCTGAGGGCAGGAACAGCTTTGAAAAGACCTGGGAAGTCTCAGGAAATCTACTTAGAAGTGATGAGGAGCCTTCCTGAAATGTTTCTGAGCCCATTCCTGCAGCTCCTTGTTCATAGTATCAGTCCTACCAGACTAATTCTTCTCAAGGCCAGGGCACATATGGGATAATCTCATTGATAAAATATTCTCCAACTTCATGCTAGGAAAAAGCTCTGAGCAACCTGATCTAGTGGAAGGCATCCCTGCCCATGGCAGGGGGTTGGAAGGAGATGATTTCTAGGGCCCTTTCCAACCCAAACCATTCCATGTTTCTATGAACATAGGAGTCAATAATCTCATATCTTTTGGCTGAAACTGATCCTCCCAGTAGAGAACTCAGAACTGCTCACACAGCTCAGTTGAGGTTCCTGCATGGATAGCTCAGCTCAAACCCAGCTCAGATATAGGCTGTGCAAACACACACAGGGTATTTGTCATGTGGGCAGCAACAATACATCATTTTTACCAATTAAGGTTCTTTGCAAGTGTCTTTGTAAAAGTGAAGGCAGTGAAGACAGAGACCTTGGTGTAAAATGTGAGCAAACCTACTCAACACAGCCTGTCCCTAAGCTAAGGAGCAATACTTGATGGGCACGTCAGGTATTTCAGAGCCTTCTTTCCATCAGGGCAGCCCCGGCCTGGAGAGCAGGCTGCGGGCTGTCACTTAGAGCCAACCTCAGCTCAGTATTGCATTTCTTTCAGCAGCAGCTGCTGCTTTCAGTCACCGAGTATCCCAAGGACAATTGCCATGCCAGGCAAGTATTTCATTAAAATTTGCGCTCATTAGGACTGACCTATTCTTCAACAATTAGCTGGCCAAAGCAGGAGAGTCCCTCCAGAATCCTGCTGTTCAGGGTTATTGGGGTATCTCATTACCCTCAAGGCAGATTGATTCCCTGCCCCAAGACTACCCCCTGAGTCTGCAGTGCTGCTTCTCAGCACTCTGGAAAATTTTTATGGTGACACATGAAACAAGGAGGAAGCTGCCCCGGCTAAGGTGTTGTTAACAGGCTGTAACTCAGTCCTTGCTCATCAAAGGGTTTGTGGCAATGGGACAAGGGATAACAGCTTCAAACTGACAGAGGGAAGAGTTAAATGGGATATTGGGAATAAATTCCTCCCTGTGAGGGTGGGGAGGCCCTGGCACGGGTTGCCCAGGGAAGCTGTGGCTGCCCCATCCCTGGAAGTGTCCAAGGCCAGGTTGGGCAGGGCTTGGAGCAGCCTGGGACACTGGAAGGTGTCCCTGCCCATGGCAGGGGTAGAACTGGAGGACTTTTAAGGTCCCTTCCAACCCAAATCTTCCTGTGATTCTCTGATCTAGCAGATACCAGTTTTCTTTGCCTGATGCCTGATTGCCACGTGATGTTTTGCCACAGGAGTTACAGGTGAGATTCACCCAACCTGCCAATGGCCAGCAAAAAGTTAATACCAAGCTCAGGCAATCCTCTGTACCTGATGCTCAGACAAAGGCATAACTAGAAAAGCTTTAAAATCCATCTTAGACAGCTCTAATCAGACAGTATAAATCAGATTACACAAACTGCCTTTTGAGGGGTCACTTGGGGCAGAGCCTGGTTGGTTCTTTCAGACCAGTTTTTCAATGGGTAAAGTCAGGGACTGGGAATTGCAATCCGAGTGAAATTGCTTCATGTTGGAGACCTGGAGGTGAGATGCAGAGTGAATACCTGAGCAAACACCAGCTGGAAGCAATCCCTCCAGCTCAGTAGATCATGAAGCAATCCCTTAAGACAAGTGCTGTCCTACATTAATCAGCTTTGCTGAGTCTTTAGTTAGCTCATGGACAGCATCACAGTAACCTGGATATTCTGTTACAGGTCACAAGCACTCAGTGGTGACTTCTCTTGAATTGCATTGTACTGCAGCCATGACAGGAGAAGCTTTCAGGAGTTTCAATCTTAAATATAGGACCAGGTTAAAAATTAGGCTCCAGGCACAAGCCCAGAAAACCACTTTTAGAAGAAAAGTTCCCACAAACATGCAAATCAAATCAGCTGAATTTCACAGATATTGAATTTCACAGATGAATTCTTGTGTCATTTTATACTCTGGCTCCATCCTGGGCTGGAATGCAGTGGTGACAAGCATTTCTCTTCTGGGCTTGACCTGACAACCACGTGCTTTGTGTGATGGGCACGTGACACAGACTAATAGAGTCTCTTACAGTACCACAGGGAGTGATCTCTGAGATCACAGTGTCCTTTGGGAATAGCAGGAGATGCTTAACTCTCAAAATCAGGACTTAAACTTGTCAGAGGAGGACAGAGGCCTTTCACAGCAAGACTTTGGACCCCTGACCAAGGTGGTCCTAAGATAAGGCACAGATGAGCTAAAAGAATAAAGGCCAGATGTGGCTGCCAGCTGTTCAGGCAGCATCATGTTTGGATTGTGCTCCAGCCCTAGAAAAACCTTGAGCTGGCTCAAATAAACCACAGCATGATTATATTATTTGCCCATACTCTGGGTTTGCATCAGGATCACAACAAGGGTCAGAATCTCTGAAAGCATTGTGCAACCTTGGCCCAAAAATCTGTCAATTTATAAGGTAGGACAAGTCTAAAGAACAAAATCCTGAGTTTCTCACACAGACTCTGATCCCATACTTGCAGCACAAACTTACCTGAGACCTTTAAATCAAAAGTAAGAGTGTCATCCCCGATTTTGCAGGTGTAAGTTCCTTCATCTTCTTTCGTCACAGCCGAAGCCACAAGCTTGTGCAGTTTTCCTTTGTCTTCCATGGTGAATTTCTTGCTGGCTGAGATTTCCTTCCCATCTTTGTACCACTTCACCATGATGTTGGCCTCGGAGGTCTCAGACACAAACTCAGCCTGTTTCCCAGCGATGGCCTTGATAACTCCTCCGGTTTTCTCTTTGTTTATGAAGTTTGCAAGTGCTGAAACAAACATGGACACAGCTCTGGTAAAGAATTCCATGCACAGCAATAAAAATGTACATTTACATCTACATTAGGCAGTCATTTATCATAACACCAAATCTATTTAATTAATTATGGATCGAATTACTAGATTTAGATTCCAAAGCAGAAGCAGACAAATTTCCAACCATATTCCTGATTATCCCGTGTCCACAAAGCAGAGCATATAGGCAGCACAAGAGACTGAGTCAAGGAGAGGAAGCCCCAGGAAACAGAGATTTAAAATAATATCTGAGAGGTAAGGGAAGAAATAAACTGGAGGGAAAGCCATGAAGGTTATTCAATCATTGTGTTGTAACCACCTGGCAAGTAAATTGACTCTAAAGGAGGTTAAAATGTAATCTAGATCAATTAAACTACATAAAATTAAAAATCTATATGGATATTTCATAGGACTGAAATGGAAAGAAATTTATGCCCGAAAATTAACTGGAGCATAGAAAATAAACAATAAATCTGGCATCATATTAACATGATGTGAAATAATCAAGTCACCAATTGCCTCAAAGCAAAAAATTCAAACCCCCACCAATATCCAAGCTAAAAATGTGATCCTGAAACCACAGTCCCATCAGCCTTTGGATAATGGAATTAAATTTTTAACAACTTTTTAACATATGGGGGAAAGGGGAAAGGGGAAAGGGGAAAGGGGAAAGGGGAAAGGGGAAAGGGAAAAGGGGAAAGGGGAAAGGGGAAAGGGGAAAGGGGAAAGGGGAAAGGGGAAAGGGGAAAGGGGAAAGGGGCTGCTAAGACATTTCTTCACCAGCATTACTGAAACTCAGCCCACGGGTTCAAAGTTTTGGGAGGAAGAAGAGGCAGATGAGTTCATTCATTCACCTTTCCCTTCCTCAGAAAACCAGAGCAAAAAGTACAACCCCAGCAGCCTGAAGGAGACGTCTCAGATGTCCCTTGTCACCATGGGAGGTCATGTGTCAGAGGGTGCCTGGCACGTGGGGCTCAGGGCAGTGCAGTGACAAATGGCAAGTGCATTTCTGGCTGCTGTGGGCAGGAGGCCCAGGCAGTGACACGGTGGCCATGGCTGGCAGAGTGGCCCCTGGGCAGCCACCTGATGCCCACGTGCCATTTACAGCTGACCTGCTCCTCAAATGATTCCCCAACTCCCTGTGGCTGATAAAAGGTGTTGATGATGGAAGGTAAAATGTTGATACAGAATTTTTGAGGCTCATCCCGCAAGGATGAGAGGTACCAAAGGTGATTCTCCAGGAATCAAGCTGTAAACAGCAGACTTGAAATTACTGCTTGTCAAAGCAGATTTTAAAATAATAACATTGATTGCTCATTTGACAGTCACACTACAGTGAAAAACACATGGAAGCATCCATCGAGTAATTCAATTAAATGTGGGTAGAACTGTCAGCATGAAAAATGATGCTAAAGAGGTAGGGCAAGAGAGAAAAAAAATCAAAATTAAGAGCAGGTGCCAATTGTAGACAGAAATTCCTCTCTATATAGATTGAGTCACATTTTAATTTTTTTTCAGCTCTCTCAAGTTTGCTCTTTGAAACAACCAAACAAGCTGTCAAATGCAAAAAAACCCACGCTATTCTCAGGCTTTGTTGTTTCTACAGAGACCAAGGAGGGTGAGGTGCCAGCAGAACACGAGGATGAAGCACCTCAGACTTGCTCCGTGCACAAACAGTGAGATCATGGCTGGGAGGAAGGTGAGGGTGAGTTGTGGGACAGAACATGGAAATCAAATGGCTTTACTGAGTGAACTTGCCAGTTCAAAGAAAAACAGCTGCAGAAATCACCCCAGTCTTGTTGGAAACAATACAAAGTTTAAAATTTTTATGTAACTTTAGTCAGGGGTTTTGTTTGCCTTTAAAGGAATTGAAGTTTATTTTCAAAGGACTGTTTCACTGCTCGTGGCCCGATGAGCTGAACATCTCAACAGACAGGAGGTAGCACAGAAAATACACAAAAGATAACAATCATTAATGAACATCAACTCCAGACATCACCCCTGGCATGGTCAGAGACACCTGGTCCAGGAAAAGATCAGTAAGAGGATGAAGAATGAGAACCTAATTAACATTGAAGGCAAAGGGATCAATAACCAATAGGAAACCAAATACTAAGAACTGCCTAACTTGGGACCAATGAACATTGAAACAATTAATTTCTGTGGGTTTTGTCTGTATAAGTATGTGAAAAATCTAGTAAAGATCACGTGTGACGGAATGGTTTTCTCTGCACAACCCAGGCAATGTGTGGATGAAATGATTTCTGTTGCACATCCTGGCCAGAATAACCTAATGCCTTGATTTTCCAGCGCTAAAAAATGTTGTTGGAGAGTTTTTGGTTTTCCCACAGTTGCAGTGGCAGTCTGACAACAGGCTGGACTGGCCTGAGGTGGGGCTGTGCACTCTGAACCTCAACAGACATCTGATGGTCCATTTGAGGAACAGTCTGGGGATACACTGGGGGTTTTAGGCAAAACCTGGTCCCCTTCAAGGCAGAGCCAGCCTTACTGTAGTTCATCAAATCTTGTACAGACTGGAAGGTTTGCAAGAAGGAGGCTTAGTGCTGTTGGTTTGAGAGTAAAGTTAGAGACTGCCATGAAAGGAAGAACAGCCAAAAAAAAAAAACAGGGCAGCTGCAAAACAGTGCTGGTTCAAGAAATATCAAAATAAAGCCCCATTTTTCTGGTTTTTTCTACACATCTGAACACCTTGTAAGCAGGTAGGGGTTAAGCCATCCAGTGTGCCCTGGAAAGGTCTGTTCTTATCCACCACAGTCTTGACAGAAAATAACAAAAAAATCCTTAAAAAAATAACAAAAAAACCCAAATCCCACAAAGCCAAGATGATCTTGTCCCATCAGAACCTTAATCAGAGCTGAACTCTCTCCTCAGTGACTTGTCTGATGTCACACAGCAAGTGTGGGGCAGACATGGGATCCCATGTCATGGCCAGCCCCTGAGGCTGGATTTCTTCATCTCAACAGCACTTTTCCCAGCCCACCACTAGACCTCACAAAATTACATGAAATTCCCTGGCATATCAAGATGCCAGTTAGTGAAAGCACAGCCCTTACCACCATGCCAGTGCCAGCTCCTGTATTTGCTCCCCAGTTCTGCTGTGGGACCACATTATCAAGGCTGGATGCTGATGGGCAATTGCCAGACTCCCTCTGGAGCACTCCCTTCGTGTGCCTTGATGGCTCCATGAGTTTAGGGCAGGAACACCATTAGTGCAGAGCAGCCCAGGCAGTCACGTACCTTTCACTGAGAGCTGGAAGAGCATTTTATCCCCTTCACAGACACACTCATAAACTCCAGCGTCCTGCTCGGCAGTGCTGCGGATTTTCAGGATGCGCCTCTTCCCCACAGTTTGGAGCTCGTATTTTTCACTGGCCTTGAGCTCCTTCCCATCTTTCGTCCACTTCACAGTGGCCTCTGCGTCTGAAAGCTCAGCCTGGAGTTTGGCTTCCTCCAGCAGCCGAGTGGAGACTTTTTCTACGTCTTTGCTCTTGTTGGTGAATCTCACTGCAGCTCCTGCCAGGACAAGAGGCTTTGTTATTTCGAGTTATATCGAGATAACTTATCCCTGATACAGGCCTGCTGTAGCCTGTGAGATCTCTGAAGGTATTAGATCCTGCTCCTGTCCTCACACTCCTGTCAATACTGAGTGGCTTTTTCCAGCTCAGAAAACTTGATCTGTTTTTATTGCCAGAGTCACTAAGAAAAAAAACCAACACATTTTTTTTCTATTGATAAATAATACTCTAAACATGCTTCTGCAGAGATCTTCTCCCAAAGCCAAACACATCCTTCCAGAATAAAAGATTCATTATGAATTCATTATGTTTTGCCTTGCAATGTGGTAGGTACAGATTTTACTGTTGTTTCATAGAGGAAAACTTGATCATAAGTCAAGTTCCAGGATACTAACTTGTATATCCCACACATGGCGGACTAAAAAAAATCTACAAGAAAAGCTTTGTTAGTAATTAATGCTCCTTTCCCTTTGAAAGGTTATTACAGTCAAAGAGGCTGGTCAATCCTGGAGCTGAAATGACCACTTTAGGGTGAATTAGTGGCAGATTTGGTGACAGAATCCCCTGACAGATGGTTGTGAATTTGACAGAAGTTCATGAGCTGATGTGAAGCAATCTAGTTCAGATACCACCAGCTGGCCAGATCAGCTCACTCTGAGCTATCCTGTGAGGTCATTACCAGGACGCACATTAATCACATGACAATTCCAGACGCTTCCCACAGACCAAGGAAAGCCTCCAGCCCCAGCTTTAACCCTCAGATCCCAGCAAGCACCCCTTGACTGGGAGAAGAAAGGACAGCAATGGCAATAAATACCTTTCACTCTCATCTTGGTGCTGGTCTCAACACCACTGGCAACAAATTTCACTTCTGCCCCATCATCTTTCTTGGTGACTTTCTTTATGACCAGGGTGTGAGTGGTTTGAGTTCTGTTAATGATGTAGGTCTCACTTTCCTGTAAGACTTTGCCATTCAGGTACCAAGTGCCGGAACATGTCTTGGTAAGGTCAACAGTGAAATGAGCGTCCCCTCCAGGTGCAACTTCAGCTGTTGTCAGGGGGTTTTTCACAGCCAGGACGGGTTCTACGGAAGAACAACATGTCTCTGAGAACAAGACTGTCATGCTGGAGGATATTTCATCTTAAGAACCAAATTGTCAGGCTAAACAAGACGTGAGAACAAATTCATGCAGCCATATACAATTCTCATGCCCTGAAGGACATGCATGGTTGGTCTAAAGGATTTGTTTCCTTCAGCTGCAGGTAACTGACCTCTGGAGTCCTGTTTTTGCAGGTCAAGAACAACAGGCATATTTTACTGATTTTTTAAATCCCTAAAACGTATAAAGACAGAAGCCAGAAAGACCCAGGTGCCCCTACAAGTGTGCTATTTATTGAACAGCTTGTATTATTCTTAGATTTCCAAAGGAGGGACTTCTGGATTTCCCTACAAGTCAGTTCTAGATATTCTAGGACAACACAGGTGTGTTTAGACAGCGAGGGACAAAGGTGATACAATCACAAGACACAGTATGATCAAAGTTTGTGTGGGTCTTCAGTATCTGTACAGATTTTTTTTCTAGTGCAGTGATTCAAAGGAAGAAGAAATCCCATGGCACCCAATGATTCTATGGGCACATTGGCACCCTAGAAAGAAAGCAAAACCCCTGTAATTCTCTTAGAAACTCTGAGATTAAAGAGAGACTGTCTAGAACTTGGTGTTTGTGATGTTATGATCACCCATACAGATTCTCTAGGTGCAAGAGCGATATCTCGAGTCTATATATTGAAATTTATATCATAAGGCCATCTCCATTTTTCTTTTCATTGCAGGTGCAGAAGAAACATTTACAGGTTTAAGGTCCATAGCAGAGAGCTCTGCCTCTCCCACAGCCTGATGTGGGGCACTGGAACATAAACACACCCACAGCTCTACCACAGAAACCCAACCACCATCACTGTGATGGTTTTGGACTTTTTCCTTCATCCCTTTGGTGGAGGTCAGTGGTTGACATGAGGCAGGACAACCAGCAGCAAAGGGAAAGAGGATTTGCTGGGCCATTGCTCTGTCCTCAAAGTCGTGGGAAACATTTTTAAAGCACCCACATGTCCGATCACCCCATTTTGTGCTGGTTTCGTGCTCACCAAGGTGCAAGCTCCCAGGGAATTCCAGGTAGGGGCTCTGTCCGTAGGCGTTGACCGCAGACACTCTGAACTGGTAGTCAGCCTCTTCTGACAGGTTGCTCACCGTGAGCTCGGGGACAGGGACGTGGGACTCGTGGCACCTCACCCAGGTGAAGCCGGTGAGTTTCTTGCGCTCCACGATATATCCATCGACTGGAATGGGCCGGTCCATCCTCGGAGGGGACCATGCCAGTGTCACTGAGGTTTCTGTTTTATTTTTCACCACAGGGTGAGCTGGGGGTTGAGTGGGAGGTTTTTTGGGAACTGCGCAAGGGAAAGAAACAAAACAAAACAGAGCAGTAAGTTCACGTCAGAGTGGAAAAGCTGAAAGGGATTACGCTGGACTAAAAGTTAAAAACTTTAGTTTTTAGAAAAGTTAAAACACTGATGTGAAATGAAAAAGCAAGAGAATGGATGGAAGATGCTTTTGGGGCTGCTTTACACAAAGATCACGGAACCATTATCATCCCAGATCAAGTCCAAACTTTAATGTTCAATACTTGTATTGCACAGCTAAATAAGTGTGATTTCCACACAATATTAAAACTGTCAACGCAGTCAGAGAGTCTTCAACAAACATTTTGTGGGCTTAAATCTTCAGTGCTGGATACAGACCCATACTACTGTCCTACAGAGCTCCTGGACAAAGCAGCTAACACACAGCTTCTTATTTTCACCCAGAAGATGGGTAAAACCATCAGCAAAGGTTGTTCAAATCTTTTAAAATTTATGGAGAGCTTGGCTTGTTGCACAGGCTTGGATGTTCTCTGCAGCTTCTTTCATCTGGGTATCTGTCCTGCTCCTGAATTTTTTGTCACAGAAACTGTGTTATAACTTTGTCTCCCAAGAGTGACATCATTTGGGATCTTTGTTTCACTAACTTATGCAGATCCAGCTGTGGGGTTGGGGAATTACCTTCAAAAGGAAATGACAAAGACATGTCCCCACCATGAGACCCTGCTATTGAGGAGATGTTGCTGTTTTACAGTACCTGAGGCCACAGACTTATTCCTACAGGTATATGTAATGAATATTTATTTTCACCCTTTTATTCCTCTTGGACCCTTTAGAGAAGGCTCAAGTCCCATCAGGATTATTCACTACGTGCTGCCACTGACATGGTCAAAAGGAATTATCTGATGTGCTCTAGTTACACCTCTTCTGACATGGCACAGGATCCATTTCATTTAATTTTGGCTATGTGAAAGGTGTCTGGGTTAAGTCAGTCAACCAGACTCCAGCTGTGATCCCATGAACAGCACACTCAGGAGCAATTAATCCAACTTAAAGAAGGTGTGGGAAATGGGTGAAACAATCACACAGTGCACATACTGAAGAATTTCTGACTGTAGATGGAGTTTGTTGATGAGCCTGAACTAAAAACCGAGTCTGGGGACAGCTGATCTCCTTTCTGCTTCAGTTTGCCCATCTTTAAAATGGGCATGGTAACAACGCAAGATGCCAAGTAATACACAAACATTGCCTGTATATTACAAAGGATATCTGAACAGGCACCACCAATCTCACCCAGCTAATTGAGAAAGATGTGGACATAGTACACAGGATTCTCCAAGCAGCAAATCCGATATGCACGAAGTGTAAAAATAGGAAATCTCAACGCGATACGCTTTTCCTTCCCTACATAAATAGTCACAGAAGTGTTTTGGGGTGCACGGTTACCAGCCTGTCAGTAACTGATGGTCACAGATAGATGTCAAAGGTCCAGTTAGGGTAACATTAAGCTGAGCGCTAAGCCCTGGAATGAGATCTCTTGACCTTGCCATCAGAAATGGTAATGCAATATTTTCTTCAGCAATACCTGTTTGTGGGAAGGCAGCTTCTTATAATTTCTGTTCCATGAATCAACATTTTCTTCATCATTTAAACAGCAGAGTCTGAGATCAAACTGTACTTTATTGTTCCCATTGCATAGGGAATTGGGTGTTACAGCTTTGCAAATACCTTAGAAACTGTCACAAAGCCAAATGTGACACCTCCCTCATTTTTTTCCTCATTGGCATTCCTTCATCAGAATGGCATTCCTTCATCAGAATGCCACAATTAAGTTTAGATAACACAGCAGTTACGTATCTTTTATTTAAGGACTCCTTTTTGCCATTGACCAATCGCATTGGTGGGAGAAAAGAAGCATTACTCTTCCCAAATTGTGACTGGATTGGATGGTTTGTTCATATATGAACCAGAACTGCAGCAGAGCCAGAAATCATATGTATTTTTGTCTTAAATAAAGCAGATTTTGCCTGGGAAATGCAGTGTCATCTAAATAATGCGAAATAAAATTAGGCAACTTCACCAAAATTTCATTTCAGGTCCAGCGCTGCTCTTGCCCAGAAAAACTGCAGATGCTCCATCCCTGGAAGCGTTCAAGGCCAGGCTGGACAAGAGAATCTTGATCTAATGGAAGGTGTCCCTGCCCATCACAGGAAGTGAAACGAGATGATCCCATCCAACCCAAGCCATTCCATGATTCTACAGATATTCGCTCTGTTTTGATCCCTCCAAACATCTCATAACACTCGCGGTCAGGCTATCAGCTTTTTGTGACAGACATGAAACCTTCAGCTGGTTTTGGACACCAAAATTATCATGGTGGCATTTGGAACAACAATGCTGCCACGGAGCAGCCGTGGGAAGACACAACACCAAGGCCAAATAAAAGAGAAGCTTACTGGTCACAGTGAACTGGGTAGAAGTCCTGCTTTCATCGGCCAGGAAGGCAATCTCACCAGCATCTTCCATCTTACACTCCCGGATGGTCATGGTGTGCTGTTTGCCAGAGTGAGTGATGGAGATTCGGTCGCTGGGTTTCACTTCTTCCTTGTTTTTCAGCCACCGGATGTTCTGGCAGTCGTTATCCAGCTCCACGCAGAAGGTGGCTGTGTCGTTGACGAAGACGGCAGTTTTCCGTGGAAGTTTTTTAATGATGTTCCCTTCAAATCACAAAATAATCACAGTCAGCAAATGGCAGATATTAAAAATTTCGGTGACACCGGACTGTCCAGACTGAAACAGGACTAGTCCACACCCAATTGAAACATTATAGACACCATGCAGACACCTGAAAATAAATTCCAAGGCTCTGAGTCACACAGAGCAGATGATCCCAAGGACTCATTCTGGCCTTCAAAGAGAAAAAAGCAAATCTTTTTTGACTGCAGTCACTCGGGTTTCTTGCCTACCAAGCAGAGCCAGCTGCTGGGTAAACACAAAATATACATGGCCTTGCCAAGAACAGATTTGACAGCTTTCATTGTCCACATAGGCTGGAAATTCAGTTTAAAACTTTGCTAAAGTAGGTCAGTCTTAAGGCAGACAGGTCTCTCTCCTCTGCCTTCGGGATTTTGCCTTCATTAAAGTCACCAGTAAGTCACATAACCAACATGGCAGGCACAGAAGTTACTTGAATTAATGAGAAAGACCCTGAAAGTCTTAGGTTTCTTCTTAGTGTCAACACAGAAATTCACATTGAATGAATTTTTGTCCTTTCCAAGTGACTGTGATTATCATCACTTATTAGGATAATCTCAAAGCTATAAGATGTGACTACTCACAGGAAAGACTGGACACAGCACCAGAGACCACCCCAAATGACCGATGGTGATTGGCTCCATCTCCAGAGCAGTCCCTGAGAGGTGAAAGAGGCTTTGCCCAGGCAGATCACCCAGAGCTGTTTAACGAACAGCAATGCTGAACTCCCTCCAGAAGTAACAGATCAGGCACAGACTTCACCACAAGATTCAAGACCTGATTCTCTGCTAATCCTCCTCCTTGACCTCTCTGCCCTCAGCGGTGCCCCCATCCCACAGCCCCCACCTTGCTCTCTCCAATCCCCTCCCAGGGCAGGCACAAGACTCCCCCAGGAAGGCTCTGCCTCCTTTCCCTCCGGAGAGCTCCACCTGGCTCAGTCACTCTCTTTTGGATGGAACATACCATTATAGCACGAACAAGTGAAAAAAATACCAGCCGTCCTACCAGGGCCAAACACACAGGGCTTGGCTGCTCCAGACCTAACAGAAGGTGCAACAGAAAGATGCCAGTCTGAACTCTCCCATGTCCCTGGACTAAATTTTCCCTCCTGCATCCACCTCTGTGCACTTCCAGCTCTTTACTGGTGGTACAAAAAGGAATTTACATGAGGATGCACATCACCCGGCTGTCCTGGAGTAATTTATATATGAAGAATTCCTGGTTTCACTGGGAGTATAATCAAGCTTCAAATGAGTCAGGACAAGATTAATCCTGTAGCTGTGACAGTATCCAGTGCCGACAGCTCTGGGGTTTGTGTCTACTCACTGAGAGACACCCATACCATACCCATCTACACCTACTCCCACTTCAGTCTGAACCACTGGACTCAGGACACTTGGACATGGCCATCCACACGTTGTCCTTTCCTTGTCCCCTTTCCAAACTCCAGAGAACAGCTCCAGCTGCCAGGGATCTGGAGCACGGATGTGTTCTCCAATCTAAACCATCCTGGTGCTGACTGCAGCCTGCACCACACATCTGGCCACAAACCACAGCTGCTACACCCCCTTCCCATTGCGGTCAGCACCAGTCCCAGACAAGATTCACCACTGTTGCTGGACACTGGACAAGATGAGAGTGACAGTTCCAGGGGATACATCTGATGCTTGGGGTCATGTTAAGGAAAGTCTACAGGGCCAGGCTACAGCTCAAGGTTTCAGCATGGGATCCCACTGAGTGACATCCTGAGCAGCAACACAGCCTGTCCCTGCTGTGTGGCCCTGTGTCCAGAGACACCCTGGCAGGAGCCCCAGGGACCCACTGACCACATTCTCACACCATAAGGGACTCTGCTCCTCTTCAGTGCACACATGGAGGGGGTAAAAGCTGCTCACAAGGTCGAGTCTGAAGTCTCACATGTGAATCTCACACTTTTGGCCAATCTGAAATGCCAAGAGCCTTTCTCACCTTGGACAGACAGCTCTGCGATGGTCCTGCTGCCTTCCTTCATCTCACAGATGTAAACAGCATCATCGTCCGTGGTGACGTTCTGGACGGTGAGCCGGCGGTAGGTGCCCTCCTCCTCGATGTTGTACTTCTTGCTCTGCTGGAGCTTGGTCTCCTCCTTGAACCAAGCTGTCTCTGTCCCAGGAACAGGCACTTCACACTGGAAGGTGGCAGATTCCTTCTCCCTCACTTCAAGATCCTTCAGTTTTGCCTTGAAGGGTATGGAGGGTTCTTAAGAAGGTAAAAACAGAAAGGAGAAACAGGAGTTTATGATGAGAGTAGGTTTAGATGGGAATTTAGGAAGAAATGCTTCACTGTGAGGGTGGTGAGGCTCTGGCACAACTTGTCCAGAGAAGTTGTGGCCGCCCCACCCCTGGAAGTGTTCAAGACCAGGATGGAGCAAAACCTTTCAAAGCAATCCTGCTAGAATTGGGTCAGTAACAACCAAGCTGGTCACGGGCAGCAATTCCAGGTGAGAGTGAGCAGCTGAGCCAGTCAACTGATGCAAGAACCAATATTTTAAGGGTCTTACAGCAGAAATAAGCTCAGCAGAGTGATCTGAAAGGGCACAGAGAGCTGAGAGGTGGCTGTGCACAGGTCAGGTGTGGGGAAAAGCACAAATGGAGGAGTTTTCTGTTCTCCCCACCAGCACCAAAGGCTCTGTATCAGCTTTTGTCAATGGCAATAAAAGAACTAGAGAATGAGCCCGAGTCTCCCAGCTGCCTCAGCCCTCCTCCAGCAGTGGGGCTGCAGTGCTCTGGCTTAGGGCCAAACCCAAGCATAGATCAAACACACGAAGCAGCTGCATGATAGTGAGGGAAGTCATTTTATGAACTGAACAATGTCGAATTCCAGTGACAGCTGCGCTGTGACATCACCCTGGTACCTCAGCCCTAAAGTGGAGAAAGGGGAGCTGGACTGAAGAGGACAGCCGGCGGTCAGGGCCACGGGACTGGTGCCACAGTCATGTCCCACACTTGGATTAGCCAGTGCTGATACATTGCTCATGCTTCGTGAGAGATCATGCCTTGATACGTACCTTCACCTTCCAATTACAGCTGTGCCAGCTCCCAGCTGGTTTTTGTGACTCCATCCTGCCTCACCACCCTCACAGTAAAGAATTTCTTCCTAATATCTGATATAAACCTCCCCTCTTTCAGTTTAAATAAGATACCAAACCCTAGAGTCTTGACGGGACACCAGGAAGGAGCAATGCTATGGACTACCTTGGTTGTTATCCTGAGTTTAAAACCTGACTGAGTACCCATACAATATGTCCAGGAACAGGAAGGTGACACTAACTCGCCATGTCAACTGGTCATTTTTAAAAAAAATTATTTGCCTAAATACGTCTCAGTTTAAGGCAAGTCAAAGTCTTGCCTTGAAGAGCCTTCAGCTGTGGCTACACAGATCTGCTCTGCCCACACTCCAGATGGTGATTACCCTTTTTTCTTTTCTTCCTGAATTTTTTTCAGGGTTAGATTAGATATTATGATGAAATTCTTTATTCTGAGGGTGGGGAGGCCCTGGCACAGGTTGCCCAGAGAAGCTGTGGCTGCCCCTGGATCCCTGGAAGTGTCCAAGGCCAGGTTGGATGGGGCTTGGAGCAGCCTGGGATAGTGGAAGGTGTTCCTGCCCATGGCAGGGGTTGGAAAGAGATGAGGTTTAAGGTCTCTTCCAGCCCAAACCTTTCTGGGATTCTGTGAGGCCAAGAAAGCTCTGATCAGGATGCAGCCCTCTGGCAGGAGGGAGGCTGGAGCTGACACTGGGAGCACGCAGACCTGCACAAGGGCCAAAAAGAAACACAAGCTGCACCTGAGAAGCACACAAGTGTACTCCCATACTTGGAGCAGCTGGCCATATCATTAACCCCTCTCCCTCTACAGGCACTAAGCAGCACCTAAAGTGAAAAAAAAAAAAACAAAAACCCAAAAAAAAAGCTATTCCAGGAAAAAGCTCTTAAACGTCCAAGCACAGAAGGGTTGGTCGGCTCTTACAAACGCGTTGCAGTAACAGCACTGCTCTCCCAGCCAGGGAAAGGCAGTACAAGGCTATCTTTGGCAGCTTGGGGTCACAGATATCCTCTGAAAACAACTCTGCTTTCGTCCTACTGACATGTGCACACACGTCTTATCTCCCTCTGAATGGAGCTTCGGAGGGACAGCAGCTGATAAACTGAATTGGAGCATGGGATGAACCCAGCCCACTGCTTTTGGAGATGTCAGAGTGGTTCCAAAACCCACCAGCTTCCTCGTCCTCATGAGCATATCTTCGTGCTCTTTACGAGGTCTAGAATGTGCCTGGTCAGGCAGAGGGGGTTGATTTGGGTCAGGGGACCACAGAAGGACCCCAGGTCTCCTGAGAGCAGGCATCTCAAATCATCTGGCCTAGACCCTTGCCCAGGTCAGAGGCATGCAAATAAGATAAGAGAGAAAATAAGAGAGCTGCCAAAACCTGCCCACCTCAGAAAAATGTGAGAGAGGCCCACCAGCAGAGCAAAACCCTGAGGGAGCACAGAGCAAGAGCAGCTCATGGAATTAGCAGGAAACTGCAAGAACTTAGATCAGAGATTAATTTTGCTGCTTATCCTGAGGAGATATTTCTCCAGACTGTCATAGGCTTTTTTGTTTGGTCTATAGCAAGCAAACTGGCAAGGAGATGATGTTATTTTTAAAAAGCAAGTCCTGCTAACACATATTTTGCTAAGAATAGGTGCAGCCTGCAAAGAAGCCCAATGTTTTCTTAACCTTCTCAAGGCACATCTGTCCTCTGGACCTCACTCTCTCACTTGCCTACCTTTCCACTTTCTTATTGCTGGAATTCTCACATTTATTGTTCCACAGGCAAGTTTTCCCTCTGCCTAATGAAAATGATCCAGGAAATGTAAGAATATGGAAAATCCTTCCAGAAAGAGCTGGCTAAAGGTGGATGGACAAGCTTCCACCATCCTGTGCCTCTGATCTTCCTAGTTACTGCGCTTTCCAAATTTCTTTTCCACCTCCTCATTTCTCAAGTTGCAGTTCTCTTTCAGATCTCCAGTGGGACTGTCATAACAGTGACCATCCAAAATCACATCTGGTCAGAGGGAGAATAAAGTGGCCTCAGCACAAGGGTGTTTTACGCATCTCTATCCAGTTTGGCTTGCAACCTTTAACCTTCTCACCCAGTATCTGGTTGCTTTATTCAGGGACTCCAGTGAACATCGCTTGGCCCAGGATGGAGACCTGAATTCTGTTCTCACCAACTTTACACATGGCCTAGGGAAATCTCCAAAACCTTCAGGAAATCCAAGCTGGTTGTTCGTGTTCCTCCCATCCTCCCCACTCCTTGGTTTGTTAAAAGGTTATTCTTGGGAAAAATTTCCCAACTCTTTCCACAGCTCACATCTCAGTGTACGGATTGTGATTTTATCCCCGTTCCAGACACATTTCTGAATCTAATCAAGCTTCAGTTTTCCTTATTTGGGAGAGTGATTTCTCTGCCCTGTAGCCTCTCCTTTGAGATTCAAGTCTGATTCACTAAATCTCATTTAGGAACAGCTCAAAAAACGTTTTTTTTTCCAGCTCAATGATCTTTAAGGCACAGGCTTAGCAAAGTGTTCACAAATATTGGGTCCTTAGGTCCTCAGGATCTAGACTGACAGAGTATAGGAGGCTTTCTGTGGATGTCCCATCCCTGGAAATGTTCAAGGCCAGGTTGGACAGAGCCCTGAGCAACCTGATCCAGTGAGTGGCACCCCTGCCCATGGCAGGGGGCTGGAACCAGACGTCCTTTTAGGTCCCTCCCAGCCCAAACCATTCTGATTCTATAATTCTGAGGGTGGCTGCTTGGAGAATTCAACCTCTCCCTACATGACTGAGCAAAGAGAACTTTGCATGGCAAGATGCTCTCCCTCCCTAAGCCCGATAGCAGAGGAGCCAATGGCATCACCAGTGACATAAAACAACAGAATTAAAAGCTCTTTTCACTGCTGCATCGTTCTGACCTGTCTTGGGAGGGCTGAGAAGAACTTCTGGTGACACAAAGGAGAGTCATTTATCAGGGCCTAATAATAACCAACACACGTAGATTTTCCATGGCAGACTTGGCCTGGACAGGGAGCCAAACATGGTACAAAGTAACAAAGAAACAATCCATAAACATTTCCACTTCAGCCTCCTGACTCACAGGCAGCTCTGGACAACAGACACGGATCAATAACCTTTTCCCATGGTGCTTGCTCCCAGACTGGCTGCTTCCCTTGCTTTCCCCACCTCCTTTGGAAGGGGTTGCGGCCAAGAGAGCAATCAGATAAGCACAGGCAGAGCAGGGGGTGTTTGTTTTTGCAAGGTGTTGGGTGAGCAACTGAGCTTGATCTATCCTCAAAGTGATCACCCACCCAAGGGCCAGGATTGATCTTCTGCTCTGAGTCCCAGCTCATGAGGCAATCACAGCTTTATGGAACAGGACAAATGCCCCTCCCCACGCCACCCAGCACCTCCAAGGGACAGCAAGGGGTGGGACAGGTGCCCCTGAGTTCCACGGATCAGGTGTCACTGATGGACACAGGGACTGAGCCACTGATGGGAAAGACTCTGAGCGTAAAAGGGGAGGCCCAAAAAAGGGAAAAGAGAAAATCAAATAAAACCAGAGAGACTTAAAGACAAGTATGAAGTACAGATCATTCCTGCTTATTTGGATTTCTAATTTATTTTGCTGCCAGTGAAAAAAACATCAATTTTACCACTTGAGTGGCAAAATCTTTTGTTTCTGACAGCTCACTTACAGGTGACACCTGGGCTGCAAACTGCCTGCTGTCCCCTTGCCAAATGGGAGAGCAGCTGGAAAATTTCGAGCTTCCTGGATTGTTCAAGGCCAGGTTGAACAGGGTTTGGAGCAACCTGTTTTGGTGGAAGGTGTCCTTGCCCATGGCAGGAGGTTGGAATGAGATGATCTTTAGGATCTCTTCTGATTCAAACCATTCTGGGATTCTATAAAAACTGTGTGTCACACTTTTGTTGTCATTCTGAAGAACTTGGTCTGACCTTTACCAGTCTGCAGTGACCCTCTGAAGGCAAGCTCCTCACCACTGACTATGGCAAACAAAGGCAACCTGGACCTGGCAGATTTTCTCAGAGCATTCAAGGAACACAGACTATCTAGCAACACAAACTGGGAAAAGACTGAAGAGCCTGGCAAGAACAAGGCTGCTGGTGGGTCACTGTACAGGAAAACCGAGCTGGACTGTAATTAGAGTTGGAGTAGGTCTCCCAGGGGATCCAAGGCAGCCTGACACACTCATCCTGTAGGGAGGGGTTTCCACTACTACTGCTAATGGCACGTCTGAGTAAACCCCGTGGTGAACACAAACCCAGATGTGATTAAAGCCTGGAGGGTGAGACGGGGCATTGGCAGTCATTGACCCAGAGCATGGGAACAGATCTCTTACATCACTGTAAAGCCAGGACTGACGGGAGCTGTAGGGATCTGGTGCATCCCAGCTACTCCACAACCAGCCAGTTCTATATCATCCACCCCTGCCTGGCACCTCTTTAGTGCCCTTCCCAGAAGCCACCAACGATGGGACTTCTCTCCCCAAGTCACCAATTCGAGTGCACAAGCCCCTTTCCACCTGGAGAGCCTTATTCACATCTAACCACGCTTCCCTGCAGCAGTTTGGAGGCAGCAGTTTTGTTCAAACCTCCACCCCAATTCAGGGGTGTCTCTTTGCAGGCACACCCACCCTGGTGAGAACCACAAACACCCACCTTTGACAGTGACGAGCACAGAGCTGTAGGTCTGCCCCGCCAAGTTGGAGGCCGTGCAGGTGTACAGCCCGTTGTCTGTCTGCTTGCAGAAGAGGATCTTCAGCACAAAGTTCTCCTGGTCATCCTCATAGATGACGTGCCGCCGGCCTTCCAAGATGACCTCGTTGTCCTTCTTCCACACAATCACGGGCTTGGGCTCGCCTGTCACGTAGCAGCTCAGTTTGGCGTGCTTCCCCTCCGTCACGCTGCACATGCGTGTCAGCGCCCCGAAAGTGGCGTTGCGGGCTCCTTTGGTCAGTCCCGCTGCCCGCTCATAGTCCTGGGACAGGCTGTAGCCGATGCTGGACAACCCCTCTACCGCGGAGTACGACTGGGCAGAAGCCGAGTCAAGAGTCCTGTGGGAGATGTCCATCTTCCTGATCTCCTCCCGCCTCTTCTGCAGGTGGGACAGCAAGGAGGCCGTCTTGCCGCAGCTGGCATCGAAGTTGCTGCTGCCTGGGTTGGAGGAGCCATGCGTTTCCACCACCAGCGCGGCCGAGGCGCTGGCGGAGCCGATGAGGTTCTCTGCCCGGCAGGTGTAGGTGCCACTGTCCCCCAGCTGGGCACACTGGATGGTGAGAGCGTTTGACTCCCCAGCAGACTCAATTTGGAAGCGTCCAGCATCTGCCTTGTTCCTCAGGTATCTCCCGTCCTTCTCCCAGTTCACCGAGAGGGGAGGGCTACCCTGGACTTTGCATTTGAACATGGCGTCTTCTCCCAAGGTTACTTTGATGCTGGAAGGTTTCTGGATGAAGTAAGGAGCTGACTCCGTGACTGTGGTCTCCTCTCCCACTTTGATGCTGACAGCAGCAAAAGCCTCCCCGATGGTGTTCTTGGCCCGGCAGATGTACTGGCCACTGTCCTCCAGGTTCAGGTCATAGATGGTTAGCCGATACAAATCCCCGTCCTCTGTGGTTTTAAACCTTCCCCCAGACTGGACTGGAAGTTTATCCTTTTCCCAGCTCACCACTGGGATGGGGTTTCCAATGATCTGGCAGCTCAGGGTGGCATCCTTCCCTACAGACACCATAAACGCCTTGGGCCGGGTCAGGAAGCGCGGGACCCCGCTGAGTGAGCTGTAATCCATCCTGGCTTCCTTCCTAAAGGGGGACAGAAAGCAAAAACGTCAGGAGAGAGCAGAAGGTGCAGCCAAAGAATTGTTGCACTCCTGTGGTGTCAGGATGTTTGTCACCTGGAACCCCCATGATTTCAATGCCAGTCTCATCATGGGTGAGAAAGCCTTGGAATATTTTTTGAAGATTTCTTATGTTTGAGGTTAATAAGCTGCTGAATAAGGTAGCTCTCTTCCCCACAGAGCCACTGGGCAAAACAGAATTCCTTGGGCTGCTCATACAGAGGGAACATGATGGTGCCTTTCATCTGTGGCACTCAGAAAGTGACCTGCACTAAAACTGTGTGGCAGATGGGCTGGTTCTGCAACCACAGGGAAACCAATGGACGCTAAATTCTGAGAGATGTGTCTGCCCACCAAGATATTTCCTCCATCACAGAAGCACAGAATGGTTTGTGTTGGAGGGACCTTAAAGATCATCTCATTCCAACCCCCCGCCGTGGGCAGGGAGTAACCTCCTAGACCAGGTTTTCCAAGAAGATTTGAGTGCACCATTTCTCTTCAAGCTGTTTAATCTCTTTGGCCTCATGATGCCAGACCCCTCTGTCCTGGCTGCTCCTGTCTGAGCCGTAGGAATGGTCGTACTCCAGATGAGCACATCCCTGCTTTTTCACCTTCAAAGTGCTGCACAAAGCAGAAGGACCAAGGCTCTGGGTGCTGTAACTCAGAAAGGAAATAAAACCCAGTCACTAAGACAGAAATATCCTCCTTAATCCTACAGCAGTTTGGCTTCCCTGCTGGCCACACATCCACCCACTCTCTCACCCAATGGCAGGTGCTCTCACCATCTCCCCCTCTGCTCCAGCAGAAGTCAATAGGAGCAGGCCAAAACCCTGCTTTAATTTCTTAAATCACCACTTTTCCATCCTCCTCCAGCTCCTGTTAGTGCATTTATGTTAATGTGAAATCACTGATGGCATCAGGGAGTGAGGGTTGGATCGACCTGCTGCATGACCTTGGGAAAAAATCACTTGTTTTCCCAATCTCTTGGCTCACCTCCCACTTCTTCATATCAAGACAGGGATGGGCTCACAAATAATTATGTGCACAGTGTATATATGACAATGTACTTGCTGAGGTAAATGGCAAATTATGCATGAGAATTAATAACAAATTACCATTTCCTTTCCATTTATGCTGCTGGAGAATGAAAAACATGAGTTACCATTAAATCCCCATACTAGAAAAGGGGTAGCACAAAAATACAAAATGGTATTTGTTATGAGAGCTCAAGAAACTTTTGGACGACACTCTCAGGCACAGCAGGGGATCCTTGGGGTTGTCCTGAGCAAGGCCAGGAGTTGGACTCAATGGTCTTTGTGGGTCCCTTCCACTCAGGATATTCTATGATTTTGTGATCGTTATTATCATTGAAGAAGGTATCACTGAGCCAAACTTTAAACTTCATCCAGTTCACAGATCTAAGGCCAAATCAAACGTAATCTCTCTATATTTAACAGGAAAAATACACCATGTCCTGGCCTATGCTGTGTCTCCCACCCCAAAGAACACATGAAAGATAAGAAGCAGTCACAGACTTTTCCCTTTAGATGAGATCGATCCTTTCTAAACTAATTCAATTTGGGTTGCTTTTGTTTCCTGGTATTGAGCAAATTCCATCACTCTACCACAAATCTTTAGAAATTAAAGAAACAGGTTGCAAATACTAAATCTGGGAGGGGGGGAAAAAGCAGTAATGGGGAAAATTTACTTTTAATAAATGCTAAGAGGATAAAGAATGATTGACTTGCATAAGGGCTAAGACCAACTCACTTTCTGTTAAGTGGCCACCTTCAGTACAGATCTCTTTTTCTCTTCGTCTCAAACTGGTCTAGAAATCTGTGAATTAGTTTGAACTTCTTTGGTTCCTCTTATTACCTTCAACCTCTGCCCTCAGCCGAGCTTTAAAATGCATTTTTCCATAAACGCTTGTGCAGCTGCAAGCAGAGAAGCTGCACGAATGGTTAGAAGGGGCAGATACGAGCCTGGGGCTTGAGCCAAAGTACACTGAAGTCAGTGGAAATTTCCACTGAAGTCAACTGGTTGAGAATCAGAGTCTTCTGCTCATTTGGGGAAGGACCATTTCAATGTTCAGAAGGAGATGCTGAGGTTCAGCTCCACTCTGGAAAGCCCAGCAGAACCATTCACTGCATTAACAACAAGTTAACAGTCAGAACACAGACTCAGAGCTCAAGTCCTAATATTTCCCAGCCATTAGCTTGAATTTCAGGCTCCACCATGCCATCAAAGCACTTGGATTCACCTTCAGAGGACACTGCCACTCCTCACCCTTCCTGGGTTCCTGTTGTCTCTGACTGATGCATCACTCACTCATTTCCAGCTTCATAGTGTCAAAAAGAGCAGAAAAATAGAGTTGCTTCAATTCTCCATCAAACTGGGGTCTGCATAACATGGAGAAGTGCCCGGAGCACTGAGGTGGCTACAGAGACATGAGAGGAGCTGTTGGGAACCAGCCAGGGACCTCCCAGCAACCAGTGGCTTCCCTCAACCCACCCGTGAGCTGTTTCCACCACCTGGGCCCCAGGACACTTTTCCATGCCTGGAGGAGAGCTCTGCTCTGTTGGAGCACGGTGAGGGCTCTCAAAGCCTGGCTCTTACAAGAGCAGGAATGCTGCTCACTTCCTAAAGTGCATCCTTCTCTCCCTGTCCTTCCATGCTAAGCTGTGCCCAAACAAGCACACCCCAGCTGCTCCCTGGTACCTCTGACAGTCAGGAACAGCCGAAAACCAGGGAAGATCCTGCACCAGATGCCTGTTGATTTTGCTCCTGAACCAACTGGGTGCAGCAAATCCACCCAAGATGCTCTTTCCCAGTGACCTCAAGGTCCAGCCTCCCTCTTCCACGGCTCCCAAACACTCATCTGGTGTTTGCAACTCATTTCTCTCCATCATCTAGTACATGATCCTGTGCCCACAGACCTCCTAGAGCAGGGTGAAAACCCCACATCCCCTGCACCTCACCCAGCTTTCTCCGTGTGCCCTCACGCTCTAAGGTTTTTACACCATTATGAACAGCCAGGATGCCAGAAGAAAATCCAGGGATCAGTGAGAAGAGCCCATGCTCATCATTAGTTTAGATCTTTTTCAAACATGGAAAGAAAAACAGGGTTTATTCCTTGCTCTGCCACTGGCTTACTTTCACAATTACAAGAAAGACACTCTGTATCTTTATTCCCCATCTGAAAAAGGGGGAGAAACTTGTTCTATGGGTGTAGAGAGCACGAAATCCTAACCTGCAGCAAGGATGAGGCTGTGTAAGTATCTAATACATCTAACAGGTTAGACAGGCTGCACGAGATAAATTACATTTCAGAATTTCAAATGGGATAAAATGCATCACACTGGATTATGATGATAAATAGATTTAGGAGCAAGGAGAGGACAGTGAACATACTGAAAGGGCAAGATCTAATATTTCTACTGTGTAACTTGTCAATCAACTTATTCAACAATTACTCTGATTTAGATTATCTACATGTTCATCCAAACTTTAGGAAAAAAAAAAACAACAGTAACTCTGAAACTTAAAAAAAAAAAAAAAAGCAACTCTCTGCAAATGCCAGAGCAGCTCCCTTGGAAGTGACAGCACCAGCAACAAAGCATGAATAAACCTAGTCAATGCAAATGCCCTTTCCAATAAATCTCAGACATTTGCCAGTGTCATATTTCCCCATGTAACCCCTCTGTGATTAATCATTTGCAGCAGAGATCACATTCCCATCTGCGGTATTTCTGAGCACGCCGAAGGCAAGCTGGCAGCACTTGTGATTCTGCTTATGTCTTTATTCATTCGGATTTTCCCTGGTTTGTGTTTGGGGAAAGAGGCAGAACTGCACAGAGCTATCAGATAAGGCAAATAAATCACTGTCCTGGAGCCAACACTGGGCCATGCAGCTGGTCCAGGCCTCCTGCCCACTCCTGTCCCACCACTGCCTGTGTGTGCCCAGCACCTGCTTCCCATGGAGAAGGGAACGAGTCCCTTGCAGTGGGAACAACCACAGACTTGTCCAGTTCCTGCTGGAGTACTCAGATGTGGAACTCATCAGCAGGTGGAGAACCCTGATGGAGGTGCCACAGAATCCCAGAATGGTTTGGGTCAGAAGGGATCTTAAAGGACATCCAGTTTCACCCCCTGCCGTGGACAGGGACACCTCCCACTATCCCAGGCTGCTCCAAGCCCCATCCAGCCTGGCCTTGGACACTTCCAGGGATCCAGGGGCAGCCACAGCTGCTCTGGGCACCCTGTGCCAGGGCCTCCCCACCCTCACAGGGAAGAATTTCTTCCCAATATCCCACCTAACCCTACCCTCTGCCAGTGGGAACCCATTCCCTGTGTTCTGTCACTTCATCCCTTATCCCAAGGCCCTCTCCAGCTCTCCTGGAGTCCCTTTAGGCCCTGGAAGGAGCTTCTCAGGTCTCACCAGAGCCTTTTCTTCTCTTGACTGGACACCTCCTACTTTCCCAGATGTTCCATCCCAACCTCCTGGGATTCACTGCACTGTGGTGGCTGATGGGTTGGTTTCACACTGCTTCATCAATGCTGATCTGCACCTGGAAAGGCTTCAACAACCTCTGAGAAGTCAGAGGTCCTCCCCATGGCAAATTGTCACCCAAGCTGTCAGCAGCCTGTGATGAAGCTCTTTGTGTGAGAGAGGACAGCGGGAACAGATTATTCTCTGTCCAAGCCTTTGCATCCAAGGACTAGAAAGAGAATCCTGTCCACCAGGACTCAGGGCAAAGAGCAAAAAGCACTATAAAATACATCTCATAAAATATTCCCAAGATAAAGGCGGCCATGAGTAGCACAATTGCAAAATTGGAGACTTTGGGGACATAATTAAACCTGGGATCACCAAGATCCAAACACAGGTTAGAAGCAAAGAGGTTCTCTCAACACCACATTTAGGTCCACCATGTCCCTGTTTGCTCATTTACTCAATCCTCTTTTACCCTTTCTTTGCCCAAGTCAAAAATATATTGATTTGAGGTATTTTTCTTTCCTTTGGAGTTTATGCTTCCTGAACTTCCCCTGCAATGCTAAATTCTAATCCTTTCACTCCTTTTCCTGACAGGAAAGGCAGGATTTACAGGGAACCTCCTGTCTCTGAATCCTGAGCCTTCAAAGAACATCCCTGGAACAGAAGCTTCAGATAAAAATCAAGGCAGCACTGGTATTACCATAGTTTACATGATTTATCTGCTTGTACTGTTCCATCTAAAAACATCAGGAAATGGAATCTGTGGGTGGGAAGGGAAGTCGATGAGTTGTCAAATGGGAAGTTGGGGTTTCCTTTGATGTTTAAAATCCTGCCGAGGGAAAACAGCAGTAACCCAGCTGCCCTCTCGCTTCCAGCAGCCTCCCGGGGAACAGACAACTTTGGGATAGCACAAGTGTTCGGTGTCAGCTGTGGGCTGGGTGACATCAGCCGGGCTCTGGTGGGTGCCTGAGAGCCGTCACACCAGACAGGGAGCTCTGAGGGTGAAATGCACACCAGCACACCCAGTGCTCCCTGCCCATTACATCCCTAAATCGGGGCTCTGCGCGGGTTTGCGCCAGCGCTCTAATCCAGGGAGGCAGGATTTATTCCGTTCCACCGGAGCAGGAACGGTGCCTGTGGCTGAGGAGCTGGGCTCAGGGCTTAGCTTGGGCTACTCTGAATTCCACTTCACTGAGGGAGAAGCGATTTTGGCATGTCCAAAGGTCACTGGACGAGCAGATGGGAGAGGTTTCTGCTGTGGATTAGTCACTGGAGACGTCGGACACAGAGAACCTGCAGCACACAAAGCCTTTTGCAAGGGGCTTCTAACTCATCTCAGAGTAAGGCTTGTCTGCATTCCCTCCCATCCACGGCCTCCATCCTCAGCCAAAATCCACAGGAGATGCTGAGGGAAAGTTCATGGCAGGTCAGAGGCTGGCACGGTGTTAAACATGGTGAGCAGCCCTCAGGGAAAAGGAGAAGCTCAAGACAATTCTGACCTTCAGGGTGGGGCTGAATATGCACCAAGTGCCTCGGGAGGGACCTGCATCCCCTCATGCTCCCACTATTAATCCCTTATCAATAACCTGGATGTTTCCAATGACTGGTAGCAAACAAGGGTTCAACTGTTTAGAAAATTCCAACAAGGAACAAGAACAAATCACATGGTTTGTGCAATGGGCAGGAAGGTCAGATCACCTTCCAGCCACGTTAGCAGCACACACTTCATAAAAACCACGAGAGATTCAAGCCACTTAGATGATTTATGTGGTTAAAACACTTCTCTTTCCTCTCTGCAGAGACAGACCTATCTTTTAAAACTCATCCCAATTTCAATTACCGGGCCAGAAACCATTTTCCATCAACACATCAAGAGCTCCAAGAAACTCCGTGCAGGGAAGGGATTTCATCCTCCTTGGGTTTTACTGCACCAAGGGGCTTCACTTCACATTCTGCCCTTGATGGAGCTACAAAACCATCCCTGAAACTTCCAGAGGGCTAGAACTGCACAGAGCACCCCCTCAAGACTCCATGGCAGCCACAGAGCCACCCCTCAAGACTCCATGGCAGCCACTTTTCCTTGTATTTTTCTGAGCCTCCCAAGGCTGCTCTGGCAATAGCAGAAGGCCAAAGCACCAGGGAGGTCTGGGGCACACTGTGGTGCTCACTCCTGTTCTGTGGGGATGAGAAAAAAGGAGACAAATGGAGAGAAAAGACATACATTCTGGGGTTTCCACCCAGGGGACAGAAAAGGAGCAATGTAAATCCAGAAATTTCATCACAAATTTCACCCAGCTGGATTTTGCTTTATACACAGCTCTGGAGAGAAGCATCTGTGGCAGAATCCCAGAAAAAACAGTCTTGCAAAGCTAGAAATGCTCCTGTTCTAGCACATGTGATTTCCTACATGAGGAAGTTGCGGGATCACAGCTCCCATATGGACAAAGAATTCCTTTGGTGACAATCAGCCGCAGCTCCGACCTAAGCCCTTGTATTTTAACAAGTGGACGTCATTGTCATTACAGTCACTCCACCCCATTGAGCTGTAGGGCCCAAAATAGCCTCAGCTGTCGAGCTCCATCTCTCCCCATCTCCCCTCAGAGCCATTTGGAGAAGTGGGAGGAGGGTGGGGGGTTGCAGAGTGAATCTGTATTGACACCAGAGAGGAGCTCAGAGGGAAAAAAAGTCCTGGCCAAAGAGAAAAGCTGCACTGAGATTATGCCCTGGCAATAAAACTTTTCAAAATGTTCCTTTCTGCCACCTCTCCATATGTTTTCCACACTCTTCATGCCCGGTGCTGTCTCAAACTTGGGGACAAAGTGTATCAAGTTGAGTCAATGGCTCTAAATCTGATTTTCTTCACTTTTCTCCTTTCCTCTGCAGGCTGATCTTTGCTCAAAAGTAATTAATCAGAACAATCCACATTTGGCTCAGAGAAAAGGAAGGATGGATTTAATACCTGCACCATCAGCTCCATCCCAAAATATGTTTCATAAAGCAAAACATCCTCCAGCGCGACACAGAACAACCTCACCCCTCCCTCAGCTACCAACCTTCTCCACTTCCTGCTGGACATCAGCGTCCCCAAAAATCCACCTCTCCTTAGCTGAAGGTTTTGGTCTTACCTGGAGTCTTGGCTGAGTCTGAGGAGGACAAAGCTCTGGGCAGGGGAAGAAAAAGCCGATTCCTACTGAGATGAAAGGAGGGGGAAGAGGGAAGAGGGGAACAGAGGACATGGGGAGACCATGTTGGCTTGGGTTTTCCCCCCCCCTTTCCCCTCCAGGAAAATAAAACAGAAACCCCAGCGATGGCAGGGACGTGCGGCAGAAGGTCCCCCCAAGTCCCCCGGCAGTGGCTCTGCTGCCCAGGGTTAGGCTGTGCCACCTCCCCTCCCCACCCTCCTCTGGGTTGTCCTCCTCCAGTCAAATCGCTGACGTGCTCCGCTTTCCCTCTGCAGCCCAGCTCCAAAATAGCTCTGGGTGTCATTTACCGGGGAGATTAAATTTCCTGCAGGACAGAGGCGAAAGGGCAGCGTTTTAGGGACTCACTGGGACAGCCCAGCAACAGGAGGGGGCAAAAACCCCATCAGAAGTGTGTGTTTGGGTGGTGTGGGGGACAGGCTGCGGGGACAAGGTGGGTCAGAACCGTCCCCTCAAGGGTCCATCCCAAAGCCAAGTGCTAAATGTGACGTGAGGACTCGGGAACGGGCAGCTGCCGGCTTATCAGCGTCGCACACTGCACGGGAATTCTTTCCCAAAGGCATCAGATCAATAGTAGGTTTATTTATAACCTCCCAGGCACGAGCTGTTACAACGGCAAATAAATGGCAAGTTAATAATCCCAAGTGTGTGTCTGCCCCTTAACCTTATATAGATTATATATTCCTTATATAGATTATCTATTCTTTATATAGATTATATATTTCCCCACCTTTTTGCCTCGTGAATAAAACTGTGTGCAAAAATCACCTGAGCTGTAAATCCATCACATCTCAGAGGCTCGAGACCAAAATTTCTATATTTACAAGTAAAATTTCTAGTTTTTAAATGATTGCCTGAAAAATGGAGTCCACACCAAGTCCTATCAGCAATCAGGAGATTTTAAATTTAAAACTAATTTCTGCTAATGGTCGAAGAGCTGCAACAGAGCCCAGCAGGTTCCCCCCACAACCACTTCAGCTCTGTGCAAATATCAGGAGTGAATGACAAGATACACTTATTTTTGGCATTAACAAAGCAGATAAGGTGCTGCATAGTCCAAGGCTCCGAAGACACGGTGAGGTGCTGAGCTAAATCACTTTTCAAGGCACAAAACCGCCACCAAGGAAGCAGAAGGGAGTTTTAGCTGAGAATTTGAAAGTAGGGCTTGAACAGAGCCATAGAATTCCAGAATGGTTTGGGTTGAAAGGGACCTTAAAGACCATCTTGGTTCCAGCCCCCAGGAAGTGTCCAAGGCCAGGTTGGATAGGGCTTGGAACAACCTGGGATAGTTGGAGGTGTCCCTGCCCATGGCAGGGGGTGGGACGAGATGAGGTTGAAGGTCCCTCCCAGCCCAAACCATTCTGTGATTCTATCACCCAGGGTGGATAAAAATTAATAATAGAATTATAGGATTGAGGAGGAAAAGGTTTTAAGGTGTTACCTGACCTGCCTGTGCCCTGGCTGAGGGACTTTAGGAAATGTTTAGCTCTGTGAAAAGCTCGTGCCCGCTTTTAGGGACGCTGCCCATTGTGCTCGTTCTTCCCTCTCTTCTGAAGGTGGTTTAAAGCTTTAGCTGCAGGACTTCAGAGAGACTTCCCAAGCCACTGGAATGTGCCCAGGGTGTGTTAGTCACAGCTCTCAGCACATCTTTGAGTCAGCAGGATTTGGTTTTTGAACGGGATCGTTTGTACTGTACCACAAACTGGACATCAGCAGACTTCAAGGTCTATCCCCAACCTGTAACTTGGGATAAATCAGTGTCCATTTGAAGCAAACCAAAGCAAATTAATTTCTCCAGCTTCCCATGACACCACCTTGGCTGCGTTTCCCTGCACTGTGCAATTGCCAGAGGCACGAGGTGTGTTTTTATGGGATTAAAAGAGCAGTGCCTTTCCTTTAGCATGTTGGTGGCTTTCAGGAAGATCTCAGAGACTTCATGATCTCCACCCTTGGCTTTCTTTTTTTTTGGGAAAGGACCACCTGTACATACCAGAATTGCAAAGTGACTCCACCACTGCCCTGGGCAGCCTGTGCAGGGCTTGGCAACACTTTCAGAGAAGAGCTTTTCCTTAATATCCAATCTAAACCTCTCGTGGCGCAACTTGAGGTCATTTCCTCTCATCCTGTCCCTGTTCCCTGGGAGCAGAGCCCGACCCCCACTGGCTGTCCCCTCCTTGCAAGGAGTTGTGGAGAGCCAGAAGATCCCACCTGCACCTCCTTTTCTCTCCTTTTTTTTGCCCTACTTCCCCTGACATGAGTTGGATTGTCTGAGATACCCCTAAAGGTCACTAAAAATTAAAAAGAGAAATACCTCCAGTACCACGGAGTTATTAACTTACTCAGGAACTACAGCTTGTCACGGGTTTAAAATGAGGGAGAATCTATAAATGATGAGCTAACAAAAGTTCCAGTTTATAGAGAGAATGGTGAAAGGCTTGAA
Source organism: Corvus cornix cornix (assembly GCF_000738735.6). Taxonomy (NCBI): domain Eukaryota; kingdom Metazoa; phylum Chordata; class Aves; order Passeriformes; family Corvidae; genus Corvus; species Corvus cornix. Next base: position 2,254,006 of record NC_046333.1, on the reverse strand, counting down.
AAAACCCAGAATTTGGGTGAAGACAAATAAAACGCCACCAGGCACAACACTAATCCCTTCCTCTTTGAAATAAAAATGGGGAGCTTTTCCACACGTGTGTTTTCTCCCCACAACAAACATCAGAAGAATGTGCTTTAAACAACTTGTGCAGTTTTAAAACATAGAAAAATCTTTCCTTGCACTTGAAAACCGTATCTTTGAGCTCCAAACCTGCTCATCTGAACACTTCAGTTGGAAATAAAAGGATGCCAAAAGGAATTAACCAGAGTTTACAGGCACCAAAACAAGCTGTGTTTGGGTTTTCGCCAAGAAATCAATTTAAATTATTTGCATTATAATAACTAGCAAGGCCTGAGGCATTACATCTTATTTCAATGATCCTCTGAAGTAAGAGATTTTTTGCATAAAAAGGCAGATTTTTGTAAAAAAAAAGTTATTCCTGCTTCTCTCTGTGGGAGAATTTGATTTGATTTTTTCCCCATGTGATACTGAACAGGAATTTAAGAGCTGACACCATTTATTTCTCCTCAGTATGTTTACTCAGTTTTTACAGCTAAAAAAAGCCTGATGTTTTGTCTCCCAACCTAACATCAAGTCAGAAAAATAAAATTCAATAAAAATCAATGCTAATAAAAATTTCACACACAAGCCACAGGAAATGAGGTATTTTTTTCCTACCACATCTAATTCTGATGGGGAAGAGCACCTAATTCTGAGTGAAACCTCACAAGCAGTTCCCTAAGGCACTTCTAACATAAGGGAGCACATTCCCCCAAAAAAGGTTTCATATATGTGGCAATGTTAATTGAGAAAGTCATGGAGGACCCAGAAAATTAATATATAGAGGCAAATTAAGTATTACACTGATTTTAAAAAGAACAGAGGCACTGGGTTAATTTTTCTTCAATTGCTAACTGAATTAATTTTTCTTAAAAGGCAGCTTTTTTTAGAATTTCAGGAAAAAAACCAATTTGTGAACAAACAACAGCAAGGCTGAAGTGACACATCTTGCCAAGGCTCCCAAAAAAACCTTACAAATGTTGCCTTTTATTTTATGCTTTTCTGCACTTCTCTGCTCTTAACATTTAACCTTTCTCTATGTAGCTAATAAAATACCTAAATTTTAAAATCCCCCCACTGTAATTTAACCCTTCCTATCCCAAACATTTTGTCAGGATGCCTGGAGATATTTGAAGAGTGGAGAGAGTTCTCCACTTGTCTCCTTATTTCTGTCCCAAATGCCCTCAGATTTTTCCTGACCCACTGACCATTCCCATCTCTCCCAGCTGGAGAACTCCAGCTGTTTCTGTAACACCCCACTCTGTATAAAAAAGTCTTTTTGCCCACAGAGGATGTGGACTCCCCATCCCTAGCAGTGTTCAAGGTGAAGTTCGATTGGGCTCTGAGCAACCCTAGAAAGAGTTCTACTAAAAAAAAAATAAACAAACCCAAAATCAACCAAAAAACCCCAGCACAAAACAAAACAAATTAAAAAACCCCACAAACAAGCAAAAAAAAAAATCCCCAAAAAAGCAAACAAAAAACAAACACAAAAACCCCACAAAAACCCACCCCAAACCAAACAAAAAAAATGAAACCGAAACAACCCCAAAAAAACCAAACCAAACGAACAACAACAAAAAAACAACCCAGAGAATCCCAGAATGGTTTGGGTTGGAAAGGACCTTAAAACCCATCTTTTTCCACCCCCTCTTTCCACCTTCCACTATCCCAGGCTGCTTCATCCCCATCCAGCTTGCCCCATATGTAAACACTGAGCCAACAGCAGGACACCAGAAGAAATCTGAAGCCAATTTGCCTTTTGAAATGTCTTTTACTCAAGAAACTTTATCCATTCCAGGAAGTTACCTACACACAATGTCTGGTTTTAGTGTTTAAACAGCACCAGGGATGCCACTGGGATGAGGCAGACGCTCCATGCTCACACACATCGATCTCTTCCCTGGTTTCAATTTAGGAAAATGTGTCAGCATTGATAAAATGGTCTCACTCCCTCATGCCAAGCATTCCCCAGACCTTGCCCAGTGACTCAGCTCATCCCACTTTTTGTGGCTCTCCAGCTCACCCAACTCATCCCTTACCACCAGCAGAGACACCATTTCCCTTTTTGCCAACACCAGTCCCCATGACAGGTGGCAGTGAGTGTTTTACTCACAAATAAAGCTTTCCTGGCCACATTATTATTGGGTGAGGTGAGTTCTGCTTTCCAGGGAATCCCAAACTGAGTGCCCATGCTGTTTGTGACTCACTTCGGACATGCTGGAGAAGCCAACAATGAAGTTGAACCTCTAAATTCTTCCAGCAGCCCTAGGGGGGATCAATCCCTGTACAATCCAATCACCATCAGCTCCTCTGTCAAAAGCTGGATCTGTCAGAGGTGTGACAGTCTCAGCTCTGGATTAACTGAAGTGGCTATAAAGACTTGATACATAAAGGAAAATTTGGATAAAAGGGTGAAAATCGGATTATTTTTATTAATAAAGCTACCTTAAATATTTTATTTGTATGAAAATGACCTTAAATTATTTTTTGCATTATTTGAACGTATATAAATACTTTGTTGTTGGGTTTTTTTCTCGTTACCCTCTGGAAGGCAGACAAAGATCCCTCAGGGAAGAGGACCAAGTTTTTATTCAAGTGTGCTCTCCTCAAAGGGTCCCGCTCATCTAATGATGGATGTTTTATATCATTATTTATACAACTATTGGCTGTAGTCAGATCTTTAATGTGATTATGACCCAAGAGGATGCACACCCACACTTGAAAAATAAAAAGTGTCTGCACAACGGATTTATAGTCCTAGAAAGGCAATTTCTTTCCACATCACAACAGAATTCAGTCCTTAAATGTTCCCCAGCTGGAACACAAATCAAGCATTTACAAGCTGATTAAGCACCCAGGAGAGCTTTCACTCACACACCTTTAAATCCCAGAACAGCTTTGCTTCACAATTGCTGCCAGAAAGGGTCTTTAGAATCCAACCTGGATACTTGGCCTGGATTTTGAAGTGGTTCTGATTAAAACAAAATGTAACTTTGCTTATGATAAATGATGCTTCTGCTGAACAGAGGGGGAAAAAAGTTCTCTCAGCTTCGCAGTGGTCTCAGCTGAGCTGCACCAACCCTGAAGTGTTGGGACAGAAACAGCTGCACAAACAGGACAGGAACATCATGAACATCACTGTCACGGGCTGCTCGTGCCCCACACTGGATAAACACACGTGCCAGGTCTGAGAGAGGAACTTGGGACAAGGACTTGTTCTGGTAGGACAAGGGGGAATGGCTTCAGACTGAAAGGGAGCGGGTTCAGATGGGATAACGGGAAGGAATCCTTCCCTGTGAGGGAGGCCCTGGCACAGGGTGTCCAGAGAAGCTGTGGCTGCTCCTGGATCCCTGGAAGTGGCCAAGGCCAGGTTGGACACTGGGGCTTGGATCACCCTGGGACAGTGGAAGGTGTCCCTGCCCATGGCAGGGGGTGGGAAGTGGATGATCTTTAAGGCACCTTCCAACTCAAACCATTCTGGGATTCCATGATCCGCAAGAGTGGAGTAACTTACCCTGTCAAGGGTTTGTGAAGGCTGAGGGAACACCCAGAGTGAGTTCCAGACACGCTTCCATCCCTGATTCTTCCTGGTGACACCGTTCATTTGGGTACCCTGATAAAAAACCCTGACACGAGCCAGACAGATTTCGTTTCCCCCATTAACAGCTGTGACTTCCTCTGTTTAACCCCTCCAAGAGCTGTTTGTTCTTCTGGACACTGAGTTTTAATGGAATTGCCTGTAGGCTTTGCTGTGCCAGGGAGCTACCAGGATAACACAAACCCATCTTTTCCAGTAAAATCTCTACGCCCACAGGTCAGATGCTTGTTGAAAATGGATTTATGGATTCCAGAATTAAGCAAGCAGTGCCCCACCAATTCAGCCAATCCTCTAAACCCACTCATTTTTGTTTAAACTTCTGATACACCTTCACCCATCTTATTTTTCAAATCTAAGGGATTACAGTCCCTCCTGTTCTGTTGGGAGCTCCCAGGGTCGCGCTGGGACAATTCCATTGATTAAACTCAAGCCCAGTTCTTCCTTATTTGCTTCAAGAACTGACAAGCCACCCTCAAAACCATGAAGAGCAAAAGGAACTTCATCATTCAACAGGTTCTGTGGCACAGCAAGATGGGAAATCAGGAATGGCTCCTGGGAGGTAGGAAGCTATGGATTTATAGAAGAGGATGAGCTGAAGAACTGTGAATGCAGCAGAGCCTGAGATTCAAAACTCACCAGAGCACACTGCATCCTCTAACTATTGAGGAGATTATTCCAGGCCAGGTTGGATGAGGCTTGGAGCACCCTGGGATAGTGGAAGGTGTCCCTGCCCATAGCAAGGGTGGAACTGGATCATTTTTAAGGTCCCTTCCAACCCAAACCCTTCTGTGACATAACCAAGTGACTTCTCATAGCCCTGAAATCCATCTACATCTCTCAAATCAACAGTTTATCAGCAAAGTTAAAGCTTTGTGTCACCAAAAATTCTTTCTGCAAGTCAGAATGCCCCCACAGCTCCATCAGCCGTGACCTACTCAAGGCACAAGGATCTGGGAATTCTTTGCCACAAGCAACAGCAGAAACTACTTTTTTTTTCCCCCCATTCATCTGAATTCCCTGCTTACTGAGGCTGTGCATCTTCTGCAACCCAACACTCTCAAATATGCATCTAAGCAACCTGATTCATCAGCTCCAAACCAAAGGTGTCCTCGGTGAGTAGAGCTGGTACTGTGGAAACACAGTTTTTATATTTTTATATGGCACTACTATTCAAATCAGAGCAGCACAACTGAGCATCATGGCTCCACCAAGGTCAGCCTATCACACAGATGTGGATTTAAACTGCTTTTGATTAATGTCACTTAAAAATCAACGTAAAATTCTGCATGTTATCAGGCGGATTTGGGAAGAACACATTTCCCTACAAATGCTTTCCAAAGTATCTCCACTGGCAAGCTGCCAGCACAGCCCCACTAAAATAGTTGCAACCATTCCATTGCAGGTGTTTTGGAACAAGTATCAAAGCAACCAAGCTGCAGACAGATAAAAGCAGAGATGCCCATCAGGGAAGGGATGTTTCTCTCATGATCTGCTCTGGAAATCCCCTTCCCTCTGGAAAAGGAGGGAAAAAGAGGAGGCTTCTTAGCAGTGTCTCCAAAGCTAATTTATAAAGCACGTGTCCAAAGAGCAACAACAACAGAACCCTGCTCAGAAGGGATGATTTGGGATATTTGATGTGTATGGGTCAGCTGAAGATGGGAACGCCTCAAAATTACCTCTTTCAACTATCCAAAGCACCATGGAGGTTTTTGTAAGTTCTCCACTAATGAAAACAATCGTATCAATTCTTTTTTTCTGCCTGTCACAAGAAAAAATGCTTTTAAATTTTAAACTCTAAAGCAATGAACTTTCCTGTGTCACAGTTTGGAACATCACCCTCAACTCCACAGGACAAACCAGCCAAATGCTGTTGTCACCAGTGCAATTCTTGACTTGTGCTTCTGATCTCTGCCACCACCAGCAGATCTGGGACACTTGTTCATTTATTTTGAGAAAAGTGCCAAATTCATCACAATTCCCCCAGTAACATCCCATTAAGTCCTCACTAAAGTCTGTCCTTTATTCTCAACTGCTTGATGTAAATCTGAATTTTCTGTGTGATCCAAGAGACCCGCCCCCCCTCAGCCCCAAGTTCAACAACTGCCCAAACTTCCCCTTCTTCCACACAATTAAAGCACCAAAAGCAGTCACAAAAAACACAAAGGATTTTAATTTGTCATGAACACGTAACAGGTCTTTTCGAGGCAGAATTACCAAACAAATTCAGCAGCTGAGAAACAGTGTGAGTTGATCTAAACAAGCTGTCACTATTTATTAGGGACATCCATACAACACAGGTGATTATTTAAATAAAAGGAATCAAACCATGTAGATAAAAAAAATAATACCAGAAAAATCACACTGGCCATAATTTGTTACAGAATTCTCCTGTTTCTGAGACTCTCACACATGTAACACAAACCTGATCAGATCAACACAGGTGGACATAACAAGGCATCCTGGTGTTCCACATAAAAAAAAATAAAAGGAAAAGCAGATTAAATTCCCAAGTTAAGGTGCACCAACACCCTGTGGCATCAGAGTACATCTGTGAAGGGGAATTTTAAGGATGTTACACAAGAGGTAGAAGTCAGATTTTTGCAGCGTTCAAACACCCACAGCTGTTTTACAGAAATACTTAAATAAGCCTAAATTGATTAGTGATTAAAATCTTGCATAATCAACAATTTACTTTTTTTAAGCAAAGTTATAATTTCACATATTTCTGTTGGGCCCTCAGTAATATTTCCCTAGCAATGTAAAATGGGATGTTTTAAGGAAATGAGTTTGACCAACATACATGTCAATGCTACACTTCAGACACCAGACAGTAATATTAAAATATAGACACTCTTCATCTTTGTGTATCTGTCATAAAAAATAAAAGGAAACTTATTTTTCCCATCTATATATTGGAAATAGACTAATTCTGTGAAAAAACTATGCTCATTAAGTCACTACTGTGCATAAACAAGTTGTGTTTTACTCAGTAAAAAACATAAAGCAATCTTTGTCTGGCAATGATTTTTACTCTGATTTATTCTCTCTCTAACCAGCTTTTTTTTTAATATATTATATGCAAACATATTCTTTTTTAAAGCTCATTTGGCAACAAGCAAAGAGGATTTTTAGCTCCAGTTCCTCCATTTGTTTAAAAGTTGCTCCTAGCCCAATGTATTTTCAATCTCTAACAGCACAAACACGTACATTAAACACATTATTCTGCACCTTTGATTGCAGTATTGCTAATGAAGAAAAATAAGGACCTTCCATTCTATGTAACTGATAAATTTGATCAGCAAAGTTATTATTTTATTTTAGAAAATTACAAAGCAGTTATCCACCAAAAAAATAATTGATAAAAATCAGACATCTCAAGTGCTACAAACCAAGAAAAAGGGAAAAAAAAGTGCTGGTGACTGACATGGATAAACTGGAATAAATCAAGGTCTCAGCATGGTTTAAGGCTCTATTTCCTTCGAAGCAGAACAGGAGAAAAACAAGGTGCAAAATTCCCAGGAACCCATCAGTTCAGCCCCAGTTCCTGCAGCAGGTACATTCCTCAGCTTTGAGAGAAAGCAAAATTATCCTGGCTAATTCCAAGAATCCGGATAAAAGAGGCTGGGAACTCATCCCTCTGGAGTTCCTTGTAACAAATGTTCAAGGTGAGCCACTGAGCTTGTGTTTAAAGAGCTCCTGAACTCAAGGTAAAGCAGCAAAGCCAGATCAAGACAGAAATCTCTTAAGAGCTGTGGCTTCAACAAAGCAGGATCACACTCAGCTCTTCAGCAGCCCAATTATTCAAAAATAATAATTAAAATACATATCCCAAAGTCAACTGCCCTCCTATTGACTGATGTGTTCGCTGCTCGTGCTCAAATCTACAAACACTAAATAATCACCCAAAGTTCTTCCACTTCTACATCTCCAACAGGAAAAATAAATAAATCTGCAGCAGACTCTGCTCATAAGGAATTTAACATTTAGTTTTGCAGCTAAGGTCACAGAGTCTGCCACAGAAATAAAGATACAAAGAACAAAATCCCCAAACCCCACTGCTTTGGGTTGTGCCACCATGCAGCATTTGTCAAAACTGCAGCTCCCAAACAGAGAATGGGCCAATAAAAAAAAAAAAAAAGAAATTCCAATACCCAGCTTCCAGAGCAGGTAAAAACAGAATTAAAAAAAAAAATATACATATAGGCTTAAGGTCTGTTTGTTGCATATTTTTTACAGTATTTAAACAAAACAAAAATCCAACTTCCTGCAGAATCAGAGCCATGGTTCAATGGTGGTTTAGTGAATATCCCACAGAGCCAAGCTGGATTCTGCCACTGAAGGAAGAACACATTTGAACCACAACCAAACCCATTTTGTGTTCAGTCCTCCTTGCTCTTTGTCATTTCTTAACTCTAGACAAGCTGAGTTTAAATCCCACCTCAGCCCCTTCCCAGCCAGCAGCCAGGAGATGAGGTGATCCTGATCCCAAAGGGAGAACCACACCCCTCTGGCTTGGGCCAGCTGTCCCCAAGCCCTCTCCTGGTCCCTCAAGCTGGGACACAACCTGATTAAAACACACCTGGGAGCAAGGTTGGCCACCACAGCAGGGCAGGAAGAAGCCAACTCTGCCCCAAATCTCAGCAGCTGCACCCTCTCAGCATCCACCAGCAGCACATGGGGAAAAGAATCTTGACTCAAGCAAAGACTCCTGGTCCCTCAAGCCCTCCTGACCATGGAAGCCAAAAGAAGAGTGATCTCCACTGGAATTAGGGCTCCCTGCAGCTCCTTCCTTCTTGAAGCTCCCTCTTCCTCCTTTACATCCCCAAACAAAGGGTTGCAGATCAAACACAACCAGAGGAAGTTGTACTTGTGGCCACTTCTGGAAAAGTGCACAGGAAAGCCAGGGAGTTTCCCATAAAAACCTGGAGTATCCCCACACTTCTCTGCAAAGGGAAATACCTGGACAAAGCCTCTCACTCACATAACCCCCACTGTGAACCCTTCATCTCCTTCCGAGGGAAAAGGTGCCAGGAATAACCATAAGAGACTGACTGTGGACTAGAGCAGCATTTCCAAATTTCACACACCCAGGTACAGACAAAAACATTGGTAGTGGTGGTAAATACCAGCAGCAAAGAAAAATACTCAGTTTGGAAAGAATAAAATCCAAGAGAGCAGCAGTTTGGGAACTACATCTCACCCACTCCTGAAAAGGCCACAGCAAGACAAGCATCACCAACTTAAATAACCTCCCTGCATGCTGCTCTAATGAAAATTACAAATTAATACTAATTGATGAGTTTTAGATTATATAAATAGCATCAGAGCAACTTAACTGCCAAAGAGACCTCGTGGATACAGAAAAACAGAGATACAAAACCTATAACCAGAAAAAAAATAAAGAGTTCTTCCCCTGCTGCCAGCCTCCCTTCTGGGAATCAGTAAGGTTGAATCACCCTGAAACTCCAGTTATTCATACAGAATACAGAAATAGTTATAATTCTTAAGTCTATGTTGTACTGGACTATCAGTTTGGGATTTTAAAGCATTAAAGATTCACTACCAACTATCAAAAAGCACCCTGATAATAATCCTGACTTACAAAGGGACACCTGAGAATCCCATTTATTTAAACTGGAGCAATCCAGCATCCCTGCCACCAGGGCTGGCCACAACTCTGCCACCCTCTTCATCTCTCACCAAAAATTTTAAAAGTATAAATCAAAACAGGGCAAACCCTAAACAATTAAATCTAAAGAAAGCTGAGTGGGGGGGTGGGGAGTAGAAGCAGAAAACAAGGGAATAAACTAAATTTTACCTGATTGCTTCTCAAAATGGGGAGGGAAAGGGGGATTTTCTTTTGTTCCTTCAAAACTCAAACTTGACTCCAAACCAAAGCCACCTCTTTGGCTTAAGTGTGACCCAAAACCTCAATTCAGCTTCCCCTGAAGTCAGTAAAACATCAATACAATTAGTCCCTAAAGCCACAAGCATTATGCTTGTACTTATTCACACCAAAAAGTCAGTGCAAGACTTGCAGAATTTGTACCTTGTTGCCAAATTGGATACGAGGCGGCAAAAATAATGTTCTGACTGACAGAACTGCTGCAACTCCAGGCATTATTTTACAAAATAAAGTGGGTTTTATTCCCTAAAATGCAACAGGATTTGTAATAAAACAACAGAAGTGGAGCAGACTGAGATGAGAATTGAAGACAAAAGCCATCCTAGGCCTGATGCTGTCCATAACCAACTCATTTAAAGAAAAGGGCACTTAAAAAAAAAAAAGCATTTTTGATCGAAGACCTGGAGTTTTGGTGAAGAAAACAGAGCGAGGCAAAGCGAAACACAAGCATTTGTAGGGCATGACAAGGAGCATCTGACCCGGGCACATGATCCAGGGGGACATTCCAGAGCCACAGTGCTCCTTAAAGAGCCCCAAACTGAATGATCTTGTGTGTGCAATTAACACAATTAACAGCCTGTGCTGATTGCAGTCAAATGCAGCCACTTTAAAATGCATTTTTAAAACATAACCCTTTAAAATGCATTTTTAAACTGAAATTGGAACCAGAAGTGACCACACAGCTTTTTACCACTCTGGAAAAACGAGACTGTTAAAGGCACATTAACTATGAACTAATTAAGATCATGATCCTTCACAATATTAACTAACACGTGAGCAGTACAATAAGAACCAATTATACCCTAAATATTCACCACTACAAAACAACCCTGCAGGACCCACAAGGGTTCTGTAAACAGAAAAAAAGAAAAACAACAGACCCAGACTTTCAAATTTGGATTTCCTGCCAGCACAGCAATGGTAAATTAATTTTAATTTGGGTAATTAAACCCCCAAATCAGCCACAAACTGAAATACTGCAAACTCCACTTTAAAGGTGTGGAGTACAATCAGTTTCACAACTGCAGATTGAACCTTCTTGAATTGGTTTGTGCAAATAAACTGCATGTGCACACAGAGAAAACACTCACACTAAAGTAACTCTGGTAACCTGATTTTTAGGCTAAGGCTGAAAATAATCTTTTAATTGGAATTTACTTTCTTTAGGGAAGAAAACAAAATCTTGCTATATACTAAGAACCTGATTTCTATCTACTCTTGCTTTTAAACTTTACTCAGTGGGTTACAAAGAGGCCTGGGCAAATTTTAGCTACAAATTTCCACGCCTCAGTGGAGTTAAGGATGGCACTATTGAGACAACATCTGCTCTAGCAACATCCACGGATCCAGAACTACACAACTGCATTTGGAACAATTTTGCAAGTACAGATATATATGGGAACAGTTCTATAATTACCCACAAATATTTCAAATCTGACACTGAACACTGTGAGACACAAAAATCTTCATTTTTGTCCTTCAGATTTTGCTTCTATCCCCAACTTCATTCACTTTTAACCCAAGAACTGCTCTCCAAAGCTGTTCATTAATATCCTGATACTCAAGAACCTTAATTATTAGTACATCTTAAGAGACTGTGTAACAGTAAGACAGTTGTTAAAGCACTGAAATATACCTAAAGGCCCTAAGAACACACTTTGAATTAATTATTCTTTTCTAATTCTTGCCCTGAACAGCTACACTCTGATTGTCTAAGCCACACAATGGAGACTAATTAACAGCAATTAAATATATTAAACCTTCCACATCAAAAAATAATCAGTTAAACAGCTTTGGTAATCTAGTACGTAGCTTTGTGTAAATATTTTGCAAACATCCCTTTCCCAAAAAATCTCTATATAGCATGTGTATATTCATATAATAATATACAGAGTTCCTGAGTAAATCATTAAATCTGATTATTCGGAAGATTTGGCAAAATATTTAACTTCCTATTACTAAAATAGATTTTTAAATAAACATTCAATGAAGACATTAAAATAAATATGGAATGTGTCTGAAAAAAATTATAGTACCATGAACTTATATTAACAACAAACAATAGTTTTTTTAAATTAAGTGCATACTATGTTACTTGTTACTGGTTTTAAACCCACTGAGGAATCAGTAAATCTAATTTCTAATCCTGAGTGAGTCTTCTACCACCTGCTAACGTGTTACTTCCATGCAGTTCACACTGCAAAGCTACAAAATCCACTTTTTTAGTGGAAAAAGCCCAAGTGGACTGTGCTGTGGAAAAGCTCAGTTCACACTGGTTTTGCTGGAAACTGAACTGGCAGCACAGCTGCTGCAGCCTCTCCCACAACCAGCAAGGAACACTGATTATTCCCTGCCAAACTGAGTGATAACCCATCCCAAAAACCACCACCACAGCAGCATGCACTGCTCCTGACATAGCAATGGGGAGCAAATACTCAGGGATCACTCTGGCTCTGGAAAGAGCTACACGTGGTGCAAAAAATAAAAATAAAACAAACCCTGAACGATTGAGTACCTTTAAATATACTAAATTGTCTCACTAACAAAAAAAAAAAAAGGAGAATTAAGTCCTACCACACTCTGGTTTCTCAGGTCCTGGTCTGACTCAGGGCTGATACAGAGCTTTGGACAAGCACATGAGGAAAGGCTCAGCTACTGTTTATCTCCTCTGAACATTAAAACTCTCAGCAGCAGACACCAGCATCATTCAAACGGCGCTACCACCACGACAAGCTGTGCCTCTCCACGCCAGAATCCCACTACCAGAACTGCACCACTGACCAGGCACATTAATTAACCCTTTTTGCCTCCTGACATCCTATGAAAATCCACCTCCCACGGTGCTGGGCAGGACCCGAGCCCTTCCCTCCCCATCCTCGGCTTTCCTTTCGTTATCTGCGGTCATTCCAAAACCCTCGTCGCTTCCTCAGCTTTTTCACTTCCTCTGCTTTCGTGCTCCACGCTGCTTTTCTCCTGGGTGCTCGTGCTTGAAGGACAAAGCTCTTGCAGTGCCCCTTGAAGAAGGGGCTGTTGTTTTTCGGGTCCAGCTGGGGGGGTTTTTGGCAGGGTCGCCTGCAGCGCGCACCAGAGCGCGGTGCGAGCCCTGCGCGTGGCACCAGCCAGGGCTCGCAGGGCAGCTGCCAGGGCCAGCACGTCTGCAACAGGAAAAACACATCAGTGGACAAGCCTGAGAATGTTATTACATGTTTTGGTTTTTTTAAATTGCATAAATTCGTTCAACTCGCGGCCTTGAGCAAACAGGACTTAAGGGGTATCTGAGCTGCACCAGTAATGACAGCTACAACATCTCATGTGAATTGTCTGTGCAAAAAGGGTCTAAAATGCTGCAAAAAGGGGCTAAAATGCTGGTGGACACTGGGCAAGCTGCTCTCCTGAGGTTGCAGGCAGGTTTGGGACTTTGCAGGGAGAAGAAGGGAACAGTGATTTTTGGATGGGTGAGTAAAAGCACAAAGGTCCAGTCAAACTGAGATAAAATCCTAAAGCAGCTTTACAGGGGATTTGCTTGCAACTGTGAATCCTGCAAGGCCAGCGACTGCAAACCTGCATATTTCCAGCCAAAACTGCTGATACTGCAACCTTTCAGACAGAGATTGTTGACTAAATCTGGGACTAAGCGGACCAAGCTGCTCCTACACTTCTCTGGGAATTTAGGAAGGGCAAGGGTCTCACCAAAACCTGTCACTCAACAGGAGGGACCAGGACCTGAGGAGGCCATAACTCATCGTAACAGATGATAGAGCTGTTATTTGTAGGACTGGCAATATTTAGATACCATATTGGCAATAAATCTGCTCATATTCATCCATTTAACCACTGCGGCCCACCTCTCCTGCCTGGCCAAGAACCTTCCTTCTTCTATTCCTGACTCACACTTGGAGTTAACACCACATGAAAATTTTAGGAGTCATTTTAAAAGTCAGTTTGCATATAGGACTACTCTAAGGGCATGACGTTTTAAATTTACTTTATATTTTAATTTTAGACACCTGAATTGCAGAAGCAAAACATTTTTACTCTCTTTCCCTCACAAGGAAGAACTATTCCACAGCCAGAGGAACCTCACTGTCCACTTCAGCAACAAGGAGTGAATTCCTCTTTTGTCCTGAGACAAAGGTATTTTCTGAGGAAAAAAATAATATTATCTTTTACCCCAAACCATGAATTGCCACATTTACTGCTGCTACAGGTTATTCTGGCTTTACTTAAATGGAATTTGGGAAACGTGGAATGTCATTCCTGGTGGGTTTGTGATTTATGTAGACAGATTTACACAACACTGGCAATTTTTTTTTGTTATTTTATAAGGAGCAGAGAAAGTATAGCCATAGCAGTAAATAATTCTACTTGCTTAAAATTCTACTTGCTTTTACTTTTAGAACCACCATTTATGGTTAGGTAACATCAGCGAAGAGTTTTTATCGTTCTCTTCTAGTCAGGAGGAAAAAACTTCCAAGTTTTAAACTAGTAACAGGAAAACCAAAAAAAAAAAAAAAAGCAGTAGAAATCGAAGTGATTTGAAGTCTTAAAAAGCAAAATCGTCTATTTGCAAACCTTCTTTTGCTGAAGTGACAAGAATTGCTACGTATTGCAAATTTGCATTTTTAAGTGGAACATACTCACAATTAAACCCTCGACAAAGCTTTGGCAACTCCAGGAATGGGCAGCATTACCTTTCTCACTGTTATAGCGTGGCACCCCGTGGCTCTGGGGGTTAGCAGCGTTCACCATCTCATCCTTCCGACGTGCCCGGGTCACCTGGATGGCTTCCAGGTGGAGCTCCAAGGCCCTGGAGATGTTCCCGTGCACAGGGGCACCACCAAGCCTCTCCATTTTCCCTATTAGCGTGAGCACCTGGCAGAAAACACCAAAAACCCCAAAGCATTGATTAATAAACAAACAAATCCTGCAGGAACTGCGGGAATTGCAGCTCCACAAGGCCTACCCTGGCTCGTTCCCGGCACTGGTCGACAATCAGGCAATCCACGCGGGATGGGTTCGCAGGGAGCTGGGACACGGGGCTGCTGCTGGAGCTGCAGATGCGCTGCCCTGGGAAGTGTCTGGCAAGGTCAGCCTCAGTCTGCAAGGGAAATCATTTCCCAGTGTGATTGTTTGAAATCAGCACAGTATCAGCAATCCGGTGTTGGAGCTGCTCAGAATTTTCAGGTGGATTAGGAGTGAGCGGCCTGTGTTAATTCCTGACGGCATTTACAGAAAGACGTTCCCAAATATCACCAAATGGGCTCAGAAGGGACTTCAGTGATCATCTCATTCCACCCCCTGCCATGGGCTGGAGCACCTTCCACTATCCCCGGTTTCTCCAAGCCCTGTCCAGCCTGGCCTTGGACACTTCCAGGGATCCAGCTTCTCTGGGCACCCTGTGCCAGGGCCTCACCTCCCTCACAGCAAAAAACTTCTTCCTAAATCTAATCTAACCCTGCCCTCTTTTGGTTTAAAGTCATTCCCCTTGACTTATCTCTATATTCCCTCATCGAAAGTCCCTTTCCAGCTTCCTTGCAGGAATCCTTCCCTAATTCAGACAGCACTGCTCAGTGGCAGCCTTTAGAACAAAAGCTGTACAACTTTATTCTAATTAATCTTAGACACAGACCCGGCCAGATTCTGGTGTAGCACCCAAGAAATGGGTAATTGAGGTGGTGCTGATTGATGGTGGGATCTGATGAGCTTAAAGGTCTTTTCCAACTTCACGATTCTGTGATTCCATGAATTTAAACCCTGACCCTCTCACTGCTTCTCTCAACCATCACATATTATGGTTATTAAAAGAACCAGGTGATCACAGCAGCATAAATTGCATCTGAGGTGCGTCAGGATGAAACCACATTTAACATAAACTGATAGCAGCTTTTTAACAGAGAAAGTATTTTTCTTCAACAGAGAAAATGTTTAACACAACAGCCAAACTTCCACTGCGAGTGATTTTGTCAGTGTCTAACACAGACAGTGACTAAACATCACCAAACCTATTTTTGGATAGGAAATTCTTACACCTGGAGTAAAAACAACACAGCCTGCAGTATATTCCTTTTCTCATTCCTTCTCCAGGGTACAACAGATGTAGGAGAGAGGGGTCAGGTGCTGCACTGCAGTTCAAAGCTAAGTCCACACCCACCCTGTTTACATCTGTACTCAGAGTATGTGCTGAAGTCCTTCTCTTTTTGCTTTACTGACACTTCCACAATATTTGGTCCCTGCCCTAACACGGATTACAAGAGCTGACTCTACCTGCACTCATCATCTGAGGAGCCTGAAAGGCATCCAGAAAAAAAGAAATGGATGGGGAAAGGATCATGGATTCATATAATGACGCCAGGTAATTAAGAATTACAACTAATAGGCAATTAACTAAACTACACACACATTTAATATTGTGGACAACGCCTAACTTGTGGAAATGCTTTAAATGTGAGATCCCTGGAAAAGTGAGGTTTATGAAAGGAGACAGGGAAGCTGTGACCCCAAAGCAGCTGCAATGAACAGGTTTCTGGGAGCTGAAAGGGCTGAGCGATTAGGCAAGGCAGAGAGAATTAAATCAAATCCCAGGGGGAGCTTCTCTCTTCTTGCAGTCATCCCCTCCTGAGGAACGTGTGCTTTGGCTGTAGGAGCAGGAGCCAGGCTAGGGCAGCTGGCTTGGAGCACTGAGAACAGTTCGTATTCTGCAACCACAAAACACCCTGAGAAACCCAGGGCAGCTTGCTGGGATAAAACTGGATCACTGAGAATGGACCAGATCAAGGGGGTCAGTTAAGCCCCTCTGATTAATAAGCAGGTGGTACAAGGATAAACAACTCTCCTTTAATGATGAAATCACAAGCATGAGACAAAAACTATGACTTGGTCTTTGCAAATGACTGAATTGTCCCAAATCCTGCTTGAGAACAGGAAACAAACACTGGAGCAAGAACCATCCCCTTCTCACTTCCAGAGAATTCCTGGAAGGCCAGGCAGGCAGAGAGGAGCCTTGTTTAAAGGAATCCATGAGAGAGCAACACAGGCAGTTCCAATCACAATTTCAAAAGTCCACCAGCAAGGCCCTGCAGCTGATGATGGAAAGAAAAAGGTGTTTTCCAGATCTGATTTGGTCAGACACCTTTACCCAGTGCCCAGGAGGTTTCTCACACGTGGAAGAAGCCAAGCACCCAGTGCATAATTAGAACCAGGGATTATGGACAATTTAGTTTCTGAGCCCTGGCATGGAATTCAGGGATTTGACTCCTCTTGGGAAAGCATTCCTGCTCCTTTAGAGCACAGAGCTTTCACTCCCAAGTGCAATACCCTCGTTAGCAGTGTGATCCCTCCCTGCCAGCAGGTCTGGGAACGAGTCTGAGGCAGGAAAGTGACCGTAACGAGAAGAGCATGAACGGAAATTTCCTTTGGGAACAAGAAAAATATTGTAGTTTTTCTCTACAGCCACACAGAGGGTGCCCAGCATTAGTTACTCCATTTTCTTTTTTACTAAAGCCAGACATTTACTACAAGAAAAAAAAAAAAAAGAGTAAGAGAAAGCTGCAACTACTACTGACAGTAAAAACCCAAATCAAATTAACAAAAAACCCCCCAAACCAACAAAAAAAAAAAAAAAAACCAAAAAAAAAAAAAACCCCAACCAAGCAAAGAAACACCATAAAACCTCCTCTCTTTCTTCACACGATCTAAAACCAGTCAAGTCTTTATCAGGAGTCATCACCAGTTGTGGTTTACCTTCTTCCTCTCTTTCTCCAGAGCTCTCCACTGCTCATAGCACTCCTCCAGTCGGATGTGAAGCTCGTTAGCAGGGCCACTGCGGCTCCTGGGAGGTCTGAACTTGTTAAATGGGGTTGGAAAGGCAAAGTAGGGGGTAGGGATTTCCCCAGGGAAGAGATCACTGATGAAGGGACTCAAGGGGTTGAAGTCGTCATAATGAAAAAGATCAACAAGGTCCGAGAATGGAAATGGCGGCGGAGGGAAATTAAAATTATTTCCTGATGAAAACAGTTGGTGATTAAACAGAGGAAAGCTGGGATTTTGCTTAAAATCAGACATTAATGGGAAAGGAGGAAGCAGAGAAGGATTGATGAAATCTGACAAGCTGGCACCCTTCTGCTCGTGCTTTTTCGGGAACATGCTGAAGGGCTGGTGGTTTGGGGCTGCAGATCCCAAATGAGGGATCCAATTCCTTCTGCCTCTTCTGTCCTCTTTATTGCCATTTTCCTGGCTCTGCTTTTTTGGGAACCTCTGGTATTTCTCAGGGTCTTCACCTACAGCTTTCTGCTGCACGAACCAGTCAGGTGAACAACAAACGGGGAATTTACGGCGCCTGTCCTTATTGATCCCAGCGTCCTCCTGGGATCTTCCAACGGGTCTCACCTGCTTCTGACTCTCCGAGACAAAACGAGGAACCCCCAAATGATTGGAAACTCCATTTGATGTTTGTAACCTCCCACCTTTCCTGGGAGGGAGGGCGGGTAGGAGCTGGGAGTAGTAGGAGGGCTGTGTTAGAGGCTGGTGGGTGGGAGAGCCCCCAGACATGGTGGAAACCCCTGATGAGGACTGGGGGCTCGTTGCCATTTGTATTCCATATGGAGCATCAGATGCAGCTGCCAGACTTTTCCCATCCAGCCACACACCCCCCTGGTATGAGGAATAACTCCCATTCTGCACGTTTTTCACAGATAAATCATACTCAGCTACTTGATGAGAGCTTTCCTTAGGGCCCAGATTCACCATGCACTCATTATTATTGTTATTATTAAAAACATCCCCCAAAGTAAAGCCACGATGGCCATTAGGCACATGGGTTTCCTGGGGTTTTCTGCCTGTTCCTCCAGAAAAGTGATTTTCTTTCAGGGGTTGATTGAGAAAATGAAGTGATGGATGGACAGATGACTGCAGTTTGGGAGCAGCTGTGAAGTTTTCGTATCTTTTAGAAAACAGGTGGCTGTCCTGGGGTACCTTATCCCAAGAGTTATCCACAGGCTGATTGGAAAGATCAGGGGAATACTTAGTTTGTCCTTGGGGATAATTTTTCAGAGCTTTTCCTCTTGCTCTTTCGCTTTTCCAAAGCTCCTTCTGAACGCTGGGGCTTTCCTTCGTCCTGTTCCGAGGGGAAAAAGGGCTAAAATTGGACCCACATTTTTCACAGTCTCTGTTTACCCCCCTGTGGTCGTAAGTGCACAAATGCTGGTTACAGCTCCCATTTGGGAAGGAAAACCCCTCCTGGGGAGCCGTGGTGGTGGTGTTTTGCAAAGAGGAGTTTTCAGGGTAAGTGTTCCTCAGGGCATTGTCAGGGGGAGCACGGGGAGAGAGCCAAGACTCGATGAGCTGAAGGTCTCCCAAACCTCTGCGCAGCATCTCCACATCAGGAGGCTCCTGCAGGGGCTCCTGAAGGCAGCTGGTGCCCAGCAGGCTGGGAAAATCCTTGTTTGGGACAGAATGCTGAGCTGGAAGCCCTGGGAACTCCCCATTGCTGCCCAGATCAGGTGTCCACATAGGGGGAAACAATCTTGATAGAGAATTCCTGTAACAGTGAAACAAACCTCCTGTCATTATTTTAAAAGGTTTCTTATTTTAAAATAATTCACATATCATGGTTATTCCCCAGAATTACATTGTTAACCCATCATACACAGCTCTCCTCAAAAACAGGAGAGATATTCCTACTGCAGTTGAGCAAATGCTCTGTGAAATCTCATCACCAACACTGTTTTATCTGCTGTATGTTCAGAAATGCAGAGTTTATTTGGATTTATTAAATATTTCAGATTCCACTGTATTCAGTCAAGTCCCTACTGGTTAAAACTAATTATCATCTTTTTTCCTCCTCAAATGCTCCAAAGCTGACAGAAAACTTTAGAAAATTTGCATTTTTAACAGTCCATTGTTTTGTTGGGTGGTTTTTTTTTTTTTTACTGACAAGTGAAATAAAGACACTTCCACATTTTAAGGGGATTTAAAAGGCCTTCATTACTCAACTCTGAAACAACTAAAAATGTGTATCACATTAGTGTGACAGTGGGCATAAAAACCAACACACAAGTGGATAAGAACTCTCAGAACAAACTTACCAATCTGTAGCTGGTTCTGGCTTGTTTGGCTCCTCCAAAATGCTTGACACCAAACCAAACATATCAGGGCCACTGCCAGAGTAAGAAAGACTTATTGGTGCCCTGGAAAAAAAAAAAACAAACCCAAAATAAAAGTTTAAAGAACTAATTTTCTCCTAAACAAAACAGGCAAAAAGAAGATCAAACCTTTGTTTAGCAACATTTTCCAGTTGTTCTGAATTTAATGTGTCCTCAGCATCCCTGTGCAGAAATGTTCTTGCATTTGTGAATTCGACAGCCCAAGTGAAGGAGAACAATTTTTCTGACTTTTTGTTTCACCACAGACTCTCCAAGCGGCAAAAGATTCCCCTCTCCTTCCAAGAAACAAAACTATTCCACAGACATTCCTTCAAACCTTGACCTTCTCATTTAGAGCATAAACAGGATTAATATTCTCCAGGTCTGGAGCATTCTAATTTATCTACTTCAAATAATTCAAAACCTCTTATGTTGATCTCAAAAAAGTAAGTTATATATAGACTTAAATTATACTTTAGTTGAACCACTTTGCAATCCCCTTTTGGACAGGATTTGGTCAAAATTTTAGCAAATATTTCTGGCAAACACCCAAGGCTTTAAACAATTTTTAAACAAACCCAACTTTTACTTCAGGTGCAAAATGAGATTTTTATAGAGTTGTTTGTAATGACTCCTGACTCTTACTCACAAGTTAATTTAAACAATGCTATTAAAGGTCTCCTTCCCTCTCTGCTCATTGTTTTGCTCCAATAAACTTCCCTCACCACCCTGTTCTGATTCCTTCCAGTGTCCCTGAAGATCTCCGAGTTTCCCCTGGTGCCCCACAATTGCTCACTGACTTTGCTGATTAACAGAGACCAGAAAATGTGGGACAAGTTGTTAGAAAATCACCTTTTTCATCTCTTGCCACTGAAAATCAGTGAAAATCACACCCTGCTGGCTTTTAAGACCTCAGCACATTTTTACTTCTCACTCCCTCTCTGATTTACTCCATGACTGCTCAGTTTGCTCTTTAAGGGATCTGGTCTGTGTGATTTTATTTGGGATACACCAAACTGCAAAGGCTCTTGAAAATGTTTTGTGAATGCAGAACTGATATTTGATAACCAGCTCTTTTCTGTATCTTTGTCAAATAGCAAAGTCTTTTCTTTTTCTATTTCTTTTTTTCTTTTTTAAGGAGACTTCAAGGAGTATTGAATATCTGCAGGCTCAGAATGGGTGCAGACATGGATTAACTCTAACTCTGTAGCTTTTTCCTTTTTAAAGCTATCTTGCAACAATCTAAAGGCTTCTTTTAAGAAAATATTGTATATTTTAATTAGCAAATTGCCACTCCTTGCTTAAAATTAACTCTTACAGCTGACACCAAAGCTGTGTGATCCTTTATTCAGAAAAAAAGCATCACTCTGACACTTCCCACTGAAAACTAGCAAAAAAAATAAACATTTTTTTGCAATCCATGTACCTTCCTTAAGGTATCTTTCACCACCTTGGGAACCAGAGGACTTCACTTTCTCCCCACCTCAAATTTTGTTCCTTACTAAGCAAATGATAAAAAAAAATTGCAGTGAGGCATTAGAAATGCTCATTAAAAGAGCATTTTCTCATCGAAAGCTGCTGTGCCAGCCTCCACCAACCAATTCCTCCCAAAAAAGACAACATTCTGTCACCATCACCTGGCTTTGAGATGGAAAAAGAAAAAACCCCCCCCACCTTTTTTCACCACCTCAGTAACAACCACTACAGAGCAAAGAAAATCTACTGAGAGTTTCCAGTGATACCAGAAACTCTCTCCCCCCCAAAAAAAAAAAAAAAAAAAAAAAAAAAAAAATCAAGAATCCCCATTTGTTCTTCACCACAAGAATTCCAGTGCTCCAGAAACCCCTAAGGCCACAGCAGGAATGCTGATACCTTTTCTTTGGGCACTCCTGAAAGGCAGTTTGGGATCCAGGATCCTCAGCACATCCTGGCCAGTTGCTGCACAGCCGGGAGGATTCCAGAGGCGTGGGGGGACTGGGGACTGCTCCCAAAAATGGGGAGAACAACTGAGTGTCCATGGTTTGCTCCCTGCTGTTCACCTGGGGTGGGAAGAGAAGGGAATGGTTTTTAGTATTAGATGTTCATGCAGTGAGCAGTACAGGCAGCAAAAAGCCAAGCTTTGCTTTTACTTCCTGAACTGAAGGAATTTTTTTCAGGAATGTGTAACGCAGCCACGACAAAAGGATAGAGTCTAAATCATGTTCCCTCCTTTGCCTTAAATTAGGCCAAGTCTGACAAATCTGTCTTCTAAAAATGAACACACAAATAACAGAACTGACTTACTGCACAGTAACAGGAATTCTCCACAGGTTTCACATTGTAGGTGTTGGCGTGGCACGTTCACAGCTCAGCATCTCCTGCTCTATGAGACTGGGAATGCACCTGTCCCAGGCAAACACATCCCCCCTGGAAAACAAAGGGGAGAGCCATCATGCCTGTCAGATCCCCCAAAAACACAGAACATTCCAATGGAGAGCCCGTGGGAAGCAGGGAAACTCCACGGAGCAAAACGTGGGTAAGAAAAGTAACCCAAGCACTGCTCCAGGAAAGAATACTACAAATAAATTATTTATTCAGAGATTATTTATACCAAAAAAGACTGGAGCAGATGATACTTGAGGTCCCTTCCAAACTGGAAGGGTTGGAATTTAATTTGTCTTCCTTGCTATAAATCCTTGGCCTAGTGAAAGCTGTCACGGACTCAGATCTCCCTTCCTGGGCACTGTCTGAAAAGGTTGGGCAGAAATATTCTCTGGCCAGGTGTGCTCCTACCAAGAGCAGGACAGGACAACCCTGCAGTGAATGTTTTTAAATCAAAAAAAAGTTTACACTGAGAGTTTATCACTTGCTATAAACTGATTTTACACATCCAAAGAAATCTCTATTAAATAAGAGAATTAGAGGTACTAAAACCCTATGGAGGCTACACAAATATTCTGGAAAAATTCCATATGAACGTGCTCTCAGTACTCATGTCATTAAATCAGGCACAAGAACAACTCACACAGGTCCATTCTGACCCTGCAGAGGAGGGGAGGAGACTTTCTGCTCCAAATGACTCCTGAACAAACACAGGTATCCTTTAGGATCCAGCAAGGCCAGAACTCCACAGGAATTTAGCAGAATCCCCACACCAATGCCCAGCCCCTGGTGCTGTTTGGGCTACCAGGAAGCAACACAGAGAGAAATTCCTGCCCCTTGGAGAGGCTATAAAATACTTGTGCATAGATTAAAAATAGGATCTGTAACAAATGGATTTATGTTTTATTTTCAGAGTCATTAATCACTGCTAATGTGAGTTGTGCAGGACAATGTGTCTAAAGCCCAGGAGAAGAGGGACTTCATGTACCCTAGATAAGGCTCAGTGCTTCCAAAACACTGGAGCCTGCCCTTCCACCCAGTCAAACACAAATTCTCCTCTGGGGTTCACACAGGAGCTACTAACAAGTTGCAGGGAAAAAAAAGGGGGGAAAAATGGGATAGAATCATCTCAAAGTTAAAAACCAACAAATTAAATGCTGCCTCTAAATAAAAAAAAAAAAAGAAAAAGAAACCAAATTATAACTCTTACAGTCTTCAGTAGGGCTTGCACTTTATTCCCCTTCAAATCCTGGGAAAGCCACTGGTGCTTTACCTTCCAAAAAAACAGTAAAAATCTACATCTAGAACCCAGATGGGTTATTGGGATGGATTCTTTTCATTCAAACAGCTGAGGAGCAGGCAAGCAAAAGTATTTACCAAAACCATTCACTATTTCCAAAAGCCTCAAGCAGTTCTTTGTACTTAGATTCTCTTCCAAAGTGTCTTTCGAGGAGAATCACATGAGCACAACTTCATCAATAAAATGTTAATATTTCAAGTATAAATTGATATTAAGGAGTATCAAAGCTATTAGACATTGATACTATTGTGGCATGAAAAAAGGAGAGATTTACACATTAAGAGAAAGTTGCTCCCTGTGAGGGTGGGGAGGCCCTGGCACAGGGTGCCCGGAGAACCCATCCTTGGGAGTGTCCAAGGCCAGGTTGGAGCTCCCTGGGATAGTGGAAGGTGTCCCTGCCCATGGCAAGGGGTGGAATAGATGATTTTTAAGGTCCTTTCCAAGCCAAAACATTCTGGGATTCTGTGATCTTGCAAGATCAGTAAAGGATGTGTCCGAGACATTTTCCACACAGAGGCTTCTGCCTCCCCAGCGCTGCCTGAGATGGGCGGCTGAAAACAGAGATCTACCCCTTGTGAAAATCCTCTCTGCAAAGATTCCACAGCACTGGGAATACAGCAGGACACTCCCCTCTTACTCCTCATTACTGGAAGTGTTTTGTTCCTAGTGCTGTCCAGCAAAGCTCTGGAAGCAGTTCAAGACTGTCGCTGTTATTCCGAGATGCCACAAGCTGCTGGCAGCGCACTGGAGGCCCCTCAGGCAGCCTGGAAGGAGTTTCAGGAGTTTTCATGGAGAATCCTAAATTATGCCAGTGTTATGTACATCTGGGGGACTGAAACAGAATGATTTGGGTTGGGAAGAGACCTGCAACTTCCACTGTCCCAGACTGCTCCAAGCCCCGTGCAACCTGGCCTTGAACAACTCCAGGGACGGGGCAGTCACAGCTTCTCTGGGAATCTGTGCCAGGGTCTCACCACCCTTTGGGAAGGATTTCTTCCTCTTTAGAGGTGAGAAGAGTTTATGGCTCATATCACACTTACAGTTCTCTGAAAAGGTATTTTATAAGCTGAAAAATAATGTAATCACAGCTAAATATTGCTTCATTGTATAATCAGAAGAAAACTGCTTTCACTGACATCCAGTCCCATCCAAAAGTTCTTGATTTTCCAAACAAAAAGCAATGAAATTTGCCAAAAGCCTTTTTACAGCCACTTATCCTAAAGCTGCAGGATCTCACTGCTCCAGAGCACTGCAAGAACAGCCCTGATAACAACAGTAAACAGCAGCACTGCAGCATTATCACATCCACACTGAGGGGATTCT
This sequence comes from Corvus cornix cornix, assembly GCF_000738735.6. NCBI lineage: Eukaryota > Metazoa > Chordata > Aves > Passeriformes > Corvidae > Corvus > Corvus cornix. The sequence continues at coordinate 2,229,317 of NC_046333.1, read as the reverse complement.
GCTCTGATTTCTTGGCAGGATAAATACTTCCTGTTTATTTCTTGGGTTTTGTTTCTTGGCAGGATAAAGCAAACAGAAAAAAGCACTGTTTTGGGGTTTTTTTTTAAGACTTCTAATAACTCCCACCTATGGATATATTAATCTATAGCACGCTGGGACTGTCTGACTCATTCAGGGTTCACTGCTAGGGATTCTCTGAAACCAGGGGGTAACAAAAAGTTAAAAAATACCCCCAGAAAACTCTAAATTGCTTTTTTGGATTACCCAGGAAATGAACCAGCAGAAGTAAACAGGCAACAAGGATATGTAAAATACCAAATTCAGGGGAGAAAACAGGGCAGTTACTCAGATCTCTTAATATCAGGGCTAAAACCATAAAAACAGCAGATTACTGAAGACTTCCTCCTAAATCCTGAACTCGCAACATCCAGAAGATTTGTCACCACCCCAAAGGGAAACGTTCCTTTTCAGCAGCTAAAGAATCAAGAAACTTTTTTTTCCTGAAGAAAAAAAAAAATCAAGTCTGACAGATCCCTCTTAGCTGGGTCAAAAGCACTTTTAAAAAAGCACCTTTTAAGGTGGGCTGTTTGGGGCAATAAATACATTTATGAGGTGCTTGTTCAATATATGGGTTCTGCTGTCCAATTACAATTAAGAACATTCACAGGCTCACGGGCCATTTGTTTATTTTGTTTTAACACAAGCATCTAAATACTCATTTCATACCAACAAAGATTTTTTGGGGGTTTTTTTTGGGTCTATGGTAACTTCCAGCAGCTGTTCTTCAGGACTTTGTGGTGAGTCTCACAAAGACAAGAAGAGTGTGGGAGGATCTGCTGCCTTCTGTGACCAGAGGATCACTCTCCTGCCCTGACACAAACAGGGAAAGCTGCTTCATCTGGGATGTAACATTCCCTCCAGGTGCTGAGGTTTTCATGTAATGTGGCTATTCACTATAAAACAAACACCTCACACAACAAGTTTTTATTTCTGTTTCCCCACAAAAATGCAGTTTTTGAACTCACTTGTGGCTGGCGATGCCCAGGGGTGGCACTTGGACCGTGTCCTTGTTATCAGTACCCAGGTTCTCTCCTCTGGAGTGTGCAGCATTGCGTGGAGGCAGGAATTAGACTCCTAAGGACAAACTTCTCCTGTTTAAAAGCAATTAAAAAACCCCAAAAAAAGCAGTTACCAGGTCTGTCAGAGTTGTGTTTGTACATTAAACACATTTCTAGCTCCCCCTCATTGCTCCTTCCATTGTGTCCCCACGCACACTCCCAGGGCTCCTCCAGTACCACCATCCCTATCCCAAGGCAAGACAGGGAAGTCCATCCTTCCAGGGAAGGGAACAGAGCTGGGAAGGGTCTGGAGCCCCAGGAGCAGCTGAGGGAGCTGGGAAAGGGGCTGAGCCTGGAGCAAAGGAGGCTCAGGGGGGACCTTGTGGCTCTGCACAAGTCCCTGACAGGAGGGGGCAGCCGGGGGGGTCGGGCTCTGCTGCCAGGGAACAGGGACAGGAGGAGAGGGAACGGCCTCAGGCTGGGCCAGGGGAGGTGTAGATTGGATATCAGGGAAAATTTCTTCCCTGAAAGGGTGGTCAGGCACTGGAGCAGGATGACAGGGAAGTGGTGGAATCACCACAGTGTTCAAAAGGAGACTGAATGGGGCACATGGGGACACGGTTGGACTGAGAGGCCAGATCTGAGAGGTCTTTTCCAACCTTAACAATTCCATGCTTCCCAAGAGCACTCCAGGTAGAATGTTCTGATTCCAAAATCCTTCCGTGTGCTCTCTGCACACCCATTACAGCACAACCTCCTGTGTTGTGGACACCTCCCCATTAAGAGGGGAGCGTCCAGCTGTGGCTGTCCCCTCTCTCACGTGTGACACTCCTCAGGCCACAGCAGAACAATGTCCCAGGTGAGCAAATCAATGCCCTGCACAAACCTAAGGCTTCATCTTCACTGCTACAAAGCTTTGACTGGGGGAAGGACAGCTTTTATGATGAAGATAAATTAAGTGTGCAGCAGTCACATTATGATAAATTCTCAAAACCTGACAAAGCAGCTGCTCCCATCCTAAATGAAGGTGATGATGTCAGACTATATCCACAGTCCTCTGTGGCTGATCTACAGCATTAAGGATTTGCCTGATCTCATGTCCAACCTAGATTTTGCTGCCAGGAATAGGATCCCACCACAACAGCCTTTCCTGAGCTTTAAACTGCTTTATTTATCACCTGTTCTTCTGTCAAAGCACCCTTAACCATACACATTATTGATCTGGCTAATCATTACCTCTGTGACACAACCCATCTATTTGCAGCTTTAGAAGGGGATTTCACAAAGCACTCATGGATATCCTAAAGCCCAAACAACAATCCACTGATCTCTCTAAACAGGAACTACCTGAAATCATGGGAAACTCCCAAAGCGTTGCAGGTGCTGCATTTGGGCTTCACAGCCCACATCAGAGTCCAAGTGAAGCTTAAAATTTACACAGGTGCTCAAAACAGGTCTGAGTGCTCCAGACTCCATCAGAACCATGGATTTGCAGGGGTCACTACCTGTGGCTGCCACTTTGCTCTAGGGGTTGGTACAAACTGATGCTTCTTGCACTACAGGCAAATAAAAAGGGGATTTCAAACATTACCTCGGCGCTTCAGGGAGATAATGAGGAAGGCCTGAAAACTTCCTCCTACACTACAAGTTCCAGAATCAGGCATCAGGTTTGAAAACCCACATTTCTCTCTAACACATCTCTTTTTGGACTTACTTTGTATTTAGGCCTACCCGCTTTACAAAGCTACGTGGCAGAAAGTTTTTTGGGATGAGAGATTTCAACCTGCTCCTCAACTCCATCCTTGAAACAAGGCACTGGTACCTTTCTCAGGTACTTCTTCCTGAGCCAAAAACCCCCACCCAAACACACAGAGCATTTCTGCAACACTTATTTTAAAACTTCTAATTCACAAGCTCCCCACTGACTGAAATTCTTGCTTTATTAAAAAAAAAAAATAAAAAATACAAGGAATGATTTGCCAGCAGGTAGTTTAGAAACAAAGCCCTACTCTACATCGCATTTAAACTGTTTCAGAAAGTAACTAATATTGTTTTCAATGATAGATTTTTATAGCTCTACACACTCCCAATTGTTGTCCAAAGCCACAAGTACTCTGAACACTCCAGTCCCACTATTTCTAAGTATTTTGTGTGCAAAAATGACTGAAACCCTTACTCTGGGGTTTCAGATTTTATTTTTTTATGCAGGCTCCATGGAAATATAAGGGACTGTAATTCACCTTCATTTACAATTCCTACCACGTGTCACACTCCATTATCTCCTGGTAGTCCAGGGAAACACAAGGGAATATTAAACAAACAGGTAACGAGTTTTTACTGGACTTCCACTCACTTTAAAGTCAAATAATCCAAAGGCACCTCAAGTGCCTGATTTGTAGATAATGCCCTGTGCTGTAAAACAGGATTAATGGTATTAACATAAACCTTTTTGCTCAGGAATATAAAATTCCAGCTGGAGTTATAAAATATTTCTCCATATTCATTCTGACACATGGCCTACCCAGTACAGTTTAGACTCCACTAAATCAAAACACCTTTCCAAATCCATTTTTAAACACACAAAAATGATAGAACTATTCACTGCTGAGTGGGGAAAACCCACACTTATTGAAGTTACAAACTGGTGTAACATGTGGACAAATAAATAGAACTTTTTTAATCAGTTGCATCAGGATCAGGAAACACGAAGTAATATATAGAAGTTTGTGTCTTAATTTCATCAGACTCCTCAAATCGGATATAAAGCCACTTTTTCCCACTTGACTTCCTCCTCACTTTGTGAAATTCAAGTACTAAAAGACGTCCTCAGGATTACAAATTCGAGCAGAACACTGTCACGACGTCCCTTCAAAGACCTAAACTGTTTCTTAAGAGAAATAGAGGAGTTTTTAATTTTTTAATTACCTGGTTGCAAAGTTACTACACGTCTCAGGGAGGAGATGACAGCAAGCATTCCCGAGTTTCCCATTCACGTTGGGAAAGACTTTTTAAGTCTGCTGCTAGGGGACTCCGGTGCTCAACACTAAAAAATATTTGTGTTCACAGAAATACGGGTTTTGTCATGCGCCCACAATCACAAAATCACTCTAAAGGCTGAGCACTGTCAGGAAACACACACGACACTTCACTTTAAACGACAACAACCTCAGCAAACATTACAGCGCAGAAATCACTTTCCTGGGTGGTTTCCCAGCTGCCCAAACCACCAGCATCCCTCCGGACCCCCCGAGCATCCCTCCGGGAGAGCGAACGGCGCAGAAACCTCACCCCGCAGCCAGAGCCAACTTCCACCGCGACAAACCTGCGCATTGTTGGTTCCCACCAGCCATTCCCTGCTGCTTTTCCTGCCCCGGCGGGGAAGGAGCGGCCGGCAGGACCGCAGCCCGTCCCCCGGGTGCCGCCGCGCCGCTCCCCGTCCCCTGCGCGGGGGGTCCCCGCTCCACACCGCGGTTACTACACGCACTCTGTTGCCAGGCTATGGAAAAGCGTCTCCTCCGCTCCCTGGAGCCGCAGGAGAAAGAGGAAAAGCCGCGGGAAAGCAGCGGGAAACCCTCGGAAAAGCCGCGGGTTCGGGGCGGCGGGCAGGGAACGGCCCCGCCGGGGGAAGCGCAGCCCGAGAGGCTCCGAACTCGACGGGAAGCGGAGCCGGTTCCCTGTCCCCGAGATGTCACCTCCTGTCTCTCCAGCCACACGCCCTTCCACGCTGCTCGGCGGCTGCCGGAGCCCTGCCCCGGCAGCGCGGATTCGGCTGCAGCCAGGCCCCGCCGGGGAAGGCAGAAAGCCGAGCTCACATCGCGGGAGCCGCCGCTGCCCGGCCGGTCCCGGCCAGGCAATGCCTGATGTCACCGCAGGGCCAGGATGCGCGGGGACGCTGGGAATTGGAGTCTTCTCCCTCTAGCCCAGCGTCGGGATCCCCCTTCCCACGGGGCTTTATGGGCGCTGCCTGGAAAGCGCGGCCGAGCGGAGCCATTCGATGGGGAAGGGAGCGCGGGGGAGTTGGGGAAATGCGGCTCCTCCTCCGCAATTAGCAGAAGTAATTTGCAAGTAATTACGCTCAGGTGATCGCTGTGCTATGTTTATATATAAATGTATACCTGTAAAAAAGTATATATATAAAAGTATGTGTGTGTATATACATTTAAAGTATATACATGGTGTAAAAGTGAGTGTGTAAAAGTATACAAGTATAAAAAAATATAAAAGTATATCTATTAAATTATGTGTATATATATCTATTTAAAGTGTACATATATATGTAAAAGTATAAAAGAATATCAGTATAAAAGTATATAAGTATAAAAGTATATATACCAAAGTACATGTATGTGTATATATATATTTAAATATATGTATGTGCATCTATACGTATATATATATATTTAAAGTATATAGATGTGTGTAAAAGTGAATGTATAAAAGTATACAAGTATAAAAAAATAAAGGTATATATATTAAATTATGTGTATATATATTTAAAGTGTACATATATATGTAAAGTGTATCTATAAAAGAATATCAGTATATAAGTATAAAAGTATATATACCAAAGTATGTGTATGTATGTATATATATTTAAAGTATATACGTGTGTGTAAAAGTGAATGTGTAAAAGTGTACAGGTATAAAAAAATATAAAAGTATATCTATTAAATTATGTGTATATATATATATTTAAAGTGTACATATATATGTAAAAGTATAAAAGAATATCAGTATAAAAGTATATAAGTATAAAAGTATATCTACCAAAGTATGTGTATATATATATTTAAATATATATACATTTAAATATATATATGTGTATACATATATTTAAAGTATATACATGGTGTAAAAGTGAATGTGTAAAAGTATACAAGTACAAAAAAATATAAAAGTATATCTATTAAATTATGTGTATATATTTAAAGTGTACATAGATATGTAAACTGTATCTATAAAAGAATATCAGTATAAAAGTATATAAGTATAAAAGTATATATACCAAAGTATGTGTATATATATGTATATATATTTAAAGTATATACGTATGTGTAAAAGTATAAAAGTATATCTATTAAATTATGTGTATATGTATATTTAAAGTGTACATATATATGTAAAAGTATAAAAGAATATCAGTATAAAAGTATATAAGTATAAAACTATATATACCAAAGTATGTATATGTATATATATATTTAAAGTATATATGTGTGTAAAAGTGAATGTGTAAAAGTATACAAGTATAAAAAAATATAAAAGTATATCTATTAAATTATGTGTATATATCTATTTAAAGTGTACATATATATGTAAAGTGTATCTATAAAAGAATATCAGTATAAAAGTATATAAGTATAAAAAATGTAAAAGTATATATATTAAATTATGTGTATATATATTTAAAGTGTACATATATATGTAAAGTGTATCTATAAAAGAATATCAGTATAAAAGTATATATACCAAAGTATGTATATGTATATATATATTTAAAGTATATATGCATGTAAAAGTGAATGTATAAAAGTATATAAGTATAAAAAAAATAAAAGTTTATATATTAAATTATGTGTATATATATATTTAAAGTGTATATATATATGTAAAGTGTATCTATAAAAGAATATCAGTATGTAAGTATAAAAGTATATGTGTATATATGTGAATATATATGTATATATTTAAAGTATATACATGTGTGTAAAAGTGAATGTATAAAAGTATATAAGTATAAAAAAATATATTAAAAGTATATATATAAACTTATGTATATATGTACATATATTTAAAGTGTACATATATGTGTAAAACTATATCTATAAAAGAACATCAGTATAAAAGTATATAAGTATAAAAGTATATATACCAAAGTTGTGTGTATATCTATGTATATATATATTTGAAGTATATATATGTGTAGAAGCGTGTATATATATATATATAAAGGAATTTCAGTATAAAAGTATATAAGTGTAAAAGTACATATTTCTAGTGTGTATATATATATATTTAAAGTATATATATGTGTAAAAGTATATATATAGAGAGGAATTTCAGTATAAAAGTATGTAAGTGTAAAAGTACATATTTCAAATGTGTGTATATAGATGTATATGTGTGTATATATATATTTAAAGTATATATGTGTAAAAATATATATAAAAGAATATCAGTATGAAAGTATATAAGTATATAAATAAAATATATAAAATTAAGTACATATATATGTGAATATATTCATTTCTATATACTATATTTATATGCTTTTATATAAAAATATATATGTATTTATATTAGTATATATTCGTGTATACATACTATATTTATATAGTTATATGCATGTAAAAGAATATATACATTAGTGTATATATTAGTGGATGTATACTATACTTATAGAATAATAAACTATATATTTTGATGCTTCCAAACCCATTTAAGCTGTAATCAGGAAGCACAAACAAGTGAGGAAATTTCAATTGCTTTAACAGCATATAAATATACATATAAATATACAATAACATCATATTTAGCAGTAAAAGGATTGCACACCTCTTGTATCTCTGGGGGTTTGGCATCTCCAATAATTCACTGGAATTAAAGATTTTTGGTGCTGCTGTGGCATTTCTGTTCCTGTCTTCCCACTCAAGGTGGGATCATCCCAGCTGTGTGAAGGTGAAGGTGAAATCAAGCCCTGTAAAAAGAATTAAAAATGACCTTTATTTTAATTAAGGGCTTTCTTCCATGCTAAGCTGACTTGAATTCTCCCCTTTTTCAAGTATCACAGTTGCATTTTCTCAATTGTTAAACATTTTTTTTCCTTAATAAAGTCATGGGTTTTCCCCAATTCTTTGCCTTGGACTACAAATCTTGATCATCCCCCCACATCACCCTATTTTTAGCCCTACAAAAAAGAATGAGCAAATGTAATTTCAGCAAATAAATGTATCCAGAGGCAATGGAAAAGGGAAATGGATCCTTTCTGAGGAAAATTACACAAAACCCAGTTAAAATGCAATATAATTGGGTTGCTGGGAGGGGGAGTCCATCATCAGTCCAGCATTATTAATCTTGAGACTGGAAAAAAGAGAAAGTGCTAAATTCCAAGTAAATTAAAAAAAAAAAAAAAAAAAACCACAACAAAATACCCATCCAAAAAAATCACAGATCTGCCCTTCAACACACATTTATTTAAGTCATCCGAGTTCAACTCCAAAACACGAATAACACTGCACTGAGAGAACAGAATGTGAGTGGCACACAGCACACAACCTTCCCCAAATGTGACATTTATTCCCTGAAGCTTTTCTGACACAGCAATAAGTAGGAAATGAGGTCAGCTCTCCCTAAAAACCTCAGCCTTTGTTTGCTGTGTTGCTGTTCCCCCTCTGGTTTCTGTCCCAAAACCTCCAGTGATTTTCCCAGACAGCAACTGTCACCCTCCAGCTCCTCCCAGCTGCCTGGTGTCAGCACAACTGGAGAATAAAATAATATATAAACTTGAAACAGGAAGCTTTTATACCCATTTCCACTTCCCCCTCCCCCCCCCGAAAACCCAAAAAGATCAAAAATCTCAAGCAGGGATGAAGGAAAACAGAGAAAGCCCAAACATTTCCAGAGTTCTGGCAGCAGAGCACCGAAGTGCAAACTCTGATTTTAGTGGTAGGAGGAGACAGCAGAATTCCACACCCGTTTGGCCTGGATGAGACAGAGGGAAAGAGAGGAAATCCAGACACAAATCCACAAAAACAGTTTAGGAATAAATTATTTCCGCTGGCTCGAGAACAGCGGGTTACAGCAAAAAAAAAAAAAAACAAACCAAGATTTTTCCTTGAAGGGTTCACAGTCTGAAAAAGCAAAATACCACACAGGGAAAGGGTTGGAAAAAAAAAAAAAATAAAGCCAAAATGTAGCATTTGTTTTTGTTTTTATCCAGCAGAAACTGTGCCCCCAAAAATATTAAATAATTAGAAGTAGCAGGAGCTCCACCCTCCTCTCAAAGTAACATTCAAAATGCCACAGTGCCCGTGCAGAGTGGTTTCAGCAGGAATTATTGGGAAAAGGGGATGAAAGCTGCCAAACTTTCCAGCCCTGAAAACCCTGGAGAAATTGAGTTTCGTGGAAAAGCATCACCAAGGCAGCCCATGAGGAATAAATCCTATTTGTGACTCTCGTCTGGGCAGTATTTGGACACTCCCTGAAGGCCTGAGAGGGTTCAGCGCTGTCTCAACAGCAGGAAAACCCACTCAAAATATTGATATTAAGCTCCAAATATTGGTAAGGGCTTTTTAAAGTAATGCAGAGTGAAGATGCTCACACAAAACCTGGCCACAGCAGTGTGAATCTCTGTGAGGAATTATGTTTTTAACAGGGAATTGCAGTGACTTTAATAGCTCAGTAGAATATATACATATATAGAATGTCCTATTATATATATATATTTATATATTTATTTATGTTTATATAAAATAGAGTAGACTGAAGTATTAGCAGTCATTTTTCTGGACTCCTCATCACACCAAGACAACTTTTTTCTTGGCATTTTACTATGACAGGAGAGGTAAAAAGTGTAACAATGAAGACAAGCACTGCTCCTAGAAAATAAACTAAAAAAATAAAATTAAAGGCAGAAAAAAGGATAAAACTTCTTTTTTTCTGAAAGCAACCATTTCAATTCCCCTCTGCAATCTCTGCCAGTGACTCCTGTCTTATCCCATTGGGATTTCAGGTTGTTCCAAGTGTTCACTCCACTCTTTTCCATCAGAAAACATCACTGAGGCAGAAAAAGGGGATCAGGAAGGGCCCCAGATTTTCCAGCTGTTTGGATTGAGGCTGGAATCTGAGCAGGTCACCTGAGAGCCCCTCTTGGACACCGTGTTGGTGCTCAGGAAAAAATTCCTCACTGGAAAGGTCAAGCCCTGAACAGGCTGCCCAGGGAAATGGTGGAGTGTCCAAAAAATGTGTGGATGTGGCACTTGGGGACATGGATTAGTGGTGGATTTGGCAGTGCTGTTAATGACTGGAGTTGATGATCCAAGAGGTCTTTTCCAGCCTTCATAAAAAATCCCTGCAAAATCAACCCTTGTGCCCCCAGCCCCAAATTCACCCAACTGAAAGCATTAATTATGGAGAAGGCTGTGAGGGAGAATAAAAAATTTAAGGATTAACATGGATTGGGGCTTCTCCCTGCCATTTCTACCTCTTTTTTATTTTTCCAGAAGCCATCGAACACCTCTTCATTTCAGCACCACCTTCTCCTGTGCCTAACCCTGTGTCACCTGCAGCTGCTGGCAGCAACAAAAGCCTCTCAAACACTGTGAAGAAGACAAAAGGAACGTGTGTCTAAGGCAGAGAAGATGCAGGGCTTCCCCAAACAGAGGAGTTTAGTCAGTGTTTGTTCAGGCTCTGCTCACCCCAGGACAATAAAGCCATTCTGAGGAGGCTTTGCACAATGGGTGGCAGAGAGGAAAAGCTGCTTCAGGCCGAGCTGGCCAGCACAGCCTCGCCTTTGTGGCCTCTGCAGGATCCAGTTTCATTTATTTTCCTGGCAGAAAGACTTTGTTAACAATCCCACACCTGACCAACAGTCTCAGGCATGGTTCTTGTCAGCAAGCAACCTGAAAACGCATTTATTCCGTTGTGTGTCTTCACACCAGGCAAATAAAAGGCATCATCTCTTTCAGATAAATCACATTTAAATCAGAGACAGTAGTTAATGAGGTATTCCACAGAATCATTTTACAGCAAACATAGAGTTTTAATCAATATAAGCATTTTTTTACAGATAAATTCCTTTCACAGTAACACTGAAACAGAGGCAGAATGTGATTTTGGACGGGTTTTGTTACAAATATTCATGCAAGAGCTTTTTTTTTTTTTTTTGTGGTCAAAATGGGATCTCACCTGGGCACCTCTCTCATCGTGCCTTTGTGTAATGGATTTATTGCAATACAAAAATAAAAAGGGCTCCTATAAATCACTGCAGGTTGACAGGGTCAGGAGGCACGGAGCTGGTTGGCTTTGGAAGCAGAGAGGAATATGTTGCAGAAGGGGGGAAAAAAAAATGGGGAAGCAGAGGAGTGTTGGCAGCCAGAAAGAAAAAGAAGCAAAGAAATGCCAAGGCATTGATTGGGCTGCTCTGAAAACCCTCAGGGGTGGTGGATGGAGAAAAGCCCAGCTGCAGGTGGCAGCAGGGACATGGTGCCAGGAGTACAGAGAGCGCGGAGGTGAAGAGCCAGAACGTGGTGAAAATCCTCCCTCAGGAAGCCCAGGCTAAGCCAGCACATGTGGCACTGACCCCTTCTCCAGGGAGGTGGGGACACCCTGTCCCTTCCCTGGCTGTGGGGAGGGAGTGAGGGAACCCCTGCCAAAGGAAAGTGAGGATTTCTATTTTTCTACAAGATGCCAGAGCAAAGATGGGGATGCCAAAAAAATCCACCCCTCAACTGCTGTTGGCAACTGGAGGGCACACAGATCTAGGAAGAGATTATTCTGCCATAAACACACCCCAGGGCACACACCAGCACAAGTTAGTGCTGGAAAATATCCCTTTCCTCTCCCAAAAAACGGTTTGAGTGATGAGAGTCAGAGGAACCGGCTGTGCTCCCTCCACTGGCACCGAACCAGGAGACAGGACCAGGAGGTTTGAGACCCTTCCCAGCTGGGATGAATTAAAATCAAGGTCTGGCACATGAAGCACAAAGTGTTCCTCTTCCTGAACACAATTCCAGGGTGGGAAGAAATGCCAGCCCCGTCAGCAAGTTTAAGAAGCTCAATGCAAGGAGCAATTTGCAGCAAAAAAACTTCAGCCTGAGAATACATCTTAATAAAAGCAGCACGATCTCCACTCAAAAAAAAAAAAAAAAATTATAATACCACAGAATGGTTATTCTGAACTGAAAAATTCAGTGCATGGAACAGGGAAACTCCTGCTCCCACTGCTTCAGCTGGAACACACACGGAGCACAGTCTGAGGGAGTGAGTGTCAGCCTGGAAATCCATCCAGAGTCCAACCCAACAACACAGCGCACCCCCTAAATACAGCACCCCTAAAAAAGTGGGGATTACCCTCAGGAAAAGGTGCAATTCCCTGCATTTGTCTCTCCACAGCACTCAGTGGATGATCCAACCCAGTGGCTGCCACAGCTTTGGGGTCCTGCTGTTTAGTCCCGATTTGAGGAATCCTGGAAGAGCCCCCCATCAGCCACCCCAAACAGCAGCATTCCCAAATTCCCCACACAAACCAGACTCTCCCTAAGGCAAGCGGTGCTTCCTCATCTATTTGGCAGCAGCTTTCGGCCACCACTCGGGTGTGGTCGCGCTGAGCTCCACTCTGTCCCCTCCCAGGTTTATGCAGAGCGGCTCGTTCACATGAGCCAACCTCAGCAGGGCTATGCCGAGCTCTCCTCCTCCGGCACGGAACTTCCCGGCCGGCTTTCCCGACTCGGTGAGGATCTCTGCGCCCTCGGGAATGCCAGGGCTGGGAAGGGGCGCTGGGAAGCGGACGGGCAGCAGGCGCTTGCGGATCACGCCCATGTGGTGGGTCCGGGCTGTCAGCTCCTGCCCGATGTAGCAGCCTTTGGTGAAGCTGATGCCGTTCATGAAGGCCAGGTTGGATTCCAGCGGGAGGGCGACTCCGGGGGGGAGATCTTTCACACCTTCGGGAATTCCTAGGGGGAGAACAAAGCCAGCAGGTAAACGCTCCTCGGTAGACTTGTGCTCTGAATTGTTTGACTCATTATCGATTTGGTTTTCCAACCCAAACGGGTCCCAGTTTCAGCACAGCACCATCACCTTTCGCTCTGCCAATTAATTTAATCCTTATCCTACTAAAATCAAGGGCACTGGGGCTCCCAGGACCGAGATCCCTCTCCAACCTCCTTGGCCTTGGAGTTAACTCGGCAAGTCCAGCCAGGAAGTTTTTAGGAAACCATGTCTGGGTGTTTCCTTTTCCTTCCTCAGCAACAAGCTAAACACCCGGGTTGTGTGTCATCCCAAATTAACCAAAATTACTCAAACCACAGCAGCTTCTCTTTAAGAAAATGAATAATCCTGGCTTTCTTTCAGCATTCCTGACCAATGCCCATAATCTGAACAACAGAAAGTTATACCCAAACATTGCCACCACCAGACAGAATTCTAACCACCAGATCACTTTAATACTCAAAAGTAGCAATTAATACATGTATTAATTAACAAATTAAATGCATTACTCCCCACTGCAACACATTACAACATAAGAATGGAGGTTTTATAACTTATTCCTGCTTTATATCAGCATATGGACTCCCAAAAATCCATAGTGCAAAACAGAACGTGGCTTTACCTTGTTTATACCTGTGCCTGTGGTAATCCTGAACGTCTCCAACTTGACTCCCAGGGATAATCTCCGACAGGTTTGCTCCTTTCTTTGCAATCAGTCTCCAGCCCATGACTTCTGCCCTGGGGTCAGGAGTTAAGAGCAGAGCCTGGTCTGCAGATTTTGGGAGGGAACTGGCGTCCCCAGGCTGTTCCCCAGGGATGACAGCCCACAGGGAGAGGTCAGGGCAGGGGGTGACGGTGACTTTCCTGCGGATCTTGTAGAGTTTCAGGTGTTTCTGGATGGAATCCAGCACGCTGCTGTCGCACTCCAGCAGGATGTGAGGCTCCTCTGCTGTGCTCCCATGGAGCCTAAAAAAAGTAACGCCCCCAAGGTCAGGAAAACAGATACCCACAGAAGCAGGAGCCAAAGTTGGATTTTTATCTGGATCCTGGTGCAAATCCAGAAACCTGGGGAATTTTCAGGCACACATAGAGCAGCACCCACCTCCCCACAGTGAAACACCTGAACTCTTTCAGCTGCCTGCTGTACTCTTTCCTAGCAAACACTGCCCTCACCTCTCCCAGGGGCAGAAACAGGTCTGGCCATGTGGAATTCTCTATCCTTGAGTGAGGGGAATTTCAGCTGGGGGAGAAGTTTCATTCAGCTGTGCCTTCCACTGTCACACAATCCCAGAATGGATTGTGTTAGATGGGACCTTAAAGCCCATCCAGTGCCACCCCCTGCCATGGGCAGGGACACCTTCCACTATCCCAGGCTGCTCCAAGCCCTGTCCAACCTGGCCTTGGACACTTCCAGGGATCCAGGGGCAACCACAGCTTCTCTGGGCAACCTGTGCCAGCCAGGAATTCCTTCCCAATATCCCATCCATCCGTGCCCTCTGGCACTGGGAAGCCATTCCCTGTGCCCTGTCCCTCCATGCCTTGTCCCCAGTCCCTCTCCAGCTCTCCTGGAGCCCCTTTAGGCCCTGCAAGGGGCTCTGAGCTCTCCCTGGAGCCTTCCCTTCTCCAGGGGAACATTCCCAGTTCTCCCAGCCTAGCTCCAGAGCAGAGGGGCTCCAGCCCTTGGAACAATCCCGTGGCCTCCTCTGAACCATCTCCAGGTCCCTCCTGTGCCGGTGACCCCAGAGCTGGACACAGGTCCCCAAACTCCAGCTGGGGAGTCGATCTCCCCGATGGGGATATTACGGCCATCGCACTTTTCTGCTGGGGTAACGCACGCAGGCGGCAGCAGGTGATGACAAACACACACGGAGGAAGGGCTTTTTTGCACATTAATACAGAAATAGAAGCCGGAAATGTCACGTGGCGGTGACAGGAGCCACCCCCCGCCACCCCGCAATGGTCTCTCCCAGCTCCCCCCCCTCCGCCGCGCCGCTTGGTCTCACCTGTACAGGATGACGTCATAGAGGCAGCGGCCCTGCACGTTCAGCGCGTGCGCGTAGAGCGCGGGGGGGCCGCCGCCCGCCGCCACCAACTGCGTGACGTCATTGGTGAGCAGCCCCTGCAGGAACACGGCGGCCTCGGCGCCCCGCACACCCAGTAGCGCCCGGCCCAGCGGAAAACAGGCGACGGCCGCGCCCCGCCGGCCCCGGCACCACCGGCGCAGCCCGGGCGCCGTTATTGCCCTCACCAACATGGCGGCGCCGTCAGAGGGTCCCGCCGCCGCCGCCGCCGCCCGCCACCGCCGCCATCTTGTGTGTGTCCGCCCGGAGGGCGACACCTGCTGGCGGGGACGGGGCGCCGCGGGGACCGCCCCCTTCCTGCGGGCCACGCCCCCTCCGGCGGCCCCAGGCCCCGCCCCGCCCTCTTGGCCACGCCCCCCGGGGCTGAGGGGGTCCGGGCGCTCCCTGTGATCCTGAGGAAGGAATTTGGCAAGCCCCCCGGCCTTCCCCGCGTTCCCCGGGTTCTCCGGAAATGGAGCGAGCGAGGGAAACGGCCCAAAGCGTTCCCACGTCCCGCGGGTTGGTTGTGGGCGCCGTCGGGGGCTGTCCAGCCCAGCTCTCCCTGTCCTGGCTGCTCCCTGTTTAATGAGAGAATTTATCAAGCTGGAAAGGACCTCTGAGGTCATCGAGTACAACCTGTGGCCGAACATGTCAACTAGACCATGGCACTAAGAGCCACGTCCAGTCATTCCCTAAACACCTCCATTCCTGCCCCTGCCGAGCCTAAAATTCCCTGGGAGCTGCAAGCAGAGAGCGTACAGACCCATTCTCCTCCTCTAGGTCAGGGTGGAAAACTGACTCCAAAGGTTTCTCTTTTCCACTCTTACTTCTGCAGGACTCACCAGCTGCCCCCCATCCTCTTCTAACACCCTTGGGCAAACTGCCAGTGGCTCCGTATTGGAGCCACTGAATAAAATCACGGAATCATGGAATGGCTTGGGTCGGAAGGGACCTTGAAAGATCATTTAGTCCAACACCCCTGCAAGGAGCAGGGACCTGCTCAATCCATCACGTTGCTCAAGGCGTCAGCCCAGCCTGACCCTGATTGTTTCCAGGGGTGGGGAATCCCTGTGTTAAACCACCCCCCACCCCCCCCCCGCCAAAATCATGGAGCTGGAGCGCTGCTGGCTTCCCTCTGGAACGCTCCCTGGCGCTCTGGGAAGTGCAGTCAGAAGGGCCCGCATAGCCCCGCGTTTGCCTGCGGCTCGTTCCGCTGGAATTCATCCCACAGTCCAAGGAACAGCCGCGAGTCACCGCTGTCACTCGCGATTCCCCTTCTCCGGCGGCTGCAATCCGCTGCCCCTCCCCGCTGCCAACAGCGGCACATGAGCGGCTCTCCGGGGAGGGGCAGCCCCCTGGCCCCGAATGACCCTGCTAAAATCTCCCGGGCAGGCAGCACCAGCGCAAACCCACCGATCCTAAAACCCTGAGTGAAGGGACTCCTTTTCCAGGAGTTGGAAAGGCGCTGTGTGTTCATGCAGCTGGCGCTGGGCAGGGCTGGGCTCTCCCCTTGTGCCCCGGCAGTGATAACCTTATCACATGTCCCCTTGTCCCGGCGGAGATCAGCTCCCGGCAGTGCTGAGAGATGGGGAGTGTTCACCCTGGAATTCGGGGCTAGCCCTGCAGGTGGAGAAATAAAGATGTGGACAGAAGTGTCTCGAGGTGACCTTGGCACGGGGATGTGGTCTGCCCGCCCACTGGCACGAGTGGTGTGTCAAAAACGGGGCTGAGGAAACCTGCCTGGCTCTGGGGCAGCTGAAGGAGCACAGAGCTGATGCCCTGGGTGGTTCTTTCTCTCCCTGGAAGTGGGAATGTGCCGGGAGCAGGAGCTGGGTTTGCTTTTTGAAGGAGAAGGGAGAAAGTCACAAATCTGGAAGCACAGCTGGGGTGGAACTCCAGAGTCCAACAGGCACCGTGGACCCACATCAGGATACAACTTTGGGTGTTTTCCACCTGTTCCACATCCCTCCTTCACCACCAAGCTGTGGGGATTATCAGTGGCCATCCCACAGGCAGCGCTTTGCCACCTCCCTGCATTCCCAACCACCAGAGGTGTTTTATCAAACCCCATGGAGATATTTGAAAGGGCAGCAAGAGAAATAAAAGTGAAAATGGAAAACATTCAGGCAGCATTTTGAGCTTTTGTTTGCTTTTCCACTTCCTACCGCTTTTATTCCCTTTCCTCTGGGTTTGCTTCTCTTTTATCACAGAGTTATGCAGCCAGTAAAGTCATATTGAAACATTTCAGTGTCAGAAACTACAGCTCTGGCAGTTTAGTGCCTTAAATCAGCTCAGGGGATGGTTTGCGACAATCCATAGTGTGCCTGAGAGCTGCAACACCAGCAGCCCTGGGAAAGTTTGTGCCGGCCCTCAGTGAGTGTGTGTCTGTCTTCACTAAAACTGGGGTATTCAAACCCTGCTTGGAGGGACAACCAAAGCTTCCATAACATTAATTTCTAGAGGAAGGTGTGGAATTCTAGTGGAAGCTGTCCCTGACTGTGGCAGGGGCTTGGAACGAGGTGATCTTTATGGTCTCTTCCAACCCAAACCATTCTGGGATTCTGATATTGCTCCTGATGGATCTTCCCCCACCAGCTTTATAATTTCTAGAGCTGTTTTTTGGACGGAGAGCATGAGGTCACAAGACACAACATCCTTGGCTAAGCTCTATCCCAAAGGGAAAACTCCCTCCTCGGAACACCTCTCATCCAGTGAGATGTGTCAGGGTGGCTCAGCATCCTTTCCCACAGCTCAGAAGGAGGTGACAAAGGACAGAGATTCCCTCGCTGTCCCTCAGCAGCCCCTGGGTGGTTGCACAAGCTGCCAGCAGCCTCCTGCTCCATCAGCTTTCTGCTCTCTCCTCTCCCACTGCCTGAAACCCTGCACAGCCCAAGGCTCCCACTCGTGAGGGCTCATCCTTGGCATTTATTTGTCCATAACTCATCCTCACCAGGGCTAACCTCTGTAGCCAGCCCTGCAGGTTAGCACTGGCATAATAAACTCATTTTCTCCAGCTTTTTCTCAGGGTGTTAAGCACAAACCCTCATCCACAAACCCATGTGAGCTGCAATTATTCATCCCAAACCCTGTGCATTAAATATCCCCCAAGCTGTGCCCTGGGAGGTCAGCCACAGGCAGCTGGGACACGGGGCTGTGGTAAACCATAGCTGGGACAATATCCCACAGTCTTGGAGGGGAAAACACAGATTGTGGCTGGCCTGGTGTAGCAGTTTCCTAAAGTGCTAAAACCACCACACCTGGGCAGTGCAAAATCAGTGATGATAGGGGGAAATTGCAAGGACAACAGGCAGGATGCAGGAATAGAGCAAAGTGGCAGCTGAGTTTGCAGGGAGTGAGTTTGTGCATCCAAGAGGCTGTTCTGAAAGGAGGGTGGGTGTCAGTCTTTTCTCTCAGGGAACAAGTGACAGAGGAAATGGCCTGAAGCTGCACTGGATGAGGTTTAGATTGGATATTAGGGAAAATGTCTTCACTGAAAGAGTGGCCAGGCATTAGAATAGGCTGCCCAGGGTGGTGGTGGGATCACCATCCCTGGAAGTGTATAAAAACCATGTGGATGCGGCACCTGGGGACAGGGTTTGGTGGTTGTGGTGCTGGGTTAATGGTTGGACTCAATGAACTTAGAGGGCTTTTCCAACATAAAGGACTCTGGGATTCCTGCTGGTGGGACTGAGGTGAAGGTAAAGCTGTTATTGCATTTCCCTGGGAGGAGGGATTAGGAGCCAGTGGGATGCTGTGACTGGAATTCTGCCTGCAGCATGGAGCAGCTGGTGGAAACAATGGGTGCTGTGATCCCAGAGAGAACTGGGGAGTCACTGGCAGTTTTAGCCTGGCTTTCCAAAGAAATGGGGGAGGTTGCAATTACTCTGCCTGTTCCCAAAATACTGCTGAATGGAGGCTGCTTTTGCCATTCCTCCTTCCATGAGTCTGTATCAACCCCCAGGGCAGGGACACCTCCCACCACACCAGGTTGCTCCAAGCCCCATCCAACCTGGCCTTGGCTCTTCCCAGTCCCTTGGTGGGACCATGTCCTGCTCATGCCAAAGAAGTTGTCAACTTAGCTCAACTTCCAGAGAAACAGAAAAATTGCATGTTTTTGTCCAGGATTTTTTTCCTGAGGACATTTGGAGAGGGGTTGTGAGTGAAGGTGCCTGTGATTTAACGGGAGGAGCGAAGACCGAGGTGGTTGGAAAGCCAGGCTCTCTCACAAAGTGCTTTCCCATCGTTTGCTCAGCCTGAATCATCAGTTTCTCCTAGATTCCCCAAAGTTTTCTTGCTTTTGAAAGCCCAGGCTTCCCTCAGCAGTTTGAGCTCTGTGCCCGAGGGATCTGCAGGCAGTGATTCATCAGGGAGACAACACATCCCAAACAACGCGAAGGTCAAACGCTTCTTAAGGCAAAACTATTTTGTGAAGATTTGTAGCCATATCAGGGAAAACAGAGCTCCTACGTGGCTAAAACAGGCAAATCGTAGGTGGAGAAGGATTTCTTCTCATCATTCAGAGCCTTTCTCAAGCAAGCACCACACGCTTTACATACTGTAACAAAATGTAAGTTTTATTCCATGTTATTAGTAATGGATGTGGAATAGCCACAGTTGAGTTGGGCTGATGTCCCTTTCCCTTTTGACCAGTGTTTCATATTCTAACTACAGCCCAGATGTAACATTTACACTGAAAAATACTTACATATTCAACCTCATACTCCAAAAATCTCTAGTACAAATACAGTTAGTACATTAAAAAAAAAAATTAACAACCAAAAAAATAAAAAGAAAACAATCCCAGACGCTTTGTAACAGCACAGACTGGTTATGGCCTTGAGTTAAGTTCAAGTATTTCCCAGTGGAATGCAATGCAAGCAAGAAGGTAATCTGGATTTTGTGGGACATTCCTGGCCCTGAATGGTAAGAAGAGAAATATAAGTGTGGGCACTTTATCTGACCAAGTTTAGCGAGAGAATCAACATTTACAATTAGTTCAGCCACAAAGCTAAACCTGTCTTGTGTGTGGACAAAACTGCTACCTGGAGAAAACACACAAAAAAAGCAAAGCATTAATTATGCCATTGGCATTTCTTCCATGGCTGATACTCCGCCTTCCAAATGAATTTCCTTGAGCTGCTGGTTGAGTTAGGAATGGTTGTGGTGGGGATTTTGCTTGTGGCTATGAATATTTTGCTGCTCCATCCTTTTCCTGCCCCAGCTGACAGGATAAAAGAAGGGACTGTTGCTCCTGCCCCGAAAGGAGTCATTCCTGCAGAGTCATCATTGCATTTGGTCACCTTTGTGGCAGTGACTCAGTGGGAAAACCCAACATCCTAAAGGGTTTAGAGGTCACAGAGTAGAGGAGGAAGGGGGAAAGTGAGCAAATCAGTATATATATAAAGAATAATAATAATCTTTTCTGTTCCTAGGGCTGTCTGACCCGTGCTGGCTGCAGTGTGTGGCCCAGATGGGACCTGGGAGAACTGGGATCCCTCTTCCCCAGCCTCAGAGGATCTGCAGTGTCCTCCAGGCTGGCTGGTACCTCACAGGCAACTTTGCATCCCTGCCAGGCACCCATGACACCAGAGCATTCCTGCTGGGAATACACCCTTGTGCTTGAGTCCCTGTCGAAACGCTTGGAAAACGTGGGAAATCAGGATCAGCTCCCATTGGGAAGGGATGTTATGCAGGGAAATACTCCAGGCCTGAGGGAGGAGCAGGGCTGGGAGTGGTTACCCTGTGTCCCTGCCCGACGAGGGGATTATTGACCCCCCAAGAGTCTGCCCTGGGTCTGGTACTCGTCAATATTGCAGTTATTGACTCTCCCTGTGGAAAACAGTGTGTGCGTATGAGATGTGAGGGTGACACCAGCTGGGAAGAGGCTCCAAACCCTCTGCAGGACCCACGGGTCACTCAGAGCCCCCTTGGTTCACTGTGTGACCATAAAAAGGGGGTTTGAAGGATGCCAGGAAGGTCCCCACTGTACAGCCACACACCTGGAGAGGGGAGCAATCCCCATGCCTGCAGGAGATGGGGTTTTGGGGAGGACCAGAGTGCATGAAGAGGAGAAGGAAGGGAATGTGGCACAAGGACTGGCACTGCCACGCTGCTGGGAAGTTGTGGAGTGGCTGGTGTTGGTTCAAAGACACCAGGGAAAACCACCCCAGAAAAGCAGCCCTTGGAGAAAGGTTGATGAGACTGGAGGTGTTCAGCTTAAAGCAGATTTGAGGGTGAAAGCAGTCTTCAAACACCCAAAATATGCAGAGATTAAAGGCATGAGACTTCTCCATGTCTCCATGGGGTTGCAGAGAGGGGGTTCATGTCACCCTTTAGAGAGTCATTTGATGGTGGCAAGTTGGCAAGAAGATCCATGGTCTTTTCCCATCCTCCTGCCCTGAACCTGGAATCTCCTCCCATGGGCACTGCCCACCTCTATTGCTGGGGCAGCAGATGCAGCCCTGCTGCATACACTGGGTTTAATGAGTTGATCAGGTCTCTGTGACCAGGTTTGGGGGTTTGGGCTCAAAATCTGCCCTGCCCCCCATCTTTCCCCATGGCGATTCGTTTGCCAAGATTGTTTGGAGCAAGAGCAAGGAAGTCACATTCCTATCCCTGGTGTGGTGACTCATGGGGGGTTCTGCAGGTCAGCAGGAGTGGAGGGGCAGATCTGAGTCACCAGGAAGTGCTCAGGCCATGTCTGGTGCTGAGGGAGGTGTTGCTGGTACGGGCAGCAGAAATCCCAAATCCCAACTCCTGCATGGGACAGTGCCTTCCAGCATCGTATGGGAAGCACAGGTTTATCCGGGGCTGTGGTATTGTTGCTCATGGAAAAGGAATCAGAAGAACCCAGGCAGCATCCAACCATGGTTATCCTCAGAGTTTCCATCCTACCCTTGGGATCACGACTTTAAATGCACGCGATTTCCCCTGGGACACAGGGCTGGGAATAAAAGAGAAGTCCCACTGATGCAGAGGACAAGCTCATGCCCTGGACAGCTGCAGTGACCAGGGAACAAATTTCCACCCAGGATCACCTCTCTCTCCTCCCCAGCAGCCTGGGCTGTGGCCCTGCAGGCATTTTTGCCAGGTGACAGCAGCCCTGTGAGCACCCAGCCTCTCCTGCTCTGCCCAGCACATCCCCAGCCAGCAGAGAGCACATTCCCACACACGGGACGACGACAAACAGCGTGGTTGGGTATGTTTGCCTCCCCACCACCGTGGTGTGACCTTTTTGAGCCTTTCCAGCAAAATTCCCAGCAGAAGGGGATGGATGGATGTTCCTACTGAGTGCTGCTGTGCTGATCCTCCTCCTGGATCTAGTTATCCATTTGTCAGGGGAAGATCTCCAGCAGCAAGAGCAAACAGCATTCCAGGCATTTTACCAATGAATGCCTTCAGCAGGAGCAGGAACGAGCCTGGAAGTGCTCCCCAGACTGTTACACAAAGCCACAGAGCTGAATATTAGCTGCTGGGTACCTCGTAGGATGTTTCTCTGCTGTCCTTTTAATTCTACATTTCTGCTTCCAGGACTGTTCTCTAATGCATGGCACAGCTCAGCCGAGGTTCCCAGGAGATGAAGGGCATATCCAAATTCTCTGCTGTTCCCAAGAATGGCCAAAGGGCTGGGCACTCGGGGAACAGGCATCCTCAGGGCTTTTAGGGACTGATCTCAAGGACATGAGGGTGATGTCCAGCGAGAAGTCGTGAATATCCAATGGGTAAGACATACTGGCACAGCCTGAGGGAACAGCTTGGCACAGGGACAGCGCTGTGTTCAGGGAGAATTTACTTCTTCTGCAACAGGTTTGATCTTGAAGGCTCTGCCTGTTTGGAGTCCCTGTGGTGATGATGAAACCACCCTGACAAAGCACAGTAGGAGCCTTGGAGCTCAGCAGCTTGATCTTAACATGCACCCCAAGTACTTTAAGTGCATGGAAACCACCCTAAAGCCAAGCCCAGCTGAAAACAACTCCTCATAAACTCGGGAAAAACTTCCTGCTGCTGTCCTGGTCCTGTCCCCACTGAAGCCAGACCTTCTGCAACCCTGCCACCAAGCAAATGTGGGAATCCTCCCAGTTCCCCGGGTGGGGCTGGAGGCTAAAAGCCCCAGGACTGCTCCAGGATGAGATCAGCCCCAGTCCTGGAGCAGCTGGGTTTTCCCAGGGGAGGTGGAAGGCTGTGGAAGGAGCAGAGGGTTGATATTACATTTACACCTATTTCGCTATGTCTATGTGCACACGCATGTGTTCGTACGTGTCTGTATCTATACATGGACACACACACACACACACCAGAGACACACTATTCCTAGATCTGCCACCTGCCACTATTTATAAGGGCTTGATTAATCAGAAAAACAAATTTGCCAACAGTGCTTTTCCTCAATTAATCAGAAAAACAAATTTGCCGATGCCGATCGTCTAAAATTCAGCAAATAAAGGAGCCTAAACCCTTTACACTTTTGTTTTCCTGGTTGCATAAAGGCACTTTCTGATGATGTGAAGCAGCAGTTTGTTAAAAACTCTGTAACTGCAACAATTCCCATCACATCTGTAGCAAGTGCTACACAGGCACCAGTAGGACGCAATGTCACTGCTTGCTCCTGCTCCGGAGGGTTTGGAGCAGATTTGCTTTTTGCTTCGACACAGAGGAAGAAAAGATGAAACCTTCAGCCCTGTGCTGGTTTTAGGTCTCCCTGTGTGAGGCAGTCACGGTGTTCCTGCCCCAGACCTGGTGTGGGTGCCACCTCCTGGCTCACAGCATCCAACGAGGCCTTCATTGGCAGCTGCCAGCCCAGGCAGGCCATCAGCTGTGAGCCTGCCGTGAAGGTCCGTGCAATATGTCAGTGGTTTTCTTATCAAAGGATCAGAAATTAATTTGATTAAGGGTATTTAGTAATTAAACACTGCCTTGCCTACAGCACTCGAGCCTTGCCATGCAGGAGGGTGGCTGATCCCTGTCAGCCTGACTTTCCTCCTGAGCCACCAGCAGCTCCTCTTCCCACCACAGCACATTGTCCAGTCTCTGCTGGGGGCTCCGGTGGTGACCCAAGGGCTGGGAGGTGTGGGGGGTTTGCTGTTACTCACTGGAGGTTCCTGTCACTCACTGGAGGTTCCCAGCTGGAGAACACGTTGGAAACAGGGAAGAAATGTCTTTTGTTAACACACTGGAAGACAGCACTAAATTGGTCCAAAGCTCCTTTTACTCTCTTGACTTCCACACAAAAACCGTGCCCTGCGAAACAAACTCGAGAGAACACCGAAAACCAGAAACAAACCAAAATAAAAACCCCGCTCACGCTGCCCTCTCGCCTTCCTGGCAGAGTTATATCCACACAGACGTCTTCCCATCTTTACTGCTGGAGCTGCCTTTCTCCAAGGAGGCCTTGGGTTTAGCACCTTGTTTCTCCTGGGCGGTGTTGGCCCTGTTCTGCTCCACCACGGTGCCCCCCGAGGCGGGGCTGCTGGTCCGAGAGGGCTGCGTGTTGGCCTGGGTGCTGCTGTAGCTCTGGAAGGCGATGTCCAGCTGCTCCTGGGCCACCCGCAGGTGCTTGTGCAGGGTGGACAGATCTGCCGGCAGGTTCTCGTCCGGGCTGGTACACTGCTGCTCCTGAGCCACGTTGGCCAAGTTCTGCTCGTGGGCCATCAGGCTGTTGGGGATCTTGGTGGACTTCTCGGATTTGACCACCAGGTTGTACTCGGGAGGGCAGGAGATGTTCTTGGGGTAGGCGTAGTTGTAGGGGGGCTGCCGGAAGCTGTTGATTTTCCGGTTGCGGATGGCGTCGCGGATGGTCCCGAATCCCAGGTGGAACATCTCGCACATGTTCAGCAGCAGGCACAGGCAGCTCACCACATACATCACCAGGAGGAAGATGGTCTTCTCCGTGGGCCGGGACACAAAGCAGTCCACGGTGTGGGGACAAGGGACCCTGTTGCAGACGTAATAAGCTTCCACTTCAAAACCGTAGAGCAAATACTGCCCTATCAAAAAGCAAACCTCAAACGAAGCCCTGGTGAGGAGCTGGAAGACGTAGATTTTCATCAGTCCCTCCTGCTGGATGCGCCTCCTCCCGTCGTGCTTCTGCTGCTCCTTGCACTTGGGCTTGGGCTTGGCTTTCTCGTGCTCGGCCGCGTCGTCGGAGATCATGGGCTCCTCCTCGTCGGCCTCCATGGCGTCCTCCATGTTGCGCACGGCCTGCCAGTTCAGGGCAAACTGCTTCTTCTTCTTGAACCCCTTGAACTTCTTCTCCTCCTCGGCCGAGCGGGCGATCCTGTGGATGGCGTAGCCCAGGTACATGACTGAGGGCGTGGAGATCATGATGATCTGGAAGACCCAGAACCTGACGTGCGACAGCGGCGCGAAGGCATCGTAGCAGACGTTGTCGCAGCCCGGCTGCTTTGTGTTACAGGTGAACTTGCTCTGCTCATCGGAGTAGATGGACTCGCCCCCCACCGCCGTCAGGACGATGCGGAAGACGATGAGCACGGTGAGCCAGACCTTCCCCACGAAGGTGGAGTGATTGTGAATCTCTTCTAGCAGGCGGGTGAGGAAGCTCCAGCTCATGTTGGTCATAAGGGCTACTCAGTTATAACCTGCAGGGAGAGGGGGAAATAAAACACCAGAGCTGTGAGGTCACATCTTGTGCCACCAGGAGGACCAGAGAAGTGAACGTCCCCTGTGCTGGGCACTGGTGGGGCCACACCTTGCATCCTGAGATCAGTTTTGGGTTCCTCATGACAAGAAGGACATTGAGGGGCTGGAGCATGGCCAGGGAAGGGAACGGAGCTGAGGAGGGGCTGGAGCCCCAGGAAGGGCTGAGGGAGCTGGGAAAGGGGCTCAGGCTGGAGCAAAGGAGGCTCAGGGGGGACCTTGTGGCTCTGCACAAGTCCCTGACAGGAGGGGGCAGCCGGGGGGGTCGGGCTCTGCTCGCAGGGAACAGGGACAGGAGGAAAGGCCTTAATTAGCACCAGGGGAGGTTTAGATTGGATATTAGGGAAAATTTCTCCCCTGAAAGGGTGGTCAGGGCTGGAACAGTGGAGGATGCTCCCACATCACAGAGACGTGTCCTACTGAAACATCTTTCATTAGCAAGCCCAGAAAAATGCAAAGAATCAGCAAAAGAATGGGAATATTTATGTTTACAGGCTGACAACCCTTTTAAGTTCCTCTTGAAACAAAGCAAAACAAAACAAAACTTTAATCAAATACAGACTGTTTCAAAAATAAACCTTGAGAAGCTTTCAAGAGAAAACCATGCATTTATTAGGAGACCTGGACAGCTGGGGAGGAAGAGCTTGGAATAAGCATTTTGTGTTTAGCTTAACTTGGAGTGGGGCCTCAGCCTGAGTTCCTTGGGTGACCTCAGGCAGCACTAAAGACAGGAGGCAATTTCAGTGCTTGACTGGCACGGATACTGAGAGATGAGAGTGATAGGAAAAGCACCTGGACCTAAAGAACAGTGGAGGAAGAAAAAAGAGAAGAGAAAGGAGCTGTTTTCTTATGTGGAAGCAGTATGGACATCAACCCTAGTTCTCCATGCTGGGTGAGCATGGCTGAGTGGGGGTGAAGATCCAGGGGGGAAAATGATCATAAAATCCTATAATTTTTGGGGGTTGGAAGGGACCTTAAAGATCATCTGGTTCCATGGGCAGGGACACTTTCCACTAGACCAGGCTGCTCCAAGCCTCATCCAACCTGGCTTGATGATGCCATGAGACACAGGCCTGGCCCGAACTTGGCTTTGCACCACTGGAGACACAAAACTGTGCTGTAGAGTTTCCGTGGTGGGAGCAGCCACGTGGGAGCAGGAAGGGAAACATGCCCCACTCTGTTCTCCACATCCAGCTGTTCTGGAATGCGATTTTGCTCCCACTGCTTCCCAGGACAGGAGCCAAGCAGAGCCAGTTTGCTCAGCGTTGGTTTGCTCAGCGCTCGCCTTCGCGCTGCCCCTGTCGAGGGCTCTCGAGAGCAGGCAGATGGAATTTTCCAACCCTGCTATTTCCAGATCAAACAAATCCCCTGCGAACACAAGCCCCCAAGTCTTCACACGGCAGGCCGAGCCTGTGGGAGCGCTCTGCAGATGGTGCTATTCCTGTCCTGGGGCTGGGGAAACCGAGGCAGGGAGGGGAGAAACAGCTGGGTCATAAAGCAGAAGGAGAGGTGGGGAAGTTCTCCTCCCTGCCCTCGACATAACCAGGTGGAGAGCAACAACCCCCAATGCTGCTGGGACCAGAATCCCCCTCTCCTGCCCCAAAAGTGATGCCTTGGTCGGTACAACTGTGCAGGTGGGACAGTTCAGCCAGTGCAGGACATGGGAAGTGATGCCCACAGAGATATTCTTTATTTATTGAGGAAACTGGGTTTATTCAGGGGTGAACCCTTTTTGAGTGCCTTTTTCTGCGTCCTTACTGTGGGTACACCCTAAGGGGTCTTTAACCCTTCCTCTGTTGTGTTCACATTCAGATATGGGGCGTTAAATGATTTGTGGGATCAATCCAGGCTCTCAGCCAAGCTCCAGCTGACAGGGGGCTGGGAAGGGAAGACCCTGCTGGGTGTGGGCCATGGTGCATCTGTCTGTGGAGCAACCTTGGCTGGCCCCATGCAGGTGTCCAGTGCCCCAGCAGCTCCCGTCTGCACCACAAATTAGCTGCAAGCCCCAAATTGTCCTTAAAAACACACTTTTAATGTCCTGTAGAGCAGTTCATTCCAAATTCAGGGCTCCCCTTAAGGGGTTCTGAAGCCTACACCGAGGATAATTCACCATTTAGCAAGCGTTACTCAGGGACGCAACTCCCAAAGCACCAGCTCATCTCCCAGGAGCTGTTTGCTGGGGCAGGGAGGGTCTGACCGAGGCTGTGACAGCTTTTGGAGTAAATATTCAAGTTTTGAACTGACATTTATCAGGGTTGTTATCAAAGCACCCACTGGCTCCTCTGGGAGACACATTTTAGGAAGGAGCACCCAATAAAATGCTCCCAAACCTCCCGAGTCAAGGAAAAGGAAGGAAATTGCAAATTAACAGAAGTGACAGGTTGTTGCTTTGAGAAGACCATCCCTGGCTGCCTTCCACCACCCTGAGCTGTGGGTCCTGCCACTGCCCCTGCGGCTCAGCCCTCTGTGCACATCTGGATCTGCACGAACATCTGCAGGAAACAGCCCCGAGCTGTTCCTGCGCCCCTGGGACCCCACTGTGAGGGGTCACACCTTGATGCTGCACCCCTGTGTGTCCACCTGCCCTCCTGGCATCGTATTTGAGAGCGGGAGCCGAAGGAAATGAGGTAAAAACCCCTCCCTACAAATCTGTTTGGTTGAACTTCCAGTGGCTTTTAGGACTCACTGGCTACAAAGACTAAACTGTGAGATTTCAATGCTTTTAATTGCTGGGGTGGGGGTTTAGTGCACCACAGTGTTTTGGAATCAATTATAAATCAAACAAGCTTCCAAAGAAAGATTTGTTCACAGTGCTGATGAATAGACTGGCACTAGGAAAAGGCTGTGTCTCCTCTCCTCACAGTCCCGACCATCCAAGCACAGAACATGGATTTTGCAGCCATCCATCTCCTTCACTTCAGACCCAATTCCTCTGTGCAGTGTGAAAGTTATGCAGCCTGGGGGGGAAAAACCCCATCTGTGTAGATGTGCAGCAGGTAGATGGGTGAGATGAGGTGGTTCATGCATCTCAGTTATCTCCCCAAAGAAAGGACTCCCCGTCCCTCCGGCTTTGAAATCCATTCATTCACTCATCCATCATCACATGCCACCTCCAGATTTGCTGACACACAGCGTATGAAACACACACAGGGTGCAAGTTTCACCTCAAAACAGCTACAGAGGAGGGATTGGACTGCTCAGACCACCAGCAACCCCTAAAGTAGTCAGAACTGTGTGTAGCCAGTACAGGAATGAGCTGTTGGCTCCCCGTTCTCACCACGGTGACTTCCCAAAACCCGCTGACCCCTCCACACAATCGCAGGCACAGCTGTAGGAACTGGGAAAACTTTAAAACCTGAGTCTAAAATATGCCAAAGAATGAAAAAAAAATATGTAAGTCTGTGCTAGGTGGATGCCCTTCCGTTCCGCACGGTTCTCGCACCGCTGCCTGAGCAGCAGGGAAAACAACGGGGGAAAAAATCTACTTACAGAGACATGGTGCTTCTCGCGGTGGCTTTCCCTCCTCCACCGACATTCCTGTGCCTCCAATCCCTCCGCCTTGCCCTAGATAAACCCCCGCCGGCTCGGTCCAGCCGTGCTCCAGTGGTTGGCAAGCGGAGCTCCAGGGAAGTATTTAAGGCGCTGTCAGACCCCGCCTTTGCGGGGCAGCCCCTGCCCGACCCCCGGGGCCGGTCCCACCGCCTGTCCCGACCTTCCTGCCCTCGCCAAGCCTCGGGAGAAGCTGGGAAGGTGCTCTACACACACACCAGGCGAGAGAGGGGCATTGGTTTTAAATCCAAACAAGCCGCTGGGTCTGGTTTTAGGAACGCTGCCTGGAATTTTGCTTGTGTCGGTTGGGAGTGAATTAATAGCATCAGTTTGTGGCACTGGTAACAGATTTGTAAGACTGAGAGCATGACTAATAGGGAACATGTGGAAAACACATTTTGGCAAAAGCTCCTTGGCTGTTGGGGGGGAAAAAAAATAATACAAAAGGAGGGAAAGCTATCTAGTGGGAAAAACTGCCCTGAAGCTCCTGCTTTGCTGCAGGAAAAGCTGTCCCTGAAAGAGGTGGTTCCTCTCTCTGCAAGCTGGTGAAGGGAGCAGGTGAAGGATGGGGAAGGAGTTTTGAGCACCAACAGAGCCTTTCTGGCTTCTTTGCAGCTGCAAGAAGGAATTGGGAGGATGGGGGTGCACACGAAGCCTAAGGCAAGTGGTATTCATGAAGAAAACCTCCACCCTGATGGTGCAAGGATCACCTGCTCCATCCACGGGGAGTTTTGGCAGATCCAGCAGAATCAGGGATCTGATTCAGGGTGTCTGCTGAGGTGGAAATGGAGAGTCCAGGCAGGAAGTCCACCCAAGGGCCAGCGAGGAGGAGAGAGAAGGAAGCAACAGCAGCAGCCAGGTCATGGAAAGGATCAGATCTCTGAGGGCAGAAAGCACGGGAAGATTTGCACTGGGATTAAGGGGGGTGTTGGAAACCATATGGTATATCTGGAACCTTCGTCCCTGGTGCTGACAAAGCAGGATATTCACCTCTGGTTTCCCAAAGAGCCCAAATGGACATGGAAGGGCAATTCTTCCTCACTGGAGCTTGTGTGGATGCTCTTGCAAGGAGCAGCATCTGCACTGCCCTTTATTGCAGCAACATTCCTCAAGGCTTTCTGTTATAAACTAATTACTCACTTATCATTACTGATAAGTGAATTCCCTGTTTGGGATTAGTCACCTGAGATAGGCAGGAAAAGCCCTGTCAGCTCAGTGAGGTGTAGGGGTGAACACACACCTTTGTGGGAATATGCCACACCAGGAAAACCAGATTTGGGGAGGCATTTGGGGGGAATAAACCTCTAAAAAAGTTAAATTATCACAACCCTGGCTTCATGTTTCAGCTTCAGTACACAGCACACTGACAAGCTGCTCTCCCAAAGGACACAGGGAGGTTCCAGAGGAGAGCAGCAGGGCTGGAGATCTCCAAACCCACTCCAGCCTCCCTGGAAATCTCCCACTGAGAGGGTGAGAACTTGCAGCGGGCTGAGGCCACATTATCCCTGCATGTTCCTGGGGCTGGGTTTGGCCTCCAGCACACTGGGGCAGTGATCTCCTTCCCCTCAAGGTCCTTCAGCTCTGGAGACAGCCGTGGGTCACCTCGTGGTCACTCCAGAGGGGCCACTGAATGTTCTCTGGGTGCATTCCCCACAAGCAGGGACCCTCCAGCACATGTCACAGCTGCTCCTTCTGAGAGCCACACCCCGTAACATCCACCAGAGCTGAGGGACGGCCACCAAGAGCTCATTGCCACCCAAGACCTGTGGTGAAAGTCCCACCCGCTGCTGCCGGTGCGGGATGGAGCTGCAGGGAGGTGTTATTGGTTATTTAAAAATAACCAGCTCAGAACGACTCCCAGGCTCTGCAGGACTGCTCAGAGATAAAAGGCAGCTCAGCGTGGTCCCAGTCCCGTGGGTCAGGCAGATTTTCCAGGCTCTTTGCTTTCTAGCCATGAGGGTTGTTTATACACACGGCACTCGCGTCTGGGTGAAGATTTTTGGGGCATCTGCGCTTCAGGCAGGCCAGGCAACATCTGCTCCTGCTCCAGCCCCGTGCCCAGCAGCTCCAGCCATCACACTGGCAGGGACTGAGGGCTTCCCATCACCAAATCATCACCCAGGAAAGGAGGCAGGAGGCAGAGCCATAAATGAGTGTACAGAGAAAACCCCACCCCTGCAGCATCCCGTGTCCTCAGTTCAGTGCCTGGCAATGAGAAATGGGAATAAAAGAGAGGAGACAGAGGGGAAGGGATGTGATGGAGCTTTGTATAATTCTGGCTGCTGCTGGGAGTCACCTCTCCAAGCCACCTCTTCCCCAGGCACCGTCTGTGTTTCAGAGCAGTGATCTATACACATTTATTTAAATGTCCTATTGAAAGAAGTAAGTGCTGTCGCCAATGGCAATGAGACCTGGTGTAACATCTCCCTGCTACGTCAGGGGCGAGGAGTGACCATAATTACCCACTCCGAGCACAAACCTACAAAGCTCTGTGCTGGATTGTGCTGACAGTTCCTTTTCTTCTCTAATTTTTCTCTCTTGGATGTTAATTTGGTCAGTTTTTAAACTAAATGCAGTGAAGATATGCATCTTTGTGCGAATGAACAAAGTTTTTAAACTTGTTTTTAAAACAAGGCCCACTGTGTTGAGACGAATGTCACAAAATTAAAATAAATTTAAAGTGCCAACTTTTTACCTTATTGATTATTGTTGGAATTGGGCTTTTGAGATGATGGAATTTCTCAAAAATGTCTGAACACCACAAGTGAGAGCAAAACGTGAAGCAGCAGTTTTAGTTCTTATCTTTTTCCTCTTGGATTAACTTCACTAAACTTTTTTCCCTGACTTTTGGATGTGGGATGCAGGACTCATCCTCACCTTTGGTGGCTGTGGGTGCCGTCCACTCTGAAAGGGATTTGTGATGGAAAGCGTGGCAAAGGCACTGTTAAAAACAAATATTGGGATTTGGAAAATATTCTTTCCCCTTTTGCATAGACTAAAAATCCACAGAACTGTGATATTCCTCTTATTAGCCAGTAGTTTGGTGGCAGTTATGGAGAAAAAGGGATCTGGGGGTTTCCAGCTTGGTCAGTGAGTGACAGAGTCACAAAGGAGGCACGCCGAGGTTTTATCCCCTTTGAGATGGGCTTCAGGGATGGACAGCCACCTTCCTCAATGTGTCCTCCTTTCCTCCACCCCCTCCTCTGCTTTCAGAGCTGCTGTCCCACAAGCACACAGGTGTGGGGGCATCCATGGGTTTGGAAGAGGATTTGGGCTCATTTTCAACCAGTTTGGTTCAAGCCAACACTGCGAATTTGACATTTCTACTGGCACACGCCTGGCTGATAGGACCAGGTAAAGGGAGCACTGTGGAGAACCCCAGAATGGTTGGGGTTGGAGGGGACCAACCCAAAGATCCTCCAGTTCCACCTCCTGCCGTGGCTGGGGACACCTTCCACTGGACCAGGTTCCTTGGACCAAAAGTCCAAGCGTGTGTTCCACTGGGACATCTCCATTTGCATTTCCTGGTGGGAAAGAGGCCACCAGCTCCCATGGGAGCCCCTTCTTCATGCCTGGGGTCTCCAGAGCCTCCAGCAACCCCAGGCCCCAAGTTGCATCCTCAAGGACCCAAGTTGTGTCACTGCCTCGGTGACGTGGCTGGGCCACATCTCTTGTGTGCTTTGGGACGGGCCAGCAC
Source organism: Corvus cornix cornix (assembly GCF_000738735.6). Taxonomy (NCBI): domain Eukaryota; kingdom Metazoa; phylum Chordata; class Aves; order Passeriformes; family Corvidae; genus Corvus; species Corvus cornix. The sequence goes on along the minus strand of NC_046333.1, from coordinate 2,196,594 downwards.
CTCCCGGCAAGGATGGAAGCAACACACTGGGATAGAACTTGGGCTAATGGGTGGAGGGGCCACGCCTGGGGACAGAAACAGCCCATTTCCTCATGAAACAGGAACCAAACCAACAATTTCATGGGTGACGGGGTCGGGGACAAGCGTGGATGTCACAGGGAGCCATTCAGGATCTGGGAAGCAGAGACAGGAAGGAGCAGGTGGGAATGGCCCCGGTGCTGCTCAACAGCCACGCCAGCCCAGGGCCTCCAGGCTCCCTTTCAGTCCCACCACACTCCCTGACTTAACACCAAAACCATCCCAGTTGTGCAAACTTCTTCCCTCCTTCACGCAGAGCTTTGGGTGCTCTCCAAGATTTGGGGCTAATCAGGGCTCGCATCCTAAGAGCTCAGCCAGAACCTTAACTCTCGTAAAAAAACCAATTTACAAGCAGCAGGAAAAGCTGTGCCAGGGTCATTTGCAAAAATCTGCTTCATCACAAAGCTCTGTGTGGACTTTCCAGGGCAGTGGTGACGACAATCCCAATGCAAATGTGTCATCTGAAGGACAGAAAGACAAGATTTCTACTTATTCATCATCAGGTTGATTTTTATCCTGCATCTGGCTCTGCTTGTTGGATGATCCCAAAAAGGTTTTGATCTGGGAAAGAATTATGTGCTTGGTCTCTGGCTCCTCACAAGGATGAAACAGAGAAAATCTGGTCTTACACGTCCCGTGGGGATTTTGGCTGAATAATGTAAGACTGTTTGAAAATTAGGTGAGGGATGTTTTCCTTCATGCACTTGGAAAATGTAAATTCTGGCTCTGAGCTGCCATGACATTTGGACCACAGTTATGCCTCAGTTAGCACAGAAGATAGGTCAGAAAATGGAATTTCTGTGAAGTTTGCATTGGTTTATGCCTGGAGCAAAAAGCCAGTGCTGTTAGCAGGATAAATAACATTTCTGCTGAAAATCAGGGAAAAGTTTCCTTCAGATATCGCTGTCTGATGACTGCAGAAAGGTAAAATCACTTCACTTTGAAAATGACCGAAAAACTAATCTGATATGGTTAAATAACAATAAGATTTAAATTCCAAAGTAGAAAAGCCCAGAGGAAATGTTTAAACTTGGGCTGGAGAGCAGAAGCGATTTATTCTAGCCCTTCCCAGCTGAAAATTTTGCTGCAATGGACGCATTCTTGAGATAAATGTCAGTGTTGAGGAAGAAAAAACCACATTAATTTTTCTGAGGGGAACCTTTCTGCTGAATTGTCCAAGGTGGTGAGATGACACAGGAGAGAGGTGGCAAGAAAGGACTCAGGTGGAGCCCCGGGACGTGGCTCAGCAAAGCCCTTTATAGCATTTTCCTCGGCATCTATTCCTGCTCCAAAGAAAACATCTGCCTCGATAGCCAGAGGCCAAATCAAGCCATTATTCCCTCCTCTATTTGCTTCCCTTTCCTGAAGTAGCTGGAGCAGCAATGGGAATGAGAGGCCATCTCCAACCCCACCCGTCGGGGTCATCCCTGGAGTTAGAGCTGCCCATGTTTCTCCTGAAATCCCATCGTGGCTCCCTGAGCTCTCATAACAGGAAGCAATAAACTTTCCAGTCGGTGTTGCCAGCCCTGTGAAGCCAAGCCAGGCTTGACTTGCTCCAGACCTTCCTGAATTTGTACAAAAGAGTGAAAAAAACCCTTGAAACAATTCAATTAAAACCAGAGGAAATCCATCCCCTGGTGAAACGTGCAAAAGTTCACGGCTCATCTCCTCCTCCCGCTGTTGTCCATGTGGACATTCCTCCATCCACAGTTCACCCCACAGCGGTGCCTTAATGCAGGTGGGGGCAGAGGAAAAGGGTCAGGGTGTATGGGAAAGGTTAGGGAATGCTGGAAAAAAAAGGCAAATGGACACATTTTTGGCTGCTCCAGAAAGGTGTGGGTTTGGTGGTTTTTTCCCCTAACACCTGTGGATGGGCAGAGATGGAGTGTTGGGAGGGAGCTTGGAAGAACCCCAGGAAAAGGGGTCAGGAGAGGTTGGAAGCTCAGCCATGGCTTCTGAGCTCCATTCAAGGGCTGCTGGGTGAGGTCCCTGACTGGTGCCAAGTGGATGAAAGGAACTTTTTCCCTGATTTTTCGGTTGCACGAAAACCACATTCCCGGTGTCAGTGTGGGAAGAGGGAGGGGGATGGGAGCAGCAACACCACAGACACATCCTGAGGGTAAAGACAGCAACCCCCAAAGTGGAGGTGGAGCAGTTCTGTCCTTGGGATCCACACAGGCAAAGCACAAGAAAGGCACGGAGCTGTTGGAGCAAGTCCAGAGGAAGCCATGGAGATGCTCCCAGGGCTGGAGCCCCTCTGCTCTGGAGCCAGGCTGGGAGAGCTGGGAATGTTCAGCTGGAGAGGAGAAGCTCCAGGGAGAGCTCAGAGCCCCTTGCAGGGCCTAAAGGGGCTCCAGGAGAGCTGGAGAGGGACTGGGGACAAGGCCTGGAGGGACAGGAGCCAGGGAATGGCTTCCCAGTGCCAGAGGGCAGGGCTGGATGGGATATTGGGAATTGGGAATTGCTGGCTGGCACAGGTTGCCCAGAGCAGCTGTGGCTGCCCCTGGATCCCTGGAAGTGTCCAAGGCCAGGTTGGACATTGGAGATTGGAGCAGCCTGGGATGGTGGAAGGTGTCCCTGCCATGGCAGGGGGTGGCACTGGGTGGGCTTTAAGGTCCCTTCCAACCCAAACCATTCATGATTCCACGGTTCTTTGAAAGCAGGACACGCTCAACACCTCCTCCAGCTTTCCTCACCAATCTCCTCTTGCAGTACTCGTAGGTTTGGAGGGGTTTTTGTGTGTGGAAAATGCTTTGCAATGTCACAGTCAGGCTGCTGACCCTGAGAGTTTGACTCTACTTTTTATTTCCCCAGCAGTTCCAGTGGAAAAAATGATGGTGTAATTTCTGTCATCACACACCTCATCTGTGTCAGACACAGGGACAGCCACTGCAACAGATGGGCCTGTTCACACCCAGCCAGGACAGCCATGAGAAATGGCCCAAAGGTATTTCATGTTTTTATCTTCTCTCAGGTAACAAGCGACAGGACAAGAATAAATGGCCTCAAGTGAAGGTTTAGATTGGATATTAGGGAAAAATTCTTCATGGAAAGAGTTGTAAAACACTGGAACAGACTGCCCAGGGCAGTGGTGGAGTCACCATCACTGGAAGCGTTCAAAACCTGTGTGGATGTGGCACCTGGGGACACGGCTTAGGGGTGGTTATGATGGTGCTGGGTTGACTGGAGATGATCTCAAAGAATTCTATGATTCTAATTTTTTACAACCCCAAAAATATCTGTAATTTGCCAACCAAAGTTGATATTAAAGAAATCTCTCCACCCTAACAAGGCCAGGAGCTTGCAGTAAGCAAGTGCCCCATAAATTGCCCCAGGAACAGGACCCACAGGACCCAGCCCAGGTACCTTCATCAGGTCCATGCTCTGCCTGGTTCTCAGGATGTTCCCTCATGCTGCCCTGGACACTGGAACCACTGGGGCCTGCCCTGTCCTGCACCTGCAGAGCTCATGTGTTGCTCTTTAAACAACCTTAACAACTCTAGCGTGGCTGAAGACCACGTGTGAGTCATTAGGAAGAGCTGCTGCGCTTGGGAGCAGCCTCAAGGTCCTGCTTCGGTGTGGCATCTTCTCAGGGTGCTGAGTCACACTCTGCTCTGCCAGGAATGCAATCACAGAATCCCAGAATGGACTGGGTTGGAAGCGACCTTAAAGCCCATCTCATTCCAATCCCCTGCCTTGCACAGGGACACCTTCCACTGTCCCAGGCTGCTCCAAGCTCCAATGTCCAGCCTGGCCTTGGACACTGCCAGGGATCCAGGGGCAGCCCCAGCTGCTCTGGGCAACCCTGTGCCAGGGCCTGCCCACCCTCACAGGGAAGAGTTTATTCCTAATATCTCATCTAAAGCTACTCTCTATCAATTCAAATTCTTGTCCTGTCCCTCCATCCCTTGTCCAAAATCCCCCTCCAGCTCTCTTGGAGCTCCTTTAGTCACAAGAAAGGGCTCCGAGGTCACCCTGAAGCCTCCTCTTCTCCAGGCTGAACAATCCCAATTCTCTCAGCCTTTCCCCATAGGGGAGGTGCTCCATCCCTCTGGTCACCCTGGTGACCCTCCTCTGGTCTCCCAAACCCATCATGCAGCACAAGGGTTCTGCTTGCAGGAGCTGAGGTGAAGCTCAGGCAGCAGAACTTGTGAGAGAAGACAAAATTTCATCTGAACCATAATATCTGGAATACCAACCTTTCTGCAGATTCCACCACTCGTTGCTGGGCTATCTATTTTATTAATTTCCCAATCTTTTGGCTTTGGAGAAGCCTCTGACTTGCCAGGTCAGACAGAGCCATAACAGTGAGGCTGGCTCCATGATCCAAGTGTTGTGCAAACGGGAACAAGGGTTGGAAACAGCTGTCAAACCCTTCTCTGCACCATATAAACCCATCCCTGTGCCCTCCCCAAATAAATCTGCTGCAGACTTGCCACCCTAAATCACCAAAATGTCCTCCTGAGCTCAGCCCTGGACACCTGGACACCAGCTTTTCTTTATGGTAAAGAAATCAAACATCAACTTTAAAAGGGTATTGAAGACAACAAGAAGTTGCCCAGAGAGGTTGTGCCCTCCCCATCCCTGGAGCTGTTCCAGACCAAGCTGGAGGGGGTTTAGAGCAACCTGATCTAGTGGAAGGTGTCCCTGCCCATGGCAGGGGGGTGGAATGAGATGATCTTTAAGGTCCCTTCCAACCCAAACCATTCTGGGATTCTATGAAGACAAGAAGGAAAATGCCAAAGCAAAAGTCCCAGACACTTAGATGTGACTTTGTGGCCCATTTCCCCATTACTAATTAGACCTAAACAGAGTTAAAAGGGAAGACAGAGACTCGAGCGTGAAAAATAAGGCAGCAAATGGCTGGGACGTGCTCTTGCCAACTGTTCTTAGATAACAGACAAAATAGAAAATAAGGAGAAAAAGGAAACATTATTTCCATGAGTGCTTTCCTACCCTTCTGGCTGGGTTCCCAGCATGACCAGGGCAGGTTCCTCCTCTGCTCACCGAGATACTTCATTACACCGATATCACCAGCAAATATTTAAATCACCCCGTAGATAATTATGCACAGATTTAATTACACGGCCAGGTTTACATGCAGAGGAGAGGAGGATGAGAGAGAAACAGCCAGAGGAGAGCCCAGGGCTGGGCGAGCAGCACGGTACCTTCCCGGAGCTCCGGGATGGAGCATGGGCGAGGGCTGATGGTCCTGATGCGAGGAGGGTCTGAGCCGAAGGCGAGCACGGGGTGGAAAAGGGACGGGAACCTTCCTGGACGTGTTTACATAGGAGCCCCCACCCGCTGACGCCACAGAGGTCACAGCTCCTGCCTCACATCTGGACAGCGCCGGGTCCCCCGTGCCAAGAAGGGACACACCACGTGTCTGTCCATCCCCAGAGCTCGCCGGACTGGAGGGGTTTTGGATCAGTGTCCCTCTGTCCCCTCAGGAGTGGGATAGTGGAGGAGGTGCCCCCGGGCTGGCATCCAGGTGGGAATGGAGCCAGTGCCAGCTGGCCCTGGGCCATGCTTCTGCTCAAAGCAAAGGCTGACTCTGAGATCTGCAGTGCTGGAGTCCTTTGGGCATCCAGCGGGGCTCCAGCAGCACCTTCTCCACCCCCACCACCACACTGGGCATGAGCCCCCACCAGCCTGTCTGCCAGGCTGGCCAAACCCTACCCCACAGCACCAAACCCTGCACTGGCAGCCCTATACTAGCATGCCCAAACCTACACCAGCAGCACCAAACCTGCCTCAGCACCACAAAAACATAAACCACACCACCAAACCTACACTGGCACCACTAAACCTTTATCAGCACCACCAAACCCCACACCAGCATCACCAAACCCCACACCAGCACCCCCCAAACCCTACACCAGCACCACCAAACCCTGCACCAGCATCCCCAAACCTAAACCAGCATCCCCAAACCTAAACCAGCATCCCCAAACCCTACTACAGCATCCCCAAACCCTACACCAGGACCACCAAACCCACACCAGCACGACCAAACCTACACCAGCATCCCCAAACCCTACACCAGCATCCCCAAACCCCACACCAGCACCACCAAACCTACCCTACACCTCCAAACCTACACCAGCATCCCCAAACCCTACACCAGCACCACCAAACCCTGCACCAGCATCCCCAAACCTAAACCAGCATCCCCAAACCCTACCCCAGAACCACCAAACCTACACCAGCATCCCCAAACCCTACTACAGCATCCCCAAACCCTACACCAGGACCACCAAACCCACACCAGCACGACCAAACCTACACCAGCATCATGAAAAACTACCCAACACCCCCAAACCTACACCAGCACCAGCAAACCCTACACCACACCACCGATCCATACCGCACCTCCACCAAACCCTAGAGCATCCCCCAAAGCCATGCTGTGCCCAGGTTGGGACCACGATCCCAAGGGGATCCCATGATCCCATCACGCTCCAGCCCAAGGCAGATGCTCCCAACCTTGCCCCCTGCCCTGTCCTACCAAAGGATGGACCAAGTTGGTCTCTGCTACCCAGTTGCCTTCACCCCACACTGTGCCAGGATAAAAGGAGCCAGGAGATCTGGGCTGCAGCCAGGTGTCCTCAGGGGACCATTATGGGATGGCACCTTCCTCCCTCCCCAGCCAGGATCCATTGCATGGCCCCACTGCAGGAGCACAGAATCCCTTACAGCCCAAGTCCTCAATGAACACATGGGGCTGTGCAGGTCATGGAATCACAGAATTGCTGGGGTTGGAAGGGACCTCTGGAGCTCACCTAGACCAACCCCGCTGCCAAGGCAGGGTCACCTGGAGCAGGTGACTCAGGAACTCATCCAGGTGGGTTTGGGATGTCTCCAGAGATGGAGACTCCAGGCCCTCCCTGGGCAGCTGTTCCAGAGCTCTGCCACCGCCCACGCAGAGAAGTTCTTCCTCATGTTGAGGTGGAACTCATTGTGGTTTTGTTTATGGCTGTTGCTCCTCATCCTGTCCTGGGCACCCCTGGAGAGCTCACCGGTCCTGGGGGAGGACAGCCCCACTCGCTGCTCCTCGGGCAGCCACAGCAGGTTGTGCTCCACATGAGCACACACTCTGCTTCCCAACAGGTTGCTCCGGGGAACGGGCAGCAATAAAAAGCTGGAGAGAAGAAAGGATAATACGGGATCCAGCTGCGAAAACAAAGATTCAATCCCTCTGAGCCTACGACCTCCCTTGGCTGACGTGGGGGAAAAAACGCGCCAACATCGATTCCTCTCCCCACGTCCATCCAACTGGGAATTTTTCATGAATGAGCACGTTGAGGCGGAAGGGGAAGGCAGGAAGATGGAGGAGGTGCACAGCCCTTCCATACCTGACACTGTAGCCTGAGCCAACAATGCTCCAGTGCTCGGGGCTGATCCACAGCCTGAGACAAGGGGGCAGCAAGATGAGGTTTCTGTCTTTGTTTTCAGGTTACTCCTGAATGCAGAGATCTTCCCAAGGGAGCACCAGGCCCATGGGGGCAGGTTTTGGTAGAGAAATCAGGAGCTCAGGTGAGCACTGCCCTGCTCACACCAAACCCTCCACCACCCCTGCGATGTGGGGGGCTCCTGCTGGCAGGGCGGGTACCCCTGGTGAATTTGGCTGGTTCCCAGGCAGGGATGCCTGAAGCTCCACTGCGAGGCTGGGGATGGAACACCAAGGATGTTGCAGTCATGGGTTAATTCACAATAATGCTGAAATCCCCCCATGACGTGCAGTGAGCCCCTTCCCAGGCTCCCAGGCTGGTGCTCACATTTCTTCCACCCCTTCTGCCAGCCCAAGGCTGGGTCAGCCTCCTCTGCTAAGTTTAAAGAGGCAAACAGCATGGAAAATGTTGTGGAAAGAGGGTATTTAAGGAAAAAAAAACTGGTTCTCTTTCACTTAGTCATAAATAGACCCTAAAAATGCCACTCCAGGGTCTCTGACCTCCAGGCAGCTTTTGGGACATGTCTCAGTTTGTTGCTGCTCAGCTGAGGTCCATCCTCATCACTGGGGTGGTCACTGGCTGGGCACCCAGCCCACCACATTTTGGTATTCCAGGAAACCCCCTCAGAATTTTCAGGAGTGAAAAGTTGCAATCAGTGATCCTGGCCATTACCAGAGGCTGAGGAAAGAAGATGAAGTGGTGAGAGGGCCTTCTTGAAAACTCACTCTTCCCATCTCTGCTTCTTTCCCTCCCTTCCTCTCCAAGCCATCCTCCCTTCAGCCTCCAGACAGAAATAATTAAGAAACCACACCACCATCCGTGTTTCTGAGAAACTTGAAGAAAAAACAACTTAAGGGACATAAACCAAACCCCAAATCATGTTCTGCTGGAGGGCTGGAGCCAGAGGAGCAGTCCCACACCTGACTGGTGGCACCTGACTTGCTGAGCTGTGATAAATACGGAGCCTCTGAGCTTCCTTGTGTCATCTAAAAGCAGATCTGCATCCATTGTCATCTCTTTTCCTGGCTGCTTTTTTGCTCCCTACTGACCTCAAAGCCTTGGAGCCTCCACCTTCATCCTCTGGAGCTCATGTCAGTGCTGCTCAGCCAACTCCGTGCTGTCTCCAGGCAGAAATGAGCAGGAGATCCCTGTTTCATGCCCTTTATTCCCTATTCCACCCATGTCACACAGGGAATTAGCTCCAACGGTGGAGTACTTGCTCAGCGTGTGCAAGGTAATGGGACTGGTGTCTGCATCCTCCTTTTGGGAACCAGATGATCTTCAAGGTCCCTTCCAACCCAAGCCATTCTAGGATTCTGTGATTTCCCCCTCTCCCAAAGACAAGGGAAATACTGTTTTTGTCTTCTCTTGAGCAGTGAGAGTCCTGCAAACCAGGATCATCAGCACCAGACAGCCCTGGGATAGAGGGTGGCTGAGATAGGACAAGGGAAGGGACTTGCCTGGTGGGGTCAACATCCAAACCAAGCCCAGGATGTCCCACAGAGGGTCTCTCTTCCACGTCTCTCCTGGCATTGTCACCCTGTCCCATGAGGGACCTGATCCCAACCAGTTCCATGGTTGCCTCCTGTGTGGATTGCCTCTTCTGCCATGACAAAATGCCATGGCATCACCCTGCCATGACCCCAGACCCTGCTTTGTGTCCATCCCCACTGTTTTTACTTGTGCTGCTGACCCCAAGACTGAGCAGGCCTTCTCCTGGCACACCTGACACCGCATCTCAGCACCCTCAGGAGAGCAGATCCCAACCTGGGCAGCCCTTGTCCCGCTGCTGCCCATTCAGAGCTCCTCACTCCACCCCTTCCAAAAATCCTGCTGACCAAGTGGGATTTCTCGTTTGGCCAAAGCCCTTCTTTTCTGCCCTCCATTTAATTGCCAAGAATTTCCAAAAACCTGGCGGAAAATTAGAGAACCAGCAAAACCTGCCCTGCCTTGGAGCGCGGCGCGTTCGTTTCCTGCCAGCCATCGTCTGTCAGGCACTGAGAGCAAAATATTTCAGGCCTTTCCAGGCACTAAATCACCCTGTTGGACTCATAACGGGGGCAGCTGAACTACACCTAGTTCCACCTATTGAAATGAGGGCAGCAGCCTCCATCCCACAGGAACTGACCCCTCTGCTGCCGCTGGAAGTGCCGGTGACGTCCATTTCCAGAGGTGTTTGCGGAGCTTGGAGCCAGAGCAGAGCCAGGGCCGGAGGGCTGCCAGCTCAGGGGACTGGAGGTGGGATGTGGGATGTTCAACCCAATGGAGAAGCCAAGAGCTGCTTGGAGGGAGAACTGTGGCCTTGCTGAGGAATTAGCCCTACCAGTTATCAATGAGGGTCACCAAGGTTGGAAATGAGCTCTGAGATCATCAAGTCCAGCCACTGACCCAGCACTGCCATGTTCACCTCAAATCCTGTCCCCAAGTGCCACATCAGTGTGTTTCTGAATACTTCCAGGGATGGTGACTCCACCACTGCCCTGGGCAACCTCTTCCCATGCCTGACCACCCTTTCAGGGGAGAAATTTTCCCTAATATCCAATCTAAACCTCCCCTGGCCCAGCCTGAGGCCGTTCCCTCTGCTCCTGTCTCTGTTCCCTGGCAGCAGAGCCCGACCGCCCCGGCTGCCCCCTCCTGTCAGGGACTTGTGCAGAGCCACAAGGTCCCCCCTGAGCCTCCTTTGCTCCAGGCTCAGCCCCTTTCCCAGCTCCCTCAGCCGCTCCTGGGGCTCCAGACCCTTCCTCAGCTCCGTTCCCTTCCCTGGACACGCTCCAGCCCCTCAATGTCCTTCTTGTCGAGAGGAACTCAGACATGCACACAGAATTTGAGGTGTCCCAGCAGTGCCAGCACAGGGGGACAGTCCCTGCCCTGGACCAAGCCAGGTATCAGCTGGTTGGTCAGAATGCTCTGCACATCAACACCTATTCCAGCCATAGAACCAGAGAACATCCACATTGGAAGGGATCTACAAGGACCCCCAAGTCCAACTCTCTCCAGTCACCACTGAAGTTCTACATTCAAAAACACCTAACGTGGTCATTGGGCTTCGTAGCACCAAGAAATGGGGTCACCATGGAGGTCACCATGGGCTCCTCCTGAAGCTCTCAGCAAAGTCTGCCCAGCACAGAAGTCCACACACACACACTGAGCCCATCACCTGCCCCATCCTGGCCAGCCCCAAGAAGTTGTTGCTCCCCCACCAGCTCTCCGTGCCCAGCTTTCTGTCCAGCTACCACTTTTGGAATTGTGGGTGCTTCTACCTGCAATCTGGGGAATGACCGATTTTACCCTGCCTGTCCATACAATGTCCCCTTAAGCCAGGGAAAAGAAGGGGATTTGGGAATATTCAGCCTCTCTGCCGTGCAGTGGAAGGGGCTGGGTGAAATCCGCTTCCCTGGGCAGGTCTGTTTTTGAAAAGCAATTACTGGCAGGGAAGACCAAATCCTGCATTCCTCAGCGAAGGAATCCGGATGATGTCACCTCCTGCCCATGGCAGGAGCATTCCTGCCCCAGTCACTCCCTCCAGGCAGCCCCTGCCTTTCCTCCAAATATTTGTTTTGGCTGGTTTTTTGGAAGCTTCCCATTACAAGGAATAACAGCAGGATGGACTCTCCTACTGTAAGGTTTGTCCCTGACCAGCACGTTCGCAGGGTTAATAGAGGCTCACACGAGTCAGCCAAAATTTTACTGCCAGTAGCAGAAGTGGGGGATTTGTTGGTTTTGTGGGGGTTTTTTTTCTGTTGTAGAATCTGTGTGGGTCAGTGCAGGCTGAGAGCTATCAAAAATCTCTTAAAATAGAAGGTTCTCTGCTTCACTAAACCGCTTTGCACCAAATTCCTTAAATTTTCTTGTATGTGTGACTAGACTAAAGGCACGTAGATGTGCTTGTAATGCTGTGCCTTTCTCTCCCTCCCTTCTTGCAAGGATATGTCCAGCAGGACACATCTACTGAGGTGCCTAATGCCAGCCAGCTTCCCTAAACAGCTGGCCTGGAATAAAGTGCCCTTTTCCCTGGCAGGGGAGTCCCAGTAGCTGTTTCTGGGAAAAAGGTTGCAGGGGTATGGAGCAACTGTGAATGATGTGGAGGCAGAACCGTGTGCCATGGTCTCCTCAAAAGGTTAAAATCTCTGTGGCCTCCTTCAAGATTCGTTTTAAGGTACTTGGGTGGGATTTCATTATCTAAACTTGGGTGGTCAACCCTCCTTGGAGCTGAGCTCAACACCTTGCCTGTGAGGGAGGTGAGGCCCTGGCACAGGGTGCCCAGAGAAGCTGTGGCTGCCCCTGGATCCCTGGAAGTGTCCAAGGCCAGGTTGGATGGGGCTTGGAGCAGCCTGGGATAGTGGGAGGTGTCCCTGCCCATGGCAGGGGTTGGAATGAGGTGATCCTTAAGGTCCCTTCCAACCCAACCCATTCTGGGATTCTGTGACCTGCCTGACATCCAAGGACTGGTCTGGGACTCATCTCAGTTTCCAGCTCTTCTCTCCACTCCTCACAGATTTCACCACCTGCTCTCAGGAACCAGGACACCCAAAGCACACCCTGCCCAAGATGTGTTATCCCCTTGCAACTCTTTCCTGCTATTGTACATTTTCAACTGCCCTTAAGAGTTCCCATCCCACACCGAGGTGCTGCTTGCACCCCATGGATCACCCCCTAAGCACCTGTGATGCTGGAGAAGGGAAGGCAGACACGGCTGGAGGGATCAGGAGCTGACTGTAAGATGGATAAATTCCTTCTCTGTGCTCCAAAATGACCCCTTGCTGGCACCTGGAAAAGTTTCCTACTCTCAGACTAATTCTGCAGGACTAATGGGAGAGGGATAATGGAAAATGAAGAGCAGGAGGGCGTTTTTTGTGATGTGTTCGTGAGGTTCAGTCACTCCAAATCCCACAGATGATGATGGGATCTCACCAAGTCACTGTTTTCACTAAACCCTGAGCTGGGACATTGAGATCCTACAAAGACACGGGGAGAGGAGTAATGGGATGGAGGCGAGCTGCGTTTCCAACGCCAGCACAAGGAATTGCCCCACATCTGAGTGTGGTTTGGGTTATAAAAAAAAACACATTTAAGCAAGTGCTCGTGTTTTCCCAAGCTGAAGCCTCTTGCATCTGCTGATCATCTTGTTCTTGGCTGTGAGCAGGGACAGGAGCCCGAGGCACCACGATCTGTCCCTCTCAGCGCCAGACGTGACCTTCACTGGAAAAATGGCTCAACCTGGATGGATCCCACCCCGCCGATGGATGAAATCATCTCTCCTTCCCCATGGGGACTGCAGGCAGCAGCAGCCCCTCGGAGCCAAGCAGGAGTCGGGCATTTTGCAGCCCCAGCCCTAAATCAAGCCCTCTCCAATTAGCACAAGACTGTCACCAGCGCTCTGTTGTTCTTCAGCTCCGGCGATAAAAGGCTCCAGCGAACATTTCAAACCGTACATAAACTCCAGCCTGCCAACATAAACACCATAAAAACACTCCCTGTAAATCAGAGCTCGCCCTCGCTAGAACTATTCAAATTCTCCAGAACGGCTAAAAAAAGTGCCGAGGGCTGCCAGGAGGCTCTGCAGCCACGGGATCCGGGAGGCAGGCAGGGCGAAAGCTTGCGAGAAAGCAGCTGCCCAGAGCAGAGCTTCCTCCTCAGCCTCCCACCTCGGATCTCCGGGAGAGCTCCGCTCACGGACGAATAAATAAAGGAGCTCCACGCCCACACGTGTCCTGGCCAGCACACGGAACCTCGCATGTGTTTGCCCTTAGACACAGAATTTCTTGCAGGAAGCTGCTCCTCTGAGCTGGCCACATTCCTCTCCTGTTTTCCAGGGTATCCCTCTCTGCTGTAACAACCAGGAGGGGGGTTATCCCACACGGCAGCCTCAGAAGCCCCCACAGCTCACACTGACCTTGAGGATGGACACAGGAGATCAAACCCTGCATTTGCCACCAGTTTCCCCTGATCTCCAGGCAGAAACAGCCTTGGCCAAACCCTACGGCAGCCCCGAGAGCCGAGCAGGGAGCAGCCCCAGCTCTGCTCATTTTGTTGTGGGTCCCACCCTCAGAAAGACCAGCACCAGCTCATCTCCCAGGCTGGGGCTGAAGGAGAGGACACAGAAGTTCTCCCTTCTCCCAAAATCCCGGCGGCACGCGGTCCATCTCCCGGCTCCCGGGAAACAGCTTTGCTCCCCGGCTGCAGCTCCTCACCTCTGCACTCACACCGGGATGCCGGGCAGGTCTCCGTGCCCCGGGCAGGGATGTCTCATGCTCCACCAGGCCACGCCGCCTCCATCCTCTGCAAACCTCTGCCTCCATTCAAGCAGGCGCTGAAGCTACGGCTGATCTCACCCTTCTCCCTGCGGCCCCGCAGCATGGAAAATGCTTTGTCCGGGGATTCTGCAAGCCCGAGAGCGACCACCTCCCACCAAGCCAAGCCAAGCATGCAACAAAGCGCCGTGAGAGGCAGCCTTCCTCTGGATGCCCTCGGAGAAGAGGCTGCAGGAGCGGCGAGCGGCTCCTCCCGAGCGCCGCATCGCTGCTCCAGCAGCTGGAGCATCCCAGGAGCCATCAGCCCTCCCCGGAGCCCCCGGCAGCACTAATGGGTTGTGGCATCTGGGATGACCCTAAACACCTACCCAAACCAGCCCGGCGTGTCCCTGACACAGCCCGTGGGCTCTGGGACTGGGGTCAGCACAGCGTCCCGGCCCTGGTGGTCTCCCCTTTCCTGGGGGATCCAACCACAACCCCCAGGAGAAGCCGCGCTATCAAACGAGGTTGTGCCTACAGCAGGGATGGCTTTGCAACGCCCGTGGCATCATCTTTCTTCTCTCTCTCTCTCTCCCCTCCCCTCCTCTCCCCCAGCACCGCTTTTCATGATTAGCTTGATCTGTTTTGACTTGAAACTCTGCAGAGCCGGCGCTGGCTCCCATCGCCCCGATCGCAAGAGGAGAGCGAGCAAAGGGCTGCTCTCGAGCTGCGGGAATCGCCCGGGGCACCTGGCAGTGCTCGCACAGGCCACCGGGTCACCAAGCACAGCCCGAGCCGGGGAGACAGCGCCTGCTCTCGCATCGTGCCACTGGAGAGCGGCTCCTCCCGGGGCTCCGAGCGGAGACACGGGCTGGGGGAGGCTGGGGGAAGCAGGGGGAGCCACCTGCCCTGGAAAGGAAACGAGGACATTCATTTCTTAGCGAACCTGGTTAACTATTTCTGTCTGGCAGCGCAGAGGAAAGGGCTGGGCAGAGCCCTGAGCAAATGCATTGTCCCCGGCAGGGAAAAAAAAAAAAAAAAAAAAAAAAAGATGTTAAAAAACGTGCCTGGAGGAATTTGGCTCGGGTTCATGTTTGAACCGGCTTCAGGCTTCCGAAGCAGAGGCTTCCGGATGCGCGGCGGGTGTTCTCTGGGGCTGGAACCGGTGGGGAGCAGTATTTGGGGTCGTGGGGCGGATTAACTCTGCCTTGATCCAGAGAGTGACACAGAGAAGGGGTGGAAGCGCCCGAAGATGCTCAGGACTGGGCTGGAAGCGCTGCCTCGCCACAGTAGGGGACGAGCCCCATTTCTGGGCTGTTTTCCCGTGATTTTGCCCATTTACACCCCACTGGTGGTGCCTTCAGGGGCTCGTTGCCTCGCTGGCGCCCGCCCTGTGTTTGCTTCACAGCAAGCAGACCCTTGCACAGCCCCGGGCCGAGCCGGTGTAAGAGGGCGTTAAAAAGGGTCAGAAGTAACAAAGCGAAGCAGAAACGCAGCCTCGGGAGGTGCCGAGGTGCCTCAATCGTTGCTCTGCCGCAATGGACCTGATCTCTGAGGAAACCCCTCAGAAAATAGGGTCTTGTGACCTCACCCCCGTCCCGGCTCCTGTGGAGCCGCTGGTGCCACCCTGTCACCCCCCTGGCGCTGACAGGTCCCAGCTGGTGGTGGCATCGCCCAGGGATGAGGCTGTTGAGTGTCATTAACGATCAGGGTGATGGGAGCGAGTTTGGGGCCAGAGCCAGTTGGGGGGAACAGTGCTGCTCTGTCGAGGTCCTCACAAACATGCCAGAAATACACCAGGAAAGGATAAGACGCAGCCAGAACAATTTCTACTGGATAGGAAATAAAAGTGTCCCTGACAAACACTGGCACGGGGAGCTGGTGGGATCTGCACCTCCCGAGGGACCTTCAGCCTCTGCTGTCCTTGTGATTGCACAGCTCACCCTCAGATCCCCACCTTGCTCAGCATTCCCACACCTCCACACCCACTGGTGGCCAGGAACAGTTGGGATTCTCCCCATGAGGATGGAAACGGAGCAAAAAAAGTCAGACTGCAGAAGAGAGTGTGCAGCTCTCAGAGGAGCAATTCTGACCTGCTCCAGGGCTTGGCTTGTCCTTATAAAGTCACCTCATTCCTTGGGGACAGCTCAGGGCACCTGAGGGTGGGACAGGGGATCCTCACCTTCTGAGGATGCAGCCAGAGAAACAGTGGGACAACCCACGGCACCAAAAAATGGGAGAGGCAGGGAGACAAACAAATTGCTCCAGCAAAGCTTATCCTCATGTGCCTTAGTTAATTTATAGGATGGGGCTGCTCCTTTTCTATCCATTTTCTCTGTCTTCTACTGCTACAGCCCCAGGCTGCAACAGTGACGTGCAGAAACCCCACAGAAACTCCTTTATTTTCCCTTCTCCTGGCAGCGAGGAGCAGAAACCACGTGGAATTTCATGGCTGGTCAGCATGATCTCCAAGGGACAGAGCAGGTCAAAGGGAGCTGTGCAGCCTTGAAACTGCCCCTTGGGATGCTGGGATGAACATTGGGTGGAAGAACTCCAAGCAGGCCATAAATTACAGGAGAAGAGAGTCCTCCCCAGCTCTGGGATCATTCAGGAATATGGTGCACACCATATCAGATTGCTGGGGAGGAGGAGTTTGCTGATGACACACACCAAAAAAAACCCTCCTGGGATTTCGGTCTTGGACAAGACCCAAGGATTGTCTTGGAAATGGCTCTCTCAGCTTGCAGGAGGAGCACAAGGTACAGATTTCCCCATCTGCCTCATGGCCCTTTTTCCGTTCCCACCCGTCTGGAGCTGAGTTACGTTGGGATTTCCTCCCTCTGACTTTCTAAGGAAGCTTTGGACACAGGACAGGTTGCCCTCCTGTGGCATTCCAAGGTAATTGGGGTGAAAGGAGAAGGTGCCTGTGGCCTCCGAGGGTTTAAGGGACTCTGTTTCCCTTTGGGGGGGTGGGAATGTTCGCTCACCTCCCCCCAGGAGAGGACACAGCTCTCTGCCATCAAGCAGAGCTTAAATAAATTCACTAAGCCAAGCTCCTGTGCTTGGGATAGGTGGGAAGGAGATGGAGAGAGGCATGCCTTTCCAGGCCACCTCAGGAACAGGGAGGGCTCAGGAGCTCCTTCCAGCCCCTCTCTCCAGGAAATCTTTGGACAAACACTGGTTGCAACTAAATCTGCAGAGATCTGAAGGCAGAAAGGACATAACTCAGGGTCATCCATCAGCCACAGGGAAGACCTTAAGGATTTATAAGGACGGGACAATTAAAAGCTGTGGAAATGCAACAGCATCTCCACCTGAGATTCATCTCAGGACCTTGAGGTGGGGGTAGGGGATCCACGCTGGAGATTCCACCCCAGAGGAGCATCCTGGGTGTTTGGGAACATTTTCTCTCAAGGAAGGCTGGCCAAGAAGATGAGGCCACCAAGGAGCAGGTGGTGATGCCGCTGGGCTCCCCGTGCCTCGGTTTCCCCAGCTGCACAGGAGGGAACACACCCTTTGCAAGGTGTTTGGGATGTGAGGAGGAAAAGTGTGCTCACAGCCTTGGATCTTATTTTTAAAACAAGCCAAAAGCACCTTACAGAGAAGACAAACTTATGGATTAGAGACACCAGCTGCAAATGCCCATCTCCTGCTGGGATGAGCCTCTACGGGTGCTGCTCTCCAGCTGTACGTGGCCTCAAAGCCCAGCTCGTGATGCAGGAGCACGGGGATCTAAGCAGAGGATCCCAAAGCCAGGAGGATGCAGACCCCAAAATTTGCAGAAACCTCGGGAATGTAACACAGGATCAGCAGGAAAACCAGAGCCTTGCTTTCCTCCCCCCAGCTCTGGTGGTCTGGGATAGGAGGAGGTTTGGGATAGGGGCTGGCCAGGAGGTCCCAGAGCACAGAGGGGTTTCACAGAATCCCAGAATGGATTGGGTTGGAAGACACCTTAAAGATCACCTCATTCCACTCCCCTGCCATGGGCAGGGACACCTTCCACCATTCCAGGGTGTTCCAACCTGGCCTGGGACACTTCCAGGGATCCAGGAGCAACCCCAGCTTCTCTGGGCAACCTGTGCCAGGGCCTCCCCACCCACACAGGGATGAATTTCTTCCTTTTTCCATGAGGAAAAAGCTAAAGTGGTTTAATCCCAAACTCCCTGGAGATGGATTTGCACTGCCCTGCGTGCCAGGGGATGATTTACGCCAGCAAAGTGTGCACAAACTGATGCCAAATAGGGATGTTGTGCCTCTTACCCCGGCAGGAAAGGCAACACACGAACATTCAGGCTCAGCAAACGCATTTCCCACCCAAATAACTGGGAAAGGGCAGAAAATGAAGAGCAGGGAAGAGCTGGGTGAGAGCAGAGGGGAGGTTGCAGCACAGGGAGGGGATCTGAGAAGTGCTGGGAACAAGCCAAGCTAAAAACCATCAGCAAAACATCAACACGAAGTGGAGGGAGAACAAAACAAAACAAACCCAAAAGTAACATACGGAGAAGCGCTGGGCTCAGTCCTTCCCAAAACTCTCCCATCCTGTCCGCGGATCCGTGGATCCCTGCCCGGCGCCGCTTTCTCCCTCCCGCCCCGCGCTCTGACGTGGAGAGGGAAAGCTCCTCCGAACCTGACACTGCACACCCCGCGTTCCCCAGGACGCCAAGGACTCCTTTAGTTCCCTTTTATTTTTGGATTTCCCTTCCAAGCACGCATAAAAAACGCCATAAAAAAAGAGATTGTGGTGGATAACTCCAGAGCCAAGAGCGGCGCTTATGGGAAAAAAAAAAAAAAAAAAAAAATCAGATCACTCAAATAGTCGAAGGGTTTAGGGCTAAAAATAGCGAAAAGAGCTCCTTGGAGCAGGAGAGGAAGGCGGGAAGTGGAGGTGCTGCAGCAGGATAAAGTGTGCTTCCTTCTTGTTTAGGATTTCTTTTCCTTTTCAAACTTGGTGGAAAGTCAGCTGCGAACTCTCCCTGTCCTTACAGCTACAGTGAAACACTGCAGCACCACCAAAAAACTTCATTTCCCCCCCAATTTTTCTGTCCAAAGCAGCGCCTGTTGCTGAAATTTTTTAATTTTAGTGTTTTATGTTGACCAGAGGCTCCTATCCCAGCCCCTCTTCATCCCTGTTCTCTCTTCCCAACCTCATTTGGGGGAACAGCTGGAAGCATCTCCCTGCTCTGTGGAGAACAGCTGGAAGGGAGAACAGCTGGAAGGGGACAGAGGGGACATTTTCCTCCTCCCCCAGCCCTTCCTGCTCTCTGCCAGAGGGATTTTTCCCCTGTGCACGTCTCTGGCTGCAGAGAAGGGGATGTTGCCCCTCACTCAAACCCACAAGCAGGGATTAAATAATTACCCCATCCAGAGGCCACAACCTCTGGCTCATTGTCATCTGTTCCTTCCCATTGCCAGCTCGCATGATTTTATGGCTGACCTCACAAAAATTGATGTTTTCCTTAAAGGCCTCGTGTTGTGAAGAGAGGTTTGGCTTCCAGGAGTCCAAATTAGCAAGGTTTTACTCGCTGCACTTAAAGAAAACCCCCAAACTGAACAAATTTGGCACGAAGAAGGCCCTAAACCTTTAAAATCTGACAGCTCTTCATCTTTTACACCTACATGACTCCCAGCATGTCTTAAGCAGCTCCCACCATGTGAAACTCCTCAAAAGAACTTGTTTTTCCTGGTTTTAAGGGAATTTCAAAGGATGTCCTTGCTCCTCAGCACAGCTGGGATGGGGCAGCCAAGTTTTCACCCTCTCATTTAATTTCTCAAGTGTGTTTCTGCTCTCCAGCTGCTTTAGGGGAGGAACAAGCTGGGAACCAGCCTGGGTGACCGTGCAGGGGGTATGTGTTCCCAGAAGGAGTTTTCCAGAGGAAACGAGCTCCTAGGATGCTCCAGGGATGGAGGAGGAGGAGGAGCAGGGAGAAGAGAGGCATTGCCACAGCACTTGTTCCTGCAGCTGCTGCCGTCCTTGACACAGTCACAAGCCCAAAGTTCAGCCCAAATCCAAGGATTTCAAGGAGAATTTGGGTAAGGAAAACACCCTCACCAGAAAATGGGTAGGGAAATTATTTTTGGAATCACACGGCTTGAAAGCAACCTTAAATATGTTCCTAAAAAATCGCAGCCCTGCTCTGTATCAGTCTCAGAGCAAACTCTCATTCAGCCTCATTTAAGATAGTTGCGAGCAAAATCCTGGATCCAAATTTTAAGGGATCGTCCAGACCCCAAGCGGAGTTGGATTTCTGCATCTTACGCAAATATTTCATGCAAAACATTTTGCAGGCTTAGGAAGAATTATAATTTTGATGGCTCTCAATGCTGCCTTTATAGATGGGATATATAAAAAATAGACTTACAATAGATAAAATATAATAAACACACAATATATTACAAGGATCAATGAAACAGTGACACGGCCTCCTGGGGTGAGGAACATCCTTTTGCTCCCAAACCCACAATCCCTCCCCATCAGTGCCATCCCCCCCAGAGCCCCATCCTGGTTAGGAGGTGACGATCGAGCCGTACCTTTCACAGCCAGGAAAAAACGGTGCCCGTGGAGCTGCGGATCCTCACCGCATAACCGGAGCCCTGGCGGGGGAGAAGCCGTGCAGCAGCACCAGCACAGCCCTGCAACAAAGCCAAGGAGGAGGCGATTATTCCCGGGCATCTCTCTGCCAGGCACAATACGGCAGCGTGTCAGTGTCCCCGCTCAATGGCACCATTGTCCCCTCCGGAGCCGCGGCTCCTGCGGGTGGTGGCACAGGGAGAAGCTTCTGCTCCTCAGAGAGCTCCTAAAAGGCTTCGTCCCACCACTGGAGAGGAGCAGAGGCTTTGTTTGGGATTCCCAGTTTTGCCTTGACAGCAGCAGTGGGGTAAGGTTCCTCCAAGGGAGGAAGGGAATAGGATGTTGGATGGAATCAGTCAGGGGTACGAAGGGGTGGGAGGATTGGGTTGAGAACGGGAGTTCACAGCTCTCTGGTAGAACAGAGGGATGCTCCCAGCAGGGCTTTGTCGGGATCCTTGCAGGAGTTTGCAGCTGGATGCTGCAGCCATGGGAAGAGAACACCGAGGAGCTGGAGAAATCTTGGAATCCTGGAATGGTTTGGGTTGGAAAGATCCAACCACCCAGCTGCACCCCTGCCATGGGCAGGGACACCTCCCACTATCCCAGGCTGCTCCGAGCCCCATCCAACCTGGCCTTGGACACTGCCAGGGATCCAGGGGCAGCCCCAGCTGCTCTGAGCAATGGAGGGAGCATGGTCAGGGCTGGAGGATGGGATGCACAAGGGGAGGCTCAGCAGGGAGACTTCATTGATAAATACAACTCTTAAATGAGAAAGTGGTGAGAAAACAGAGCCAAAATATTCTCAGAGGCCCAGAGAGGCAGCACATCTGTGGCAGCCACAGTGGTGGGAATGCACAAGGGGAGATCCTGCCTGCCTTTGGAAACACCAGGAGCTGCTGCAAGAACACCAGTGACATTTCCTCCCTATAGGACAAGGGGAATCAGGTTGGATTTCAGCAATAAAACTAGTAAAGAGCCCAGAGGTGCCACCACAGCAACGCTGTGCGATGAAGCTGCAGTGGGATAAGCCCAAGGAGCAGCAGCATCTGTGCTTGGGAAGATAGATGGGGTGAATAAAACATGGTGTATTAAAAAAAAAAAAAAAAATATATATATATATATATATATAAAGGGAAATTAAACGTGGAAATGCTGGCTGATGGAGCCAGGCTGCTCCTGGAGATGCTGGCAGGGGCAGGGAGTGCAGGCAGCACTCAGAGGAGGGAGCAGAGGGACGTTCCCAGGTCTGAGGCCGGGATGACCGTGGGCATTGGGCTCGCTGGGCTCTGCGGGTCAGGCTGCTGCGGGAATGAGCCATCGGATCCCAGACCCATGGAGCACGTGAGATCATCCTCCCTGCTCAGGGGAACAGTCTGACAGGCACTCACCCCACAGACACCACTCCAGGGAGGGATTATCCCTCTGCTGTGGGCTGTGGCACCAGTTTCCCCTCTGCACCCAAACTGGGGTGCTGTTCTCTCCCTCCAGCCCACACCCCCGTATCCAGGAGGCATCATAGGATTTCAACCATGTTCAAAGCAAGGGATGCAGCTCACGTATCCTGCACTTCCAACTAGGAAAAATAATAAATCTCTTTTTTCTCATCCTGTACCTGGTATATCCAGGTCAGCACATTGGTGGTGACTGGAGCATTTCTCTTGGCTTTTTGGGGTTTTTTTCCCCATCATCTCCATGCTGACTCCGTGTTAGGGAGCCAGGCCATCCCTAAAGTTCAATGCCCACCACACAGGCACTTTGTTTTCCATCAAGACTTGATACAAACAGCAGCAGCCACCCCTGATCCTTCAGGGAATATCTGCAAATTAATGCTGGGTTGACGACTTGGGCACTGAGGGGGCACAGCTTTCCTGTCCTTCCCTGTGCCCATTGGATCTGGCTCCCAGGGGTCTTATTCCCACATGGCTTCAATAAAATAATCCCTCCTATGGGATTATTGAGGAATATTTATCTGTATTTGCCCAGCTCCACCGGGATACTGGAATTTTGCCTTCTCTGCCTCCCTTCTTTTTATCCCCTCCTTGCATCTCCAGAGATGGGGAAAGTAAAATCCAGAAAAACATCCTCTTCTCCCTCCTTTTTGTGGCTGGACAGAGAGGAATCAGGCATCAGGAGGGGGATGCACCCCCGATTCCACAAGCATCCGGTTGTTCCGGTGGCCGTACCAGTTGCCACGGCACAATGGGAATTGCAGATGGCTTCTGGTTATTCACAGAGCTGGAGTCATGTCCGGGACAAGCAGAGTCACAGCTGCTGCTGTTGGAAAAAGTTGAGGCTGTGCCGGATTCCCGAGTTTTGGAGGCTGGGAGCGGGGCTGGGCTGGATAAGCGGGGAGCAGGGTGAGGATGCCGGGCCGTGCGTGCCATCCCGGCCGGAGCCGCGGTTATGGATCGGCGTCCCACACTCTCCAGGGATGACACAGTTGCACTTCCAGTCGATGTGGCTGACCCAAATACAGCGCCCAGCAAGGCAGGCACAGCCCGGCCCCTGATCCAGCTGCCAGGGCCACTCAGCCTCGTGGAGCTGATGGGGATGGCAGAACTCCTACGAGCACCCTGGAGCATCCAGAGCCATGGGATGCTTGACAGAAAATTCCATCCTCCCACACAACTTCCTTTGCAGCAGCAGCAGAGCCAGAGAAAAGCACTGGAGGAGCAACAGATGCTGGCACGGATCCATCTGAGTCCCACTTGGATCAGTTGTCCCAGGGAGGGTTATTGGCTGGTGTGGGATAATGGGACCTACCTGTGGTCAGTGTTGGTGGTGCTGGTCAGAGTCTCAGCACGAGGCGGCAGCAGCTGGAGCGTGGTGGTCACTCCCCTGTCCTGTGGGAGAGCACAAGGGACATCAGGATACCCAGGAATGGATCACATCACCCATCCCAGCTGCAACCCCCTGAAAAAAAGCCCATGATCCACATGGCTGGGGAAATCCATCCCAAGCCGACGTCCCTCTGCTCCCACAGGTTCCAGTGCTCTTTATCCACTTTGGAGCAGCTGGTGTTTGCACCCTGGTGGATTGGGGAACATGGGCAGGTGGCTCCACTGTGGAGGGATGAGGATGAGACCCCCAATTCCCTGCTTTCCTGTCTGAAGCCATGCAGGCTGCTGGGAGGATTTCCTAGAAGATGTTTCCATCATACTGGATAGAGCAGGAAAGCTGTCTTTGCCAAAAAAGGTGGGAATTAGTGGCCTCCCCCCACTGAGAGCTGAACACCCTCTCCAGAAGATCCTAGGAGTTTTTCCTCCCA
The DNA here is from genome assembly GCF_000738735.6 of Corvus cornix cornix. NCBI lineage: Eukaryota > Metazoa > Chordata > Aves > Passeriformes > Corvidae > Corvus > Corvus cornix. The sequence continues at coordinate 2,172,999 of NC_046333.1, read as the reverse complement.
GGATAACTTCTGACAGCACTCAGGACACCCATGACACATCCTCCCCGTGCCCCAGCACGAGCTCATCCCATCACACTTCCATACCTGGGATGCTCAATCCCAGCGCTGCCGTGGGAAACACGCACAGAGCGAGCCGGACACTGATGGACAAGCAGGAAAATCAGGGTTATTCCTACTCCTTTTTCCCCTCGTTGCTCATTTTCTACGCCGGCTGCCCAATTATTTCCCAGGCCAGCTCTGCCCCGCGGTGCCTTTCTGCAGTGGCATGGAAGGAAGCCTGAAAATCAGAGCTGCCTCCAACGGCACTGAGAGGCCAAGGAAAACCACGGCAAGGACAAGTCTCTGGACCGTGGGCTCATCAGGATGGGGGCAAATGGGCTTTGGGCTAATTTTGGCTGCTTCAAGTTGTCCTGGAGTGTGGCTCCAGCTTCTTTCTTGGATGATTTGGGCTTTGGGGACTGCCTGCCTTCCTGCATCCCTGCACAACGTCCTTCCCAGGCAGGGTCTTGGTGCCGTTGGGTCAGAGCAGAGGTGACCTCTGTGTCCAAACCCCACGTTCCCTGCTTGAAGGGGTATTTCTATTGCCAGAGAGCTTGGGTAGGCAGGAAAAATGAAAAATAGGGGGAAAATAATCAGCTCCTGCCCCAAAAGCAGCGTGTCAGCCTGGATTCAGCAAAAAACAATGCGATGACTGCAAAGCAACAGCTTTAAAGCAAAAGTGCTACAGGGGCTTGTTATTTTTTTGGCATCAGCTCCGAAATATCCTCAGCCTCAGACAGGAGAGCTCCCAGGGCAGGTTTTATCCCAGCTTTTACCATCCCCTGCACTCGTCTTCCTCCCCCAGCAGGGATGCAGGTGCTGCCACATTTCCCAAAGCATCTCAGCTGAAAAAAGCTGAAGTCTGGTCAAATTTATCTCAGTCTGATGGAACAGTGAATATATAGTTATATAAAACCCCTATTTCTGACATTTCTGGAAGCAACCCAGGAGCAGGCCTGGGTTCCTTCACTCAGTGTGCCCCGAGATGGGAACAGCACCTTCCTGCCTGGAAGATCTCCTAGGTGGGAAAAGGGGTCCTCCAGGAGGAGGATCTTTAAACACAGACAACCCCTGGGCCAAAAGGCTCCTGCACCCTCACTCTGCCAGTCTGATCCCTCGATCCCAGCCCTGCACTGGGAGCAGATGTTTGCAGTTGTGGAGAGCCCAGCATTTGACACCTGCCATGCTCAGCATGGTCCTTGCCTGCCCCAGGGATGTGGGAATGCAATACGCCAACGAGCCAGTACCAAACCCAGAAATGTGTTTATGGCTGCAAAGGCAATTAACAAAACAGACATCCCAGTTTTGAGGGCGCAGGAATTTAACTCACTTCAACAAGTGCCTTCACCCACCCAGCTTTGGGATGGGATGCACAGCGCAGTTCCTCCAAAACACCAAACCTGGAGAGGGGCACTGCTGACAGCACCCAAAATGACCCCCTGGAGATGCTCCACAGCTGTGTCACCTGCCTGGGCACCAGCCTGGCTGCACCACCCACTCCTGCTCCCTCCGCTTCCCATCGCCATCCCGACGGCCATCCCGTCACCTCGCGTTAGCGCCGGCATTCCAGGCGTTCTCCATCTGCTCCATCACACACAGCAGCTGCAGCAGGGCACCCTACTGGGGAGGGATATTTCGGACTCCCCTCTTGCTCCCCTTCACCGGAGAAGGGGCACACCAACGATCCAAATGATTTTTCCCGTTTTCCAAGCGCTGCCACGCGGCTGGAGCATCGCTCCGGCTCCCGGGTGCACTCACCTCTCCCGCAGGGATGTGCCGAGGCGGGGCTGGGGGCGCTGGCAGGAGGGATCCGCAGGGAGCAGCTGGGCACTTCCATCTGGTGGCAGCCCCGCAGGTGCCACGCGGTGGCCGCAGAGCCCCGGACTGAGGCGGGTGCCGTGTCCTGCGCCTCCTGCTCGGCTGCTCCGCGACTCCGGCGCGTTCCCGCTGCCGTTCCTGCCATCTAGAGGGGACCTTTTCCCACTGCAAACGCGTGCCTCAAATTGCAACAGAATCCCCCAATTCAGAAGGAAAAATAATCAGAGCCCATCACTTGATGGCGCAGGACAGTGGTTCACACCACGAATCCACACAGGAGTTTCCTGCTTGTTTAACCAGTTCCAGAACCAAGCAATGGGAAACCCACAACAACAGGAAGGGACGTTTTCTAGCAAGTCTAGGAAAGATGTATCAAACCAGCCCAAGAGAGGTAAACGAGCAAAATAATCATCAAATCATGGCTGTGAATGCAAGGTACCAGAAGAGTGGCCCAAGGGGGGTTTCTGCTTGTTCTCTCCATAAGGTGGAGGATGGAGGTTTGGAGATGACCTGGATCAAGAGGTACTGCAGAGCAGCTGGATGGACTGGAGGGATGGGATAGGAAGAGGATGGAACCCAAAAATGGAGTGTTTAGGTACAAACCTGCTCTGGTAAGATGTGGTTTGGGAGAGAAAATGTCCCAGCCCGGCACTGCAGGGCCCAGCTGCTCATGGGCTCTGTGGTTTGGGGAGGGGGGAAAACAGCTGGAAGTCACCACCTGTAGGATGGGAGCTCTGATGGACTGGTCATTCCATAGAATGGAATCCCAGAACAGTTTGGGTTGGAAGGGACCTCAAAGCCCATCCAGTGCCACCCCCTGCCATGCACAGGGACACCTCCCACTATCCCAGGTTGCTCCAAGCCCCAATGTCCAGCCTGGCCTTAGACACTTCCAGGAGCAGCCACAGCTTCTCTGGGCACCCTGAGCCAGGGCCTCCCCACCCTCCCAGCCAGCAATTCCCCCCCAATATCCCATCCATCACTGCCCTCTGGCAGTGAGAAGCCATTCCCTGTGTCCTGTCCCTCCATCCCTTGTCCCAAGTCCCTCTCCAGCTCTCCTGGACCCTCTTTAGGTTCTAAGGTCTCCCAGAGCCTTCTCTTCTCCAGGTGAACACCCCCAGCTCTCCCAGCCTGGCTCCATGGTTTTCAGTGTGAGAAACCAACCCCTCCAAGGACCCCCAGGATATGTCCTGCTGGAGGGACCAAAGGGCTTGGAAATTTCACAAAAACATCAACATTAAGGATAAAGAAAACTTGGGAAGTGAAGTACAAAGCTCTCTAGGTCTCAGAACAGAGACCTGTACAAGCAACAGTTACTGGATGCAATGGATTCCCCTTAGGAAAAGGGATTTATTGCTGCCTTCAAGCACATCAGCCCAAAAGGCTGCAAAGCTTAGGAGAGAAATCTTTCCTCCCCCAACTTGTAGGTCTAAAAGCATCAAAAAATCTACCACTAGAACTCAAGTGGAACAACACATGAATTCCACGATTGCTGCTGGAATACCAGAGAAGTTCACAGGATTTTTTCCCCCAGAAGAAAAGGCAGTGGATAGACGATAAAATAGAGTGGCATCAACTGGCACAACGTGTCCCTCCACAAATCCAGCAGTGGGAGCCCAAGCCACGTGCTGGAGCTGCAGGTGCCCAAACAGCTCCTCTGCAGCTTTCCAAAGGGGAAGCTTTTTTTCCCCCTTTGGCAGCTCCCAAAGAATCTGGAGGTACAAACCTGGAGAGCACGGGCTGAGCATGCAGTGAACAGAAACACAAGCATGACCAGCTTTCCTTTTCTTTCCTTTTAATATAAACATCCTAGGGTAAGTTGGGAGTAGGAGCAGCCTAAAGGGAATGTCTTTTGGAATAAAACGGTGCAACGTGCTTCGGGAATGATGTGCAAAATTAAAACGCCCAAGCGGGGTCAGCTCAGGACTTCCTGGATTCTTGGGTCTTCTTGATTTCCTGCAAGGAGATCAGGAAAGAGACTGAGAATCTGCCACTCTTTGGGAACAGCTCTTGGTTTCACAGCTCAGGAAACCACAAGTGACCAACAACTCACACCAGCTCCACCATGTCACAGGACCAAGCCCTGAGCTGACCTTTAGGGACAAGGCAAGGTTTGACTTGGAAACTCCAGAAACAGGAATCCCCTTCTCTGCCACGCAGGGATGCATGTTTATTTTGCCCCAGCTCAGTATTGTGTTGGATTCATTTCCCACTCTTAGGCCACTGATCCATCATCACCTGTACTCAATCTGTCCCTCAGCAGCTCAAAGCAGACCAAACGTGAGATGAGGTGACAATTCTGTGGCTGCCTGAGAACAGACCCTCACCTGCCTGGCCCAGGAATGAGGTGGAAAAATCCCCAAGGACTCACCTCCAGCAGCACCTCCTTCAATTCGGAATAGGCCTTTTCTAAATCATCGTTAATGATGATCAGGTCGAACAGCCCAGGCTCTTTACCTGGGAAAGGAGATGAGGTCAGAGTTGGAGGAGAATGTTTCTTCCCTGTGGCACCTCCTGTGCACAGCCCAAAGTCCTATGGCATTTTAATACTATTTTTTAGTATTATTATTTCAGCTGCTGCTAACGAGCTGCTCTGCCAACCACCCCCAAGGAACCACAGTGGGAAATGCAGCAGTGCTTTGATCCAACTCTGCTCATGCCAAGCCCTGCCAGCACTGCTGGAGAGCACAAATCAGATGCTCCCACAAAAACCAGCTCCCAAATCACGCAGGCATCCCCTCTCCCTGCACACTCCAAGGACTTACTGAGCTCCAGGTCCACGCGGGCTGCAGTCAAACGCTTCAGTAAACTCTCTTCCGTCTCAGTCTTTCGGTCCCGTAGTCTTTTCTCCTAAACCCAAGGACAAAGGCATTAAAGAAATGAGTGTTCTGAAAGCTGCAGGCAGAAACCACCCCCCACCCCTCAGGCCAGTGCTGTCTGTGACCACGGGCATGTGAGAACACCCTGGAAAGGGTGAGGGGCCTCACTTACAGCCCAGTGCAAACCAGTGGCCAAACTGGGCTTGAGATCTCCTACCCAGAGTTCAGGGTCCCAGGTTTCTTTTACCTCCCTCTCATTTATTTATTTTTCCAGGTACTGCTGGAAATGAGATCTCTCTGCTGGGCTCTGGCATCTGGTGCTGCTGGCTTCCTCCTCCACAAACTCAACGAGAAACAGACACTGCCTGATGTACTGAGAGCAAGAGGGGAGAGTCAGGAGTTGACCTCATATGTCCTCATCCCTCTCTGAACCATGACAGTGATTCCACTTCTGCAAGAGTCCCAGTGCAATCACTTACATAGGGTAAGACCAGAGTGGTGTAGAATTTATGGTGCTGCACAGAACCAGCCTCCCTGGGTTTAATTTTAACTGTGGAGGCAGATCTCAGCACAAAATCCTTCTCTACCTAGCACGGAGCACAATTAATGCATTTAAAAACTGGCCACGCTGCGATGGAGTCCATAACCAAGGTGTGGAAAACATCCAGGAAGGACTCAAAAAACACAACACAGGAAGATTTATCCCTGAGGCTGGGGAGCTGGACTGGGCAGAGAAACGCTTGGGAATGTCCTCCCCAGGTAGTGCAGGGCCCTGAGAACACAGTGGTGGCTGAGGGAAGGGGGAGCCCCGTGGCTGCAGAGCCGGACGCTGATTACCTCTAACTGCTACCGGCAAAGCAAGGCGGGCGCTCACCAGGATCTCAATGGACGGCGGCTGCACCGAGATGTAGATGGGGTTCAGGTCGGTCTTCTTGATGTTCTTCACGCCCTGGATGTCGATGTCGAGGACACAGATCTGGTTCTGGGCCTGCACGGCCTGCACAGCTCCTTTACTGGGGACACAGCACACAGGGCAGGGGTCAGAGCAGCTGGGGGGGGTTTGGGGTGTCCCCCTCCAGCAGCGGGTGAACCTCACAGGGCTCCCCTGTGCCCAGGCTGTGGCAGGAGAGGACAGAGCCTGCTCTGCTCTTGATAAGGAGTTGCTCCAAGTGTCCCTGCTCTGGGGAGGAGCAGGGAGCTGCCATCTCCAGCTAGAAAGCCATGCTGGAAGGTGTGGAAATGGATCATGTGTGACTATCCCACAGGACGGGTGGGATGTCTGTAAACTTCTGCCTTGGCAGAGCTCCACCTTCTAGAGGGAAGAGGTTGGAACTCGATGATCTTTAGGTCCCTTCCAACCCGAACCAGCCTGGGATTCTGTGACAAACACGGAAACAACCTTCACCAAAGAGCAAAACCACTGAGAACTCCCCTTCTCCAGAATCCACTGACTCCACACGCTCTCCTGAAGGATGCTGGATGGACACGGATGCTCCATCTGGGTCACAAGATACACTTAAATTCTCCACTTAATTTTTCAAGTGGTGGCTTTTATATGCTGTTAAAGACAAACTCTCTTCCCCAACATGGGGAATTAGCTCAAGCTTTTAAATCATTTATTATTACTCACTGATGACATTTAGAGAGCAGAAAGGATTGGTGAGAACTTCAACTATTCTTCTAAACAGGAGGGACTCTCCATTTTATCCTACATCTGATCAGGAATATCCTCAGGGGCTTGGAGAGGAAACAGGCTTGGAGAGATTCTGGATTTATTTTGTTTGCAAACTGATCTACATTGCTGAGGAGTTTTGGGGTTTATTTCAGCCTCCCACACTGCATGGCCACCACCACAGCCAGTGTGGCTACACAGAGGGGACTCAAACAAACCCAAGCACATAATTTCATCTGGCAAAGTACCAAATTCCTGCATATTTCAGGGAAATTGGCAGAGGAGAGCTGCCTCCTCAGCATCCAGCCCAAGAAAAAGGCACCAAAATCAACTCCATCCATGCCCCAGGCACCAGGGAGCAGCCGTCTGCTGGATTAGGCAGGGCACAAGAGGTGGAAGGAAGCCTGGACTACACAGGATGAAGCCAGGGATTAAGGACCCTCAACTCCATTTCTCCTTGGAGCTGGGTATGTGGGAGAAGAGCTTTCAGCTTTCAGGACTTTTTTCAGGACTTTCAGGCACTTTTCGTGCCAAACGTGTCAAGACCAGGGCCTGCAGCACGTTCAGTCTGGGGGCCTTATGCTGGCAACTCCCACAAGGAAACTATAATGGAATTATGGAATGTTTTGGATTGGAAGAGACCCTAAGGATCATCTCATTCCAACCCCAACTTTCCTCTAGAAGGTGGAGCTCTGCCAAGGCAGGAGTTCCTTCCACTATCCCAGGTGGCTCCAAGCCCTGCCCAGCATAGCCTTGGACACTTCCAGGGATCCAGGGGCAGCCACAGCTTCTCTGGGCACCCTGTGCCTCATCACCCTCACAGTAAAGAATTTCTTAACTCAGAAGGAAACTGTGCCATCTCCAAAGATTCCTTAAAAACACACACTCAGCTCATCAAGAGACATCAAGCCTTCTTGAAAAGCAGGCAAATTTCTTTAATGCCAGTAATTAAATACATCAAGAAACACTTAACCTCCCTCCTCAGCAGGTCCTTTACTAAAGCACCACAATTTTCTCCCAATAATTATATAAGATACCTGACTCCTAATTAACATTCCAGATCACGTTTTATTGATCATCAGCTCCAACGCTGAGGGCAGAGCTATTTTAGAACCCACTCAACTCTTTAACCCCAGTCAGGGGTGCCATGAGATTTATCTGCTCATAATCCAACACTTTACCACAGTAGCACGTAACAGACAACATAGGTATGGCTTCTGATCCCAAATTTATAAAATCCCAGAATATTTTGGATTGGAAAGGATCTTCAAGACCATCTAATTCCAGCCCCTCTGGCACAGGCAGGGATACCTGACCTACCTTGTTCCGTACATATTCCCAGAGAACTCTGCGTGCTCAATGAATTCACCAGCATCAATTTCTTTCTGCATTTCCTCTCTGGTCACAAAGTGATAATCTGGAGAAGGGAAAATAGGAAAAATAGACAGAAATTAATGTTTTGAAGGCAAAGTTCATGGTCAAAATGACACCCATGGGTTTTGGGGGGAGGAGACACTTAAAACCTGCTTCAGACAATGCAGACAGACTGCAGAGATTCACTTCCTAGTTCCACACCAGTTGTCCAAACACCTGCTCCAAACTGCTCAGAGCTTTCTCTGTGGCCAAAAATGCTCCTCTCCCCCACTTTTTATATCCTTTCCCATTCCTGGTGTAGTGGGAACCTCTCCCCCGTTGCCTACAGGTGTGGGATACATTACAGCAGGGCTGGCAAGGCCTTTAATTTGAAAGGATTTATAATTAAAGACCAGAATGGGATGAGAGAGAGGGAGATAAAAGGGAACATCAAAACCAAACTAACTAAAAAGGAATATTTCTTCATCTTCTGTTGAATTCCTCTCTTTATTTCATAGGGAAAACTGCCACTGGAAATTAATAACAAACCTCATTTGATAGTTTCTTAAATATGCAAATAAATGAGAAAACAGCTGGGCAAAAGCTATTAATACAGCTAAGACCATGTCATTAAGCAGCTGCACTTCCCAAAGCAGTGGCCATTGGAGGCTATCTCCCCAGAACTACCTGGAACTTTGGAAAACCAAATCACCCAACACCCAGGTTCAGAGCAGGGTACCTAAAATGAGAGCCCTGCTTTGAAAACCTCAAGTATTTGGAGAGCCCAATGAGACAGAACCAACTGCAACAAGCTCACCTTTGCCATTCACTTCTCCAGGTCTTGGCTGCCTTGTGGTATCTGCAGGGATTAAAAAAAAAATTAGAAAAAACAGCCTTGTAAATTCCATACATCACCCAAGGGTGATGCAGGATCAGAGAAATGCCAAGGTTTAAGTGGCACATGGACCTCTAGGAAAAAAATCTCTACCAAGAGGCAATTTAGGGGGAAAAAAGGTTTAGTTTGAAGTGAGATGAGATATTCAGTTGAATCAAGAACACAGGATGCCATGCACACACAAAAAAGACAATTTTAAGTTTTCTTCTCCTCCCATACCAGTAAGTTTTTAAGCATCCAGTATTTGCTCTTTCATGGTGGAGTGAATCCAGATCTCAAAGCACAGATTTTACTTTCAGTACACGAAGTGTTGGGACATTAAAACACGTTTTGGTAATGGACTTAAAAACACCTTGCAAAGCTCCCCGTAAAAATCAAATGGCTTTTGAAGCAGCAATGTGGGGGGATTTTGTTACTTCCAGAGTCAAGAACCACTCAGAAGAAACTTGTTTCCTCTCTGAGCTGTGTTTAGAGATGTGGGGAGTCACCAGGCCTGGAAAGATACTACTCCAGACCAATCTTAGACTTGCCACTCAATACCAGGAGTAAAAAGTGTCCTGAATTATTTAAACAGCCCCGAGAGCCCACAGACAGACTGGGACACAGCCATGAAACACCATTCTTTGGGGTATAAATAGAGCTCCAGAGACAGGCTCTGAGCTGGCACTCCTGAACTCCTCCACAGCCCATCCCTGGATACTCACGGGAGACGCTGAAGCCGAAGATGTTCTCATAATCTTTGAGCAATTTCTTTAACAAAGTGCTTTTCCCTGCACCCGATGGGCCACTCAGAACCACTGGCCTTGGTCCCTGCATGACTGGGGAGAGGGAGAAAAATGTGTCTGGTTAGAAACACACGTGGAAACACAGCTGTGGATTGCCAGGAGTGCTCAGCCCCTCAAACCAGCACCAATCCTTTACCCTTGGGTACAAATTTCTGTAGGAAAATCTGAAATGATGCAAAATCACAAGCCTACAGCTGATAAAGAGTACTGGGAGTGCAGGAAGAGTTCTTAAGAGATTGAGGTTAAACTCATAGGATGTAACCCAAAGGAGGAGGAAACTGGGTTCCAGCTGCCACTAAACTGGGGTAATTCAAGCCAGCTGTTTTCCATCACCATGGGTGGGTCTCACTGGAACCAAAAATCCTAAGGAAAACTCTCTCTAACAGGAACAAAACCCTATTTGTGCCTGGTGGCATTTGGAATCATGGGACAGAGGTACAGTCCCAGCCCCTTCCCCCTCACAGGGAAAAAGGAGCTTCAAGGAGAGTTTGCAGGATAAGACTTTGGAGTTCTCCATCACCAACCCCCAAACTGTTGCAGCAGCATCTGAACTCAGGTGTAATCACTGCCATGAACGTGCTCTGGAGTCTATTCCCATATTTCCTGGAGCACCAACTCCATCTGGAGGTGTCTCGTGGCAAGAGGGAAAGGTTCAGTTCCTGGTACAGGTGAAAAAAAGGCAGCCTGGGGCCACGCAGAACTTGCTGCAGTTGTTTATTCAGCCAGAAAGAGAGGGGGGAAAAAAAAAGTGTTTTCATGTTCCTGCATCTCTGGGGAGGAAGAAAGGTTAATTATCCACACGGGAAAAAGAAGAAAATGCTGAATAAGGGTACGGGGGTACCACTGGGGACCCTCATCCATCAGCAGCTTCCAAACCAGAAGTGATGGTGAGAGTGGGACAAACCAAATGAGTTCTCCCTATTTAAAAACAACTACTTGCAGCAAGCAGTAAAATCCCTGGAAAAGCATTTTTTTAACCTGCTGGGCTGGGTGTGGCCTGGCAAGCCACCAGCCAAGAGGCAGATAATGCCTTTCCATTTTAAATTGGCTCACAGCAATGTCACCCTGACTTTACACATCACTTTTTCAAACAGCCTTAAGCCAAATGCTGTCTCGCCAGAGCAGCCGCGGGCTAATCCAGACGGGCTCGCTCCCTGACCCCGCCTGCGTGAGCGGGACACCTCCTCCGCCCCAAACCCCTCCCTCAGGCAGCACGACAGCCGGACAATCACACAAGTTTTCCCTCTGCTCCCCGAGGATGCTCGTCTGACCGGAGTTCATCCCAGGCTGTGCGAAGGGACGGGATATTAATAAACAAAGGCTAAGGAGATGCCAACAGCGGCAGCGTGGGTGGTAACAACGCCCACGGTCAGTCATTATCCATAAGGAAATTCCTTTATTCCTTCTTTTCTTTTGCTTAGCGCCCTCCAGCTGCTGCAGGCCCAGAGATCCAACAGATGAGATTTTGGAGAGCCAGTCCCATCACCACATTGCCAGATTAGGCTACATCATCCCAAAAACTGAAGGCTGAACAAACTCTAGGAAGTCCTCTGGGGACCTTCCTACCATTCCTTTAGTCCTTAAACTTCCATAATTTCCAAAAAACACAGGTTTAAATATTCCATACCAGAAGAAAGCACCAGAGAGATGCTACGCAGTGCTTGCGGCAAGGAAGCAAAGCAGTCCCTGAGGAGTTACCCAAAGCATTCCCCTCTCTCCTGTCCCTCACAGTTCTTCTCTCCTGCATAATTCAATCAGGTGAGCCCTAAGCATTCCTTGGAAAACACTCCACACAAATTCATCACCCTTCAGACATCCCTGTGGCTTCACCACACATCTGCTCCCCAGCACTGTTCCTTCATCACACAGCAGCTTCCACAAGCACCCCGAAAGCCTCACACGTGACACTGGGATCCCAGCATGGATTTGTCCAGGTGTTCCTGGACAAACCTGTCCATGATCCAGCTGTGCCAACAAGAACTGCTCCAGATGCACAAATCCCAGTCCTAGATCCCAGCCAGAGGAAAAAGAGCTTTTCCCTCTCCTCTCTCAAAATTTCATCTGCCCTTTAGCAAACACCAGCAGAAGACCAGGAATTTAAAGCTGCCCAAATCACTTCCAATCATTTCATTCCACCCCAGACAAACTGGGGAGGCAGGAGTGGGCTGGGAGCAGGCTCCATCACATCCTTACCTTTTCCTCGTCCTCCCTTCCAGCCAAGGAAAGCAGTCCAGCTCCTGGCAGCAGCACAGACTCCTGGGGATGGAGCTGGGCTATTTGTGAGCTCCTAAAGCCTTAATTAATGAGTCTCAGTTTTAAGATGGCCAATGAGAACAATCCCGCTGGGCTTTAATCTCCCTTCCTGGTTCCTCCTCCGCTCCCTGCTCTCCTGGCTGGCAAAGATGCATCCAACACCTCCAAAAGGCTGAGGGGTGACAGCCCTTGCTGGTCTGGGATTAAGGAAAACAGCAAAATTGTCCCTGCAGTCACTGAAGGCACAAGGATTTCATTTGCGTGGAATCCTGGAATGGCTGGTGTTGGAAGGGACCTTCCAGACCTTCTCATTCCAAACCCCGGCCATGGGCAAGGACAGTTTCCACTAGACCAGGCTACTCCAAGGCCCATCCAGCCTGGAACAGTTCCAGGCACTTTCCTTCTGCAGGAACATTCCTCCTCCTTTGGACCAAATCCACACAGCTTCACCACTGCTTCACCCCAGCTCCACGACCACGAAGGCGAGAGGAAAACTCCTTCTCCTGCTCACAGATCCAAACCACGTCCCACCACTTCCACAGTGAGACCCTCTCCTTCACTTTACTCCCTTTTCTTTCCCCAAAACACTCGTAACTGAGAGAAAAGACACCTGGGTTGTGATCACCTCTCACTTCCTTCAAAGCCGGACTAAAAATAAACCTGAAGACTTGCAGGTGCTTCCTCCTGCCTCCCTCGTGAATGCCTTCTCTTGCTGGACATCTGCAGAGGAAAACTGGCAGGGAACAAAAGCCATTTCCACTCCCAGGTGATGGGGCTGGGCCCTCACAGGAGGAAAGATAGCAAACTGGGAATTTCATAGAATCCCAGTTTGGTTGGAAGTGACCTTAAAGCTCATCTTGTTCCACCCCTGCCATGGGCAGGGACACATCCCAGTGTCCCAGGCTGCTCCAAGCCCTGTCCAACCCGGCCTTGGACACTGCCAGGGATGGAGCATCCACAGCCTCCCAGGGCAATCCCACGATGTCCCGGCCCTCATTCCCTGCTCCCCCATCCCTGCCAAACAGCTCCTCCCCCCACCAACCCACAGCCCTCAAAACCCACAGGTAAAGCAACAAAAGAACCCCCAAAAGCCCAGATCTAATGGATATGGGGCTTTTTCCTCTCTCCTGCTTGGCTCCCAGCCCAGGAATGCATCAGTGCATCACACTTCCAAGCTAGCTGCAGCAGAAACATCACAACGATGTAGTTATTTTAGGCAGAAGCTCAATTTTTCCCGTTTTGTCAGATTTTGGCATTTTCAGAGCAGCCAATCTGCAAATATCCAGCACAGAGTTTCCTAAAAATGGGTTGGGATCCAACCTAACCCACCAAAACCACTGCAAAGTCAATCAGCAAGAGAACAGCCCAACTAATTAACAATATCAATTATCTACCACACCTGGGACTGAGGACAAACAGCCACATCAACCCCTCTGGGCTGCAAAAAGATGAGGTGGTCACTGAAGGAGGATGCAGAAGGCTGTCCCCAAGGCAAGGAACGTTTCCTGGTCTGTTTGTGGGGCTAAATTCACCCAGGATTTTACCCCGTGGGTGGCAACATAACCAGGGGAGCAAAGGACAGACATCACAAGAGTTAAACAAATTAAAACTGATTAGCAGAGAGGCTTTACTGGGAAGGCAAAGCTCCCTTATGAAGAAGAAAAGAAGATTAAAGCACAGTTTCCCTGGAGCCTTGAGAAAGGTCTCCCAGATTAGGATTATAATCCCACCCCCTATTTTTAGCAGGTTTGTTAAAAAGGTGCCACCCCCACCTTTCTAATATTTGGGACAGGTTCCAAGAAGGGGCAGAGCTCCTGCCGTGACAGACAGGGAATTATCTGCAGCACTGGAACACGAGCAGGGAAGTTCCACCCTTCCAACCTCACCCCTCCTGTGATTCTGTGAGGAGCAGAGCATCCCACAGCAGTACGGAGCTGGAACTCAGCCACCTGTTGCCTGGAAATAATTACCTAAAAAGCACTAATTAGCCCTTCCACTGGCTGCACTCCTGGCTTGCAGGGAGCCGTGATGCCACAGAAGGGACATGAACCACTTGCTCAAGGTCACTGCAGAAATCAGGGAGGTCCAAGCCAGTTATTCCAAGACCACGTCCTGCTGCAAACCAGACCAGTTTAACCCACCAGTAGGATGAAACCAGTTTACCCACGTGGGAAAACCTCTACAGAGGTGAAGCTCACACAGGTGTGGTTTTACCATCCACTTCCCCACACACGTTTCACCACAGAGGGCTCTGTTTTACAATACCTGAGGGATGCTTATCCCTAATTCCCTCTTACCTCACCATACCCCACGGTGCCCACAAACCCCACCTGGTTCCACAAGCACATCCCTGTCTGTCTTATCTAACCAGGGACAGGAACGTCTTGGAGCCACCCTGGAGCAGCTCAGTGATGGGCACCCAGCGTGGATGTCAGCAAGAGCACACAGCCAGCCCGGGGACTGCCCTGTGGGGCTGCGACCTGTCCCACCGCCCTCAGCCATCCCACATGGACAACACAGGGCACGCAGCGGATCAGGGGGAGCTCAGCTTCCCCGGGGCTGGGTGTCAGCCCCCTCATCCAGGGGGTCCTGTGGGGGATCAGCACCCCCAGGTCGGCACCGCAGTGCCCCGGCACCCCTCAGCCGAGGGACTGAGGGCCCACATGAGCCACTCAGCAGCCTGGGGCCAGCTGGGACCCCGCAGCTCAGGGCTCAGGGCCCTCAGTCCAGGACCTCTGTGAGCGGCTGAGCATCCTGGCGCCTGCCGGATCCCCTCAGCCCAAGGCCTTTGTGAGGGGCTGAGCACCCCGGGACCCCTCAGCAGAGGAACCCCAGGAGGAGCTCGGCACGCCAGGGCAGGCTGGGCCCCCTTGGCCAAAAGCCCTTGTGAGGAGCTGAGGACCCCGGAGCCGGCCAGGACCCCCTCATTCCAGGCCCCCGTGAGGGGCTGAACGCCCCGAGGTCCCTCAGCCGAGGACCCCTGTGAGTGACCGAGCTCCTCGGGCTGGCTGGACCCCCTCTATCCATGGCCCTTGTGAGGTCTCGGCACGCCGTGGCCGGCTGTGCCCCTCAGCCTGCGGTCCCCGTGCGGGTGCGCACCCTGAGCCCCATCCCCGCTCACCCGCCCGGGCGATCCCCGCCCCGCGCATCCGCCCGAGGATCATGAGGGGTGGGGGGGGGCGGTCCCGGCAGCCCCCGCGCGCGCCCCCCGCCGCCGCCGCGCGCCCTGACGTCACCGAGGGGGCGGGGCCACGGGGGAGCGCGCCGTCACGTGAGCGCGGGGCGGCGGGACGGACCACGCGCCGCGCCGGGCGGGGGGGGGTGAGCGCGGCTGGGGGGCCTGGGGATGAACCATGATGGTGGGGGGGGGGTGCAGCAGCAGCAGGGCCGTGATGGGGAGGGGGAGTTGGGGGAGAACAGCGAGGGGGGAGAACGGAGGGGCAACATGGGCTGAACCATGGCGGGGGGGCGGTGTTGGACCGAACCACGGTGGGGTGGCGGGAGCCATAGTGGGGCTGAACCATGGTTGGATAGGCAGAGAGGTGGGGGGGCTGAACCATGGTGGGTGTGGGGGGAGCCGTGATGGGACTGAACCATGTCGGGGCGGGGAGAGACGTGGTTGGGCTGAACCATTGCGGGAATGGGGGAACCGCAGTGGGGTTGAACCATGGCGGGGGCGGGAGAAGACATGGGGCCGAACCATTGCGGGGGGGGGGGGGAAGACGTGGTGGGGCTGAACCATGGCGGGGGCGGGGGGGAGCCATCATGGAGCCAAACTGTGGCAGGAGCTGTCATGGGGCTGCCTCGTGCTGCAGAGGGCAGTGGGAGCTTCACCGTGATGGGGACACGGGCGTGGTGCCTCACAGCCACCCCAGGACCTTTCCTTGTCCCCACGCTGTCCCCAGGCTGTGCCATCTCCCCCGTCTGCTGGACCCGTGTCTCCCACCTGGGCTGAGATGGCGGCGAGCCGGGCACTGAGGTGAGCATAGGGTGTCCTGTGAGGTCCGCGCTGCGGCGAGCTGGGTCTCGCACTGCTCCTGGACGTTCGCGTCCCCCTCACGGTGACACCTGCCCCTCTCCCACCCTTCTCCCGCCAGTGCCCTGCGCCTCCAGGCCGCGTTCCGGCCGCCGCTCGCCGCCTGCGTCCGCAGCAACTCCAACCGCGCCGCCATCTCCCACCTGCACCGGCAGCTCTACGGCCGCCTCTACCCCGTGCTGCTGGTCAACACCGACGGCTCCACCGTCCGCCTGCGCTACAGGGAGCCCAAGAGGATCCTCATGGTATGGGGGATGTGGCTGCGGAGAGCCTGGGGGCAAGGAGAGCCCCACCGGCCTCATGCCGTGTCCCGACGGTCTCGTGCCACGTCCCAGGGGGCTCATGCTGTGTCCCCTGGGGTCTCGTGCCCTGTCCCAAGGCCTGATGATGTGTCCTGGGAGCTCACACCGTGTCCCTGGGATCTCACCCTGTGTCCCAGGGGTCTCACACCGTGTCCCAGGGGTCTCACGCCATGTACTGGGAGCTCGTGCCTGGCCCTGGGGTATCTCACACCATTTCCCAGGGATTTCATGCTGTGTCCCAGGGGTCTCATGCTGCGTCCAGGGAGCTCATGCCGTGTGCTAGGGGTGTCACGCTGTGTCCCCGGGGTCTCATGCCGTGTCCACCGTGTCCCCAGCTGCCCCTGGACAGCAGCACGCTGCCCGAAGCCGAGCGCAAGGCTCGCCTGCGCCGGCACTTCCCCAGCAAGCCCAAGGCCAAGGAGGAGGAAACCTTCGAGGGCATCGACTTGGACACCTACAAGAAGTTCTGGAAGAAGTGAAGCCCTGAAACCAGAAATGTGTAGCTATATAAATAAATATATACAAGTAAAGCCGTGTGTCGGCAGCGCGGTTCTGTGGGGCTCCCCCCGCGCGGGGCGGCGCGGTGGTACCGCCCGTCTCGCGCCCCCCTGCGGCGGTGCCCGCGGTGGTAGCGGCGGGCCGGGCGCGCGCTCGGCGGCCGGAGGTGCGTGAGGGGAGCGGGGGCGGGTTTGGGATTTGGGGATTTGGGGATTTTGGGATTTGGGGGTTCTGGGTGTCACCCCGCGGGTCGGGCCCGCCTGGTTCTCGCACTCCCCAACCCGGAGGTGCCGGGGGTGCAGGGAGCCCTTTGCGTGCTGCTTTCACACGTTTCCGGGGCCGGGCAAACTCCCCCTTCAGGCCCTGCAGCGTCCAGGTCCTGCAGCTTCCCCCGGCCCCGAGCCCCTTCCCAGAGCCTGAAACTCTCCCCCAGGCAATGCCCTACCCCGGGCCGTGCCGCCTCTTCTCGGGCACTACAACCTCCCGTCCAGGCCGTGTGACTCCCTCTTCAAGCTCTCATCCCATCCGGGCTGTGAAACCTTCCTAGACCCTGAAACCCCCCCAGGCCATGAACCCTCGCCTTGGAGCCCAGAACCCCCACGCGGGCCATAAACTCCTCCATCGACCCTGTAACCTCCTCCCAGACTCTGAACCTTCCCACTTGGAGTCCTGAACTGCTCCCCCAAACGCTGTGAATCCCCCTCACCCTGCAACCCCTTCCCAGACCCTGAAACCCCCAACCTGTGACTTCCCCACTGCTGGCCCTAAAACCTGCTTGAAGCTCTGAACCCCCCAAGGCCATGAACCCCCTCGAGGCCTCCCTAACCCCCCTCCTCACCCAGCAACCTCCCCCCAGGCTGGGACCCTCCCCAAGCCGTGCACCCTCTCCCACCTCCAGGTTATAAACCCCCCTTCCAGCCTGTAACACCCCCCAAAAGCCCTTTGGTTACTCCACTGACACCTGGGGGGCCAAATTTGCTTCCCTGCGCCTTCAGGAGCCGCATGGGGCATCTGAAATGGGTAAACCCAAGGCTGATCCCTTTGCAGGTCACCAGATTCCCCCCGAATCTGCTGCAGGGTGCAGCACCATGTTCGGCTCCTCCCGGGGCGGGGTCCGGGGGGGCCAGGACCAGTTCAGCTGGGAGGATGTGAAGACGGACAAACAGCGTGAGAACTACCTGGGTAAGGGCTGATCCTGCTCAACCCCCCTGTCCCACCCTCCCTGTCCCACCTGACACGGTTTTGGGGTGCAGGTGGAGGTTTTGGGGTGCGATGATGTTGAGGGGGAGTCATTGCTCCCCACAGGGAACTCCCTGATGGCGCCGGTGGGCCGGTGGCAGAAGGGCAAGGACCTGACCTGGTATGCCAAGGGCAAGCAGGACACGGCCCCCCCGTTATCCCGGGAGGAAGAGCTGGCTGCCGTCCGCCTGGCTGAGCAGGAGGCCATGATGGCAGCACTGTGAGTCCACACCCCCACAAACACCCCAAAAAAACGGCGTTGCAAAGCCTCCCCACACACGTCACCTCTTCTTGTTTTTATAGGGGCTACAAGAACTTGAAGAGGCAGCCCACGGGCCTCAGCAAGGAGGTAATGGGGGCACCACTTATCCCCCCAGTGACACCTGGGGGTGTCCCCTCCCCTCGGCTCTTGTTTTGGAGACACACACAGGACACTGTCCCCCCTCCCTCCCCACAGGACCTGGCTGAGGTGTGCAAGAGGGACGGCGCCGAGCGGGACGAGAAGGACGTGGATCGGGTGGTGGGTTTGGGCAGCTCCAGGTAAGAAGAAGTGGGGATCCTGCACCAATTCCAGGACAGTTATTATTAGATTGTCTGATTTTAAGTGTTTTTATGCTTTTTTGTGTGGTCTCTCCGCAGTGGCAGTGCTGGCCGGGTGATGCTCTCCAAGGAGGACAAGGAGGCGGCCAAGATGGGGCTCTCTGTCTTCACGGTACGGTGCCAGTCACGTTGTCCTTGGAAGGTTCAAAAATAGATGGAAAAAGTGCCCCACACTTGGAATATCTTATTTAAAAACCAGTCTGGGTATTGTAGCACAGAGACCTGCAGGAGTTTCCTGTGTCCTGTTGGCACGGAGTTCATTTGTGGGGCTTTAATTTGGAAGCAGCTCTTAAGGGTGTTCTAATTTTTCCCCAAATGTAATTTAAATATTTTTTTTCCAAGTTTAATTTTTAAAGGGAGATAAACCCTTTGTATTGTAATTACAAGCTACGGTCTCTTGGATTCACTCCGTATTTTTCCCCCTCTCCAACCCTAGCACCAGAAAGTCTCCAGCAGCCCAGAGACATCTAGCTCCAAGAAGAAGCAGGAAAAGGAGGAGAAGGTGGAGGAGAAACGGTGAGGATTTTTCCCACTCTGGTGGGAAACCACCAGAAATGCCCTGGGTCTCGTGGGAAATACTTTACAAAATGTTTCCATGGCTCTGTTTGGCACTGGGCTTGTTCTGCAGCTGTCTGAATCATCCCCAGAAGCCTCTGTGGGCTCCTCCTTGGCAAAGGAGGGATGTGGTGGGATGTGCCTGGAAAAAGGGATGGGGATGAGTTTTTGGAGCCAGAGGGATGCACAGTGCAGGGATTCTCACTGCTTGATCTCTTCCCCACAGACCTGAGAGCAGCAAAAAATCCAAAAAGGAGAAAAAGAAGGAGAAAAAGAACAAGAGAAAGAAGAAACATAAAAAGGAGAAGAAGAAGGACAAGGACAAGCATTCCAAGAAGGATGCTGCCCCATCATCCTCCGATTCTTCCCCGGATCGGGATAAGAGGTAACTGGGTTGGGATGGGGCACCATCAGTGGAAAACGGGACGAAGCATTCAGGAGAGCCACATGATCATGGCTGGCATCAGGATGTCCGTCCCACTGGGCATCTCCTGGCTTTCCAAAACCCCTTTTTCACCCCCAGAATCACCTTGTTGGCATCCCCAAGATCCCTGCTGTCACGTCCTCCCCCTGTCCCCGCAGGCAGCACCGCAGGAACGCGCGGCAGCACTCGGAGCCGTCGCGGCAGCACTCGGAGCCGTCGCGGCACGGCAGCCGGCGGCGGCACGGCACGGGCTCCTCGGCCAGCAGCGGGGATTGCGGCCGGAGCCCCGCCCGCCGCCACAGCCGGAGCAGGGACGGCCGCGGCCGCCACCCGTCCCGCGGCGCAGGGGCAGGAAGAGGAGCAGGTCCCGGTCTCCCCCGGCCCGCGGGGTCCGGCAGCGCCACGACACCGACTCGGAGGACTGAGGGGGAGCCCGGGCTTGTTTCAGGGAGATCTGCCGTAGATTTATATTTTTTAAGGTGACTAAATTAAAAACGCCGCAGCTCCGCGGGCACCGGGGCAGAATCTGGCAAAGGGCGTTAAGGTTGTGGTGCCAACGGCGCCTTCCCTGCCCGCCCAGGGGCGGCAGCAGCAGGTGTGGGGGCAGCAGGGCCCCGGGCACCCTGCTCCTCACTCCCTAGATCCATCCATCCATCCATCCATCCAGGCAGGACTGAGCACGGAGGATGCTGTGGGCTGGGGGTTGGTGCTGGGGTGGTTCTGGCTGTGGTGCTGAAAATGCTGTGGATACCTCGTGTTTATGTATAGAGACTTTGGAAGAGATTATTATTATTATTATTATTGTTTTTATCATGGTTTTTTTGTCTTCTTTCTCTGCCCTTGAGTGCTTGGCAGCACAGTGGCTGAGAGTTTCTTTCTTTAAAAATTCCCTAAGTTCATCAGCTGCATGGGTGGGACCTTTAAGCTCATCAAGCTCCAATCCCCCTGCCATGGGTGGGGACACCCTCCCCTGGACCAGGTTGCTCCAAGCCCTGTACAACCTGGCCTTGGACACTTAAATAATTCCTCAGCTTACAGGGAAAAAGTGGATGGGACCAGGTGTCTTCCATAGGCTTTGGCCCTGGCCACATCCACCCACCCCAGAGAGCAGCAAACTCCATTCCCATCCAGTAATTAAACCCTCAGAACACAATTATTTATGTTCTTGGCATCCTGAAGGAGGGGAATTTTACATCAATAAATAGAAATATTGATCCAAATGGAAAGGGGGTGTCTGGAGCATCGCTGGCTGTGGCATGGCCGTGCCAAGCACCAGGGCCTCATTTGTGTAATTAATGATGCGGTTGAAGACAGGGAGGGTTTGTGTATCTTGGTGGACAAAAGCCCAGTGGGGCCACGCTCAGGAGCTGACAAAGCCCTTCTGTCCCAGCACGCTGGGCCTGGGCAGTGGGAGGTGCTGCAGGGCCGTCACAGCTTTCGGTGATCCCCAGCCCAACACGATTTTTGGGGTTGACAAACTCTTGGCACGAAGGCTGCTCCTCGTGGTCTGAGCAGCTGCAGATTCAGATCCATCCCAGAGATCCCCATGGCACAGCTGGGGTGGCCCCGAGCCTGTGCACTCCCTGGCCAGGGGCTCTGACCCTGCTGGTGCTCACCAGGCTGAGCTCGGGGTCACCTCCAGGGGATTTTGGAGCCTGCTGGAAGCATCCCAGAGCAGGGCTGTGCCTCATGGGAATTGGGCACTGGGAGCCACAGGCTGAAAAGGGAACCATGGGAAAGTGGAAACACCACAGCAAGCAGAGGAAAAACACCACAACTCCCAGTGTCCTGCTCCCTCCATGGGCCCCCACTTCCCATCTTCACCTCCCCGGTGGACAGGATGGATGCTGTGGCTGGGCTGGGCTCTGCCAGGATGATCTGCACCCACAGCAAAGGGAGAGGGTGCCCAGCACCATGGCAGAGTGGCCATGACACTGCTGGCCCAGCTCAGTTCAGCTCTCCCGAGCTTTCTCCTGCCCATATCACACCTTGGCCTCTCCTGCTCCCCCCACTTCCTGTTTCACACTCAAAACCAAGACCTGAGGAAATCAGTTTGAGAAACATGGGAAGCCAAAACTGAGGGTGAGGTGGGTAAAGGAGCCCAGCCCCATCCCTGTCTCAGGGCTACTCACCCCAAAACCTCCCTGTCCAGCTGCTGCACCATTTCCTGGGGGACTGGGCAGGATCCTTTGCCCTGGGTTTGAGCTGCCTCTTGCCCAGCTGCTGGATGGCCAAAATTCCTGGAGGCCTGGCTGAGCCTGAACAGAGCAAAGCCTGTGCTGCCCAGAGCAGAGGGCAGAGCACGGCTCCCACAGCTCTGATAACATCACAACATTCCCTATGTTTTCCACAGCAAATTCTGTATTCAGAGGAGCAGCATCCTAACCCAGCTGGCCCTTCCAGCTCAATCCCATCCCAGAACAGGAATAAAGAGCTGTCCTGCCCTATTAGGGATGCAAATACCCTGATTCAGAGCTTGAAATTCCAAGGTGAATTTCTGACTTGCAGGCAGTTTGTGATCGCAGTTTGCCCAGGGCTAGTTACCCTTCACTACAGCCCCAGTCATGGCCCCTGTTACCCACCCGGCCTCCCAGGCTTCCCCACACGGAATTTGCTCTCTAACCTGCAGGACAGACCTTTCATCCTGCAGCTTTCCAGCCTGTGTAATGGGGAATCTGCTGCAGCTCCAGCCAGGAAGACAGCCAGGAGCTGGCAGGCAGCCCGAGCATGACCACTGGGGAGGAGAAGCTGCAGCTGATGGGGAAGGCAGGAGGATCACCCGGAGGAGGAGCTCTGTCCTGGATCCAGAGAGGACTGCAGAAAGGAAAAATGCAAAACAAAGCACTTAGGAAGGCAGAATTCCTATTTTTTCCCCCACAAAACTGCTAATTCACAGATCCCATAATTAGATGGGATCAGCAGGAGGAACAATCTGTTGGGGGAAGCGATGGGGCTACTCAAGAAGCTCAAGCTTTGTTGCCCCAGTGACTCCAGTAGAACCCAATAAGCATTACCCACCACTTCGCCTGCAGGTTTCCAACCAGGAATGATGCATTTCTTGTAAAATACAGGAGACATCCTCAAATTTTCACACAAATTGTGATGTTGCTGCTTGCCTTTGGATCCCTTGCACAAAGCTGATACAAACCAACACGATACCAGTGCAAGTTTCATGAAACTTTTTATTCAACAAGTATTTAATTATGATTCTGCCAAGATGATCGAATGAACAGCAAGGCATAAAAAACATGACATAGTTAAGAGATTTTATTCTAATAGCTTTAATTACAGTGCTTGTTTGTCGAAATGAAAACTGAAAACAAGTATACAAAACAGTTGATTACTAGTTGTGTATTGAAAGCAATAAAGGTTTCCACAACACTAAATAAACCAGTTCTGATAGTTCCTCGAGTTAAAGTTTAACAGCTCCAGCTTCTTCAGTGTTTATCAAAATACAAAAGAAAAGTAAAGAGGTCTTTTTTAAATTTTTCTGATGGCAAATCTGAACCTTGCAGTATGAGGGATGCCAAGGGTTTTCACACATATACAGATATGGGATTGTTCCAAAATGGGATTGAATACTTGTAGAGTGGAATGACTCTCCAAACTCTCATGCTTTTTGTTTTTTCCTTAGACACTATACATAGATGTTTGGTGTTTTTCATGGCAATTCTTACGTTAAGTACAGTACTTTCTGCCTATAGAGCTTAGGGCTAGGACAGGCTGTGCTTCCTGTGGAAAGGTTTTGCCCTCTGGAGTGGTTTATGCACAAGAAAAGTACAAAACACTTTTTGACAAATACGACAGGCTAAAAATGTCGACTTCTGGAAATGATTCAAGTTCAATGGAAACGAGAAATCTCACCTGAACCAAAAGTCAGATGTTTAGCATGAGTCTGCAAAGCTCATCTAAACCAGGCCCAGCAAATCTTTGAACGGTTGTGAACGAAGATGAGCACAGACTACGAGCTACAGAAAGAGCCAGAGATCTACTACTTATGAACTGTTCATTAAGCAGATGAAGCTAATTGGGTGTCAGTCATTGCTTCACCCTTTCGAAAGAATCAGGAGTCACCACGTTAGAGCTGGAGCAGCAGAAGCGATGTCAAACGTCTGTGTGTTTAAGTGTTTTTACTTTTCCTTGTCTATTTAAAAAAATACAGAATTCAGGTTAAAAACCAACCACCAAAATGGATCTCACAGATCTCACAACCCAACCAAGATCGAATTCAGCTCTACTGCACAAGGACCACTGGCAACCCTTACATGATTAACCCACTTAAATCCCTTCCAGGTACTAAACAGTGACTTGATTCTTTACAATAAAAAAGCTGAGTAATATTGCATAGGAGTACCAGAAACTGCCTCATTGGAAACAAAAACTATTTACATTAAATAAGAAACCTAACTGTTTTCAGGCTTGTATTTGCCACATTTACAGCATGATGCAATATATACTGTGACAAAAAGAAATGAAAACAGCTTCCGGCACTCAATACCACAAAGTAGCACAGTTTGCCACATTAGAGTAAAGCGAAGGGCGAATAGGAGGAAATAAGAGGGAGGGGTGGAAAAAGAGGGAAGAGGAAGGTTTATGGTTTCATTTCTGGTTTCGGAGCTGATTGGACAACCAGTCCAGTCCTTCATAGAGACCGTCTCCACTAGTGGCACAGGTTGCCTGGATGTACCAGTTCCTGTGACGAAGAGAATGCAGTCCAAGTTTGTCTGTGATTTCTGCTGCATTCATGGCGTTCGGCAGGTCCTGAGGGAAGCAACAACAGTCATTCCCCACTCTTTTCACCACAGCTTTAAAGGCATTACAAGAAAGTTAAGAGCTCCCAGAACTTCTCTTTCAGAAAATCCCAGTGATTATTTTGGTATTCAAGCTCTTTCCCCAACACTGACAAAAGCCTCAAAGGTGTAACAACCCAATCTAAAGCAGCATTATGGAGTATTTCATAGGGAAGCGAGACAGCTGATGCCTGGATCCAGCCATTCCCCCAGTGCTGATCCAAGCTCACAATTCCAAGGCTGTTTCATTCACTTTCCACTCAGGACTATCCTTTCTGTGACTGCAGTAATGATTAAAGATCAACTTTTATCACCCAGGACTACTCTGCTGAGCACAGCTTCTTTAGAGCCCACCTTTCCTGCTCCTGGACATGACTTAGGGCATCTTCACCCTTCCCAGCTGGGCCTGTGCAATCAGTGGAGCAGGATGTTATTCCCTCTTTACATTTCCTAGTCACATTTCAGGCCCTTGACATTTGGGTTTAAGCTGCCAAGACCTTTACAAGCAATAAAAGGCAGAACTCAGTTAACTCTGAGGCCTGGAAGAGCCCAGCTCACAGGTCAACAGAAGCACATTAAAAATCAGCCCAGTGTTTCCACCAACACCAGCAGTGCCCTCAAACACCCTAAATGAGGAATTCAGGGAGGTTCTGACATTCCAGCCTTCCTCTCTGGAGGAAGCTTAGGCAGGTGCTGGAATTGAGGCATATCAACCTTAAAAATCAAACTGGTAGCATTTTTCCCTGAAACTGAAAATCTCTTAGCGAAGACTGTTTAGAAGGATGCTCCTTTCACATATGAACTTAATTCATGGTCTCCTGCCTTCAACATACCTGAATGGCCATTTACTCTGAGTTTATTTATCATGACACTGAAAATACGAAAATCAAGGTCAAGATCTGGCACTCACAAGGACGTTGGAAGTTTTCAAGGGTTCTGACAGACAGACACCTTTCTTGGGCATACCTGTTTGTTAGCAAACACTAATAAAACAGCATCTCTGAGCTCATCTTCTGCCAACATTCTCATAAGCTCTTCTCTGGCCTCGTTCACACGTTCTCTGTCATTGCTGTCAACCACAAAAATCAGACCTAGAAATAAGCAAACAAGAATAAACATAAACTTGAAGTCTCATGTCTGAGAAAAAGTCGGTTCTTGCTGAAAGTTGGTGAAAACTGGTGTTAGCTTGCATTTGTTTTTGCAACTTGGGTACTCCCTCTACATAACCACTTGGCATTTTTCAGGGAGCAGCAACTCCTGAAATGCTGTGACAGGACTCAAGGACAGGCACGTTAAAAAGGCCCAGCACTGACAGAAGTGACAAACTCTCAGTTCATGGGGCTGCAGAGCTCACAGTAAAGACTCTGCTTTGAAGTGAGGGCAGAGCTGTGATGCTGACAGAAGAAAAACAAACTCCTGAACTCATTCTGAGTCAGAAGGACAAGGAAGACTGGTTTCTGGAATTCTTCCCATCCCTCTTTGAACCTGCAGCAGCTTAAGAGAAGAGCCAGAGCAGCACACAAACACACCCTTTTATAATAATAAATATTTCCACTCCCCTCCAAGAAACTTGCAGAATTAACTTAGTGAAGACAGTCAAAAAACTCTCTTAGATTCTGGAAAGCTGGGAATTAGGTGTGTGGACTCACCTTGTGTGTTCTGGAAATAGTGGCGCCAGAGTGGTCTGATCTTGTCCTGACCGCCCACGTCCCACACTGTGAAGCTGATGTTCTTGTATTCTACTGTTTCCACATTGAAACCTAAAACAGAGATTGTGGCACAAATCTCACTTGAACATAACTGGCCTGTTGTATTTAGCAAGTCACACTCAGATTGCCATCATTAAAAAAAAGTTACCTTAAAATTTGAGTTACTTTAAACCAGCAGAATCCTGTGCTGAAGCTCTCAAAGCAAGACAAACATGGGTTGTTCTGCTCCCACCTCCACCCCCACTGCAATCACACCAATGAACACATCCAATTGCTACCTGAGCAGCTAAAAAAAACAGTTGCCTAAAAAATCCACCCCCCCCCCCCCCCCAAACAAACAAAAAAAACCCCCAACCTCCCCTGGGTTTTAAGAACTGCAAGTCAGGTTTCTCAATACCCTCAAATAAAAAAAAAGGGGAGGGGGGGGGGGAAAAAAGGTGAATCCTCTGCGTCTCAGTCTGATTTACATGATGTCCCAACAGCCTGGGAGACAAACTGCCCTTCTGTGGCCCACAAAGGCTCATTCCACGAGTGACTGATGAGAGGGAGTGGAGTGAGAAAAGTCACAATCTCCTCCCATGGCAGCACATTTGGCTGTGCCACCTTCACACCACAGCTTTAGCAAGTGTTTGTTCTGACAGACAAGTCACTTAAATCAGCTGTGATAAGATACTGCTGAGACCCAAATCTCAAAGCCAGCAGTTATAGAAGTGTAAAAATCTTACCTATAGTAGGAATAGTAGTTACTATTTCACCAAGTTTAAGTTTGTACAAAATAGTTGTCTTTCCTGCAGCATCCAGGCCAACCATTAGAATACGCATTTCTTTTTTGCCAAAAAGGCCTTTGAAGAGGTTAGCAAAAATATTTCCCATGGCTGAAGTATGTTCTCACTGGCCAGTGAAGTCTGGAGGAAAAAGATCAGAATACAACTCATGAGCTACTGACAGTTTTGTTCTGACCACGACATAAAAACCACAAAAAAAACCAAAGTAAGATAATATGAATCATTTATAGACAGCCTGGCTAACACTGAACATTTCCCCCCCACTGAAGCAACACAAAGATGAACAGATGTGTCAAAACTCAGTGCTCATGGCATGACCCAGCTTTAAGTGCTTGAAATGCTTCAAATATTCTTTCAGAGATTTTGGCATTAATTGTTGTTCTCAAATTTTTGCTTGCAAAATTCATGCAGCTGACCACTGCAGGTACTTTGTTCCCCATTGTTATGGGATAATTTATCTGCAGCAAAGTGTCACCATTAAACAAACTTTTCCCAATTGACCTGCAGATAACAAGTTTTTGCTTAGCGCAGCAATAGCTGGTCCTTCTTTTGGGAAGGAAACTCGGAATACAGCTTGGATTTTCTCCTAGTCAGAACGGTTTCCTTCCTCTCCCTCCCCGAGGAAATGGTCTGTGAACAGCACATAAACACAGAGCAGTTACTTTCATTAACAGTGGAGGGAGGCCTTCTGCAGGAAGCAAATCCACATTTAATCAAACTTAACTATGGAGAATTAACAGCCACATTAAAGGAGCAAGTTCAGAGATGAGCACTTCCTTCACAGCCAACACTCCTGCCTGGGTGATTAAAGTGATTAACGTCACCAGGAGCTTCCTGTTTAGGAACTGCAGAAGCTGCCTCTGCACTCCAGCCTCAGACACTTCCCTGTGCCCTTGGGACCTGACCCCTCCCAGCACAAATTCCCCCCCTTTCCAAACTTACTCCTGCAGTTTACAGCAGGATTGAAATCACCATGAGAACTATTGCTGTGCTCATACAAGGCATGAAAAAGCAGCCTGGAAGCTTCACAGACATATTACAGGGTGATAGGGACGATTCACACCCTCACTGCTGCTGGGTCTAGAAGCTCTCAGGTGTCAGTTCAAAAAGAAGAGACAGAGCCCAACTGAAAATTCAAGTTTCAAATACAAGATGCACAAACAGCCAATACATTCAAAGCATGAGTTTCCTGTAAACCGAATCAAATTTAAAGCATAACACGAAGTTTGAATCATCTCTGGAAATATTCTGGATTTCACGATGAAGCTCTACTTGAAGCAGAACTCTCCCTAGAAACAGACTTTACAGAATAGCTATTTCAGAGCATTAAAGTAAGATTTGGATTGAAAAGCACACCACAACATAGAAGTCTTGTCCTACTCTGTTTACTGCAGTCCTAGGGATGGCTGAAGCCTGGTTTCCCCCCCCTCTGCACTGGGAAAGGTGTGAGCAGTTCTGTCCTCTTCAGGAAGCTTTGCTGGATACAGTTTTTAACCCAAAAGTTAAACTCTCCAACATTAACCAAGTCACGTGTCTAAGACAGGCAGCTCCACAGAGTTGTTCAGAGTCCACTCCAGAGTTCCTGAAGGACGTCAATCCCCACACCAATTTGCTGAAGCAACTCGAGTCAAAGATTCATTTATTTTATATGGCTGAAGCGCTAAAACTGAACTCCTCTACAAATCAGACTGGTGAGCCTGTGGATTAAAACCAAAGGGGAGGTTTAAAAGCTCTATTATTCCACCATTTCCTTTGGTATTTCTGCAGCATGACCATGCATATTCCGCTCTCACTGGAATATATGAAGGCTCTATAAACAGGAAGGGTAATTAGGAAGCAGAGAAAACAGTTTTGCTGCAGTCCCCATTTCTTCACAGCAGGAATCTCCCATCCCAGCCCACAGCACAGTTCTCACCGGGCTGGAGGGCAGGGAGACTGTAAAGCTTTCCTTTGTCTGGCTGTTCATGCCACCTCTATCTCCTGCTTCATCTGGAAAGCAGCAGTCAGAGCTGAACTGTGACCTTTTACCAGAGCTCACATAAAGTGGCTGCAAGAACTTTTGCAGCAAGAGAACCTTAGAAGCCTGCACAAAGAATGCCTTTCTTTGGTCTGCACAAGTTTAAAAGCAAAATAGGTTATCAGATGCTTGGACTGATCACAGTAATTAGTCAAAAGAGCAAAATCCTGTCATTTACATCCACGACATCTTTCCACACACCACAGAAGTCGCAGGCTGCTGAACAAGTTGCTTGTACTTGGCAGTAACAGCAGTGAATCCCGTTAGATCCTTGTTTTCCTGGCAGCTATTTCCAGGTCAAGCCTGCCCTTCACCACTGAGGCTGCTTTTATACCACCAAGCCTCCCTATTTTTACTTTTTGTGAAGAATAAGAAATTGAGATCCATTTAAGCACTTGGTTTCCATTTCCCTCTTGTTCTCTTCCACATCCCTCCTATCCCAACCGATTCTGTAACCTATTTGGTACTTCAGGGTAGGTGGCATTACAAAAAGTCACATTTATTTTTATAGGCAGCACAGTATAGTTTACAGCCCACTCCTGCAGGAAAAGTGTGTTTACAAGTTGACTAAAAAGCAGTTGAATCCTTGCTGTCTAAAAGAAAAAAAAAACCAGGAGAAATCCATCTGCAGAACTCCCACAAAATGTTTTGGTTCCCATCAGAGTTCTGTTGGTTGAGGCTGGGGTAGGGTCCCCGTCTTCTCCACGGGTGGGACCATCCCCTGACCAGAAGCTGCTCACGTTCATCTCTTCCCACAGGAAAGGAACTCACAGTCCATGGTCTGTACTCCACACTCCTCTCCCTGCACTGCCACAGAAACTGCCTCGATGGGCCCGAGCTGCCCCCCAGCCTTGGCTGCCTCTGTTAATACAGCTCAGCTGAGGGATCATGCGACTGCTCCCTCTGCACTCCAGGACCCAGCTTTAATTCCCGTTTCAGCCCATTAATTACACCATGAGAACGTGCACAGTTGGAAAAGTCTTAAATTTCCTCGTATATTAAGTTAAGCAAAAAAACCCTGCTACTCCCAGGCACTGCCACCCCTTGCAATGTATATCCTGACTCACCAATATCTTACCTGTATTCCTACCTCAAGTTTAACTTCCTCCTTCCCTCCACCCAAATGTTGTCAGTAATTGCTACACCGATCGTTTTAGGAGCACAAGTTGTATAAAATTCCTGAAAACATAAAAGACTATGGCTTGTGAACTGCTTGTAGTGCTTGAGCACATCTTCAAAAGAGGGATCCATCAGGCTAAGTGGGAAGACTTGAGTATGAAAGGGAACGATTTGAATAAACGGCACGGACTATTTTTGCAGCGCTTGGTGTGTATTTTCCCTCAGCACAACTTCAGCTTCTGGAAACAGCAGCTCAGCACCCCTGACCAAAGGCAGATCACCCCAGCACTGGAGTGTCTGTCTGACTGTTTGTCCCTGCCCATCGAAGCCCTAAAGCCCTTTAGCACACTGCACTCCACCTGAGCAGCACTAAGGACCCGTCAGGCAAGTCCGGGGAAGATACAACACGCCATTGGTAAACAGCAGCACTGACGTTCAATGGGCAAGTTGCAGTTTCATTTCTTGAAACAAAAGTATTTTCAGCCCCCTGTTTTCTAGTAAGTGATACATTTAGATAAGCAATTAGGAGAACAGGCAGCCTTTTGCAGAGAGGCTCAGACCGAGGAGTTAAAAATGAATGAGTGCCTGCAATAGCAGCAGCCCGGTGGTTGTTAGAGTGATACGGCCCAAGAGGAAGAAGCAGAATCTGCTTTTATTAATTGTAGGTGGTTAGAATAAGAGCTCTGAGGAATATCTCAGGGCCAAAGATCAGTAAACACTTAACCATCTGCAGCATTTTATATTTAAACGGACATTAATGCATTTGAATGTCATTTCGTTCCAGCTGCTTATCATGAGAAGTCCAATCTGCTGCCTGACCTCCGAACTCCTCGGGGGAGCTGCTGGTTAACAAGCCCCACAGATGTATGACCAGAAGGGTGTGCAGGCCATCAAAGAGAGCATAATACACCCTGAAATTCCCACAAAACCTCAAATTTCACACCTCTGGAAAAGTTCTTTTTGACCACATAGAGATTAAACTGTTTCATTTAGGTTTACACCATCTCTTTAAACATACCAGAGACAAAATGAGAGGCCAAGGCAGAGGATGCCATATGCATTATTTACTCAAACTAAACTGCAGTATAGAAATACATTTATTTCAGTTCTGTGGACCAGCACTTACCACATAAAGCTCCCACAGTGAAAAAATAATTATCCAAACTTGCTGGGCCCGTCATTTTGGCAATCTGAAAATCCCAGCAGCCATGAATATGGCAGAGGGTTGGAACCAGATGAGCTTTAAGGTCCCTTCCAACACAAACCATTCTAGGATTTTATGGTTCTACGATAAGATAAGTCAAAGAAAGTTCAAGCCTCTGTCCCTCCCCTGCACAGCAGGCTGAGATGGAGAGGTAGAGAGGGCATTTGCTGTCTCTGGGAGCTGTTCCACCTCCCTGGGATGTTCCCATCCTATTTTAAATGCTGGTTTCAAGGGGAGATAAACACGGCACCACTACCAATGACACACTGTGCTACACAGTTACAATCAGACAAAATATTAAACCCCAACAGCTGCAGGTTTACCAAAACAGCTGCTTCCTGCACCTCATTCCATTTGCTTGGGCACCTTGGCAAGTAAAACTGGCTTGTTTACAAAGGCAATGGATTCATGACCAAAATTCCATCTCCATTTAAAGGAAAATCTACTTGACATTGACCTAAGCATTAACTCCATGTCTAAAACAATTAGAAAACCCCCAAATCCATAATTCCTGGCCTGATCTTAACATACTAGTTCTATCAGTCACAGGGGAACAAAAATGGATCAATTTGTTGTTTACCAGAAATACTGACTGGAAATTCAGCCAGTTATCACTAGTTACCCTGGACCATTCTTTCTCATTTATAGCATTCCAGAATGTTTTAAACTAAATTATCAAGGGAAGCAAAATAGTCACACAAGAGATCACCAAACCAATGTGCAAATAAGAGGTGAGAAAGCATTTTTTAAAAAAACCCATCCAACTTCAACAGCTGTTACTGGTGTAACATGCAAGAACAACTGGCAAATAATTTAAAGTGCAAATCTAACCCAACAATATAAAGTGTGATTTAAAGGAGAATGTGAGAAGAGATCCAGCAAGAATAGAACACTGCTAAAATTCAGGATTAATCTACAGCCCCAGTGTTTCACACCCCCACTCAGCAGGGAACAGTACTGATGTGTTCTCTTGAACTTGAAATAATTTCTTTACGGATTAAAGTGTTCTGTTACAGCAAATTTTGGAAACACCTCTTTATATATAGCCAGGGTGCCCCAATACATTATTTCAGTACAGTTACATTCAACTATTTTTAGAAACTGTTTACTGGCCTTCCACACCGGATAACCTGAGACATGACAATTTATCAACTCAAATCCTTTATTAACACTGAAATTTAGCTCAGATAATTTTGATTTGAGCTACTTTAGACTGTATCAGTAGGCATGGATTACATGTAAGAAGTAAGAGCAGCCAACAAGCAGGCCGGGCCCTTTGTTCACCAGGTGATTCATTATCCTGCACAAACAGCACTGTAATAAAGGCCATGGCAACATCATCTTCCCAGAGCTCTTCATTAATATTAAGTCCTAACTCCTTTATAATTTTAACCATTAGAACCAGAAGAGTGTTAACTGTGGAGATCAACACTGACCACTGCAACCATTTCCCCCCAGTTCACACTGGGGGTGCTTCTGCCAAGCTTGGGATGGAAAAGGTGTTCTGAAGGATCATAATCTGGTTATTTGAGGGAAAAGGGAGCAGCATGGAATTAGAAGGTAAAGATACATAACTCTGCTTGCATCTAAATAAGAACAGTTGGATTCGGCCACCAAAGGCTTGCAGGGCTCACCTGAAAAGGGTCCAAAAGCACTGTGCACATCCAAGGCAGAGGGAGGACAAGCCAAGCACAGGTGAAAGGAAATGTCCTTCTCCAGCACCTCTGTTTAACCCAAGGAGGTTGAACACCTTGCTACACACCTTACCCAGACAGGACATTTCCCACACGCTGGAACATTCTCTTGAGAGCAGCAGAAAACAGGTCCACTTACAGGATCAAAACGAGGACAAAAGAGGGAAAATTTCCTTTCGAGTCCTGTCTATTTCTGGGACATGAGAACAACTCACTCCTAAAATAATGGCCAGAATAAAAAGAGTCCGTACCAAAGAGAGCGAGTTGCTTGACTCGATACTCAAATCCCAAATCAGAATTATTCCCTTATTCTCATCTTCAAGCAGGGACAGCAAACTTCTGCTGACTCACAACAAAGCCTCCAACACTACCATAACCCACACAAACCAACCCACAGGAGAAGCATGTATCTGGTCTGAAAAATATCTTATTTAAAGGATAGGCTGACAGGTGAAAAGCACAGAGGGAGCTGCATCCATGCCCTCCCTGCCCGTAGCTGCTCAGGAAATATTGTGGTGCCAACAATGCAGTTGTGAACCCCGAGAACGGCCTGTGACTCTGTGCTCACCAGTTCAGCACTGGGAACACTGGTGTGAGAACTGGTGGGTACAAAGAATTTATCTTCAGATAAGCAGTGCACAGATAGGGTGGTTTTTTTGTTTTTGAGGCTGAATTGTTCCCGAGTTCAAAATCTTCAATTTTAAGCCAAATATCCTGTTATTCACTCCCTGGAACTGGGCACTAAGTCAATATTTACACGCCTAGTAAAAATGGCAAGAACTCACACAAGAGCTTCATCCAGCAATGAAACTGGCTTTTGGTTTGGGGGAACTGTCGAGGCAGAGACTCTGAGTTGTGAGGTACCAGAGCAGTGGGTGAACAAGAGCTGTGCTAGACATGAGGGTTTTATTAGAACTGAAACATCAGCAGAAGCTCCACCACAGCCCCTCCGACGTTTGCATGTGTTAAAAATAAGGAATATAATCGGATACTCGCAAGCAGAAAGAAAAAAATGCTGAATTACACAGAAAAAACAGCTGCTGTAGTAGGAAGCTTATTCTGAACTTCTTTACTCATCAGTTAAAGAAAGGGAATGGCTGAGGATGGCGCCAGCTCTAACACAAGCTCTGTAGCATTCCAGGAGCAGAACTTCCAAGAGATTTCTAAAAAAAGAATCACAACTATTCCTTTTCAGACAAAGTTAGCTCACGTTCACCAAATTTATCCACTGTAAAGCAAGCTGGATGCTTGGGAAAGCTGTTGAAATCCATAAAAATTCTTGCTTGAAAGCCGATCTTTAAAAAGCAAAGGTCATTTTAGAAATAAAAGCCTCTGGGATGTGTAAAGGTGGTTCTTTAAATTTCACCACTGCAAATCCAGCTGCAATCCTGGGTTGTGAGCTTTTCCTCCTTCCATCAATTCATGTCATCAATGGCTTAGCCGATAATTATCTGTATAAATGCTCCTGCTTAAAGCAGCTGGAGCACAGCAGTTTGGTGAGCTCGCAGGAGCAGAATCCAGCCCCTACTCCCACACACGCTTGGTTTGCCTTGAAAAGCTGTGACTGGTCCTCCCCCCACTTGGTCAGCATGACTAACACTCACAGGGAACTCGGTGCACGAGCGCAGCTCCTGCCAGGCCCTTCCACATTCCAACTATTTCACAACCTAGGAAATGTTAAGAGAAACCAATCGGAGGTCTTCGGACCATCTGAGGTGTTTGACTTTTAACAGGATTTACATCACAAACACAAAGCTGTTCTGAGGGGAGGACGGCTCTGCTTGAGCCATTTTAATTCCTGATGTTCCACCACGGGAAACACCAACAAACTTGGCAAAGCTGTGGAGTTTGAGTTGAAGAGGTTCAATCGAGGTGAGTTTCCTCACCCTTTCACCCAATGCAATTATTCCAACAGGGAAAGCAGCCCAACAGGGCTCTCCAGCACCGCAGACACGTTTGTAGCAGAGAAAATCAGTGGCATCAAACCAACCCCACAAACCTTCCTTTCAGAGAACCCCTTTAGCCATAAGACTGCACTCTTATTTTATTCCATTATAAACTCCCTGAATAAAAGTAAAATAGCAACCCCCCACTTCAGCCACACTTCCTTTTTTTCCCCCCAGAAGTGCTCCAAATCAGCAGCAAAAATAGCAATAAAGATATTACTGAACGACCTTGGAAAAATCCACTTTGCCTCGGTTTCTCCGCCTGGAAAATAAGGTTAATGGAATACCCTGCAAAGGGGCTCTGTGAGCCTCACAAGACAAAGCTCAAAGTATTAAATAAATACCTGGAATTTTAGTTATTGACAAAGCCACAATTTCAACACCAGACCTCTGGTCACGGCTCTTATCAACCTGTGGAATTTGCTTTGGCAGGAGCAGAGCGGCAAAGCCACAAGGTCAATGTCAAACACGACAACATTTGGGCAGTTTTATGGCCCGGCAGAGTTTTGGTCTCGCTCTGCTGGGGCAGAGCCGGGCTATCACTTCATCACACAGAGGTTTATCAGCCCCGAAGTATCACGTTCACCGCTCACGGAGACAGGACGCAGTATTTTCAGACAGAATATAGTATCCTCCCACTGGGAGCTGCTCCGTCAAGGAAAGCTGATCTCCCACACCATCAAAAGCAAGCCGATGGATGGCAAACAAGAGTTGTTTGCTCCAGGATAAAGCTCAACTCCTCAGCCCAGCAAAAAAACCCCAACTCAGCAGCCATGGGCTTATGGAGAAACAACCTCTGCCCCACGAGCTTCATCCGAGCCTCGTTTCCCCCACCAGAGGAGGGTTTTCGGGGGGAGAGGAGAAGGAGGAAATGCCTCTCCTTCCTCGGAGCCGTCCACGGGCGGGGCAGAGGCCGGAATGAGCGAGTTTGGGGAAGGGAGGACAAGCCCATCCCGTCTAATCCCATCGCTAGAGGGAGCGGAGCGGGGCCTTGTGCAGCTGCTGGCGAGCTGGAGCGATTCCCCTTTCCCACCCCTGCCTATCCCACGCCTTCTCACCCCATCCCACCCACAAGCAGAGAAGCGAAAGGCCCGACTCCCCCCGCCGCCCCAAAGACGTGGAGAGGGGGACGGATAGGGCAGCGCCGCTCCTGGAGGCCTCCGGTGCTGTGGGGAGAAAGGAATGAGCAGAGATGAGACGGAGTGAGGAGGAATTAAAAGGAATGAGAAGGAAAGAGAAGGAAAGAGCCGCCCGGCCCCGCTCCCCCAGCGCCCGCCGCCGCCTCCCCTCAGCGCCAAGGCCGCGGGGTGCAGGCGGGGGCGCGGCGCGACGGGCGGGGGGGGGGGGGCAAAAAAGACTCGAAAGGAGGGAAGAAGAAGGTGTCGGCAAACCCACCGGCGTCGTCGGGAGCCGCGGGCCGCGGGTCTGGCTGCGCTCGGAGGGTCCCACTCGGAGCCCGCTCTCCCCGGCCGCGATCCACCCTGGAGCACAAGATGGCGGCGCGATGCGGCCACGTCAGTGCCCGCCCCGCGCGGGGCACCACGGGGAAGCGAGGAGGGAGGCGGGGGCGCGGCCTGCGGGACGGGGTGTGGCCAAGGCGGGCCGAGCAGGGCCCGGCCGGCGGGGGCGGCGCGTAGAGGCGCGGTGGGCGTGGCCACGGCAGGAGCGGCAGCTCTGCGGGGAGGGGGCGTGGCCGCGCCGCGAGCGCGGGGGGCGTGGCCTGCGGGTTGGCCACGCCCACTCGGGGCAGCGCGTGACGGGGCGCGGCGCGCGCGGGGCCGGGATCCCCCGGGATCCCCCGGGATGGTGGGAATGGGGCTGGTGGGGACCGTGCCTTCCCCTTTTCCCTGCACCGCTGCCCCTTCACGGCACCCTGCCCTCCCCTTCCCTGCGCCGGGCGTCCTGCCCCTGCACCGTTCTCCTTTTCCTGCGCCGTTCTCACTTCCCTGCACCGTTCCCCCTCTTCCCTGCACCGTTCCCTCTTCCCTGCTCCGTTCCCCCTCTTCCCTGCACCATTCCCTCTTCCATGCAGCATTCCTTCACCTTCTCTGCACCATTCCCCCTTCCCTGCCCCGTTCCCCCTTCCCTGCCCCGTTCCCCTTTCCCTGCAGCATTCCTTCCCCTTCCCTGCACCATTCCTTCCCCTTCCCTGCACCCTTCCCTCTTCCCTGCCCCATTCCCCCTTCCCTGCCCTGTTCCCCTTTTCCCTGCCCTGTTCCCCTTTTCCCTGCACCGTTCCCCTTTTCCCTGCCCTGTTCCCCTTGTCCCTGCCCTGTTGCCCTTGTCCCTGCACCGTTCCCCTTTTCCCTGCCCTGTTCCCCTCTTCCCTGCACCGTTCCCCTTTTCCCTGCACCATTCCCCCTTCCCAAAGCAGCCAGAGGGATCCGCTCTGGCCTCTCGCACATGCCGAGCAGTCCTGTTCCATGCCCGACCCTGCCGCGATGCGGGATGTGGGCTTGGCACATGCTCGCTGGAGGGTTTGCATGTGCCAGGCCGCGTTGGGATGTGTGTGTTCCTCGAGGGAACGCGTGTGTGCACCTCAAGGGCCGTGGGACAGGCACTGCTTTTGGGGGTGACATAGGCTGTGCTGGGGTGTCCCGTGTGCCACGCTGCTTGGGGATGCGTGTGGCATCTGTGCCAGGCAGCATCCGTGTCGTGTGTTGTCCACTCCGTGCAGCATCTGTGCCAGGCAGCGTCCGTGCTGTGTAGCCTCCATGGCATGTAACATCCCTGGTGGGCAGCACCCATAGGGAGCAGCAGCTGTGTCATGCAGGAAGCATTTTGGGCAGCATTCATGCCATACACTATCCACAGTGAGCAGCAGCTGTGCCATGCAGGATCCACACCATCCAGCTTCCGTGCTGGGTAGCAGCCATGCCATGCAGGCTCCGTGTTGGGTAGTATCCACACCGTGCAGCAGGCATCTTGGGCAGCACCTATGCCATGCATCAGCCTCTCCATTCATCATTTGCTCCATGCAGCATCCATGGTGGGCAGCATCCGTGCCATCCAGCATCCGTGCCATCCAGCATCCATGCTGGGCATCATCCATGCCGTGTAGCATTTCTGCCATGCAGCACACACACCGTGTAGCATCCATGCTGGGCAGCATCCATGCCACACAGCATCCGTGCCAGGCAACATCTGTGGTGAGGAGCATCTGTGCCATGCAGCGTCCATGTCATGCAGGATCCATGTTGAGTAATATCCGTGCCAGGCAGCATCCATGGTCAGCAGCATCCATGGTGAGCAGCATCCATGGTGAGCAGCATGCACTCCCTGCAGCATCCCATGCCGTGGAGCATCCGTGGTGGGCAGCATCCATGCCGTGCAGCATTCCCGCCGTGCAGCATCCACTCTGGGCAGCATCCGTGCCAGGCCGTATCCACACCAGGCCTTATCCATGCCCTGCAGTGTCCACGCCGTGCAGCATTGCCCTGTGTGTGCTCAGGGATGTGCTCCTGAATTATATATGTATAAAAAATGGAAAGCTGTCCGTGCACACTGCCAGGGGGTTCCTGCACGTCCAACAGTCCCAGTGTGCTCCCCACCTTCAGCAGCAGCTGGTCATGACAGATCCAAAGAAAATCCTTAAGGCTTTTTTATCCAGAGTAAAGCAGGACTGCAGGGAGGGCCGCCTTTGCTGCTCTGCTGCCGTTTCTGTTCACTTCTGAGACAAAACAGAGATGGTTTGGTAAAATTTTTATTGTTTCTGGTGCTAGAAATGGCTAAAAGGAGAAGACTGACCCTGGGTGCTGCTCCAGCCTCTCTGTGCCTCAGTTCCTCCATAGAGGGGAAAATACCTTTTAATTTTTTTTACCTAGGCAGTTAATTTTCATTATTTACACTAAAATTAATTCATTTTACCTTACAGAGGACAGAGGGAACAGGTCAGCACAGCAGTATCTTAACTCCACATGGAAAGAAAATAATTCACATCCAAAGCCCAAGAGATCGGTGTAGAAACAACTGTGCACAATAAATTTAGCCTTATCTCCTTTCTGGTTTGGGTTAACTTTGAGATAAATCGAGGTCATGTGCTGTCCCAGGCTAAATACTAAATACTTCCTCTGTTAAAGACAGGAAGAGAAGTTTTGAAACACAGCAGGAAGCCACCAGAACTTCTTATTTCCAGATTTCCCCCTGATGCTCCTAGGAAATGAATACCTCGAGGAGCTCCATCCCCTGTCCGATGAGGCTGAAAGCACCCAGCAGCTGAAAACATTACACAGAGAAGGCAGGCAGGCAGATGGGCATGAGCCCAAAAGCTTCTTTTCCTAAAAAAATTGGGTCACACGCAAGAGAGATGGCAGCAACAGGGCTGAGAAGTGCCAGGAGGGAGCCTGGGCAGGAGGCAAAACCATCCCTGTGCTTCTCCCAGGGAGGCACCACCCCCGTGCAGAGCAGGTATAAACTAGTATTACTATTTTGCTTAAGAAAGCACCTAAATTGCATTAAATCTCCCCAGAGAGTCACTGGGCAGCAGCAGCACTGATGTTCTAAGAAAGTGATGGCAAAGACACGCTGAGAAATCGAATTAATCCTGTTTTCCTGCACTGTGGAAGCTGACCTGGCTGAAACAGGGCATTTCAGGAAGAGGAAAGCTGTTCCAGGGGACAGATTGCTGCCCACCCCGATGTCCAGGCACGGACAGCTACCACTGGGATCACAGATGTCCCTGTCCCTTCAGTGCAGCCTGGCTTTGTGACCTGTTTGGGACACAGCACCCTCCAGGACCTGGTTTAAGACAAACCGAGTTGAACCTAAAATACAAAGTGGGGTTTAAGGAGCATAAGGAGAATTTGCACTGGCTCAGGGCTTCTGGGGAAATATCTGCCTCTGTCCCTGCTGGACATTCTGGGTGAGCCCTGGGGCAGGAGCTGGGTTGAGAGGCTCTGTGTGTCCGTGATAGGAGGAAGCTGCTTTCAAATCAACAGCAAAACCTCATTAGCGAATTTCTCCCCATCCCCAAAGCTGAGCTGAGCAGCCCTTGTTTCACAGCCCTTCTCCATGCCCGGGCGGTGAACCAGATCAGGGCTGCTCTGAGTTAAAAATAACCTTTCTCTCATTTTCTTTTTCTTTTTTTTCTTTTTTTTTTTTTTTGTGCTTTATTTTTAACCCAGAGCAACTCCTCATTTTAGCTCACTCAGGGGAGAAGATGCTCAATCCCCCCACCCCAGCAGGGTGAAAATCCAGCTGGTGGAGGTGCAGAGCAAGTCAGAGGAGGTTGTTTCACTATCATCACCTCTGATACGTCCCCAGTGATATCTGATTTCACTGTTATCACCCTGTGGAGACCCGAGTGGACGCTGAGCTCCAGCCCCCATCCATCTGATTCATTCCTGAGGCTGCTGCTGTGATGCAGCTGGAACCCTTTGCCCGGTGACTCACAACTTTCATGGAAAGAGGAAAGAGGCCTCAGTTTCTTTTTCAGCTGAGGGAGCAGACCTGCCCCTTGCTTTCTCCACCCTAAGAAAAACCCATGTGGGAGAAGGCAAAACCTGGAAGGGACCCCTCAGGGCAGCTCGGCTCATTTTCTGGGTGCTCCCAAGGTTCCAGACAGCCCCTTGGCTTTTCCTGGGTGGCCGCTTCGGAGCTGGAGAGTTTTCCACCCCGCTGGGAGCCTCTGATGACAAATCTGCAGCTGAACTACACCCTGTTCTCACTGCCCTTTTGGAAAAAAAAAAATAAAATAAAAAAAGGAGTGTTTGTGCAAGGCGATTTCTGAGGTTATAAAAATATCACCCGGAGTTGCAAAACACTTCCCAAGCCCTGCTTTTCCTTCTGCATCTGCCCCGAGGAAAAAATACCACAGGCTGCCTTTGCTCTTACTTCAGGGTCCCCCAAAATAATCTTTTCCCCCAAGTGTGGGCAAGCTGTCTTCATTGAGAAGATTCTTCATGATGATGTTTGACATAATGGGGTGGTGGAGACCTCTGAGCAGGTGGCAGCGATGTCCAACCATGAAACCCCTCCTGGTGGTGATGGAAAAGTAATTTTGGGGTGTTTTGGGGTGGACACCCACGTGGAAGGGGCTGAAGGACACCGGGGGCCGTCACTGCTCTGTTTTCTGCTGCCCTGGAGCTGCTGGTTGCTGTCAGGTTGAGGATTTCTCACCTCTGAGTCTCTCACCTTGAGGTGAGAATTGCAGTTACTCACAGGAGCTGAGAAATTACACCACCCTCCACCACTCCAGGGATTTGCTATGTTGCTTACCAAAAATAGCAATGATTCCTGGGATTTGTGGTCCTGGGGTCACCTCTAGATGGGCTTGGGCTGTGGAGAAGACGACAGATCTATTCTTGCTGCTCATGTTTTACCATCCTGGAAGAAACAGGAAGGTGGAAAAAAGGAGAAAAGCAAGAAAAACTCTACATGGCTGCCTGGAGAGGCAGGGAAATCAGAATATTTGCAGCCAGAGCTTTTATTTTGCCACGGTTTCTCCTCCCAGAGCCTGATTTAGGTGGCAGAAGGATCCACTCAGCTGGAGCACCTTTGAGAGCAGCTCAGCTGTGGGGCTGAGGGCTGGAGAGCAAAGGGAGCAGATCGGCTCTGTGCTCCTGACGCTGACTCCCCAGGGATGTTGGCAAAATTGCCTCAGCTCTCTCTGCCTCATTTTTTTCCCCTCCTTCATTTGGAAGCAGCTGCACTTCATGACTCAGTGACGTGCAGGGTAACCTGGTAGTGAGGAGATGTTTAACATCAGCACTGCTGACACCTCTGGAGGAAGCTGCAGCAGCAGCAGTGGGGTGATGCCCTGTTTGGGCAGCCTTGGTGATGCCTTTTGGTACGCAGGGAAGGTGGATTGGACAGGAAAAGTTGATTTTTGTGCTGTCATGGGATCACAGAATGGTTTGGGTGATGAAAGATCATTCAGTTCCACCCCCTGCCATGGGCAAGAACACCTCCCACTATCCCAGGTTGCTCCAAGCCCTGTCCAGCCTGGCCTTGGACACGTCCAGGGATCCAGGGGCAGCCACAGCTTCTCTGGGAAATCTCTTCCAGGATCTCTCCACCCTCAGTGGAGATAAAGAGGAGGGATTCACCCATCCTGCTCCAGACATCACCCAGTGGGCTCCACCACCGGGGGAAATGACCACACTCAGGCAGAGGGGTTCCCCTGGAAGGACAGGCATGGATCAGTCGTGTCTCCCACACCATTTTGACCCCAAGCACTCAATTTACTCAGCATTTAGGTTGGAAAATGTGCTCTGGCTGGATGTTCTGCCTGAAAAACACCCCTGGCCTGTTCAGCCTGCCCTGTAACGCAAACATCTGTGGTCCAGGAGCACTCACTGGCTGCATCTCCTCCACTTCAGATGCAGAGGTCTCACCATCAGCCATAACCACAGCTGGCAGCATTTGGGGCATCTGCAGCAGTAGAAACACATGCCCGAGCACCCATCTCCTTTTTGGACAGCTAGACCTCACCTCAAAGGGGTTGATGAGCTGAATTCACCAGGGTGGGGAGGTGCTGAGGCGAATTGCAGCAGGTCCTGAACATTCCGAGCTCTTGTTTCAGGAGTGAGGAGTAACACCAGTGTGGGAGCCCAGGGCCTCTGGGAGGGGGGTCCTGCAGCTCAAGGCTGATCGTTGGTGCCATGAATGGTTGGTGCCTCCCTCCACCTTCTCCAGTTTGGGATTTTTAGTGTTTTAATGTCGGAGGTAACGTGGCTGTGCAGCTCCATCAGGTGTCCAGATCCAACCACCACCATCCCCTGTCTTTGGGCATCCCCAAAGGACACCAGCTGCTCCTCAAGGTCTCATGGATTACCCATGGAAGTATTTGATGGGGTCAGGTCCTTAGGGATATCCTGGGATCCCCAGGGCTCATGCACAAGGATATTTGCTCCTGTGCCCTGGAATCCCTGGGCTGCTGTGAGGATTAGAAATGCCCTCAACTGGGGAGTTACCTGAAGGTCCCACAGCCTCTCTCTCCCATTTGGTGGCTGACTGCTTGATTTATGATCTTGTAGGGTATTCTGAGTTTTGTCTGGTCTCTGGGACCAGTCTGGTCTCTGGGTTGAGCAGTGCAGAATAAATCCCCTGGTCTGGTCCTGCCCCCAGCCTGTCAGACACTGCTGGAGTTGTTTCCTGGGGGGAGATGCTCTCTGAGTGTAAAGATGAAAGGTGGGAGCATTAAAACAGAAGGTGGGAGCATTAAAACATCCCATTTGGAGAGCTCTGAATTTTCACAGGGCTCCATCAGGGAAAGCTGTCTGACCATCACCAGGGCATCACGCTGCTGTGTAGGATTTCTTGTGGCATGAATCCTCCTGC
The DNA here is from genome assembly GCF_000738735.6 of Corvus cornix cornix. Classification (NCBI taxonomy): domain Eukaryota; kingdom Metazoa; phylum Chordata; class Aves; order Passeriformes; family Corvidae; genus Corvus; species Corvus cornix. Next base: position 2,130,167 of record NC_046333.1, on the reverse strand, counting down.
TTTTAATGACCACTGACAGAAAACCTGGACTTTTAAAGCTCGGCTGAAATATTTCCCCTCCATCAGCACAGTGCTCTGAAACCCCAGCAAAGCTGCCACCTCAGGAACTCTTAATGTTGTGTCCTGTCACTCAGGACACTCTTCCAGCCAGGATTCCTTGTGAAAAAGGAGGAAGGCTCCTCCTTTCCCCATGAAGTCTCTTGGCTACGGAGCTCTGGAAGAAAACATCACACCAGCGGGAGCGAAGTTATTGCCACAGGGTTTGCCCGGGTGGGAACGACATCTCGCCTGCCCTCCATCATCAAAACCTCATTAAGCTGTGCAGCCACTAATTGATAAGCCCAAACCTGACAAGGAGGAGACGGCGGCCGCCCTGGGACCTGCCAATCAACGTCACAGCCGTCCCAGGCCCCGGGTGAACTCTGACCGCCAGCAAGAATGACGGCGATTGTTCCGTTTGGGAGGGGAGGGATGGAACCCGGCCTAATTATAACATCAATGTCAGGTCACAGCCCCCCACTGGACACCTGCCTGATGGAGGGAAAAAAAAACTCCCAGACAGTGGTGATTGGGGTCCAGCTTCTGTTTCCAGGCTGGAAAAATGTCACCTTGAAGGGCTTTGTTCAGCCAGCGCCGTTTTTCTGGAGGGCAGAGGATGAACGCTGCAGGAGGCAGGAATGCTGGTGTGGAAGGGGTGGTTTGCTGCAAGGTTTGCAAGGCAGAACGAGCTGGACTGGGGAGGCTGCTGGTGGAAGGGCCATGGAGAAGGGTTTGGGGGTAGGAGAAAGGTGTAGTGCAGACAGGAGGTCAAAAAGTGGTGAATTTCTAACTCACAGTGGGACAGGATCATTTAATCTCATTTTGTGCCTCTGTGAGGCAGCAATCCCCTGCCAAGCTCATTCCCTGTGAATCGTAGGAAAATGGAACGGTTTGGGTTGGAAGGGACCTTTAAAGAACATTTAGTCCAGCCCTGCAGTGAGCAGGGGCAGCTTGAACCAGATCAGGCTGCTCAGAGCCCTGCCCAACAGGATCCTGAGTGTTTCCAGGGATGGGCATCTCCATCCTCCTTTTACAGATCCCCGTGCCAGGCGGAGAAAGGGAATGACCCGAGGGATGAGAGAGGCCCTGGGCTGACTCTCCCCTTGCCATTGTGCAGAGCTCAGGTGGGATCTGAGGGGCCTCAGAGCTGGCCTCAGGAGCAGAGACCCCTCTCTCTGTTCTAAAGTTCCTGCACCACCCCACAAACCCGAAGCTGAGGACATTTTTCCCTTCTCTCCCTGGGCGTGGGGCCAAGGACCTGCCTGGGTGGCAGGAGTGAGGTGGGTTCACTCAGCAGCCTCCAGCACCTGCTTGGAGCTCGGCAGATTTTGCTCCTGGGTTCCCATGAGCTGGATCAGGAGGTTTTTCACTGACCAAAGGCAAAATCAGGTGTGAATTAACCAAGGCTCGTGGCTTTTATGGTGCAGTAATGCCAGGGAATCCTCCCATTTACTGCAGGTGAGGGTGTCCAGTACTGAAAGTTCACAGAGATCCAGCAGAGTTCCCAGGAAGAAAAAGCCCTCAAGGACTCCTAATCCAGCTGTGGGTCTGAGCAGCCCTGGGAGAAGAGGGAAATCTGCCATGGGCTGGCCATAACATCCATCAATAGCTCCGTGTGACACCTACAAACATCACAAATTAGGACCTTGGGAGGTCTCTGTAGTTCAGGAATCATCTGCCAGGACATCTCCTTGCCCAGAAGCACAGGGCAGAGGGGAAGGACTTGATCTATCAACAAGGACTGGCCCTGTAGTCGAGATCCTGGGGTGTCTTTCTTATCCCACCCCAGGGAGACAGGGTAAAACCTAAAATCTGTCCCCTGGGTTTCTGCCATCCCTTGGAAAAACACCCATTTTCTTCACAATTTCAGGGCTTGTGCCACACTCATCTCTAGGGAAACAGCTGGGATTTATCCTCGATAAATAGATTGCCGTTAACATTTAATCCTGTGCCCACGATGCAGCTACAAAGGCAATATAATGAATCAGGTTTTTCATAATGAGCTCCATAAACTCACCCTGGTGGGAGCTGGGCAGCCAACAGAAAATGCTGTCACTGATTCCAGAGCTGCCAAAACAGCTCCACCTTTCCCTGACCCACAGGCTGGGCTCAGAGGAGCATGTGCTGGTCACTAATTAAAATTGATGTGAAAATAAACTTGTCCCTGCAGCCAAAAGAGAGCTTGGTTGCCTGTTTTGTTCTGCAGGGATGGATGTGAGCTGGCCTTGGGGGTTAGGTGGTGGTGAAGCAGGATGGAGAGGCTGGAGGGGACCAACCACCTCTTCCCAGCAGTGTGTGAGAGGCAGGCACAGGAAAATGGGGAAGAAATGGAGATTTGAGGCCCTGAATTGGAGAGCAGCTCTCCTAATCCACTTGCAGCCAGCATTCAGGACCTGAAGCCACGGATTTCTGGAGGTGTCAAACCTGTAACTACAGACCAGCTAAGGAAACACAATTTCCAGGAAGATTCTGTGCATCCTGGGCTTGGCCCTTGGGCATGGCACGAGCGTGGTGGGGACATGGCTTTGGGATGGGTCCCTGGGCTGGTGCACAGAGGTGAAGCTCAGGTGGGGACAGGTTTTCTCGTGGGGGTGTTTTCCCCCTGGTTTGGTGGCTTCAGCAGAGGGGAGGAAGTGGGTTTGGGATGTGCCACCTGGAATTTCTTTAGCTGGGAAATGCTCTATCCCAAGCTCCAGCTCCCTGAAAGACCTTTCTCCTCGGGTGTTTTGGTGAGGGAATGTCCCTGCTGGCTGTCACAGGAGCAGCTGTTGATCCGTGAACTTCCAAGTCTGAGTCACCCTGAAAGCTCCTCCACCCCTGTGGCTCCTGCTCCAGCTCACACTGACTCCACCTCAATATCTCCCAGGAGGAGTCTGGGCCCAAATTCTCATTTTCCAAGGAACAAACTACAGCAGTGAGTTTCCTTGGCTTGAAATCCCTCCAGCAGCTGCTCCAAGAGGTCCTGGATTAAAGAGCTTTCCAGAACATCTCCTAAACCAGAAACCATCACCCTGATTTTTCTGCTGGTACCCAAAGGAGATCCCAAATCCAACTTTGAGCTCCCAACAGGTCCAATCCTGTTTGCAGGGGACTGGAAGCTGTGCTGGGATGATTTTGGCTGCTCCTGTCATTTTAAGGAGATCCCAAATGTTTTTTTAAGTCCTTGGTCCAACCCCAGCTGTTCTTTGCATTAGAGCAGGACAAGAACAGGACTTGCTCTTCTCTGAGAAGATTTTTGTGGTTTCATTTCTTCTTCTTTTGTTTTTTTTTTTTTGTTTCTTTCTGTCATTCCCTTTTCACACTGAAATGAAAGCAAAAGCAAAGCTCTCTGGATAAAATTTAAATTTGGGGCCGAATGGTAAAAACCAGTGATGCCTTGAGGGGCCTCCTAGAAACAGAGACTGGACAGGAGTAAGGGAATAAGGCAGGTGTTTATTTGAAAGGCTTTCAAAGGTACCCCTGGGGGCCAGAGGCCACTGCCCAGATGGACCCCAAGATGGACCCCAGGGCACGAGTTCTTCACACTTTTATAGGTTGGGTTCGTTTGCATATCAGGGTTAATTCTCCAATTAAAGCTTCAGTTAATGATGTAATTCCCCTCAGCTTGCCCCCCTTAGAGGCTCTTTGGTTTACACATTTTGGGCCTAGGACGGTCTGGGTGTCCCTGCAGAGCAGGCCCAGAGAGGCTTTGTTGTGTCTGCCCAGCACAGAGAGCAGAGGTTAACAGGCTACAAGGAACTTCAGAGTCACACACCAGGCAGTGCAGGATTTGAAAAATATAAAAGTTAAAACCTAAGGCACCACCGGCAGCTCTTTGCAATGCCAGAGGGTACATTCTGGCCCCAGCTGGCTTGAGATCAAGTAGGAAACCGTGGGAAAATTGGGGGGGGGGGGGGGAAGGGGGGGTAAAGTGGGAAAAAGGAAAACAAATGGGGAGTTTAAAAACAATGCCAGGTTGGAATGTCTTGACCACTCTTCTCCAGGGAGAAGCAGCATCAAACGTGGCCTTTTGCTGCTCCTTTTGCTTTCCATGAGTTACATCCTCACGGGGCAGGATTTGTCCCATTGGAAAGTCTCTGTGTTTCCTCCTGGAGGGGGAATGGCTGATATTTGAATGCAGCAAAAAGAATAAACGAACAACGTTGTGACTGTGAGAGCCCATTCACAACGGGGCCGATGCTGGAATCAGCTGTGGGGATCCACGTTTTCATCAGGATAGACCCTGCCTGCGGGTAAACTGAGGCGCGGGCACCTGCCCGGCTGTGACAGCAGCAAGATTAGCTCGGGAAAGGTTTTCCAGCCCCGTTTTTTTGGCTCCCGGGGAGGGCTCTTGCAGCAGATGGCAGCAGCGGGTTGGAGAAGCCACCGGAGCCACGTCCCAGCAGCTCCCGCATCCAACGCCGGGATTCCACCAGGGATTTCAGGAGAGAAATGCCCCACCCATGATCCAACAACCACCGCCACAAAACACCAAGCCCCGGCTGCTCGTGTGTGTTACCCCACGGGGATTCAACAGAGGGGTTGAGCAGCCTTCCCTTCTCCTGAAATTCCCAGTGCTGGGGCTGGATGTGGGAGCTGCTGAGCAGATATTCCCCCAGATATTAAATTTTGGGAGGTCTGTAGCGTTCCAATGGTCCCAGAAACCTCCGTGTGTCCAATATTGAGGCCAAATCCCCTCCTGCGATGTTTCAGAACTGGGATAGACAGGAGCACAGACAGAGCCTGACCACTTTATCCTTATTTCTCTGCAGTGGAGATTCCTCTGGGGATCTCAGCCAGTCTCTTCATAGCCTCCTTTTTCTGATTTTTTTTAGCTAACTTTTTGAAATCCAGGAGGGATCTGATGTCATTGCTGTGCCCCCTCCACAGGATTACTGCTCTATGGGCTCACTTCAGCTCAGTTAAGGAAAATGCTCTTCCCAAACACTGAATGAAATCCCTGTGGGAGCAGCCATCCAGCCCCTGCTTTCCCCTTCAGACCATGCCTGGTGGAAATGTGGGAGGGTGACAGGGACAAGTGATGTGCCCAAGGCCACACACAGCAATGGCAGAGGTGCGTCTGATCCCCAACACGGGGAAAATGAAGATTTTCTCTCCTTTAGGTGGAGAATTCCCTCTCTCCAAGAGGTGGGAATGCTGGTGTGTTGCTGTTGAGCATCCCCTGGGGACTGGGACCAATGCAGCCAGCCCGATGGAGCAGGGAAGTGGCTCAGGGGATGTGGCTCCGGGGATGTGGCTCAGGGGATGTGGCTCAGCCCTTCTCCAGGTTTGTTTCTACCAGAATTAATTCGGATTTCTGGACAGCTGCTCTTTGTGGGGTCATGGAGCTGGTGTCCGAGCATGACCCGCTCCAGGGGATAAGAGGACGGGAGAAGGGGAGACTGTCCAATCCCATTCCAGGCGAGTAGAACCCAGAGAATGGCTGTCAAAAAGGGGGTTGATTTTTTTCCCCCCTTAACACACATCTCCATGGATTTACACGCACAGATTTGCATGCCTTAGCTGGCAAACGCCTCTGCGGCTGATGCACGAGCACAGCGGCGGGGAAGAGGTGGCCAAGAGGGGGTGGCTGCCTCTGTGCACCCCTAAGAAGTGAATCCCTCTGCCCCCAGCCTTTGCACACGCACTGGGGCCAGCGCAGCCCCCAGCGAGCCCCGCATCCCTTTCCGCACGTGCCTCATCCGCGTGGGATGCTCTGGGGGCTCCGACCTGCATCCCTGCCCCAAAACGGGGCGGGGTGGGGGGGACCAGCGCAGGACCGTCCCTCCGCACGGCCCCAGGTCGGCTCTGCCCCTCGCAGCGGGCGCCGGGGTGGCTTTGTCCTGCCGGCGCCTGGGTGGTCCCCCCCGGCATCGGCGAATGAAAAGAGCCCTCTGAATCGCTGCGTTGCTTTATGGCAATAACTGCGGGGAGTTATTCTCCCCAGAATTAAGTCCATGACTGGTGGAAGAGCGTTAAGGTAGCGCTTCGCAGCTCCAATTATCTTGGCCCCCTTGGAACAAAAAAGCAGATTGTGTTGCCAGACAAAAGGCGTTCTCTGTGTAACTTCGTGTCTCGGAGCATTCAGAGTGTGTAATGCCGAGAGAAATACCCGAGGGCTGGGCGATCTCATGTCCTGGGCAAACCTCCCATTCAAAATAACCATTTGCTGGGAAATTGTATTCAGGGGGGAAGCCAAAAGTGCATTCAGCTCCTCCTGATACGTCCCTGGCTTTAAGGTATGATCTGATTAAACTCCTTGGTGGCGCTGGGGCAGCTGTGACAGGAGGTGTGCGAGGCTGAGCTGGTACATGGGATGCACAGAGGGGCTTGTGCACCCTGCCAGCTCCTGTTCCTGCAGCTTTCCTCCCTTTCTCTCCGTTTCTAGAGTGAGAAGTGATGATGCAGCACTGCCAAGCACCTGGACCCCCAAATCCCTACCCCGTTCCTGACCCTGGGTGGTCACCACCTGCCGTGTGAGAGCGATTCCTCCATCCACATTCCCTCCACTGGCATCAGGAATAAAGTAAAGGGCAGGCTGGGACTTCAAGGCACACCTGGTTATGTCCTAGGTCTGACCTAATCGCTTGTGTTTTGGGCAAGAGGTGGCACTGGAGACCTCCTGAGGTTCCCTTCCCACCTGAGTTATCCTACAGCCCTCGGACATGAGGAATCTCTGCTCCTGTCCTGGCTGTCCGTGTGTTTGGAGGCTCCTCTTGTTCCTCTGATAGAGGGTTTCATCAAAGCCAAGAGCTTTGGACTCCTGAGCTTTTTGGACTGCTGGGTCCATCCTGGCAGCTGGGACACCACTGGAGGTTTGAAGGAGGTCACAGATTCCCAGAATGGTTTGGGTTGGAAGGGACATCAATGATCATCCAGTGCCACCCCTGCCATGGGCAGGGACACCTTCTACTATCCCAGGCTGCTCCAAGCCCTGTCCAACCTGGCCTTGGGCACTTCCAGGGATCCAGGGGCAGCCACAGCTGCTCTGGGCACCCTGTGCCAGGGCCTCCCCACCCTCACAGGGAAGGATTTCTTCCCAATATCTCATCTAAATCTCTCCTAATTTAAAAGTATTCCCCCTTGTACTGTGACTACCTGCCTGTTTAAAAAGTCTCTGTCCCTCTTTTTTATAAGCCTCCTTTCAGTACTGGAAGGCTCTGTTAAGGTCCTGAAGGGTTGATTCTGCCATCAACCCAGATCCATGTGTGCTGTTTCCTAAAATCATAAAATTTCTCTCCCACTCCACCATTTTTAAAATTTCTGTGAAAGGTTCCATTTGGTCTCACAGGCATTTTGTCAAAACAATTTGGAAGCAATTTGTGTTATTTGCAAGCTAGAAAAAAAAAATCCATTTTATTTTGGGAGCATGACTGTTTCAGATAATTATTTTGGAGGGTGGTTTTTGCAGGGTTTTTAAAAATTATTATTATTATTATTATTAATTTTTATTTATTTTTCAGAAATGCTCCAACAGCATCATATTTCTCCAGGGATTTCAAACCAGAGCTGTGCCCAGAGTTGCTCCAACAGAGCCCATCTCACTCTGCTGACTGGGGAAGGCACTTTTGGTTCCCAGCATCAGCTCTGCAGTTTGGGTGCCCCATGGGGTGACCAGCTCCTGTTTCCCCTGGAGCAGAACCAAAACCCTCCAGCTCTCTGAAAATACTGGATAAGAACCTCTTCTCCTCCCTTTTCTACAGCCTGTGGGTTTGTGCAGGTGACCCAGGGATGGTAGATCCAGCTGAGCCAAAAATGCTCATTTGGCGCTATTTTTGAAAAAGGAGCCAATTTCATCTGTTTCACCCCCAAATCTTGAGAAAGTCTTGATCCCAGGCTGGTCTGAGATAGCTGCAAGGTTTACAGAGAGGTTGAAAATCATCCTTCCTGCTCAAACTCCTCGGAGAGAGGCACAGCTGCCTTCCCACAACGAGAAGGTGTTGACTCTGAACTCTGCTGGTGGCATTCCTTTGTGTCACCACAAATTCCTGCACTTTGTGGTGGCAGCCTTTGCCAGAGGATTTTCCTGATTTCCCCTGACCCTAAAGCTTCATTTGGGGGTCGAGGCGTCACATTTGAGATCTGGGAATAAAGTGATCGCCCACACCTGAGCGCTCGGGTTTGATCTGACCCTCCAGCTCCTTCCATGGCATCTTTGGAGATCACCTGGCAAAGCTTTTGGGATGTACAAGAGCAAAGAGACGGGTCTTCCTGGAAATTTAAAAAAAAAAAAAAAACAAAACAAACCCAAAAAAACAGGGAACCAAACAGAATAAAGTCACCAGGACTTTGTGCTCCTCTAAAAAGTTTTCCGCGTCCCGTTTTCCAGCTGCCGGTGTGCTCCTTCCCGGCCGTGGCTGCTGGAGGGACATTTCCAGCGCTAGATGGAGCAGTGACCCTAGACATGAAGGAAAGAAAATACCCTGCTCCTATTTCATCCACTCCCTCCTTGCCTTCCGTCTCGGCCCCGGAGGGAATTTGGGGCAGAACAGCTCTTTCCCAGCATTCAGACAGGTCGCCACCCCTTGGTGGATGCTCAGTGTCCTGCGCTGGGGACCGTCCCTCGATGACCTGCCCCGCCCCGAGGGATTAGGGTCTGGCTGCCGGGGACATCGCCCATCCCGGGAGGTGGAGCAGGGATCAGGGGGATCACACTCCGGGTCATTTCCTTGTTGCCTTAACACGGGCGTTTCCCCCTCGGCCGCACAAAGGCAGAAGGTCAAAGGCTGGGGATTAAAAGGTGATGGACGGACGTTTGGGGCCAGTCCAGAGCGGTCAGTCTGGGCTGTCCGGCGGCGGCTGCCGTCCTGGTTTATGGATGAGCTGTGTTGGGGTTTCTCCAGGGATGAGGGGGATCCTTGGATCTCTCATCCAAGCCCACTCTGGTGGCACAGGGCTGTTCTGGCTTGTCCCCACCTGCCACGGGTGCTCTGAACACACAGAGCAAAGCAGGAAACGCCTTTGCATGGTCCTCCTTCCCTGACAGATTCCCCATCCCTCATCCATGTGGGATATCTGCCTTTGGACCTAATGGGATAGATTTAGGCACCAAAGTGCTTTTTCACTGCGATTTGAGGGGACATTCGCACTCTGGTCCCTCAGCCCTGGTTGTGTCTGCAGGAAATGCCTTCTGGGGCAGGTGAGCAGGAGCCTCCAGGATGGAGCTTCCCACAAGCTGGTGCCTCAGTTTACCTCATAATAGAATGGTTTGGGTTGGAAGAGACCTTAAGGCTCTTCTCCTTCCACCCCCTGCCATGGGCAGGGACACCTTCCACTGTCCCAGGCTGCTCCAAGCCCCAATGTCCAACCTGGCCTTGGACACTGCCAGGGATCCAGGGGCAGCCCCAGCTGCTCTGGGCACCCAGTGCCAGTGTCTCTCAGGGCTGCTGTGCCCCGTGTGGGCTGTCCCTCACCTGGGTGGTATCTCTGTGGCACGATGTGACGCTGTGAATTAGAGGAGAGCCTTCACATCAGGCTCGGTTTTGGATTCCCCCCTCCTGGATTTCGGGCCCATGGCAGCTGTGCCTGTATTCAGCTCCTGTTTGTGACATTCCGTGGAATTCTGAGGCTCAGATGGACTGTTTGGGGTCTAGAGGTACCTGGGCTCCAGAAAATGTCCAATTCCCAGCTGAGGCAGCCCAGCCCAACTCCTGCTCTTTGATGGGTGCATCGATGTGGCTTTGAATGGCCTTCACCAGGGGTAATTGTGGGAGCACGTCAAGGAGCAGTGAGTCCAGTGCAGGACCTTGTGTCTGTGTCCCACACCATCCCCACGCCAGGACAAACCCACACTGAGCCCCAAGACCTCGTGCCTTCCACCCCAGACAAGACAGCCTCAGGCCTGGCCCTACAGGAGATGCAGTTGCTGCTGCTTTTTCAAGCTGGACCTGAAGGATGTGGGTCTGGTTTCTCTGTCCTGGCCCCAGGACTCAAAAAGTCCCTCTGGGGTCAAGGCACATATTGGGGTTATCCCTTGCAGGCTTCTCCATCACTCTGGGATGCCTGGGACAGGGGAATCCATGCCATAGCCAGGGCTGGTGGGAGCTTGGGTGCTCCACTGAAGATTTCCAAAGTCCCTCCCAGTGCTGGGAAGGTGACTTAGCTCAGGAATGACCAAATTCTCAAATACCTGAGGCCTGAGTCACGGCTCGGGGTGCAAATGTGCATAAACAAGCTGCAAGCCAGGAAACTCCATGGCTGGGATGGACAGAGGTGGCGGTCAGGGGGTCGGAATTTCGGGGCCATAGCATCACAACCCAAAGCATCTGGTTTGGGCTGATAATCGCAGCACCTCGGGCTGTGCTGAGAGCTGAGCCCAGCGCAGATTTAGGCTGAACTGCTGAGGAACTCCCAGGCTGCTGGAGCCACACCACCAGCTGTCGTTTTGGGTGTATTAACAGCATTCCCTTTGGATTTCTGCAGGGATGGGGGGGATCAAAGCAGAGTTCATCCCATGGGGGGTGGAGAAACTGAGGCAGAGAGCATTCAGGAATTGGCAGCTCGTGTTTCTGACGTTTCTGAGTCCTCACTGTTTCTCTGGGGATCAGAAAATAAACAGCCCCAAATCTCAGCTGTCAGGGCTGAATCCCAACGGAGCTTTTCAAATCCAACCCTTCTGAATTCCCCCCCCCCACCCCAGTCTGGGGTGTGAAGGCAAAGAAATTTCTCCCAGGGAAGCTGAAGCATCACCTCAGGGGATTGCAGCCCATTTCAGGCCTGGTCACTTGTCCTGAGAATGGACGTCACCCAGTCTCTTTTGTGCCTCAGTCTCCTCTGCAAAATGAGACCAATCAAACTGTCATCCACAGGGATGACCATTAAACTGACAGAGGAGCTTTTTAATTAGATATTAGGAAAAAATTCCTGACTATGAGGGTTCTGAGGCCCTGGCACAGGGTGCCCAGAGCAGCTGTGGCTGCTCCTGAATCCCTGGAAGTGTCCAAGGCCAGGCTGGATGGGGCTTGGAGCAGCCTGGGACAGTGGAAGGTGTCCCTGCCCATGGCAGGGGGCTGGAGTTAATGGTCTTTAAAGTTCCTTCCAACCCAAACCATTCTGAGATATGTACTGAACATAAGTACAACATTCTGAACTTAACTACAACATTCTGAATCCCCAGCAAAAAGAGGGAAAACCAATTTGGTGTTGGGAGGGTGGTGGAGGAGACCTGGGGATGATGGAGGAGAACTGTGAAAGTCAATCATTACTGGTGCCCACTGGCTGTGGGGTGAACAGGGACAACCCTGTGGTGTGGGGTGAGGCCGAGCTGCTTCTCCCTCATTAATAGTGAGCTCTTTCTATCCCTGCAAGCCCTGAGCCAGCAGGATCCCTTCATCCAGGGTGCCCAGGTGGCTGATAAAGAGCCGAGGAGTGATGGACACGCACTGAGTTTGCCTTCCTGGCTGGAGCAGCGCTTATCGCTCCCCCGGCATTTCCCATTTTCTCTGGCGCAGCACTTCACACACAGGAGAGACATTGTCACTGTTCCACGGGGGTGGGAAAACCCCCTCTCTCCTCAGGCTGGCTCTGCCTGCGCCTCTGCTCCATAAATCAAGTGGATTTGTGCAGCTCCTCGGTCAAGTACGGGCATTAGCGCTGCGACGCGGAGTCATTCCAGTGTTGTGCACCCAAGAATGTGCCTTATCTGATTTCCCTCCTGGATTTTCTCTTTCCCAGTCCGGCAAAGCAAGGCTCGGCCTCCCCTCTGGGGTCCCCACTCCGAGACATCCCAAGGGAGCATCAGTAGGGTGCCAGTGGGATTCACTGGAATCTTCCCAGAGAGGGTGGATCCAGGAATGTTCCCCAACGGAGGCTGCAGCCTCTGTCTTTAGGACACTAAAAAATTCCCCAGCCTGGACAGGGGCCATCCCATGTCGCTCAGGGAAGGGACTGAGATGATGGCAGCCCTCCCAAGCAGCTTCTCTTTGGGGGTTGAAAACTCAACCCCTTCCCTTCGTGTTTTAAAACAAGGCAAGGCTGGGAAAATTACCCTGGGAGCTCAGATATGACCAGGTCGCCTCACAAATCGATCCCCCTCAGGATCTTTGTAGATGGGGAGCTTTCCATGCTGGATTTCTTTTGAAAAAGCCTTTTTCCCTTCACGGGAGCGGGAGGGGGCCGGCGGCCGGGGGAAACACGCCTGGAATGTGACAAGCCTGTTCTCCTGCTTGTTTGTGTAAACGAGTTGGGTCTATTCCCTTCCTCTTCAAGTGCACGTTTTTCAGCCTCCTTGCAAAGCAAATTTACTTTCAGAGCACATGGATGCCAGCATGGGGGGGAGGCGTGGTGGCTGGTGGTGATTATAATTAATAATATTAATTATTGAGAATAATAAAGTGACGGGTGAATATTAAAGTGATGGGCGGTGAACAAGGGCTCCATCCAACACCACCCACCACCTTCACGTCTGTATCACTTCTCACCTGTCTCCTGAGAGAGCAGCTGGCCATCCCCAGCTGGGAATTTCTTCAGGAGGTAGTTTTCAACCTGGAAAAGCTCAGGTGCCTACACCTGGCCTATTTTTTTGGACATCCAGGTTGCAACAAAGAGTTCCTCAGCTCCCGAGTCCCAGCTGCAGCCAAGAACCACAGAGCAGAACACAGAGAAACCGACAGTTCACTGTAAAATTCACCTCAAAGGCTGGTGGGTGGCAACATCCCTGGTGGGTGAGGGAATTGCTCAGGTCCAGGAGGACACTCAGTCTGGCCTTGCTGCTGTCCCAGGAAGAGCATCTTTGATTTCTTCCACTGATGTAAGGCTTTGAGATGTCCCTGTGAGGCAGATCAGGGCCCAAAGTCCATTTGTTTTGTCCTGAGAAAGTTCCTGTCCACCCCCTCCACCACCAGCTTCAGTTATAACTCAGAGCAGTTATTGATAGCAACATAATAATAATAATAATAATAATAAGATGATGATGATGATGATGATGATGGTGATCTGTGCTCAGCTACAACATCCCTGCAAATGTCACTCTCCCAGGAGATGCCAGGAAGTGCCTGGGGACTGAGCCCCACTCAAGTGATGTGCAAAACCCCCAAAACATCCCCTCTCACTCACCACCCCGGTCACCAGGAGGGACAAGCAAGTTTTGGGAGTTTTAAGCCCTAAAACAGTCACTGGAGCAGGGAATTGGGTTTTGCAGAGTGATGCTGGGCACGGTAAGGAGCTGTGGACCGCCTGCACTCCTTGCTCACTGCTCATACGTGACTGGACATTTCAGATAAAATCCATGGACATCCCCAGTGTCTTCCCTGCTCCCAGGGCAGCCAGCCAGCCCTATTTCTCCTCTTTCCCTGTCATTGCTGGCTGTCAAACCGGCTTCTTGCTGCTGGGCAGGCTGGCAAACAGCCTTGGCATCACCTTATCACCTCCTCCTGAGCAGCGTTTGAGCTGAAGCTGTGCAGGTGAGGACAGACATGTGAAAAAACACCTCCAACCTCTCCAAGCAGTGCGAGGAGGGGGAATCTGAGGCTGTCAGAGGCAGCTTGGATGTGGAAATTTGGAGTAGAAGCCTCATCCCTTGTGTCCAGACCCCATGGACCACCTGTGAGTATTTTCCATGGCCATGTTAACCCTGACTTCCCTCTGGGCATGGGCTGAGCAGGGAGCTCACGTTCTCCTCCTCTCCCTTTGGATCCTGCAGATTTTCCTGGATCCAGGCTCTGCTTGCAGCATCATCAGCTTCACTCCATGTGCACTGTCTGGCCTTTCCCACTGCTTGAATTGGTCTTTTGATAGGATCTGATAAAATTCCTCTCCATAACCGCCGTGCTGATGGGATCTGTCAGCACCGCAATCTCTCTGTGTCCTGGCACTCCTGGGATGGACCCAGCACAGCCCCTGGGCACATCTGTGGTGCCTGTGGTCATCAGGGCTGCAAGGCCAAGGGGACAGGTTGTGTCCTCCTCTGCAAAATCAGCTGGGACCATCCCCACCTTTCCTCCATGAAAAAGGATGACTCAAGGTCCTTAGGGCTTCCTGAGGAAATTTGGGCAAAAGAGACCAGAGATATTTGGTAATATCACTGATTTAGCGAGGAAGGGTTAAATTCTGACCTCTTCAGGTGCCCAAATCCCAGAAGTTTCCTGTGAACTGCTGTCTGAGTCCCATTTTGACTTGGGTTGCGCCTCTTCTGCGTCCTGTGGAAGTGCTGGATGTGCTTGGCGTGGCCCTGGCCAGCAAGATCCTAACATAAACTTCCTTTAGTGCAATTCCCGAGCTTGAATCCATTGGGCCTTGAGAAAAGGCCATCCTGTGGGTTCCTCTGGTTTTACATCCCCAGCTCTCTCCCTCCTGTATGCCGATGCCTTCTCAGCGTCCCCTGTTCCACCAAATCTGAGATGCTCCCATTTGAGCAACTGTCGTGATCAATGGAGGCACCTTCTCAAGGCAACCCATCCCACCAAATCTCCCTCTTGGAGATGTTCCCATCTTGGGCAGCAGTGCTCCAGCATGGTCCTCTAAGCCCTTGAACGACACGGGACTGGCTAATTCTGGGTTGGGCCCTTTTGTCATGAGGTGTTTGGTTTCTCCACTGCAATTCCCCAGGTTTGGGCGGGCTCCTGTCCACTCCAGGCCTCTCCACCTGCCAAGCAACGCTGTGGAGAGTGTCAGGTGTCGAGTTCTGTGTTGGGACACATCCCAGGCACTGAGCTCCAAATGCCATGTGAAGATTGGGAACATTTTTGTGGCAAGCTGCCATCTTCCCCCGGATCATTTTCCTCTTGAGTGACAAAGCTGGCTCTGAAATGCCTCTAATGCTTTGCAGTGCCGTGGCCTCTCTTGTGTGATCGTCTCTGGCGTTGTCCCTGAAGCAAAATGGGGCAATTCCTGGCATTTTCAGCGTGCTTGTGTTCGTGTCATACAGAGCCAATCCAAGCAGATGGATAATCCCAAACGCTGGTGATGTCTCAGTCTGCCTCTTTGCAGGCTGCTGCCTCCTCGGGTGAGGGTCGGGAAGGAAATTTGAAGGTGGGGCAGAGGTTTTCAACAGGTTGTTGCTCAGGTGCTCAGGTCCTTGTGGAAAAACGTTGCTCAGATTGAATTCTCTGAAGTTTAAGTGCCTGGACAAAGCCCAGCATCTTCGTTCTTTCCTCTGGGAGCTCAAACACCAGGTGCCTAAGAAGATATTTTGTATCTCAAAATACCCCCCCTCAATTTGGGGGTCTTAATTTGTCTGCTGACTTTCATCCCTAACATTAGTTTTGTTAATTTATGAAATAAAAAACACTCCAAAAATTGTCCAAAACACCAACTCACACCTCAGCTGCAATTAGTAGTGGTGGGACCACGCTCCAGGTCCTCACTAGAGCTTCTGTCCTCGTTTGCTTCTCACACAAACCCAGCCTGGCTTGTGGGCTCTGCATGGGGTGGGAAATTTCACACCAGCTCTGTGGCCTGGGGTTATTTCCATTCATCTCCCGCTCAGGATTTCAACCTCACTCCTGAAGCTGCCACCCAGCAAAGTTATTTAGACTTTAAATCAGTTGTTGATTTTTTTCCCCCTCCTTTTTTTTGCTTCCCCACCCCTTTTGGCCAATACACTTGGATGATTTTCTGGTGCAGATCTGCCAGATTAAGTCATGGATTCGATGCCTCTTGAGTGCCAAGAAAGAAATGCTCTGCATTAAAATAAATAAAAAAGGTGCCAGCAAATCCAGCCCTAAGTACTGCTCGAGGGCTTCTGAAGAAGCTTCTTTGACACTGGCAGGGCCACCCAGGCTCCTGTTCCTGTGTCCCCTGCTCCAGTCCCTTGGGAATATCCTGCCCAAGGATGAGAATGGGGTTTTACTCCCATCCATTTCAGGGCCCTGTGGGTTGTGAGGGGTCCAGTGGGTTCCTTCCAGCTTTAACTGGGAGAGAAATAATTATAATAGTAGGATTTTTCCCATTCCTCAGCAAGGTGAGCTCCAGGCCACCAAGAAAAGGACAAAGAGCAGCTCTGTGGGAGGTTCACTGGTGGATCAGCCCTTCCTAAGGTCACAGGTCCAAGTTCAACCTTCTCCTTCCCTCTGCCTTGCCCTTATCACAAAATCCTCAAGGAAGGGAGTGATTTGATGGTGCAGGTACTTAATTACTCATGAGAGCGGGTATGCACTGCTCTGGAGATGGACATTTCTCCTTTGCTTTTAATCAGAAATTTTGGCACAAAAGAATGTTTCCTGGCAAGTTTGGTGGGAGATGGGCTGTGCCTAAGAAAGTTTTATTAATTTATGAAATAAAAAACACTCCAAAAATTGTCCAAAACACTGATTCACACTCAGCTGCTCTGAACAGCTTTTTTGGTGGCCTAAATTGGGTGATAATTTTATCCTGGTAAGCCCAAGTGGAACAAACTAGCGAAATAGTACGAAAATATTGCAAAAAGCCTTTTTTCCTTCTGGATTTCTGCAAGTAAACGTTTGATTTAGCCTGTGGCAGAAATGTTTCATTTGTGACCTTTGCTGAAGACTTGAGGGGGACAATTGAGGACAAAAAGTGAAATGGGAGAGAGGATCTTCTTCCAAAGAAATTTTAAAATCCGAGAGGAGTGAAGTATCACCTGTGGAAAATTTGGTTGCCCTCTCTGAAATACGTCAAGATAAGGATGAGAAATTCAGGTTGTTCTAATCATTGCTGGTAAATTACTTGTTTTGAATTCAGTTCTGCAGTTGAAAAGGTGCAGGTTTTAGGTGCATCACCAAAGTTGAGTTTAGTGACCTCTCCCAAGGCAAGTCCAAATGAAAGCAGCCAGAGGGCCCCAAAGAGGGATAAAAAATCCATGGCTGTGCTCAAAAACACGATTTGATCAATCTGAGCCCCAGTTTCCCACTCACTAAAAATGCCAGGAGCGGTTTCAAAGCTCCTCAGCTATTCTGAGCTGCAAAATAAATACCACTGCTTTAGAGAAAACCTCAGGAGGGTTTTCTCCCTACTAATTATTTTTTGTGTTTTTTCCACTCTTTTTTTTCTTGGAGAATATGGTTTCAACATTTCCAAGCACCATGTGATTCTTGGGGTTCCTGATGTTTCTCCTTTTGCTGTTCCAACGTCTGGCCACCTGAAATTTTGGAGAAATCATGACTTTCCTCTTGAGGAACCAGCAGCTTTTAGCTCATGGATAAGCACAACAGGTCTTGGAAAAGCTACAGACTCAGAACTGACCAAAAGAAAAGGGGTTGGGTCCAAAGTCTAGAGGGCTAAAACAATTCCACGTGTTTGGAATCCTCACTGATCCCAACCTGCTCATCCCTCTTGGAGCTCCACTGCTTGACAGCTGATGGATATTTGAGTTTCCAGCCCCGTGCTGCTGAGATGGTTAAAACAACACAAGCTGGTAATTAGTAAAAAACTATCACACTGCCAGGAAGAGAAAAAAAAATTGGGAAAAAAATGGTGTGACTGAAGCTCCCAGCTCGTGCCTGGCGTGTTTTCCCTTTGGCAGCGCATCTTTGGGCTCGGGGAGAGGCCCTCAGAGAGCTGCTGAGTGCCCTTCATGGTCAGGACTCTAATTAGCCACTTGTCTCTCCCTGCAGGCATCTGGATGTGCTTCCCCAGCGTCGTGCATCCCTCGGGAGGGCACGGAGGGGAGGCTGGCAGCCTCCTGCACAATTTGCTCCGGCTTAGGAGGGAGCAGAGCTGGCCTGTCTTGTTCTCCTCCTTTCCCTCCCTCCTTTTGTTTTGCTTCGTGATGAGCTGCTGAGTGTGTGAAGTGATGTGAATTGGTTTGATTTAATTAATCCCTTGAAGAAATATAGATCTGGTGTTGGTACATTTCCCCTCCGTCTCCCTCGACAGATTGTTGGCTCCGCGCTCCAGCAGGATTGGGAGCCGGCAAGCTCCGGCTGCTGGCACGGCTGCCTCCCGTTTTCCCCCAGCCAGGAATTTATGATATAATCCGGCTTTTCCCAGTGATTGTCTTCACGGGGACAACGCTGATCTCCTGGCTTTGCACACCAGCTGTGTATCAGCATCCTGGGCGGGCTGCAGCCCCTCATCCCAGCCCGCCAGGAGAGGATGGACAAGCCAACATGGACATTCCCGTGGGAGCAGGGCTCTGTCCAACAGCCAGCGTGGGTCCCTGATCACTCATCTGAATTTTCCAGCCAGGACACAGGTCCAGCATGAGGGATCTGGGTGTTCTTACTCACAAAGCAAATTATTACCCAGGTTGAGCAACTGGCACCTGCCCAAGAGGGGAAAGAATTAGAAAACTTACTGCAGAGGTTCTGCCTGTCTAGTGCTGGGACCTTATCAGGGCTGGATGATGTTGAGGAAGGATGTTTGTCCAGTCAGACACTTGCTGTTGAAGAGACTTCTCCTCCACCAACCAGAAAAGCCCACACTCATGTGGAGAGCTTCCTCCTCGGCCGTGGCAAATGTACTTGAGGCCGTGTACCTGAGCCCAGCCCTGAAAGCAGCCACTGTGCTAAAGTGTTTGCTTGGCCTCAGAAATGTTGAAGAGAGGGAATTTCTCTTTAGGAAGCTCAAAGATGTTGGTTTTGAGTTCACTCTGTGCCTGGTCCAAAGCTTCTTGAAGTCAATGCAGAGTTATCGTGCACTTGGGCTCAGGCTCTGAGCCCACAGACTCATACCTGAGCAGGAAAATAAAATATAGGAGGTATCTCCAAATGAAAAAATATCTTGTTTCCAAAACGTCACCCTGAAATGCCAGGCATTGGAGATCCTCTCCCCACTGGGCACCAGAGAGGTCACCCTTCTGAATCTCCATCTGCTTCAATGTCCAGTTTGCTTTTGAAACCTGCTGGAATCCTGTTCCCCGTTCCCCAGGGCAACCACACGCCTCAGGCAAAGCCTGATTTTGTAAAAAACCATTCCTTTACTATCTTTTCCACAGGTACATAGGTGTTTTACCTGTTCCTGTAAGGCTTTGGAAGGTTTTATTTGAAGTAATGAATATGTCTGTCTTCTCCAGCTCTATAGGGAATGAAGCTTATGAAGTGAAGGTTGGTGTCTGGCCAGGATGGAAGAAAAATCATCTGCTGAAGGGCTTTGGAGTCCTTCTTAGGGGGGTTTTCCTCTCTTACAACGGCCCTAGACTCACAGAATAATTATTTGGGTGGGAAGAGACCTTAAAGACCATCTCGTTCCAACTCTGCCATGGGTAGGAACACCTCCCACTATCCCAGGTTGCTCCAAGCCCCATCCAGCCTGGCCTTGGACACTTCCAAGGGAAGGGAACGATGGGGGATGGGATTTCTCAGGCTCGGAATATCAGCTGCTATAGAAAACGTCCTTCAGTTGTGCCGTTTTTGGACTGAAAGTGGTTTCTTGGCTGAACAGATCCAGCTGCAACCACCAGCTTTGTGCAGGTATCCCAGGGACTTACCCCTATTCCATTCACCTATGGAAAACCATCCAGGACCACACTGCTGCTGCTTTTCCGAGCCCTCATGCTCTTTCCTTCCCTCTTGAAGGCTGGCTGGGATGTAGCAGCCATTTCCTGGGCGTGCTGCTCCAGGGGCTGCTCATCTCCTTCGAGCTTCCTCGCCCACGGTATCCACCCCCGCATTCCTGCAGGGCAGCCTGACACCTTGGGCTCTCACAGGCCAGCAGTGGAAAAGCAAATTTTCCTCCAAGGCATGTTTGAGAGAAGGCATCGATGAAGAATTTCCAGTGGAAAAATACCAAACTCTTGTACTTGACTGAGAAAGAAAATAGATTGCAACAGTGCTTTCCTCTGGGAGGAATTTTCCTACCTGGGGGCGCTGAGGGGGGCAAAAAAGGGCTTGAATGGACAAGTATGAGGCTAAAAAAATTGTCAGGTCCTTCTTTTGCACAAGCAAAAGGGGAGGTTGGTGGCAGAGCATCCCTCCTGCATCTGCTGCCCACCAGGGATCGTTGCCTTGGCCGCCTCGTGGTGTTTTCCTTGTGGCGCTGGATGGATGTGTCCCATCAGGAAAGAAAGGCCTGGAATACACTGTGCTCCACCATGGTGTGCATTATACATCCATACACACGTATATATTATATATTTATATATTTTCAGGGCCATGAAGGTGCTCCAAGGGCTGGAGCATCTCTCCTATGAGGAAAAGCTGGGAGAGTTGGGGTTGTTCTGCCTGGAGAAGAGAAGGCTCCAGGGAGAGCTCAGAGCCCCTTGCAGGGCCTAAAGGGGTTCCAAGAGAGCAGGAGAGGGACTTGGGACAAGGAATGGAAGGATAGGACACAGGGAATGGCTTCCCACTGCCAGAGGGCAGGGATGGATGGGAT
The DNA here is from genome assembly GCF_000738735.6 of Corvus cornix cornix. Classification (NCBI taxonomy): domain Eukaryota; kingdom Metazoa; phylum Chordata; class Aves; order Passeriformes; family Corvidae; genus Corvus; species Corvus cornix. The sequence goes on along the minus strand of NC_046333.1, from coordinate 2,109,941 downwards.
ATTGGGAAGGAATTCCTGGCTGTGAAGGTGGGCAGGCCCTGGCACAGGGTGCCCAGAGCAGCTGTGGCTGCCCCATCCCTGGAAGTGTCCAAGGCCAGCTTGGATGGGGCTTGGAGCAACCTGGGATAGTGGGAGGTGTCCCTGCCCATGGTGGGGGGTAGCACTGGATGGGCTCTGAGGTCCCTTCCAACCCAAACCGTTCTGGGATTCTGTGATCCTATGAATTTGCTGCGTATCATTATTTAATGTATATCTAATTTCATAGAATAATGGAAGAGTTGAGGCTGGCAGGGATCTCTGGAGATCCCTCTGCTCAAGCAGGGCAACCTAGAACAGCTTGTCCAGGACCATGTCCCATTGGATTTTGTCTGTCTCCAAGAATGGAGGCTCCACAGCTTCTCTGGGCAACCCCGTCCTCTGTCTGACCACCCTCACAAGTGAAAAAAGCTTCTTCTTACATTTAAATGGAATTTCTTAATTATCTCTCTCAATTTATGTCCTGTTAATTATTCTATTTTGAAGACTCACCGGGGTCTTTGAAATGAGCTCCCTTTCCAGTGCTCCTCCATGTTCATGAGTCTTCCAGCCTAAGGCCCAAATTCAGGTCCAAATTCGGACTCCAGCTGTCTGGGGGTGATGTGCAGGCCTGACCCTGCCCTGGGGATGGTCCCACCTGACCCACCCTGTTTGATGGGGAACAGGGAATAAGCTGGGCCACCTTTCCAACTCCTCCAACCCCACCTTCCTCTGCCTAAACATCCCACCAGCCATCGGTGTGTCCAAAGCAGGTGCTGGGATGGCCTGAAATCGCCTTCCCAGTGCTAAGAAGGGGACAGGGGCTCATCTGGTGACTTCCTAAGGTCCCCTGAGCAGCAGGATCTGGCCCTGGGGCTGACAATGGGCTGCTTGTTGGGCTGAGGCACTCAGCAGGACCCCGAGGTAAAGGGGAGACTCCCTTTTACTGCTTCTTGCTTAATAACAGGCTTGAGGATATTAATTACCTTAATTAGGGCTGGCCAAACCTGTTTGGCTTGGAGCTGGGAGTCGGTGGGACCAGCTCTCTCAGCTTTTTCCTGCTCTCAGGTCTCGTGATGTTCCCCAAAGAGCGAGACCTGTCCTATTTCAAAGGTAATTAAAAGGCTTTTGAGAGGCTCTGAAGATCCTGAAGATTTCCAAGCCTGGAGCCCTCCTTCCATATGGGGCTGTGCTGCATAAACAGCCAGAAAGGTGGCTTTTCCTCCCCAAAACAGAACGAGATGTTTTTAGTAATTCAGGGAAGCACTGGGCACCTTCCCAGCCATGGGCACAAGACACCACCAAAGCAAAAAAGAAAAATCATTCTTAGGCTCATAAATCCTCTCTGGAAATGTGGAGGGCGGGTTTGCAGGTGAAGAACCCCATCCACTGGTGAGGCTGGAGGCAGCTCAGTGCCCCCTGCTCGGCTGGCAGTGCAGGCAAAGCCTCCTGCCTCAGTTTCCCAGATGGAAAATGTGCCATGTGCCACCCTGTTACCACCTTTCCTGTCACATGGGTAATATTTATCTGGGGTCTGGGGCACCACAGGTAAAGTCTGGTGACTCCTCTGCTCTGATTTCACCCAGAGAAGTGACCTTGTGGTGAGTGCCACATCAGTGACCTTGGGTTCCCAGAGCTTCTCCTGGGTTTCCCTGCTTGTTGTCCCTCCCCAGAGCGGGTGGTGGTTGCTGGTGACCTCTTGTCGCAGTTCAACCTTCTTTTCCCCTTTGGTTGCAGCTCACCTCGGGCTGACCTCCAAACACTGATTTATGCATTTGTGGGTCACACTCTGCCCGTGGCTGAGGGAGGACCCTGCTGTGGTCAGTCTAAAATGCACCTTGCAGGAAAGCAGGGCTGTCTGGGAGCACAATCCAGGCAGTGTTTGCAGCCTCTGGTGGCAAGCCACAACAGGGTTGCTGGCCACTGACACCCTCGATAGCCCCAAAAGATGATAGAGCCCACACCAGACACCTCCAGAGCTCGTTCTGTTTGAGTAACAACCTTGGCTCTCTTTCTCTTCATCCTGTGCTGTCCCATCTGTGCTCACCAGCACCAAATCTTCCATTTCCTGCCGAAAAAATGACAGCATGTCATGGGCCAACCCCCTAAAGGTGCCACAGAGCACACCCTGGCCAGATGAAGGCATCTCAGCAAAGTGATGGAACTCCCACCTCATCTGCCTCTGTGTTCAGGGAAGAACTTCCTCCAGAAGGACAATTGGCACTCCTAAGATGGAGTTTTGCCCTGACTCAGCTCCCAGAGGCACCTGATCCTTTTTCAATTCTTCTGAAGGCTCTTAAAGATATTTCTTCTCTGGTTATAGCAGCTGGGATCCTTCGTGCCTCACTGGGCATGTGACCAACACAAAGTGAGACTTGAGCTAAAGAAACCTGTACCACTTCCCTCCAGTGACCTTTTTCTTTCTTTTTCTTTTTCTTTTTCTTTTTCTTTTTCTTTTTCTTTTTCTTTTTCTTTTTCTTTTTCTTTTTCTTTTTCTTTTTCTTTTTCTTTTTCTTTTTCTTCTTCTTTTTTTCTTTTTCTTTTTTTCTTCTTTTTCTTCTTCCTTTTTCTTCTTCTTTTTTTTCTTCTTCTTTTTCTTCTTCTTCTTCTTTTTCTTTTTCTTTTTCTTTTTCTTTTTCTTTTTCTTTTTCTTTTTCTTTTTCTTTTTCTTTTTTCTTTTTCTTTTTCTTTTTCTTTTTCTTTTTCTTCTTCTTTTTCTTTTTCTTTTTCTTTTTCTTTTTCTTTTTCTTTTTCTTTTTCTTTTCCTTTTCCTTTTCCTTTCCCTTTTCTCTTTTTCTTTTTCTTTTTCTTTTTCTTTTTCTTTTTCCTTTTTTTCTTTTTCTTTTTCTTTTTCTTCTTCTTTTTTTTCTTTCTTTTTTTTCTTCTTCTTTTTCTTCTTCCTTTTTATTCTTCTTTTTTCTTCTTCTTCTTTTTCTTTTTCTTTTTCTTCTTCTTTTTTTCTTTCTTTTTTTTCTTCTTCTTTTTCTTCTTCCTTTTTATTCTTCTTTTTTCTTCTTTTTCTTTTTCTTTTTCTTTTTCTTTTTCTTTTTCTTTTTCTTTTTCTTTTTCTTTTTCTTTTCCTTTTCCTTTTTCTTTTCCTTTTCCTTTTCCTTTTCCTTTCCCTTTTCCTTTTCTCTTTTTCTTTTTTCTTTTTCTTTTTCTTTTTTCTTTTTCTTTTTCTTTTTCTTTTTCTTTTTCTTTTTCTTTTTCTTTTTCTTTTTCTTTTTCTTTTTCTTTTTCTTTTTCTTTTTCTTTTTCTTTTTCTTTTTCTTTTTCTTTTTCTTTTTCTTTTTCTCTTTTTCTTTCCCTTTTTATCTTTTTCCTTTTTCTTCTTTTTTCTTTTTTCCTTTTTTCTTTTACTCTCTCTCTTCTCTCTTCTCTCTTCTCTCTCCTTTCTTCTTTCTTCTTTCTTCTTTCTTCTTTCTTCTTTCTTCTTTCTCTTTTTCTTCTTTCTTCTTTCTTTTAGTTTTTAAATTTTATCCTCATTTTTCTTCCTTCTTCTTTTTCTTCACCAGGGCTACTCTTCTTCCTGCTTTTGAAACCCCTGCAGGTTGATTTCTTGTCCATCTGTGTGCGAGGGGCTGAAAATCTGTCTACAGTGGTGCAAAGATAAAACAGCCCACCGGGGTTATGAACCATAAAGAGTCATTTTCACATGAAATGCTGTGGGCTCAAGTATTGAGGGCCTGATTCTGTTGACACCTTGCAGGATCTCCAAAGATCATCCCAGCTGGAGATGCTCAGACACATCAGTTTTGTCTCCTCCATGAATGAACCTGGTCCCCTGCCCAGCTGCTCCCTCCCTCCGGGCCATCTGTCCCTCGCTTTTCTCTTTGGCCTCTCTTAGATCCCAGCTCCAGACACGGTCCCAGCCTGTCCAGCCTTGCCAAGGGCAGAGCCTGCAGTGGGGTTTGGGGGATCTCTCTCCTGCTGGACCTCATCCAGGCTGGCCCCAGCTCCTCTGTCACGTTTTGTCCTTAACATTGAATTGAAGACTCTTCTACACACACTTGATTGTAGATTTTTCTCAACCCACCTCTTAATCTCCAACCAACTTCCTGAGCCTCTGAGTTGGGGAGAGGCTTCCCAGATCTCCAAAAACCCAGTTCAGCTTCTTCCCCCTGTCCTGGTGCTTTAGCAGGAACTCCAGCCTCTTCCAGGAAATGTGTCCTGTGTTTCGCCTTACCTTAGGAGCAAAAAATTGTTGCTTAAGCAGGTTTCAGGCATCCCAGCCTGTGACCTTTCTGTAACTGTTTGAATGAATGTATTGACTTGTTCTGTGAATTATAAACTCATTTAACTCTTTAGTGACTCCCCAGTGCTTGGCGAGAAGGGCTCAGATCCAGGGAATATCTAATGTCCCAAAGTCCCTTTGAGCTTATGGGAATGAGGAGCTTAATCCTTGTTTCAGATCTAGTTCAAAATGCCCTTTCCAGGGGCAAGCCCTACCCTCTCTTTTATAAAATGCTTTCCTGACTCTCAGTCTATGAGGAATAAATGTGCTGTGCCTTTAATCTTAACCCTACTAAGATTTTCTTCTTTAAAAAAACACACACAACCCCAGCCGACTGCACTCCAGCAAACACCTGTATTGCCACTGAAAGGCCTTTTGCTAATATATTTTTCCCCCCTGTTCTTCTTGATCACACCTGTCTAGCTTTGGGCAAAATAAAATATTCACATAGCTGCCAGAAGTAAAGTTCTTTCCTGGCTTGAGCTACTGTGTGTAAAGATCTCCAAAGAAATGTCAGATCACTTTATTGAATCCTACTGAAAACTTGTTTGACAGTAACATGCAGAAAGGATCAGGACCTCTCCGTAATTGCCAGTGGGTTGAAAAGAGCGTTTGTTTTGAAGGCTTAAAAAATGTGGGGCTTTTTTCTTTCTCTTTTCTTTCTTTCTTTTTCTTTCTTTTTCTTCTTTTTTTTTTTTTTTTTTTTTTTGTTGTTGTTGTTGTTGTTGTTGTTGTTTGTTTTGTTTTTAAATTCTATTTGGGATGAAATTTGAATGCATTAAAAACACACTGCTGGGGTATTTGCATAGATGCATGAACACACGCTGCCTGCACACGAACACGCGGGGAGGGCTGGATCTGCAGCTGGATTGCAGCCACTTCCATTGCTGCCAGAGCCCAGCCAGCAGCAGCCACAGGCTCAGCAGATTAAAATATGCAATTTTTCAGGTGCTCTGAGCTTCACACGGAGGTAAAAAGCATTTTTTTCCTTTATGCAAAGGACTTTTGCCCTTGCGAAGCCCTGAGTGTGAGCAGGTCAGAGCTGCTTCAGAGAGGTGAATTCCACCCTCTGCACACTCTGTCTCACAGCCCTGTCCTCCCCTGAGTGGGAACAAACAGCTATTGTAGTGGGGGAAATAATTAGGAGCAGGTGAAAGCCTATTTTTAATGATCCTCTGACCAAACTGATATTTAATTTACAATGGGAGCCGTTGCCTCTCCAGGTCCTCACCAGTTGCTCCCAGATGTTAATTATGGTTTGTCATTCCCGTGTCTGCTGTGTGAAATTTGTGTTCCTCTGAGCGAGACCCAGTGCTGAGCCTTGGCTTTCTTCTTTAATTATTCTTTAATTTTGAAGGGAATCACGTGGGATTGCTAATACGATTAAGTTCTGGAACCCCCAGTTCTATCTGAGCTTCCCATATAGCTCTAGTCTGAGCTAGCCTGTGTCTATAGACTACCAGACCTCAAACTCTGGTTTCTGGGAACGCTCAAACCCCAGCTCTGGGTTTCTTTTCCCCAAAGGCTGTTGCTCCGGTTAGGCCCAGATGAAGCTGCATCCTCAGAGATGGACTCTTGCTTTGAGGTCTGAGCTTTCTGTTCCTTTTGCTTCCCCAAGTCCTCAGGTGATGCCACATCTGGGGTTTTTCAGATTCAAACCCTGGCCCCCGACCTTTTGCTGTCCCAACGCTTCTGTGGTCATTTCCCTGCTAAATGGGACCCTGGATCTCACGGGGTTTTGGGACACATCTCAGCCCCCTTGGCTTGCACTGAAGTGCAGCAGGTTCAGAAGGATGGTGTTCACCTCACCTGCCTTTAGATGGCCACAGGGCTGGGTTGGCAATCGGGGGTGGCCACCTGCCCTTCGTTGCCCATAAAAGCAAACAGGAAGACTTTGAGGAAAGGTTCAGCCTGAAGAGACGTCGGAGAAGCTGCCACCTTCTCTGGATGTTCAAAGTTAAGAGGGTTGGACCATTCCCAAGATCTTTATCTCCAAGTGGACTTGGTTTTGACAGTGAACACAGCAGCTGGGCTGCATTTGTGTTCTTAGAATCGTGGAATATCCTGAGCTGGAAGGGACCACAAGTGTGATCAAGTCCAACTCTTGGTGGAGCCAAAGGGACTGAGTGGCTGAATGTGGTGTGCACTGTACACAGGGACATTTATCAGAGCACATTTGACATGGTCAGCTGGACCTTTGGGGCCCAAGTAAACCTCCTCCAGAAGGAGCCAGACCCATGACAGGACAGAATTGAAGGAGGAGAGCTGGTGAGGTCAATATTTCCAGCCTGGAGACCTTGGCAGCACAATGTGTGGTTGCTGGTGGGGGTGATATTTATTGTCCAGCTCCTCTAGACATCACATTTTCCAGCTGGGGGAATGACCTTGGCTTCCTTGGCTCACCAACAGGAGCCCTACAATTAGCCAATATCCTAAGCAAAGTCCTCTCATAAAACCAGCAGGGCATCACCCAGGGATTGACCCTAGGAGAGGCTCCACACAGTGCTGGTGATTTTGAACATGTCCTGTGCTCAAAAACCTCATGGAGTCACCATCCTGCTGCAGGGATTGATTGGGAAGGCCAATGTGCCCCTCACCTCCCACCCTGTGCTCGTGGCAAAAGGCTGGTTTGGCCTTGCCATCCCTCATCTATTTAATTTTCATTTTTCACAGCTGCAGCTAAGGAAGGGGAGGTGAAGGACGGCTCAGCAAGCTTCTCCTGGTGGTGAAGAGCCTGGAGTTTGCAATGTCCCATAGCAAGAGAGGTCTTTTCCTGTGGATTTGGGAGCTCTGGATGAGAGGAAGCTGCATGAATTAGAAGCAGGTCCTCCAGCGTGGCTGACCTGAGTGACAAGAAGAATTCCACACCAGGTCTGCCCACATAAAGCTCACCTAAAACTACCCAGTTTAACAGTCTTGGCAGGGCTCTAAAACCTTTTCAGTGCCGGTCTTGCAAGAGGGGCTTAAAAAGCTTTTATTCAAGGACATCCAGAGTCATTGAAGGAGCTGGGCGTACCTGATACCACCCAAAATTTGCTCTTTTGGGGGGTACCTCCCTTGTTCAGCAGGTAGAGCTTTCTGCAGAGCCCTCCTCCTGCAAGATGCTGGTGTCTGCTGGATTTCATCCACAGAGACACCTGCATGAACACAGAGTTCTGCCCGTGCTTCCCGGGAGTGCAGCCCCGGGGCCATGCTGGAGCAGGCAGGATCCCACGCCCTGGTGCGCTCCTGCCAGGGGGGTGTTCTCCTGCACGGAGCTCTGCCACCACCTCCCTGCTCCAGACAAATCCTGCAGAGCCTCTGCTGTTGAGCCAGACTGTTGGAAACCCTCTCTGGGGCTCGTTTGCCCCTCACAGCTGTCTGTCCGTGCATGAATATCCCTGCCCACGAATGCACGTGGATACATGGACTCTGCATCCCGTGTTGGGAGACTCACAGCCCACCACACCTGCAGGTCCAGGTTCAGCAAGGAGCAGTGAGGAAGCTGAGTTGTGTTTATTTTTGTGCCACACTAGGGCAAAACTCATGCCCTGATGTCTCCCACCTTCCCGAAACCTGGAATCACCATCCCCTTGGAAAGGGACAGACATCTCCAAGGCAAGTCTGACCTGGGGTGGCCCAAATTGCCAACTGGGACAAGATTTGCTCAGAAACTTCATCCTTCAGATGAATCCTGGCGTAAAATCAGTCTGATCATGTGTATCCTCTTCTTTAGAGGAACAAACACAGGGAATATCCAAGCTGGATCTACAGGTAGCTCTGTAAAATAGGGAAAAAATCAAGCAGGATTTAAAATCTCCAGTCTGCTCTGACACTGGGGATCCAACACACATGGAATTTCAAACCAGCACCTCCAGCAGGTCCCTGAACAGGGGTGTGACCTTCACCAGGTGCTTTTGTCTCCCAAACACTTCCCTTGCAGCCCTTCATCTCTGCCTGTGTTAGGTCCCCACGGATAAATCATCCCTGTCCCACTCTTGGGATTGAAAACTGTTTGGTGACGGAGTGAGGGCCTATTCTGCACAGCATCAGCTCCCAGTGCCACGGGGGCTTCATCCCATGACAGCAAACTCCGAGGCTTTGCAGCTTCAGCACTCACTAATCACTGCTAAATAAGCAAAGGGGCAGGAAGGCCACTGAACTCATAACAGGCATGCTTAAATCAAGGAGAGAAAAATCAGAGGCCAAAAATTAAGGCGCTTTGATCCTTGATTTTATGTCAACAGAGACGAAAGAAGAACACTAAGTCTTTTTACTTTTTACCAGCTGCTGCTTGAAACAAAATAATTGGATAATTAAAAGGCCTTGCCTTATGTCAATTTTATTTAGGTACCTTGATCCACTGATGGAATGTGTCATTGATAGAAGGTTTAAGGGCTCATCAGAAAAATCCCTGAGATAAACCCAGGGCTCAGCCCCTTCAAAGGGCTGTCAGCTGCGAGGGGAGCAGGGATGCTGGCCTGGAGTGTCCCAGTGGATCGGTGCCACGAGGGAGAAGCTGTGCTGGGCAACAGCTGGAGGAAAACAGGTTCTGCCTTGAGCACAGCCAGGCTGCAGGTGCTGAGGAACACCCCGAGCCCTTCGGGTCTGAAGGGACACATTTGATTCCTGTGATGGTGTGGCATTTCTCCTTGGCAAGGTGGTGAAGACTTGGGTGTGGTGAGACCGTGAAGGTCCATCCCAATTCAATGATGTTTTGCAATCCCTTGCCAAGCGTGGTGTTTCCCTGAGGAAAGGCACCTTCCCACCCTGCTGCTCACCAGCCATCACCTGCCTTGTCTGGCACGGAGCTCTTGGGATGAAGACCTTGCCCTTGGCTCACCAAGTCCCAAAATTTTATTGCAAGACTCAGTTGTCAGCTATAAAAACCTCAGCCCCCTGCTGTCTCTTTTGAAAACACCCCCAAGTTTAATATACACATTTAATGTCTTGTGGGGGGCTTGACCTCTCGTATAAAAACTCTTCCTTGTGTGAATGCATCCCTTTAGACCCAAGGCTGAGGATAATTTACAGTTCCTGCCTGGGAAAATGATTAAAACCTTTGGGACAAAGAACAATTTATTCTGAAGTATTTCTTCCCACTATGGATTTTGGGGGAACATTTCCAAAGGCTCCTGAGCAGGAACAGATGGTCCATGAGAGGCACATCCCTGACTCTGTGACATGTCTGAGCCTTTAGAAATAGACTTCCAGGTGCTGATGGGTGGATGCTTTTGAGAAATGAACCTTTATCTTAAATACCTGCATCAATTTGTCGACGTTGGTTTCAGGATTATAAATCCTGGGTGATTCCATTGCCCTGTTTATCCTTTTAAGTGACCACAGCAAACTGCAGTTCACAGCCAGACAGGAATGAGGTGGCATTACCTGTATTTTCTGTGCTGGGTAAGACTGATCTCATGGCTGTCAAAAGGGAAACAGGTGTAGGGGAGCCACAGGGGGTGCACACACAACATCAGAATTATATATATATGTGGTATATGTGTGTCTGAGGTCTGTGTATATAGATGTCTTTAAATAGAAAGAAGAAATATATAAAAATATTTCTGTGTCAAAAAAAAAATATTTCTACATCTAAAAAAAAGAAATATATAAAAATAAAATGTGCATCTATAAATATATGTATTATTAAATATATTTATAAAGAAATACATATGTAAAATATGTATATATCAGGGACAAATTCAGTCTGTATGCAAAGGGTTTACACCACTTCTAAACCCAATTAAATGACGTGGAGTCAGCACGGAGGGAAGCACAGGGAAAAATTCTCCAGTGCCTCTGATTCCTGACTCCAGAGGGGCAGTGGCAGCTGCCTGCATCCCTAAAAGTCTGAGACTAACGAGTGGAATCCCTTCCCTGGCAGGGCTGGTGGAGGGAGCAGGACTCTGGCGCTGCGTGAATCCGAGCGGGCTGTGATCCTCACAGCAGTGGATGGCACAAACCACAGGGTGCCAGCGCTGCTTGTGGCTTTATTTGATTTGGGACTGATTTCCAGGCATTTTGGGATGTAATTGGCTCTGCTGAGCCCTCCATGGCTTCATGCTGCCGTGGCCGAGAGCTGGGCTGGGCCCTAATCTCTCCAGCCTCTCCCTGGAACAATCCGTGCGCTGCTCTGACATGTGGAGGGATTGTGGTGTTGGCTTAGGATCTAATTAGCTTGAGTGACACCTGCATGATAAATATCTTTATAAAAAGCTTTTCTGGGCAGATTTCATTAGACATCCCTCAAAGAGCACCAGGGCCTGCGGAAGGAGCAGCCTCTTGTCCCGGGACTGCTGCCTTGGGGGCTCCACATCAGCCCCTGGACCGGTTGTACCTGGCGTGTGGGGTCATGGGGTGAGGGATGGCCGTGGGGTGATGCTGCTCCCTGTGCCATCCCGTGCTCTGGTTGCAGGATGTGATCCCACTGCTGTTCCCAGCGTCCAGCATGAAGCATCCCGGGCTCATCACAGCCAGCTCCCCTCCCCTCTGCGCTCCCTGCGAGGGGATGGCTTGTGGGAATGACATCCTCCCACGCTGCTGATGCCGTGAAAGAGTCCAGGTCCTGAGCAGGAAAAGGGCCTGTCTGTGGTAGGCCCTCTACAAGCAAACCCTGGAGAAGACAAGCTCTGTGGTCTAGAGATGGGAAGAGGGCAAGGTGGTGCATGGCAGTGTGGGGAACATTCCCTGCTCCAGAGGGCTCCCCTCTTGTAGGCTTATCTGATTTTGGTGGGTTTATCCCTCTGGTAGATTTGGTCCCAGAGCTGAAATCCTGTGGAGCTTCTGGATATTTATGTGTTAAGTGTAAATATAAGAAGGCTCCTAAATGAGACAGTGATAAAATGAAATATTCCTTTATCAAGTTACCATTGAGGGGTTGGGACAGGGGCTGCTTTAACCAATATAAGAGTCCAAAAACTAGGCTGAGCGATGGCAGGAGATGGAATGGGAAGGCAGATGGGTGGGGGCCTCATTCTCAACAGAGGCACCAAAGCTGCCATTGGCAGTGCTGCTCTAAGAAAATCCTGCAGTTTCATAGTCACAGAATCCCAGAATCCCACCCAGAATGAGCTGGAAGGGGCCTTAAAGTCCATCCAGTGCCACCCCTGCTATGGGCAGGGACACCTCCCACTATCCCAGGTGGCTCCAAGCCCCAGTGTCCAGCCTGGCCTTGGACACTTCCAGGGATCCAGGGGCAGCCACAGCTGCTCTGGGCACCCTGTGCCAGGGCCTCGCCACCCTCACAGGGAAGGATTTCTTCCCAATATCCCATCTAACTCTGCCCTCTTTCCATTTAAAACCATTTTCTCAGCAGTCCCAACACTCTCAGCCTTTCCTCACAGCAGAGGTTCAGTGGAACGAGTTTATGTGAACACACAAATGGAAAGGAGGAGTCCAAAGAAATGGGAGGAATGCAAAGAAAGCCTTCCCTTGACAGAAAGCATGAGAGGATTTCTGAGAATCGTGGTCCTCACCAGTGTAATTCTTTCTCCAAGCAACTCATGACGAATTCCCATCTGATGGTGTCTGTGTGGAAGCCTGATTGGCCTGGGAGTGACTCATGCTCTTTATTAATGGACTGACTACTCATAACTCACAAACTGCCATCCTTCTGTCCACGGAGTTGGTGGACTGAACTCCTCTAACTGTTTCCAACCTTGCCTCCATTCCCAGGACTCTCCTCCAACTCCTCTTTGATTTAACAGCACCTTTCCATGACTCTGCCTCCTGGTATTTCAGTTTGCAGCCTGGGACCACTGGCTTGGGCAGTGGGAGAACTTAGCAGGACCACTCAGCACCTGCTTCAGCATCCCTGATAACCTGCTTTGGATCCTGCCCAGCAAGAACATCTCCCTCCATTGCCTGCTGGAGCAACCCAGGGGAATCCAGGGGCTCACACAGGAGTGTGGGGTCATCAGCAGATCCCAAAAATTCAACATTTCCTCCTTCCCGGCATCCAAGAGCACTGGAGATTTCAGCAATAAGCCCCAGTTGCAGGCAGACTGGGCTGAATCATGGAATCATGGAATATTCTGAGTTGGAAGGGGCCCACAAGGACCATAGGTCCAACTCCAGGCACCCCAGCAGTTCCACCCTGTTCTGAGAGAGGTATCCAAATGCTCCTGGAGCTCTGGCAGCCTTGGGGCCTTGACCATTCCCTGGGGAGACTGTTCAGTGCCCCAGCACCCTCTGGGGGAAGAACCCTTCCCAAAAATGCAACCTAAACCTTCCCTGGCACAGCTCCAGCCGTACCCTCAGGTCCTGTCCCCGGCCGCAGGGAGCAGAGGTCGGAGCTGCCCCTCCATTGCCCCTCTGGAGGAGCTGCAGCTCCAGCGAGGTCTGACCTCAGTCTCCTCTGCTCCAGCTGAACAAACCAAGTGCCCTCAGCCTCTCCTCCTACAGCTGCCTGCTGTGATGCCCAAATCTCTTCCTGCATTGCTCCTTCCCAGGAGGGGGAACACAGCCACGTTCTTCTCTTCAGCACATCTGCCTTTAGATTTGGCTGTCACCTGCCTTCACCCACCTGAACAAGGGAGTCCTTTTCTTCCACCCCATTGACCTCAGCCTCTTCTTTACCTGCTGATCCAGTAGACCTTGTGTTGTCATCAGCAATTTTTAATTTTTTTTTTCCCCAGGACGTGGAGAAAATGTTAAAATGCGCGTTGAGGAACGGTTCCCTGTGGGACCTGACTCGGAACACACCCATCTGGCAGGGATCCCTTGTTTAGAGGAACGCTCCGAGACCTACGTTAGCTGGTTTTTAATCCCTTTAATGTGTGCCATGTTTGGGACTCCAGTTTCTTAATCAAAATATCATGCAGTACCCAGGCAGTTGCCTTGAGGAAAATCCAAGTAAAATTACATCAGCACTCTTCCCCTTATTAACCACGCTTGTGCTGTTATCACAAAATACATCAAATTAATTTGACAAGATCTATTTTTCATAAACCCAAGTTGATTGGCAGCAATTATATTACCTTCCTTTGATTCCATAATAAACAAATCTCATAGGAGCTATTCCATTATTGGTTTTTTGCTGGGATTAATGGCAGGCTGGCACTCTAGAACTCGTGTTGTCCTACTTTAAAACATCGGCAGAACACTCATTTTCTCCTGGTCCTCTAGAACTTCCCTGGGGTTCGAAGACTTTTGAACAGGCTCCAGTGCCTTCTTGGCCAGCTCTTTAAAACCTCCTGGATGTAAATGATCTGAATCTGCAGATTTATTAATGGCTAGCTGTGGGAGATGCTGATTACCATCTCCTTGCTTATGGTTAGAGCCCTAAGTGTGATCATCAGCAGTGTGTGGTAGAAGCAGCTTGTGCAGCTTTTGCTCAAAATGCAGAACTGAGGTCTTTATTGAACACCCAGGGCTTTTCTTGGTTATTATCCATGGTTCCACCATTCCCCGGAGTAACAAATTAATGCTCTCGTCAGGGTTTCTTTGTTGCTTGCACAAGAAAAGTGCCTTCTCTTCAACCTTGACTCTGCTGACTATAAATATTTCTTCAACTCCTTTATTTCCCTTATTGATTTTCCCCACTCCTGAGCTCTAGCTAGGACAAAAATATCTTTTTTTACTCCATACATTACGCTGGTTTTATTTTAATACAACAACTCTCTTGTTTTATTCCTTATCTTAAATACCTACTTTTACTTTCCTTCTTGATCTGCCTTAAAGGAAAGCCACTATGGTCCCTCTCCTTGTTGATAAGGGCTGTAGATTTTAAATCAGCAAGCAGAAACACTCTTGAATAGTTCACATATTGACTCATGTAAAATCTCTCCTGTTGAAGCTGCTGCTATTTGACCACTTGGATCTGTTCCTCCTTTGTTGTAGGACGGGGACTGTAGGGAATTCCTCTCCCTGGGACACAACACGTGATGGATGAATGCTTACCATCCTTAACTGTCCAAAATGTTAAAGGTCTTTCTCCACTGTGGGGCCCAATTTACACCACTCAGCTTCCACCTGTGTGCTTCCAGTGTCCCTTATGGAGGACAAAGGGGCTGGAGGACATGGTTGTCTTGCTCTTCACTGAAACCTGGTTGTCATTAATCCACATTAACCCCTGACCTGCTCTTCCTTCTTGTGTGGTTATGGAGATTTGTGATCCTTTCCACGCCTCACCTCTGGACCACTGCCATTGTGGTTGTGGATGGTTTAACTGGTGTTGCTGTTGCATGTCCATCCAGAGCTTTCCCTCACATCTGGATTAAATTCTTGCCAGGGACCTTGGCAATCAAACCGTGCTTCAAACCCACGTTGCCCCTTAGCTCTGGACCTTGTTTTGGAATTTTCTAGTTCCAGATTTTGTGATTTGTTCTTTAGAGCAGCCTGGTCTGACCTCACAGCTGGCCTTGCTTGGAGCAGGTGGTTGGAAGAGAGATGGAGTCCCTTACAAGCTGAATTGTGCTCTGTGCCTATTCTTTGGTTAATCTCCTCACTTGCAGAAAACAGTGTCTGAAAACCCAGATTTTCAATTTTGGCTTTACTTGAAATTCTCTCTTCTAACCAAAATATGCTTCTGGGTAGGTCTGAGCACCAGACTTGGGTACCTACATTCAGATGTCCCCTGTTTCCAAGCTTGTGCCTGAGAATTCCTACTGGTGACAGAGATAAAAAGAGATGTGTGAACACTGGGATCTCTAGGATCTGTTCCTGAGAGGCTCAGCTGAGTTGTTCACAGGGCTTGGGGAAGTCCTGTTCCCTTTGCACCATAGTTAGGAGAAGGTTCTTCCCCCAGAGGAAGCCTGAACAGGCTCCCCAGGGAATGGTCATGGTCCCAAGGCTGCCAGAGCTCCAGCAGCATTTGGACAACGCTCTCAAGGATGCAAAGGGTGGCATTGTTGGGATGTCCTGTGTGGGGCCAGGAGCTGGACTGGATGATCTTTGTGGGTCATCAGGATATTCCATGATTCTGTGACAGTCTGAGGCACCAGGGACTGCAGTGAGAGCCCTGACACCCAAGACCCCTGGAAACACCCAGCATGGGGGGGTCTGAGTCTGGGAATGACGCTCCTGGTTTACAGGACATGGAGGTGTTTGGTCATTTGGACTCTATGACCTCAGAAGTCTTTTCCACCTTTAATGATTCTGTGAATTTTAATTCACAAACAAAAATAAACAACATTGGTGAACTCCTGGAATCTGTTGCTACAGAAGGTTGTTGAGGCACATAATATCATCAGGTTCAAAAATTCGTGGATGGCAGGGCCAGCTGTGCATGGAGAAGCAGCAGAGGGGCACTCTCCAGCATCCCTGTGTGATGGAGGTGGCTGCTGGGACAGCATGAGGGCAATGACTGCACAAAGTGGCCTCTCTGCAGAGCATCTCTGGTTTCTGTGGTCCCAGACAGGTTCCTGAGCTACCCTTACTGCTGGTCTGACACACTGAAGTCTTTCTTGCACTCTCATTGTCTTACGACATTTCTTGGTGTGAAAATGCATTTTTTCATTTGAGATCACTTTGAAATTTGCCTTTCTCTCCTCTAACTGTTGAATTCCTCACAAGGTTGTCAAGAATTGCTTTCTGCATGTCTCTGCAGGTGTCTGCAGGACCCCAAGCCCACTATGGACATGTCCCAATCTCCGCCTTGGAGCCTTGCTGAGTTACAGCGCCCTGCCCAGGCACCCCATTAATTTGGGGGTCCAAAGCTGTGAGTGGCTTGGACGGTCCCTTCCTCTCCGTGGGAGGTTCTGGGCTCTGCAGAGGGGATGCCTTACCAGGACTCAGATCTTGCTCCTGAGCCAACACATTTTATAACCTGTTTCACTTAGTGTAAACTGACATTGGCAGGAGTTTATGTCAATATGTTGGGCCAATCCCCCAAGACTCCAGATAAGAGGCAAACACTCCACTCTTCTGCTGCCTACAGCGTTGAGAGAGAGGCCAGACTTGATCTAATCTCTCTGTTTGCATTATAAGCATGCCTAGAGGCCTTGCTGTGCTGGGTCCTACACGTCGACCTAAGGAGAGACCGTTCCTGCCTTGAGTACCTGGCAGCCAAACCCGGCGATGGGGATGGAAGATGTGAGTGCAGCAAAAAGCACGGGCTCACTTGGCAGTGGCCAGTGGAATACAGGACTCCTGGAGACCAGTTAGAGGTCTAGGACTGTTATGTGTCCCAGTTAGGGAAGCCTAATACTCTTTAATCAAGCTCTTGTGGCTTGGCATTGTGAATTATGAATGGTCAGCACGGACCATTGTGAATGGTCAGCAGCAAATCTGACCTTGGCAGTGCTTTAGAGGGTGCTGGAAACACCTCAGGGGAATGAATGCACGGCTTTCTTAATTAGCTAAATAAGGCCCTGGGAGCTGGGTGTTGAAAGCTCTGCTGTTTAATTGCACTCTCACATCATATCTGCTCAGCGAGGGAGCCCCACCTGCTTTAGTCATCGAGAACAAGCCGGTGAAGATGGACATTTCCCAGTCACTGGTGGGAATGGGGTAGGAAAGGGCAATGAACTCCCTTCATGAGGGAGCTGTGCCCACATTTCAAGCCCAGCCAAGCTGCGGTGACACGGGGTGTAACTTCATATTGTTGGTGTGGCTTTTTTTCCCGAATAATTGCTCCTGCTGAGAAACCTAATGGGACGTGACTTCTGGAAAGGGCAGTGGGCTGGAAGTCACGCTGGGAGGATGCCGTGATGCGCCAAGCCTTGCAGGGGAGAAGGGTGAGGGATGGATGTGGAAGATTCCGGCTGGGATGGGAGTCCAGCAGAGGGCACTTGCTGAATGCATCAGCACCCGGCCCTGGGCCGCAGCTCAATTACAAACCTTGGCATTACAACCATCTCATCCTCCAGAGTCCATGGTTATGCAGTGGATCGGTTTCATAAACTTGCCTGCCTGCCCTTCGTGACTCAGTTAATAATAATTAAATGACTCTTTAACAAGGCTGGGGAGATTTCCAGCTATTTTTCAATATGCATTAATAATGCTTAATGCTGGTGCACTTCCAAAATTCCTGGGGTCTGGGTTGCTGAAATATACCCACATTGATGGGTCTGATTCTCTGTTCCCTTGGGCAGTCATTTACTGGCATTTAAAATGCAAAGTAGGTGTAAGTGAGCGGAGAGTGCTGATATTGGTAGGATTTTCTCTTAATGGTGCTCAGGTTTGTGAACCCGGTCCAACAGCCCTTGGTGCTGCAGAAGGCTTCAGTAGGCTTTGGAGGGCACTGGGCATGGCTGTGCAAGGTGAGAAGCATGGGTTGTTATCCAAAACTCCTCCAAAGGCCTCAACTTGCTGACTCTGTGCAATTAGGCAAGTGTCTCCAGGGAGCAAACAAGCTTCTCTCGTGCTGTGTCCTGCCACGAGGGAAAATGTTCAGATGCAAAATTTCCTACAGCAACTGGACCCATTTGTTTCCTCCTCTCCTCTCCTCTCCTCTCCCTCCTCTCCTCTCCTCTCCTCTCCTCTCCTCTCCTCTCCTCTCCTCTCCTCTCCTCTCCTCTCCTCTCCTCTCCTCTCCTCTCCTCTCCTCTCCTCTCCTCTCCTCTCCTCTCCTCTCCTCTCCTCTCCTCTCCTCTCCTCTCCTCTCCTCTCCTCTCCTCTCCTCTCCTCTCCTCTCCTCTCCTCTCCTCTCCTCTCCTCTCCTCTCCTCTCCTCTCCTCTCCTCTCCTCTCCTCTTCTCTCCCTTACCTAAGAACATAAATTTGGGGAACAAACCTCATAGGGGATTTGTCTTCAGCCAATCTTTGCAAATCCAACCCAACATGATTGCATTTTTGGGGCAATTACAGACTCCGAGCTGTTAAGATTCAAGAATAAAAAATTAAATTCTTAGGCTCCTAAAACTGGTGGGTAACAGCACAAAGGAGCATTTGATTCCTGGCATTATACAAGACCAGCTCCACACGGTGATTTCAGGGGCAAGTTTTAAATATCAATCCAAAATCTGTTTGAGGAAAAAAGGACAGCATTGGTTTCACAAGGGTGTGTAGTGATAGAATGAAGGGGAATGGCTTCAAACTGAAAGGCAGCAAGGTTAGATGAGATATGAGGAAGAAATCCTTCCTGTGAGGGTTCTGAGGCCCTGGCACAGGGTACCCAGAGAAGCTGTGGCTGTCCCTGGATCCCTGGAAGTGCCCAAGGCCAGGTTGGATGGGGCTTGGAGCATCCTGGGTCAGTGGAAGATGTCCCTGCCCATGGCAGGGGGTGGCAGTGGATGATCTTTAAAGTTACTTCAAATCCAAACCATCCTGTGATTCTATGATTTAATGAGTTTATCTCATTAATGAGTAAATTAATTCCACTCCAAGTTGAAAGCTGATGCTTTATTTCTAGCCCCAGCTGATCTAGTGAGTCATCTGCTTAATTTTAGATATCTGCTTTAGGAAGGAATTTACAGATCTCTGGGGAAGGTTGATGGGTACACACAAAATCTGGCTAAATACCTGGCTTAGTTATCCATCTGTGCCCACCTGTGGGCACCAAGGCTCAAATCCTCAGAGGAAAAGGTGAATCCAAATTTTCACTCACATGGCAACCAGCAGGTATGAGAGCTGTACCCCACTGTTTTGGGAAACTTCCTGGCAAAGGTTTTAGTCCTTTAAACTGAGGCTAAGCCACCTTTGCATCCCCTCTCTCAACTCACTTGTTAAAGTGATGAGCAACAGCACAAAGTCTTAAAGGACTTTAAGGACTTGGAAATATCTTCCTTGGAAAGGAAGTTGTATCTCAGATGAGGGTGATTTTGTGATCTGCTTCTTCAGTAGAGGTGAAGGATCAGCCACTGCCTCAGCTGGGAGGAAGTCTCTAAGTTTTGGGGCCAACATTATCAAAATACTCTGGAATTCATGCTGTGCTTCCTGCAGGACAATTTGCTCACCTGAAGGTTTGGAACTGGTGGGAATTAAGGATGAGGTTCAGGTTCCCTGCTTTAGGGTGAGATAAGCTGTACTGACGGTAATGTCCATGGTCCCTCAAAGGAGTCCCTGAGGACCAGGAAAAAGCCAGAGGGCTTCATTTCATGTTTGCACTTGGCCAGATGATGCCTGTACGATGTCTTCTCCACCTTCTGTAGGAAAAGTCATTTTTAAATTTGTGAATCTGCTATAAAGGCTGAAGTGCTCCTTAGGTGAAGGAATATCCCCCTCCAGTCATCTTTCTCCTGGGATGGAAAATACCCAAGGCACCATCTGTAGAACAGGAGTAAAAAAAATAATGGAACAAGGCATAGAACAACATCTGACTGCTCTCCTCCGTATTTTATTTCCTAAGTTGTTTGGCACAAACTGGGCTGACAATTTTCTGTGCCCCAGGCTCTTCAGAGAATTTATTTTTTGGTGCCAAGAAGCTGCTTGGTGGCACAAGCAGAGGGTCACTTCTCCTACTTGCCAACTCTTGAAATACATTTTAATGGTACATAGTGTTAATTTTAAGGGGGAAAAAAAGTGCTTTTCCATGGAAATAAGTGGGCTTTGTATCAGGTCCAGAAGGGTGGCTACGTCCTGCTGGGAACCCAGGAGAGTGAGGGGGGTGTGTGTGCTTAAACACATATCTTGAAAGAGAACAGGTGATTCTGCTTCCAAAATGTTTGGTGACAGGTGGATGCCATGGCTGGGATGCTTGTGTAGCTCCATTTGGATAAAAAGATGTGGATGCACAACTCCCCTTCCTTGTGGACTTCTATCCTTTGTTCTTTGAAGTGACACCTTTGTGCTCGGGGATTCAGGTGCTGGGATCAGCTCCCAAACCAAAACCCAAAAGGCCAAATGCTCAGCTGGAATGGCAGCTTCCCGCAGAAGTCAGTGGAAATGGGCTGAGCTCTATCAGCTGCGTTGGCTGCAGGGATTTAGGTGAATTAGCCCCTGTTTTCTCAAGGCTGGAGCAGGTAAATAAATGGCCCTTGGGACACACTGCAGAGAACACCTTTCACCTTGATGTCAGCTTGTTAACAGACCCAAGCCTTGGCTTTGCAGGGTTACCCACTGAAGGTGATCTAAAGGAATCATCCCTCATTATCAGACTTATCCCATCATTGAAACAGCTCCAATGGTTCTTGACAATTACAATGCCTAATTTGCCCTCTGAGCATAAATGATATTAACACCAATGACATGCTCAGGCCTTTTTCCACCTGCAAATGTTTTGGGTAATCATTGCAGGTGCTTCTTTATAAAGTGAAGCAACTGCCTTTAAATATTTCAATTATTTTTATTAGATTCCACTGTTTTGCAAACCTCATTGGCTGCTAGCCAGTCCTTAACCTATTCCCCTGTCTTTTAGTGGCTTAATATTGGAGAGGGTTCGCCTTGCCCTTGGACTGGATGTGTTTGTACAAGTGAACAGCCTGTTGATAAAAGCAGATGTGCAAACCCCAGATTTCTTGAATGTTTGATCCACCTGAGTCCCAAAAAAGGACATTTTCTCCCCAGCTGGTAGCCTGATGTAAGGGTTACTGTGTAGATGTGATGGTGTTTGGTGAGCTGGGTTTAGGTTTAATGGTGTGATTATGGTTTGATCCTAGGGATGTCCTTGGGCTCTCCTGTTCGCTTGACACTGAGTTCATTTAGAGGTGGGATCAGATGGAGCCAACAGCACCAGTTACTTAGGGTTTGTCACCAAGTCTACACCAAAACTGCCACCATGGTCAGAAAGAACCTTGTGTGGATCATTTTTGGGGGATTAGACACCAGAAACTACGTTACGGAATTTCTCTGCTCTTCCATTTTCCTTTCCTTCCCTGTTTTTTTCAGAGTAGTATTGCTACCTCAGAAAATTGCCTGAAATATCTTTAACTGAGTTACATTTCCATGCCCTTTTTCTCACAGTAGGCACACTTTCCCCCTTTATTCTCAATCCTCCCTATTTCTGACGCTGAGCTGTTTTCCTCTACGACCACATCCTTTGGAGACAACAGAGGAGTCAAGAAAGACCTAAAACTACAGGTCTTACTGTCTGTGAGGGATGTCTTTTCCTGGCTGAGTAGATGTAGATGGGTTTGGGGCTGGTTGTGTGGCCAATTCTTATATCCAACACAGCAACAGAAGGTTACCATGGCTCTGTTTTCTAAGTCAGACCAAATATCTGCTTTGGTGAACTCTGCAAGCAGCTCCTGTACCCTTTTGCTCATCCAAACCTCTCCAAGTGTCACCAGCAGGATGAGATATGGAGCAAGGAAACACCTTTCTGCCTCCCTGGAGGGCTCCAGTGGCCCGGGGCTGCCATGCCAGACTGTCCCCAGCCGCGGTGTTTGGGCTCATGCCCGGCCCATCTGGCTGATCCCAAGAGAGGTGAGACAGCCATCGCCTCGCCTTGTTGTGCCAACACTTCCCCCCTTCACCCAGCTGCTAATTGCACTTCACAAGGAGGTGCTTGTAACACCTTTCACCACCTTTACCTTCTTGCTGGGAAAATGAGGCACTTTATTGGCCCAGGAACAGACATTCAGACTTCAAAAGAAATCCTGTTTGTCTTTGGAGGAGGGGAGACCCTGGTTTGGGCTCAGAAAGTGGATGCAGTGCTTTTGTAACAGATCCTGCATGGATCCACCAGGATGTGGAGGGACTTCCACCAATAGGACTGATAAATTGTTGCTGGAGTTAGCCAAAACTTAGCTTAAAAGGTTAATCAGGGAAAAGAGGGGTGGCCTATGTGGTTTAAAATCCCCAAATCCCCGGTGAGAGCCAACACGTTTGGATGCATCCCGCCAGAGGTGCAGGACGCATTTGCTCCCACATCAGGTTTCTCAGCTATTGGTGTTTGTGCCGGCCAGGTGGAGGGTGGTGCACACAACTGCTGGTTTTTTGGTTCACTGGGTTCCCAAATTGTTCAGAGAACCAAAAAACGTCAAAACCATTTTGCCTCGAGATGAGTGGAATGCTGTGCTTGGCTCCAGAATGGCCCATTTTGTGTTGCTCCTAAGCTCTCCACGGATGATTTTAATTACTTAATATTTGATTTTGTTCAAGGGCAAGAAACACCTCGAGAAAACAAAATCAGGGCTTGACTTTTTGAGATGTTCCCCCACCTCCCCAAAAGCCTTTTGTTTAAAACATCATAAATTCTCCCATAAAACCACCAGGGATGAATCAAAACTGTGTTGGGTCACTGATGACTTCTCCCTTTCACAGATGGGGGAGACAGAAGAAGTGGAGGCTTGACTGGTCATGATGTTGAGGTACTGCCCCACACCTCATCACCATGCAGTGTCTGCACCCTCACACCTGGATTATCTCCCCTGCTCCAAGGGGAGGATGGATAACACAGGGTCCACACAGGTCACCGGCCCCTCAGGTGTGAGCTGAGACCTCCTGTGGGCTCCAGGCTGAGTACAAAGGCTCTTGGATCAGCTTTGCCTGCCCCTTTCTCAGCCTGTACGTCTCTGGCCAGGGATTTGTTTCCCTGAAAGAGGTGTTTTCTGCCCAATATCCTGGATTCTACCTCTGATGGGGAGGAATTGTGAAATGGCTGGTGGGAATGAGGATTAATTTGGGATGAGCTCTGCATGGCCTCATTGGAATGAAGGTTGTTCTCCCAGCTGGAAGGTGGGGTGTAGAGGTGGTGAATGTGGGGTGCTCCTGAGGGTGTGTGGAAGGGTGTGCTGGGCTGTGGGCACAGATCCAGAGCTGTTCCCATGGGACTTCAGCAGGACACCCATCCTTAGGGAGTCAGGACAGCCTCCCTCTGGCAGAGCAACTCTTCAGGGTTTTCTGCCTCCATCCCAGGACTCTGATTTCCTACAGAGCTGTGTCAAAGGCATTTGGGCATCTGAAATCCTTAGGCTCCCCTCAAAAAAAGAAACAACCCAAAAAACCCTAAATAAAAGAAATCCAGCTTTGGCTTTTCCTGAATTTGCCTGGTTTTTCCAGGGAAGTCACCATCCATGGAGGGATTTAAAAGACATGTGGATGTGGCACTTGGGGACATGGGTTAGTGGTGGCTTTGGCAGTGCTGGGTTAATGCTGGGACTCGATGATCTTGGAGGTGTTGGTGATTCCTTGGTGAAGGAATTGGAAAGCAGCAACTCAGCTGTTCTCTGACCCAAGTGATGCCCAGGGCCTGGATCCAGATAAAGGAGATTTCAGCCCCACCTGCTGCTCGCCCTGGAGGAGCTTGGAGTGATCATGGAACAGCTTTTGGGCATCCTGGAGGTCTTTTCCAACCATAATGATTCCATCATAAGAGGTCAATTTTGGTGATTGATTTCCTAGGAAATGGAGCACTTGGCTGCTGGATCTTTCTGGATCTAGAACCTTCAAACATCACTAAATGAAGGATCCAGATTTTAGGCTCTTGCTTCAAACAAAACTGAAACAGAGCCAGTTTTCCACCTCCATCACCCATAAATGCCTGATGACTGCCTGGGATGGTTATATGGTTCTTTACTTTGAATTAATAACGAAATTCAGATTTCATTAATTAGGCAGGTGGATAAGAGCAACATGGGTCTTGCCTTGACATCCACCTGGGAACCACCTCATCCAAGCAGTCTGGAGCAGAGACTCCCACCACTGGCAGCTCCTCCCCACCCTGCAGCCCTTGGATAAGAGCTGCAGACCTGCAGATGAGCCCAGTAAATAATGGCAGGTCAAAAACATGAATTCGCTATTTCGTGGCTCAGCAGCACCTGGAAATGCACCTTTCTGCCCCATTTTACAGGCACAACTTATGCAATTCACAGTCCAGCCCTAATTTAAACATCAGGGGTTTTTTTTTTCTTCATGCCCATCGAAAATTTCCATTTAAATCTAATCAGTTGCTGCATGGGCCCATCGTTTTTGCTTGGAAATGCACAGGACATGTCCATACAGCTCCACAGCACTGTTCCCCTCCCTACACCCTCTCCACCCCCGCTTCCCACCTCCCCCCTCCCCAAACTATGACTCATCTTAAGGCAGAAGGTTAATTTAGGTTAATTATCTTCCTGGTTAGCAGTGCATACATGTCCTGAGCAGCAATAAAGGTTTGACACCCCTCCTGCTGCTGCAAATCAATTTTCTTCCTCATTTACTGTAAATGGAAACGAGCCAGGTCCTCTGGCATCAAAGTAAACATTTCTCTGCATGAAACTCAACTTGTGAACCTGGTAATTTCAGATTTGCTTATAACATACGCATTTGCCAAGGGAGGGAAAAAAAAAAAAAGAAAAGAAAAGCAGCTGTTTGATGTCTCCAAAAACTAGAATTAGCCCTGTAGATCAAACATCAGTTCTCCTCCTGCTTTAATAATGGCAGGATCCCGTTGCATTAAGCACGAGGATATCATTACAGCATGCACGGTGCTCACACATAAGCTAACCCCTAATTCCCCTACTTAGCAGCTAATGCATGTTATTATTATTTACTCCTGCAGTGAGAGGCTCAGCCATGATCCGAGTCCTGCGTGGTGAGGTGCTCCGAAGGAGAGTCCCTGTCCCGGAGTGCTCCGAGTCTAAATAAGACACAGGAGACAACAAAGGAAGTGTTGCTGCCCCTGGGGCAGGGGAGCGAGAAGGGACACGCAAATACCCCAGAGCAAGTTTGCAGCACAAGCAGGAATAAGACGCTTGTGGTTGCAGCCCTCATCGAGCCAGCTGCCACTCCTGAAGGTGGTATCAGGGAGCTGGAAGTCAGCTCAGCCCCCTAAAAACTGCGTTTTTTGTCTGAGCTGCTCGTTGCAGCTGTCTCTGTGGTCAGTGGAGACAGGTCAATGCCTTTTATTATGAGTGCTGTGAAACACTGGAACAGGTTGTCCAGAGAGGTGGTGGATATCCCATCCTTGGAAATATTCCAGGCCATGTTTGTGCAAGGCCCTGAGCAACCAGATCTGTTGGAGGTGTTTCTGCCCATGGCAGGGGGGTTGGATGAGATGAGGTTTAAAAATCCCTTCCAACCCAAACCATTCTGGGATTGATCTTGGTGCCTTAAGAGGCCTCCTAGAAACAGAGACTGGACAGGAGTAAGGGAATAAGGCAGGTGTTTATTTGAAAGGCTTCAAAGGTACCCCTGGGGGCCAGAGGCCACTGCCCAGATGGACCCCAAGGTGGACCCCAGGTCATGAGTTCTTCACACTTTTATAGGTTGGGTTCGTTTGCATATCAGGGTTAATTCTCCAATTAAAGCTTCAGTTAATGATGTAATTCCCCTCAGCTTGCCCCCCTTAGAGGCTCTTTGGTTTACACATTTTGGGCCTAGGACGGTCTGGGTGTCCTTGCAGAGCAGGCCCAGAGAGGCTTTGTTGTGTCTGCCCAGCACAGAGAGCAGAGGTTAACAGGCTACAAGGAACTTCAGAGTCACACACCAGGCAGTGCAGGATTTGAAAAATATAAAAGTTAAAACCTAAGGCTTCAGTCTGCTGATTTAATGATTTCCTCCATCCTCTACAGGTAGGAGTATCTTCCCACTGACCACAGAGTCCGGAACCACAGTAATTTGTCCAAAATGAGATTTTACAGCCCTTTGGGATGCCTTGGAGGACCTACAACAGCCAGGAAAGTTGACAGCCATGGCATACCCACCAGAAACTCCAAACTGACGAATCTGGCAGATGCCAGGAGGGATCCAAAGGTGTCTCCACTGAGCAGAGCCCTGGATGACCAAACAAGAGTGAACATTTCAGCAGAGGAGGTGAATCCCAAACCCAGTTCCCAGTCCTAAGAGCAGGACTGTAGGATACAGGGTATTTATCCCTCAGGGGCAATTGCACCTTTCCACGAGGTGATGTGAGAAGGTGTGAGAAGAGTGGTGGCCTTGTTAATCAAGGCTGAAGTTGCTCACATGAGCTCCAAGTTCTGTCCAAGGACATTCAGCACCACCTTGGCATCATCTTTTCTTCTGTATAGAGGGAATGGTGATCCCTGCTTTTCTCCCAGATGTTGATGGAAGCCTCTGCTCAGGGCCAACCTTGCCTCTTCTGACCCCAGTTGTTCTATGAATTTATGGCTCAAAATGGGAAATTTTTGAATATGGCCTGATCAAAACTGACCCTGGCATTGTGGCACCAGCACTTAAATTCCACGGTAAACAGGGAAATTTTTTTTATTGTGATAAATATTCAAGCCTAGGAAGGAGGGACTCAAGCAACGAAAAGGGAAATTTGCCTGAAAGGCTTCGAGATGGTTGGATTTGTTTGTAAGCAGCAAATGGTGAAAATCACTAAGACAGGGCACTGAAAATCTGAGGGAGGTAAACCCTGGGCACTCCCAGAGAGGCATTATGGTCTGGTCTGAGGGGTTTGGCAGCTTCCTGCAGGAACCAGCGCCCTTCCCATCTTGTGGCCCACTGAGGATGGGGTCTTTCCCTCCCACACCTCAAGAGTGGCTCCAAGTAGGTTTCTGACAGGGTTCTGCCTGACCCACGAGCAGAGAGAGGGGGAATTAATTTAAAATTAACTTTATCTCAAAATGTAGAAATGGAAGACAAGAATTACTGGCATTTGTATTTATGGGTTGTAAACTGTCAGACTTTAAAACTAGAAGTGCTCCAGCATAGCAGGACAGTTATAACTGCAGAATCTTCTTTTCATCACATTTGGGAAGGAAAAAAAGTCATATCCCTCTGTAATTTCCTTCATCCTATTTATGACCTTAGTTGAAGGTTCTTAGAGCTTGGGATGCATCACTCTCTGCTCCAAGGAAGGATGTGGTAAGTAGACAAAGTGATGTCACAGAAACTGAAATTTCTGAGAGGACAATTAATTTCACAAATCTATAATTCATCATAATGAGTCATATTTCCTCTCTGACAGGCAAAAAAAAACTCAAAAAAAGAAAAACCACCACTTTTCATGCTGTATTGCAGAGATTGAATGACTGTGATAAGAACAAGCCAGTTAGGAACATTATATTTAAAATGGAGTTAATTTTGATTAGAGCAGAGGGACAGAGTAGATTTCTCCAAGTTTCTCCAAGCAGGATTATCTGTGGATGTAGAAATGTTTAGAGCTCCAAGAAGAATACAAAAAATGACCTTATGGTGTGGATTACATAGGTCATGAATTACAATACATTTGATAGGTTCTCATAATTTTACATAGAGTGTTTTTTTCTTGCTGAGGACAAAGCTGCTGAGCCAATGCTGCCCATGCTGGAACAGATTTCCCAGGGAAGTGATCACGGCATCAACCGTGACAATTCCAGGAGCATCGGGAACATGGTGGGAGTTTTGGAGTTGTTCTGTGCAGGGTCAGGAGCTGGATTCGATGATCCTTGTGGGTCCCTTCCCCCTCAGGATATTTTGTGATTCTGTGACACTGCAGCCCCGGGTGTTTTGTTGGGATTGCAAATTTAAAAAATCAAAGTCGTTCCTTTGACTCGGTGGCTTAATGAAACAGTGATTGCTGCAGTAAAGGCTGAAAGAGCTTCAAAACGGAGCTGGAAAAGAGCAGCATTTCTACTTTGGCGTGAATCCCACACAACCTGAGACACTCATACACAACCTGACGTCACTTCAGGCCTTGCTGAGCTCTTCCTTGGCTTTCCTACAGAACAAGAGTAAATAAACACACAGGTTGAGTGGAGCTACCCCTTACCTTGGCTGATCTTTACAGAGGAACTCCCCTTCCCTTTGGCCATGCTTTCTCCTGCTTCTGAGACCCCAAAGTGAGAAATATTCCTGAGAAATATTGTGTTGGTGTTGGAACACGGGCAGATGGCAGACAAAGGTACCACCCCTGGCTAAGAGGTCCATCAGCCACAGGCGACTGGAAGCTGAGAGGGAACAGGTTTATGTTGCCATTTTCAACTTTTACAGCAGTGTCTCAGTTCTCGATGAAATGAAGTCTCCACTGTGCTTGGTTTTGTGCAGGAGCTTAAACTCTGCATTTGTGCATGGGCCAAGGGCTGATCTTCAGTCGTGTGGACAACTGGAGCTACCTGGCTGGCATCAAAACCCACTTTTCCCTGAAAACAGTGCAGCTGCATCCCAAGTGTGTTCCTCAGGCTCCCAAACCGAGCCACCCACTGTTCAGGTTCAATCAGTGCCAGGCTAAAAATTCAACCAAACATGAGTAATCCTTAAATCCGTGTCTTTTTTGTGCTGTTCTTACCTTAAAGAGCTTGTGAGGAAGGGGATGGAGAGGGGGAGGAAGGACACAGCATCACCCTGAGTACAGCTGGGCCTGGCACAGATACCCCACAAATTGTCAGGAAATTGTTTCCAGACTCACAAATGGCAACACCGATAACACCATGCAGATGGAAATAATGAAAATTAGATAAAAAACTGTGTCTTTTGAGTGAACTGCAGTTTCCTTGGTGGCTCAGAGCGCCAAGAACGACACTTCATCCAACAAGTGCAGGAGCTTGAATATTTTTAATGAAGTTTTCATCATCACAGGACTCGGGAAGTTTAGACATGCTCAATGAAAACATTCATACAAGTCAAACAGCTCTGCTACAGTGAAATGGATCCCAAACTTTGTCACTCTGTCCCCTGAGTATTGCAGTCTCTGCTTCCACATTTCTGGATTTCTGGTCTTCTTTCTCCAAAGCTGTTTAGGGTTTATCTGCCCAAGCACAACCATTTTAGATAAATCAGCTAAATTATTCTCCAGTGGTGCTTATTCCTCCCTGTTGACCCTGGGAGGGTTCTTGTGTGAGCAGCTCACACCTGAAGTGAGCTGAGATGAATCCCAGCCCTGCTGCCTGCACCCTGCTGGCTTGTGCCAGCTTGACTATCAGACTTGTTCAGCTCTGTATGATTTCATTATTCCCAGGCACCTGGAACCCACAGATCATCATCCTAGGAAATGAAATACATTCCTTAACTCGAGGAATCAGGGTTGGCAGGAGCAGAGCACGCTCCCTTGGGTTGTGCCATGTGTGGGCTGGTGGCACCGATGTCCCCTGTGCACGTGCAGCAAATCAGGAGACAGAGCTGAGCAATTTTCTTTTTTTTTCTTTTTTTTTTTCTTTTTTTTTTTTTTGGCTGAGAAGGCAAGATTTGCTTCAGGATTATTTATGCAAACAGCTTGCTCTCTGCGTGGCTATAAACACTAATTTGGAGACCCACACCAAGCCAAAGGGTTGTTTATGAGATGTTGATGAGGCGGAGGCCAAGGAGGTGTTTATGAGGCAGTGGCAGTGCCAAAGGCAAACAGCACCTCGGAGCCATGACTGGCACAGTCCCATCTCTCCAGGCTCAGCCACAGAGGCAGCTTATTGCATTCACTGGGAATTCTGATGAGGAACTCTTCACAATTACCCCGGCGGTGGGATGGACGGGCAAGAACTGAATCCTCCCCAGGTTCTGGCAGCTGAGCAAGAAACTCTTTGAAAGAGGACAGAAAAGCTCATGTGAGAAGAAGAGCGTGGTACCGAACCCTCTGGATAGTCAGTGTCCATGGTGTCATGGACACCATTCTGAACAGGCTGAAATCACAGCTTTTTGAGTATCCTTATGGTTTAAACTCATGGAGGAACTGCTGTGTGTTTTCAGACCTTCCCCTCATGAGCTCTTCTCCTCTCGTAGTTTGAGGCCTCCTATTCTTCCAACATTTATTTTGAAGTATGACACAATTTGGGTTTTTTTATCTGTGCAGACATCATGTTCTTCATCATCCTGTGGAGATCATACACAGCTCTTGGTCATGGAAAGGACATGGCTGAGAACCATCAAGGACTCCACGGGAGAAATATTTTTCATCAATAGTTGCCTTTCATCAAAAGTTGAGGTGTTTTGGATGGACACTTGTTCACAAACCCTCTGCTGAGTGAGAGTCTCTGCTTCTAGTTTTCAGCCTCCTCTTTTCCAGACCAACAAATCTCTTCTAGACTTCTTTATAGTTAGTTTTTCTTCCTAAGTACCTTAGAATTTTCCTTTCTCTACCCTTTTCCTGCTTGTCTGCATCTTACTTAAAATTATGGGTCCAAAACAAAACCATTAACTCTGTTCACTTAAACATTGCTTCATCAAGAAATACTCCTAAAATTAGGAATTTCTTTCTTTTCTGTTTACTCTTGACTCCAGATTTTGTAGTTCCCTGGTGTCTGCATTCCCAATGAGTACCTCACAATATCTCAAAAATTACATTGAAAGAGAATCACTTCAAGAGGAGTCTCTGCCCTTCCTTTACAAATCCAAGTTCCTTACAAATCCAGGCACTTCCTACGTTTTGTGGCTCAGAGGTCTGAGGTCTTTGGGGCAGGTGAGGTTCAGTCTGGAAGGTTCTTGGTACAAACTGCTCTACCCAGGATGGAGGTGGAGAATCCACCTACTAAAGGGGGAACCTAATTTAAATTTCCCGTGCAAGTTTTTGTGCCAGTGTCGAGAGCCCAGCTGGATCAGGGGGCTTCCAAGGAAGATCTGACAGTGGAGTGACTGTGTCCAAACTTCCCCAAGTTAGGAATGGTGGATCCTGGCACAGGAGCTGGAGGTGGTGGGTGGAAGGGGATTGAAGGGGAGGATGAAGAAATGGCTATTCACAGCCCAAGGGGATGCTCTGTCACCAGAACACGGCTGCAGGAGCCTGCTGGAGTCCTGCACAGAGATCCTGCTGCAAACAGGGAATGTCATCTGCTCCAGAGGCAGAACTCTTCCCTCCTCTGTCCTCACTAGCACTGACCCTGTGCAGATGTTCACTGAAAACAGCAGGGCCATAACCCAACCAAAACAAAATCCCCCCCAAACACATCTGTGGAGGAAAGCACAGAGCCCACATTACTTAATTTGGGAAAGGGGTCAGATATTATAATGGTACTGGATAAAAATAAGATTTTTTTCATAAAAAACACCAATTGAAAAATGAGCACAGGGAAGGAGAGATACCAGCTGCTGCCCTGAAATAATATTGCAATTGCAATAAGAAACTCCTTTTATAATAACAGAACATGCAAACGTCAGCAGTGTGGCATCACCCCAAGCTGTTTAGATGCTGAATGTTTATTTACACAGCAAAGAGCCACGTGGGAAGGTGTTTTGTCTGCAGTGAGTGAAACCTTGTGGCTTGATTTAGAAGAAAGACCTTTCCAAGATAAACACAGCTGGTGTTGTGGCACGGGAACACGGGACTGGGAAGAAGGAAAAAAAATCCCAAGATGACGAGCCAGCATCTTCTGAACCTTTGGTTAGAGGCTGTTGGAGTCATAATTCACTCAAAGGCACAAGAACAAAACCCTAATCGTTCCCTCCCACCACGCTGAGATCTGAAAGCCCAGATATTGTGGTGGACACGGCAGGAAATGCTCTGTCAGGTGTGGAGATGGGGCTTTTGTTGGGCTGTGTGAGAGGCTGGTGTGTCCATCGCTGCCCCCCGAGCTGCAGCTCCTCTGCAATTACAGGCTGCCTGTGCCCTTAATAAAACAGAGGTTGGCTCATTATTCACATAATCACCTGGAAAATGTATTTCTCAGGCTTGCTCTTTGCTGTATCAAAGCCTTGTTTCTATATCTCTCCCTTTTTGTCTGTTCCCCCTCCCCTCCTTGCCCCTGTGAAGCGACCAGGGATGTCTTGCAGTGGAGCCCTTGCCTGTGATTAACGTGCTGACCTAGCAATTATTCACATCTGGATGGGTCTTTGTTCTACTTTGAAGTCTCTCAATGACTTCTCTTTCCCCTCACCTGTCTTCATTTTCCCCTCTGTGCCCCCATCCCACCTCCTCCCTCTCCACCTCGTCTATCAGCCCTCAGAAGTGCCAGTGGGCCCAAAATGAAATACAGGACGGACCCAAAATTCCTCCTTAATGGGCCCAGGTGAGCTTGGAGTGGCAAAGGGAAGGTTCAGACCTTGAAGATGACCTTTCCAAAGTGCTTAAGTCAATAACAGTGTACAACCCTCCCCAGCCCCTTGCTTATAATTGACAAGGTGGAGATGGACTGGAGGCTCTTTCTTCTCTCCAAGCATGTGAGATCTTTTAATCTTCACCCAAAAAGAAAAAAAAAGGGGGAGAGGGAGAGGAAAAAGAAGGAGCAAAGAGCTGGATGATGGAAGAGATAGGGTAATTGGTTGGGCACAGAGAGATGCTGGGGAGATGTGGTTCCTCCTGAGGTCCTCCTGCAGTGGGAGAAGTCTCGGGTGAGCAGCAGCTCCTCTCACAAATCATCTTTTGTATGGTGGGAGAGGAGGAGGGGACGCCTCCCTCTCCCACATTCCTCCATCCAGCCACCCAGCCACATCCACCAGCTGCTGGTTAAGGGGAAAGATGAAGGGTTGTGGGGCTGGGGGGAGTGGGAAGTCCCTTTGCTTTGAGGAGATTAACTTTTGGAGTAAAACACAGGGTGATAGTCTTTCAAAATTGCCTTCCAGCCGTGACAGGCAATGCTCAGATTAATTAGATTACGGATGCTCTTTTATACCTGGCAGATGGGTTGGGACAAGGTAGGGTGGGGAGCTGGGAGAGAAATGCTTCATTATTATTTTTTTTATTCCAGGCTGCTGTTTTTTAATGCAACACAGGTGTTCCCCACCTGCTTCCAAGGCCAGGGGTCAGCAAAAGGCCTCCAGAGGGCCTGAGTGGGCTTCAGAAAACACGACTGGAGCAAGTACTGATGTAGGAGGACATGGAGAAGAGGTGTCCATGGTCTCAAAGGAAGCAGAAAGAATAGATATGACATGTAGGACGTGAAGGTAACATGACCAAAACTAGATTTTTCTCCTTCAGGTAGAAGGTGTAGGTGAAACTATTATGGGAAAACACAGATTTTTGGTACCCAAGGAATTGCATCCAAAGGAAGCTGTGCCCATTTCTAGCACAGAGCATGCAAAGAGTTTCAGGCTTCCATTTACATATTTTTTATCCACCCAACCTCGAGAACTCCTTTTTTCCAAGGTTTTCTGGAAGTCAGGAAGGGAAGCAGCCAGAGCTTTTCTCCTGCGGGCATTGGAAAGAGCAGGGACAGAAAAATGCACAGGCTGAGGATACGTTTGGGACAGAGCAAGAAAAATGTGGGGTGAAGCCCCAAATTATCAAATGTCTTGCAAAGGAAACCTGCTGCTCCAGAAACTTCACTACAGGATAATTTTACCTGTCTTTAGATGTCAAAACATTTAATGCCAAACAAGGCTCCTCACTCTCCTTTTATATCCGGTTGCTAGAAGCATGCCCTTCGGATGGGATGAAATTCTTGGATTAATTCTCCTTCATTGAACGAGGCCAATCGGGCCAGTTGTCACTATTAAATCCTGAACTACAGGTGAATAATCCCAGGTTATTTTAATTCATTTCCAACTTTTGACAAACCTGAAGGCATTCCATTCCAAAACCTGTGGTCCACTTGGCAGAGGTTTTGCTGATCTTGGTTGACTTTCCAAGATGCAAACTGTCCATGGATGGTGCTGTGGAGCTGTGAGGTCATGAGGCAGCCTCCTCTCTCGGTCCATGAAATTCAACAACCAGGATTTGAGTTTCTCTCCAGGCTCAAGGTTGATCACAATCACCCAGGTTGGTCCTTCCAGTGAGACTAGTCAGGGCTGGAGGATGCAGCATGAGATAAACCCCCACGGGGATGGAGTTGGATTGAAATGTGGAATAACTCATCCACGTGGAGCAATAAAAAGAGCAACCTGGTGGGAGCAGGGAGCTTGAGACCCAAATAGCCCAAACAAGACATGAAGTTTTAAAGAATGAGCTCTGGATATTGGTCAGGATATTTGTGACACTGAATGCAAGTGCATGGCGAGGGTGAGAGCAGCTTGTGTGGCCAAAACCAGGACATGTAACAGCATGGAGTAGGGAAGGTCCTGTTTGCCAAGGAAGCTGCAGCTTGGAGAGCTTGGGGCACAGTTATCAGAGGGCTGTGTCCCACAGCTGTGTCCGTGGGGGGAGTGAATCCTGCAGGATGAGTCAACCACGAGGATAAGAGGAGAATGTTTCCCGGTTTAAGCCCCGTGGAGTTGGACAGACCCTGGGAAAAAAGACATGGATGGACACACTTGTCCCTTGTGTGGGAACCTCTCCAAGGCACAACGGACCCGTGTCTGGACCATCTCTGCCACCACCACCTGCCCAGACCTCACTGGTCTCTGACAGAGTGAAAGGACCTCTTACAAAGATCATTCTGGACGTGGTGAATCAAGAATATCCAACCTTCCTGAAATTCATCATGTGCCTGCAGGCCACAGACTGCTTCCTTCTGCTCTCAGGCAGGGAAGGGGGAACTTCAGGAATCGTTCACAGCCAGAAGGCTCATCCCAGGGGTGCTTTTTCTCCATGGTGGGGACCCTGTTGTTGGGAGCAACAACGATGCATGACACAGCATGGCCACCATGAAACCCCTCCTGGCTCCACCCCCAAAATCCTTGGATGGTGCCATACTTGGAACTGCTTTTGGAAGGCCCTGGCTTGTTTTGGCCCCACAGGTGGACACACTTCCTAGAAGGTCCATCCTGGTCCCTGCTCCTGGCCAGTCCTTCACTGTCACCTCTTGAGGCTCCCAACCAGTGCCAGGCAGACATTCCATGCTTGGGAGGTGACATCAACACCACACGGGTGATACCTGAGCAACACCTTCACTGTCCTTCCAGCTCCATTTCCCTGTCCCTTTGCCTGTGCTCCTTGCAAATGTAACCACGGATGGGCCCAGAAAATCTTTCCTGGTGGGACGAAGGAATGTATTGTCTATCCCAATGTCCCATCTGCCTCCCTGCAGCTTCTGAACTGTTCCTATTTCATAGAATCATGGAATGGCTCAGGTTGGCAAAGACCTCTAAGAACATCGAATCCAATTGTTAATCCAGCAGTGCCAAGGCCACCACTAAACCATGTTCACAAATGCCACACCCACACGATATTTGAGCATTTCCAGGGATGGTAACTCCACCATTTCCCTCTGGGGGAGGTGTGGTCCTGAGTTTGTCCCATGCAGGGCCGTATCCCTCATATACTGACAGCTTTATACATTCCTCTGAGCTGGGAGGTTTAGAGAGCTACGTAAAAGTGTGCAGGGAAATAAAATAAAATAAAATATGAATCCCAAAGGATTTTCGTGGATGGATGATCCTCCTATGGCAGGCTCTGCTAGGAGCAGCTGATCTGATCATGCACATGGCTTTGCCTGAGACTCAAGGAGCACCTCGCCATCCCAAACTGCTGCTCAGTGCCAGAGCAAACGGCACAAACTCACCCCAAACATGAACCCATTGATCATGGCTGGATAGATTGTGCTGCTTTTTCCCCCCCGATGTCTTTATTCTTAATGTTAAAGCAGCATCCCATGGTGATATCCCACTCTGTTGCCTTTATCTCTCAATTATGCAGGGATTAATGCAGAATTAAAGGTGCATTTATAAGGCTTTTAGGAGGGGCCTGTGCTCTGCCACTGGCCATGGAAATGAACCATTCCAGGGATTTTTATCTCCCTTCCAACTAGTGCAGAAAACCTCTTTTCTCTCCAGCTTCCAAACCTGCCTGTAAATAACCTGCCTTGAAACAACCCCCGACCCTCCCTCCTGCCCTCCACACTCCTTCCACTCAGTTTTCTTCCTGTAATAGGTCTGGAAAGGTTGAAAGGTGCTGAACTCTTGTGCAGGGAATTCAGCTTTAAAGACCCTGAACTCTGAGATTCCCTGAGGGGCACCGAGGAGGGGAGGAGGAGGAAGGGGGGGGTGTCTGGTGCTTTAGCACAGTGACCTAAATGATACATCTCATGTACATGTCATGTCAAATGTCATCTCCAGGGCTGGAATTACTCCGAATAACCTGTCTGGTCAGTGGAGGTGACTGAAAATGCTTAGCTGCAAGCCATTGCTTTGAGAAAGCCTTGCCTTTTATACTTCCTTTTTAAATTATTTTATGGGCTGGGGATTTTTTTCCCTGTCGTTGCACAAGCCCCACCAAGGGACTTTTGCTCCGACCAATTGTAGATCTGCCTGAGGAGCAGCAAACAGCAGCTGCAAAACAGGAAGCAAAGAGTGAATCCCATCAGGAGGTGTTTTTATGGGGGTCAGAAATGAGAAACTGGGCCCAGGAACGATGGCTGGAGGCAAAAGTTTGAGCAGTTCCCCTTGGCTGGGCTCAGCAGGGAGGGGAACACTCAACTGGGACCTTCCAGCAGAGCTTTGGGCCCCATGTCCTTCAAAGCCAAGCAATGGTGACAGTGTATGGTCATTGTCCTTGGGGGTGATGGCTCCATTCCCCAAACCACCTCATCTCCCACCTTTTTCTGCTGCAGGGCCTCCTACCACCATCCCTGGGGAAGCACCTGTGGACTTCCCAAAGGATGGTGTAAAAGCTGCCTTGGGGAACGAGCACCACCTGCTCCAAGGCTCCTCAATCTGCCCAAAACCAGGCAGTGGGAGATGAAAATGTGAATTCATTCACACTAGAAATAAGGCAGGGGTGCCCCAGGAGGAAAAAACCAGCCCAGCTGTTTGTCTCTAGCAAAGACAAAGATTTGGAACAATCTTCTCGGCCAGGATAAGTGTCCAAAATTTAAACAGGTGATGTTGGGGATGCCATTAAACAGGGAGGGAGAAGATGCTGAAGCAAAGCCTGGGATCATAAGCTGAGCCTTCCTCTGCATCAACAGCAAAATAAATCCATGCAAAGCAAGACCTGGTGTTTACCCAAGATCTGATCTTGGGCAGGGGGATCAGGACCACTGAAACAGGAATAAACACAGAGCTGGGTGTTTCAGCCTCAGCATTGACTTCTGCACCTTTGGAATGGGAGATGCAGGTCTTCATCTCAGCAAAATTATTGACATTATTCCTTCTACCAGCTTGGCTGAAATGTTTTGTTTTTTTCCCCAGGCAGTGGGAACTCAAAACTGGGAATTTGGGTATGTGAAATTCAGATCAAGAACTTAAACACCTCCAGAGGGAGAACGTGGCCAACATCTGAAATGGCTTTGCCAGCACTCACGTGGACACATCTGAGAGGGTTTTCCCTGTAGCACGTTTCTGGAGGACAAGAAATCTCTCACAAAACAACCCTCTAATCCCTGTTCCTGCACAGCAGAGATTTCCAAGGGAAGATTTCCCAAGCTCAGTGCTGCATTTTGCCATTTTACCAGCAGGATACAGTTCATACCTGGGATTTCAAGAGGGAAAGAAAACTTAGATTAAGCCTTCCCAGCAACTCCTATTAACATCTGTTGGTTTTGTTTGGCTTTTTTTTTTTAACATAGATCTACACAGTGATGGAATTCCTTTGGCTTTTTGATAAACGCTTTGAATTTCCAGCTGTTCTTGTGAGGAGAAGAAACACCAAAGACATTTCTGCAAAGGCCATTCATGTACCTGAGCAGCTCAGGGCTCTGTTCCTCTCTCAGGGTGGAGAGGTGTCTCTCTAGGAGACTGTGTGGAGCAACTAAGGGGTGTGAAAGTGTGGCTTCTCTTGGGAAACTGGGAGAATTCCCTGTTTTCTGTGATGGACTGGCCTTTTTATCAAGCTTCATTAAAGATCTTTTTCAATCCATCACTGCTCTTCAAGGACCCACAGCATCTCAGTACCGGTTGCCCCTCAGTCATGTGCAGAGCTCCTTTTCTAGGTCCTTCCACAACAATTTGGAACAAGAATGCTTCAAAATGCCAAACAGCAACCAATGAATGACTGCGCAAGACAGGTAAAGGATGGCTCTGAGGCTGGGCTGCTCCTTGTGGGTGAGGGAGAAAGGGGAAGAGGCTCCGATGGCAGAGATTTCTTGGGTGAGTGACCCTCAGCTGGTGTCTTGGTTGTGAAAACTGGAGCTGGGATTGCTCCCTCGGCCCAGAAATGTTCCCTGATGCCCAGGTGAGGCTGTGAGGCTGGGACAGGGAGGGTGGAAGGGCTGTGCAGGGCCTTGGAGCCAGGAGGAATCCCCTCACCGGGTGGGTCGCTGAGTGAAGACAGTGTTCCCCCTGCAGGGAGCTCGCTGCAGCTCCCGAGCCTCCCGTGCCTGTGGTTTTGGGGAAGGCAGAATTATTCGGGCAGCCAGGAGGGCAGAAGTGTGTGATTTATCACAGGGAATATCCTGATGTTGCTTCAGTAATTGCTGAGGCTGTCGTGGCAGAAGGTAGGAATGACTTAGGAAGCAGCACCTCTTTCTTTTGAAATCAGAGCCTCGGTGGATGCTTCCTGCATGTCGGGACTGGAGACATGAGCTGCTCTTTTTCATTTTTAGTTCCTTTTATTTTCTCCTTGTTTTGTTTCGGTTTTTTTTTCCCCCCTCTTAGTTTCCTGTGAAGAAAGTGTAGCTTGCAGAGAATCTACAGAAACAAACCCAGAGGATTTGAAAGTTAAAGGATCTCATTATGCAGATTAATTTCTGTCCAGTTCCAGAGTAGAGTTTAACATGAAAGAGGAAAAGGAGGGGGAAATGTTGGGGTTCACTGGGAAAAGGAAGTTTTTTTGAGATCTGGGGAGAGTTTCCAACATTGGATTGAGGGCCTCCACCTGAAAAGTTACCTCAGAACAAATTCAGTGTCTCCTGCCTCTCTTTCCTGTGCTCTTGTGCCCAATTTCAGGGATGGGAGCGCTCAGTGGAGCTGGGGGAATGCTGAGAGCTCTCCTGAGAGCTCAGGGAGTGCTCAGGCTGGAACCAGGGCCTGGAGAAGAACTTGGAGTTCAATTATTTTGCCCCTTTTTCATAGGAAATGGGAAAGGGAAGGGAAGGGAAGGGAAGGGAAGGGAAGGGAAGGGAAGGGAAGGGAAGGGAAGGGAAGGGAAAGGGAAGGGAAGGGAAGGGAAGGGAAGGGAAGGGAAGGGAAGGGAAGGGAAGGGAAGGACCAATACCCCCTGTCCCAGCCCAGTAGGTACTCTGACCTGAGAAGGGTTTGAGGACAGGAACAGGGAGGAAAAGATGAGGGAGAGGTTGGTGATCCAGCCCCTTTCCAAAAGCCCCAGTGACCTCCTGGATGTGGGAAGGATCTGCAGATCTTTGGGGACAACCTTGACCTCCCTTTGGAAGAGAAAACCAGGGGTGCATTTGTGTGTTTAGGACCCATGAGCATCTCTTATGCTAAAGAACATTTAGTTTTGAAGGAAAATTCAAGGTTCAGTGTAAACTTTGGGGACAGGGCATGGGGAAAGAGATGGAAAAATGGTGTCTAAGTTACTTGGGGTGTCTGGGTCCTCTCACTGAGCATAGGTGGATAAAGGAGGTTGGATTTTAGATGGTGGATGCTGGATGTGACCTCCTAGACCCTGCACAAGTGTGAGTAATCCAATTGCAAAATCGATGCCTCATGGTGAAACAGAGGATTCTCTTCATTCAGCAAAAGTCTACTCCCAAAACAAATTTAAAAATCAATAAGAAGGGCTGTGACACTGTGAAAATCAGAAACTGCATTTCTAATAAACTAGATGAGTGGAAAGAAAATGGCTCAGAAGTGATGGAGACAAAGTCAGTTCTATTTTCTTTTTTTTTTTTTTCTTGTTTTTTGGCATTTCAAATATCCATTTGAGAAGAAATTGTTTAAACCAATGAAAAACGTTTTTGATAACAAAAACGGCATCGAGTCACGTTGAAGATTGGAAACTGCACGTCTGCCTTCGGAAATGCTGAAATAAAATAGCTCCGTTTCCCTCAGACAGGTATTTTTTGTCCTTTACAAAGCAAAACGAAGGAAAACCAGCGCTTAGACTGCCACAAACCTAAAACGCATTTCAGGACCAGGGATATGGGGCCAAAAAAGAGATGATGGATGAAGAAACGGAACTTTGTTTTCACCGAGGAATTCCCAGTGCCCGACCCGAGCCTGCCTGCAGGAAAACAAGAGCGAGTTTGCCACGAAACGCGTGGGATTGGTTTTACTTCATCCCGGGACTCACGTCTGGGATGCCACAGGCAGCTGCTGCCCAAACAGCCCCTGCGCGATGCTCGCCGACATCAAAGGCCAAATGATTCGACCTGGAGTGTGACCCATCCCCATTTTCCTTGGGAAAACAGCTCCGCCAGCCCCCTCCGCAGCGGCAGGGGGGTATAGATATGCAGGAACGCCGTCCCTCTGGGGTGCTCCCCGTTATGGCCGGGGGGTTTGTGCGGGGCTGGGAGGGTCGCAGGGAGCTGATTGCCCCCCGAGCCTTTTATATGGTCATTAGGAGACCCGAATGAGGGGGCTGCGGGGGCTTCTCACGCCTGCAGCCCCATGCAGGCAGCAGCCCCTCTCTCAAGTACCTGCTAACAGGTCCCCTGCCTTTGGTCTCAGTCAGGTCCCAGCGGACACCGGGCACCATTTCCTAAGCTAATAGGTGTGAGGGGAGCCAAGAATGTCACTCTTTTTTTTTATTTTTTTAGGGCTTTTCAAGGCAGGCTGTAAACCTCTTGTTTTCCTCCTCCTTCGCTGGGTTTGTTGCTCTGCTTCCTCCCCCGCCTCCCCGCTCCCAGGTGGTGCTAAAAGTCAACAAGCTCCTTTATCTCGGGGCTGCCTCGTTCCCCGCGATGCTGGAGCAAATCCACGGTGCTGGGGAGGTGGCAGCCCCTCATCCTTTCCATCCTTCCAGGTCCTCCCATGGGCTTTCCCCATCTTGGCTGTGGCTGGAGGTACCCGGGCTTGAGGCAGGGTCCTTGGTGGGGAAGTTGCAGCCAGACAGGGCTGGAAATCCTCATTTTCCTTCAGTTTGTGACGGTGCAGCTCAAGAAATGCCGCAGGACTAGAGCTGGGCTTGGTGATCTGAGAGGTCTTCTCCAAACCTAATGAATTTATGACGAGCTGCAGAGGTGCTGAGGACAGCCAGGCAGGGGATGGAAGCTGGGCTTTCCCCTCCTGCCCTGGGTTATCTTGGAACTGGAGAGATCCCAGCTTGCCTTGTAGCTCCTGACTGACCAGCCAGGATCCCAGAGCAGCAAACCCGGAGCGTGAGGAGCCCAGCCTGGCATGGGGCTGATCCTGCTCTTTGTCTGCACATTCCCAATGGAATAAAAGGGCTGGGAGCTGTTTTCCCAGTGCAGCAGGAGCAAGGACAGATCAGGCCCAAATCTGAGGCTGATTCAGTGGGTTTGGCCCAAATCACCAATGTCCCAGATCTGGAATATGGTTTTCTCTCCTCAGTGTAACACTGGAGTGAATATCTTTGCTGTACCTTTTCCCTTTAGGAATTGCTGGATGGTGTTGAGAAAAATCTGTATTTTCCCAACCAGCTTTGTAAAGATCTTCTCCTCCAGAGGAGGTGGATTGGGCTCTGCTCTCAAAGACCTGATTTCAAATCTGTGGCTGCTGGACAAGTAGCAAAAGCAGTTTCAGGAAAAATAATACAGGAAGGAACATCTTGGTTTC
This sequence comes from Corvus cornix cornix, assembly GCF_000738735.6. Lineage (NCBI taxonomy): Eukaryota > Metazoa > Chordata > Aves > Passeriformes > Corvidae > Corvus > Corvus cornix. Next base: position 2,068,649 of record NC_046333.1, on the reverse strand, counting down.
TTCAACCACCACAGTAAAAAAAATATATATTTATGAGCATTTCCTCGGGTCACTGGGAGGAGGGTGATTTCAGAAGAGTAAATGTGAGCCCTCAGGTGTGTTCTCCTGCTGTCTGTGCAAATCTTCCTGCCTCATTTTATTCCCTGGAAAAAGAGGGATGGCGAGGCACAGCTCTGAGCTGGAATCTGGGAGCTGCAATGTGGCTTTGTGTGAAAGGACTTTAAGTTCTCTCCCTTCCTGCATCACCCCACTGCAGGAAAAGAACCAGACTTGGATAATTTTCTATTTCAGTGGGGTTTTTTTCATGGCAAACTTTGACTTTTAACTCTTCCATGTGCTGTTTCTAATGTTGGTCTGACATCCAGAGGTATCTCCAACCACCACCTCCAGAACTGTGGCTACTTCTCACCCCTTCCCCTCTTGACAGCACCATTCACCTCCTTTCCCTGGTGCAGCGACAGCTGAAACACCAAATCCTGTTCCAAGGGGAGAAAATTCCCCGTGTGCTGCTCAGAAAACTCCCAACAAAGTGTTCTCCTGAGGGACACTGGGAGATACTCCACAGAATCATGGAATCACAGAATGGTTTGGGTTGGAAGAGACCTTAAAGATCACCTGCTCCAACTTCCCCACCGTGGGTAGGGAGGCCACCCATATTTCCCAGGGCAAACCTTAGATTTTGCAGAAAAGAGGCAGTGCAAGAGCTGTAAAAATATCCTGCTATCAGGGGAATCTCAAGGAATGTCTTTCTGACCTGGATAAGGCAGCAAAAGTTGCCTGGGCTCCCCCGAAACTTGACTGTGTCATTCCTTCCCCAACTGCACTGGCTTCCCCAGAAGAGAAATGGGGATTTTGCTGTTGGCTTCCCATGAATTTTTAGACTGGAAAATCCTCCAAGTGCCTCGAATGCCTCTTGTTGAGGGCAATGCAAGATTTGTGGGCGTGAAGCCTGGGACATGTCACTTAAAAACCTTGGAAAAATTATGATGGACTCCTACAGTGTCTCTAAATTCCCGTGATACCCGGAGGGGATGAACAACTGGATCGTTCTCTCACACATTTTTTGGTTCATGGATTGGGTTTTGGACACCACCCTGGATGTGGACCAGGGGGTTCTTTGGGAAGTGCAGCCTGGGGTGTTGGGGGTTAATTGTATCAGGACAAATACCTGAGGAATTAATAATGATTTGCCGCTCATCAGGCAGCCTTCCTCGAGAAATGTAACGCAAGAAAAAACACGTCGGGAAATGCCAGAAAAATGCGGAGAAAAAAGAAATTGTGGGGGTGGTGGTGTGAGGAAGCAGTTTGGGACCCGGTCTGGCTCGGTCTAGGAGCCACACGAGAGGGTTTTCCCTGCTGGATGAGGCCACCCAGCACCCCAGGGCTTGGATCTGCCCTTTGCTCAACTCCCCGAACCTCCGGGAGACCGAAGGTTTTGGGGGATTTCATTCAGGGCACGACCTGTCTTGCTGTGGTGCTGCAGCTCCATAAAAGGAGCTGGGAGAAAGAATCCGTCTGCTCTGGAAGGAGAGGCACGGCTGTGGTATGAGAAGCATTCCTGAAGAGGATGGATCACCTGGGCTCCTGTCAGAGTGAAAATCAGGGATGCGAACCCAGCGCACGCCATGAACAGCTGTCCTGTTATGTCCCCATCTGGGGAACTCCTTGCTGTGCCATCATAAAAAGAGGAAGGGGGGGGGAAAAGGAGAAATGAAATGATATATATAAAATAAAAGCATCTAAAGGAGTGCCCGGACCTCTGAGAGCTCACAAGCGCTCGTGTTCCAGGGAATGAGAAAGTGAAGTAGGAGCTTTTTACAGCTACCCCTAATTTTGCATGTCGAGGATAAATGTGGGCAGCCAGCTTGGCATGGGAACATCTCTGCATTCCTGGATTTCCCTGCTGCCACGAGGATGTGCCCAGAGGGATGGGGAGGGGAGCCGAGGTGCAGGGAGGTGGCTGAGCTGTTTGGAGGGACACAATGACAGTCCAGGCTTGAGCCACATCCCCACAATGGCCCCTTATTCCCTGTCCGGGCACTCGTCCAACTGGCCACGACCATGCCCTGCCAGGGAAATCGGGTGTCACAGGGTGGGGGGATTGGGCAACAGGACACATTCCTGCTTGGCATCCCGGCTGTCCGTGGTGCCCCGTTGCTGAAATAAAAAATCCCATTTTCTCTGGAGAGTAAAACCCTTCAGCTTGAGTCGTTCCCTCTTTGTCTTCCTCGTTGATTCCCACCGCTGGCTTTCCCCGAGGTGAGCCTGAGTTTGGGACCTGCTGGCTCACGGATATTTTGGCAGCAAAAGAAGAGTTTTGTCATGAATTTCCTGATGGACACCAAATTATGGCAGGGTTGTCCAGAAATAACAAGATTTGGGGGTTTTTCCTTCCATTTCAGAGCCTTTGGGGACACCTACCCTAATTATTAAGCAAACCACCAAAATCAGTGCAATCTGCTGCTGTCGACTCCACCACCAGAGAACTGGCACAGCTGGTTTTGGGGTCGAGGTGAGTTTTTTGATAACCAAAATCCTCGTGTGTCACCTGCTGGGAGCAGGGAGCTGCCTCGTGCCTCTGACCCGGAGCCAGCCCATTGATGGATGCTGTTGGGAGCTTGTGCTGCTGCCAAACAGCTGCTGAGCCACTTCTCAGCCACCACTTTGTCTGCCTCTTGCCAGGAATGATTTTAGTCTTGAGGCTGCAGAAGCTGTTGAAACGTGGAGAACGATTTTGAGAAGAAATTTGCAATTGTACTGTGCCCGAAAAACATGACATAGGAGGAAAATATCAGGCTAAATCCCAGACATTTGTTCCGCTGATTTTGGTGAATATTAGAATTCATTTAATGAAAATTCAAGAACCTTCACCAGCCTTAAAATGCAGAGATTGGATCCTGGCAGCTGGATTTTGCTTCTGATATAATCCTGCCTATATGACTTTTCCTGAAACCACCATCCCTGTGAGGAAAGTGGGGAAGAAAAAAAAGGAAAATCAGGACAATTTGTGTCCATTTACAGATCTGTGGTTCAACACCCCAGCTCATTCTCTCCTTTCTAATTGCTGCTTTCTTCTCTTCTCGGGCTCCTTTGTTTCTCTCTGCAAGCGGCCACAGCTTTCAGATGTTTTAGGGTCATTCCTCCATGTGCTGCAATGCTAATTATTTCTTCTGCCCTAATTGGGTTTTCCGTATCCCTCCCAGGCGCCCAGGCCACGCAGCACACCCAATTCACACGAGAAACCCTCCCCACAGCCCCACACAGGACAACACAGAAAAAAAAAGTCACTGGGAAGCAAACCATGGGTTCTGACATTTCTTAATTGTGCCATCTTAATTAGAGGGTTCCAAACCTGCTGCAGCCATGTGCCCACTTTGCCCCATTAACTCTTTGGAACGATGAAGATGGCATCGACATTAGCCAGGACTCCTTTTCTTGATGTTTATTATCAGCAACATCCAAAATATTTGAAGGGGAAACTACTCCAAACACTTTCCAGTTAATGAATGATTTGGGAAAAACTCTCTCTCTTCCAGACAATATGAGAATCGGTGCTGATGTCATGGAACAGGTCCCATTCAGAAAAACTATTGACAAGAGTCCAAATTCCTCCAACTGTTAAATCTCCTTTAATTTCTCCTCTTTGTGGAGATATAAGCTGTGGGGGTTTTGTTTGTTTGTTTATTTCCCCCTTGCGGAGAGTAAGTTTTAATTTAATTTGCATGTTGGGTTGCTGCTCTTTTTGTGTTGCTTTTAATATATTCAGAGCATTTGGGGAGCCTGAGGTTTGGAGGCAGAGGAGGGGGAGATTGTTTTCATTGATGGATGTGGCTTTGAGAAAGGAAAGCAAAAAATTGGGGAAAAGGAATTCCACGAGTGCCAGCACAGGCAAGGAAATGGAAGATTTTTTTTTTCTGTGAATTTTTGCCAGGAAAAATAAACAAAACCCTGCATTTCCTCCTTTTTTAAAATAATACCTACTTTAATAGAAATAACTGCAGCAAGGGCAAGGGGAAAAAAAAGCCAAACTAGGCAGGGATTAAGGTAGATAAATTCTAGGGAAAGACTGATCAGAAGGATGCATGGAGACACGCAGCCCCCATCCAAAAATACACAGGAAAATGAATATAGAGAGAATTGTGCAGAGCTTTCCACAGACATCGTTGTGTCCTGTGTGTTTGGGTGGTGTTTTGCATCCTGTCCACGAGGATGAGGGTGTGTGGGATGGGGATGCATGGATGTAGTGTTTTCTGTCCTATAAACCCCTCCTTCCTCCAGATCCCTTCTTTTCCCTCCCCTCCCCACTTCCAGCTTGCTCCTTTCCAAAGTGGCATTCCTAATTTCATGTTTTGGAGCCTGAAATGAGCAGTGTGTTACAAAGAGGAGGTTTCCTCCAGGCTGAAGGAGGTGACAATGCTGAGGACTCCTTGCTGAGGACCCTTGTCTCTCCTAAAGAAGGATTTAGTATTTCTCAAGGGTTTAAAAAACCCCCGGAACCAGCTTTAGGAAGGTTTGTAGCTGTAGGAATGGGCTGTGTGATCTAATCGGGTTTTGCCAGCCTGAGCTGCTGAGGTTTGGTGTGGTTAAAATGCAGCACCCAGAGTCAACATTGCAAAAACTCTGGGTTTTGGGATGGTGTAGTTAAATCCAGACTTGCCTGTCAAAATGAAACAGGAGGGTCCCTAAAGGGGACCTCGAGGATGTTTATTTTTCCCTCTTCACCCCCCAAAAATGCACATTTCGAAAGCAGATGCGTCACCCGCCCAAGGGACGCGAAGACCGGCCAGCGGTGATGCTCGGACCGCGGCGGGGGAGTGCAAGGACCGGGGACAGGTGACACTCAGGGATGCCCAGACGAGGGTCAAGCGTCTGCCTTTCCCACCCAACGCCATCCCTGGCCCGATGTGAATTCCAGGGGACAATGCGAGCTGCCTCAGGCCGATGAAAGGCTCCTGTCCTGCTGGGTCTTCGGGGAGATAACCCCGACAAAACCCCCGCCAGCCTCTGCCGAGCTCCTGCCGCCCTCCCCCTGGGGAACCCGCAGGGTTGTGTCCCTATGCTTGCAATTTGTGTGTGTGGCACCATTAAGAATTGATATGCTCGATATGAATGGCCATACTTCAAAATGCCTGAATAGACCCTGAGCTCCCCCCACCCCCACCACCAAAAAAAAAAACCCCAAAACCCAAAAAAAAAAACATTGTTGAAAAAAGTCCCCTACTCAGCCTGGGAGGGAAAGTTTGTGTATCAATCTAGTTTTATAATAGTGTAATTTAGTGTCTAGGCCTGGGCTCTGGTGGTGATATTGTACTGCAATGAATGAGACAGAGGGCTCCAGGCTGAGCAAGAGCTCGAGGACCCGGCTGGCTCTATTCAGGCCAAACTAATCGGCTTCAGCTCAGCTCTCCCCAAAGCTCCCCTCTCAGTAGTGGGTTTTTCTCTGGGTTTTTGTTACTGTTTCTTAAAGAGCTCAGCTGGCTGCTGAGGCTGAAAAGAATCAAATTATTAAAGATTTTGTGGAAAATCCAGTGAGAATGGGCCCATGCAAGAATAATAGCATTGTGCCACCGTGGGCCATTCCCAGCTTCCAGTCGGGAGAAATTGTCAACTCTGTCTTTGTTTTCTTAACCCTTTCAATGGAAACAAAATAATATTTAGCTCAGCACAAAATACCTTCTTTTTAATTTCTAATCCTTTCAGGTTCTTTTTTTTTTTTTCTCCTTCCCCCCTTCTCCTCCTCCTCCTCTTCCTCCCTCTCTTTCTCTCTCCCCCTCTCCCTCTTTTTGTTGGCTGTCCTCTGAAATACATTTATATCCCTCATACATTCCCCTTTTCCTTGCCAGTTGGCCAGAGGGGCATCTGCTATCAGGAAAGCCCCTTCTTTTTTAAACAGGATGTAAAATGGGTGATTAAATCCTTTATTAACAGTCGCCACCAGAACAGGGAAGAGGAAAGGGAAACGTTTTCTTTCAAGCTTCTATTTTTAACATTTAGAAGCAGTTAATAAATCATTCGTGTGTTGTTCAGTGGGCTGGCTATAAAATGTGTCATGTTTTTTAAATGTCAATACAGTTTAAATTTAGAGAAGTATTTAATTAGCATAATGTAATGGCATTAAAGATCAGTGAGGAAATGTCTGCCTGTCTGTCTGTCCATCATCAACCCATCAGGGAAGATACAGACAAGCAATTTAATCACACTCCTCTTTTATTTAAGGACTAAGTAGCTTTTCATGTGTGATCCATCTCTTTTCTGGGCTATTCTTCCTCTGCACACACCAATCCTAAATGCGTTGAGGAGCGGCATTGTCTCGGAGATGGGAGGAAAGGCCGTCGGACACAGCGTGGATGTTGAACCCAGCTGCTCCCGCAGCTTCCAGAGAAACTGGATGCACCCCAGCTTTCCAGGGGAGTTGGAATCCACGGGCATGCCTCCTTTGCTTGGAAGACAAAGTGGCTGCCACGTTTTCCAGGCTTTCTCAGGAACGGAACAGCAGTAGGAAAAGGGAAAAAACAAAATTAAATTATCAAAACAAAACCTCTCCATCCCAAGCACCCAGCACCAGGGACGGGGTGACAAAACACGATGCCAGATCTTCTCCTGGTGTAAAGTTGATGGCAGCAGAGTTAACCTGGACATAAACCGGACGAGCCCGTAGCCCTCCGAGTTACAACATTCACAGAAAGCCCAGTATCAGGGCACGGAGGTGAAAATCAAGTGATAAAAGGGCTGTCCCGTTGTGGGAGATCCTTCTAATCAGGATATTCTCCCTCAACTTTGCTCCGCTCTAACCTATTGACAACAGAACTAGGTCATCTCGGTGAATAGGGCAGATCTGGTGCTGCCTGCGTGTCTTTGAGGCTGGAAGGGATTGTGTGTCCAGTGTTACAAACAGACCTCGTGTCTTTCTCTCCCAACCAGCAGCGCGCCGCCGAACAAGGGGGACTGGACCAGCCATTTTTCCTGTAACAAACGGAGGGTCCCATCCAAGCCGGCCCCGCCAGTTGGCTTTCAGACGGGAAGCTTATTCATGTTTTCAGACCTCAGCCAAGTTCAGCCAGGAAGCCTGAGATGCTTTAAACTGGGGGAAAGGCGTGGGGACCCAGGGCTCCTGTGCCAGCTTGGAGGAGGGAGGGCGTTGCGTTATCTCGGTGTTTTCTGGAGTTGAGTCCCTTTTGTGTGCGTTCCCAGGGATAGAGTTGTCTCCCTATCCCTGGCATAATTCTGGCTTGGGAGGGGACTTTTTTTTGTTCTCCTGGCACTTGTTGAGAGGACAAGTCCACCCCTGCTTGCTTGAATCACCTACAATGGTGGGAGAAGAACGGAGGATGTGCACTGAGGCTGCTGGTGCTGAGGGATCTCGCCAGTGAGTCAGCCCAGTGTAGGAGGAATTACACTGCAGCCCAAGACACTGACATGTCTGGTGATGAGCCAGACACAGAGAAGCTGTTGATTATCTTCCCTTGGAGAAGGTGTTTATTCCCCATCCCACCCCAGGATGTTTCCTCTTCAGTCTGCTCCGAGGAAGGAGAGAACATCATCGTGCTTTCCATCTGAGGTCACGGGGGAATTGCCCAGAAAAACACTTGAACCGCTTTTGTGTAATGTTGTTCCTGGCCCTTTTCAAGTGTAAAAACATCCTTGGATCTTTCAAGGTAGATGATAAGAAGATCTTCTTCTAAGGAATCCTCTCCTAGAGATCCCTCAGACATTACCTCATGGCCTTACACGCCTTTTCCTCGTTAGTCAAACCTCACCCCTCTGCCGTCCTGGATCCTTCTCTGCCCGTTTTCAGGCATTGTTCAGGAATGTCACCTATTCCTCATTGAACACCATCTCCTGTGGATACGCAGGAGAGAACGCCCTGCACTATCCATCAGGTTCTCCACGAGTTTCATGCTGTGATTCCCACTCCTGACCTCGCAGCCACTCCCCAGCAGACTCTGTTGGACATCTGAGGTCAGGATGAAGGACATACACCTGGATGGGGCTAAGCAGAGGTGACTGTTGGTGTTTGCTGGAGCAAAACATTCTCAAGGATATTTCTCATCCTGCTAAAACAGATTTACTCATCACAAGCTTGGACATCAGACAAGGAGCATCACAGGAATCCTTCTCCAAGTGTCCTTTCTCTTGTGGTCATCTCTAACTGTCCTCTTTTGTCTGCTCTTGGAGATGAGTTTTGGAGCTCAGGGGGCTTTTGGTTGATTCATGAGAGCTCTTCTCGAGCTGTAGGATGCTCATGGAACTGCTACAGCCCGTGCTGAAGATACTGTAATACAGGAGACAGTGTGTCCTAAACTTGGCTATATGCCTGGATTGGAAATTAAAGGCAAATAAGGCAACCTAAGCTCTGGAACTGCATCAAAGGCAAACCCAGGCTAAATGGGAAGGATCCAATTTCACAGTTAAGTTTGTTAAATAGGTGGGTGGCGGCTGCTGGTGGTGCGCACGTCCCTTTATTAACAATTTAAAAATGAAAGGTCCTTGCCTGGAGATTGCTGGAGGATCAGAGCTCTTTCGGGCTGCCTTGCCACAGGTGATCCTTACTCATGCAAGGTTCCTACCAAAGCCAGCAGAGCTACTCCAGGCACAAGGACCATCCTGGACAAACTGAATGTAGAGGCAAGGACAGTAATAAACCCTTGGCAGTCCCAGCACAGCAGAAATAATCTGACAAATCTGCCTCTTTCTTTTTCATTTGTGGGTAATCCATGAGCAAAGAGTCCCAGATAGAAACTATTCATCCATTCAGTCACATAAACATTTGTTTCAGATGGCTCCTGAATTTCTCTGGAATCCATTGTACTCCAGGGTGCTCCCCTTGCACCTCTGACTGTCCCGAGGTAGACTCTGCTAAAGGGTGATAATTTGGCAAAGAGAATTTGCCAGATGATTTTTTTCTTTGGGTACAAATCATAATGTCACCATTATTGGAAGAGCTGGAGTTAGCAGAGATTTCACTGACAGCGTATTTCAGATCTCTTCGCAACATAAAAAAAGATTTTGTATAACCTTAGAAGAAGTTTAATAGTTTCATTCCAAGACCCTCACATAAGTTTGTGTGCAGTATTCATCAGCATCAGGATGAACCAATATGATTTTCATTTATTTTTGTATATAACTTTGTGTGCCCTGCTGAATTATTGCTACTTTTTGCCTGATTTTTTTCTTGCTCATGGCAGTTTACGATTAAACTGCAGACCTTTTATACCTGGACTTTTCCTCGTGTTTACATTCTCAGCCATGTGATAAATGAGCTGAAGAGAAACAAAACCTCTTCCCTGGATTTTTCGCACTCAGAACCAGGCTGGAGGAACATCCCCAGGAGGACTCAAAACTCAGAAAATAAATTGCATGGATCCAGCATGAATTATTTCTAAGATGTCACGAGGTTTAAACAGATCTGATAATTTTGGCAGAGAAATGCCTGGAGAGGTTGTTGGGCTGCTTGGCAAGGGCAGTGCTACACGGAACGGTGCTGTAAACAAAAGGAGGTAATTAAAATACATTTGCCAGAAAAGAGCCCAGATTTCCCACGCAACGTGGAATACTCGACACAGCAGAGCTTTTCCTTTCTGTGCTCCCCTCAGCTCCTTGGTTTTGTCATCTCTCAGTCAGAGGCAAGCAGGACAATAGACATTCTTTGAGAAATTCTCTACAGGGGACACGACGCCGAGGTCTGTGGTGCCAGTTTTACATCTCCTTAGGACTTGTCTTCGTGGCAAATGTGACCAGAATAGCTATTTTGGAATTAGCTTTCTGTGGTGTCACTATTTCAGAGGAAAGAGATTTTATTCCAGATTAATTACGCCGTTGAGGAAGGTGCTCGTTGTTTTGCAGCTCAAACACTTTATGTGTAGAACAGCACACGGTAATGTGAGGAGATATCTGATATAAAGAGGGTCAGATGTGATAAGGCTGCATTAATGCCGTACTCAGATCATGTTCTTATCTGCAGCATCATGTGTGAAAAACAGAGTATTCCTCCTTAAAATGTATTTTACTAAAATACCTTGTCCACCATGAGCTGCCCCACCTTGTGTCTCTCTCCAGTTAATGGGGTGAGAGGATCCACCAGGAGGATCTCAGCTGCTTCAGGTATCTTTGGGTGGAAGAATTGCTCTGTAAAAAATGTTACCCCTCTTTGATTAGAAAGGAAGTCAAAATTCAGAGCTTAATCTGGAACTGAGAGAGTGGTGATGAAACAAATCCTCCTACAGGTGACCTCTCTTCTCAGACAGGAGGTGGGACTCACCGTGCTGGTTCAGACCAGGTACAGGTTGTGTTTTCAGGGTGAGCAGACCTCAGACAAAAGTTGTTGCAGTCCCTGAAATAAAGGATTAAGAAGCCACCAGGTCACCTGTGGGCAAAATCTTTGCACCTGAATTCCGTGGTGTATCTGGGTTTCTTAGAAGTTGTCGCCTTGTCATTAATTCCCCCACGCCGTCACCTCTTGCCAAACAGTGTCTTTTGTGTGGCTCATCTCCCACCACCTGCATGTTCCACACTGGGATTTAAATGTTTTTAAGCCTTTTGGCTCCACTGGGAAACTGATCCCCACTGCTTGGCACTGACCTGTCTGCAGAAATAACCATCCTGTCCACAATGGAGGTGCTGCTTCTGGTTTTTTAACCATGTATGGTTAAATGGGGAATGATAAAAATAATAACACGTGTTCAGTCAGCATCAGAAAGGATCTTTGAGCCACAGAGCCTCCGTATCAACTGCCCTGGAGGAGAGATGCCTGCATGGGTTCTCCCAGTTTGAGAGAAAATAAATAATGTTAGCTTTTTTGGGGAAGAGGGAGGATGTTCCCTCCAGTCAAGTATTGTTGGGGAAATTGGTCCAGCCCCTGATCTTGTTGTGCAAATGCTCCATGAATGCAGGGGAAAATCAACCCTACAATGGATAAAGGCCACTCCAGAAATTGTGGAGAGGGGGAATATCTTTTATTGGGCCATCTGACAGGACCAGAGCAGAGAAATGTGCTTCTGGGTACACAAGATCATCTTCTCATCTAGATTAGTAAAAATTAGGAGAGATCATACAAATGAAGTCAGTAGATTAGATTGTGCCCTGTGGTGGTAAAGGGCTTGCAGCCTCCCAGCTGTGACGTAGGCTGAGCCTTATCTCATCAAGTTATGCTCAGAATGAACCTCAGGGGGCTTTTCCTGCTGCAATCCTTTGTACAGGTTGGCCTCATGTGAGAGGCAATTCCTAAGGATATGGATGGATGGCTCTGGAGAGCACAGGCTGCAAGGCCAGTGTGTTGCAAGACCCATTCCTGACCCAGTGTGGATCAAATATTGGTGAAAAGCATCTTCCAAGGGTTGGGTTGGCCCTTGGGATGTAGGGATTCAATCCTGTGATACAAGTGCAACACTGCAGGAGTTATTTGCTGTGGGACCCATCTCACATTATTTATCAAAACTTAATGCCTAATCCAAGGTAGTCTTTCACCTTCTGCAGTTAGAGAGGTCTGGTTTTCTGGAAAGTGATTTATCCCATCCATGCTGGGGGTAGAGCAAGACTCTAACTCCTGGTGTGGCACATCAGCCTCACTTCAGCAGCTTTTGCAGAATGAGACATCTCTGTGTGCCTCTCCAGAAGGCAGCAAGAGACTCAGCACCTCAATTTTAGGAGACCAAAACCAAGTGAAAAAAATCACCTTCTGCTTTCTTTGGGCTTCTCCTCCTCACTTGTAAAATAAAGATAAGTGGCTTCTGTTCCATCACAGAGGTGTGGATAGAGGTGTGTTAAAGAACATGAGGTGTGTGCTGTGGTCACACAGCTGGAGCTGTGGCTGCCCCATCCCTGGAAATGCTCCAGACCAGGTTGGACAGGGCTTGGAGCAACCTGGGTTAGTGAAAAATGTCCCTGACCATGATTTGTTATCAAAAGAAATAGTGGTGGAAAAGGATGGAGGACTGTTGTCACTTGTGGATGGCTGATGCCCAAAACTGACCCCTTGAGAAGGTCTGTTCATCGCTGTGCTGTCACTTTTGGCCTCCTGAACCTGACAGAAATGTTGATCTAAAAACCTTGTCCAACACAGAGGAGCAAAGATACTCTTTCACTCTGGAAGCACCTTTGGCGATGGGCACTACACAGCCTACAACAGCCATTGAAGATCCAGGTACCTCAGCAAATCCCAGAAAAAAAATAGGGATAATGGAAATGCTGCATTTCAGTCCTTAGGGTGCCAGGAACGACGGGAAAACAATGCAATGTGGGGCAACAGTGCAGAATGAAGCTCATTTGGGTCATTTTTTCTTCCCTATTATTCCATCCTCTGAGAAGAAAATTCCAGATCAAATCCCTGTGCTGGTGACTCTTTGGGTTTAGAGTCTGGAAGGATTTACAACCAGCAAAGGTGTGTCTGGATGGAGCCATCAACGCCTCGGCTCTAACACCTGAAGTTCTTGAGAAGGTTTCCATGAGAGTGGAGAATTTGGAGGAATTATTGACCTCTGCAGGATTTTTAATGCTGCAGCTCTTCTCTTCAGCCAGATTTTGTCTTGGAGGACTGCAGGGATCAGCCAACCCTCTGCCCCACCTGGACCTCTGCTGCCAAGCGCAGAAGAGGAGCTTCTTTTGAAGCCTGCTGGGGCAAAACCTTCTTTTTTCCCAATATTTTATTTAGAAAAGGAGAAATCAAGATGGGATTGATCATCATCCTTTGGATGTCCTCTGAGTTGAAATGAGAGAGGACTGGGATAAGAGATAGAGGCTGTCAGCAGTTTACAGTGAAATCCAACATCTGAAGAACCAAGAAGAGATCCATTGTCTCAACAGACATATTTTGGCACATTTTTTGCCCAAAGAACAGATGGAAGGCTTGCTGTTGAAGGGGGAGGTGTGGAAGCACAGGTTGGTGCTTCAAGTGAACTCAGTGGCGCTGTGTCTCTTAAGGGACACGTTCTTCTTGAGACATCCCCCTTCCAGAAACAGGTCCCCAAACACACATTTCCGGCAATGTGCTTGCAGAAAATCCTTCAGCCACCAGATGTCTCTCCATGCTGCCCTGGTGAACAAGGAGGACAAAACTGGAAGCCAAGTTGTATGGAAAAACGCTTATTTATAGGTTTGCACTCTTGTCTTTGTTAAACAAGATGCTTGGAATTGGTTTTTCACCATCTCAGTGGATACTCTGTGTTAGGGGTGGGTTTTGAGGTGACTCCATCGGTTGAGAAGGCTGGAATAAATTGTCTCTGGAGCTTTTTTTTGCCCATGGTAGCACTGTTGAAAGCTTGGTGCTAAGAAGGTCACTTCGGAGGTCAGAGGAGATTTATGGAAGAGATGGTCTTTAATGAAGGGGTTTCAAAGTGAACAGTGTCCAAGATGGACTGTAGTAGCCAAAGAACACCCAACCATGAATTTAGAGCACGGAGAACACACCTACAGAAGTCTCAGCTCCAATCTCCACTGTTTCTCCAAGCTGCTGATTCCCAAGCTTTTCATCCGTCAGATACCCAAGATTCAAACCATCCAAAGGCTGAAGCAACTTCTGCTTTCTGTTTGTTTTGAGGAGTTTATAGTTAAAGACCATTGTGTGACCCAGACACTTTAGAGTATTCCCAACAAACGGAGAGCTGCGTATGGAATTGCACATTTCCTGAGACTAAGAGGTCACGGACCTAGAATAAGCAAGTGCAACTTCCTCTGTCCTCACAAATCATGCCTGACTTCACTTCCCAACGGGAAAGATCATTTAACTCTGCTTGGTGGTCAGTCTGCAGCAGATTAGGAACAAAACATCCCAAAGCATTTTCTCTGTTTTCCCATGGAACATCCACATTTTTCTTTCAAAACCACAGTACGACTGAGTTTGTGGCACTTATGGAATTACAGCCCCTTAAATTTACTCTTCAAAATCACCCTTATTTGGATTTTACAGCCAGCTCCTGAATCCAACAGAAATCCTTGTGCAAGTGAAAGACAACTGCTCTGATGACTTTGGATCTGGAAGAGGAGCCCACTCCCCAGCACTGGCACACTGGGCAAGGCTTAGCAAGGTGAGGGCTGGGCTCGAGCTCTTCAAGGGTTGAACCTTCCTTGCAGCCACAGAGTCAAAATCCAGCTGACTCAACTCAAGCCTTTTGTGCTTCTTCAGCAACTGAGTCTGTTCAGATTAATCCCATTAAGGACTTATTATTTCATGGTCTGGCCCGACACTGAGGCCATTTTTTGGTCAAAAATTGAACTTCTTTTGGTGTCTTCAGCTGCAAGTTTCTCCCTAGTTAGAACTGTCCTTCACTCTTCAGGTCCTGTGATTATCAAGAGGTTTTCCTTCTTATGGAAGGCATCATAGATTTCTCAGGGAGAACTATTTTTTGGCCAGGAGCTGACACGTTCAAAGGAAATTTTGATACCAAAGTTTATTTAACCCATACAAAACACTTCTGAAATTTATGTACATTTTCTTTAGTGTTTTATACCTTTTTTGGATACTTTTTCTAAGTTCCACCTCACAATTGAGATTCCTCCAAATTTGAGGTGAGGCATGCAATTTTGGGAAGGTTTCATCAGCCCTAATTTACACCTCTAAAAGTGAGATGCCCAGGTCCAAATTATTCAGCCCAGGCTTGTTTTGTGGTCAAGGGAGAGGAGAGTCACCCCGAGGGGAAGTTCATCTCTTAAAACAGACACCCAAGGTTGGTCATGCAAATCACTCGCTGGACATGTCCCGCTCTCTCCTAGGCTGTAAAGATTTGTCAGGCTTTTAATCTTTTTAAAGTCAGCTGAAATGACCACTGTCTTCATTTTTTCAGTCAGACTGAGAGAATAAATAGCCATTTTCTGAAAGTCCTTCCACCCCGAAGTGTTGAAGGAGCATCAGTCTCTCACAGATCTGTTTCACGGACATTTACGTCCAATGGATTTACGATCAGCTGGGCTGGATCAGGTTGTGTTGGCCCCATCTCCTGTCTCTGACCCTGGCCAAGTGTGACTGGGGAAGAGCAGGAGAAGAGAACAAACCAAGGGTGATATTTCCACTCAACTCCCAGCAATCCCCAGCTGGGATTTCCCATGGAAGACTTGTGTCTTTCATTGTAAAAACTCCTCACGCGTCTTTCTTTGGTGAATACTGTCCAGTTGCTTCTTAAATTCAGGTAAATTTAAATACCTACAGCTCCCTGTGGTTGTAGGAGATTTCTACCATCAAACCCTATGAGCAGAAAACCTCTTTTCTGTTGTTCTCGCCCTAATTACAGTGGATGTCTCCTGGGTTTAATATGATGAGAAGTGGTGGGTATTTGATCCATACTCACCTCTCAGCACTGTTGTGTCCCAAAGCCCGGCTGCCCCAAGGATTTCTTTGGCAGATTATGCCGGCTTGCACCACATAACCTGTGCTTAGAGAGCAGTTCCCACGTTCTTCATGCCAGCAAGCTCTAACCACATGCTTGATGAGCTAGCAGAACGTTATGTTTTTTATTGGCTTGTACTAATTGCAAGCCACAAGTGAAAAAAAGTAATTTCCTTGACATTACAGGTTTGGTAAATGCTGAAAGGTGGACCTGTCTTTTCTCCAGTTAACCAGTCATTGTGCTGTTAATAATTTGATGTTTTTTCGCATTTAGATGATTTGCAAGACGTCTGCCTGACATGTAAAGCTCTGTGACCTCCTTGGGTACAGCTGTTTTTACAGACAAACTGGCTCAGGCAGCCCACAGCAATGGTTGGGAGCTGGTTTTATTTATCAGCATCACTGTGGATGTAAACAGAGATAGCCAAAACCAGATCACTGGGCCTGGAAGTTCTTTAGGACAGGGTCCACCACCCTGTGCTGTGTTTGGGCATCACCCAGCATGAGGGATGGTCTTCAGGAGTGATGAGCCCAGAGGCACCACCAAGGGACAAAGATTATCATTGTGATCGAGGCTGTGATAACACCAATGACACCTGCATCTCATTGTGTTCCCCAGCTATCAAAACATCCTAATGAAAGGGGAGGTAAACTAATCCATCCAAGTTGCACAGCCAGTCTTTTGGTCACATTTTATTCCGTGTTTGGAGTGTCTGCTGCCTTTTAATGTGTAACCTTTCTCCCCCAAGCAGGAATGACATCTGCTGCTAAGGCAAGGTGTGTCGAGCAGCCCCTGCCAGTCTGAAACAGCAGCTGGGAGCCGGGGAACTTACTCAGGGCTCTTGAGGACCACTCAATTATCATTCATTAACAAGCCTAAAGGTTAGCTCCTTGCCAGCCCTCCATGTGCCAAACTCCTCCTGTGTGACTGCAGTGCTCAGAGGGTGGTGTTCCCACTCCATGGCTGAACCAGGAACAAGTTTCCTTATTGATTTAGCTGTTCATGTCAGCCAAAGTCCTTCCCTTACCCACTTCAGGGCTATTTACTTGTCCTGCCCTCTCCACTTCACCGAGACACCGCGTTGTCCCAATGGACACTGCGGAAAGCATGCCAGAGAGAAACCCCCTGCAAAGTCCTGGCATGGCAATGTGGAAGATGAAACCATCTGTAGGAGTTTGAAGGGGCCGCCTCTCATCACATTCTGCATCCACAGTGACAACTCTTTGTCAAAAAATTCCCCCATCTTCGTCCTGGTTTGTCCCCTGGTCTCCCGTGTGGTCCCTTCTGTGAACTTGGGTCTAAAAAGTGAGTAGGACCCAAGTTGCTTCTTTATTTTTGATAGCCCCTGGAATTTGGGTGTGTTGCTTGTGAAGGAGCAGCTTGAGGAACAGAAATTCCAGAGGAAGCATTTGTCCTCTGGAAAGCAGCAGTTTGTCGAAACCGGAATTCCAGCAGGGTTGCTCAAGACCAGGCTGGAGTTATCAGTCCCTGGGAGATGGCTGGTGACTCAGTCAGGGTATTGGCTTCAAGTCTCAGTCTGATAGGGAGGGGAGGCTTGTGCCTGGATTTCCAAATGCTGCCATAAAGACCTTGACATTCCCAGGATGAAAGACACTTCCTGCACAAACCAGCTGCATTGATTAGGACAGAACAAACAGGTTCAAGGCTCTCCCTGGATTCCTGCATGAAAGAAATTCTCACTGTAGTAAAGGTGGCGCTTCATCACTACCACCACTCTTTCCCACACACAGAATTGAGAATTATCTCACATATTCCAGGAAAAAAATTATAGAGCAAATGTATTTCTGAGAGCTCTAGGGCTCAGTGAGGTGTAGTCAACACAGCCTTGCTGTGCCTCCTCTCTGACAAGAGAGTAGATGACATTTAGGGCGTTGGGATGTTCCTGAGCCACAGAGAATGGCACAAGGATCCAAAGGGTCAGATCCAGACCACAGATCAGCTTTAAATCACGCTTAAAGAGATTTAACCTTGCTGTCTTTGCACGAAACCAACTTGAAGAGAAACTGAGCTGACCTCACCTTAACACCACCACCAAGTTCATTAGTTAACACTTCACCTGTTGACACTCGCAGGCAAATCCCAGACCGGATTGTAGCCCTGTGGAATGCAAATCTGGCTATGTGCCTCCAAATGACTGCATGATGGGGGAAAAAAACCCTTCCACACCTGCAAATAAAAGACATCAGTAAGCAAATTCCAAAGCCAGGCTGGGTAGCAATGAGATGGCAAAGCTTGCAGATTTTATTGGGTCGCAGTGTGTTCCTTTATGGCCTGGTGAGCTGCTGGTCAGGAGCTGCTTTCAGCTGGATTTTGCAGCTTCAAAGGATGTTGGATTGGACTGATTGCTCAGGCGGGATTCAACTTGCAGATTAAGACATCTTAATTTGGGTGGCAATACGCAAAGAGCTGCCTGCATGTGCTCGAAGGCTCTGAGCTCCTGTTACAGCTGGTGGAGATTGGATTTTCCACGTGCTTGACTGAACACAGGTGTCCAGGACCATCTGTGGTATCTCAGTGTAATTCCTCTGGGTATCCCCCTGCCAATCCAGAAAGACATGGACCTCCTGGAGGGTCTGTACGTGCCAAATCCATCTGGCACTCAGATGTCCAAAGGGATACAAGGCAGCACTCAGCCTTTATGGTGAAATGAATCCCTCAATTTTTTGTGAACAGTAACAGGAACTTGAAAGCCAGACCTCAAGTTCAGGCAAATCAGGCTCAGTCACTTGGCTAAAGTGTCTAATGCCTGGTGACATGTCCTGGGGGATCTGAGACATCTCCCTGGAGCTCCCAGACGTGACACAGACCTGCAGGAGACCCGTGGTTCTTCTGGAGCAGCACCCAGAGGACAGGCTGAGGGCATCCCCGTGCCTGTTTGTGGTTCTGTGGGCACCTACACTGGTGGGAGTGAATCCATGAGCTGAACCCCACTCCTTGCAACCCACGAAGCCCGTGTGGCAAGGCTGTGAGTTTTGAGGCTTTGGGTGCCTTGCTCACGTTGGGGGTGGTTGATTTCCACCAGACTGGTGCCAAAGTGCTTGGGTACAGAACAATTTGCACAGTTCCTATGGATCTGGCACATCCCAGACTGGTTTGAGTTACTGGTTGTGTGGGACTGGGAAATCTCTGCATGGAAAGCAGTCAGGAGAGGGGATGAAGTGCTACCAGAAGTGTGAACTTGGCCATGGTTTGCTTAGGAGTAGCTCAGTCAGTGCTAAGGTGAAAAGCTGAGAAATTTGGGGCCGTTCAGCCTGGAGAGGAGAAGGTTGTGTGGAGACCTCAGAGCACCTTCCAGGATCTGAAGCAGCTGCGTGAAAGCTTGAGGAGGACTCCTCATCAGGAACTGTAGTGATAGGAGAATGGAAACAGCTTCAGACTTAAGGAGGGGAAATTTCGGTTAGAAACAGAAGAAATCCTCTCCTGTGAGGATGATGAAGCCCTGGCACAGGTTTTCCAGAGGACCTGTGGCTGCCCCATCCCTGGAAGTGTCCAAGGCCAGGTTGGACGCAACCTGGGATAGTGGAAGTTGTCTCTGCCCATGGCAAGGGGTAGGAATGAGATGATCCTTAAGGTCCCTCCCAACCCAAACAATTTCATGATCTTTTTTTGCTGTAAACCAAACACAAGTTCAGTGCACTGTTTCTCCAAGAAATATGGAGCTCTCAACTCTTCTGACTGTCAGGTACCTGGGTACCTGTCTGCAGCACATCAGTCCTTAAATTATGCCTGGGAATGAGGTTTGACTCTTGGCTCCATGTGTCAAATATCTCCCACTTGGTCATGGAACAGTTTTAGGTGACTTATGTGACCTGGGTTGTCTTGAGCAAAGGCCATTGCTGTGGCTAGCTGTGGCCATAGTTTGTGCTGCCTTCCCACAGAGGGGAGAAATAACTGTTTTACAAATAAAAGGGAACCTTCAAGAGTTTCTCTAATAGCGAAAAGTCCAGGTCACGAGGCTGCAATAAGTTATCAACACCTTATTTTCTTTCACCCCTAAAAGGATCTGGAGGGGTTAATAGCATGTGTAAGCTGAGAGTAACTGAGATGTCCTCTCATTTCTCAGTTTTCCCTATTTAGGTTTAAAAAAAAAAAAGAGAGAAAAAAAAGATTCTTGCTCAAACCTGGCGAAGCAGGCAACACAGCTTAACAAATAGGCTTATCTCAAGTGCTCTTTAATAAGAATGTTTATCATTTATTTCTGGAAAATATGCTGAGCCCGGAATGCTGAAAGCTCTCCGTGGTGTTTGACCCGTGTCATTCAAAGCCAGGCATGGGGGGTGTGTTTGGGAGGGGGATATTCTGTCTAGGGTGTCCCAGGGTGCTGCCCACCTCCCTTCCTCAGGAAAAGATGCTGCTTTTCACTTACAGATGTGTTCATTTAGAGCTTTGGTAGGAAAACAGGTTTCTCTGGAAGGTGACTGATACCAGCTCAGATCTGTGTTTTAAATAACTGGGATAAATCTCTGGATGTGCTTAAATCCCTCTATCAGTTATAAAGAAGTTACCAAGACTGGTCTTAGAGCAGGCTCTTGGTCTGTGAGGGATAAAGCTGGGTGGCTTGAAATTCTCCTGAAGTGAAGACCTCAGGAATTCCTCTGGGATCTGATCCATTTCTGTTGGAGTGGGGTGGGAGGTGAACAGGCACAGAGGCCCCCTGGAAATGCTGCCCTGTGCCCACTGCAGCCAAGCCACCCCCTCTCCACCCCATCCAGTCAAACTGACAATTCCAAAGAGAAGCTGTGCTGCTTTCTGGATCAATGAACCCACTGCATGAGGGGCGCTTTCCTGAGGACAGAAAAATGGGGAAGGATGTTGCAGGGCCCATGGAAGGTTCAGTGCAAGGCCAGACATGGTGGTTCCAATGAAAGGAACGTGGTTTTCCCTATTTCACCTGTCAACAGTGTCTCCCTACAATCTATTCCCTTTTCCATCATGGCTACAACCTTCGAGGCTGCAGGACTGTCCAACAGGATCCCAAACTAATGTACTAACAGGGGAAGGAATGACTGGAACTGACAGAACCAACACCAAACTTCTTAGGTCCTTCCAGAAACATTGTGAGAAGTCATCCCTTTGCCATGGTGGGTTTTTATTGCTCTGGAGAAAGAAACTGAGTCCCTGTCCTGGTGATGCTTAGCTGAGGAATGGACTCGTGGCAGTCCTCGTGGCAGTTTAAGTGGATTTGTTTTATATTTGGATTTATTATATATTTGGGTTGTTGCCTCCCACAGAAGCTGTGTATGGATTAAATGGTGACAACACAGGTGACATCTCTTCTTCCAAAGCACACAACTCCTGTCCTACAAGAGGAAGGCATATTTATTTCCTATTTCTCCCCAGCTGAATTTCCACCCATGATATGAAGTAACATCCAGTCAAAACTATGGAACAGTGGGAAAAAGCACCCAAACGCAGGTTAAAATTAATGCTTTTTTTTTTTTTTTAATTTTCATTATAAAGTTAACACATCTATCAAACTTAACTGGTAACAAAAAACAGTTACAAGACATTGCTAATGTGCTGTCAGTAGAAAATAGGGTAAAAGCCAATGAGGTCACAAGCACAACAGCAGAGCAACAACACTGTCCCGATGAGTTATTTCCGCAAATATATACTCTTACTAATATATACATTTATTCATAAAATAAATAATCATAAAAAAATCATCAGACTTAACAAAATACTGAGAGAAAAAAAAAAGGTGACAATTCTACTTTGTACAATAGCTTTGGAATTTCAGGTTGTATCATACATGCAATCTGTACACAGGGGTGCTCGGGTGGGGTGAGGGCAGGGGTTACAGACAGTGATGGAGCTTTGAAGAAGGCGATGTAATCAGGCAGACAGTCTGTGGGAAGGGAAAGCAACGGTGAAAAAACCCACTCACAAGAAGATACTTGTCCCTGACTGCTGGACAAGCATGTTTTGTACCGTGGGGGAATCCCCTGGGGTGCTACAGGTTTGTGTTTTTTGTCTTCCACACTGCTGGTGGGCTTGTCAGAGAGTCCAAAGCTACAACAGGTCTTGTTCAGGCAGGTTTGGTCCTGGCAGTGACAGAAAGCGATGCCATAAGGGATGGATCGAGTGGGTCCCCACTGGGATGAGGAGGTGAAGGCTGAGCTGCTGTCAGCTGGGGACAGGGGCAGTAGGACAACCAGGACTACACCACAGACCGAGGAGAATTTTATCTGTACAGAAGTATTTTGGAGTTTTTGGGAGCCTGACTTGAAAAGACTCAGGCCTCTTGTGCTTTCCAAGTGGTAGCAGTGGGTGGCAAGCGTTGGGAAGGAGCTCTGACATGATGGTGCCATCCCTCAAAACCATGGGTGACACTCAGCTGCTTGCTCAGCCTGAGTCTGTAGCAGACCTGCCTTCAGGATTTTTGGTGGAGTGGAATGAATGCAGAGAAATAAATAAATACTAATAAATAATAAGAAGAAACTTGGAAAAGAAAGGGAAATGCGGAAAGCATCTCCTTACACTTTCCCAGCGTCCATGCAGGGCTGTCCAAGACCTCCCTTGGTGTGCAGAACAGGTGTGAGAAAAGGTCTACAGAGACAGAGGAGGAAACCATGTGAAAAAGACCTTGTGGCTGTTGGACCTCAGGAGCTTTCTCTATCTGGGTGCTGTTCAGCTAAGAGCAGGATTTTGCCTGTGGTTGACTTGGTGGGACCTGTCCAATTCCTTTGCGTGTTCCTCAACAGGGAGAGCAGAGATGCTCCCTTGGGGTCAAATCCATGACAAACCAGGCAATAAAGTGGATTCAAATAATTATTTTTACAAAATAGGCCCACCTTCTGCTCCCCTTGGGACACTTGTACCTGATTTTTGTCAGTTTAAGTGAGAAGAGAATTGAGCCCTCAAACAGTTTTCCATCTTGGAGAATCTAAAGAGAGTTTGGAATCTAGAGTGGGATCCTGCTCATGGATGAAGACACACACTCATGGATGTCCACAAGCCTGTGTCTGCATGGGAGTCAGACATCTAAACACCCATCTCTGATGGAGAAGCATCTGCATGGATCTGTCAGATATGCCCTGAGATTTAAGGGAAGCCCACATTCTTCCAGAGTAGCTTTTAGGAGCCAGTGGGGTACCCTGGAGCATCCCAGATGGCTCTAGACACCTATTTCAATAATTAGTTCAGCCCTAAACACTACATTTAGGCAAATGGAACCCATAATTTGGCTTGCATGGGAGTTTAAGCACCTAGCTCACATGTACATACCTGCCTTTAAGCATCTCACTTGGCATTCCAAATCCCACTGTAGGTACCACTGCCTGGGAATCAACTCCTGGCCTCTTGTTTGTGCTTGAGAAAAATCTCCTCCTCCAAGGTGGAGATGCACCAAAGACCCCTCTGGAAACTGCAGTGAAGTGGGAGCAGACGACTTGCCCAAGCCCCTGAATACACTGGAAGGGGCAAGAATGAGGACTAAACACGCCTTCCTTGAAATGGAGGCCAGAGGAGCCTCCACTTCCCGTCAAACCGAGCAATCTGCACCCCACAGCTGTTAATGGACACCTGAGCCGGGGGGTGAAGAACTGCAGATCAGGAACTTTGCTGGAGAACACAAGGGAGGGCAGCAAACACGAGGATGGAAGGGTTAAGCCATGAATAAAACAATTCAGCCAGACCCCACCACTGCTTCCAGTGAGAGAGAGGGAATCTAAAAAAAGAGATACTCCGATAACGAGAAGTCACTACTAAAACAGCCAAGATTTAGCTTGGAGGGAGGTAGAAAATAGGAAACCATAGGTGTGAAAAAGAGATGAGATCTTGTCCTGCCCAGTCCACCTTCTCTCTCATCAACCAACACTCTCTTACAGCTTCTCATCCCAACAGCTGCTGGAGTTCCAGAATGACAGATCCGAGCAAACATCCCCCTCACTGTGCCACTGCCAGCAGGATGATCCCTTCCCAGCAGCCTCAGCCTTGGAGCAGGACTCTGGAAGAGCCAGGAGTTGTTTCCCTGTGGGCAGCCCAATGAACCAGGCACAGTCTGCAGGGCAGTTGGATTTGGTGCCTTTCATGGCCCTGTTTTCATCTTCCCAAATGGATTTCATTAAAGCATCAAGGGAAGTCTGGAGTAATTTCCATAGTGCAGATCCTAGGACTGGATTCACAACTCCCAGCTCCTGCAGAGCGCTCATGCTGCAACCCTGAATATCCCCAACAACATCAAACACCAGATTTTCAGCACTGAAACCAATCTTTGAAGCTAAAAAAAAAGTAAATAAGTAACCCAAAGCTCACAGTGTTTCTCCTGTGTATGAATTTAAGGATGGGGGCATGATAAGAATATGAACACACACAACAAATGTAACATAATCCATGGACATCTCTGTGGCAACACATCTGAATGCACCGAAAACACCAAAAATATTTGAGATTGAGAGGCAGAAGAGATTATTTTCCGAGGTTTGTTAATACAGAAATCCTGCAGTGCTCAGCTAAGACGACAGTGCTAAGACTGATGCGGTCGGTGCTGACTCAGGGATTTCTGTGCCGTGTTGCACCTTGTGGTGTGGTTGTCTCTGCAATCCCCTCCAAAAATTAAATCCCAACTGCTTTAGTAGTAGCACACAAAGCTTCCTATATGGAGTGGAAGCAATTCCAGAGACTTCAAAATGCTTTGGAGAAGACTGTCAGTGCTGGGCATGACCCTCAGCCGAGAGAAACACTGGGGTCAAGCAACAGAAAATGTCATGCACTTCCCTCCCCGTATTTTCATTTTCTCTGAGAAAGAGAAGCCCCCAAACTCTAAAATTAAACCAAGAAAAAAACAAACCAAAACCAAACAGCAAACAACCAAACTCCTAAACTTTCCATTTCTTTCATAGAAAGAAAAGAGATGAGGCCAAATTCACCCCTTGCAGGTAACTGCACTGTATTTAATAGGTTGGATGTGGAACTGACAGGGCCTGTCCGAGCCATTTGTTCAGCTAAAGGAAAGGCTGGATAGCAGCATGTGAGAGGATGGAATGATGGTCCTTTTTTACTTTTATTTTTTGCATCTGTGTTACTTGGTTGGGTGGCATCTTTTCCCTTCTCCCCGGTACTGCCAGACAGACCCCTGGTACAAACCATCTGCCTGAGGAAAAACCTCATCAGTGGACACTGAAGGGAAGGACACCAGGGATCACGGAGGTGGACTTGGCCAGCTCCCATCTGTGGGAAATGAATGATGTTTTCCTTTTGACTGTAGACTGGAGCATTACACCGAGGTGGGGGAGAAGGTTTGACAGAAAACCATTTCCAGCGAAGAGCCCAACTCAACTGCCTACACAAAGACATCTCGGGTCATCTTGGACACCCAACAGTCTCTGACTACCCAGGTTTAAGATTTGTGTGGGTCTTAGGCTGTTGTAACAACATCTGGACCCCAGCAGGATATTGTAGGGCACCTAATATATCACTGGATATTTGTATTATTGAGTGAAATCCCAAGTCCCTTCTATAAGGAACGCCCTATGGTTTTCACAGAAGGGGAGAACCTGAGGCAGAAGGCAGCTCTGGGTGGTATTTGGACCATCTCTTGTAGGGAGGGATGGCACCAGACTCATCATTGGCTCAATTTTTCACACCAGAACGGTGGAAGCCCTGACATGAGACACCCGGTGTAGGCAGGGGGGTGGGATCTCAGTTTTTCAGACACCTCCCAAATTCATGTGTAGCAGTGAGCGATGGCCCAAGCCCCTTCTCCAAAACCATGGGGTCAGACACAGGCCCAGCTCCCAGACCCCTCACAGCCTCTTTTCCACCTCAGGGATGGGTAGAATCAGACCCAGGACTGGAACCCTCGGGTGCACTTGGGGTGATGAACAGAATTCACACAGGCATTTTTCACTGACTTTAGTAGCAGCTGCTCAACCCCTTACATTGTATCATCACAGAGATGATTAATTACATAACAAACCAAACAAGTACCCACGGCCTTCGTTAAAAACCCCTTAAATGGAGGGGGAGCCCCCAACAACTGAGCTGGTTCAAGCCTGACCCCAGCTTGGAGTGAAGGAGCACAACTTCCAGCCCATCTCAGCTGATGATCAGGTTGTAGCTTCACCTCCTTGACTCATGGTGGACATCACATCATCAGTCTGGACCCATGGAAGAACTCATCATCTACTCTGAGCTCAGCAGCTGAAGTCAGAGATACACCCAGAGGGCACTCAACCAAACATAGCTTAGGTACCATCCTAAGTATAATGAATCACCTTCTGGATTTGTTTCTTGCCATTGATCCCAGCAGAAAATTAGATAAATAGCTTAGGTCAGATGAAATAAATTCCACTGTTGCAATCAAAGTTTGTTCACATCTAGAGGCAATTGCTCAGCAAATGCCCAGTTTCAATATTTTTTCCCCCTGCCTCCCAAAAAGCTTCACCTGCTGGTGATGCTGGGCTTGTTCTGGTGCAAAAGCAGAAATGGTGGATGTGAACAAGCTGCAGATGGGCTGGGATCAGATTCCAGCTCCCATGCATGGAAGCCAAATCCTTCAACCCATTTCTTCAGTGGTGTGGTACAAAAGAAGGAGTTCGAAACCACTTTGCTGAAAAATCTTAGGGTAAAACCAGTTGTGGGTGTGACCCCGCTGAAGTCAATGGATTGAAGGGACCTTGGCCTGCAACAATATGAATTTTCACTGTTGGGTCACCATTTATTGACAGAAGTTCCTGGTAGGACGTGTCCAACATCTCTCACTGTGGCTGCTTGCACTGCATCGTATTAAGTAAACCAGATGTATCTTCCCTAAGCCCATCCTCTCCAATTTATCAACATCTTCCACCCCATAAGTGGTTTCCTGCAGAGTTTGTTGTCTTGACAGGCTGTGTTTGAATGTTGGTTATAGGGGCAATCTCCCCCTGCAGTGGCTTCCTTCTCTATTTCCCATGCTAAGGGTCTCCTTTTCACCAAGACTGCATTATGAAAACCAGTCATGCATCCATTAATTGATCTTTATTTAATTTTTCAGTGATCTACTGCCTTCTACCAGTTGGTGTGTGGCCATCGATGGGGTGCAGGGCTTACATGACAGATATCACAGATTGGTTTTCTCTCCATGCTTTTTCTTTGCTTCTCTTGATCTCCTCCTCTCTCCTTCTCTCTCTTCTGTTCTCATTTCACTGCAGCTTTTATTTCTTTTTGCATAGCACTGATAGAAGTGCCTCCATCAATAAGCAAATCTTGCCCTTGGGCACAGCCCTGAGACAAATGGGTGATGCATAAACTGCACCAGCCTAGGAGTAGTCCCAGGAGACGCCGCAGTGACTCAGAGTCAGCCCTCGGAGGCATCATTTCCTCCTGTTTTCTCTCTGATGGGATTAAGCTCTGTTTGTTCCCTTCTTCTTCTGCGTATTCCCTCCTTTGGTTCCTGGGAAAAGGCTGACACGCACAGAGGAGCACTCTGATTTTTCTGCACAGATTTCCAGGAGTGAGCCAGCCAACAGCCATGATTACATTGCCATAAAATGGGAATTAATTCATGCCCTGTTTCCCTTCCTGTGCTGAAGAGACAGAATAAACACCAATCCATTGTCCTTTTCCAGGATAGGAACCCAAAAGCAGGGGTAAGGCAAAGAGGACACAGGGCAAGTGCATCTGAGGCTAAACCAGGCTGCGACTCCATGCTTGGTTCACCCCTCATTTATCCCAGTGTTGACCGGGAATAACTCAAGCAGGGCTACAGGGCTGTAAATACCAAGGTGATGGGCTGAGTCCATGCCTGATACCCTGAAGGAAGTCCTGATGCCCATGGAGGAGGTGAGACCTGTTTCTGTAAACCGTGTAAACTGGAATTGGAAGCAGAGCAACATGCAAAGACGGGGAGTCAGGGGTGAGCAGCAGAGATGGGCCAGAACTGCAAAGCTGAGATTTGGCTCTGTGTCCAAACTTACCCAAACTCTGGGCTGGTTCAGACTCTGGGTTTCGTCCATTTTAATCTGTGCCACTTTTACAGGTGGGAATGGCTGTAGGAATTAGGTGTGGAAACCAAGTTTGGCTTGAGTCTGAGACTGGTCCAGCTTGTGGGGTGTGGTGGTGATGGTGTGTTGGTTCACCCTCATGTAAACTAATGGGTGACAACGAGTCCTTCAGATCCATGTTCCCGACAGACCTGTGGGCTCAGGCTGTTGCCAGGTGCCCAGGAAGCCTGCAGGAGGTGCAGAGAGTGGATGGACTAAGTGCACTTTCCACTGTTGGTGAGGGAATTCTCCAACGAGGTGGGAAGAGTGAACACTTTCCCATTCCATCCTTTTCCTGGGATGCTGAGGAGATGGATGTCCTGTGCTCAGGAGCGAGTGTCCAGCCCCAGGAGACTCACTGCACCGCATGTTTCCAAGGAACACTCACTGGCTGAGCCATGCCCTGGGGCTGGAGAACTGGAGCAGCATTCCCATTTGTGGGACTGTCTCCTTCTCAATGCACACACTGAGTCCTCTTCACTTCACACACAAGACACTGAACTTTTCCGCACCGTGCACATCACCTGTGTGCCAACAGGGCATTTGCAGTTTTCTTTCTTTCTCTCCCTCTTCTTCTCCCTCCTTCCCTTTCTAGAGATGTCATGGAATCCTATGTGAAATCTGGCAGAAGCTACTATGCTAAAAAGTTCACACCAAGAGCTTGCTCATACTCCAGCTCTATTAGATATTTGTAGACTTCTCTGGTTCCAAGGCAAAAGCAAAGAAATAGTCATGCTCTTTATTAAAAAAAAAAATCATTAATTTATCTGCCTTTATTTCTTTTGCTGCTATTGCTTATATTACACAGTCTGGCCATTTGGGTTTGCAGAGAGATCTCTCAGAAAGCTCAGTGCTGCTGTCCAGCACAGCCTCTGCCTGGCTGAGGGAAAAGGAGATACTTAGGAAGATGCAAGTCTTTCAAAGGACACTTAATCACACGAGTCACTTCAGGTGGGTGAGAGCAGAGCAAATCCATGCTTTTGCTAATGCTCTTCTTTCCAGCTCAGTGTTGTGGGCTGGAAGAAAAAGCCGCTCTCCTGCTGGAGGCATTGGCGTTGGGGCAGAACTTGTGTGACTGCCAGATGTACCTCGGGATAGCCCAGAAGTCATTAGACCTATTCTATCCAACCAATTTTAGCCTTTTTAATTTTTTTTTTTGTCCAGTTTTTATTCTTTCAATATCAAAAAAGTAGACTTCTCTCACGTCTGCAACCTCAGAGGAAGTAGGCTCAAAATCCATTTCTCCACTCGGAGCCCGGGGAAGGGCTTTGCCTGCTTTATTTGCACGTGTGGACATCGTAGACTCGTATGCACTCCTGGCAGCGGACGTAGCAGCACCAGTGGAAGATACAGTGACACTTCTCTTTCCGTTTCTCAGTCCTCGTGTTGTGCCCGCGGCCGCAGCACAAAAGGTCGCAACCGTCAATCCCATGGGAAGTGACGTTGCAGATCCTGTCGCGGGTCCCAAAGGAGCCTGTCTCAGGGTTGGGCTCACAAAAGTTCGGTGAGTTCTCGTAGTAAACCAGGTCCTTCTCAGTCGGGGCCTTGAAGAAGTTGTATTTAGGCCGGAGGGTCTCCACCCAGCCGCGGGATTCCCGGTGCTTTTCCACCACCATTTCCGATGCGCTGTCGTACTTGTCCTTGAGGTAGTCGCCGATGACCCTGAAGTCCGGCTGGGACCACCAGCAGGTCTTCACTTCGCAGCTGCCCGAGAGCCCGTGGCACTTGCACTTGAGGTGCATGAGCTCAATGATAGACTGCAAAAGAGAAGGAAGGCAAAGGAGAAGGAACACATTAACCTGTAATTAAAACACTTACGACATTCTGCTACTTAGCCGTGATTTTCCAAAGAATTATGAATGT
Organism: Corvus cornix cornix; assembly: GCF_000738735.6. Classification (NCBI taxonomy): domain Eukaryota; kingdom Metazoa; phylum Chordata; class Aves; order Passeriformes; family Corvidae; genus Corvus; species Corvus cornix. Next base: position 2,039,488 of record NC_046333.1, on the reverse strand, counting down.
TTTCATAGATATATTTACACTCTTGAGAACAAAAGTTGTCTCACCCCCCAGTCAATGCCCTGCTCACTGCTGGGTCTAAGATAAAACTTCTGTACTTTACAGTTTTCAGTGACTGGTTCTGATTCCCAACTCAGATTTAAAGATCTACCAAAAACTTTCACCAAGGAGATTTTGGATCATATTAACTTCCGTCTTCATGTGGAAATACTACAGTGCTGTCACCCAGGATCACAATTCAATCACATCTGGGCAGAGAAGCCAAGAACACACAAAGCTACTCAAACAATGCCTTCACAAATGAAATATGCAGCTTTTCCAGTGGAAATTAAAGGAATATGAAATGTCTTAACTGTCTAGAACAGAACTCCATCCTTTACGTATGTTTCGTGTTTACTTAAGCAAACAAGGTTCAAGCCTTGCTGTGGCTACTTTCAGAAACTGAAAAGGAATTTATTTCTATTTTTAAGCCAGGGTTATGATTTTTCTAAAATCATTTCAAACGAAAAAAACCAAAGAGCCCAACTTTTGATTTGAAATGCTCAGGCTTCGACACAAAACACTTTCCTAGGATAAACAGGAGGGTGATTATTGATCCCAGAAGTTTGCTACCTGTTTTTACCTCTTATAAAATGGGCTTAAATATTTCCAGAGGTGTTGCCCTCCAGTACTCTGAGGTGGGAGACAACCTTATGCAACCGGCTTGATAATCTGCATTTTCAGAGTGATCAGCAAATTTCTGGGTACGTGAATAGGCGAGTACCAGCCTGAGTCCAAGAGATTTGCCATGAATCAGCACCTTGGTGTTCACCAGGTGCTTTCCTGTGTTATTTACAGAGTATCACCCGCCGCAAAGCAGGTTGCAATTAGCCATGAGAGAGAACCACAAAAGGTTTGGTTCCTATAATCACGCTGAACTTAATCAAAACTCCTGGCGGAGTGGTAGGGTTGGAGTTCCTATGGGAACTAATAGGAAACACTGCCCATGGCTCAGGTCTAGCTGGGAACATTCAAGTATGGAGACCTGGAAGAGCCGCCCCATGGGTGCTGGCATGGTGAGAATGGAAAACACCAGTGCTTTCTAAAACAGTGGGATTTCAGGCCATGGTGTGACATCTGCTTTCTAATCTCTGACACCTGTAAAATATCCTAAAATAACCCAGCACCAAGACACAAGACTTAGAGTAAAAAGACCTCTGCGGGCCTGTGATCACAGGGATGTTTGTTCATTTTTTTCCAAGGATTCTCACTTCAGAGCAAATTCTCACTTTAAAGAAAATCCCTCCTTTCCACTCTCTACAGATTCTCCACAGCCCTCTTTGTCCCACTACGCATCCCAGTAACTGCCACCAGCATGGCCCCATCCCTGGGGGTACCTGGGATAATTTAGGTCAGAGCTGGAGGAACCCACATCATCACTTGTGGTCATCTCCATTGCAGATAATTTTGGTTTCTGGTGGTATTTCCCTTTCAAAAGTTGTATTCCAACAGCTCTGCTGTGGTGCGAGGTGGGATAACTCCACCAGGGATTCATAGAATCCACTTGAGGAGCTCTCAAGAAGCCCCAGCCTGCCTGAGGACAGGTGTCCCAGCCACTGTGGTGGCTTTGCTACAGCTCTCTGCACAAAGGTCCCCCTGGATATGTGCAAGACCTTCTGCTGAGGGGACAAGACCACATTAATCTGCTCTCTGTTATCTCAGAGAAGCTGTGGCATAACCTCTGTTAGAAAGGGCTTTGTGGTTTAGTTCCACAAATTGTTTCCCACAAATCAGACTCTTCTGGCACTTACGGGCTATTCTTGAGATGAAAAAAAAAAAAAAGGAATATCCCCCTTTTGGGATTATTCCACCCAGGGAAATGATTCATTGTGTATAAGGCAGATTTTGTGCTTTCTTTTACCCAATAGATTTTGTTCCAGGATTGTTTGAAGTGAAAACAGCTTTAGGGCATGGTCCAAGTTTAATCAGGAGGTACCAGAGTCATATTGTCTCTAATTTCCTGGGAAATTGAACAGGGTTGGGAAGATGGGTTGTGGGAAAAGGTCTCCTGCTCTCTTCCTCCCTCAAGGCTGCAAAGAAGGGGAATTGCACCCAAACTTCAGGTGCCCCACAGCCAATGGAAGGGAACAGGCACAATTAGGACATTATTAACTGAGTTAGTAACTCTAAACGTGGAATCACAGAATGATTTGGGTTGGAAGGGACCTTAAAAATCATTCAGTTCCAACCACCCTGGCATGAGCAGGGACACCTTTCACTAGACCAGGTTGCTCCAAGCCCCATCCAACCTGGCCTTGAACACTTCTAGGAATGAGGTGTCCACAACTTCTGGAGGTAGACATCTTTATAAAACAAGATGAAATCCCATCCTAAGCCTGCCTTGCTCCATTCTCTACAGAACAGCTCTGGACCACTGACTCCAAGGCAGACATTTACAGCTGCGCGGGTGAATTTATGTGGAGCTTTCATAGATCAGGCACATCGATCTAGAACTATCATAGGACAGGTATTACCATTTTGCGACGTAAATCTGCCCAGATTTCGATCCTTTTAGTCCCCTTAATTCCCTCCCACCATTCATTATGTCGGGTTAGAAAATAACAATAGGAAAGGTAAAACTTCAATGTCCTTACGGTCCTTCCAGCTTCGTTGTTGTGCCTGTTCATGGCTGAGCGAGCGTCGGGCCTGTTCTCCCGGGCATCCGCGAATTCCCGGGACACCATGCTCCCAAACTCCACGTCCTCACTGCAGCCTCCCCACTTCCAGCCCTCCCCAGGAGAGCCCTTGTGGCGCGTGTCACACCCGCAGATGGTGGCCGAGCCCTCGGCGCAGGATCTGGTCACGGCGAAAGCCACCCCGGCAGAGGCGATGGCGTGGACAAAGGCGGACTCCCTGGTGGCTGCGAAAGAGAGAAGTCAGTGAATAAGGGCCAGTGAAGGATGGGTTTGATCCGTCCTGTGGCCATCTTCTCTGGAGGGCATGGCAGAAGGCCAGGAAATCCTCCTCTTCCCTGTGGTCTGGCTTGGACTTACTCCAAAGATGTTTTCTTCTGCTAGGAAACGCGCTCCTGTGCAGACAGGACCAGGCTTGATTCAAGGCCACTGAGGTCAGCCAAGAAGTTCTGACTGGGGTCATCCTCAGGTCTTTGGACAGGGCCATGGCACCACAGAAAGCTGTGCAAACCTGAATTTCAGGGGCCACGTGGAATATCTATATGGTGCTGTGCAGTCAATGCACCTCACAGCCAGACCCTGAGCCGTGGGCTTCGCTTCAGACACACAGAATTTGGGGATGTTGCCAAAAAATGGAAAATGCACATCTACACCGAACGACAGCCTCACTCTTAGTGGTGGGACCAGCACCAGGTAAAGTTCCTCTTCTTTGACTGGGAGAGGTGCTGGTGGCTGGAAGGCAGGAAAATGCCAGGATGGTCACATCCTCAACCCTCAGGATGTAAACCAAACACTGTCCCCACCCTCCATCCCTTTTTTCCCCGAGGCTGTGCCTCTCACTCAGTGACAGTGTCCAAGGTGCACCTTGCACCTGCCCCAAGTTTTCCTTACTTGCCTAATTAGGGACTGGAAAATGAGCTTTCCTTTTCTGCCCATTGCCTCAGGCTGGAGAGTGGGATCAGCTAAAGATGTTAAGGACTGAGGAGTTTTAGTCTTTGTGGAGAACTTCCATCACAGCTCTCCATCCCAGGAAGAGCTGGGCAGGAAAGGGGAGCAGGCAAGGCTTTCCCAGATGCCAGTGCTTTTTCCACACTGTGCCAAAATGAAAACCAAACTTTTCAAACTGCTTTGCAAGCGGGGAATACCCCAAGATATCAGTTTTTACTTCCCTTCTCCCTCGCACTTTTGGTTTCTTCACTCACAGGAAATGATCCTGCAGTTCAACCCCACATCTCAGAAAGCACCACTGCTTTTTGGCTGCAGTAAAATGGGATTTCTACTGTGAACAGGGCTGTTCTCAAACCCTTGAGGCAATTCTAAGCAGACACCATAATTCTGATCACTGGCCTCCCTTAACCTCTTGTACTGCTCCCCATTCCCCTTGTGCTTACAGACCAGTTATCCTTGACATTGTGTTGTTTCTGACACTTTTCAGATGATTCCACTGGGACATTGAAATATGAATGGATCCATAAAGGCACAAGGTCACATTTTAAGTTACTTGCAACTTCACCAACTTCTACCAAGCTTTGTATCAGCTGACTACTCAAAAACCACTCAAACCCTCCCTGGACCGTATTTTGCTGATCAGAGCTTTCCCTAGGCATTTTGGCTTAATCTTTGCCTTCTAGATGCTTCCAGGCTTTACTAATGTGAAGAGAGTTTAATGCACCAAGCCAAAAAGTCAACATGTTTTCGGGGAGCAATCAAAACTGCGGAGCAGTCCCGGCTGGATTCAAGGCTTAAGCAAGAACTCAGGCTTTGCTTTGGGAAGGCTACCAAATACAACAATATGCAAATCCAGTAATGTGCATGAACTTACAAGCTGAAGGGATGAGCAATGTCCTGGAACATGTTTGTCAGGGCACTTGGGGAGGTTAGTAAGTCACCGAGGGCTACAACCCAGAAAAAAAAAGAAAAAGGAAAATGCAGGAACCCTCAGGTCCCCAGTGTGATTTTGAAAAACCCTTGTTCAGCATCTGTCCAGCCTGGAGGATCCCAGCGTCCTGCAAATGATGACCATGCAGTTCTTGACTGGGAGAGCTCAGCTTTCACAGTCCCGTTCTAACAGGACTGGGGACTTTGCATCTTGCGCTTGCCTAAGTCCAAGCGGGATCCAGAAACCAAATTTTAGGGGTGGAGAGCTTTGTATGAGCTCCACAAGGACATTTCTGACCAGCCCTGGGGCCTCTGAAAAATAGAAGGCTTCTCACAAAAGCGAGATGAGGTGGTGGGGTGAGTGCCATTCTAATCTGGTAGGGAGGTGGAAGGTGCTGTGTCCGGCCAGAGAAAAGCTGACACAGCTCCCACATCCTCCCAGTGTGGCCCAGCTAATCCTGCAACATTTTCATAAAATCATAGAATGGTTGGATTGGAAGGTCCTTAAAGATAATGTAGCTCCAATGTCCCCAAATCTTTCTGCTTTCACCCCATGCTTCCCCCAGCCTGTGTTGGGGATTGGGATTAGCCTGACCCCTGTGCAGGACCTTGTGCTTGGCCTTGTTGGGCTTCATGAGGTTTGCACAGACCCACATCTCCAGCCTGCCCAGCTCCCTCTGGATCCATCTCTTCCCTCCAGCGTGTGACTGCACCACTCAGCCTGGCGTCACCAGCAAACTTCCTGAGGGTGCCCTGGATCCCACTGCCCACGTCACCAACCAACAGTGCCAGTCCCAACACCAACCCCTAAGGAACACCACCGCATCTCCTAGAGCGGCACCACGCAGCTAACCCCTGATCCACCAGGCAGTCCATCCATCAAATCCAGGTATCTCCAATTCAGAGACAAGGATGTGAGCTTTTCTCTGACTATAAAGCACGTTCCTCGGTTAGGTCAGCATCACCCTTTGCTCTGCTCAGGAGAGATCGGATCCAGGCCTTTGGCTTCTTGGGAAGGTGTTGCAGGTGCTGAACTGATGTTTGCAAACCTCCTGTGCCTTGCCAAGCTTGAACCAAAAAGAAAGCCGTGGTGTCTGTGCAGAAAAACTTCTCCTGTGTGGGTATGAGAGAGGTGGTCTTGGCTTGGGAGTCCACAGTTTGTGGATCCCAGCTTGGATTCAGCAGGAACATCGGCTCAGCACAGAGGTGTTTCTTTGTGCATTCCCCTCGCTACAAGAAGGACATTGAGAGGCTGGAGCGTGTCCAGGGAAGGGAATGGAGCTGGGAAAGGGGCTGAGCCTGGAGCAAAGGAGGCTCAGGGGGAACCTTGTGGCTCTGCACAAGTCCCTGACAGGAGGGGGCAGCCGGGGGGGGGTCGGGCTCTGCTGCCAGGGAACAGGGACAGGAGGAGAGGGAATGGCCTCAGGCTGGGATATTAGGGAAATTTGGATATTTGGGTTGGATATTAGGGAAAATTTCTTCACACTGAAAGGGTTGTCAGGCCCTGGCACAGCTGCCCAGGGCAGTGGTGGCATCACCTGGAGGGATTTAAAAAGATATGGCACTTGGGAACACGGGAGACCAGCGGACGTGGCAGTGCTGGGTTCATGCTTGGGCTCAATGACCTTGTCGGTCTTTTCCAACCTTAAGAATTCTATGATCCGATGATTCTGTCCTGGTGCAGAGCTCACCAAACCCCAGGGAGCTTCAGGCAGCACAGCCTGGAGAATTCCTGCATTTGCCAGGACTTGGGCACAGCTGAACAAGCAGTTCCGGGCAGACAGTTTTGGCTGTAGACACCAAACCCTAAATCTCAGGTCCATCACCTAAACTCTGCACCGTTTTTAGTCCTTGTTGAAAGCCAGGAGGGAATTGATGGGATTATCCTTAAGAAGCACCAATTACACTGAACTCTTCCCAGAAAGCGCTCAGTGCCTTTTACAGCCTGGATAGGACGTAATCACTCCCCTGCTTTTGAAATGCAGCCACCACTTAAGAGCACACAACAGGAAGCAAATCGCGTTGTATCTGATCGTAACTACCTGGGGAATGCAGGCAGGCAGGGCAAAGGAGCTGAGATCTGGCCCCGGGGCACTGAGGTGAGGAGTTTGTCTCTTGAGAAAGTCGCAGCCGCTCTCTTAATGACTCCACGGAATTAGGGCACTGGGTTTACATCTCCTACCCCTAACTTAAGGCACCGGGTTCAATATTGACGCAGATGGAGCGGTGCCACCGTGTGAGTCACGTCCTGCCACCTCCCAAGCCATGGGACTGTCCTGCCATCGCTAAGCAGAGCTGACCCTGCCGAGCTCGGGAGAGCTCCCCGGGTCGTAGCCGGAGGCGGTGTGGCTGCAGGAATGGAGAAGGAGTGTATGGAGACAGAGATAAGCAGAAGGAAAGCATGCACTTGTAATGGAAATGAGGGGTTATTAAGGTGCCATATAAAAATGCAAGAGATTTAGCGAAGATAGCAGGAAAGTGCCGTGTATTTGTCAGGTCGCCTCATTCCTCTCTGGGTGGTTCTGGTAGCAGGAGACAGCAGCTCGTTGGGGCTTGAAGAGAGCTTCTGGAAAGTCATCTGGCAGGAGGAGGCTAGCAGGGATTAATATCTCACGGGGATGTTGACTTCAGAGCGTTTTAATCACCTTCTTTTCAGTGCAGCACAAGGTCACCGAAGCTCTCTCTGCCTTCAGCTCGCTTAATTCCTGCCTGCTCCTGAGTTTCCCTGCAGGGCCCAGAGTGTGGGATGTCTGGTGCTTCCCCAGAATTTCCTCGCCATTCTGGAGGGATTGAGTATCAGTGAAAAAGTGCTGAGACTCACAGAGGGCCTTTAGGGGTGTCTCCTAAAGCAGAGGTCTCCAAGTCACTGATCCCTTCTGGAAAGTGTTCCTAAAAGCCCAGACTGAAATCTGAGAAACTGAATGTCCCCTGAATATCCTGTGCAGGACCTCTCTGACCACTCGTCCCAGCACCAAACCCATCTTGAGATGCAAAAACGCTTGGCTGAGTAGTTTAATTTTGATAATCCAGAGGCCTGAGGATGACATGACCTAAGATTTGCTTTCCTGCTGTGACAGGGCTTTTTTAAGTGACTTTGGGCAAATCCCTTAGTCATTCTGTGCTTCTGCTTCCTTATCTGTACACCTGAGGACAATCCTGCTTATCTCCTCAGGAGTCTGCAATGCTAAATTCAGTGATGTCTTCAGAACTGTAGGCAGGAGTTGGGGCCGAGCAGAGGGTTCTCAGACTGTGGGATGAGGCAGGCAAATGAATAACTGCACAAATATCTCAGCTGTCCAATGCAAGAAACCTGCTCTCCTGTGTTCTTCTGCCCAGACAGTGACTTATTTTTCCTGAATCTTTTCCCTGAATGACGAAATGATTAACCCCAAGTCAGGTAGATATCCCAGATACGTGGCAAAATGGACTGTGCTGATGCAGTAGGATGAACAGAATGGTTTATTTTGCTCTGAAAATCCCTTTTTACCACATCTATACCATGACACTGAGCCCTGTTGTCCCCATTTCTGACACCTTAAATCTTTCCTTTTTGGAACAGAGTCCTTGGAGTGAAGCACTGACTTAGTGCCTTTTTGGGGCTGGATAATGTATAAACAACATGGAAAAGAATAGAATTGTCCCAGACAATGGAGGAAAGAATTCCCAGCCACGTCCATTCGTGAGGAGAGGATCCTGCTCCCTGCTCCACGACTGGAAAGACATTGGCATGGTGTGGCTGTGAGCTCTGAATTTCTGACACCACGGACTTCTGGAGTGCTCTTGGGAGAGGCACTTAGCAAAAAACGGAGTGGAACAGAGGAAATGGAATATCTGTTTAGGAGGACTGTGGGGAGGAGTTGTGCTGGCTTCTCTGAGCTTCGTTTTTCAAAGCTAAAAGTCTACAGAAAGGCACTTCTTGCTCCAGCTGCTTGAGACACCCACCTTTAAGGGGTGGAAGGTGCAAAGGCTTTCCAACATTTTTCTGGTAGGGCAGACTCCCTAAGCACATGAGGGAGTGTGAGAAAGGGTTTCAATTCCCTCCTTGGCTCGAGGGGATACAAACCCACAGCTGTCAGTTAGGATTTGCACAACAGTTGACACTACACTGACTCTGGATTAAAAGGGAAAAACCTGACCAAATAAACTAAATAAGACCCAAGAACTGAAAAACTGAAAATAAAACTGGGAACAACTCGGTGTTTCTGGTGTTTGGAGCAGCACAACCCAGCCTTTTACACTGGCTCAATTTTCCCTGGTTCCTGTGGTCCTTCCTGCACATTTGGCATCATGGGGATTGGAAGGGGTTGTCCAAAGGAGAAAGGTGCTGAGGAATTCGTGAAGAATTTTGGAAGCCCAGCCTTCGAACGAGGTGCTCTCAGCACACTGTGCTTTCCTCCTTGAATCCATCAAGGGAGACACCTTCCCCGGATGTGGGAGCAGAGCTGTGCCATTCCCTCGTGGGGAGAGTCACCCATGAACAGTTCCCTGAAGATAAACCAGAAGGGCTTGAATGAAAGCTCACACTGCACCACTTTGCAGTGAAAAGAAGAATCCCAGGAAAGATTAATACCAAAAGAGCCTGCTCGGTTGTTAAGTAGCTGGTGGCCCTTGGGAGAAGGAGTTTCTTTAGGCTCTGGCAGCCTTGCAGGCACGGCTGCTTTCTGAACAGCAGGAGGGAAATCCAGCGGGACTGGTGAGTCAGAGCTCCCAGGATTCGCAAAAGCACATGGAGGGCTTATACCAACACAAATGGCATTGCCTGCTGGCCCTGAGATCCACGTGCATGAGGAGCAGGGCAGCCCAGACTGTCCCAGATTCCAGCAGGGGATACTCCAGTCCCTCAGCCCAGCTGGGCTCTGCTAAACTTGCTCAGCAGCAGATCCCTGAAAGCCAAAAAACTGAGAGCTCAAGATACGGGGATGATGTCCTCCACTGTACGATGCTCTTTGGGGGCTGAGAAGAGAGCTGGGGACAGACTTCTCAGTAGGGCCTGTTGAGCTAAAATAGGGGTAATGGTTTTAAACTAAAATGATGTGGATCAAGGAAGGATTAAGGAAGAAATTTTTATGATTAGGGTGGTGAAGCACTGGAACGGGTTGTCCAAAGAGGTGGTGGATGCCCCATCCCTGGAAACAGCCAAGGTGAAATTAGGTGGGGCTTTGAGCAACCTGATCTATTGGAAGGTGTCCCTGCTCACTGCAGGAGACTTGGACTAGATGAACTTTAAAGGTCTTTTCCAACCTAAACCATTGGAAGAAATGCAGGTTCCCATTTTCACAGGACATATTTCTCCCCAGGGAAAGGAGTGAAGGCGGGGGGGAGGGAAGTTAAAAGCCGTTTTTTCTTTTTGAATGATCACCAAGCAGGAAATCATTTGCCAATAAGAACTATTAAATTTTGGCCCAGCACCAGGGGAAGGCAGAGAACAGGGAACTCCTTGGCACACACTGGCTGACAGATCCATCCACGCTGCACAGACAGTGCCCAAGTGCTGGAGGGGAACAAGCGTCGTTCCCATCGCAGGGGAGGAGGAGGAGGAGGATCACAGGGGTGTCACGGCTGCTGGGACCCTGACATTGCTCGAGGGGAAAATACTGGGCGCGTTGGAAACCAAATATTGGCTCTGGCAGCCTCGGAGGCAGGTGAGCTTCAGTTTCCCCACATTCCTCTTGATTGTAGCAAGAGTGGATCCCATCTCAGATAAAGCAACTGAAAGGTTTTACATAAGCCTGGCTCAGCCTCAAGCTTCCTTCAGCTTCCCTCTGGAGAGGTCCGTGTTTCCATAGCTCACGTTTGCCTTGGCCCATCCTCACCATCTGCAGTGCGTTGGTCTCCTGCAGCACCTCAGGCCTGGCACCTCCTCAGTTACCCCTTTACTCCTTAGCAGTGGGTCCTTGTCCCACTCTTGCTGTTTGCTTTCAAAAATACACCTCCCACCCATTAGGATGGAAGTTGTGGCCTTTAGGGCTGTAGGAGGGGACAAGTCAGGCTTCCTGGTGGGAGAGCACATTCCCAAATTCGGCAGCGCGAGCAGTGTCCATCCTGGTTATGTTGGAAAATACTTTCCTGAGTGAAAGCTTAAAGAAGAGATCCTGAGATTCTGAGATCTTTAAAGCTTTTGTTTCTTTCCTTGGTGTTACTCCCAAGCCTAAACCACCAAGCACCAAGTGCCCTGACCCCGATTTCCTGCTCGACCACAGCAGCATTGGTCAGGGAGCCCATGTGGTTACTCTGAGAAGACTCCAGAGGCTGTGGGAAGATTGGAGCCTGGTGACTGCCTCACCCAGTGGGATACACGTGCTGCACAGAGGGCCTCTCTGGACATGGGTGACTCCAAAACCCTGCCTCAGTTTCCCCATTTGCAAAGCAATGGGCAGAAAGCTCATCTTACACCCTCCAGCCTGAGCTTTGGGCACCCTTTCAGCCTGCAGCATTCCAAAGGAGAGGGGCAAGAGAGAGTTTTCTCCTCAGCCAGTGCTGCATGATGCCTTATTACCCCAGGAATGATGCTTGTGCTGGGATCACTCTTCATCCGTGGGGCCTTCCAGGAGAACCTCAGCACCTTGAGCTGCCTCTGGGCTGAGTTGTGATCACCTCGTTGCAAAGGGGTGCGACTAGAGGACCTTTAAATGTCCTCAAACGCAAACTATTCTATGATTCTATGACATGGAGACTTTCTAACTGATGCCTCATCTGGTTATAGGTCTTGGCAACAGCTCCAGGATGTTCCAGAGCAGCTCTGTGTTGCACTAAGATGGGTCCAGAGTTATACAAACCCCCACCAATCTTATCCCAAAGACCTTGATTACCTGGGAACCTTTGAAGAGGAGCAGTGCCTCAATGGCTGCCTGGGATCCCTTGGATGGAGGAGGATCACTAATTCCACTCCCCAAAGATCTCTTTGTAAGACTGGAATCAGAGAATTATAGAATCCCAGAATGGTTTGGATGGGAAGGGACCTTAAGATTATCTCATTCCAACCCCCCGCCATGGGCAGGGACACCTTCCACTATCTCAGGCTTCTCAGAGCCCCATCCAGCCCATCCTTGAACATTTCCAGGGATGGGGAGTCCACAACTGCAGTCTCCACGCAGTTCTACAGACTGACCTGAATGATCTGGAGTCATTCACCAGTGAAACCCAAGCTCCTGCTGCCGCTGCCTGGTGTGCAGGCCTGTGTCAGATCCCCTCCTCTTCGGCAGCATTCCCACGTGGGTTTATCTCCAAACCTAGGGAAGCCCACTCTGCCAGAACAGCAGTCCCTGGGAGCTGCAGGTAACCAAGGCTTTCCCTGGAATGGGATGAGGGTGGCTCCAAGAGCAGCTGCAGCTCTGGGAGAAATGCAGCACCCACAGCACAGCAGGTGATGCCAACCCCATGGCTCTGTGTCACACCACAGCCTGTCCCCTTCTTCTTCCTGCCCCCTTCTGCCCTGTCAGCTCTGTGCCCAGCTGATTCTGCACAGTTTCTCATCAAAATCCAGCTCCGGGCTTTGCTTGGCTTTTTTAACCACTTAAAAATCAGGCCCCTAAATGCAAAGGTTTATGCAAATGCATAATAACAAGAAGTTAACCACACTTTTGCATATCTTAAAGGAAAGGTTAGGTTTAGGTCCCATCCGTGTTTTGAACGGAGTTCTGATTGAGTTCTTGTTTCCTCTGAACCAGCTGTGCTAGTGTCAACACATCCCTGGGAAGATGAAAGGCCCTCAGAAGACATTTGATCAGATTAGCTGTGATTCAGCTCATTGGAGGGAAATTATTAAATGGGCAATTCCTGCCAGGGAACATGAAGGCGATACAGATAAGAGAGAATGCTGGATTGAAGGAGGTTGGCTTAGCACAGCTTGTAAAATCCTGAAGGCCAAGTTTCCCTAAAACATCTGAATGATGAGCTTTTTCTTATTCTTTTTTTTTTTTTTTGCCTTTTCACTTTCTCTCTGTTGGTTGCTCATGGTTGTCGTTGCACTGGAGCACAACCTCCAGTGTGGTGCTCCAACTTCCAAGCCTTCCGTGCACTTCCAAACCTTTCAGGCTCTACCTGAAACAGGTAGAGCCAGATTGCCGGACGCCAGAGCAGGCCTCGTGCCCTGGGAGCAGGGCCGGTGCTCCCTGCGGCCCCCCGAGCCCCCGTGTGAGCCTGAGCCGAGGCTGGGCTGAAGGCTGGAATGCTCTCGTTAATTAGCGACTGTCAAAACAACCCCAGGTGATCTCGCACGTAACCAGACCCCCAAGATAGGCAAATCAGCAGGACGGTCTGGTATCAGTAACCCGAGTCTGATACCTGCAAAGCAAAAACCCCCTTATCTCTCTCTCTATCGCCCTATCTCTCTGCTGATCTAATCATTACCATGTATGTCTCCCTACCTACCCTGCTTAATGTTTTATCTGTCTTTCTGTTGGCTTGGTCATGTGTGAAACACTCGGGTGGCGTCTGATCCCCCCCTCCCGCCATCCCATAAACGCCTTCTCCTGAATATTCCATCGTCCTGGAGCAGCACGGTCCTCTCGATCCGCCCCGAATTACCCCGACCCCTCGTCTCCCCAACAGCCCATGTCCCTGGGAGGCTGTGGACAAAAGGAAGCTGTGTGCCAATCGGGGGTGATTAGCAGGGATACAGGGCGCTCATTGTGGCAGGACAGAGTCCTTAATGAAAGGGGAAGGCGGAAAAGGAGCGGGGAAGGACTGGGGGGAAATTCTCCGGGGCGCCTTCCAGGTTAAAGGATCATTGGGGTCCCTCCTGGCCTCGGGAAAAAAAAAAAAAAAAAAAAATAGGCAAGGGAAAGAAGGCAAGCCCCAAAGACTGCGATGCAAAACAGCCCCAATGGTCAGTAGGATACCGGGAAGCAAAAAAATAAAAAGGAGAATATAATTGTATTCTGTTATCAGGAGCAACATGGTCGAACAAAAGGATCGCCTTCGCCCACCTGAGAATGGAATGTGAGGCTCCATTTCGCTGCTCTGATCGTATTTGACAGCCCCCCTCGAGACTGCCTGGTTGGTATGGCAAATCGTCCTTATTACCTGCTGGGGTGAATGAATCCCCCTTTGTGCTGGCACTGTCACGCCGCATTAGGTTGACAATGGCCCGAGATATTTTATATGAAATTTGCCCTCACTTGTGATTAGCCAGCACCAACTAAGTCATAGCAACCTAGAACTATGCATTGGCCGGGCCCCGTTGTCGGCCGAAAGGGAAATCCCTATTCAAATGGTTTAATAAAACAATCTAAAGGGCGTGTGAATCGTGAAAAGCATTTTCACTTTTCTCTTTAGCTTAATCTCATGGTCGCTGGGATATTGTGCTCCGAGCAGACCCCAGCAGGGTGTGGGCTAAGGTCCCCCATCAACTTCTTTTACAGCCTCCTTTTCTGCGAGTTAATGATATACCGGTGTGATTGCCTCCCGCAGCAAGAAGAAACACGCATTTGATGAAAAGGATGGACCTCCTAACACATCCTAAATGGCAACAATTTCTCATCCAAAGGTCACAGGTCATAACCTGGATTTTGAATCACCACCCAGATCTTTTTCAAAGCCCTGCTAAAGCTGTGGGATTCGGCGAGGCTGTTTTACACACACACACACACACACACACATGCACACACAGACACCGCGTTATCTCCAGAGGTTCCTGCTCCGCTTGAGGCCTGAGCTTAGTGCTTGGAAACAATTGGATTTTTTCCCTGGTTTTGGGCTACAGTTTGCTGCCCTTCACGTCCTCTCAGCCCCAGGGAGAGGTGGGCAATGCAGAGATGTGCAGTCCCTGAGGGTCACCCAGAGCTCAGCAGCACCTGGGGTACAAGCAACACCCTTGGCTTGAATCAGCAGCTGCTCATTCACCCCCAACCTGTCACACTCCCAGCCCCAAACATCACCTCCAGCAAGGCTTCGAGGTCTCAGAACTCTCCCCGCTCGCTTGAAGGTGTAGAAAAGATCCCCCAGTGCTGACCCCTCGATAATCGAGATCTCCCACGCACGGGTGAGACGCAGCCACAGAGACTTGGCAGCGGAGTGGGCTGGGAGGAGGGAGAAGGAGAAGCACAGGGCTCCCCTTCTGCATTTTTGCTCCACTTCCTCACTCAGGATGGGAGGAAGCGGGGTCCCTGCAAGGCTTGTGCTCATCTTAGCACGCACCTAAGCAGAGGAAAGCTCTGCCTCTGCAAGACGAGGCTGGAAATCCCCAGGATAACGAGCTCCCTCAGCCTGGTCTCCGAGCTCAAACCAAAGGTGAAGAAGGGGAAAGCAGCACAGGAACCTGCTCAGTTTTCCTCACTCTTCTTTCTCTTTATTCCCCTCACGAAGCCTTGAGCCAGGTGGGGCATTCATCTCCTGGTTGTACATCCAGATTCTCCCTCGAGTTTTTCCTGCTGGAGCTCAGCAGGAAGAGTGGGGCTCTCGTGAGGGACCCTCTTGGCTTCCAAAATCCACGTTAACCTCTCCTAAAAGGTGTTCACAGGAGCTGTGGTGTGTTTCCACTGCAGCTCCCCACATAATTGCAAGCTATCTGGGGCAAGGAATGATTCTGTTATTAAGTGCTTGTACACTATTTAGCACAATGGGGCCCTGATCTCTGCTTGGGGCCTCAGAGTCTACTGTAATACAAATAATTAACCATAATAGAGCTGGGAAAATATCTTAATAAAACCATGGAATCAATTTGAGGCAATTAACCAATTTTTCGGCTCGCAGAAGTTTTTGCTTTACAGGCTCCACTTGGAGAAGGGAGGGGGTCTGAGTGCTGGAGGAGCTGCTCACCTCCCTGCAGCAGGCTTGGGCAATCTGGTTTTGTTTTTTTCTGTGGGTTTCAGTTTCACCCAGTTGGGGAAGCAGAAAAATTTGATGTAGCTCCCACAGCATAAAAGCCACTTTTTATAAATAGCTTGTGAGAGGAAGCATGGTTTGGAGGCTGGATCTGTGGTTCCTAAGGGAGAAGAAAGGGCTCAGTGCTACAAAACATGACTTTCAAACAGCTCCTCTGCCCTGCCTCTGCCCCAGCTGCCCACCTGTGAGATGGAGAGCCATCATTATCTTCCCACTTTCTAATCCCAAACACTTGAGGGCAATGCTAGGGAATTTCAGACCTATTTAGACACCGAGGAATACGGAAATTGCAAAGCCCCAGACACAGGCTGGATGCTTTACGAGCAATTTTAAGTCAGCAGATAAGCTGTGGATGAGAGATATTCTGATTATAGCCGGAGCTCTTGGATAAATTTCAAGCAGAGAAGGGAGCCCACTATATTGAACACGTGTCTGAGGTTGTCTCCAGCTGTGAACGCGTCCATCTCTGGGGGATGGCATGTGAGGACACTGCTGAAGGAGCTCAGCTCCTAAAGACGGGAAAACCAACAAATCCCAGCCGAAACAGGAACCTCAAAAACTGATCTACAGTACCCTTTCTAGAAGGAAACAGCTCCACCTTCCATGAACACATCTGCTGGCCAGGTGGATAAAGACTCAGAACTTTCTTGTGCATAGAATTTTGTGGTCCTTGGCAGGAACATTTATCATAGAAACAGAGAATCACAGAGTGGTTTGGGTTGGAAGGGACCTCAAAGATCGGGTTTCAACCCCTCTGCCATGGGCAGGGACACCTTCCACAATCCCAGGCTGCTCCAAGCCCCATCCAAGCTGGCCCTGGGCACTTCCAGGGATCCTGGGGCAGCCACAGCTTCTCTGGGCACCCTGTGCCAGGGCCTCACCACCCTCACAGGGAAGGAATTCCTTCCCAAAATCCCATCTAAGCCTTCCCTCTTCACTTTAAAACCATCCCCTTGTCCCACCACTACTTGCTCTTGCACCACGACCAACAGCTGTGTTTTGAGACGTTCTCTTAAATATTGAGAAAAGTCTACGAGCTGGTGATCAGCCTGGTGCTGGTCCCAGGTATGGAGAAATGAGTCCTAGTGCTTAAAAACTGAAGGGAATCATCCTGACCACCTCACCCTCTGCTGCATCACGTCCTAATAACATTTAATTTCAGCACCCCACAAGGAGTCAGCCTGTCATCCTGTTGGGATGAAAATGCCACTGGTTGGGTTTGGGAAGCTCAGCAACAGCATGGAAAGTGAATACATGGCTAGGGGACCTCCTGGGAATCTGTCACACCCTGAAGAAGACAAGGACTTGTGTTCTTGGTGTATATAAGACCACAGAAATTCGGGTTTTGGAAGTTTTCCATTGGCTTCACTGTCAAATCACAGACAGGGGTTAGATAATAATGATGACATCAGCACCAAAATAGCCAGAACTTGTATCTGCTTGTGGTTTAAAACAGTGAAGCTCTGACCTTGCCCTCACCCATGAGAGAGGGCTACTTGACCTTAAAACAGCCCCAAAAATCAAATAACCTGCTGTAGAAGCAGAGGACACCAAACACCTCCAGATACTTTTCTCAACCAGTCATCATTCACAAGACAAGCCAGCTTCATTCATCTGATGTGTCCCTTGTTTTGCCCAGGTTTCTTAAGCTCAAATAATGCCCAGCTCTAATCAGAGAGATGCCCTGTGCCACACACTGGTCAGCCCTCGTGGCCAGCAGAGCTGGAAGTGTCCAGAAATCCTCTCTCCTCTGGAAATCATCTCTTCCAGCCTGAACTGCACATGGGTTTTGCCCTCCTAGGCAAGGAAAGCGATGGGGACCCTGAATGGGAATAACCTCTGAGAGGGGACTGGGGCTGTGAGCGAGTGGGAAGAGCAGCGAGGTGCTCTGGGTTTCGATCCAGCTTCCATCTCTGTCTCTGGGTTCACCCATTTTAAGCCAAATGATAACAGACCCTTTGATGAAGCCTTCCCTTCCTCAGGCTATGTGTCATCACAGTGTATTTTCTTTTCTTTCACATCGTGAGGATTTTCCACAGCTTTGCCAACCTGATTGCAACAAAACTCGCAATTCCAGCTTTGGCTTCTCATTCTTGCTGCTGTCAATTCACCAAATGCCTGTCTGCTCCTATATCAGCCCTGCCTTCATATTTGAGGACTGGACATGATGTTATTCCTGATTTGGCATCTGATGTTCTGTTACAGGTTCTTGAAGAGCATCGGCTCTGGGTGTGTGCTCTCCGGAGTTGGTGGGAACAACTCACAGCTCCCTAATTCAGAATATTAACTTGGAGGGGAGGAGAGGGGATGACCTGTTCTGCCCACACTGATTTTGGTGACTTTTGTGGGAGGGAAAGGCACTTGCCAAACTGCTGGAGGAACCCAGCACCTTAAGGGTTTACTGACAGTCCACATCGCTTTCATCCCTGCCTGTCTTAGAGCAAGAAAATCAAAGCTCCGCATCCTGCGGTCCCTCGGGATGGGAACTGCCGAAGATTCCTCTCTTGCTGTTAAATGGGAGCTCCCTCGGTGGCAACACTGCTGCTGCCCTGTGTAATGAGTGGGGGATAGATGACATGTGAAGTGCAAAAAAAACTGAAAAAAACCAAAAAAGAGCAACCGAGCAGCCTTCGGAAATGTCTATGCAAATCAGTTACTGAATAAATCGAGTCAAGTAAAAATATATATTTTGGCCACCAGCAGAAAAACATGTGGCCTGATTCTCCTCTTGGCCTGGTGTAAATCGGAATAACTTTTATCTGATTCAGTGGAAGCGGCAGAGAAGTTAAGCCAGTGTAATTAGGGATGCATCTTGGTATTAAAATACTCCATTTTTCCCTACAAAAAACTCACTTTGTTAATGATACCATTCACTTTGGATTTTGCACGAATATCTGGATACTCTGGCAGTGCTTCCAGGAGCACTTAAAATCCCAGCTATCAGACTTGGACCTCGCACCCTCCTGCCCAAAGGCAGGATCCACTCTGCCTGAACTATCCCTGACAGATGTTTGTCTAACCTGTTCTCCAAAACCTCCCAGGTCGGAGCTCCCACCCCGTCCCCGGGCGATCTCTGCTCACGCTTCGCTACCCTCACCGTTACTCTGCTCTTCCCGAACTCTGCCCGGGTCCCCCAGCTGCAATCAGAGTGGACGTGGAGGAGAACTTGTCAAATTAACCTGGCCCAGCCAAGGGAAGGGGTGGGAGTGAAAGGAAGGGGAGAACGGAGCTGTGGAGTTGCGTAACAGATCGGAGGCAGAGCTGGGAACAGAGCTCAAGGTCCCTGGACTCCGTGAGTGATTCCTGCGTAAGCAAGGGAATCCTTAATTTGGAATTCCACTGGGAACCTTGCCTTTCTCCTGGCCTTTTTTAATATGTTCCCTCTCCACGCTCGCTTCCATCTCTCATGCTAATTTCCCTTCCCTCTCAGCATCTCTCACATGTGCCCTCGGAGGGGAGAGGCTGCTGTAACACACGAAGTCCCTGACTGAATCATCCCTTCGCTTCTGCATGACTAACACCCCTGCTATTTGTCTAACTATTTCCATTGATGTACATTTAATATGTAAAAAGTTAATTAAAGCCTTATTCATAAAAAAATATCTGGGCCAATTTAATTTTTTTTTTTATAAATACCCCAAGGGAGTATTTCAATTAGGGACTAAATGCCAGAAAACACTGTCAGATTCACCCCCTCCCACCCACCTCCCCATCACTAATCAAAGCATCAGGTTTTGATATTATAAAGGAAAAGCCACTAAAACCACAACAATATTTAGAGGAATTCACTCTGCAGGTGCAGAGATCAATCCTGAGAGAAGCTGAGAACTTCCAGCTCTCGGTGGAAACCAGTGGAAGTTACTCTGAGGAGAAGCCAATTCCATGCCCAGAGCTCCTTCCCAAGTGGATCTGTGCTCATGCAGGGATTGGAGAACCTGCTGAATCTTTCTAATCAGTTTGGTCCTGCAACCTTTAATCATGCAAATGGCTCACGTCTTCCGTGCAGCTCCAGACTTGCCAGAAAAAGGCTTGCAGGACTGAAATTGGGATTTGTCCTGGCACAACAAAGTTGCTGGTGGTTCCAGGCTGGAAAATGCATCCCGACAAACAGATGCTTCTCCCAGGTTAGCTGGGAGGAGTAAAAACTCTGGAGCTTGTAAATCACATGCCCAACAAGTCTCCTTAGCACACAGTATCGTCCAGGAGCTCAGTGGATATATTGATATTTCATGGAATCCCAGAATGATGCAACGGTTTGGGCTGGAAAGGAACTGGGACATCATCCAGTTCCACCCCCCTGCCATGGGCAGGGACACCTCCCACCATCCCAGGCTGCTCCAAGCCCCATCCAGCCCAGCCTTGGACACTTCCAGGGATCCAGGGGCAGCCACAGCTTCTCTGGGCACCCTGTGCCATGGCTTCATCACCCTCACGGGGAAGAATTCTTCCCCAATATCCCATCTAACCCTCTTCCCCTTCAGCTTAAAGCCATTGTTGTTTATCCTGTGAATGTCCCATCCCCTGTAGGTGACCCTAGGACCAGATGGCACAGCCACCAATAGAATATGAGTTCTGCAGATGTCAGGAAGAAGTTCTTTACTCAGAGCGTGGTGAGGCCCTGGCACAGAGTGCCCAGAGAATCTGGGGAGGGCCCTGAATCCCTGGAAGTGTCCGAGGCCAGGTTGGACAGGGCTTGGAGCAGCCTGGGATAGTGGAAGGTGTCGTTGCCCAGGACAGGGGGTGGAAGTGACTGATCTAGGATGTCCTTTCCAACCCAAACCATTCCAGGATTCTGATTCTGGGAAATCTCAAAATCTGCTATGCCAAAAACAAGGCCAAGGAAAACACCCAGTGTCACATGAAAGGAGCAGTCCCCAAACTCTCCAGCAAAGGACGAGTCATGAGATTCATTCTGAGGAAGATCTCCAGGCCCATTTAACCCAAGTCTTCATTTCAGGAATTTTTATGGGGTCATTGCAAAGGCTCCTCCACCTGAGAGAGAGATAGTGGGGTACCTGAAGCAGTTGCTGGTATGTGGTTTCCCCCCATGGAGCCTTGCAGGGCACACGTAGGAGCTGTCAGAAATGCTAATATGGGAGCACAGGCCTCAACTGGAAATCTTAAGAGGGGATTAGAACAGATGAGTCCTCATTTAGCTTTCCAGAACAACAGCAGAGATAAATCTGGCTGCTCCTTTGGAGGGTGTTAAAGGAGGATTTCCTGGGAGGTGGATCCCCTCAGTGGGGTATTATTGTACTGGCAGTGGAGCGGGAAGGAATGGATTAAGCAACTGGCAATGGGATGTGGGGCCTTTGGCTGTGCTGACAATGGATCTAAGCTGGGGAGGGTGGAAAGCTGACGCTGGGCTGTAGGAAATCAGCGTTGGTTCCTGGCTTATTCCTGGAGACCACACTGCTGCTCTGGAGCTGAGGATTACTCCTCAGCAGCTCAGCCATGGCTCTGCTGGACCTCCTGGTGTGGGAGGCAGCCAGGCAGAAGTTGGATCACCCACACACTGCCCCATCATGTCCTGCAGTGGAGCAATGCCAGTGCTGATAAGAAGTGTTATCTCCTGCCCAGAAATCCTAGGTCCCACCATCCTCTCGACTTCCTTGAAGAGGCACAATTTCTTGTGCTATGTTTCTCGGCTACGGTGGGAATTTTGGGATGTTTTCCTTGCAATCTCCACGTTTGTTCTACTGTGGATAAGCAGCGGTGCTTTGGGCATCACCACCAACCTTGGTGCTAATTTTGGGGATTGGTGGAAGCCTAGAGAGGGTTCAGGAACCGAGAGCTCAGCTGAGCAAAGCAAAGAGAGATTTTGGTGAGGAACTGTAGGGATTCCTTGAATTCCAGGGCCTGTGTTTGCCCTTATTTTAATGCTGAGTGCAACATGCAGCCTGTGAGGCTCAGAGTCCTCTTGAGTAAATACATTTTTTAACCCAAGAAGCAAAATTCCCACGATCTGCAGATCCCCACAGTCTCACAGAGCTGCTCAAAGGTCAAGCACAAAGATGAAGAGCTCCCAGGTGATGACTTCTACACAAGGAAGGCAAATCTTTCACCCAGGCTGGTTAATCCCAGTTGGGTTAAATCAGTTTTTATGGCAGGGCAGTTTGTGCCCTTGCTCAGGTGAAGTTCAGGGGAGGTTTGGATATTATCTTGGGTGAGAAGCTGAAGTTCAAGCTGTGAGGGCTGGAATGACTCCCCAGCAGCTCCTGGATCACTTGTGGCTCTCCAGTATTTTGCTTGTGGTTTCTGGCCTGGCTGTGGCCTGCGAGCAGCAGGGCTGTGCCCAGCGGGGGTTGAAGCCCAGCACCAGTGGGCTGTGTCACTCTGGGATGTGGTTTTCCTGCTCAGATCAGCTCCAGAGGAGCCACCACCACCCTCTGAGGGAGTCCTGGTACACCACCACCCTGGACTTGCTGATGTGCATCGCCTGTGGTGATGGCGGGAAGAGGATCCACCATCTCACACTGAGGTTCATCCCCAGCTCTCTGATCCCAATCAGGACCAAGTTTAGCTCCTCTGTCATTTTAAGCCAGTCTAACTTCCCCACTCGCCCAGTCCGAGCTAAGAACACCCTCCTAATTCTGGCAGCGTTGTCAGAACCAAATAAAAGCCTAAAACACCACAAGTCACAAACCTCACAAAAGAAGGCACAGCCCTGCATTTACAAACCAGCAGTGAGCTCCAAGCCTCTTAAATATCAGAAGACCCATCCCTACCAAGAAAAGCCCAATATACTTCCAGCTTTTAGCCAACCCCATTAGTGGTCAACCCCATAAAATGGGTAAATACATGCAGTGAATTGTCCGGGGTGCTTGACGCAGTGACCTCACCGAGTTGCAACGCCAGTGATTACAGGCTCTTTTCCAGCTGGAATGCTGATCCATATGTTCCTAAACTGCACCTACCCCACTCTCCAGACTTTGAATAACTAATATTTTGTAGCCAGCACCCCTGTAAGAGGTTCGTGCTGTACTGGTGGCTGTTAGAGCAAAGTATAATCTGCTTCTAAAGCAGCTATGTGAAAAAAAAGGTTAAATATGGGAATATATTTGGAATACTTAAAAAAAAAACAACCGACAAAACGAACAACTTTTGCGCTTCTCTGTTTAAAAAAAAAATCACTGGCTTTAGGTGAGATTGATCTGAGGATTTCAGGGATGTCACAGTAGCTTTAACATGTACTGGAAACATCCAAGGTGAGGTGGGACGGGGATCTGAGCAACCTGACCCAGTTCAAGGTGTCCCTGCTCATGGCAGGGGTTGGACTAGGTGACCTTTAGACCTTCCAACACAAACCATCCTATAAATGAACAAAAGTGTCGATGGCTGATGGGGCAGCACTGTTCTGAACGTCGGTGGCTGGCTTTGTTTCAAGTGAGGAGATTTTAGGGAGAGCTTTTAACTTTAAATTTGTTGTTCTGGCTGGAAATAGACGATCTTTAAGGCCCCTTCCAACCCAAACCATACTATGATTCTATGACATGATTTTTCTCACATCTTGATTTTTGATTACTTGATTTAGTTACTGAACCCTTGGGAAAAACCCTGGAAACACGGAACTGAGAACTGAGACGGTGATTTTCTGCTGGCTGGGAAGTTCAGAAATTCTATGCTCTTGAGAACCAACACCAGCAGACAAAATCCATTGTCCTTCTCAATGGAAAAAGAATGAGATAGAGAATTTGATGATGAAAGATTTGTATCCTCTTCAATCTTTCCTGATCCACAGAAATCAATGATATCAGGGTGTGTTTGGGCCAGAGTTGTAATTAATAAAGCCATAAACAGAACTCTACAGAAGTTAATATTTGCCTTCAGAGCCGCTAAGTCATCTCTGAAGTGTTCAAGTGCAAGTGATGGACTTTGAAGGAGAAGACCCCGTGCTCAGGGGAGCAAAATGCAGAATATTCTTAATTTTAGGTGCTGGACACAGATTACAACTTGAATATAAATCTCACCAGAGTACCACTGAACATTTCCCATAAAAACTGGGCTCCACAAAGCTCCCTCTCAGGACTCGTTTACATCTTCAAACTCTCCTCTCAAGGAATCTGTATCTGAAATCCAATTGGAAAAGCAGACTGGAAATGTTGTAGGAACAGAAACTCCTTTCTCCACCAAACCAAACTGCACTAAAATAATTTTTTACTTTTTATTTCTTCTCTAAGAAGAATCTATGAAATTTCCCGTGGGAGCATCTTCATGTCAGGACTCAGTGGTTGTAACTTGAGAATAAACCACAGATTTGGGTCTTATCTCTTACAGCTCTCGTTTTATAGAGCTGTGAGGCTGCTTTATGAATTTAGAGGAGTTTTTTAGGTGACCAGTGCTCATTTTTAATTCTGGATTCAGGCAGAATGAAGGAGTTTGGAGTTCATACCATGGCTAAGGTTAATAACAAGGGCCAAAAAAAAAGTTAACATATTCTAGGAAATTCTGTTTTGCTTCATTTTCAAGAGTGGAAAACCAGATGGACCATGTAAGAGTCTGAACTTTTGGGCCAATGAAGTGTTTTATCTTGTTAATGCCAGATTTTCTTTGACTTAGAAGATAAAGTCATTCACCCTCAATAATATAAAAACCACTTCAATATTCTATGGTTTAATGATTTTCTATTTTAGCATAAGGTTGCATTTAAATTAAAAAGAAATAGAATGCCTCATTTTCGAACACTCAAATGAAACTACCTGAAATGTGCAAAAAAAAAAACCCCTCAGGAAAACCAAAGTTGGGCATTTTTTTTTTTCCTGGAAATTAAGGGGAACCTGCAAAACATCTCCAGTGTGGTGCAGCTTCCTTTTCTGATGGAAAACTGGCTCAGAAGAATAAATAAACACATTTTTGACACGATATAGTATCTCCTAGGCTAGACTCTTGTGTGCTTAGCCTAAGGGGTCTCCCACTTTTTCATGGCTCGGGGTGAACAGAAACATCTCCCGGTGCCCTCCCCACCCATCCACACTCCCACAACATCCCTGTGGCAACAGCTTCCCTGGGAAAGCAGCGTGATTAGGAAAGGATAAACCATAGTTATTAGCTATCATTTGATGTGATTTAGCACCTGGAAATAATGGAGAGGAAATTGTGCCAGATGCTGAGTCAGCAAAGTGCAGCCTACCGGGAAGCGTTCCGTGGAGCTCTGTCGATCAAACCGGAGAGAAACGCTCATGAGGAGGCCAATGAAAGTACCTGAATTGTGTTGCAAGAGCTGCAGGGCCCTGCCTGTGACCTACTTTGAAATATCCAGGCGGTTCTGTGGTGGCTCCATGGGGAATGGAGAGGCAGAGGAAGGAGGATCTGCTCTGCCAGATGCAAAACCAGAACCAGAAACTCTCTTCTCTGCCTTGCTCCCCGTCACTGGCCCAGGCTGGGTCATGAGTGCTTTGAAAACTGCTTTTCTTCTCTGGGAAGGGTGACATGAGTCAAGATGGAATAAAAAGTGAAAGACACTCTCTGTTTCTCCAGTCAGGACCTGTTCCCAGGGCTCGAGGACAGCTCTGCATTTCCCAGGATCTGGTGGCTTTCTGGATCTCTCTTTGTGTTTCACAGAAGCATACAAAGGTTTGGGTTGGAAGGGACCTTAGAGACCATCCAGTTCCACCCCCTGCCATGGGCAGGGGCACCTTCCACTATCCCCAGGTGCTCCAAGCCCCAATGTCCAACCTGGCCTTGGACATTTCCAGGGATCCAGGGGCAGCCACAGCTTCCATGGGAAATCTCTGCCAGGGCCTCACCACGCTCTGAGTAAAGAACTTCCTAAAATGTACAGAATTCATATTCTGTAGATGGTTTTGCCATCAGATTTTAGGGTCACCTCCAGCCAAAGCTCCAGAGCTTCCCTGAGGTTCAGCACGCCACCTTCCACCTCCTCAAAAAGCCTGCCCAACCCACAACAATTTCCTTCCCATATCCAGACTGTGACATATCCACCACCCTCTTTTATGGGCCCACCTTACACTGGTCTGCTGTGGGGTGGAGCTCTCTGACCCCTTTGCATCTCCCAAGATTTTGGAGCCCCCCAAAACCTGCTTTCCTCTGCTTTGTCCTCACTGCTCAGAGTCAGCTGTGCCTCAGTCATTCCTAGGAGCACATCAGTCACATGCACAGCAGAAGTCCAGAGTCACACCGACCCTTCTGAGCCATTCCCTCTCCTGGGGGCTGATCCCTGCCTCTCTCTTAACCCCGTGCATCTTCTTGGATGGACAAGCCCTCACTTTGAAGGAGATGCTCCCAGAAACACGGGGCTGAGGAAACAAGGAATGAGAGAGGCTGATCCATCCAGGCACACCATTCCTCCAGCCTCACAGCTCAGCAGGGAATGTGCTGAGCAATATCCTGCTGGAAAATGCCGTGGTGCTCTGCAGGAGACACCCTCACTCCCCTGCCGTGCAAGCCCAATGCAGAAAAAAGCCCATGCAGGGCATCTTCATGCACCCTGGTTTTCCTTTGGCTGCCCCGTCTCATCTGCTCAAGGACAGAGAGGAGGAAAATCTCTGCTAGTTTCACAGGAGTCCAACCAGATGATCCCACAGCCCCTTCTGGCCTTAAAATCCCCGCCTCTATTCAGCACTGCCAGCTCCTAACGCATCTCCCGGGGAAGAAAAGCCACATTCACGGGCTCGGATCCCTCTCTGTCAGGAGTCTTCGCTCCTTTTGGCTCTTTGGGACATAGGAATACACGTTTATCTCCTCGACCAGCAAAACCCACCCTGGGGACGGCGCTCCCCGGTGCCGGAGCCAACCCAAAGCAGCCCCCACGGTGTCCCCCTTCCCCCCAACACCCGGATGAAGGCGACCAAGCCTCCGCTGTCCCTGCTTCCCTGCTTGGCTCCCGTCCATGCGTGTGTGTGTGTGTGTTTGTGCCTCCCGTGGCGAGCCAAGGGCCCATTTGGGGTTGGGATTCTCCCGGGACAAAGGGATGCTAATCAGCTCCCTCTACTGTTCCCTTTTGTCTAGGACTAGCTCCCACGCTTGGACTTGGCACTCTCGGGATGCGGCAGAGGGAGCTCCTTGTTGCAACCAACCTGAGCCCAGTTGGGGGAATGCAGTGTGCCCAGCAGGGAGAGGGGAAGGAGGGGAGGGGAGCGGGGGGAAGGAAATAAATCCATAACTCCGCGCAGCCTGCTCCCTGCCAGCCCGGCGCATTGTGAGCGCAGCCCGAGGCAGAAGTTTCCAGTGCCTCCCGCCGCCGGGAGAGACGCCACCGGTTTTGTAGCCACGGGCTGTCTTGTTCCTTCTCCCCTCCCTGATTCCCCGTCTAATGTTCAAGTCGCCAGGGAAAAAAAAAAAATAACAAAAAAACAACCGGCAAACTCCCCCCCGCCCCGCATGTCAGGGTTGACAGATGAGGGTTGGTGCAGTGGGAGGCGGAGGGAGCGCAGAAAGCAAACGGGATCGGCTCCTGGAGTCGCTGCCATTTCCTTTTGCCCATCACTCCTCTCAGGGTTCGCAGCCTGCGCCTGGGTGTTCGCTGTTTACAGCTGCTTGCACGGGCTGTCTCCTCTCCAGATGTGCGGGAGCCGGATCTTTATCCCGGGATCGCTGTGCAGGTAGGGAGGTGATGAGGTCAGAGCCTCTAAGAAACCCCGAAAATGGTTGAGCCCACGGACCCAAGGGGATGGAGAGGCAGATGCAGCCAGATGTGATGTTAACCACACTCTCCTGGGTGCCATCCCAGCCCAGGGCCTGTCCTTGGACACCTCTGAAGCCACAAGAGGATGAAGTGACCCCTCTGATGGCCCCACCTGGCTCCAGCAGCAAGACAAGGAGCTCCTCACCACCTCACTGGTCTCCCGCTCCCAAAAGCTGAGGGATAAAGCTGAGGGATAACACCTTGGCACCTTTCCTCAGCATCTCTCTTTGCTGCCCTTGCAACCTGCAGCTCTTGCCAAGGCTCAGGGGAAGCTGCAAATCACCCAGGACTCTGTGGGCTGCAAACCAGGGATGCGGCTACAGCTCATCCAGACCTCCCCAAACTGCTTGTCCAACGTGCTGCAGCTCCAGCATGCTGCCTGTACTGAGCTAGCTACCCAAAACCCCGGTCAGGAATGCTGCAGCCAGGAATCTGGGCTGTCCTGTGGGCTGGAATGGACTCAGCAGTGCAGCATCCCCTCACCCCATGCAGCAATCCCCACTCCAAGTTCAGTTTACACGGGCACTAAACCCAGCTGGTGCTCCTGTCTGGAGCCAGGATGTGCCAGCCTTCCCCCCAGCAGCGCTGGCAAACCTCTGGCCTGCAGGATTTCTGCATCCTGACGGCTGAGAGGAGCTTGCACAGTCGCATTTTCAATCCTGATCCTTCCAGTTTCCTTCCCCATAGTTACAGGGTAGAGTTTGTAGATCTCCGTTGTTGATACCAGGGCAGCTGCCCAAATTGCCATTAGCGGAGAGGTAGACAGGGTGTGGTTGGAAATCAGATCCTCTTGGGAAGAGTTTCATGAGAGAGCGGAGAGTACCTCCTACATGTAACAAACCTCCTGGATGGATCAGTATCTTGTGGCTTTCTGCTCATGCCTTACTTTATTGCAGAAGTGGAGAAGGCTGATCCAGAGCAGGGAAAAGGAGGGGGTAAAACGTTTGGCTTGGAGACAACCGAGATGCCAGAATGCCATCAGGAAAATAGGATGAGATCTGCTAAACATATTCATTTTAAACCATTAGGAGATGTTGTCGTGCCTTCAATAGCAAGGGACTGCCTGCATTCAGTGGTCTGGGAGGTCCTTCCCAGTGCCATGTGGCTCCATCATTAAAATGGCTTCTCTAACTGGGACTGGACGGCAGGGCTGCTTTCTAACAGGAGGAATGTCAGGGGTGGGGACTATTTGCCCCCAGACTGGGCCTCCAAGAAGCACCCATGGAAGTCTGAGGATGTAGCCCTAGGCTCCCTCTATAGTCAATGGAGAGAAATAAACATCTTGCTATGATTCATGTTATCCTGAGATAGGTGTCTGAGATAGGTCAGATGAATTGCTCCCTGGAGAGGCCGACTGCTCTCCACTGCCTACAAAGGGAGCCTGGGGTGACTCGCTCAGACTTTGACATCTAACTTTGGGAGATGAGATCAGGCCTATCAGGGAGCCTGAGGCATGATGCTGTTATGACACAGCAAGAAAAAAATATGGAGGAGACTCGTGTCTCCGAGGGATTATAACTGAATTTAAAAGTCTGATTCCATTCTTGCCTAATCTGGGGGAAAACACAAGGTGAGCTTTCTCATCCACAGTGGTAAAGAGTCAACCCTTGAACACAGCTTTGGGCTTTCTGGAGGGAAAGAATACATGGGGCTTATCCCCAAAAAGTACAGAGTCCAAAACAGCATCACTCCAAAACTAAGCCAAGTCCAAAATCAGCCTGGCTACAAAGGTGACAGCGCCCAGCATTCCACAAGGACTGGATGTGATTTGAATCCCACATCTCTCAGGAGCTAGACAGATGCCTGCTCTGCCCTTCATGGAGTCCCTGGGAGCAAGAGTCTTCTCATCCAGAGCCGGTCTCCCTGGATTCCCTCAGTGATTGATGGAGAGATGTAGAAACGTCAGGGTGTGAATAATTTAATCCTAACTGTCTGGAATACATCAGATGAATCATGCCCTGAAGGACCCCAGCAACAACTGGAACTACCTGGTCCTGTCTCGCTGTCTGGCATAAAGGACCCAAAGTCTTGCTGACCCACAGCTCTTCTGCAGGCCCCATTTTTAACTCTTTAGGAAGTCTAAGTAGCAAAGGAAATGGTCATTGCTAGAAGACAAAATAGAGGGGCTGGTTGTCAACCCCAGAGCAGTGGAGGAGATTTGTAAAGAGGAGACTGTCTATCTTTTGGTGGTATGTCAAGGCAAAATGTCCTTCGGGAAGAGATGTAGTCAAATTCAGATTTTGGTTTCGTTCCAGAAGTCTCAAAGGGAAATTCTCCAGTCTGGATCATGCAAGAAGCCTGCTTGGATAATGTGACAGTCCCGTCAGGCCGTGAACATGCATTGTGTGCTCTGCTGTGGCATGGAATGAGGCCCTGGAGATCCAGGGATCTCAGATCTCTGCCAGTAACACACAGTTAGTGCTGCCCCTCTCCCCTGCCGAGGGACCTTCAAAGGGATTGTTTGGTGTCCCCTCCTGAAGGACACTCTGCCGTGTCTGTAAGGCAGTGTCACCTGCAGGAACATGGCGAGGGAAGATAACAGGAAACTTTCAAGCTTTGTGGTCAGTCTGGGTAAGATGACAGGGAGATCCCGTCCCATCCCACCTTGATTGGAGACGGAAGTGCTGGAAGGCAAAACACCCTCCCAGTTTAATAACAAAGCAATCCAGTGGTCTTGAATACTCCCTATTCCATTCCATGCTCACCCTGGTGGCTGCCCAAACAGGAGCTGCACCAGAAAGGACATGGCTTTGCTGGACACAGACGGGATTAACCCCGAGGGACACGAGCAGTGGGTCACTCCACCGCTGTTGTGACTCTCGACATTTGCCTTGGAGCGGGGTCGGCGGCCAACCATTATTTCCGGAATGAATTTATGCCTCCCAGGCCCTGCGTCACCCACCAGGCTCTCATTTGTCCGCTGGGGAATGTGATGCATGTCCTCGGAGGGCACATCCGATGGGTGCAGACACTCGGCAGAGCCACGGGACACGCCCGCCCCGGCTCGGTCCAACCCCCTCGCACGCCCGACGGACACAAAAAGGGCCGGAGCGGCTTCCCAAGGCTGCACACGAGTGTTAAAGTCTAATAAACAAGCCCTGCCGGCCAAAGCTGAAAGAATTGGAGCCCTCCCCAACAAAGCATTTAATCCAGTTTGGCGTAACCTTTGACATTATTAGGGATCGCAGTGACCCTAATCCAATCAGATTGATTAACTAAAGCGGAGACCCCATAAGCTGACCCCCCTCTGGCCTCTGCTATTTAGTCCTGACCAAACAGTGGGAGAGACGTGCCGTATTTACACCACAATGGGTCGGCGCTGAGAACCTGTTTCATTACAGAGAGACTTAAACTCCCATTACTCCATCAATGTATCATTCTTCAATAGTTCATTAAAAGCTGCTCCTCCACAATAACTATTAACCATTTCTCAGCCCAGCTGGCAGGTTTAAGGCCCCGGCTAGTCTTTAGCAGAAGGAGGTAGGAATGAGTGAAAGAAATAGATAGACAAGGGCTCCCTTTTTAAATTTAAACGAACTGCGGGCTTAAATAGTTGGAGGTAATTTACTTTTATTGAATGGGGGCAGGAGAGAGAGGAAACTTTTATTTTGACTTAATTATGTGCTGAGGTCCTTTAAAGAGACAGGGCCATGATAAGCTTTTATTGTATTCTCTTGAGATTGGTTCATATTTCTGCCCAGAGGAGTTTCAAAAAGAGCTCACGCGGCATTGAGAGACTCTAAACTCACAACTTAAGCATGAACAGCCTCTTCAGCCCACAAAAGCTGAAATTAATGCAAAAGGCACAATTCCCAATGCACGGAATTCAGCTGGAGATGGAAAATGCCAGTCAGGTTGCACTGTTCACTTCCTGCTCTCAGTGATGGGGTGTCCTTGTCCTACATCCTCCCAAGTTTTATCCCGCGTACCTTTAGAGGCAACTCAGGAATCTTCCCTTCTCCTCGGTAAACTGAAAGATGCAACAGTTGCCTTAAAAACTGCCAGACCTCTCAGGTGAGTGGCTGAGCAGGAGCTGTGGCTCAGGTGGTCATTTCAGGTCATGTGGCCGTGGCCACGTTTTTCTCCACTTTATACAATACAGGCGAAGAAACAAACAACAATATTTTTCCTTTAGATATTGCTGTTGGAAAAATTCAAGTGAGAGGTTCTTTCTACTGTCCAGCAGTTGAGATTTGAATTTCTCTGAGACTAGAAATGAGCTGTAATGCCTTATATTAGAAATGATTTTCTAATCCTAAACAGATTAGGTTTAGGTAGAGAGAAAGAGATGAGGCTTACTTTTTTGCCCATACAGGAATCCTGGTTTTTTGCATTCCAAGTAGTCTACACTGACCAAAACTCCCATTTCCTGGGGATTTTCAAGGAAAATCCAGCAGTGGCACTGTCTGAAAGTTTCTCCAGGAAGCTGCACAGCTGGCCATACACTCCCAAGACCACAGAGGAGGAGAAAAGCCCTGTTCCACAGCCTTGACCTTAAAACTCATCTCATTCCAACCCTCCTGCCATGGGCAGGGACACATTCCACTTTCCCAGGTTGCTCCAAGCCCATCCAGCCTGGCCTTGGACACTCCCAGGGAGGGGGAGTTCAGACCTCTCCCGAAGTTGAATAGGGAAGGTTTATTCCACAACCAAGGACCTGCAAACCTGAGTAGTCCAATAGGGTGGGATGGGGGATTTCTGCTCTTCCTCTGCCCTGGGTGACACACAAAGAGCAAGAGGGATTTCGGGTTAGGCCTGTCAAGTGTAGCCTTCAATAGCAGCAGGTCAGGATCCCCTGGACATCGCCATTCCCTGGTGGCTGAGCTCATCAATGCCATTCCTGTCTGATGTGTGTTTCTTTAGGAATCCCAGAACCGTTAGGGCTGGAAGGGACCTCTGGAGATTAAGCCTGGCTAAAAAAAACCGCACATAAATACAGTCTTAGCTGAAACACGTGGGATCTTTTTCCACAAGAAGGCTGATGGGGAAAAAGAGTCTGGTTTTAGGTGAGATATCAGAACATGGCTCTTAACAGGACCAGAGCCTGGTGACAGTTTGGCACTGCTGAATCACAGCTCAAGCCTAGCCCTGAATGAGCAATGAGGTACCACAGCAGCAAGGGCAGCGCAGACTGCGAGGCAGCCTCAGTGAGAGTTGGGCCTGGAAAGGATTTCCTGAAGGCATTAAAATCGGTCCTTTTCAGCAAAAGGAGTGCAGATAGTCTGCGAGGCAAAGGGAAGATGCTTTAGGAGCTGCTCTGGTTTGTGCTGAGGGAGGACGGGGTCTCCACTGACTCACACGAGAGCTGCACTCAGATCCTGGGTGACTTAAAATCCAAGCTGCAAAACAGATTTTTGCTTCCTTGCTTTCCCTCTCTCCTTTTCCCCTTCTCTCTTTCTGGGTAGGAGCTCAAGTATGTTCCTACCCTGGGGGATCTGCCGCACAAGAATGCGACTGAGCTGTTTTTTTTTCTCCCCCCCTCCTGCTGTAGGTGAAGCAAAACTGAAGGGTGGTTTGATTCTCCCTCAAGGAACAACATTCTTCAGTTATGAAATCGTCCCAGTCTCCTCTCCCTCCCTGAGCCCGGCTACCGAAAGCCTCCAGTCTGGAGCAGGGACAGACCCCTCGTGCAGCACCGCTGTGAGATAAGAGAGTTTGGCAGATTGTGGGATCGGGGTTCCTTCGGTCAGCAGGGAGGTGAGGAGCAGTTTATCCACAAGGATTATTGCTACAGGAGATGTGGGGTGTCTCATCCCAGACTGCCTGGGAGCACGGTGCCTGGAGAGGTCATGGACTCCCCATCCCTGGAAGTCCTCAAGGCCAGGTTGGACGGGGCTTGGAGCAATCTGCTCTGGTGGAAGAAAATGCCCAAATCTCTTCTGAGTATGCAGCAGGGGAGAAAGTAAAAGAAAAAAACCCAGATGGGAAGAACTGCAGAACACACCCCAAAGTGGGTATAGATCAGTTCTATACACCAGATTCCCTGCAACTGAAGGGAGGGAAGGGAGGGAGGCAGGAAGGCAAGGAGGAAGGCAGGAAGGAAGGTAGGAAGGCAGGAAGGAAGGAAGGAAGGAAGGAAGGAAGGAAGGAAGCTCTGTGCTAAAGGGAAAGGCAAATCTTATCCCAGACTTAGTGAGACCAGCAGGACCAGGCTGGACTTTAAAAGACACACAACAAGGGCAAAGAAGGATAAAGGAGTTCTCACAGGCTAAAATAGGCTCCTACCTTTACAAGGGAAAAGACCAGATACTCAGGTTTAGCTGAGGGCTTAAATCTCACAGGATTCAACAGCTTAGGGCAAAACATTTCTAGGAGTTCCCACATTTATAAAATTTCTAACATTTCTAAGAGTTCCCACTTCTATCAAGGGGTTCAGAAACAGTTGCCTGGATTTGAACGCTGTCCTATTTGCTGTGTTCATAACCAAGGAAAGCAGAACCATTAATTGATGGTGATTTCCCCAGGCCTTTGATCTTCATTGTATTTCATAACACTATCAAAACTGATGTTATCTGATAAGTCCAGTCCCTAGGAACCATCCCCAACAGCCCATCATTTCCCCTCTGCTATCATCTAGAGAGCTGAAATCACAGCACGGGGTCAGAAAAGGAGCCAGGTCCAGCTTGACCACTGCCAACACAATAATCCTCTGTGTTCCTTCCCAGGGGTGTAGGATAATGGGATAATTCATGCTGAAAGGGACTCGGGGAGGTCTCTAGTCCAACCTCCTGCTCCAAGCTGGAACTGAGATAACCCCACTCCTTTATCACGCTCAAGTCCTGCTTCCTGCAGGACATTTTACAGGACGTTTTTTCCCAAGGGAACGAGTTTGCAGGAGTTTTCCCAAGATCTCTGCTTCCACTCCACCATGGACATTGGTCTTCCCAAACCCATAGCTCCTCACTCACCTTTATCCAGCACGGGCCCAAAGATGGCTAAGCTGTCGTTGACGGTGGTGCAGTTCCACCTTCTCCCTCGAAACTGGTGTTGGCATTCCTGGATCCCAATCTTTACACCTTCTGCCACGCTGGGCATGATCTCCACGTAGTTCCGACAGAAGCGCAGCTGCTTGGGCACCAGGCCCGGGATGCTCCCGCACAGGATGGGCTGAGTCCCCAGGGAGGAATACTGGTGACCGATTGCCAAGGACCTGGGCAAAATAAAAACAGGGAAAAAGAGATGCTGTCAGGCTGGATTGCACCTTTGTGCTTGGTTCACAAGAACAGGGACAGAAAATCAACATCTTCAGTTCCTCTGCATTTCGCTCACCAGAAAACATCATTTTCACTGTCATCCCTCCCCAAAACACCACCACCTCTCTCCTGAAGTTCCGTACAGGCCCAGAAAGGCAAGAAACTCTGGTTTAAATATCTTCCTTCCCTTTTCTTTATCCTCCCAAGGCCTTAATCCATCATTGTGCTGCTTCCTCCCAAAGATAATTTCCTTTGCAGCCAGGGGGTCAAACATGTGTTTCTTTGAGAGACAAGGACACTTCTACAAGATGTTTTGTAGGAAATTTTAGCAGCTGAGGAAACCCCATCAAAAGCACTTGCAGAGCCACCCAATGTAGTAACTCCAGCAGTAGAAGCCATCAAGCTCTTTGGAAGGGCAACACCAAGAATTTGGGAAGGGGAACAGCATCATTCCATGGTGCTTTGGTTAAAGTGAGGGGAGTGAAATTAAAGCCCAACCAAACCAACAACCAAAAAACCATCCTAATTAAACTTGAGTGCAAATTCTGTGCTCAGTCCAGTGGAAGTCTCGAAAGGAGTGTCCATGAACCTTTATGTTGGTGAAGCCTTGGAGACAAACAAGTCAGCTCTGCAGGGAGATCAGCAGATATGCAGCTAATTAGATAGATTTTTAAAGTGTTTTTACTGGTGCTTCTAATAATAACCTTGATTACTAAAACTGAAGGGATTTTTAGAGCATAATTTCCTTTTCTTCTAATTAAATCTCTTGATTGTCTTTTCTGCCCTGAATTAATGACAAAGAGGAACCTGCCTGGGCATTGTGTATTTCTGTTTACATTCATTTTTGCTGTGTGGTTTTCATTTGGGAACAGCCTGGTGTGTTTGAATTACCAACAGGGCCGTCAGGGAATAAAGCCTTCACTCTCTTTTGCTCTGACTTAAAAAATAACACAAGAATTCTGTGGTTGCTCAAGAAGGTTCCAGCAGAAAATTAGCTTGACTTTAGCAGGTCTCTAGGCTGGGATAAAAATTATTTTAAAGTGACTGTCTCTGTTTGAAAGAGAAGGGTCCTTGCAGCCAGTTAACTCCTTTCCTGGAGGGGACCTGGCCAAGAGGGTACAGAAGTGAAAAGGAGGTGGACATTCACGTGGTCAGGAGCCACATTTCAAGGGCTTTCCTAACTGCAGACTAAGCTTTACAAATCCATCCTTTCCAGGCAAATGGGACATAAGAACATTCATTTCTGGATCCCAAATGGCTCCAGGTAGGAGTTGAGAACCAGGATAACCAGCCCAGACAACAATGTGCCCGTCAGTAAATGAACTTTAGATGGACAAGGTGGAAGGTGTGTGGAAAAGCAAAGGATTTCCAGCTGATTTCCTTAACTTAGGTGACTCTTTCCACCTCTGCTGAACTTCTGGGAGACGATCAATCTCAACATTATGGGACAATTCATCCTACTCCAGGGAGGGAAGCTGAAACAAATGGAATGAACTGTCCTCCAGAAGTGCCCCCCTTTTTCCGTTGCGTTAAAAGGGAGGAAGGCAGCTCTCCCCGACCCGAAATTGTGTCCGTGTCACCCACGTTCCAGTGCTTGTGACGGGGTGTCTCCAGCTGATCTGCTCACCCCAGGCTGCCTTTGTAATCAGTCAGTGGAGAGAAGCAGACACTTCCACGCCACGACTCCCCTGCCCAGTTTAGGTGTGTGCTTTGGGCTGGGGTGAATCATGGCCTTGCCCCCACCGGCTGTGCTGGTGGGACTGTCAAACCCCCCTGGGTGACTGGTGGAGTGGGGCATGTCTGCACCGTGGAACCTCCAGGTGAATCATGCCGTGATCCCTGACAATGAGGATGGATAAGTTCCTTGAAGCAGTCCCAGCCAGGGAAGTTCAGCCCTGTGTTGAAGGCCATGCAGAGAGCTCAGCTGGAGGAAGGAGACAAGTTCCTGCAAGAGCCTGCAGGGACCCACAGGAGAAAACCAAGGAAAGGACCTGTTTAACTCATTTTCCTTATCTCTGTGGCTAGATATGGGGTTTTTTGAGCTCTTGATTAATTCAGCACACACAACTGGCAGAAAACCGTCCGTGAAATGGAGCCCATGCCAAGTGTACATTTTTGTTTCACTGTTAAGTATTATACAAAACACTGGACCACAATTTCTGGACTAAAGACACCTTCTAAAACACTGTTTCAGGCTTCAGAGGATCTGCTGAGTGTGTTGCCACTGTGGCCTTGTTGGGAATGCCACATATCCAAATGCTAATCCATTGAACCCCCCCAAAACTGGGACTTAGGAGGTATTCACAGCTTTAGGATCGGGAGGTAGGTGGTCCTGTCTCTGTAAACCATGCGCAGAGATGCCTTCATTGAAGTCTTCAGGGAAGAACATGAATTTAGTTGTTCCTACTCATCCTCCAGCCATTGACTACAAAGAGTCCAAAATGGGGATGCTTTCCAGAGTCTGAAGTTAACTTTGGTGGGAACATTTGTTTCCACGTCAACTGCAGTCACCAACATCCTTCCCAAAGCTTTCCAAAATCTCTTACCCAGCTCCCAACAAAGATAAAGCATCCACTAAGTCACCATCAACTTGTTGCAGGCTCCATCCACCATGTTGTGAAGCCAGGAGGACTGTTTTGAGCTGTTTCAGTAGGACCCTGACGAAATTTAGGATTCTGGCCTCATAAACTTTAATCATATGAGCAGCCAAACTCAAACCCTTCTCTAGGGGTTTTTTTGGTGGTTTCTACAGTGGTAGACTGAAAATACCAGTCATAGGAAGAGGAGTTTATAGGCTGGTGCCCTCAACTATTTGTTTCCGTTGCTGGGAAGATCGTCTAAGATTAAAAAAGAATAAAAACATGTAGAAATACCTCTAATTGCTTTTTCACACTGCTCCCTGCTCAATATAGCAGGGAAACAGTCACACCTCGCTTTGATCTGCGGTGCAGTCTGGGAAGTTTAATCTGCAAAAGACAATCTCCAGCAAGAGCCTTATTCTCAAGGTGTCATCAGGCCCCAAGACAGTGCAACGCAAATTTGGCATTTCATGAGGCAGAGTGGAGTCACTTGACTTTCAGCTGAAGGTGCAGGGTGGAATCTCAAAACATCTCTCCATGAGCAGTGGCTCTGCTGTTAAGTAGAGCTGATCACAGTCCTCCTGGCTCACTCGCAGCCTCTCGAGTGTGATAACATCTCCCCGAGCACCCTCTTTTGGTTTCTACTTTGCTTCCAGGTGTAAACACTTTCTCCCTCTCTAAAGTCAATTTATCTTTAGGAGAACCCAGTTCTTTCAGCTCCCTGTCACTATTATTGATCATCAGGTGGGAACCTTATGAACCTTCCAACCTTCTCCTCCACCCAGAAAAACCCAACAACAACCCAACAACCAAACCTTTAGAAAAGACTGGGAAAGTCTATAAAGATCAGAATCTCATTTCAGTGTTGCTCAACTCTCTAGTAGCTCCTATCATTCATTTTTTCTCACTGTTTCCAGAGATCAAACCTGGCATTTGCATTTTTCCACTCTCCTGAGTTCTCCTCCTAAACAATCTCCTTCGTGTGGGTAATTTTGAAAATGTGGCGTCGAGAAACGGGCCGAGTGTCGTCTACTGTGGTCTAACCAGGCACCACCTCCAAATTCCTTAAGCACCAACACTTCCTGGATGCACTGACCCCAACCTCTCCTTTTCCACTGGAGAACTCCTGAAGCTCTCCATTTTACAAACACACTCATGCCCAGAACAGGCGCTGCTCAAGTCTGAGCCAAGCGAAAGGGTCAGAGTTGTACTTTTCCAACCAATCAGGCTTTCCTTCCCATTAGCACAGGAGGAGCCATGAAAACACTGCTCTGTATGTCCACAGCCAAAGTTCTTGGCTTATCTTTAAGCCTTGCATGCCCTGAAGTGTTTAATTCAACCTCCAGTGAGCATTTTTCTTTGCCAACACACCTAGAGAGCTCTTCATTTCCCTTATCTCGATCTATCTGCTCCTTCAGCAGAGCCGTTGTAAATAAGTACCTGGCCACCTTTTTAATAAATTACATGTACCCTCCCTCTTGGAATGGACACCCCAGCCAGGTTAGGAGGGAGAAATATGCAGGAAATACCTGCTCAGAGCTTTTTTCAGAAAAAGAGAAGGCTTCAGCTCTGGATGACCTCGCTGTACAGCACCAATCTACTGACTTTTCAAGGTCACCACCTTCTCAGCGTGTCAGAAGTCCTTGACACATCAGGAGCAGCATGTGGAGACTCCTACACCTGCTGGCTTCTCCCTGATTTTGGTCATTCCTGAGCTTTGTAGGAGCTTTGCTTTGCTATTCATCTTGGAGAGGCCTTTTGAGGGCTTCCTCCAGGGACATCCTTCCGGAGTCCCCGACACAGGGAAAACAACTGCATTTATTAATGCTGAACATCAAGGGTGCAACTTGTCAAATGACCCAGGGTAAGACCCTGAGTGCACTTAAATCCCACCAAATATTGAGAACTGAGCAACAGCAGTGATTTTGCTGCTCTCGTCTGCCCAGCCCTAGTGAGGAAGTTAAATCAAAGGATGCCTGCCTGCTCATAACAGAGGGGATTTATGTTCCCTTGTAGATGACTGAAGTGCTTCTCCCTTTGCAAGGAACCCCCTAAAAGCAAGTTAACCTCCTCCAAATCCTTTCTTATAACCCATCCAGCTTTCCAGAGGTTCAGCTCAGCCCCTGTTCCTTTCTCACTCATTTTGGCTGCCTCTCTGTGGTGCCACATCCCTTGGAAGATGAATCTCAGCTACATCATGAAAGCGGGGACAAATTGTGTAAAGCAGTTTATCTAAAAAGATGCATTTTCACAACA
Source organism: Corvus cornix cornix (assembly GCF_000738735.6). Taxonomy (NCBI): domain Eukaryota; kingdom Metazoa; phylum Chordata; class Aves; order Passeriformes; family Corvidae; genus Corvus; species Corvus cornix. The sequence continues at coordinate 2,000,445 of NC_046333.1, read as the reverse complement.
CATCTTTGATATTATGATCCCAAAATATTGAAATTGAGAAGGCAGCTGGACATGTGTCCATAGGTTCTGAAAAGCTGTAAGGAAAACCCTCAAGCGTTGTCCCACATCTACTGGCACCAGAAGGGCTCACAGGGAAGCAGGTGATGAGCGGGCAGCCCCTACTCCATCCTACAACCTCCCAGATAGACCCTCTCTGGTCTCCCACCACAATCCTTCAAGCTGACCAGCATGAAATCCATGTATCTGAGGCTGCCTAAAAACACCTTTTGTGCAGAAATGAGCAGCGGGAAGGCTGTGGAGGTTCCAAAAATGGAGGCTGCCATGAATGGCCAATGGCACCGAATGTCAAGACGCTCCTGGGGTAGGATCTTTTAAGTCAGCCATGATCAGTTCCCATAAACCCTCATTGCACAGAGCTGACACAAGACAGATGAAGTGTGGTGTCCATCTAACATGGACAACTGGAAGCTGGGAAGAATATCCCAGAGGTAGAGACCAGGAACAGGAGATGGAGTTGAACCTCCTGGGTCTTTTCCACTCTGGACACGCAAATGTCCACAAGACTCTTGTGTAGAGACACGGGAAGGACAAGGACCTGCTGGAACGAGCTCAAAGAAGGGCCATGAAGTTGATTAGAGGGATGGAGCATTGTTCCTAGAAGGAAAGGCTGAGAGAATTTGGTTTATTCAGCTTGGAAAAGAGAAGACTTCAGAGTGACCTCATTATGGCCTTCCAGGACCTGAAGGGAGCCACAAGAAAGACTGAGACAGACTACTTACAAGGGCCTGGAGAGACAGGACAAGGGGGAAGAGCTTCAAACTGCCAGAGGGCAGGGATAGATGGGATATTGGGAAAAAATTGTTCTTTATGAGGGTGGTGAGGCACTGGCACAGGTTGACCAGAGAAGCTGTGGCTGCCCCTGTATCCCTGAAGTGTCCAAGGCCAGGCTGGACAGAGCTTGGAGCTGGCTGGGATTGTTGGAAGGTGTCCCTGCCCATGGCAGGGGGTGGGACTGGATGATCCTTAAGGTCCCTCCAACCCAGGACATTCTATGTTTTATGATTCTATGGTTTGAACCACCAGCCCAGGGACCAGGTGGGTGGGCAGGCAGAAGGAATTTACTAATTCTACATTCACTGAATGGCCTTATTTTTCACACCTCCCCCCCCCCCCAATATTCAATATACAATCATATGCTGTGATTATTTCTCTGTTTTACAATGAAAACAAAATCTAGAGGAATTTTAGAATGAAAAGAAAGGAAGTGGAACTTGTCACACCCCATTATTTTAAATGGAAAAGGAAATCATTCTGCTCACTAACGTCCCTCCTGCATGGAAGTGATTTTCTTCTCTGACATTAAAACTATCCCAAACCCAAGCAGCTACAGAATGTGGACAGTCACGAAAATTTTAATTGATGTTTTAGTTGAAAACTTGGAAACCACCTTAACACAGATCAGCAAAATGATAGGTTTGGCTCTAGAAGGCATGAATCAAGTAACTGATTCTGATGAAAGATATTTTTTCAGTTTGGGGGTTGGGGTTTTTTGTTCTGTATGAACCAGAAACAATCAAGCTTAGGCCTAAGCAGTCTAATTACAGAAGTGTCATATTTTACTTCAAAAATTCTGAGTGCCTGCAACATGGATTGCAGTAGGGTCTTCAACATTTGGCTCTGGGCATCTCGCTATCATGACTAAGGCATTCCAAAGAGGTTCACAAAAAGAAATCTAAGCCTGTTAGACAGCTCAAATTCACTGTGCAGGTGTCTGTCCTTCCAGGTTTTTTTTTTTTTTCCAGCCTGGAAAGGAAAAAGGCTGCAACCTACTGGATTAACTGTTTTTGTTGGGTACCTCTTTGTTCATCTCGAACATTATAGCACGAGGGCTATATTTAAATCCTTTTTTCTCCTCTAACCCTGAAAGTATGCACATAATTTTGTGGCCGAGTCCAATCCTGCAAACACGCAGGCACGGAGGTGACTTTTCTCCCATAATAATTCCCTCACCCTTGCCCTGTATTAATAACAACGATGGTGATGGTGATGATGCAGCAGCATTGTGCTTCTCCAGCACCTTTCATCAGAGGATCTCTGAGCGTGGGACTCACCTCACCCGACTTTGACCATTTAGAAGTTTGGAATCTCGGCCAAGCTCGCTGTCTACCGGAGTCCGTGGAGCAAGATCAGCATCTCCAGAGGGCAACTCAGCCCATCCTGAGAGAGATGCCTCAGATAGGTGGGCTGAATCACCAGAGATGCCCAGGAGGCAGCACTGGCTGTGCAAAAACGAGGAGCATAAACTGGACACCTTTTTATACAATCTAAAAGTAGGAACTGGGAATTTCACCCCTTTTTCACCGAATCTCAGAAGTCCTTGGAGAGCTGGAAGAGGAGGCCAAGAAAAGTCTTTGCTGTCTCTAACGTGGACTATGGCAGCTTATTTCGAGTAGTTTGAGGCTGGATTTGAAAAATAAGAAACTCAATGGAAGCTTCAAGTAGGTGCTAAGAAAGCAAAATTCCCTGAGCTGAGTTTGGCCGGGACAGCGAATTCCCACAGGAACTAAGGCACACCACAACACTCAGCACCTTCCACTCTAAGTGCAAGAGATGTTGCTTTGACTTTGTCTTCCCTTAGGATCAACAGAACAGAAGAGGAAAGTATACAAGTATTAACAACCCGTTCCTTGGAAAAAAGTCTTTGGAACTCTTTAATTACCCAGGGCAATTAACTCCTTTGCTACACATGTCATCTGAAAAACAACCCAGCCAGTGGAATAATGGCCCCTCAAACCACGTTTTCAAGCCTGGATCCAGGTCCCAGTGACCGTGGTGGTGCTTCCATACCACATCCTACATCCAGTGCTTCTCCCTGGAGGTCTTCCTAGTTGAGATCTGCCTCCATCCAGCTGCATTTATCTCATAAAACGTGCCAGGATGGCAGTGCAGGGCTTTAGAGATGTGTAAGCCTTAACATTTTAATCTGCCACCTACACTGCAGTTTATGAGTGCTGTAAATCTCATGGTTATAATGAACTCATCTAATGATATTGCTGATGGATAAATTTACCTGGGACGAGGAACAACAGTTACTTGCAAATGAAAGGGGAGTAATTTAAAGTTTCACGTAAACACCTTTGCTGCCTTACTTCTGACTTCTCCCAGCCTAACCCCTCTCAGGGTTTCATGACAAATGGAAAGAATGTGTGTTTGTGAGGCAACGACTGGCTGGCCTGGAAAAGAACCTGCCTCCTTTCTCCCCAGCACAATGCTTATATAACTTGGGCACTGGAATGAAGTTTTAGGTGAAAATAGCTGTAATTTTCTGGGTCAGGTGTGCTAAATTAGGGGAACGGAGGGAAGGGATAAAGCAACGTATTAGGCAATAAAAAATGCCTACACAGTGCAAAGATATTTAGACTCCTACTCTGAATTTCAGTAATAATTAGGACTGTGGCTAGTCCTAATGCTCCTAGTTCCCCCCCAACCCTAAAGCATCCCAACTTGAACCTTTTTTAAATGATCAGCAATATAAAGTACATATTGTGGTTTCAAACCTCTCGTTAAGGCTCATCCCCCTGCGCCGAGGTCTGGTCTGGGCTATGTCAGTGCTAAATACCTCGGAGGACTGGGCTCAAAGACCTCAGATCCCTGCAAAGATTGGATTTGGACTTCTAAATTGCTTAAGTGCTTAAGTGCTTGGGGGAATTTTATCCTGAAACTCCTCCGTGATGAAGCCAGTTTTGAAATGAGAACCACGGATGGAAAGTGCCATCATTTTGGGGGTTAGGTGAGAACAGCAGGATTTTCACTGTCCACTGCTCTAATGAAGCAAATTACTCCCATTTCTCCCCCTCTCCTTCAAGAAGGTGCTGTGAATACGCACGGGGTTGTGCCAAACACGCACAGCCCCTCAGTTGTGCACACACGCACACACACACAGAGGTCTGCGAGTTCCTCCTCTGGCTTTCACTGAGTCATCAGGCTCACCAAATGTGTGAACTCACGCTATAATGTTCTCCCAGAAAAATAACAAATTGATTTCATTTTTACAGGCTACAGCATGCTATATAATTGGAGACACTGCCTTGTCAACTCAGACCGGTCTGACCCGACCAGAGACATTGCTTACAGCTGTTTACGGAGCCATAAAGTTTCCTCCTCTTTGTTTTTCCTTCCTTTTGCACTCTCTCTCTCTCTCTCTTTTTTTTTTTTTTTCTTTTCCCTCTAATGAATCCTACAACTACTTTTTGTTCTGGCCATAAAATACTCTTGCCTTGATTTAGAGAAGCACTTCAGCCAGTGCTTCAGGTTAACACTGGAATCAATGGGGCTTGAGCACATATTTAAAACTGAGCATGTGTTTAAGGACTTTTATTGCACCCAGGCAGTCAATAAGGAACTTGTTGTCACACTTGCATGTGCTTTTTTTTTTTTTTTTTTGATTATCGATACCAAATTAGAAGTTTGGATTGGGCAACCTCAGGGATTGTTTCCTTTGCAGACCCACAGCACAGCTCCAGTTGCATCAGGAATTTTGCCATTTCTCATTGTCGCTGTGTCCAAATCTTAAACATCTGAGGAAGGGCAAACTCCTCCACTACTTTATCAACTCCACTGAAACTGCCACTTAGGACTGGGCACAATTTTTTTACATTACAAAAAAACCCACCCTGAAATCTTCTGAGTTTGTCACATTTGCCAAGCACTCAAAATAAGCTTAATTTTTCTGACCGAGGTAAAAATAACAGTTTTATGGAGGGTGGATTTGCAAGAAATTTTCCTTCATGTAAAAATCTTTTATATTTATCTTAAAATACTCAGAACCTCAAAAGTGAAGTGAAATGTTTTGATTTTTGTGGCAAAAAAGGATTTCTGATCACATGCCTGATTTTGCTGCCATGAAAAAAGTTGCTTCACTTTGAACTAATGAACTGAGAAAAAAAATCCCAAACCCAAAAGGGCTTTTCATCTACTTGCACTATCCATCAAAATACCTTCTAAGTACTCTGCAATAAATTATGGTTGTGCTTCCTTTCATATCATTCATTCATCATGGAATCTGCTCCTCCTTTGGTCTGAAATGTCACAATTCTCCTCTCTTTCAAGGCCTCTCAACAACTTGAGGACTGATCCATAGGGAATCAGCTGTTCCAGAGTCACAGATAGATATAAACACATCTTATACCCTCTTTGAGGACCATTTCTGTCACAGAGTGGACTGAGGGGAGTATTTGTCTGATCTTGGTGCTGCCATATGGGAAAGGAACATGAGAGCAGCTCGGGAAAGACAAACTTTCCTCCAAAAATACATTTCACGTCTGTATTTCAGCTTTTAGAAAAATGTGGAAAGCAGCAGAAGGCAAAGAGCTCCTCATCCTCTCCTTCCCTTTCTTTGGGAAGTGCTGCAGCAAAAGTTGACCTGGTATTAGACAACAAAAAATCCACACAGAGGAAAATCCACATGAACAACAACACCAGAGCCCAAAGGGAAAACAACTCCTAAAACAGCACCAGGACTGCCATGAGACCAAAGCTCAAACTTTTGCTGATTATACAACTATTTTTTTCTCAAATGAAAGTGCAATTTCTGCTGCAACAGAACAACTGGATTTTTTTTTTTTTTTTTTTTGCAAAGAAACTGCTTTGCATGGGAAAAAATCCTCATGGCTCCTTGACATGTTTCAGCTAGATCTCAGTAAAATTAAGGAGGTACAGACTGATGAGTCGCTCAGAGGTACAGGAAAAATGCCAGTGGATGTCCTGGCATTTGTATACACCTTGAGAGAGAGAGAAATTCAGAGATCATCTCTCACAACAGAAAGAATAACAACTGCAATAAAACCTGATGTAGAGAAAGAAGGCAAAGGTTTCATTTGCTTTACAGCACTGACTTTCGCCATTGTCTGTGGATCCCTCCTGTTCACTGAAACGGATGTGCTGCATCTCCCTCAGCCCAAAATTCATTCTGCTGTGAGGGGAACAGGCAGGGAGGTTTCAGCAATAAGGCAGCTTAATTTTCTTGGGCTGCTAAGCAAAATCCCTCCATTTGGCAATCCCTCAGCAGTGACAATGACCTAAAGTTAAGTCAAGGCTTTATAATCTGTTTTGGAGAAAGGAAGCTATATATATATGTTTATAAATATACATTTGTGTATATTTAGATAAGGTGTTACGAAAGAATTCTGTCCTGTGAAGGTGGGGAGGCCTTGGCACAGGGTACCCAGAGAAGCTGTGGCTGCCCCTGGATCCCTGGGAGAGTCCAAGGCCAGGTTGGACAGGGTTTGGAGCAGCCTGGGATGGCGGAAGTTGTCCCTGCCCACGGCAGGGGGTGGAATGGGATGATCTTTGAGATCCCTCCTGACCCAAACCATTCCATGATTTTATGACTCTCAAATAACAGGCTCTCCAAATCTCTTGGGTGAAAAAAGGTGATTTATAGAAAGGTTCTTCCAGTCTTTTGAGTGATCAAGCAACAGACATGGCCTAAATTCCAGCAATGCAGCCAGAGCATTATGGCACCACATATGCAGCACCAGATAGCACAGAGAAGGACCAAGGTTTCTTCTCCAGGCTCCTCTCCCTAAACCTGCTGGAGTCTGGTGTTCTCACACCAGAAGCTGTGGCTCAAAGAGTTTCTTCTCCAAGTGGTTTGGCAGATGTGGTACCTTGATGTTCCTCAGAGGAACAGAACTGTTCTCCAGGGTGGAAACTTCTCGACTGGTGAGGCAGTGCCTGGATGGAAAACGTCTGGAAGGGGGTCAGGCTGACGAATGGGAAAGAAACGGGGGTGAGAGGAAGAATCACAGAGTCATAGAAACACAGAATGGCCTGGGCTGGAAGGGACCTTAAAGACCATCTACTTCCAGCCCCCTGCCATGGGCAGGGACACCTTCCACTGTCCCAGGCTGCTCCAAGCCCCATCCAAGCTGGCCTTGGACACTGCCAGGGATCCAGGGGCAGCCACAGCTTCTCTGGACACCCTGTGCCAGGGCCTGCCCACCCTCACAGGGAACAATTCCTTCCTAATATCTAATCCAGCCCTACTCTCTGGCAGTTTGAAGCCATTCCCCCTTGTCCTGTCACTCCAGGCCCTTGTAAATAGCTTCTCTCCACCTTTCTTGTGGCTCCCTTCAGGTCCTGGCCACCATTTGGTCACCCTTAACCCTTCTCTTGTCCAGGCTGAACCATCCCCCTTGCAGGTAGGAGGGGAAGGATTCTGGGGAAAGAAAGTGGGTAGGGAGATGTCCTTGGAGCATCAGAACCCCAAATCTCTGACTTGGGGGATGAAATTAGATTCTGGGTGAAGAGCAAACAACCCCTCAGTGCTGGGGGCACGGAACCTCCGCGGAAGGACTCGGGAATCTCTCCGGGTGGCAGGAGGCAGGAGCAGCACCTGCACATCTCCCTGTGCTGCATCCCAGCCCTAATGATTTCTTTCTGAGAGTGGCTGGGGAGCTGCAGACAGGCTGCCAGATAGTGATCAGCTCGTGGAGGGGTGATCACTATTAGGCAAAGATACCAGCTTTGACATGCACCGAGGGAAGCGGCCAAGAATTTGGGAAAGCAATCCCAGCTTTCTGCTGCACGTTCCTCTGCCAAGATCCCTCCTGTGTTTACTTTAGAAACTAGAGACGAGCCCTCCTCTTCATAATAATAATAATAAAGCTGCAGGGTCACTCAGCTTAGCAGATGGATTCCTTCCAGCTTGGATTTCTCTGCGTTCCCTGCAGAGCTGAAGCAGTGATGGATCTGGGGGATTATGCAATGTTCATAATTGGGTTTCACAGGAGATCTGAACGGTGACAAACCCAGGCTGTGGGAAGGGAGCTCCACTGGAGACAATCAAATCCACCCATGGATCTCATGTGGAGTCTGAGGAGCCTGAGTGGCCACAGGGATCAGGCAGCCTCTGCAGAGGCAGCTCTGTCTCACCAAAGAACTGCAGGAGGCTGCTCGCTCCCTGGTTTTCAGCTTTCCCATGCTCCTAGACCTACATACAGAATTAGAGGATCATGGAACTGCTTGTGTAGGAATGGTTTGTCTGGGAACTTCAAAGGTCATCTACTCCAACCCCCTTGTCACAATCAGGAATGTCTTCAACCAGATCAGGTTGCTCAGAGCCCCATCCAGCCCGACCATGGACATTTCCAGGGATGGGACACCCACCACCCCTCCGGACAACCTGTGCTAATGAAAACGCGCCAGAATGTGGAAAAGTTGGAATCTACTTTGACTGGCCAGAAATATTTAACAGAACAAATCACCCAGGAGTTTTGCAACTTTTTTTCTTTTTTTTGGGTTAAGAAATAGAAGAATTTCTAACTGTCCATACTGCCTGGAAAAGAGAAAGTTCAATTTCCTCAATTTCCAAGGAATTTTACAGGAATAACATACTGAATGGTATAGAGGTGCTATAACTACTGTCTTAGAGCACAACTCTGGGGTTTATTACAATGCTGAACTAATTAATTGATGGAACTCAGTTTCACAAGTTATCACCAAGGTTCAGAGGAACAGAAGGGGATTTAGCAGGAATAAGAAGGAATCAGCTATTTCACACAAGGCAGGAACACCTGGAGATGTGACAGCACAAAGATGCCAGGGGTTTGAAGGTCTCTAAGCTCTTCACTTACAGGACATCACCCCATTTACAACCAACCAGGAGGGCAGAGAGGACTCTTTCTTTGGAAGGAATTGCTCAACTGCAGGGCTGAAAATGGCAGTGGAAGCAAAGCCATGAACACAAGAACATGTTTACCCTTGATGCCACCATCAGATGTCCTCTGCCTTCTGTTCCCTTCCCGCGTGTACCCACGCACGGACACACCTATTGACACATCCCTGTTTTTGGAGGCTTGATTGAACATTTCTCCTCTCTGGTGCACCTAAGCATCGGCCAGAAACATTGAGGGTGCCCTCAAGGAACTCTTTCCTACACCTCTTTTTCCTACTTATACTGACTAACAACATTTGGAAATCAGAAGCTCAGAACGAGGTGGGTCAAGTCTCCAAAAGCTGGTGAGATATCTCCAGACACGGGAGGGTCAGTTTGGTTGGGTGCACAGGGACATCTCACACCCTTCCAGCTGCACTTGGGCCTCAAACCTGGCTCCCAAGTGCCACAGGTTTTCTGTAGGACCTGTGGCTTCCATCCCCGCTTGGGTGTCTCAGGTACCACCGGGAACCTTTGGCAGGACTGGGAGCCTTGATGTGGCCCCCTCAGCCATGTGGGATTCAGCTCCTGTGGAAGGTACAGCACAGATCTGAGCCAGCCATCCCACTTGTTCCATGGGATGTCCAGTGGGAAGAACTGGACACAATTAGGAGACAAGGAATTTGGCCTAGTCAAGATACCAGTTTCAATTAGAAGTTAAGTCATGGAGTCAAGTCCAGTTAAGTGCTGGGCTCCACTGGCCATGAAAGAATAATCCTGGGCATCCCTGGAATAATCCTGTGCATCCCTGGAAGTGTCCAAGGCCAGGTTGGACGGGGCTTGGAGCAACCTGGGATAGAGGAAGGTGTCCCTGCCCATGGCAGGGGTTGGATGATCCCTTCCAACCCAAACCATTCTGGGATTCTGTGATACCTCAGGTGTGAGTTACTGGCAGAGCAGGTGTCCAATGGGATGAATCAGGATTGACCTCAGGATTATTTAGTCAGGTGATAAACAAGAGGTTTGTATTCACCTGTACCAAACCCTTTGGCCAAAGATCTGGTTCTGGGCTCCAGAGAGACTTGCTGAGAGGAGAAGGGGGTTGCAGTGGGGCAGAAACCCCCTCCCTGGGAATTATAACAAATACAGGAGCAAGGACCCAAACCCAGCAATGCCCACTGCAGACCAAGCCAGGGACATTCTCACTAGGACACAAAACTCTGGACTGAAGATTCAGCACCGTTCCACTCACTTGCCTCCTTGTGAGATGGTTTTCCTCAGCTGGGGCAGGGGAACTGGTGAGAGGCAGTCACAAAAGCTTGGGAATTCTGCCGAGCTCCTTTCCAACAACACTGTAATCTTATGGATTCATCAACGTATGTAATTACCCAGTTAGACCACCTATTAGCTCATCTCCTCTACACCACTGGCCATGGCTGAATCACCTCCTCCAGAAAGGTGCCCACTCTTGATCCAGAGATATCCAGAGATGGGGAATCTACCAGTTCCCCCAGGGATGTACTGACCCATCTTCCCTGCAGGAGCTGCTGGTGCTGCTGGAGCCAATCTCTCGTGGCAGTGGTGGCAAAGAGGTTTGTACTGAAGGACTGTGGCTTTCCATACATGGTCCTTGCAGGTGCTAATTTTGACTCTGCTGAAATCACTTAGACCTGAATCCCATCTATAACAGGAAGCACGAAGAGGAAGATGGTTGGTCCCCCATAATTTTTAACCTGGGTTTGGTTTACGTCCTTAAAAATAATAATTAGAGGCTTCACCCTCTCCCTGCAAGAGATCATTTATTGCTTCTGCTGTAAAAATGACTTTTTAAGTAAATACACTGGATGTCTTCTGGAAGTGCTCGTGCTGGGTATTCACTGTAATGAGGGTGATCTCACCAAGGAACAGGGAGCTGGTGGTGGGGAGGAGGGGAAGGTTTGGGGCTATTAAGGAGGCTCGTGGGGGAGGATGGGGACCTACCTGCCCTCCACCCCACACTGCTTTCCCCTCTCTCCCCACCACGCTCACCTCCTTTTCCTTTCTGAGCAGCAAACTGCCTCTGCTGCTCGTGTTATTGACACATATTTCAAACAAGCCCGTGCAAGGGACTCGAGACACATTACATTGCACATGGTGCCCCGGGCCACACATTCGCCTCCTTACACCGACAGCACGTTTTGCTTCATAAAGAATGTGCAGGCCTTCACCTGGAGCTATTTATCTGCTCTGCTCTGAAGAAAGGAGAGAGGGAGAAAGCCCCACATGCCCACGTTGGCTGTTAACCCCGAGCTCCAAACCCCCTAAGTGCCCAAACATTGACCTCTCTGGCCGTGAGATCCAGGCTGCTGTCTGCTGACAGACCTGGACAGATGCCTGCAGTCCACTCCCCATCTTCCTGAGCACCTGCATTTAGGAAAACTCCGTTCTGCAACGCCACTGAGCCACTGACAAAGCTCCCAGCACATGCTCCATCAGGGAGCACAGCCAGAGCTCCCGGACTCCCGTATCACCCCACCCGGGAAGAGGAAGCCTATCTGGTGATTAAAAGTTGCTGATACACACCTCTTTCCAGGATCAGGGTAATCTTCCCTTGCTGTTAGCGATGTTTTTTCCCCCCTGCTTTCTCTAAATCTTTCCATCATTGTTATTACAAGGATAATAACAATAATTATTACTGTTATGCCTTGAACCCGAGCCTGAGATTAGGGCTCCCATTGTGTTAAGAGCTCAGTGGAGAAGTGTCAGGGAGATGATTCCTGCTGCAAAAAGCTCATTTTCTGCATTCAGGCAGGACATGAAGGGGTGAAAGAAGCAGAGAGAAGGGGCCAGGAATGAGGTAGGATGGGAGGCAGCAGTAAGTAGAAAATGAAGAGCAGTTAGCAGAATAGCAGGAGTCAGCACTGGTGCTTTGCCTAAGCAAACCCCGCTCCTTGTCTGTGTCCACACATGTCAAATCTCGACGGGGAGAAGGGGAATGCTCCCTTGAATTTCCCAGCTTCAGAAATGTGGGGTTTTTTTTCATTTGACACAGCAGCAGGAGAGCCTTCAGCAGCTGCTCACAAGCCATTGCGTCTTCTCTGGTAGACCCCTGCTTCAAATGTGTCAAATGCCCAGAGAAAAGCCCCTTCCTCTGTGGCAAAACCAGGGTGGAGAACTTTCCACCACAAAACCCCCTGCACTACTCTTACCTTGAAAAGAAATACCTGCACTCCTGTCCTTTTGGGGGCTGGAAAGCTGCCAGGGATCCGGGGTAAGGAGTTGCTAACATCGTGCCATACTAATAATTCTTCATTTCACCCGCCTTTTTTTCTGTCTCTTTAGATTAGATTTGAAGTGCTGCAGGGCAGGGACTGTCTCTCGCTATGTGCACACACGGTGCTCAGGACAAGGAACCTTTCCACTTCCTTGGAACTGGCAACTGCTAATGCACAATAATAGGTAATAGGGAAGATCTCGAAAGGCGAGGTGCAAGATGACAACAGGATGGCTGAGACAGGCCAGGAGGGCTCTGAAAAAATTTTTGAAAGCTTTTTTTGGTTTGGTAAACGATTAAAAAATAAGTATTTTCTGGTTCTAAGGAATCAGTGCCTCTACCTGGACTGTGATATATGAGCACTGAACTACGGTGCAAGGGTAAAAGTCTGTCCAGCCAGAGCATGAGAAGTTTAAGGAAAGTGAATGGAATTCCCTAAGTGAACGACTTTGCACTCACCCAAAAAAAAAATAAATAAATGCAGGTGAAATCCCATGGGGTGGTTTAAAAGTCACCCATCAGCTCCCAGCACTGCTCATGAATCTCAGACTCACCCCATTCCTGTGCACACTCAAAGCAACGTGAGAGTGGAAATTGTGAATATAAATGAGGACACAGTAAGGCAGATAAGTGACAAGGAAGGCCCACAGTGGATAATCCATGGTTAGTGGTGCTAAGAACATGAGGATGACCCATAAATAATTGTTTAATGCGTTGTTCGAGGACATACAGAGATGTTCACGCACATCTGTAACAATGTATTAACCTCCTGCAGACAAACAAGGAGATAAAGAAGGAAGGGAATCTCGGATATTTCTGGATAACTACTGTTAACATTTGTAATAAATCTCCAAGTGATGATGGAAAACAAGAGAATGCCAAATAGGTTAGGAATCCATGGCGCTGTTAAAGAGCAAATGGATAACTGTAAATCTGTTATCTGGCCCAAAAGGGAAATGGGTGATACAAGACTGAACCCACAGAGGATGGAAAAGTTGTAATATAATTAGTGGTAGTAACCACAGTTCTATGGAAAACTAATTTCGTGTAATTTTGAAATGAGATTGTTAAACAGAGGTGATAAAAGTGAGGATGATACAGCATTTTTAGTCAGAATATAAAGAGTGAATAAACAATTCAAAGTGGTCATATTTAGGAACAGCATAGAACAAAAGAAATACACGTGGAGCTGACAACTCTCCAGTGTCACTCTGCAAAGGAACTGCCATCAAAAGAGGCTGTTTTTAACTGGAGCTCCCTGAGATCATCTCAGTGCTATTTAACTTCCTTACCAACAGTCCAAAAAACTCCAGTACATCATTAGTGAAGAAGCCTGAAGGACATGGAAACAGTGGAGGAGTGGGAGTGAGGGACACGGACAGGGTAGCAGCACGAAGAGAGGGGTGAGGGTGTCACCACCTAAAGCCACCTCCACACCCCAGGTGCCAAGCCAGGCTTGTGGGACTGACAGAAGTCATGTCAAGGCTCCAAGAGGATGTGGGGATTTAGGGACTGAGGCCCAGGATGGGAATGCTGAGCACAGCAGGGCTAGAGAGTGAGCCCAGATGAGGAGGGAATAACCCCAGCACCCAGCACTGGGCAGACAGCACCCAAAATACCACAGCCAGATGCACTGAAAAGCTGGAGAAGGCCTGGAAAAGCAGAAAGACGTCCAAATCTGAGAGGAATGATTGATTTATACCATCTGCTACATCACCCTTCCCTTCACAGATGAGGATATTGCACATGGGACAAGCAAGTCATGTACAGAGATACTTTGAATATCACCAAACTTCTCTCTGGTGCTCAGAACCAGAGTTTTAACCTGAATTACTCATTCCTCTCTTGATCTTTGACATTACAGTGGGTTCCAATTAATTCCTCTAAGGTTTAAGAGCAGAGGTCTGCATGTGAACTACAGGAATTTTAGGAAATGCCACCGGCAGCAGCTTTCTAAATGCTCTAACTCGAACAGGCGTTGTTAGACCTGACAAAGGAGCCACCAGGTGCAGCTCTCGTGGTCCTAATGGTCCTGAAGATACAGAGTCATACCAAGACTTCCCTGCAGGTTTCCCACCCAAGTAGTGACTCAAGCTCCTCATTGTTTTCGGGAAGGAATCTGACACGATCAGCCCCGAGACGATCCACGGCCCCAGGCCATAAAGTCCCCTATCACCGAGTGCTGTAAAATTCTCTGATCAGAGGAGCGTTCCCCACAGGCCCTCAAAGGGCTGAGTACCAAGTTCTGCCTTAAACAATGGGATGTACTATATCTGCAACCATACAAAGAGCGAGCTGGATGAGACTTGGATAAGATCATGGCTTTGCAATGCTGCCCCTCCTGCTTTTAACCCATCCCAGCGTTGGCTGAAACCGGGATGTGGCAAGCCTCAAAGGGATTTATGCCTTGGAATTACCAGCCTTCTCCAGCCTTACAGGGATAAGGATGTTGATTCTCACCAGCAAATTGCTCCCACTCAGCACCGACTTTCCTCCTTGATCCTTTTGCATCACCTTTTTGTTGAGAGCATCTAATCACTTATCAGCAAGGGTCTTCAACTAAAAACGCTGTTTGGGAACACCTCAGCTGAATGGCCCTTTCATTCATTGTCCAGCAGCATCCTGCTCAACAAAGGCTTTTGCACCCAGGACTTTCCTGTAAGTGAGACTCGACTCACTTCGGGTCATCGCTGTGAAAGACACCCTGTGCCAGCACAAGGGGAGGAATTGCCTTGCTGCAATTCCGATGCTGCTTGCTGTGACAGGACAGAAATGTCTCTTGGGTACCCAGAATTTGGTTGGCGCCAGAGCTCTGGGAACAGACTGAAAGGCGTGGGTTGTTTTTGGATGAATCATGTTTTTAATCATCAAACACTGGCAATCAGAACTGCAGCAGATTTTCCCCAGATTTTTTTTTTTTGAGTGTGTTTTACCTTAAGAGTGATAATTTCAATTTCAGGCTCACGACTCTGGATTAAGCACACATAAGAACCTCATGAGCACTGAGTAACAAAAACTCCCAGCTCTCTTGCTGGAGATGGAGAACCTCCAGTATCCACAGATTGGGTGGGTTATGAAACTGTCCCAACATTAGATTGGAGATAATAATCATTCCAGCGTGCACATGGATCAATTCTATCAGTAAATTACTTTAATTAGGAGAGAAGGTGATGTAGTTATTAAGGTGTGAGCATGGGACTGTGGACTGGGGACATTTTGGTTTGCCTCAATTTCCTACCTGTGAAGTGGGAATAATATCACCATTCCAATCCATGGAAACAGCCATTCCATTAGGGAATTAAGGACAAAGCTGTTGACACGTAGATGATGGATTATTAATGAATGAGCTGTATTTCAGTGATAAACTGCTGACGGATCACTGGGTGTTCTTCTGTAGAAGAACTGTCTCTGCCTACAACCAGATGTTTGTCAGTGGTTATGAAAACCTCACTTCCAAGCCACTGTGGCACCTATAAACACAATTTTGGGTGAGCGAGGGTTCACTTCTAGCTCTATTTAGGAATTTCCCCACTTCATCCATAAATTTTCCCCTTTTAATCTTCGGAACAATACCAAACACTGTCTTTTTCTGCATTTCCATTCAAGTCTTGTCTGATCACTGAGGTTTCTTTAGGTTTCCCACCTTCAACTCACTCTACTAAATAAGGCAGGTGGTGAGAAGATGAAAGTTTCCTTTTCTCCCTCCTGGGTCAATTCCATTTGTTCCTGATTTACCAAATGCCCCGGCTGAGCGATGGATCAATGAGACACAAGCAAAAATGTAAGGACAGGATGTCCCACGTGCTTAAACATGTGGTTAAGTGTTTGGCTCAAGCTAAATTTTCGTAAGGATTAGATTTAATGCAAGGAAAATGAGTAATCCCATGCATGACCCAGGTTTCCCTGTGTTAGATGCTGTCACATTGGACCCTACTCTGAAGAAATTGCAGTTCCAAGTGTTTTGAGACTTCCATAATTTAAAAACATTAAAATCTCCAAGAATTTTAATAAATAAATAAACAAATTAACACGAACCAAAACCAACAAAACCCCTCTCAGGTAAAACTTCCAATAAATCTGTGTTCAGCCCTACTTTACCAACCATAATTGAACTGAGGGATTTCATTCAAAACTTGTTTACTGAGGGTATTATTTATTCATATCAGTTGCTAAATGGACAAAGATCTGTAGGGATACTTTAGCAGTAGTAGACAAAATCGGGCATGCACAACGAAGCCTTGATCCATAGCCTGACCCAAAATCTATTCCAGAGAAAGGGATTTCCAATGAAAAGACCTCCAGGAAGCCTCTGCCTCTCCAGCTGGACAGAGCTGCCTCGAAGGGGAGCCCAAACAGAAGGACAGAACAATATCCTGAGTTAGGAAATGACAGCAGGGAGGTGACACAGTTGTGTCTTTGCACAATATGTGTATTTAATGTGTTTTCACCTACTCTTTCTATTTCAGCATCTTCTTAAATGATGGCCAACAAGAAAAATCCAGGGAAAACTGCAAGTAGGAAGCCCAGATGAACCCAGGGAAGACTCAGCCTGTGGTAATCTAAGATTCAGTGCACACAGAGCTGAAGACAAAAGTCCTGAGCAGATTTGCCTTCCAGAGAATCACACCAACATGGCCCAGATTAGATCCCTGCACCTCACACTCACTTTAAACTTTTGCATTCATCCACTCCTGCATGTGGTTTGTACATTATTAGTGCCTACTTTTATTAGCTCCCCTTTAAAACCACTTGGGAGCTTCTGTGTGTGGGGTTGTTTTAGGATATGTGGAAAGAAACCACTGGGGCAGCCAAGTCAAACCTCTAATTTTTGTGAGTATCAGTCTTCAGGTTGTCTTTTCTGCTATTTCTCCCCTTTTTAACAGAGACAGATAAGGGATCATGGCCAGGCTGTTCCTTGGGAGAACAGGCTGTCCTCGCCTGGAGCTCAGCTCCTGAAGGCTGGAAATCAAAAGGCATTTTGCCCGTTCCCTTCACTGTGTGAGCATCCTTTCAATGTGCTTTGAGTGAAATCAGTGTTTCCTAGAAAGACCTGGCCTCAGAGGGCTTTGGATAAAGTAAATCAGGATCCTGGTCATGTTTTTACACCCTGAGCCCTGTGCAGAGCTGCTGGCAGATCTTGGATACCCTGGTGCAGACGAGATCAACTTAGTGCGCAACCAAGATTCGGGATTTGATCAAAGTGAGGAGATAAGAATCCCAAAGGCCAGCTTTATGGCTCTGTTACTGATAAGGTGGCAGAGCAGGGACTAATCTAGATACCAGCATAATTGATAATAACCTTGGAGCTTCTTGGAGCTGTTTAATGACCCAGGAATCTGGGGAATGCTGCTGCATGGCAGAATTCCTGCCCTGTGCGTGACACAGTTCCTACCTCGGGCTGTGAGAGGAGGTATTGGGTCAATACTGAGCAAAAGGATTACTTCAGCCCCAAATGCTGCATGCCTGAGATCTTAACTCCTCATGCACCCCCAGTCCTGGGACACCACACCACGAAGTTCAAGAAAAATGCACATCTCTCTTGGATAATTCAGCACCTGGGAGACAATCCAAATCCACCGGGCAAACTCACATCTAAGAGCTAGCGAGCTGCGTGTCACACCTCAGCCTGGAATCAAACACCTTCCAGTAGCTATGGGAAAACATGCAAACAGTGACTTCCAGCTGAGACAAGTTCAGCACAGCTCGGCCAGCAGGGTGGAGGCTCCATTTTTTGACTCACCTAAGGGAGTTACAGCCTAAGGACCACGAGGGTCCCTGTGCAATGAGCCACGAAGTCCAGTCAGGGCTGCGAGAAGGAGTGGAGAGGATCTCTGGGTGGATTTGGCTGCCAGCTGGATGGGAAGTGTGAGATCCTGCTCCCGAGCTGGTCTCAGCTGCAAGGAACTCACCACAGACATAATTCATCCCGGCTCTGTCCTTTCCGTACAAATCCAATCCCAAGGCATTTTGGAGCAGCACATAACATACCATGAGAACGCTGCTGGAATCCAGGGATCTCTATCAGCTCCCTGGGAAGACAGACCCTCAGGTAGGGTCAAACAGCACTCCTGGACTTTGAGAAAGCCAGGACTCACGTCCTTAACAGCATTTAGCAGCCAGTCTGTCCCTAAAGATACAAACCCCACCTTGGTTGCAATGACAAAACCTTTCCTCCTGCCTCCCCACTGCATTTACACAGGGATTTGATGGCACCTCCACACCCAAGAGAGCACTGGGATTCCATCCCACTCCTGGAGACCCCAAAAATTACTTTGCAAGGTCCACATGCCCTTCTTCCATTAGTATCTTGTCAGGTCAGTAATAAACCATGACTGTTTGCCACATAAATGTACATTTTGGGCCATTTTCTGCGAGAAACCTCTTCTTAAAACACCAAATCTTTGATTAAGGAACATGCTGCTTCCTTATCAGCAGGGTGCTAAAGAGAGAAGTAGCAAAGTCCTTAAATAGTGTTGATCCTGAGAATCTTCTTACATCTGTTGTAGGTACAGCCCTTTCACACCCTTTAATAATGGGGAGTTGAGAAATGACCACCTCACACACTGAGGGTGTGTCCAAAGGAGGGGAATGGCTGTGTCCTACTCCTCCAAGCAGCAAGAGATCAATTCTTCACTTCATCCTCACTCAGGAAAATCTGAAGGAAAGCATTGATCTGAGCTTAGGGGCTCTGACAAAGAATTATCTGTTCTCATGCACTCAGGAGCTTCTCAAAGGCTCATTTGCAGCTCAGGTAGGACCCATCTCACCCAACAAAAACCACCTAAAATCGCTACTTAAATGTAGTCTGACCTTTCACCCAGTTCCTACTAGATCTGGTGAAAGGAGAGGTTCTTTCAGGCAGCAACTCAATCACATCTCAGTTATGACAATCCGAGTGAGAGATTTCCCATTTCTGGAATCACAGAATAATTTGGGTTGGAAGCAGCCTTCAAAGCTCTTCTGTCCAACCCCCTGCCATGATCAGGGACATCTCCAAGCATGTGGGGTTGTTCAGAGCCCAGCTCTGGGCAACCTGGGCCAGTGTCTCACCACTGTGATCGGAACAAATGTGTTCCTTCTATCTCATCTGAATCAACCCTCTCTTAGTTTAAGAACGTTGTCCCGTGTCCTGTCTCGGCTGGTCCTGCTAAAACGTTTGTCCCCACCTTTCTTGCAAACCCCTTCAGGCACTGGAAGGGGCTCCAAGGTCTCCTGAGACCTTCTCTTCTCCAGGCTGAGCAACGCCAGCTCTCTCAGCCTGTCTCCAGCCCTCTCAGTGTTTCTGTGGCCTCCTCTGGCCCTGCTCCTGTGCTGAGGGCTCCTGGGGGCTCCTCCCTCACCTGTGGGGACGCAGCCCTGGATTTCTGGGCTGCAAGTGCACATGGCTGGGTTAAATCCAGCCTCTCACCCACCAGCAGCCCCAAATTCAACTCCCCAGGGCTGCTCTCAATCCCTTCATCCCCAGCCCAGGTTGATCCCACGGTTTCCCTGGGTTTAGGAACTTGCACTGCCCTTGCTGAACCTCAAGAGTTTCCCAGGGGCCACCTCTGGAGCTTGTCCAGGTCCCTGTGGATGTCATCCTTTCCGTCCATCGTGCCACCTGCACCACCCAGCTTGGTGTTGTGGGCAGAGGGTCCCCTCGATCCCACTGTCCATGCCACCGATAAAGGAATTAAACAGCACTGGTCACAACACTGACCCCCGAGGGACCCCGAGGGTCACTGATCTCCATGTGGACACTGAGCCATTGACCACCACCCTCTGGATGTGACCATCCAACCAACTCCTCATCACCAAACATGCCGCCCATCAAACCCATGCCTCTCCCAGCTGGAGGGAAGGATGTTGTGGGCACAGAATCCAGTGACTGATCAGGCTAGAAGATGAGTTTCATGATGAAGAGCGTGAAGGAGCTCAAACTTGGTCACAGCAAATTATTGCAGTCAGTGGGAAGTTATAACTGTACAGTTTGTTATACCTGCTACATAAAGTCACAAATTGGTAATTTCAGCATTTTGTATCTAAACACGTGAATGTCCAAGTCCTGAGGCTCAGACAAATGCCTACAGAGTCCATCCAGTCATATCCTGAATTCCAACCTTTCCACAGCCTCTCCATGTCTTTGCATTCTGCAACAGCTTCACCAAAGTCAGGGCAGCTCTGGAGATTCACACCAGCTGAAGATAAGCCCTCACTGAATTCCAGTGATATTCCAAAATATCACTCACTTGGTTCCACCCAGCCATAAAACAGAAACCTCCATCACACATTCCCATTGTCTTGCCTGTGATCATGTTGAATAAATCAAATGCTGATACTTCTATCATTTTAACATCACTCCTCTACACTGTCATTCTAGAGCATGCAGGCAAAGTTGTTTTCTCTGACATTTAACTGATATCCACCTTTCTTTCCTTCTCCAAGTCGTGCTCCTGGTACCTCGTGGAATGATCCCTCCTTGCTTTCCTCTACTACATACACCTGACAAATGTTTGAGAGCTATTATCCTATCATTCTTTGGCCCAGATTAGTACTTAGAGCTAATCTTCGCTCATCAGCATCAGTCCTTCCAGCCCTCTGGCTCTTTGACTACCCTCCAGTTTGTCAATACGTTCCTGGCACGAGCGCGGGATGGAACCCAGCAGTCCAGGTGCGCTCGCTCTGGAGCCATATCACCCCATCAGCCCCATCCCGGGCTCGGAGCGCTGCCTCATGTGGGTTCTCCTTGCCTGTCACCTCTCATTTCACACTCAGGCTGAGGGGTGCGTGCCTGTGCAGAGCCCATCCCCTCCCGTGGATCCGTGTGGAGTTGTGCGCGTTGGCATGGCAACGCTTTTCATAAACGTGGAGGCCCGGGCTCTGCCTCCCTCTGTTTACTCACCAAGGTGACGAGAAGCAAGGTATTGGCACACAATGAATGAGATCAAGTAATTCACAAGTTGCTGCCTGCCAGCAGAGCTGCTGCAACTGTCCATGCATGTGCTCTGAGCCTCCACCAAGACAGCGAGGCTTAAATCTCTTCCTTTGCCCTTGACATTGGATTAAGTTGAGGTCATGCACAGGTGTTGCAGTGCTGCTGAGGGCTGCGAACGTGTCGAGCCACAGCAGCTCTACTGCAATCAGTCATCTGAGGTTGATGCACTTTTTTATCACAAAGGAAGTCCAATGCTTTGATAACCCGCCTGTCTTTAGTGCAGCTGCTTCTGGTAGTAAATTGAAGATTATCCCGTGTAACGCCACAACTTATCCTTCTAGGTAAGACAAACATCTTAATTTTCTTCTCCAACAATAATCAGACCCAGATCTAAATCAGTACTACTCGATTACTCTTGAAAGTGAGAACTACTTAAAGTCAATTTAGAATCGGTGACTGGAAGCAGGCTACCAGTGTCTGGGAACTGTGGGCTTCCCTCATCTCCACACATCAAAGTGAACTTCCACTTCCCTGAACATTGGCTCAACCTGATCCAAACTAGCTGAACCAAAACACAGGAGGAGGGTTCATTCTTTTCTTTCATATTTTCACATTGCCCAGGAAAGTTGTGGTCCCAACCCTGGCAGTGTTCATGGCCAGCTTGGAGAAGGTCTTGAGCAACCTGACCTGGTGGGAGGTGTCCCTGCCCATGGTGGGGGAATTGGGACTGGAGAATTATCCTTAAGATCCATTCCAACCCCTTAAGATTCTAGAATTCTCTAATCCTGTATTTCATCCCACTGTCTCCATGACCAACAACTCCCTGTGATCGTCAAGACCTCCATGGCCAGGCTAGCAGAGCTCTCAACCATCATTCCCATTATTCCCAGGGGAAGTTTTCACTGCTGCACATAATTCAGCTGACCTTACTTTACATAAGACCACTCTTAGTCAGGAAGCAGACATTCCAAAGCAAACCTCCCAACAGCTGCCTTTTGGGAGAAATTGTATGTGCCTGCTTGAAATTCTCTGGATATTTTTTCCCCCCCTTAGTTTATCACATGTTGAATTCTCAGGCTGGAATTCAGCTGCTCGAGCACAGGTGTGTTGAGTACCATTTGAGGTGCTTTCCAGCATCCACCTGACTCCAGCCTGCCTCCCTAAAGCATGTGGATTCCTGGGGTGACACAAAACATCCTTTTGGACGACACTGCACACTCCTGCATTCGCAGCTACAGGGAGCCTTAGATCTCCACTGACTTGGATCACTCGCTAGGCATTGATAGTGTAGAAAGCCAAATAAAAATATCTGGATCTGAAGTCCAGGAATCAGAATTACCTGAATATTTCCATGTGAAAAGCCCTGTGTGAGATACTTACACAGGACAAGATCATCAGGGACCTGTGGGAAGGCTGCACATGGACTCCAGGGAAATCTCAAATGGCTTTAATCACCTACATTTAGCCAAAAGTATCCAACTCTCAGGGAGGGTTATCACTTTCTCTTTGGAAATTCACTATTTCCACAGGACTAAAGTCTTTTAGTCCTTTTCCCTTCTTAGGATTGTACAAGAAATTCCCAAAACTGAGATTATGGAAACGACTGTCTGTGTTAGGGAAGGAAACTTGGAAAAGGTTATCTATGTTAGGGAAAGGAAACTTGCAGCATTGTACAGGCTATTGAAAGATACTGATTTAAAAGAGTAAATAAGTGCTTGGGTCGTTATTTCTACAGCTCAAAGCCTCTTCATTCATCTCCTGTGCACTCAGTACCTTGGAATTTGACCAGTTCTATGATTTTGGCTCACATGAAGGCAGGAATTGCACCCTGCAGAGAATTTCCAGTTCTCTGAGTCATCGTAAACACCTATAAAACGTATAGAAATCACTAATGATTTACCTACATGGGAACCATCGCAGAGCAACCAGGAGTGGAAGTGTATTCCTACCTGCTCCTCACAAACCCTGAAATACAAATAGTCAGCAGCCTTTGAAGGATCTGCAACAGAACATCTCAAAGTAAGTCGTTCTTCATTGAACATTGCTCCATATTTAGGCCATAATTTCGGAGATGTGTGGAGCTGGCAGGTCTGACATTGGATCTTTGGGAGACCTGAGCCCTTTTGAGAGGCAGGTGGAGGCTCCTTGGATGGCACAACATCCTCATCATCTGCGACAAAATTCGTGGACAAAATTGTAATGGGAGGTGAGATCCACTTGTCCAGCTGATGGCCTCCAGCAGGCATGGAGTGGTCTCCACCTGAGCAAGTCATCCAGCTTTGCCTCTCAGCAATTAAGAGAATCGAGAAGCACCATTTGAGGGCACAGTTCAACATGTTTTCACTCCGTTTTTTTAACATCTTGAGGCTGAGAATCCCGTCCCACTACCAATCACTCATTTCTCCTCCTTATCGACCACAGAGGAGACAGGAAAAGATGTCTCTGTTGCAGATGTCTGAGAGTGGATGTCCTGGAGCATGTCCTGAAGGAATCAGTGCTCAGACACCGCCACACGATAAATCCCCGTCTCCACTTAGGGCTCAATCTCATGGTCAAGCGAGCGGAGCTCAAATTACTGCCTAGTGCTAGCTGACCCACAGCAATCCTACATATGTGAATCCCTAGCCTACAGCAAATGCTGGCGAATGTGATTTAAATTAACCCTTTTTTATTGTGGGTAAGCAAAGTCTAATTACCTCACTTGCTGCAGGCGAGCTGTGAGCACACAGACAGGTACCAAGGGTCAGCTGATGTGTGGTAACTTGTTGCACCGCAGAAACTCGATCAGGAGTTTAATTTGCTAGAACTTCCACACACAGGCAAACCCTTAGACTTGGATTCTAATTTCTCCTAAAGCCTCAGGCAGTACAAAATTGGCTGAAAGTTGTGTTAAGGAGAGGGAGAGGTCACAGCGATGCCCCTCCATGCTGGGAGGTGCCGTGACATGGTGGACATCAGTATTGCTCCAAAACCCCTCCATTTTGTACAAATCTAACAGTGGTAACAATAAAAAAACCCTTAAATTCCTTTCTCTTTTTCCAGATGAAAGCATTAAGAGCTGCTTGCATCAAAGAGCAGCAAATCTGTTTCACCAGAGGCAGCCAGCATCCCTTATAACAGAACCATGCTGAATAGAAAACAATAAAAGGCATTTATTTCTCACAAATAAATCAATTTTTAGGTAGGTTAATAGGACTTTTCATTCTGAATGTCACCAAAGGTCCTGACTCATAGTTACCATGACAGTCCAGTCATGTCTAAGTCAGGTCTTAGTCACAAACTCGATCTCTTTGTTGTTCTAAGACACAACTTTCAAGAGAGATGCTGAGAATTTTACTCTCCCATCCCACCTCTGCTGTCTGCTACCAAGGCAGACGTGATCAGCAGCGTTATGACCACAAGCAGAGTCCTGCTCACCTCACCAGCCCGGGGCAGAACACAGGAACGCCTCGTGAGCCATGGGGCCCATAGGACACTCCTGAAATTACCTACTCCAAGTACTCTTGGAGTGACAAACTCCCACCCAGATAATTGGAAGCACTTTTTCCAATTTGGAAGTGAAATGGGAACCAGTGATGGTTCACTGAAACCAGCCAGACTCAGCTCAGAAGTAGACCTGAAGTGTGGTGAAGTCGATGAATCCCCGACCGGCCAAATCCCTCAAGAGAAAGGATGGATTCGCCCACCCTGCTGACGTCTTCAAGATCTCAGCTCAAAGCTCTTCCCCAAAAATGCATTTCAGCCCCACTTGTTTGGGTGAATAGGGGAAAACATGGTGGAATGCCCACTGCAATCCTAAAAAATGAGCCCACAGACCTTTACACCCCAGACCCACTTTCAAATGGGTTGAACCATCAATCACCAATGCTGGAATTTCTCACAATGGGACTCACTGCACAGAGACAAACACAGGTGTCTGCCTACAAAAATGTCCTTCTGCCTTTACTGAATCCACTGTACACAGAATATTTGGCAATTAAACCCTATCCATGCAGGACTGCAGGGGACCCCAGTCACCTCTGGGATCAAGATCTCAGCATTTATAAGAAAGCCCTGGAAATACGAACCTGTTTTATGCCGGAGAGCTGAGCTTGCTACTCCCACCATTCCCTGTGACTTCCTAAATAAGGCATGGATTGCACTGCACCAACAAATGAAGGAGTTTCTTAAATCCCAGGGGGAACAAAAGAAAAGAAAAGGAAAGGAAAAGGTGTTCAGACATTGCGGAGTTACAGGAAAGCAGATGGATGTTTCAACTGGAGAAAAATGAGGTCAATTCTGTTTCAATTTCGCAGAGCTGAAACTCTGTGTTAACTTGGAAACTCAGGTGTAATCACTTTTGCCATAAGGGTAAGAATGGGATAATCATCCTAAAAAACAAATTGCCATGGAATTCTAGAGGTCACTGGAGACCAGACCCACACTCTGCAAAGCCACATGAGTTGTGATGACATCCCTCATTTGCTAAGGATGTTCTGGGGAAACCTCCCTGTTTCCAGGCTGCCTCCCCTGAACACACTTCCACAAAATCCTGATGAGACACCAAGGCCTTGCTCTTATGAAATCAGTCTGGAGACAGAGACTTTCTCACTGGAGAGGTTTGCAGCAGAGCAGAGCAAGAAGGAAGCTTCCAGAGCGTGGTTAGAAAGTCCTCTGGAGTCAGGGTTGCTGGAGGATTAGCACAATTAGATTTTGGGAGGACGTGTAGGTACTAGCAAACTTCTCAAGCCACAACTCTGTGCAAGAAGCTCCCACAGCTTCCTCAGCAACAACGAGCTCAGGGTTCATCTCTGCACTGTAATATCCTTAGTGTGACATTTGTCACCTGCTGTCCCCATCCTCCAGGCTATGGAGCTGTGGCAGTTCACACCATTCCAGCCTCAAACAGGTTCTCAAGGCTGCAGGACTTCAGTCGATTTGCAAAAGAAAAAAACCCTCTGGATTCACCAGGACTGGAATTTCACACATGCTTATGGCAGAAACCAATGTTCATTGGAGTTCATCTAATCTCTCTGGAACACCTAAAAGTTAGGAATTCAGTTAATGACATCACCCAAAACCTCTCTGACCTCATAACAGAATCACTAGGACTGAAGAAGAGCAACTTGCTCTGTCCTAAGATAGATGCCTAGAATAGGTGGGGTTGAACTGCCCTCAGGGAGTTAGTCCCTGAAAAAGGATTCTACCTGGAAGTTATAAACCAGATGTTTAATTCTGGATGACAAAAGCTTGCCACGATGAATCGCATCCGTCTCCTGAGCCATGCACACACAAAAAATACGCAACAGCGAGTTCAGAGGAAGAGGTTTCTAAAACACCTCTCAGCTTGGTTTTAAACTAAAAGAGAAGAGATTTAGATGAGATATTGGGAAGAAATTCTTAGCCATGAGGGTGGTGAGGCCCTGGAACAGGTTCTGAGAGCAGCTGTGGCTGTCCCTGGATCCCTGGCAGTGCCCAAGGCCAGGTTGGACGGGGCTTGGAGCAGCCTGGGATAGTGGAAGATGTCCCTGCCCATGGCAGAGATTGGAATGAGATGATCTTCGAGGTCCCTTCCAATTAAACCCCTCCTATGTTTCTATTATTTCTGTGATTCTGTAGTTAATGAACACGGTCAGCAACTCAGCATTTCCCCAAACCAGTCAAAAGTTCCACCAAGCCACTGGCCGGTTACAAACCATGAGCTGCCCTCTGAAGGGTGCAGTGATGAAAAACTGCTTCTGTTTTCTCTACAAGGTCTTGGTTGTCCCCATCACAGCCATAAATGGTTATACAGGTCTGGTAACAATGCTCCAGTCCTAAAGAAAAATGTGACTTAGCAGACCTGAGGTCAGCAACCCTTTCCTAGAGTGGCCAGGACCAGCTGCTCCAGAAAAAAACTGTTAAGTGCACCACACAGGATGTTTGCGGAACTCCATTCCTTGCAAAAATCTTACTCTGGTCTTCAATAGCCACATATCACCTTAAGCCCAGAAATAAAAGTCCCAAAATACCCTTGTTATTGACTACAACAATCCTGAATATTTGTAATAACTCTGCAAATATTGCCTGGAAAAAAATGTACTGAAAAATACTGTGTTTAAATTGAAAGAGTTTGAAGAAGATTTGGGTCTTTTACCTCTTTTCTCCAGGCAAAATCAACAAGGAAGGTCAAGGACCTGACAAACACTTCAGGTTTCTCATCAGCCTCTCTTAAAATAAGAGATTTTAATTTTAAAATTATCCCTTAAAAAGGGATAAAATCCTCCCAGACACCAACTGGCATCACATCAATGATATCTGTGGGGTGTTCAGGCACCCAGTCATCCCTCCCAACTTTACCTGTCTAAAAGGGAGGTGTTTAGGCTGTCTCTAGAGTGGATGGAGAAAGACAGGCAACTCCAGACAGTGATTCATCACATCCACTCGAAAGATCCCAATCTCAGGAAGGATGAATCGCCCTCAGAAGGTGCCCAACTTTCTAAGATGGTTGGCTCAGATAGCTGACCATTACATGGCTAAAATAAAGTGAGTGAATTTGGTCCAGAGGTCTCTTAGGGGAGGTTCTGTCACCCAACAGAGCACAGATACAACTCCTTGTGTGCTTGGAGACAGAAGGAGTGCTCCAGCATTCCGAGAAAACCCTGCTTTCAAAGCAGAGCTGTCCCCAGTTGCTGGAATGCTTCCTCCAGGATGAATTGAATCTTCCCCATGTTCGCTTGAAAGGAGATGCCTCAGATAACTTGAGTCAGCCTTTGGGATCATCATGAGACAAAGTCCCAGCCCATAAGCAAGTGGGTTGTTGGTTTTGTGGGTATTTTTTTTGACTGGAACATTCAGTCCAGTTCTTGGAATATTTTAAAGGCATTTTCCCTTGCTCTGTCCTTGAGCTTGTGCAGTTATGCTGTGCCTGCTCCTAGGCAAGGTTTCTATCTGTGCAGCAATGGAAGACTCACAGACCACTATTCCAAGGTCTTTCCTTCAGAAAATCAAGGTCTTCCCTCCTGAACACTTTGTGGCCATTTCCCAGGTCTATGGAGAGCACTTGGAAAGGCACCCAGTGACCTCAAGGCAACCTGGGAGCATTGCTCATCCCACAACCACACCACACTGGCTAAAGAGCGTTTTATGTGCCTGACTTCGTATCTCCACATGTTTAAATCTCTTCAGGGCTCGGGAGCTGGCTGTGAGAAACAGGAATATTAATATTCTGTCAGTGCCCAGAAGGTCTCTGACTATGAGGCAAGCAAAGCTGGTGTGGTGTCTGTAGACTATCTGCCCTTGTTGGCTGATCCAGGCCACCAGGACCGCAAAGACCTCAAGTTCTCTGCCAAAACAGTGCAGTGGAGTCAATCTCAGCAAATCCTTTCTGGCAAACCAAGGATGAACTGAAATAATTGTAATTTGAAATGGAGAAATGGCAAAATTGTGGTTTATGTAAAGCAGAGGAGTTTGATTTTTATTTTTCGGGATGGCTTTTCAAGGGTACTGAGGTTAGAGGCACAGGCCCAAGTTACTGGGAGTCAAACCAGGGTGTGAGCCATGTGAACACCCATGTGAACGTTCTTACCCCCTGGTAAATATGAACCATCTCGTGTTTATTGCAGGGAAGGAGCATTCACACGGGCAGTTACCACAGAAAAACTGGCATCTGATGAGTTCACACCCTAACTTACCTCGTGGTAATTTGTTCAGGTGCCCATCCCCTAAGGTGCCATTCCCAAAGTGAAGTTGGAGGACGCAATGTCCCCTTTATACTCAGAGTCAGCAATTCAGTGGTTATGGCACCTACCCATGGGATGGGAAAATGAGCTTTACAAGTTTCCTCTGCTCCATTCGGAGCAGGGTTTTGAACCCAAGTTTCCCAAATCTCAGCAGCACGCCCTCGCCAGTGGATTATGCCATCCCCCAGAACTACCAAATCAATCATTCACATTGATTGAGGCTTGGCCAACGCTGGGGATTCAGCCAGGAACCTGTGGAGCTCGGAGCTCTCAACACCCGTCACCGCTGAGAGCGGGGTGCAGACCAGGATCTGCAGCGCACGGGTGGATTTTGTGAGTTCTGAAGGATACACACCGAAGTTCTGCAATTCTGCCTTTGCATGCCCCAAAACCCCATCCAGCTCCAAGCCAAGTTTTGCTGCACGTTGTCAGATATGTACAAGCCTTAACCGGGCTCCTTCTCTCCCCTGCACTGGGATAGGGGAGATGGGACTGAGATATGCCTGTAATTTCCATACATTATTGCTGTATGTCCCTGATAGCATGGATAACAACGTGCGTGTGTATCAGCCCACCACAGGAAAGACTCTCCCTGCTCCCAGGCTTCATCTCAACCCGTGCGACCCAGCCCGGTGCCCAGGCACAGAAAATGCACAGAACTGCCCCGGTATTTAAGGATAAACACAAAGCAAACATGGCACTTTTCTGGCCCAGAATCAAAGGGTGAAGCAACTGGAAGGATCAAGACCTAAAGGAGCTCGGAGTCTTAAGACATGAGACAAAGGAATTGCTCCAAAGCAGCACTTTCCTGGCCCAGAATCAAGGTATGAAGCAACCTGTGGGTTCCTGAAGGATCTCAGAGTCCCAGGCACAAGACGAATAGGCTGTCCCAAAGTCTGCTACAGTCAAAGGAAGGTTTTCTTTGAGTTCCAGCTGGTTTTGGAGCAGAAGCCGAAGCTAAGAAGAGGGATATGTGATCTACCAATGCATATACACATAGGCATGTGTATTATATATGTATTTAGCTACCTTCCTCCATAATGAATACTTCTTCTCTCCAAAGAATCCTCACAGAAGGTGTTCACTGGGCTTTTCTAGGACATGTCTCTGGGAGCTGCCAGCACCAATCCACCAGGCAAGTGGGTGACATCCAGCATGGGAACCATGGACCTCCAAAGCATTGGAGTCCTTCCTCCTCCTTAAATCTAATGAGGAGGTTCCTTCACTTCATCCCTTCCTCAGCCATACAAAGCAATGAGGAGATTGGTGGCATGGCCCACTCCTCCCATAAATCACATCTCAGAATGAGAAGGAAGGGGGAAGAAACCCTCTGATGATCAGAGGGCTGCAGCAATGGTCCTACAAAGGCCAAGAGAGTTGGGACTGTTCATCCTGGAGAACTGGGAAGACCTCATTGTGGCCTTCCAGTAATTAAAGGGGGCTTATAAAAAAAAAGAGGGAGAGGGATTTTATACGTGGGCAGATAGGGATTAGACAACGGAAACAGTTTTAACTAAATGAGATCTTAGGACCAAGTTCTTTACTCAGAAGGTGGTGAAGCACTGGATCAGCTTGTGGATGCCCTATCCCTGGAAGTGTCCAAGGCCAGGTTGGATGGGACCCTGAGGAACCTGAAGCAGTGAATGACATCCCTGCCCATCACAGACGGTTGGAACTGGATGACCTCAGAGGTCCCTTCCAACCCAAAGCATTCTGTGCCCTGTAATTCTATGAAACAGAAGATGAATTGAAGAAAACAAAAAACGGAACGAGGAGTTACTCTGTGGGCGCTGAAACTGGTGAGCAATGACTCTTTTGTCTGGATTCAGGATGTCCAGGGAACATGGATGTGCACACACACACTGCTCACACCCTTCAGCCCCTGTGAGGACACTGCTCACATTTCTACCCCATTTAACTGCCCATTTTTGTGAGACCTGTGGGTATCTAATCTTTTTCAGAACCTCTGCCAAAAGAAGCTCATTGGGCCAAGGGGTTTCAATGTCATTACAGGGACAAACAGGCAGCAGGATTGCTTAAACCTTGGCTCATGCAGAAACTAGTTCTGAGAGATGGATTAGAGCAGCAGTGGAGCTGAGAGCCCTTCCATGAGCCCCTCCTTGCCCCCAGCCTGGTTCCCCCTCTGGAGCCTGAAGGACATCAGTCCCTTTGCACAAGCAACTACAGGTCTGCATAAAAACACTTTGGAAAAGCCTGAATTTCACAGAAAAAGGTCAACATGGCTGAAAATTACACAAATTACACCTGAGGTGTCTCCATCTATTCTTTCCTAAGATTACTAATAAAGTCTAACTTAGCACAACAGTGCCCAAGGCTAAGTTCATGCCTAACTAAGCACCCAGACAGTTTTATGTAGAGACCTGTAGTCAGTTTAGACTTCACATCACTTCCCTCACTCTTCCATTATATCAATGCCACTGTATTCTTCTGGCATCAAAGAAAATCCCAGGTACCTTTCCTGACATCTCTAAGATCAAGGAAATTTGAGATAAACCCAGCTCTTCCTCATTCACAGTAACAGAAACAGTCTGGGAATTCGAGGACCAGACAGCACAAGCTGTATGAATAAAATTGTACAGATCTTATCAGCGAGGTCAGCAGAACCGTGAAAACGTGAAGCTCAGAAGACAACAGGAGCTGGTGAGCCCTGCTGCAGGGATTCCAGAATCAGAATCATGGTTGGCTTTGAGGGTGGTGGTCTCTGTCAAGGTGCCTCCACCTGGCAGCTGACTATGGTTACAAAAAATCCATCCAAATGACTGAATCTTTGACAAATAATGCTCCTGCAAGAGCACTTGTCTTGAATCAGCTTTTGCACTGAAACACCCCAGAAGCCAAAACCAAGAGACTTTTGCACAAATACAAATTCCTTGTCCAGGGGAACTGAGGGCAGGATGAGCTTAAGGATTTGGGCACAATGGAATTAAATCACCTGACCTAACCTTGCTGATGCAGGAGTCAGGCTCCCAACTGGTCATCTTGGTTCTGTTGATCCCTGACAGAGAGAGATCCTTTCCTCCCGAGATTGACATCGATAGGGCTGCTGAGTCACAGCCAGGAAGTGTCAGCCCTCACTCATGGACTGCAAAGGGAGCTTGGATGACTCCCTCAGACGGGATGTGCAGCTCTGAGCTCAGCAGGGCTGAGCTGATGAACCCAGCTCAGCAGGGCTGCTGTGCGTCAGCACTGTGTGTGTACAGCTCTACGACACCGGGAACAACCCTAAACTCCTCACTCGTGGTCTCTGCCATGCTGACTCACACATGTCCAGCTGCCCTGGCTGCTGTCCTCACCCAAAACCTGTTTTTTTAAAAAAAACCCAGTGAGACAAAGGTAACTCTGGCGCTGCTTCTCCTGGCTCTGCTCAGTGACCCCACACTGCCCCTTGGAACGGGATGTGGGCAGCTCTCTCTGACAAAGCCTGTAAGAAACTCCCCTCTTTTCCCACCTTTCTGATTCTCCTCTGTCCAGGTGCCCAAGCTGTTTGTTTAGGCCTGTGATGGGCAGAGAAGAAATATGGCCAGAGGTCCCACGTCCCAAGGATGAGTTTTAGCTGCTGAATTACCTCGTCCCCCTTGTTAATCACAAAGCCTGCAGTTCATTAGATAGTCAAGGTTTTGCATGTTGCCCTGCCCTTCTGGTGCCAGAGCTTGCCAAAACTGGGCTCTTGCAAGAATCCATCAAGAGCCTGGTTTCCCTCATTCCTGAAGCCTGGCTGCAGGATAGAATTCCTCGATTCATTTCAAGTCCCAGTGTCAGGGGCAGCAGGAGCACCACCGCTCTCACTGCTGCTGGCTGACACCACCAAGGTACCTGAGGCTGTAAATTTAGGCCAGTTTACACAAATCCTGAATTCGTTTCTCTGTCAGAATTTGGAGACTCTTCTGGTCAGCAGAACAACTGCAATTTTAGCGGAGCTACAGCTGTGCTAGGAACACCCTGCCTTGTGTTAGGCTGGGCTTGACCCTTTCATTCACCAGCAGACCGAGACTACACACTGAGTCAGCAGGACAGATGGACTCAATGCTCCTCTGGATCACAGACTTCCCATATGCCTGTGGGCAACTTACACCGAGGGTTTCAGTGGCCACTGAATTAGCATTTCCCTGTCTGATCCCCAATCTTCTGCTAATGTGTCTTATCTATTCTCTTTCAACTCGGTTGTTTGCCCCATCTGTCTGGGCCCTGTACTCTCCCAGGCAAAACCCAGTTCCCACTGTGCCCTCAGTCTTCTGTTGCAAGTGACTTCGAGGTTTTGCAATCAATCCACTAATATCCATGAGCCATCCTGCTAGGAAAAAGCAGTGATCCGGTAAGCTCCTTCCTTCTCCAGATGATATTCCTGTTAGCAATGACTCAGTGTTAACTGAGTGCTTATATCCATGACTTCTTCACAATTCTGATTTAGGCAGATTTAATCCGGCCTGGAGCACGTGAGGATGGATGAGGTGATTTCTGGATTTAATGGTGGTGGAAGCTGTTACACCTATTTTTGCAAGCCCACAGAGGGATGGATCTCAGTTAAGCCAAGGTGCCCAAGAGTTAGGCAGCTAAATCTGTGCTGCTAAAAGCCTGTTCTCTCTGCAGCGTGTGAGAGGAAATAAGCACTTCAAAAAAGGCAACAGAGCTAAACCACTTTTCCTCACACTCAGAATGAGCTGAGGGTATTCATGGACCACCACTGACAAGGGGCAGCTCAATAAAATCAGCTAATTGATCACGCTGCAGCAATGCCATCAATAAATCTGAGGCATAAAGCACAAATTAGGTGTCTAAGCAGCCCTGCACTTCCCTCCTGTCCTTCCCCACTCAGCCTCGTGTTTTGTCTGAGCACTTCCAGCAGCAAATCTTTCCAGGGGGTGACCCAACCAGAGCCCTGCTGCAGCAGAGCAGCTCTCAGGGCCTGGAGATCAGGCTGCAGGTTCCTTTCTCTGTAGATTTAAAAAAATCAGCACTCTTCGTTCCAGCCAGCCAGGGAAGGGGACAGGCTGGGCTGAGCTTCCCAGTCCCTGAATCCTTCGCTGTAGGAAAGTAACAGAAGATATCAAAAGGTTGTATGGGGCTCTGAACCACCTGGGACAGTGGAAGGTGTCCCTGCCCATGGCATGGGGTGGGACTGGATGGGCTCTGAAGTCCCTTCCAACCCAAACCATTCTGGGATTCAGTGGTTCTGTGATCCACAGAAGGGCACTGTCCTCAGAGCCTTCAGGATGGCCCTTCACCACTGCCCCAAATCCACAGGATCCGTGTGGTACCCAGGTCTCCTGGCCTGGATCACTAAGGCAACTTATTCCACATCAAATTCACCTCGATGGCTGCTCCCAGAACGTTTAAGAAATTGAAACTTCACAAGAATTCCCTTCAAACGCCCTTCTGAGATACAGGATTTTTGCTTAGTTCTTCTACACCTGTGGAAAGCAATGCCAGGACTTCAAGTGAAGGGTTTTTCAAATGTAATTTGGTCACTAAAGATTCACCTCGAAGAGTCCTCCAAAGGAAATATCCTCTTTCAGCACTGCACACCTCTGTGTACATCCTAAAATGCCCAGGAGTGGCATAAAATGGCTTAGGAGTGTATTCAAAGACAAAACTGACCCGTCCAAAGGGAGATATCTTTGTCCCAGGCATCCAGAATCCCCTTCCAGGCAATGGCTGGGAAACTGGCACGGCTGGGATGGGATTCATCTCATCCCAAAGTAAGTGTCTGACAGATGTCAGATGAGCTGCATCTCATCTCTCACCACTAGCTCTAAAGGAATCTTGGTTAGAGACCGCAAAATATTCAGGAAGATTTGCAAAACCAATCATGGATCTCCCAAAACCCAGCATTAACCAGATTTTTGTGTCTCTGGAGGAGCTGTGGGTCTCCCAGTAAATTCTGCAAATCTTACCTGATGCCCTCTGATATTCCCCTGACATTCACTGGGTTTTGGACGGAGTCCTACCTGCCCACACCGTCCCATTCCTTCCCAGCTACAGCAGGCTCGGGAAAAAATGGGAATTCTCCCTTAAGTGTGTCCCTCAGCCTGCCGAGGATTTAGAGTTGTATTCTGTCATGCCACACAACACTGTCTAGCAACAGGCTCCATTGTTGCTCTTGTGGGGGCAGAGGCACAAGCTGAATGGGAGGCTTGGCAACTGTTCAAGGAGTTCCATTCCCGCCTCCCCACCCCTCGGGAAATATCTCTATTAGACAAGGTGCACCCCTCTGGAAGCACAAGGAGCTCCTGCTCTGCCCAGTGCAGTTTGGATTCGTTTCACGGGCTCAGCTGCAGCGGGGATGGGCTCTGCCTTTGCTCCCTGCTCCATCCCACAGTGGGAATTCTGTTGGGTGATGGTGACTTCCCTGGAAAGCTGGCGTGCGTAACTTTAGCCAGGAAACTGCGTCTTCCAGCAGAGAGGAAGAGGAAATACAAACCTGCAAAGTGAAATTAAGAGGCATGGACTGGGAAAAGGGAAAAGGGGATTGATTTCAGAGATCTAAAGGAAAAACAAAGCCAGAGTAATTGTTGAAATGCAGAAACATCTGCGACCGTGTCCCTCTGCCAAGATGACTGTCAGGACGGAGCCACAGGGAAACCACTTCAAATCTCCCTTTAAGAAGTTTTGAGATAAAGCTCTACCACAATCTTGACTCGTGGGTGTGGTTGGGGGATGGTGGAAGACTCTGGGTGTGTCTAAGAGCACGAGGAAGATGCGTTTGTTCTCTGGAGTGTCCTGGATGAAAGTCAGGAGTAAATAGGTTACAGAGGAAGCTGCAGAATCCTCAGACTGCCGAGGCTTTCAGCAGCTGGGCTGAGACAGGACAAAATACGGGTTTCCTGAGGAGGGGGGGTGTCTAGAGGTTTTCAGTACCAGCTTGGATGCCACAAATGCTCCTGCACCCATTCCAATACACCAATGAGCACTGAAGAGAGTATAAAATACAGGAAAATGATGGACAACAAGTCCATTACTTGACTTGAGCCATGTGAAATTATGCCAGGGAACGGGAATTACGGATTTTGACAGGAAACAGGCAAATGTGCAAACTCTGAAGGGGGGTTCCTTGTGTTGGGAATAATCTGACTAAACCTGGATGACACTGGTGGTCATTGCTCTGAGCTGGCCTCCTCAACTCCTCCACTGGCACAGAGGATTTCACCAGCCAAGCTCCAGCAAACACCTGAGATATGAATTGCAGCAGAAGAAAAGTGCCCAGTTCTCCTCAGAGAAAGGAGCCAAGAGCCCCTGGATCGATGGGAGACATGGAAATTGCAGACATGCGATGGGTAAAGTGACTTCCACCCCCAAGGCTTTGCTCAGCTGCCTGCAGATGGACATGGAGTGATGCTGAGATGCTCTGGGGTTTTCCTGACTGGTCTCCAACTGCTGCCAAGAAAGGAGCAGGTCACCAGTGGATTGGGTACAATCCCTGCCAGGCCTCTGAGGATGACCAGGATGTCACCAAACATCTCACCCAGCAGTAGAACCTGCACGTGGGCTCCTGATGGGAACCCAGCCATCTCCACTTGTGGGCTAGATGCCATTCCAGGGAGGCAGGTTTGAACTAGGGACACTGGGAATGGAGCCTGGCAACCAGGAAAGCTCCCAGACCTGTGATGAACACGAGGCCAGGCTGGAAATGTGAGGGTCTGCCATGCCCTGAGCTCCAGGAACACCTGAGGCACTCTCTGAGCCTTCTCCAACGCACTCTGAGCCTATAGAACCCAGTGGGAGAGGAGAAATGACCAACCCAGACACCTGGAATCCCTTGCACGGCCAGTGATGTGAGAAGGCAACCAGCCACATGCTCTGATGTGACCTTGGTGAAGCCTGAGAGTGCAAAGGTGCAACAGGAGAAAAGCACTTCACACCAAGAGCGTGAGGGAATCTCCACCTGGGGAAAGAGCAGCAGCAATCCCTGCTAATAATTATCACTGGATCCGTGGAAGCATAACTGACTGCCTTAACACCAGGACAGAAGCTGTGGTGAGGAGGAGGAGACCAAAAGCACCTTGAACTCCTTTGATGGCCCAGTCTCTACAAATGCAAAGCCCCCTCTGGGCAGCAGCAACACCCGGATGGGAAGGGGACTGTGAATATGCAGGTGAGGAACCAGGAAGAGGGACAAACACCACCTTTGTGATGCAGAACGCTCTCCCCCGGCTCCTAGGCTGCTTTTGAAAGCCGTGCCCTATGTTAGGAGTTCAGAACAAGGAAGTTAATGCATCAGTCCCTCCTTCCCTCCCCGTGATTTTTGCACGTTCCAGTAGAATTTGGAGTGAACTTATGAACTGATGGGATTTTTACAGGTCGTGCTAAGACAGACTGAAAACAAATCCTTCCGCTTTTAAAGGGACAAAAGGGGAAAAGAGCATCATGGGTGGCACGGGATAGATGGGAACAGTTGGCATGGACACTTTCAGGAGTGGCTTTGCTGCAAGACCAACCCTAGGCCTGATCCAGCAGAGCCCTGATGGATATCCCATGGGAAGGCTCCTGCCTGGATATTCCCCCCTTTCAGTATGAAGCCCCACCGAACTGCCTCGGCTCTGGGCTTCGTCTCTTGGTGCTGCCAGCAAAGCAGAGATGGGTTTAGAGAGACCTTTTGGGCTGGGGACACTCCTGCTGCAGCCTTGGGGCTGGGCCCAGTCCCGCCTTGGCCAAGCATGTGGACAAGACCTGTGTGCTCCAGCCAGTGCTTCCCCCTGCCATTTCCCCTTCCTTTCCCCCACAGTCCAGTGGGTTTAACCCCAGCACCAGCACCACCTGAGCGGGCAGAAATCACCACGCTCCACATCCCCACAAGTCAGAGGGAGCCCCTCTGGAACCTTCTCCTTCCCAGCCACGACCTCCAGACCTCCCTGATGCTCCTCCCCTCTTTCCAGCCACACTCTTCATCCTCACGGGGTTTTCTTGGGGAAGCAGGGCACGAGCACGAGTCCAGCCCTGCTCTGTGCTGGGAATTTCACCGTGGATGTCGGTGGGACCGGTCCGTCCTGGGGACGAACGAGGCTGTCACACCCAGCTCAGCTGCCCGGCCCCAAAGGGAGCACCCTGACTCAGTGCCCGCAGGATTCCCCCTTCGATACCCTTGTGCAAGGCCTGCCAAGTGCTGTCATTATGCCCAACAAAGCCTTTGAAATGCGGCTGGGTGCCTTGAATCACGAACTCGAGGAACGCTGGGCAAGGGCAAAGCCGAGCGTCAACCCCTGCTCATCCCGCCGGGATTTTCCTGCACTCCCACGTGCGTGAAGGAAAAATATTTGCTCCTCGTGAGGCCTAACGTGGAATAATCTCCTCCTGCTGCTGCTGCTTGGCACCAAGGATGCAGGAATTGGTGCAGGGACTGGAGAAGCAGCAGCGTTGCTGCAGGGCTGCAGCTGAGTTGGAAGGAAGCGGGATGCCAGCAGGAAAGGGATCCCGCAGGTTTGGGATGGAGACACCAGCGAGTCAGCCTGGCTTCCCCTGGTGCAATCAGCAATCCGTGACTTCCTTTTCTAGGAGACACCACGGTAAAAATCAACGCTCCTCCAGCCTGAACCTTTTAGAAGGAATGGTAAAAAAGCCTTTTTTGGCCAACAGAAAGCAATGCAGTTCCCAACCCTCAGTTCCAGCTACTCTGGTTGAAGATGTCCCTGCTCACTGCAGGTGACCTTTAAAAGGCTCCTTCCAACCCAAACTATTCCAAGTGCTCAAAACTTTTCCAGTGAGAGTTCTTAGAGGTGCTCCAACGTCTGCAAAGGACAGGTTTCACCTCCAGGGTTACCTGGAAACAGCTGGGGAGCAAAATGATTCACTTTTCCTCATTTTAGTTAGGAAAAGCTTTTTTTTTGGATGCAACTCCTTCCGCCAACGCTTTGAATATCAAGTTGCTGTTTTTCAGGTTAATTTATCTAATAAAGTCCTCTTAAAATGGAAAAAAAAAATCAATTAATATGTAGCAGAACAACACAACTTAATAAAATGAGTCCGAAATCTGAGTAGATGAGGGATTTGGGATTTTCTTTAGCACACACCGGGCTCTCTGGGAAAGTCCCAGCCCTCCCTGTGTTTCAAACAGGGACTTCTTGCTGAGACCTTGCAAAATTTTCAGTTCCTGCTGCGAAAAAACCTCCTGGTATGATCTTGGTCCAGTCATTTAACCTCACCAGCTCCTCTGCAACTGGGCTATGCCAGGAACAACACAAACACCACAAGAGTTTGTTCCTTCAGTCCCAGCTGAAAGATGGAGGTGGAAAATGATTCCCCTTCCCCTTTGCACACAGCATTCCCTGCATGGAGCGGGGTTTTTACCACCTGGATCTACACAGAAAGATCCCTTTGGCCCTTTTCCCTCCATTCTGCTGCTGCTTGGATGCCAACCAGCCACCCCACATCCAGAAAAGCCAAACTGGGGGGGAGCCAAACTGAGAGCAGCCTACACCATCATTCAATGATTATTCCCTGCCTGGAGAACCAGGGCTGTGTCAGCTGCTGCTGTAACACAGGTACAGGCACATAAAGGCAATTCCAAGGACTGGGAGAAGGGTGGGAGAGGGATGGATGGATGGATGGATGGATGGATGGATGGATGGATGGATGCAGAGGGACTGCACTGCTACACTGGCGGATTTTAACCTCACACCACAACCCGCTGCAGGAGGGGAGGAGATGGAGGTGAATTCCAGCACCTCACCCCGGCCAATCGAGCAGAGAAGTGGGGATGCAGCTCACACCTCTGAGCTCTAGAGATCGCCTAGGAGCCCTGCTGCCAGCACCCACGGCCCAGGCTGTCCCTCCAGTGACCTCCCAGGGCTCTGCCTCCCTGCTGGCTAGCGAGGGATGATCTTCTCCCCTCTCAAACCAAGCTCTGCTTTCCCAAGAGCGCAGCTGCCAGGGCTCGGTTTGGTTCTGCAGGGCTTGCAGCAGGCAAGGGTTGGGCTTCTCATGGCATGCAGAGCCTGGCCTGGCTTTCACTCACTTTAAAGCCCATGTTGAGGGGAGCAGACCCCAGAAGACACCAGAGAGCACAACAGGAGTTCATCCCTGCCCTGCTGCTGCTGTGGTGATGCCACGGAACAGGGACAGGCTCGGGTGTAGCACCTGAGCACTGCTGGAGTGACGCCACTGGGGTTACATTTCCTGAACTGCACAAAATACAGATGGAAGGAGCTGTCAGATCCCTTTTCCCAGCTCTCACGGAAAGGGGATCCTGCAGGACACCACAGCTGTGCCAGGCTTATCCTCCATGGATGAGGAAATCGATGGAGCTGCTGTGGCCAGTGCTGGGGAACAGGAGCAAAGCCAGGCCACAGGCAGGGAAATATCTCCACACACATCCCCACATCCTCCACATCCCCTTCCAAAGGCCTGGCACCCTCAGGAGCACCGTTCACTGTGGTATCAGTGATTACAGCTCCTCTCCTCGCCCAGTTTTCCATGGGGCTGATCCCAGCCCACCCCACTCTGGGTGTGACACAGGAATGGCCAGAGCAGCACAGGGGACAGGAGCCCCAGCAGGACACAGGAAGGGACAGACACCACTGCCCAGAGCGATGCCACCACCCCAAATCCCAGCCAGAGCCTGCTGCTCCACTTGAACTCCCCTTCCCATCCCTCTCCCAGCGCACAATTCAACCACACACATGCCAAGCTGCCTCACACTCAGGAAAAACGATGCCAGTTAGTTTCTCCTACAGCAAAGGGGTCTCCCTCTACTTCTCATTCAGCCCAGAGAGCCTCTCCTGGGATCATCTACGCCAGGAGCAGCATCCTGGGCTGCAGGAGGTTAAGATTCCCATCATGGAAGTCCTGTGTTAATTTTTATTGCTGGTTTTTTTTCCCCTCCTGAATCCAACCCTTCTCCCTTCCGAATCATTTCTGCCCACTGGCTGTGTTCAGACCAAGCCAGGCCACTTAGCACTGATTAACAAAATAAAATAAATAAAATTAAAGTCTTTTTTTCCCATTCCATGCGGAGTCGGTCAAGGCAGTGCAAGTCAGCTGGAAAAAGTTTAAATTCTGTTCGTGCTGCTCCTGTGACTCCACAAGGACCCCAGACTCCCCCAGGACAGGGAACAGGTTACATTTAATCCCCCCTTAGCCATGAATTCTGCTCGGAATTCCCTCAGCCTTCCTTCGCTCATTCCAATCTCTCCTTTTTTAAATTTTTTTTTTAACAAACCAAGAAATGAACAGCACTAACATTTTAAAAAGAAGCAAAACCCGAAAACCATCTGATTTTTGCTGTTAATCTGGCCCCCTGGGTGTGGAAGAGCCTGTTGCTGCTCCCAGGAGCTGCTCTAGGTTGAACAGCTCAGTACTGCACTGCACTGGAGAAGGTCCCGGGCGGCTCCTGTGGCACAGGAAATCCCACCAGTACATCCCTAAAACCTGGCTCATCAATTCCAGTGGGAATCAGTCCCTTTTCTTTGATTATTTTTAAACCATTCTTTCCAAAGCCCCTTTTATCCCAGCCTGTAAATGCATTATTTGCTGGTTTTGAGGAACTCACGGAGCCTCCCCCCCCCACCCCAGCATCATCACGGATGGAGGGTGGGAGCATCGCTGCTCCAAGGGATTCTTTCCCTTCTCCTCCACTGAACTTTTCCCGAAGCTCCCAGGAATCTGGGAATCTGCTCGGTCTGATTTAAACAGGTGCCCCCACGCCACCGTGGGAGCAGCAATTTAAACAGCTCAGCCAAAAAAAAGAAGCTGCGAGAGGTAGACAGAACTTACAGCAACACTTGTTCCCCCCTGAAAAATTTACATTTCCCCGAATTTTGGGACAATAATTAACCGAAACACACAGGAAAATGTAATTTCTCAGTCCCTGCTTTGGCACCGATTTTCTCAAAGTGTAAATATCCACAGCCCCGTGCTTTAAGATGAGTTGATGCTTTAATTAGACACAATTAGTGGCGAGGGGGCACAATTGGGGGGTGGGAAATGAGAGATTTTCTGCTGTAAACACCCAAATCACCACGAGCTGGTAGAGGGGAGGCTTTAAACAGAGACGGTTTAGGATGGGATGTTTGCTGCTTGCATGACCAGACTAAAAAACTCCCCGTCCTCTCTTCCAAAAGAAGAAAAACAACAACAACAAAACAAAAGAACGAGCGGAACGAAATTAAATTAAAATCAAATAAAGCAGCACGGTCGATTCGCTAAATTTGGGAGCAGCTGGGCTGGCCTAGGAGGAAAGGAACTCCCCTCCCGTTATTGGGACGTGCATCCCGGGGTCCCCTGTGCCACCTCCAGGCCCCAATTCCCCACATTTCCAGGGCTGCTCCCCATCTCCAGCCACGGGGGTGGCCGTGGGTTTATATCTCGCTTGGGGATAAATAAAGAGGGAAAGGTTGAGGATAAATAAAGAGGGAAAGGGGTGGGAGGGCGAGAGGGAATTTCGGCAGCCAATGCAACAGCTCCCGGCCTCTCCTGCGACTCCCCCACCCCAACCAAACCCTCCTTTGCATTTCCATGGCCTAAGGGGGCTTTCTCCTTGCGAAAGAAACGTCTGAAACCGCTGCTTGGCACCGGCAAGGACGGGGAAAAAACCACCCCCGAACCCCGAAGTGCCGCCGCTGCCGCCCCCCCCCCCGGCACACACCTGATGCCCCGGCTTGGAAAGAGAACTCCTGCCCCTCTTTCCAGCTCCTTTTTCCCAGCCTTTTCCCCCTCGGACAGCCGCGTCTCCCGCAGCTCCGGGAGCGGCGGGGACAGGGGGGACCGGGGGGACGGGGGGGACCGGGGGCCGGGACCGCGCTCCCCTCGGCGGGTGACAAGCGAATATTTATGTCGGTATTAGAGGAATGCGTTTCCTTCTCCAATCAGGAATGCAAGCAGAGTTCCTAATTATAAGTTAGATGGTGGCTGGGAATAAAAGATTGCTTTTTAATGACTCCCGTCCAGGTGCTCTCGCTGCCTGTCTTCCCAGGAACACATTTGCATTTTATTGCTTTTTCTCCCATCCCAACGAATTCCCTGCTTTCAGACATACCTGAAATAGTTGGAGAGGCTGCTGCCTTCAACACCCTCACCTCTGCACCGCCGGGCAGGGGGGCACCGCGGATCCCCGCACCCGCGGGGTGGGGAAGGGGGGGGGGGAGCAAGGATTGAACGCACTTTAAAAATTAATTAGGAGGACGGTGATGATTTTTTGGGGGGGGGGGGGGAGGGGGGCCGCTTCGGAGCTGTCCGCAGCGCGGGCGCGGAGCCCCCCGGCTCAGCCCGCGGAACCCTGCGGAGCTGGAGCCTCCCTGCGCGAGGGCTTCCCTGAGCCCAATTACCTCCGCGGGGTAATTAGAGCAGATCGTGCAGTTACATGCCTTGCCCAGCACCATTTGCTTTTCGTGGGGGAGCGAGCGAGAAAAGGCTCTTAAAGGCGTAGGGTGCAAAGCGCGGAGAAGGCGAAAACCCGGGAGCGGCGACCCC